>NC_056660.1:208342881-209677881 GCF_018350195.1 Panthera tigris
TGTTATCCATATTTTCATTATACATAATACAATGTAACCGAATTTCTTCCTCATGTGAGATACCCTGTCCATCCACAATTTACCTCTCAGCTTACCATCTCTCTCCACAATAAAATATCTTTCCAACTATAATGTTACTTTTTATCACTATACTTTTTGTATATATAGTCTGCAAAAAATAAATTTGTAGTTATAGAATGTTCTATTTTAAGTAATTTAGAAATGTTACCACTTTTAATATGTTTAATTCAAGTATGTATTTTTTAGAGATGAGAGGGGAAAGAAAGGGAAGCTCCTTCAGAAATGGGTTCTAAATGTACTAAACAGACTCCTAAAATAGTCCTTTATGTGCAACATTAAGAGATGGTGAGTGCGAAGTAACTGTCCTCTACACCTGTACTTTGAAAGATAGAAGGGAGAAAGGACTTAATTCTTTTTCCCTTTTGCTTTTTGCAGGGGGGAGCAGGGAGGGAGAAAATATGGAAGCCATAGTTATACAGAAGGACAGTTTGAGATCTCTGAAAGGAAAAGCTAGTTTTTTCCTGATTCAAATTGAAAGTAATGGGGATATCAAAAGTTACATTTAATACTGGTTGCTTTGAGAGGTTCCCACCAACCAAATGAATTAGCGTGTTTGTTTTTAATGCCAAGTCACTTTATAATGTCAAAGAACCACATCTGATAGAGTTAGGGGATTGGAAAGGACTAAAGATGGTAACCATGGAGATGGATACATGTTTGGGGCTTTCTGACATCTGCCAGCCAGCCAGCCAGCCAGAGCACCAGTGATGTATGTTCAAGGAGTAGTGAGAAACATAAACACCATTTTTATTCCCAGGGAGCTCCCATTCCAGTGGGTAGATTTCGTGCATGCAAGTTCAGGGTCTGTGAATACAATAAAAATAGGATAGTATGGTAGAAATTGCCGGATGAGGACGAGAGTGAGGAGCTGCTCTAGTTAAGATTGGTCAGAGGAGGCCTCACAAATTGTCATAAAAATTGATTCTTAAGTGACACGGATAGGCAGCTGTTAAAGAACAGAGGAAGGGGTCCAGGCATGGAGCAATGGTCTCTGCAGAGGCAATCTATTCGATTCAAGTTTATCGTGTTTAGAGTACAAAAAAAAGTCATTGGCTTGGAGATGGTGAACAAGGGAGCAAGTAGAAGGAGCAGAGGTTGAAGGAGTGGGTGAAGGCATGTGACATAATCGGATGTTTGTTTTTAAGAGGTCAATCTAGGGGCGCCTGGGTGGCTCAGTCGGTTGAGCGGCCGACTTCGGCTCAGGTCATGATCTCGCAGTCTGTGAGTTCGAGCCCCGCGTCGGGCTCTGTGCTGACAGCTCAGCGCCTGGAGCCTGTTTCGGATTCTGTGTCTCCCTCTCTCTCTGCCCCTCCCCTGTTCATGCTCTGTCTCTCTCTGTCTCAAAAATAAATGTTAAAAAAAAAAAAAAAATTAAAAAGAAAAAAAAAGAGGTCAATCTAGTTGTTTTGTGGATGATCACATGTAGATTGGCCATATTCAGGTAGAGAAGCGAAGAATGTGAGGAGTAATCAAGAATGTTTTCCTTAATTTTAGTTTTAGAAGAATCCAAGTTTTAATATACTGAATTAAAGTTTTAAAATAGGATGTAACTTTTTTGGCTATAAACTTAAGTATTTCTTTATTTGATGCCTTAAATTGTAGATCTCTTTTATTAGAAATCCTGTAATAATTTTTTCAAGTTTTAAATGGCCTTTTATGTTCATTTGGTGTATAAAAAATAATGTGTCATAATTGATATATTTGTATATTGGATCCTTAGGAATTCATATAAATAAAATAAGAGTTTTTCCTCCCAGCACAGAAATTTCACTTCAGCAGCGACTAGAGTACATTGCTCGAGCCATTCTTAGTGCCAAAAGTTCCACTGCCATTTCATCAATAGCCGCAGATGGTGAATTCCTTCATGAATTAGAAGAAAAAATGGAAGTAAGTGCTAAAGATACTTAAGCTTTGTCTGCATTGATCAGTAGCCACATTTATTCCATTTTTCCTTCTTCCTTCCAGTCAATAACAGGTCAGTAGCAGTCAGCATTATTCTAGTCTCTTCTGCCTACATGTGTTTATTTTCATATTTAGGTATAAATATTTTAAAAGATTTTAAGTCTGTAGCACTTGGGTCACAGCACATTACTGTAATTAAAATTTTTTCTCTGTGGCAGTTTTGAAGGTTTTTTCCAACTGTTCCAACACCAAGGACATTATATCACAATTACCATCTATTCTGGAAGCTAATGAGTAGATATATGAAATAGAGTAGGTTAAACTGCCCTAATTAAGAGACCCAGAAGTATATAATGGTCCAAATACAAAAGCTTATTCGTCATTCACAAATATCCACAGAGTGGGTGTTCCTGATTGGCCATTGGCTTTCTTCCACTTGATTGATTTCAAGACCCTATTTTACAGCTTTGTTGTCTCCTATGGTCTTATCTTTTTCTTCTCTCAAAGGGAGTTAGAAAACAAAAAACATGTAAGACGCATATTCACTCTCTTAAAGACCTAAACCCTGAAGTGACATACTTTACTTCCACTCACATTCCTTTGAAGAGAACTTAATTTTATACCGTATCTCCCTGCAAAGGAGTTGAGAAGTATAATGTAGGTATTGTCTGGCTACAGTCATGGGAAGAACGAATGTTAGAGGTAGCATAGGCTCTCTGCCACAGTATACTTCCTTTGAAATCTTTTATGTTGTGATGAAGAGTTGCTGGTCTCTTAGGTCTTTATTTACACATTTTTCTTATTGAGGTGTAATTGACATCTAACATATTACAGATGTGTAATGTAATGATTCAGTATTTTTAGATATTGCAAAATGATCACCATATTAAGTCTAGTTAACATTTATCATCATACATAATTACAATTTTTTTTCTTGTGATAAGAGCTTTTAAGATCTATTCAACACCTTTCAAATATGCACTATGGTGTTATTAACTATAGTCACTATGCTGTTTTGTATACGTTAGTTTTACTTTAACAAACTTAAACTCAGATACTAGGAATCATTCCTTCAAGTACTTGTTGATTTATCATAAAGAACATAAGACTTGCTTTTTTTTAATCCAAACTAGGTTGCTAGGATCCAACTTCAGATACAAGAGACACTACAAAGGCAATATTCCCATCATTCTTCAGTACAGGATGCAATTTCTCAGCTGGATTCCGAACTAATGGACATAACTAAGGTAATAAAAAAGCAAGTTGAATTACTCTAGCAGTCACCTAATATCTACAGATTCCTTGTTTCTTTTGTGTTCTACTCTGTGTTTCATGGGAAAGATTAATCTATCTCCACAAAATAAGATAAGCCATTCTTGGGAGCATGTTGCTGGGCTGACAAATCACTGCTGTGGTATCTTACTCTTAGGAAGAGTTTACTTGCTCTTTGCAGGCCATTTTCTACCAAAAATCTATCAGCCTCACATGGGGCTTTGTTAAAATTCCTGCCATCTATTTTATGGCCTTGTTTCTTGTCTTGGAAAAGTAATTTATGTTTCCTTGTATCTTCAAGCCTCTCCCACTCTGTATTTCTGAGCAATTCCTTTTTCAATTATTCTTGAACATTTCTCCAAATACTGTGAAACACTCTGAGATTTGTCAGTATTTCCAAGATTTTGGAAACCCTAGTTTAGACAACACTAATTATAAAAGAAATATCATTGCAGTATCTCCCTGCCAGCCAAGGGGGGAAAAAGGCACAGATGTTGAAATCTATTTAAATGTATTTACCGTGTCTTCACCATTCTTAATCGGGGGGTTATGACAGCTATATGTCATCATGTCTTTGTATCATGTATTAGGAACTTTGAATAAAATCCTTGATTACTTTTAATTGTCAAAGAGTGCATCACTGTTAATTTCTGACTGCTGACCTCTGGTTGCATGTATAATGATGACATTTTCTCTGACAGCTTTATGGGGAATTTGCTGACCCGTTTAAACTTGCAGAGTGTAAGCTTGCAATAATTCATTGTGCTGGTTATTCAGACCCTATATTGGTGCAGACACTTTGGCAAGATATCATAGAGAAAGGTAAGTGCTCACTTATGGGTATATTAGCATACATTATTTAGTGACTTGGTAGAGGAATGCAAGCTGCTAGTGGCTCTCCTGTATCTAGAGTAGAGGGTGAGTGGAGGGTACGTAGACATGGCAAAGGGTGGTCCTCCAGAGAATGACCTCAGTTTATACTGGAGAGGGCTCTCAGAGAAAAGGATGTGTCATTTTTGTGGTTGTACTTTTTTTTTTTAATGTTTGTTGATTTATTTTGAGAGAGAGGGAGGTGCACGCAAGCTAGGGTGGGGCAGAGAGAGAGGGAGACAGAGAATCTCAAGCAGGCTCCACACAGCTAGCATAGAGTCTGACACAGGGCTCAAACTCAAGAACTGTAAGATCATGATGTGAGCCGAAGTCAAGAGTCAGACTCACAACAGACTGAGCCAGTCAGCAGCCTCTGTGGTTGTACTTCTTAATAAGGGATTCTGAGACACTTTCCCAGAATCCTGTAACGAACGCCCTGGTAAGACAAGAGTATTTCAAACACTAACAGAAACACAGTATCTGCTCATTTTTTTTTTTTATTATTATTATTTTTTTTAACGTTTTATTTATTTTTTGAGACAGGGAGAGACAGAGCATGAACAGGGGAGGGTCAGAGAGAGGGAGACACAGAATCTGAAACAGGCTCCAGGCTCCGAGCTGTCAGCACAGAGCCCGACGCAGGGCTCGAACTCACGGACCGTGAGATCATGACCTGAGCCGAAGTCGGCCGCTTAACCGACTGAGCCACCCAGGCGCCCCAGTATCTGCTCATTATATTAGAATCATTTCTAGGGCATTTGTACCTTGAAACAGAATAAAATAGCCAATTTAAACATTTCCCATTAAAAAACAATTTAGGTCTCTAATGGCGTGTCTTTTTCTTGCAGAATTGAATGAAAGTGTGACGTTGAGCTCCTCGGATAGAATGCATGCTCTTAGTCTCAAGGTTGTGCTCCTTGGCAAAATTTATGCTGGCACACCTCGCTTCTTTCCTTTAGGTAAGCAATAACCTTAAGTGCTATCAGAGGTGTTTTGCTTTCTTTTGATGGTTTTCTTCATTGCAGTGGAAATGCAATGTTCTTCAGAGTCGAATTGTTTCTTTGTTGCTGTTTAGCTCAGCAGTTTATTTCTGCCTCTCCAGAAAGACTTCCAAAGATAGCAGAAATTTGTTGATAAATAGATAGGAAACTTTCTTTGACCTTCCAAGTTTATATATCTATCTGGAAATAGTGCTAACAAACTGTTATGCTTATATTGTTGGTAACGCTATGCAAGTTCAAGGAGAAAAGAAAAGTGGCTGGTGTTTTTCTGCATGGGCAATCTGTGATTAATTCAACTGCAGTCTATTATACTGAGGACATATTTTTCTTTAAAATAGTAGATAGTTGTGTTAAAAATGCAGTTTTGAACCCCTTTCTTATCCAAATATACTGACAATAATTGTTATCTATGTAGTGACTCTTAATTGTTAGCCATTTGCCAATGTATAATGTTTTCTTCAACTGTAAATTAACATAAATACACCCATAACGTAGAATGTTAAGCACCTAGTGTTTTTGAAAAATGTTGAGAACCAGGAAAGTGCTCACAACATAACATTAAATTGGGTTTTGTTTTTGTTTTTTGTTTTTAGAGAGAGAGTGCACACGAGCAGGGAGAGGGGCAGAGAGAGAGAGAGAGAGAGAGAGAGAGAGGATCTTAAGTAGGCTTCATGCTCAGTGCCGAGCCCAATGTCTGGCTCGATCCCACAATCCTGGGATCATGACCTGAGCTGATATCAAGAGTCAAACGCTCAACTGACTGAGCCACCCAGACACCCCTAAATTGTTTTTTGTTTGTTTGTTTGTTTTAATGTTTATTTTTGACAGAGAGAGATTGAGAGACAGAGTGTGAGCAGGGGAGGGGCGGAGAGAGAGGGAGACACAGATTCCGAAGCAGGCTCCAGGCTCCAAGCTGTCAGCACAAACCCCAACATGGGGCTCAAATTCATGAGCTGTGAGATCATGACCTGAGCCGAAGTCAGCCGCCCAACTGACTCCGCCTCCCAGGCACCCCTGTTTTTTGTTTGTTTGTTTGTTTTCTTTGTGGGTTTTTGTTTTGTTTTGTTTTTTTGTTTTTTTAATGTTTTTATTTATTTTTGAGACAGAGAGAGAGCATGAGCAGGGGAGGGGCAGAGAGAGAGGGAGACACAGAATCTGAAGCACATTCCAGGCTCTGAGTGGTCAGCACAGAGCCTGACGCGGGACTTGAACTCACAGACTGTGAGATCATGACCTTAGCTGAAGTCGGATGCTTAACTGACTCAGCCACCCAGGTGCCCCTTTTTTGTTGTTTTTTTTTTTAAATGAGGATAGAGACTTGTTTATAGACCATCTCTGATTTAGGACCTCTTCCCTGAAGATGTCAAGAAATAAAACCATTATAGTCATGCCATTTTTCTTGTAAGTATAGATTGAAACTGCCATGATATTTCATTAATGAGGAAAATAAAGACAAAATTAAAACTTAACAATTTTAATAATTTTAAAAAGGCCACGTTATACATAATTTCTTTTGAGGTATTTCTGCTTTGACTTAGATTTCTATTTTTATTTTACTTTTTTTTAATGTTTATTTATTTGAGAGAGAGTGAGCAAGGGAGGTGCAAAGAGAGAGGGAGACAGAATCCCAAGAAGCCTCCACACTGTCAGCACAGAGCCCAATGCAGGGTTTGAACTCGTGAATCATGAGACCGTGACCTGACCAAGAGTCAGACAACCAACTGACAAAGACACCCTGGCACCCACTGACTTGGATTTTTAATTTTTGAGCCCAACGAAGTTTAGGGTAGAAGAGTCCTTTTTCTTTCTTTCTTTCCTTTTTTTTTTTTTTTTTTTTGGTCCATCTTTCAATGACAAACTTCTGAGGGCTTCAAACTAGAAGTTTAGGGCTTTTGAATTTTGATTACCTATGCAAAATTTTTGTATGGTAAATACTAGAGGAGACGCAGGTTCAGTGGCAGCCTTTTCGGTGATTCCTCTTGCCCATGGATGTTCACATTGGTCAGTCTCAGATTTTAAGTATCATAAATATGAATGTGAGTGTTATTGTTACAATCTTATGACAAGTAGTAAAAAATGAGAATAAGGCGTACTTTTTAGTATCAGGAATTACCAATTCTATAACAACAACAAAATAGTAATTATGTGAGGTGAAGGACATGTTAACTAACCTTACTGGAGTATACATTTCACAATATGTATGTGTATCACATCACATTGTATACCTTAAACTTACACAATGTAATATGGCAGTTATAGCTCAATAAGCTGAGGGTGGGGAGGGAGTTAACAATTCTAATTTCTGATTTTTTTCCCTCTCCAGATTTTATTGTGCAGTTTTTAGAACAGCAAGTTTGTACTTTGAACTGGGATGTAGGTTTTGTAATACAGACAATGAATGAAATTGGAGTGCCATTACCTAGGCTACTGGAAGTATATGATCACTTGTTCAAGTCACGGGTAAGGAAAATATGAAATAAAATGAAATAATATTTTTTTAATTTAAAAAATTATATTTAATGTTTATCTTTAAGAGAGAGGGAGAAGTAGAGTGCAAGCAAGGGAGGGGCAGAGAGAGAGGGAGACACAGAATCTGAAGCAGGCTCCAGGCTCTGAGCTATCAGCACAGAGCCCAACACAGGGCTTAAACTCACAAACTTGGAGATCATGACCTGAGCTGAAATCGGACGCTTAACTGACTGACCCAACCAGTCAGCCCGAAATAATTTTATTTAAGGTAAATGAACATTTTCTGGATAAAAGAGGGAGAGCATTTTTATTTATATCTCATATGATAAAATCGATCAGAAATTTGCTTCATTTGTTGAACATAAATTATCATACTTTAGATTTCTAAAACCGATAATGAGTTGTTTTGCTTTATATTATAAAAATAAAATATTTGATAATATTAGTAAATATAGTTATATTTGCTTTACTCTTGGTGGAATAGGCTAAACCCATAAAGAATTGCCATTTAATGGGGCGTCTGGGTGGCTCATTCGGTTAAGCGTCCCACTTGGCTCAGGTCATGATCTCACAGTTCGGGAGTTCGAGCCCCACATCGGGCTCTGTGCTGATGGCTCAGAGCCTGGAGCCTGCTTCGGATTCTGTTGTCTCCGTCTCTTTCTGCCCCTTCCCCACTTGTGCTCTGTCTCTCTCTGTCTGTCAAAAATAAATTTAAAAAAAAATTTTTTTTTAAGTAAATTGTAACCTTTAAAAAAAAAAAGAATTACCATTTACTTTAACAAAATAAAATAACAGTGTATTTATTCCTTATAACTTCATTTAAAATATACCAAACATCTTCCTCACCACCAGAAAAGAAAACTTTTGTTAACTGTGATGGTGATGCCTGGTAACTAGATTTATGGTGATCATTTCTCAGTATAAACAAATAGCGAATCGTTACAATGTACACCTGAAACAAATAGGTGTCAGTTATACCTCAATGTAAATAAAAATCTTTCTTACCACATTGAGCCTTATCAGACTATGTATTTTCTAATTTTTATCCTAAGATAAAAGATCCAAATGAAATCTTGTTGACGTATATATCATTCTTTTATGGTAGCACCATCAAAACGTTTATGCAGTGCTTTACAAGGCTCTTGTATATCTCATTTAAGCCCCACAATGAGCCTACGATGGGAAATGAGCAAGTAGTAGTATCCCCATTTTCTGCTACATCTGACAAGGGCTCAAGTCACATAGCTAGTAACTGGTAAGACTAGAACTAGAATTAAGATTCTTCACTGGTTCACGGGCTCAGTCAGTTGAGTGTCCAACTCTTGGTTTCAGCACGGGCGCCTGGGTGGCTCAGTCAGTCGAGCGTTTCAGCTCAGGTCATGATCCCAGGGTCATCGGGCTCTGTGCTGAGTATAGAGCCTGGTTGAGATTTTCTCTTTCTCTCTCTCTGTTCTCTCCCCACCCCCTCCTCAAATAAAAAAATGAGAAAAACATTTTTTTTTAATTAAAAAGATTCTTTACTGGTTTAGTCTTTTATTTACAGTATCAGACTAAGTGTGCATAGGTGTAAAGTAAAAGTGATGTCACAGCTATCAAGAAGAGAAACATAAATGATTAAAAAACCAGTTGGCAAAAAAGAAAAGAAAAATCAGTTGACACAGTTTGCTTTATAACTCATGATGTATATTCTCTTTATAGGATCCATTCTGGAACAGAATGAAGAAGCCACTGCACCTTTTGGATTGCATACATGTGCTATTGGCAAGATATGTTGAGAATCCTAGCCAAGTTTTAAATTGTGAGAGGTAACTATAACCGTTTCAAATGTTTCTAATAGGTATCTGGGCAGCTAACTTGGAGAGAATGAAGGAAGATGTGGAGATTGACTAGTTGAATGATACCAATTAGCATGTATAAAAGGTTAGAGTTTTTACCATTTTTCAAGCCTTGTCCTAAATCCTTTCTATAGGTAAAGTGATATGAGTTATGAATTACTTCTACACTGCTTCTGTTTTGAATTAGTGACTTAGTGTAGTTCAGTTATGTCTTTGTGATATTATTGGTCATTTCAAGGTATATTTGTTTGAAAAGACCAAAAAAATGTAAATAATTTCATTTTAGGAGTCATACTTAATTGCTTCTTTCCCATTATAATAATCTTCCAAAGGAAAATGGTGGCTATGTGGTAATTCACCTATCTCCTGCATTTCTTGTCTGTTTTCATTTATTTATCATTTAGTTAATCCTATAATCCTTGCTCTTTGTGGGACTGTACTAAAATTAGCAGAAGTTGGAGAGAAGTCTTATGGGAGGAAATGTTTCTTGGGAGAAAAAAAAGCAAACTCCCGTGTGAGAAAGGGGAGAGGAAATGTTTCTGAATGTATTGATAGTTGATCAGGTATCTTTTCTTTTACAGGAGAAGATTTACAAATCTGTCCCTGGATGCTATCTGTGGTTATCTGGTTGAGCTTCAGTCTATGAGCTCGTCAGTAGCAGTACAAACCATCACAGGAAATTTTAAATCTCTTCAGGCTAAACTCGAACGGCTTCATTAATATTATAATGTATTTTCATCTATGCATTTTGATCTGTAAAATAAAAGCTCAGCTGGGTCCAGATATCAGGTGCTGTAAATCTAAGAACAATTTTAATAGAAATGTGGTTTTAAAAGTGGCTACTATCTACAAACAGTACATTTGCCAGATGAATTATTTTTTACTCCTATTTTGTTTTTTAATAATCAGGTTAAGAAACACCTGAACTAAGATTACCTATGATCTTAACACAAGAATAAAAAATATTTAGAAACTCTTATTTTTAATTTAATGCAGGCAGAAATTTTGAACTTATGCTATTCATTCTCAAGTTAGTCCAAGGATATGGATATCAAAACTTAAATAGGCTAGCTGAGCAGGTCCCATAATACTGGATTCTACAACAATCCTTTTTTTTTTTTTTTAATGTTTATTTATTTTTGAGAGGGAGAAAGACAGAACATGAGCAGAGGAGGGGCAAAGAGAGAAGGAGACACAGAATCCAAAGCAGGCTCCAGGCTCCAGGCTCCGAGCTGTCAGCACAGAGCCCAACACAGGGCTCAAATTCACAAACCACGAGATCATGACCTGAGCTGAAGTCGGACGCTTAACCGACTGAGCCACTCAGGCGCCCCTACAACAATCCTAATACAGGCAAATAAACACTGTCTCTTTTTAAAAATTATTTAGGTTTTGGGTTCATCTTTGGAAAGGAAATTTCTTTCCAGCTACTTTCTTTCCAGCTACTAATTTTGCCACAATTCCTAAAGATTAATACGTACCTGGCTGTTTCTTGAGCAGGTGGCAAATGTGTAACAAATGTTCTATGCCCTAAAAACCTACACAGAGAGATACTGTTTTCCTTTAGTGTCTACCTACCAGTCCTTGAGACTGATTACTGACTCCATTAAAGCAGTTGTTCTCAAAGTATGCACCAAATGGCCACATAAGCATCATTCTGGGAATTTGCTCCCTGTTTGATTCCCTCTCCCTCCCCAGTCAATAACCATAATAAATGAATTTTACCCAAGATACGATATATAAAGCAAAAATCGTTAGGAATATAGTTTTTAGCCTTCAACAAATTGGAATAAACTTAACCAAGTGCCCCAAAGTCATGGCAACAAGGGAGGAGAATAGAGTGGGAATGACCAGGACTAACAAAAAGCAGGAACATGGACTTCTTTCTTTTCACCTTTTATGCTATCAAGAGTAATCACCTTCTGCTTATTGTCACTAAAACATGTCTAACAATTTTTATAGTACATTTTGAAAATATTTTTCTTATACTTTCCCAAGATCATGGGTTGACCTTTTCATATTCTCCTAGAATGTAGTTCCCTTTTTCCCATAATCTTCTAATTCATAATATTTAATGGACTGTCAAAATGTCATACATAGGTACCACTACCTCTCATAATCTTCAGCTTTCAGTTCCTTTAGTTTTTTTAATATGTAAAATTTAAGTTATACACTGTCAATTTTCTAAGCTTAAAATTCTGTCATGTCTACTTAAAATGAAAGTCTTGCTTAAATGTTATTTAGCCATGACTCCAGTCCTGGAAAAAAAAATGTATACACACACACGTATGTATAATTAGACCATTTACACACAAACACATTAATATCCATGTTAAATATACTCAACTCACAATATTAAAGCTATTATCTTTCAAAAGGAAAGCTAACAGGGCTAAATGGTCCTTAGGAATCAGAAATCTTAACCCTGTTCCTTTCATCACAGAACACCTTCTGAGGTTTATAAAACTTCCAGCTACTCAGCAGATGTTTTCCATACCCTTGGGAGAGTGAGACCCCTAAGAGACATTAGGTCCTCTCCTTTTTAACTGTCTAGAACAGTGTTTCTAAAACTTTTAATTCATAAGAACCACCTGGTGTCCTCAAAAAAATAAATGTTCCACCTGTAATGTGATGCTGATACTGGTGGTCATTGGATCAAACTTGGAATAGCATTGTTCTGGCACATTTATCTACTGTATTAGTGTATTTTGTACTTGGTATGTATTCAACACATTTCTTTATAATGACTATTAAACATATAGACAATGAATAATAACATTGTTTATGAAACAGTGCATTCATTGTAGGCAGTGAGGAGTCACTGAAGATCTTGATTGTGACATATTTGTTTTAGGTAGATCATTTTCATGTGGCAAAATGGTCAGGAAAGAAGAGAAAAATCTATTTTGAGTAACTGCAAGATATGGGATATTGACCCTGAAATGCATGTGATGTATGTCCAACATTTCTTTAGTTATAAAATATGTGACTTTCTAGTGACTTGTTCATTGAACACACTTCTCTACCCATCACATGCATTTCCTCCACATTTATGTTTTATGGTTCATTTCATCTCAGGATCACAGATTGCTCATTCTCTTCCTCAGGATACTTCCCGCCCTCTTTTCCTCTTTTTCATGAGAGGAAAAATTATGAAAGTGATACAGTTGTATCAAGAAAATGAAAACCTGGAATATTAAATGTAAAGGTCTTGAAAGGGCACATAATTTTCTTTCATTTTTCTATCAGTTTTTTCATTTAAATTCTCTTAATAATAAAACATTTTTTCCAGAATATTTTTGAGCCTTCTAGTAAATCATTTAAACTCTGCAAACTTTTGTTTTCCTAATAAGCACATTTTCCTCATAAGAAGATTAAAGTAGAAGACTTACTTAAATCTAAAAGTTGGTAAGAACTTATGTAATCTATTTTTATTTAGTTTTGTTCTATACTTCAAATATTAATTTAACAATACTATTATTTTTACTTCTTTTTTATTGCAAATAAACTTTTTTTTTAAGGGAGCTCACCCATGTGTAAGTGGGGGAGGTGCAGAGGGAGAGAGAGAAAGAGAATGAATCTCAAGCAGGCTCCATGCCCAGTGTGGAACTCAACTCTGGGCTTGATCCCACAATCCTGGGATCGTGACCTGAGCTGAAATCAAGCGTCAGACGCTCAACGACTGAGCCATCCAGGCGCCTCTAAACATCATTTCTAAACTGCATTGTGATGTGCTTGAAATGAAACATTTGTTTTAAAGCCCTCAGTTACGCTTTTTGCATTTAGGAAGCTCCTATCAGCAGGATGCTAACCCTTTTTAAGATTAATCAGTTTACCATGCAGGAGCTAGGATTATCATTATCTCCAGGCCACACCTGAGTTTTTGCTTGTGCGATGAACATTTGTATTTGGTTGACCTCCAAAGCTCCTCAGTCAAAATGTGACTGGATCTGTGTTCACTCCTCTCCCTGCAATCTGCCCACTCCTGTTCCTCCTCCTCTATTTCCTTTTTTTTTTTTTGTTCTTTAAGGTAAGCTTTACACCCAACATGGGGCTTGAACTCATGACCCTGAGATCAAGAGTCTCATGCTTTACCAACTGAGCCAGCCAGATGCCCCTCTCCTGTATTTTCTACCTCAGTCTTTATCATCTGAAATTTCTACTCAAATATGAGTAGTATCCTTAAATTCTTCCCTCTCCTTCCAAATCCAGTCGCCAATTTCTTAGCAAGTTTGTTTTCTTAATGTCCATTTATCTGTTCAATTATCTCACTATTTTAGGTTTTTTAGGGTTTAATGAGGTTATTCTACTTCACTTGGATGCCTACAGTAATGTCTAACTGGTCTTCCTGCCTCTAATTTGACACCCCTTCTTTGTTCCTTTTCCACACTAACGTTAGTGCAGGGTACCTGGGTGGCCTAGTCAGTTAAGCGTCCGACTTTTAATTTCGGCTTAGGTCATGATCTCACAGCCCTGTGATTGAGCCCCATATCAGGCTCTGCGCTGGGCGTGAAGCCTGCTTAGGATTTTCTCTTCCTCTCTGCTGCTCCCCCAGCTCAGGGACGTGCGCACGCAAGCTCTCTCAAAAAAAAGAAAGAAAAGATGTTGAAAAAACAAAATGTACACCTACATATATTATACTCCCACGTTTTCCTTGGAAGAAATTCCAAATTTCTGGTGTGGCATTAGGACTTTATTGCAGTTGGCAAAAACAAAAATAAGAATTTTAGTTTAAGCCAAAGAAGAATTTATTAGCCTTCAAAACTAAGAATTCCAAGTATAAACCTACTTCTGCATGGCTAGTTCCAGAGCCTTGATATCTTCAGGGCTTTCTCTAGGTCAGTTCTGCTCTTCTCTTCATGTTTATTCTTTGTGTCTGCAGACAGTTTACTCCATACCTCCTGGGAGAATGCAGGGAGTGTCAAGTGACTTTATCTCCCTCACTCTAACCCAGACATATAGTCAATGGAGAAGTCCTAGGAAAGGTTCTGGTTAACTCAGCTTGAGTCATGGACTCAGTCTTGGGGTGTGGTGGTACAGGATCATCACCCAAAGTATACAGAACAGGAAAGAAGTGTTTTCTTAAAGAATTGAATGCTAGGCACACAGCATTCCACATAAGTCCACTATATCTGTCCACCTACCTTGCTTACCACTTACTTCCTAATGCTATATATAATGAAGACGATAAGCCCATAGAGCCAAGAAACACAATGAATCCAGATCAGGACAGACACAAAATCACACCAAAGCATATCATAATCAAATTCTCAGCAAATAAAAAATAGAAGGGAACCTATTCAGTCTGATAAAAAGACATCTATGAAACATGTACAGCTAAAATCACACCTAATGGTAGAAGACCAAAAACTTTCTCCTTGAAGTTGGGAACAAAATATGGATGTTTCTTTTCCACATTGTGGTTGGAGGTTCTGATCATTGCAATTTGGCAAACAAAAGAAATGTAAAAACGTATAAATTAGAAAAGCAGAAATAAATACATGGACAGGCAATTATATAGAAAATTCTATAGAATATACAGAAAATACTAGAACTACTAACTAGGAAAAAATGGTAGAACTAATAAGTTAGATCACAGGACACAAGGTCAACATACCAATTGCATTTCTATATACTAGCAACAATTAAAAATTTTTAAACACTCCTTTAAAATAGCATTTAAAAAAACAAAAGAAAGAAAAAATACCCCCTCTCTCTGCCTTAAAATAAAATAAGAGGGTCACCTGGCTGGCTCAGTCAAAAGAGCATGCGACTCGATTTCACGGTCCTGAGTTTGAGCCCTAGGTTGGGTGTAGAGATCACAAAAAAAATACACACACACACACACACACACACACACACACACACACTAAGACATTTTGACAAGATATGTGTAAGACCTGTGCAATGGAAACTATAAAACAGTGCTGGAAGAAAGTAAACCCCTAATGAGAAAGATAAAATGTTCATGGGTTGGGAGACTGAACTAATAACACATCAATTGATAGATCCAAAGCAATCCCAACCAGATTTCCAGAAAGCTTTGTAGAAATTGACAAACTGATCCTAAAATTTATACGGGATTGAGAGATTCTAGGATAGCCAAAACTGTTTTGAAAAAGAATAAAATTGGAGGACATATTCCAATGATTTCAAGATTCTATTATTAAGTTACAGCAAGGTAATGATGTGGCATTTGTGTAAGGATTATACATATGAATCAATAGAACAAAATAAGCATACAGAAATACATGCACACGCTTGTACAGGCAACCAATTGTCAACAAAAGTGCCAAGGTAGTTCAGTGGGGGAAAGAACAGTCTAATGAATGGCACCAAAACAAATATCCACACGGAAACAAAACAAAACCCTCCATTCTTACCTTGTAACATATACAAAAATTAACTTGACATGCATCACAGATGTCAAGTTAACAGGTAAGACTGAAACTTCTGGAAGAAACTAGTAAAAAAAATGATCTTTGTGATCTTTGTTTAGGTATGTTCTTAGGATGCAGAAAACCTGAATCAGAAAAAGTTGATAAATTGAAATTCATCAAAATTTAAGACATCTCTTTAAAAACCACATTAAGAAAATGAAAAGGTAACCCACACATTGGGATAAAATATTTGCAAACCACAGATCTGTTAAAGACAGACAGACATTTGATCCGTGAACAACATGGGTTTGAACTGTAGGACTTCACTTTTACACAGATTTTTTTCAATAAATATATCGGAAGATTTGGGGAAATCTGTGACAGTTTGAAAAAATGCACAGATGAACTCCACAACCTAGATATAACCAAAAAAAAATAAAAAAAAAGTATGCTATGAATGCATTAATATATGTAGATACTACTGTTTTAGCATTTACATAAAATGTACACAAATCTATTATAAGAAGTTAAGTTTTGCGGTGCTGTCTGGCTCAGTCGGAAGAGCATGTGACTTAAAACAAAATTTTTTTTTTAAGAGAGTGAGTGCAAGTGGGAGAGGGGCTGAGGAAGAGAGAGAATTTCAGGCCGGTTCCACGCTCATCCCTGAGCCTGACTCGGGGCTTGATCCCACGAATCATAAGATCATGATCTGAGCAGAAATCAAGAGTCAGACATTCAACCAACTGAGCCACCCACTCTCCCTGAGCATGTGACTCTTGATCTCAGGGTCCTGAGTTCAAGCACATATTGGGTGTAGAGATTACTAAAAAAAATAAGTAAACTTAAAAGAAAAAGTTAAAATGTATCAAAACTTACACACACACTTAGACTGTACATGACAAACATCATTTGTAGTCAAGATGTAAACAAACGTCAAAGTGCAGTATTAAATCATAACTGCATAAGATTAGCTGCAGTACAAACTATACTGCTGTAATAATTTAGTAGCTCACCTGTGTCTACTGCAGTGAGCTCAAATGTTGCAAGTATCTGCTTAAAATGCCAAGTGATACTAATCATCATGCAAGCAATTGTCTCTCCAGTAAATTGCACAATGCAGTAAAAAAGATTTCTTATGGTTCTTTGTGCATTTTTCATCATATTTAGGTTATGCGATCCCATAAACCTTGAATAACACCAGGAGACCCATAGGAAATGCCTCCAGTGATGCTGAAAGGGCTCTCGAAGGAAATTCATGATATTACAAGAAAAAGTTGAATTGCTTGTTCTGTGCCATAGAGTGAGGTCTGCAACTGTGGTTATGCACCATTTCAAGATAAATTAGTCCAGTGTAAGGACCACTGTAAAAAAAGAAAAGTCATGAAGCCAGCACTGCAGCTACACCAGCAGGCATGAAAACCTTGCATTTTTTGCAAAATACTTTTTTATCTCATTGAAAATGCAGCTTTTATTTGGGCGTGAGATTACTATAAGAAAGGCATACCTTTGGACACATATGATTCAAGAAAAAGTGAAGTCATAGGGTATCTGGGTGACTCAGTCGGTTAAACATCCCACTCTTGATTTTGGCTCAGGTCATGATCTCACGGTCATGATCTCATGGGATCGAGCCCCTTGTTGGGCTCTGCACTGATGGCACCACGCCTGTTTGGGATTCTCTCTGCCCCTTCCTTGCTCTCTCTCTCTCTCTCTCTCAATTAGGATGAATAAGTAAAGGTTAAAAAAAAAAAAGTGAAGTAGGGGCACCTGGGTGACTCAGTCAGTTAAGTGTCTGACTTCAGCTCAAGTCATGATCTTGCGGTTTGTGGGTTTGAGCCTAATTGGGCTCACTGCTGTCAGCATGGAGCCTGCTTCAGATCCTCTGTCCCCATCTCTCTCTGCCCCTCCCCCGCTCATCCCTTCCCCTCTCTCTCTTCTTTCCCTCTCAAAAATAAACATAAAAAATACTCTTTATTTAAAAAAAGTGAAGTTATTATATGACAACTTAGAACAAAAGGAAACAACGACCTAAAGCTGGAGAATTTAATGCCAGCAAAAGATGGTTTGATAATTTTTTTAGCTTGTTTGCTTGCTTGCTTGCTTTCTGAGTGAGACACAAGTGGGGGAGGGGCAGAGAGCAAGGGAGACACAGAATCCAAAGCAGGCTCCAGGCTCTCAGCTGTCAGCACAGAGCCCGACATGGGGCTCGAACCCACGAGTGGTGAGATCATGACATGAGCTGAAGTCAGATGCTTAACTGAGCTACCCAGGCGCCCCTGGTTTGATAAATCTAGAAAGTGGTTTGGCTTAAATATAAAGGTAGGGGTGCCTGACTGGCTCAGTCAGATGAGCATGTGACTCTTGGTCTTGTAGTTCGAGCCTCAAGTTGGGATTACCTAACTTAAAATAAAACTTAAACATATATAATAGGGGAAGCAGCTTCTGCCAAGCAAGAGGCAGAAGAGTTAACAGATTCCTGCCATTAAAATCATTGAGGAGAAAGGATATCTGCCTGAACAGGTGTTTAGTGTAGACACAAGTTCTTTATTCTGGAAAAAAAATGCCACGAAGAACATTTGTTACTAAGGAAAAGAAGTGAACATTAGGATTTAAGATAGGAATGGATAGGTTAAATTCACTCTTTTGTGCAAATGCAACCAGGTTTATGATCAAGACTACACTCACATATAAAGTTGCTAATCCCTAGACTTGAAGGAAAAAGATAAACACTAGTTGTCAGTCTTTTATTTTATTTTTTTAAGTTTATTTATTTATTTTGAGAAAGAGAGCAGGGCAGGGGCAGAGAGAGAGAGGGAATCCCAAACACAATCCACACTGTCAGTGCAGAGCCTGACATGGGGCCTGAACTCATGAGCCATGAAATCATGACCTGAGCCAAAAATCAAAAGTCAGATGCTTAACTGACTGAGCCACCCATGCGCCCCTCCCAGTCTTTTCATTGTACAACATGAAAGTCTGGACAATAAGAACCCTTTTCCTGGACTGGTTCCATCGATACTTTGTCCCTGAAGTCAGGAAGTACTTTGCCAGTAAGGAACTTTCCAAAGGAAAGTTCTTTGGATATTGGACAATGCCCCTGGTCACCCAGAACTTCATGAGTTCAACATGGAAGGTGTCAAAGTGGTCTACTTGTCCCTAATCACAACAACTCTAATTTAGCCTCTAGATTAAGGGGGTCATAAGGACCCTTGAGGCTCATTACACATGGTATTCTATGGAAAGAATTATCAATACTTTGGCAGAGAAACCCAAGAGAACATCATGAAAGTCCGGGAGGATGCCCCCACTGAAGATGTTATTGTTGTTACAGAAAAAGCAGTGGAAGCCATCAAGCCCGAAACAATAAATTCCTGCCAGAGAAAACTGTCCAGATGTTGTGCCTAATTTCACAGGATCTACAACAAAACCAATTAAGAAAATCATGAAAAATATTGGATATGGCAAAAAGGTGGGTGGTGAAAGTTTTCAAGATCTTGGAGAAATTCAAGTGCTAATAGATATCACACCAGAGGAATTAACTGAAAACAACTTGACAGAGAGGAGTGCTTCTGAACCAGTGCCAGATTTTGAGGAAGACATAAAAGAAGCAATGCTAGAAAACAAACTGACATTAAAGAATCAGGCAAGAAGGGTCTGATTATTCAAGACTGCTTTTGACTTCTTTTATGACACGGACCCTTCTAGGATATGGGCACAGAAACTAAAACAAACAGTGGAAGAAGAATCGGTGCCGTACAGAAATATTTTTAGAGAAATGATAAGAGCAAGAAGTCAGACAGAAATTACAAAATATTTCCATAAAGTTACACGGAGTGTGCCTCCTCTCCCACCTCCCCTTCCACCTCTTCCATTTCTTTTGCCTCTGCCACACCCGTGTCTCTGTGCAAGACCCGTCCCTCCTTCTCCTCCTGCTCAGCCTACTCGACTCAACATGAAGACAAGGATGAAGACGTTTATGACGATCCATTCTCACTTGGCGAATAGCAAATAGTAATCATCCCACACAGCTAATAAACATCTGCAGCATATGTGTGTGTTTTGTGAAGACCTAATAGCTGTGCAGTAAGAACTATGTGAGATGTCTTGTGTAAAGTTATTATCATCATCACCTAAATATTCATTGTGTAGGACATTGTATACAAGATGTGTATGCAAGTGGGTAGCCTTTCCTTACACAGGCGTAAGGTGAGTGATATTTAATATACAATGAATAACGTGGTAATTTTCTTAGTGTTTTATAACTTGGCTTTCAAAAAATTACATTACCATACAGTATGCCTCTGTCTTGTAACTGGTGAAACTGTGTATCTGCCATTTAAGAAGAAGTAAAACAGCTCAATAAATTGGTTAAGGTATTCCCAAAATGATTGTATACTCACTCATACACTTATGAATTATTTTTGGACTCAGATATTGTGATCTGTGTTTTTCAATACAATTTTATGGGATGGGCAATCCATCATGAACCTGCACGTCCCACGCCCTTGCAGGACATGCCAAGAATGCCCTGATTGCTCTTTGCCCAGGCCATTTTTTTTTAAGTTTATTTATTTTGAAAGAAAGAGAGTACATGGGAGGGGCAGAGAGAGAGAGGGAGAGAAAGAATCTCAAGCAGGATCCGTATTGTCAGCACAGAGCCCGATGCAGGGCTTGAACTCACAATTGTGAGATCACAACCTGAGTGGAAACCAAGAGTCTAATGCTTAACTGACTGAGCCACCCAGGTGCCCCATCCTTTTTTTTTTTTTTTTTTATTTAGAGACAGAGAGAGCAGGGGAGGGGCAGAGAGAGAGAATCCCAAGAAGTCTCTGTGCTGTCAGCTCAGAGCCTGAAGCAGGGCTTAAGCTCATAAACCATGAGATCATGACCTGGGCTGAAATCAAGAGCTGGACTCTTAACTGACTGAGCTACCCATGTGCCCCTACCCAGGCTATGTCTGAGGGTTGTGTTTGCTGATGGAATGAGTTGGCCTACTTGCCACTCACTATAAAATGGGAAATCTCCCAGCTCAACATTCCTCTCCTATAACACAACACATTTCATCCTTCTAGCTACCTGTATTGCCCTGTGAGAATTGGGAGGTACGGGGAACCTCATGGACATTATACTGACACTCTTGCTTACTGCTTTTGCCTTGAGAAAGTCTCTGACTCCAGGAGTCTTATGGGTTTTTCCAGTATTCATGAAATAGTAACAGAAGAGTTTGTTAGCTTGTATATTGGGTAAAATCCCAGACTCTTCACAGACTCTGACAAATAACAACTTCTGACGACCACAAATGTTGGTGATGAGGCATTTCTAAGTGTTCCACTAATAACTCAGGAATTTTCTGCCGAGGTGTAGACAGCCACTGCACGTTTTGAAGCACAGGCATGTCAGACAGCACCACCTGTCTGACACCTGTTGTAAAAGTCATCCCATGGGGTGCCTGAGTGGCTCAGTCGGCTAAGTGTCTGGCTTTTGATTTTGGTTTTTGAGTTCAAGCCCCACATTAGGCTCTGTGCTGACAGGATGGAGTCTGCTTGGGATTCTCTCTCCCTCTTTCTCTCTACCCCTTTTCTGCCCAGGCTCACATTCACTCTCTCAAAATAGATAAACTTTAAAAAAATTATAGAAAATAAAAATTAAAAAGTCATCCCAGTTTTAAGATGGCAAAATGGGAAGTGCATCTTAGGATGGATGAAATGTGGTACTTACTATATAGATATTTTTTGTTTATTTATGACCTGTTCTTCAGCATCTTGATAGCAACCTGACTTGGGGTATCTCATTATTAGGCTACTTGATATAATGAATTTTTCAATCTATCCATTTTCTCTTTCACTTTCCTAACAGGTACCCAATTTCATGAAGCTACCTTCCCTTCCCCAACACAGAGCAGACTAGATCCTCACAGCTAAAAGCCAATCCAGATAACTCACCCACGTTCACAGTGTTTGTGAGTCATGAAATCTGAAAAATGTTATATTCAGGGCATGTGACTCAATTTAGGTTAATGAGATATGAGGAGAAGTGGTCTTATGGGAAAGAAACATCTTCCTTCTTCTGATGAATCTATCAGAAGAGATGTTCTCCCACTCAGGATAACTAAGTCAGTGGTATGCTAAAGCCACTGGTACTGGTTTTAGAGAGCTAATTGTTGCATTTTCAGGAAATTCATGAGCCAGTTGATGTCAGGCTTTAACTTGATATCAGTCATGGTAGAAAAATGTTCTGTACAAAAATTGGCAAATGCCACACATCATGGCTTCTTCCCCACCCACTAAAGCAGGTTAAATATTTACCAGCATACCACTGCCTTAAGTCCTACCGGGTCCAGTCAGTTAGCTGAGATGGGGCAATGTGGGAGGGCAGGCTTGACTGCTTAGGTCCATCTTAGCAGTGTGGAGAACAGCCGCACCCATAGGAGGCCTCGTATTTACAATCTGCCTCAAGGAGCTACATTTCCTGAATGTGTCCTACATTTACTCCATATGATGGAATGAACCTGAGCCTGAAACTGGGAACCCGGAGATTTTAAGGAGATTCTCCTTTGTAGCAGCAGCTACCTCTCCCTCTATTAGGGGCAGCTTGCCATTTTGACCACATGCTTGCATCAGCTGATAACCTTTCAGGGCTATGAGAAGCCTCATCAGAACATCTGGGAAAAAGTGGGGCGCCTGGGTGGCTCAGTTGATTTAGGCATCTGACACCAGCTCAGGTCATGGTTCATGGGTTTGAGCCCCGCTTCGGGCTCTATATGCTGACATCTCGGAGCCTGGAGGCTGCTTCGGATTCTGTCTGTCTCTCCCGCTCTCTCAAAAATAAATAAAACATTAAAAAAAAGAGAGAGAACATCTGAGAAAAAGATACTTCTCATCCTCAGATTAATCAAGTAGTTTGTCTTCTTAGTCCCCTTAAAAATTAATAAAGAGGGGCGCCTGGGTGGCTCAGCCGGTTGAGCGTCTGACTTCAGCTCAGGTCATGATCTAGCGGTCTGTGAGTTCGAGCACCACATCAGGCATTGTGCTGACAGCTCAGAGTCTGGAGCTTGCTTCGCATTCTGTGTCTCCCTCTCTCTCTGCCCCTCCCCTGCTCATGCTCTGTCTCTCTCTCTCTGTCAAAAATAATTTTTTTTTAATTAATAAAGAAAAAAGAAAGAAAACCACCCCCAAAAACCTGAACTCATGATCTTTCTCCACTTTCCTATCAAAATCCTCCTCATCCTTTAAAGGTGAATCTGGGAGCTGATAAATCTCTTTTTTATTTTAGTCAGAATTTTTTGTTTGGATATTAGCTTTTAGTATATGATTTTTATTTTCATTTTATGTATGTATGTATGTAATCTCTGCACCCAGTGTGGGACTCAAACTCATGACCTCAAGACCAAGAGTCACATGTTACTACTGACTGAGTCATCCAGGCACCCCAATGTATGATTTTTAAAAAACTGATTTTAGGGGCGCCTGGGTGGCTCAGTCGGTTAAGCGTCCGACTTCAGCTCAGGTCACAATCTCACGTTCTGTGAGTTCGAGCCCCACGTCAGGCTCTGGGCTGATGGCTCAGAGCCTGGAGCTACTTCCCATTCTGTGTCTCCCTCTCTCTCTGCCCCTCCCCCGTTCATGCTCTGTCTCTCTCTGTCTCAAAATAAATAAACGTTAAAAAAAAAATTTTTTTTTAAAACTGATTTTAATTGAAATAACATACAGAATAGTACACAAATCACAGATAAGTTTTCTCCAAGTGAACACACTTGTTTACCACCCAGTGAAGATATAAAACCTTATCTAAAAGCATGTATATTCTTTCCTATGTTCTGTCTTGATGGCCAGGGAATTTAGGCCCAGCCTTACTTTTGGACTTAACTTTTTTTCCTCTGTGTGGGATGTCCTTTCCCTTTTGATGGGTTTTCGGAAAATAGAAAGAAGAACTCCAGTTTTTCTTTAAACAAGAGGAGAATTTAGGACTTGAAATTAAAACGATGCATGTTGCAACAGAACTGTTACACGTCTATAGATAAAGACCAAACAGCAGCTGGGTAAACTATCAAGGGATCCCCGCACAGTCCACCTATCAGGTTACACAGTTGAGGGGCTTGTTCTGAAGTAGAGCCTCAGAAGACAAATCAGAGGCTGAGTCCCCATTACTGAGAGGACATATGGACCCACAGTACTTGCTATGAGAAAGTCTTCTGTCTCTGACAACTCTAACCAATGCCTTAACAGTTTAACAGTTTTTGTTGAACCGGAAGACTGTCCAAATGGCTTCCGGACAATTGTCTGTCCAAGTACATGATACGTTAATCTTTCAAGTCAATGGGAAGCATACTTAAAGTATAAAATGGCCGCATGTCAGGTGACAGGGAAAATCCACGATTAGCTATTATTACTGCAATCCTGCAACTCACCTTGTCACAGTGATTAGTCTATGAATGACACTTAAATAAAGCCTAAACCAATCAATGCTTTTTTTTTTCTTTCTTTTTTTTAGGACTAGTGATTGACTCAAAGTGGATGCGTGACTTAAATTGTTCCAATTGGAGTGAAGCACAGGTTGGGGAAATAGATTTTTTTTTCCGGGATGGTGCGGTGTGATAGTGTAAGACCTGAGACATCTGTAGCCTTTTGCTACTGTAGCAGAAATTATATTTTTAAAGAATATTTGGGGAAGTAATTTTATATTCATTAAAGTATTATTGCCTTACATATTATAGCAGGGTTCTGAGAAAGAAGCACTAGAAAATGTGTGTGTGTGTGTGTATGTGGTATATTTTTACAGGAATTTGATATTATGCAATCAAGAGAACTGATTTAAGCAGTCTCTGTAAGGTTCTTTCTTTGTGTCAGATATGGAGCTTGAATTCATAGAGCAGTCAGGCAGCATGGGAAGATGGCTGCAAAATCTAAGACAGTTAGGACACGTTGGGCCCTACAAGCATGAGCTGGAGATCAGGAGGATGGACCAAAATCCATGTTAGTTGTTGTTGCTTCTGACTTTGGTGGTACTGATGTCCTGCAGAAGCCGAGGCCTTCTTCAGGGAGCTAAATACTTATACCTGGGCCAGGAGTTGGAGACTTTGAAAGAGGATCCAAGGGAAGTTAGAGCAGCTGCAAAGCCAGCAGGTAAGGGACCAGACATGTGAGCTACAAGGTAGCTGCTTCACTTCTGCCCTTGAAATCTCCCATAAGAATCTCCCTTGTGGTCTACTCTAGCTAGAAACATACAGGGAAGGGATTCAGCCTAGCCACCTTGACACAGTGAAAAGCCAGTGCACTACCCATTCATTGAATCAGTGGCATTCACTTCTTTATGTAGAAGATAGATACCACCTAAAGCGAAGTTTTCATTTTCAGCTTCAAGTCTCCAAGTAAAATTATTATTTGATTCTTTAACAAGACAACTGTCTGAACAGTTCAGCTTTATTCACAGAAGTGTATTCTAAATTTCTTGTTAAATAGCAAAGTCAAAACATTAAAGTCTGAATATGGCATTTTTCCATATGCCACAATGCAGGAGCAATCCAGAGAAGAGTCAGAATATGTGTAAGAGGAGTCCTATCTGGAGAAGAAGAAGAAGGTGGAGGAGGAGGAGAAGAATGAGAAGGAGAAGGAGAAAGAGAAGAAGAAGAAGAAGAAGAAGAAGAAGAAGAAGAAGAAGAAGGAGGAGGAGGAGGAGGAGGAGGAGGAGGAGGAGGAGGAGAAGGAGAAAGTCCTCTGACTTAGTGGAAACAAGGAATCAGATATGCATGTATTTCAAGATAAAAATCTCATGAGCATGGAGTTGAGGATAAAGGTGAAAGTAGAGTAGATTTTCTGTCATTGGAAAAGACAATATGGGTGTGATCCCACCAGAATAAAACATGGTAATGTGATAGGGAAAGGAAAGACCTGCTCTCAGCTCTTTTGTCAAATTCAATGCATATAACTCACATGCTCTGGGGAAGTTGAGAACAAGAGCATCCATTTTAAAGGCACAGAATGGAAAGACAAAGGATGTGGCTGAACCTCGGTGGGCAATGTAGCATCCTCAAGGGAGAAAGAGGCTTCGCAGCTGAGCCACAGTAGATACCAGTGCAAGAGATCAGAAGCAAGTATCAAACATCCTGAAACAGTGATGGGTAAAAATACAGAAAACAAAGTTTGAACACAAGCACTCTCTCCCCCATTGCCTTTAGGGCACATAGCCCCTCCTACCACTATCACTATGAGTCTACTCTGTAAGTTACGTAGAATGAGAAGAAAATCCACAAGGTACAATATTTATTTGAAATTCTTACCAAAGAAGTGGAAGTATTATTAATTGTCAAGGCAAAGACTTTCCCTGCTACACACTGGAGTGGAGGCTCATAAAAAATATTCAGTTATAGAAAAAAAAGAGATAAACTACATTTTCCTTATACAATGGTAGATTTGCCATATTCTCACTGTACCACAAAAGAAGCCAGCCTGAAGACAAAGGACAGAACAAAGAGAATCAGGGAAAAATAGAACCAGAGCCTTGCCTCATCAAACTTGCAAGAAACCTGCTGACCCCCTGCATTAATAAGCCAATCATTTGTTGTTTGATTCTTTTATTGTTAAATTCAGTAAGGTTCTCTGTTACCTTAAGTAACCTTAAATTACCTCTGTTACCTTAAGTAACCTTACTTAAGGTCTTAAAAATCTTGCTTAAAGGTAAGCATTTTTTTTTTTTAAGTAGACGTCACACCCAGCGCAGAGCCCAGTGTGGGACTTGAACTCACAACCCTGAAATCAAGACCTCAGCTGAGATCAACAGTCAGACACTTAACCAACTGAGCCACCCAGGTGCCCCTAAAGATAGGCAGTTTAAATCAGCCAGTGACATCCAAACCTGGTTTTAATCACCATAACACATACATGTAGCTCAACTGTCATTCCTTCTGCCAAACCTGCCACTATTTGCTACTCAAAGTATGGTCCCAGGACCTGGAGTATGACATCACCTGGAAGCTTGTTAAGAAAGCACATGTCAAGGTCTCACCCACCCCTTCAGTCAGTTAAGTGTCTGACTCTTGATTTTGACTCAGGTCATGATCTCACAGTTCATGGGATCAAGCCCCATGATGGGCTGTGCACTAACAGCGAGGAGCCTGCTTGTGATTCTCTCTCTCTCCCTCTCTCTCTGCCCCTCCTCTGCTCTCTTTCTCTCTCAAAAATAAATAAACGTTAAAAAAAAATTTTTTTTTTAACGTTTATTTATTTTTGAGACAGAGAGAGACAAAGCATGAACGGGGGAGGGTCAGAGAGAGGGAGATACAGAATCTGAAACAGGCTCCAGGCTCTGAGCCGTCAGCACAGAGCCGACGCGGGGCTCGAACTCACGGACCGCGAGATCATGACCTGAGCCGAAGTCGGCCGCTTAACCGACTGAGCCATCCAGGCGCCCCCAAAAATAAATAAACTTAAAAAAAAAAAAAGGTCTCACCCACCCCAAGCCTACTGAATCAGAATCTGCATTTTAATAAGAGTCTCAAGTGATTCATATGTACCTTAAAGTTTGAGTCATTCTTTTCTTTGTATTCTTACAGCATGTTCCTTTTTCATTGCTAGTTAAATATTCATCTGTCTCCTCACCAAACCTGTGATAACTTTGAAGGCAGGAAATGTGTATTATTATTTTTTAAATCTAACTAATTGTGATAATTGTCCACCAAATTAATTGTCCATAATAATTATTGTCCACCAAAACATTCCTTCAGTATTACTGGGTACATTGCTAATCTACATTTCCCAGACTCCCTTGAAATGTCCACATGATCATGTTCTGTCTAATGCAGCATATACAGAAATATTGTGTACTACTTCTGGGCTCAGATCTTAAAAGACTGTGGACATACTTTCTCATTTTCCCCTTCCCTTGGCTGGAATCCACTATGACCCAGTTTGATTAGGCAACAAGACAGTGGAGGATGCCAGAGCAAGTATCTTGGGGCAAACTGAATCTCTGAATAAATGTATGGATGAGAGCTACTGCTCGAGACTGAACCATGCACCTTGTAATAGTTACATAGAAATAAACATCTCTGTTCTTTAGGCTGCTGGTTTACTGTAGGGGCTCTTTGACATGGTAGCCTATTCTGATTCTAAATAACTAACTCATCACCTTTATAATAGACCTCAGCTTAAAATGATTCCCCTTGTGGTGAAATAATGGCCTCAAATACACACAAATAAGCCCTCAGCAGCCATTTCTGTTCTATGTGATCCTAGCCATAGCTAACTGATCCAGGAGTGGATCCCTTCCCCGCTGCACTGTTTGCACTTCCCCTCCAAGAGATTTGCAATTGTGAACCGAGAATGACTGGAGTTGAGTCATGTTAGTGGAAAGGCTTTAGAGCTGCACTGTACAATACAGGAGCCACTAGCCACATTTGTTGTTTGAATTTAATTAAAATAAAATAAAAAAATCAGTGTCTCAGTTGTACTTAGTTACATTTCAGTACTCACCACATTGTGGCTAACGGCTACCATATTGGACAGGACATAGAACCTTTTCACCATTACAGAAATTTCTTTTTTTTAATGCTTATTTATTTATTATTGAGAGAGAGAGAGAGAGAGAGCACAAGTGGGGGGAGGAATAGAGAGAGGGAGACACAGAATCTCCAGCCTCTGAGCTGTCAGCGTAGAGCCTGACATGGGGTTTAAACCCACAAACCTTCAGGTCATGACCTGAGTTGAAGTCAGACGCTCAAGCAACTGAGCCACCAAGGTGCCCCATCACCATTACAGAAATTTCTACTGGAGAGCACCATTCTACAGAGAATGTCTATAATCTTTCCTGGTTGTTGAAACCATTCCTTAGATTCTGTGGGATACACCAGAATCTCAATAAATTCCTTCTCTTGCTCAAGCTCAGATTTGATGTTATTACCTGCTACCAAAAGGATTTCAGTTGTTATATATCTGGCACTGTAACTACAAAACACCAAAACTTGGGCTGTGGGAATGCTCAGGCTTATTTTTATTTGACCTTACTCAGATTTTCACACGGTTGTCTATTCCTTCTTAGATTCATCCTTCCTAGGCTTTCATGACACCACTCTCACCCCTCTGACATTCTCGTGAGAATTGGTATTGTCCATTCAACTCTTTTTTTTTTTAATTTTTTTTTTTCAACGTTTTTTATTTATTTTTGGGACAGAGAGAGACAGAGCATGAACGGGGGAGGGGCAGAGAGAGAGGGAGACGCAGAATCGGAAACAGGCTCCAGGCTCCGAGCCATCAGCCCAGAGCCTGACGCGGGGCTCGAACTCACGGACCGCGAGATCGTGACCTGGCTGAAGTCGGACGCTTAACCGACTGCGCCACCCAGGCGCCCCCATTCAACTCTTATTTATCATTATAGGTTAAAGGGAGGCAATCCTTAAAAAGTTCAGGTAAGCCTAAAAGAGATACTGATGCTTAGATTACATATTCTATATCTAGAGCACTTCCATTGGGCTTCTGAACCATGTATCTAATTGTTCACTAGTTAGTTCCATCTTGAATTCCAAAGGCACCACAAAATGGAAGTGCTTCAAACTGAACTCTTCCCTGTTTAAGACCTATCTTAAGTATTTCTGACTTCCTCATATCTCAGGTAGAGAAAATGCACTGAGTATACTGCTATCATGGAGTTTATTATTACACTGTAATTTAAGTGTTGACGAGTCTCTTCTGAACTAGGGACATTGTCTTCCCCTCTTTATACCTACCATAGTGTGTGATCCATAATAGGCATTCAATAATATTTTATTTTAGCAAATTGTAGTCATTTCCATAAATTTTAAGTAATGAATGTGTAGAAAGTCAACCTCAGAATTAAACCAATACCTGTAGGTCTGATGGCCATACAGCAAAATCAGCCACTGCTATCCCATTATTGTCACACCTAAGGTCTAGAAATGGGAACACAGCAGATTGTGGGACTAGGTTAGAATTTCTTAGTTCTCAAATTTTTCTGCTGGAGATTTTTTTTTTGGTGCTAACTCGAGCAAGATTTATATAAGGTGTTTGTTACTTTAGGTGGACTTGAACCACCTCCGTTCTATAATCTTTGACATAAATGGTGCTGAGTTGCCAGTATCTCCTCTGCCACTTATCCTACACAGAGACGCAGGGATGGCTGTGGTTTCTGAAGTTGTGAGAAGACTTCCTGCTCTGCATCCTTTGTGAAGATAAACCAAACTCACAGCTCTCTGAGAGGGCTGGGTGATTTACTCAATAAAACATACCAAGCCTAGACAAGGGGTAGCAAGCCAAAATGCCTTAAAAGACCAGGCCCATCACCTTATGCAGTCAGCTGCCCAGTAGGAAGCATGAGAAGGACAGTGATTTGTGTATGGCCGTAAATTTAAGAATCCTTCTTGGTGGCCTCATCTAAAAGGCTCAGTGAACAAGCAGTCTGTGATGGTCAGTGGGGTCACATTTGGCCTTCAGTTCCCCAGACTGTAGGCTGAGAATAAGAGAAAATTTGAGGATGAAGTGCACTGTCAGTTCAAATACTGCTAAAGCACACATGGAGATGTGAGAGTGTCCACAGGACAGTGGAAGGAGGCCACATCTGACAGAGCAAGGGAGCGAACAGCCTATAGCATTTATAGAGGACAACCATAGAAACCTATTAAGAATATGATAGGGGGGTGCCTGGGTGGCTCAGTCAGTTAAGCATCCGACTTAGCTCAGGTCATGATCTCAGGGTTCATGAGTTCAAGCCCTGAATCAGGCTCTGTGCTGACAGCTCGGAACCTGGAGCCTGCTTTAGATTCTGTGTCTCCCTCTCTCTCTGCCCTGACCTCACTCACACTCTGTCTCTCTCTCTCAAAAATAATTAAATTAAAAAAAAATTAAAAAAAAAAAAAGAATATGGTAGGAACCACTGGAAAAACATCCATAATCAATTTTGGGCTGGGATCTGGGACTTATGCCTCTAGAGGTTCAGAGATGGCATGGTGCCCGACACACAGAAGGTAGATGTGCTTAATTCTTTTTTTAAAATTTAAAGTTTATTTATTTAGAGAAAGAAGGAGAGGGAGGGTGAGCAGGGAGGGTCAGAGAGAGAGGGACACAGAATCCCAAGAAGACTCTGCACTGCCAGCACAGAGCTGGATGTGGGGCTCGAACCCATGAAACATGAGATGATGACTTGAGTCGAAATCAAGAGTCAGATAATCGACTGAGCCACTGAGCCATGTTAATGATATAATGTCACCACTCTATTGTGAAATAGATTTTAGCGATTAAACTAAAACAACAACAACAAAAACCCAGGCCCATGACTTAAAGCAACCATTTAGCTTCTATCCAGTGCTATGGTAGAAGTAGCTATAGTAGAGAGGCAGCTATGTTCAGTTGTTCAGGAACCCTGAATTTTTTTGTTACGACAAAGTAGATGGAAAAAGAAAGAAGCCTCAGTTCTTTTCACTGCCACAGTAAAGAATTGCAGGCAGCGAAAGGAAAGCAGAACAAAGTTTTATTAAAGTACATTCCAAGGGAGAAGGGGGGCAAGAGACAAAGGGGCTTGGAAACTCCAGGGTGTGGGCTTATATCATTTTTTTTTCTTTTGGGTGGGTCCTAGGGTGGCAACATTTGCGTGGCAGGTCTGAATTATATAATAATTAGCCAACTACTGCATGTCCTTTCCCAAACTGTATTCAAGATACCTGCAAGGGGTAGGAAACCACATTATTTCCATTCTGGAGACACAGGTCAAATAAGAACAACCCAGTGTTTTTTGCACAAGTGCAGCTGGGACTACAAATTTCCTTCTTCCTCTGCCAGGATGCTATACCACTGACGGACTACTAGATGGGCGGAACATGGTGCTCCCTGGGTGGTCCTCTGTTGGGGCTCTCGGTCAGGACGTCTAAGGTCCATCCTCCCGTTGCGCATGACTAGCTTTCTGCCTAAGGCTTCCATCTTGTGTTTCCACCATCTTCTTTGCTTTCAAAAAGCAGAGGTCAAAGGAGAGAGAGTTTAGAAAAGGCACAAATGCCCTTAACTGCCCTGTTCTTAAAATAACACGCATCCCTGACACACATATTGGCAAGAAATAGCCACATGGCTGCATCTAGGTACAAAGGGGCCCAGACACATGGTCCTTGTGTGCTGAGGAAAAAGAAGAGACATGCACATTGGTATTCAGTAGCAAACTTCACAGGCATATCAAGGCATTTTCCTAAATAATGAGGGTGTCGTCTAGAAATAAATTCTCATCTCAGATGGTAAGAAAACTAATTCTTTATATGTTACATTGAAAGATATTCCATACTCTGAAATCAAAAAAATATTCAACAATATTTTATCTAGTTATTTCATCATTTCATTTTTTGTATACCCCTGAAAAATATCTTGGGGTGCAGTGCAGAGCAAGCTTCATTCCAAAAAAGTGGCTTAGTTGCATTGACCCATGGAGATTTGGGGAGTGTTTGTTATAGGAGATATTGTACTCTGGCCAAAATGAAGTTATAGGACTTAGATGGATCTAAGAGAAATATTTAAGCTGTTCTGTGTTAATATTAATTTGGTGTTTGTAGAAAAAGATGTGGATTAGAGGAGAGGGAAGAGCTAGCTCTACATAGGAGATGGTCCATCAAAACAGGCAAGAAAGTCTTAAGAAAAAGGATGCCTTTTTATTTTATTTTATTTTTTTTATGAAATTTATTGTCAAATTGGTTTCCATACAACACCCAGTGCTCATCCCAACAGGTGCCCTCCTCAATGCCCATCACCCACTTCCCCCCCCCTCCCATCAACCCTCAGTTTATTCCCAGTTTTTAAGAGTCTTTTATGGTTTGCCCCCCTCCCTCTCTTTTTTTTTTTTTTCCCTTCGCTTCCCCCATGGTCTTCTGTTAAATTTCTCCAGATCCACCTAAGAGTGAAAACATATGGTATATATCTTTCTCTGTATGACTTCACTTAGCATAACACTCTCCAGTTCCATCCACGTTGCTACAAAAGGCCGTATTTCATTTTTTCTCATTGCCACGTAGTATTCCATTGTATATATAAACCACAATTTCTTTAAGGGATGTCTTTAAAAAATTTTTTTTTAATTTTATTTGATTTAGAGAGTGAGTGGGTGTGGGTAGGAGAGGGGCAGAGAAAGAATCCCAAGCAGGCTTGGCCTGTCAGTGTAAGCCCGATGTGGGACTTGATCTCATGATCTTGAAATCATGACCTGAGATGAAACCAAGAGTCCAACGCTTAACGGACTGAGCCATCCAGGCACACCAAGAAAAGGGACATCTTAACATGGAATATTGTCACACAGTTTCCCCCCAAACTCTCAAAGTCCCTACACAACATTGTCATATATGATAATTAGTAATAAATTACAGAAAAATCCAAGCCCACAGAATGTACAACACCAAGAGTGAATCATAATGTAAACTATAGACTCTGAATGATGATGATGCGTCAGTGTAGGTTCATTAATTGTAACAAATGTACCAATCTGGTGAGGGATGTTAATAATGGGTGAGAGGCTATGCTTTTGTGGGGGCAGGGGATCACATGGGAACTCTCTGTTCCTGTCCTTTCGTTTTGTTGTGACCCTTAAACTGTTCTAAAAAAACTAAAGCCATGAGATGGTAGTATGATCATTAAATTGAACTAATTCAATGGAAATGGAGCCTAAGAAAATGAATTTCTAGATGTGTGGTTTTATTTTGGTTTTAAGTATAGTGGGGGCACCTGGGTGGCTCAGTCCATTAAGCATCCAACTCTTGGTTTCAGCTCAGGTCATGATCTCACAGTTGTGAGATCAAGTAACCCCTTCCCCAAACCCCAGGTCAAGGTTTCCTCAAGCCCTGCATCAGGCTCTGTACACTGAGCATGGAGCTTGCTTGGGGTTTTCTCTTCTCCCCTCTCTCTGCCTCTCCCCTGCTCGTGCTTCCATGCTCTCTCTCAAAATAAATAAACTTAAAAAAAAAAAGAATGGTGACAGGAGCTGAAACTTGGTTTAAATGAGGATAAGAATCATGAAAACCTTATCAAATAGATTTAGTTATTTCACATTCTCATGTAACTTACATCAACAAAATTAAACGGTAAATGGCAGACTTGCTCCATTTGGCAGAATAATTACTTAATTCCCATAAGTAATTATTTAGAATAACAAAAACTTGAACATTGCAATTGAACAAATGGTCAAGGAATATAAAGAGACAATTCAAAAAAGAGAAATTGGACAAATGGATAATAAATATTTGAAAAATGTTCAATCTCACTAGAAATCAAAAATATATGATAAGATAATGAGTTAGCATTGTCACCTGTTCGAAGAAGACGCAAGTGAGGCCCATACGCAATGTTCATGATGCTGGTGGCCTGGGAATTAGTAGTATGACTAAGAATGTCAATTTGGTAATATACATATCAGGCTCTACGTTGACTTCCCATTTGAATCACCTGGAGAAATTGTTTATTTTATTTTTAAGTGTGAGATTCTTTTTATTTTTTTTTTAATGTTAATTCGAGTATAGACCTGGGGAACTTTTAGGAAGAGCAAGAGAAACTTGGGTTCTATCCCAGATCAATCAAATCAAACTCCTTAGTAGTGGATCCCGAGCGCCAATGTTTTTTCAAAGCTCTCCAAATAATTCTCACATTCAACATGTGAAAAGGAAGATGAGGAGGGAAAACAGAGCATGCCACTGCCTAAGGCATTCAAATTTAAGTTACAGAAAAAAATGCTTTTCCAGGCTAGACCGGGCTGCTTGTTCGTGACCCCTGTCCCGAGTCAGTCGGCTGGACCCAGGACTGGGGCAAAGGAAGCCAAAACAGTGTCAGAGACGAACAAGTCACTAGGATGGCGAGCACAGACACACTTCCCTTAGTGCTGTAGGTTGCCCACCGGGTCTGTGGGGGGCCTTTTGTTTTCGGGTCCGGGGAGGACTCCCCACGAGAGGGGACGTCCCGCGAGTGGCCCATCAGTCGGTTATTAAACAGTTTCTCTGAAAAGCGCTGCACAGTTCCCGGGCACGCAAGACGCGAGCCTCGGAAGCGCGCCGGCGAGAGTAACGAACCCCCGGCGGAAGCTGAGGAGACCGAAGGGCGGGGGGGGCGGGGAAGCGGCGGGAGCCCGCGGAGGAGACCGGGAGCGGGAGGCGGAGGCAAGGAGGCCGGGAGAGGGTGCGGAGTCGAGGGGCGGCTCGGAGGACGAGGGGCGGGAACCTGGAGAGCCTGGAAGAGGAGGAGGGAAGGAGGAGCATCGCGAGCTTCCCGCCCGCGCTCCCGGGCGGCTCCGAGCAGGCGCCCTGGCGGTGCCCGCCGTCTCCTTCCCCGCCCGCCGCGGTCGCCAGGGTACAGGCTCGCGTCCGGTGGCCCGCTGGGCCCGTGGCCGTCGCCCTCCCGCCTCCTCGCAGCGCTGCCCGTTTCGCCCTCGGCCACGCCTTCCCCGCCCCGGACGGGCCAGGAGCCCCGGCGGAGGTAACTAAGGGCAGATTCCTGCCGCTTGTGGCCCCAGCCCCCTCCCCGCACGTTGGGCCGCCGGCGTCCGCGGGCTCCTCGGGTCCAACCCGCACCCTAGCGTCTGGCCGGTGCGCGACCTCCCCCCGCCTTCTCCTGCCGCACCCCGTCCCCTCGTCCTTCCCCGCTGCCCTGTCCGGGCCCTTGCCTCTCCCTCGGCCTGCCCCAGCCTCCCCGCGTCGCTCTTGCGCCGCAGCATCCGCAGGCTGACGGAGGCGCGGGAGCTCCGGGGTCGGGTCGCCCTCCGGCCGGCGCGGGACGAACTCCGGTCCGCGCCAGCCCTGGGCGGGGACCCCCTCCTGGTCGTCCACCCCTGTGCGTCCCCGTGGTCACCGCACTGAGCACCTCGCGGGGGAGACGGCGGCTGTCCCCGCCAAGCCTACGCTGCAGGGTCCGGTGGAAAACCCCAGAGGGGTCTCTGGACATGACCTGATGACCTGTGCGGGGTGGTCGTGGCGAAAACTTCTGTTTGCTTTTCTTTGGTATGAATTGAGCACTGGTGAATGAATGGACCCGATTTCTTAGACTCTTTTTCTCGGGAAATTGTGTTCTCCAGTGTGTTCTGAATAAACGTACTTTTTTAGGGTAGACTTAACCATATTTTCCCTCCTAACATACCTTGTGTGATTGAATTTCTTTTTTATTTCTTTCTTCCGTTAGTTAATTGTACTTGTTTCATGATGTTATCTGTAGCTTTAGTGTTTCGAGTGCCAGTTCACCATGAGGCAGAAATAATCTTTGCCACCTAACAGGAGGTGAGAACATCTTTTATAGTTACGACAGGTGAAAGACCATCCATCATCAAATCCTGTAGGGCTGTCTTCACATCTTGAGCTTTTTATCCTTTACATTTTAGTTGCGAGGCTTATCTATGGCGATACATCTGGAGTATTTTAAAGCAAATTCCTGGCATAAATACTTAGGTGTATACTGTGTCTCTCCTATCTAGGAGACGTAAGGACATTAACCACCCCCCCCCAAAACTCAGAATTACCACATACTCCCCAAAATAACATTAATTCCTCAATAACATCTAATACCCTGTCATATTCCAATCTCCTCTTTTTTTTGAATTTGAAATTCAGGTTTACAGAAAAATTACAAGAATAATACTAAGGAATTCCTGTACTCTTACCCAGTTGAACCCTTTGTTTATATTTTGCCCATGCTTTTTTCTTTTCTTTATACTTGTGCACACACATTGTTTTTTCTGAACTATTTGAGAATGGCTTGCATGCGTCATGCCTCTTACCACTTTTACATAAGTACATTTACCAAATTCAGGAAATTTAATTACTTTTATCTGTGCTATAATCCATATTTCTAGTTCTGTCAGTTGTCACAATAATATCCTTTATAATAAATTTTCTAGTACAAGATACAGTTCAGTTTATTTTATTTCTTTTTTTTTTTTTTTAACGTTTATTTATTTTTGAGACAGAGATAGACAGAGCATGAACGGGGGAGGGTCACAGAGAGAGGGAGACACAGGATCTGAAGCAGGCTCCAGGCTCTGAGCTGTCAGCACAGAGCCCGTCGCGGGCTGGAACTCATGGACGGCGAGATCATGACCCGAGCCGAAGTTGGACGCTTAACCCACCGAGCCACCCAGGCGCCCCAGTTTATTTTATTTCATTTAGTTGCCTTATATTGTTTATCTTCCTTAACTTGGAGTGTTCTTGAGCCTTTGTTTCTCATGATATTGATATTTTTAAGGAATAAGAGCCCATTTATATCATATTCTTCGATATGAGTTTCCTCATGAATAGAGTTAGGTTTGAATTTTTTGGTTGGAATACTATAGAAGTAATGTCATGTCTTCACATTATCACAATCAGAGGAGCATGTGTCCCTCTTACAGGTTAAGATGTTATCCCTTTTTTCCACTCTCATTTTTTTTCTATTAACAGTTATTTTCTCCTTATTTTCCAATTAAGTACAGTTGACCTTTAAACCACATGGGTGTTAGAGGTGCCACCCCCTCCCCCCAAGCAGTTGAAAGTCTGCTGAATCCCAAAATACTGAACTAATAGTATACTGTTGACCATGCCTTACCAATAACAAAAATGACACATATTTTGTATCTTGTGTGAATTATATAATGTATTCTTAAGGCTAGAGAAAAGAAAATTGTATTAATAAAATCATAAGGAAGAGAAAACACATTTGGAGTACTATATTAGATTTATTGAAAAAATCTGTGTATAAGTGGACCTGTATAGTTCAAACCTCTGTTCAAGGGTCAGCTGTAATTTGTGGGGAAATACCTCTAGATTGTGTGTGTGTGTATATATGTATATGTTTTATATATGTTTTATAAAAATATATATATTATATATTTTATATTTATATTTGAGAGAGAGAGAGAACCTTAAGGAGGCTCCACACCCAGCCTGGAACCCAACACGGGGCTCAATCCCATGACCCTGGGATCATGACCTACCTGAAATCAAGAGTCAGACCCTCAACCGAGAGAGCCATCCAGGTGCCCCAGTACCTCTAGATTATATAAATATCTTGTTCCTTATCAGAATCCTCCCCCTCCCTCTGCCTGATTTAGCATCCATTGATGGTTCTTTCCTAAATTAGTTTTTACTATGATAGTTTTTTTTTTTTAAACGTTTATTTATTATTGAGAGACAGAGAGAGAAAGAACATGAGCATGGGGGGGTGGGCAGAGAGAGAGGAAGAGACACAGAATCTGAAACAGGCTCCAGGCTCTGAGCTGTCAGCACAGAGCCCGATGCGGGGCTCGAACCCACAAACCTGGCGAGATCATGACCTGAGCCGAAGTTGGATGCTTAACCAACTGAGCCACCCAGGCGCCCCTACTATGATAGTTTTAAAATAGTGGTTTTCCACATCTACCCTTGAATCAGTGTGGCCTCATTTATTCTTTTTTTTTTTTTTTTTTTTTTTTTTTGAGAAACTCGTTATTTTATTTTGTATAAACAGAGGAAGGGAGGAAAGTTTTAAACTTCAAACTTTGTTCAGCATGTGTGCAGTTAGTATCCACAAAAACACTCTCATTTATTCTTCTTTCTTTCTTTCTTTCTTTTTTTTTTTTGTGGGGCGGGGAGAGAGAGGCAGAGGCAGAGGGAGAAGGAGAGAGAAAATCTCAAGCAGGCTCCATGCCTAGTGCAGAGTCTGACTCGATCATACCATGGTGAGATACAATCTGAGCCAATATCAAGAGTTGGATGCTTAACTGACTGAGCCACCCAGGTGCCCCATATTTTTTATTTAATAGATTGTAACCTGTTGCTCATCTTCTTTGATGCTGAGAGTCTCAAATTTGGGGGATTTGGCCCTTCAATCTTGATCCTGTTTCTTTTGACATGTCTCTATCATATGTTTGTTTCCTTAACTTTGGAACAAAAAAATGTTCCAGGTCCATCTGTTTCCTTTTCTATCCCTGCCCTGAAATCAGCTGTTTTTTCAAGGAGTCCTGGTTTCTTTTACTGAGGAATGGTGTTTCTTTTTGGTTTAGAAACCAAAATCTGGGTGCTAGGTTTGCTCATTGCTACTGGAATATCATTGCTCTTAGCCTCTTTTAGAGGACAGAGCTAGAAATCATGAGTTTTTATACAGATACTTCCAATTATAATCTAGCCTCTTAGGGCTTTTCTTTACCTTTCCCCATTCCCCATTCTATAATTGTTTCCCCTTCTTCAATGAGAATGCTGGCTCCCATCAACAGCTGTGTGTGTGTGTGTATGTGTGTGTGTGTGTGTGTGTGTGTGTGTGTGTGTGTGTCATACACATATGTATGCACAAACATACACATATATGTATGCATATGTTCATTTGCTCAGCCCTAAATACACAAAAAGTAGCTTCATAATTTTTGTATTTATACCCCTAGGGAAAACAACCAAGAAGAATTTGACATTTGTTTGTTGTTCTTTTTATCTTCAGTTTGAGAGCATATCGTCAAAATATTCTGTTTAAAAGTTATTTGGGGGTGCCTGCGTGGCTCAGATGGTTAAGCCTCCGACTTCAGCTCAGGTCATGGTCTTGCATTTCATGGGTCTGAGCCCCACGTCAGGCTCTGGGCTGACAGCTCAGAGCCTGGAACCTGCTTTGGATTCTGTCTCCCTCTCTCTCTGCCCCTCCCCTGCTCATGCTCTGTCTCTCTCAAAAAAATAAAAAAAAAAAAGTTACTTGAATTGATCCTTTTTTTCTTCATTGGGGTTATTTTACTTATTTGAAATATAGTCAGATTTGTTTCTCTTTGTATTTTTATGTACCCCCTCCATTCTTGTTTTTACTAATATGATTCTAGAAATCAAAACTATACAAAAAGGTATATTAAGAAGTATCCCTCTCTTTCTAGCCTTTCCACTTTGTCACCCTCCCCCCAGTGGAAGTTAGTTATTAGCCTGTTAATTTTTGTTTTCTTTTTCTTTTTACAAAATTAAATGATGCATATGTTATTTTCATCTCTTTACATATAAGGTAGTATACTAGGTATACTCTTTTTTTTAAGTAGGCACCACACCAGTATGGGGCTTGAAGTCATGACCCCAAGATCAAGATCAAGATCAAGAGTTGCTTGCTCTACCAACTGAGCCAGCCAGGTGCCCCTATGTATATTCCTTTGCACTTTACTTTTTTCAATTAGCAATATATTCTAGAAATCAGAGAGATCTTCCTTATTCTTTTTTTTTTTTTTTTTTTTTTTTTTTTTTGAGAGAGAGAGGGAGAGTGCAAGCAGAGGTGGGGAGGGAGAGAGAGAGAGAGAATGAATGAATGAGAGAGAATATCCCAAGCAGGGTCCATGCTCAGTGCAAAACCTGACTCCGGGCTTGAACCTACAACCCTGGAACCATGACCTGAGCTGAAATTAAGAGTTGGGTGCACAACCAACTGAGCCATTCTGGCGCCCCTAGACCTTCCTTATTCTTTTGGCAGCTGCTGAATATCTATTTCTAACTGGTTTATTTGAATTAAAGTCCAAAATAGATCTTCGTATATTACATTTGGTTATTATGTCTCTTAACGTTACCCCATATATGCATATCTATATCTATGTAATACATATATAAGCTTCTCCCTCTCCCCTGTAAAATTTTTTTTAATGTTTATTTATTTTTTAAGAGAGACAGCAGGGGATGGGGAGAGAGAGAAGGGGACAGAGGGTCCAGAGCAGGCTCTGCACTGGCAGCAGAGAGCCTGATGGTGGGGCTTGAACTCATGAACTGTGAAATCATGACCTGAGCCAAAGGCAAATGCTTAACTGACCGAGCCACCCAGGTGCCCCACTCCTTCCCCCCGTTAAAATACCATTTATTTGTTGAACCAACTGCATCATTTATCCTATAGCATTTTTTACATTATGAATTTGGTTGATTTTATTTTCCTGGTGTATTTAATATGTTCCTTTATTTTCTTTATTTCTTGTTCATTGATGTTTAGAGTCAGACAGATTAAGGTTCAGTTTAAAATTTTTATCTTTTAAAGAATATTTCATAGATGGTTCTGTGTACCTCCTATCTATGTAGCAACATATCAGGAGGGATATAATGTCTTTGTCTCACAGTAACTTTAAAAAAATTTTTTTTTTTAAATTTTGAGAGAGAGAGTGCAAGCAGGGGAGAGATAGAGAGAGAGAGGGTGAGCGAGAATCCCAAGCAGCCTCCACACTGCCAGCTCAGAGCCTGACTCGGGGCTCAAACCCACTGAAATGCAAGACCATGACCTGAGCCAAAATCCAAGAGTCCAGTGCTTAACTGACTGAACCACCCAGGTGCCCCTGTCTCATAGTAATTTTAAGATTTATTAGTGAGTGTAGGCCATGTCAGTTCATCTGTTACAGATGAACTACTTTCACCTAATAGTTTTAGCAACCACTGATACTGTTGACTAGACCTATTATTTCATTAGGAGCTACAAATGATGCTTTTCTGATAAAATCATTCCTATTGCTTTTGGTTCACTTTTTTAAATAATTTATTTATAATTTTAGTTATATTTAAAATTTATAAAAATAGTGTCTCAGGAAGTAGTCATTTAGATTTTTAGAGTTCTGAGTAATTGAAAAACATAATGTTACAGTATAAAATATGAGGTTGGCTAACATCTTAATAGGTCCTCTTTGCTGTACTTGGATAGTTTTTCTTTTAAAGCTTATTTTATTAAAAAGTTCAGCTACTTTCTTTTTAAAGATCTTTAATCATACCAAATAAATTCAACTATTTTGGAATTCGTAAACTAAATAGAATTAGAAATATAGAATTAAAAAAAATTTTTTTTGAGGGAGAAAAAGCACAAATAGGGGAGGGCGGGGCGGGGAGCGGACAGAGGATATGAACCAGGCTTGTGCTGACAGCAGTGAGCCCAGTGCGGGACTTGAACTCATGCACTGGAAGGTCATAACCTGAGTCAAAGTTGGTCACTGAACCAACTGAGCAACCCCGGTGCCCCAGGAATATAGAATTAAAAAAAAAAATTTTTTTTTTACATTTATTTATTTTCGAGAGAGAGCAAGCACGAGTCGGGGAGGGGCAGAGAGAGAGAGACGGAGACACAGAATCCGAAGCAGGCTCCGGTCTCTGAGCTATCAGCACAGAGCCCGAGGCAGGGCCTGAACCCACAAACCGTGAGATCATGACCTGAGCTGAAGTCAGGCGCTCAACCGAATGAGCCACCCTAGAGCCCCAGGAATATAGAATTTTTTAAAAAGGAGGAAAGAATATGGTTAATGATTGAATACAGTCCAGACCGATGACCAAATTACATCATTGTTCAAGATTTCACAATTTTGAGAATTAAAAAAAATTAATTTGTAACAGAAACTTCCAGGAAAATTGCATATATAGTACAAAGAACTTTTTTTCACAAACCATTTGAGAGTGACCAACTGATTGATGTTCCCTTACCTCTGAATATTTTAGTGTGTATTTTCTGCAAACAAGGACATTCACCTCCAAAATTGGAAGACACCACATCAAAATCAAAATTAGCATTCATACATTACAACCATATCGTCCTCAGTTTCTCTTTCTATTTAAGTTTTGCCTGTTGCCAATATTGTCTTTTATCATGAAAAGATACTCATTGCAATTTATTTAGTTACCAGGTTTTCCACTTCGGACCAGTTTCTTTTTTTTTCTTTCTTTCTTTTTTTTTTAAATTTAGAGAGAGAGACTATGCAGTGGGGGAGAGGGTCAGAGGGAGAGAGAGAATCTTAAGTTCCATGCTCAGTGGAGCCTGATGTGGGGCTCAGTCCCATGACCCGGGATCACGACGTTAGCCAAAATCAAGAGTCAGACGCTCAACCAGTTGAGCCACCCAGGCATCCTGGGACCAGTTTCTTGATCTTTTTCCTGACTTTCATACCCTTGAAACTTTTCAAGGTTTTTGAAAGTTTTCAGATCAGTTATTTTGTAGAATGTCCCTTAACTTGGGTTTTCCTGATATTTCCTTGTGATTAGATTCAGGTTATGTGTCTTTAGCACAGATGCCACAGAAATTTTTCTCATTTTACCTATTAGGTGATACATGATTTCCAGTTGTCCCATTTCTGATAATTTTCATTTTGATCACTGGATTAAATGGAGTCTGCCTGGCTTTTTCATCATAAAGTTACTCTTTTTTTGTAACTAATGAGTACCTTATAGGGTATTTTTATACTTTATAACAATGTAAATATGCCATTTTTATGAAATGTTCAATTTATTTGTTTACTTATTCATAATTCTATGGATTCATGGTTTTCTATTTTATTCTATGGATTTTAAGTCCGTTGCCGTAATATGTTTTGATCCTCCAGCTGTTTTCAGTTTGGTCAGTGGGATCCTTTTCAGTGTGACTTCTGTGTTTCTCTCTGTTTGGGCTCCAGCACACTGTGCCAGACTGTCATGTCATACTGTGTGAACATCCTCCCAGGATTCTCCCAAGAATGGATTATGTTTTCCTCACCCTGCTTGGGCTCTGACAAACTCTTCTTGGCTTCCACTGCAACTATCTCCATACCCAGCATGGGTACTTGCTAACGCATCTTCACTACATGTTTTCTTGGGGCTTCATCTTTATGTGGGCTAGTTTGGACTTTATTACAGCTCGATGGCTCAGGGTGGTTTGTTTATATGGCGATTGAAGGCTTCAAGAGTGTAATTACTCCAGGGGGTAAGGTAGAAGCTATAATTGCTTTTTATGATTGAGCCTTGGGAAATGTATAACATCACTTCCATTTTACTCTTGGTTAGAATAACTAAAATCTCACCCACTTTTAAGGGATGAGGGAGGCATGGGGCAGAGCTCTCAATGAGAGAAGTGTCAAAGTCATAGTTGAGGAAGAGAATGTAGGATGGGAGATACTGTTGTGGCCATCTTTGGGAAATACAACCTATGGCACTGAGAAAAGCATATCACATAGAAACTTCATTGTCAAGATCTTTTCCTAGTTTATTTTTATCTTCATAGCCCGAGAAACAACTTGTGAAAAAAGCAAATACATTTTGCTTGACTATTCAAGACATAAGATGAGATACTGAATGCATTCTTTATATCTTACCTTAAAAAGACAGTTAACTTGAGCTGATGAAAAAAGTGATTTACCAAAACTTTGTGAACATTCTAAATTAGAATCCTTGTAAATCTTATGGGCTACTTATTATTATTATTATTTACAGCATCTTGTGACTTTTTACCTAATTGGTCATTGCAAGAAGCATGGAGATAAGATTAGAAGTTTTGACATCAACAAGTATCAAGCAGAAAAAGCCCTGGCCACGAGTCTCCTGGTTAGGACAGGTAGGTTTTTCTTTCTTCATACAATACCAGCTATAATAATGTGTTAAATGTGTACTTTGCCTCTAAGATAGAATGTTCTATGGTCTTTAAAAAAAAAAAAAACAGGGGCGCCTGGGTGGCTCAGTCGGTTAAGCGTCCGACTTCAGCTCAGGTCACGATCTCACGGTCCGTGAGTTCGAGCCCCGCGTTGGGCTCTGGGCTGATGGCTCAGAGCCTGGAGCCTGTTTCCCATTCTGTGTCTCCCTCTCTCTCTCTGCCCCTCCCCTGTTCATGCTCTGTCTCTCTCTGTCTCAAAAATAAATAAACGTTAAAAAAATTTTAAAAAATAAATAAATAAAAAAAACAAAACAAAACACCATCTTTAGCAGGATCACCTCACTGAACAGAGTTTTTTGTGTTTGTGGTTTTTTTTAATTAAAAAAATTTTTTTTAACGTTTGTTATTGAGAGAGAGAGACAAAGTGTGAGCAGGGGAGGGGCAGGAGAGAAGGAGACACAGAATCTGAAGCAGGTTCCAGGCTCTGAGCTATCAGCACAGAGCCTGAGCGGGACTCGAACTCACAGACAGCGAGATCATGACCTGAGCTGAAGTTGGATGCTTAACCGACTGAGCCACCCAGGCGCCCATTTGTTTGTTTGTTTGTTTGTTTGTTTGTTTTTATGTTGAGCAAGTTAGCTTCTCAAGAAAGTTAAATGGTCTGTGTAGAAGAAATACTTTATTTTCAAAAAAAAAAAACTTGTCCTGTTACATTTAAGGTTGAGATGGCAAATATCAAAAGGAATTTTTAAATTTAAATATAATTAACGTGCAATGTTATATTAGGTTTAGGTGTACAACATATCCTATAATTCCATGCATTACTCAGTGCTCATCACAATAAGTACAGTCACCATCTGTCACCATACAACACTATTACAATATTACTGAGTATATACTCTATGCTGTACTTTTCATATCGGTAACATACATTTTATGACTGGAAGTTTGAACTTCTTAATCCCCTTCAACTATTTTGCCCATCTCCCCACTCCTCTCCCCTCTGGCATCTACAAGTTTGTTCTCTGTATTTAAGAGTCTGTTTATTTTGTTGTTGTTCATTTTGATTTTTAGATTCAACATGTAAGTGAAATCATGATATTTGTCTTTCTCTGACTGACTTATTTTACTTAGTATTATACCTTCTAGGTCCATCCATGTTATTGCAAATGGCAAGGTCTCATTCTTTTTTTATCACTGAGTAATATTCCATTTTATACATATCACTTCTTTTTTTTTTTAACTTGTTTTTTTAATGTTTATTTATTTTTGACAGAAAGAACATGAGCCAGGGAGGGGCAGAGAGAGAGGGGGACAGAGGATCTGAAGCAGCCTCTGTACTGACAGCAGAGAGCCTGATGGGGGCTCAGACTCATGAACCTTGAGACTGTGATCTCAGCTGAAGTAGATGCCTAACCAACTGAGCCACCCAGGCGCCCCCTCTTCTTTTTTTTTTTAAGTTTATTTATTTATTTTGAGAGAGAGCGTGTGCACACAAAGTGGGGAAGGGGCAGAGAGAGGGAGGGAGAGAGAATCCCAAGCAGGTTCTCCACTACCTGATGTGGGGCTTGAACTCATGAACTGCAAGATCATGACCTGAGCTGAAATCAGACACTTAACTCACTGAGCCACCCAGATGCCCCTATACCACCACCACCACCACCACCACCACCACCACCTCCTCCTCCTCCTCCTCCTCCTCCTCCTCCTTCTTCTTCTTTTAAGTTATTCATGTATTTTGAGAGAGAGAGAGAGCATGGGAGGGGCAGTGAGAGAGGGAGAGAGAGAATCCCAATTAGGCTCTGTGCTGTCAGTGCGGAGCCTGATGCAGGGCTCGAACTCATGAACCACAAGATCATGATCTGAGCTGCATTCAAGAGCTGGACAATTAACCAAGGAGCCACCAGGTGCCCCATACCACAACTTTATTCATACATCTATTGATAGACACTGGCTTGCTTCCATATCTTGGCTACTATAAATAATGCTGCAATAAACATAGAGGTGTGTATGTCTTTTTTTTTTCAACGTTTTTAATTTATTTTTGGGACAGAGAGAGACAGAGCATGAACGGGGGAGGGGCAGAGAGAGAGGGAGACACAGAATCGGAAACAGGCTCCAGGCTCTGTGTATGTCTTTTTGAATTAGAGTTTTTGTTTTCCTTGGTAAATACCCAGTAGTAGAATTAGTGAATCATATGGTATTTCTATTTTTAATTTTTTGAGGAACCTCCATACTGTTTTGCCAGAGTTGCTGCACCAATTTACATTCCTACCAACAGTGCATAAGTGTTTCTTTTTCTCTATATCCTTGCCAAATACTTGTTATTTCTTTTTTTTTTTAATATTTTATTTGTAAGTACCAATGTGGGGCTCAAACTCACGACCTTGAGACCAAGAGTCCCATGCTCACTGACTGAGCCAGCAAGGTGCCCCTCTTGTCTTTTTGATTCTAGTCATTCTGACAGGTGTAGGATGATATATCTCAGTGTGGTTTTGATGTACTTCCATGATAATATGATATTGAGCATCTTTTCATGTATCTATTGACCTTCTGTATATCTTCTTTAGAAAAATGTCTATTCAGGTCCTCTGCCCGTTTTTAATCGGGTTATTTGGGGTTTTTTGGTGTTGAGTTGTATAATTTCTTTGTATACTTTGGATATTAACCCCTTATTGAACATATCATTTGCAAATATCTTCTCCCATTCAGTAGATTGCCTTTTTGTTGATGGTTTCCTCCTGTGCTGTGCAAAAAATTTTTGTTTTTTGTAACCAAAGGGAATATTTAATCTTCTGAATCCTTTCTTACCGGAACAGTCAGTGGACTGTTTTCTTACCATTGTGATTTTCATGAGTATGCCCTATGCCCCTTAAAACTAGGATAAAGTTGGGCCAGGATACACCAGAAATCCAGGAATACCATTCACAATATATGGAAGAGATTTGTCACCTTAGGGAAATTTAGCAAGCCTATAAAATCCTCTTAGAATAGGTAATAATTATGAAAATTTTAACGATTGGTGTTTTAGTGTTAGTGTCATTTCCTGTGAGAAATTATATCGTTAACTTCCTCTAGTCTCTTCTTTCTTTTTAAAGATGCTGTTTTTTTTTTTTTTTTAAATGTACATTTGAGAGAGAGAGCGTATGGACAAGCAGGGGAGGGGCAGAGAGAGAGCGGGAGAGAGAGAATCCCAAGCAGGCTCCTGATGTCAGCGCAGAACCCAGTAAGGGGCTCAATCTCACACACCATGATATCATGACCTGAGCCAAAATCAAGAGTTGGACACTTAACTGACTGAGCCACCCAGGTGCCCCTAGTGTAAATAATTAAAAAGCTTGCCCATACTACTGATCAAATTCATGAAATTAAACAACATGTAACCCAATTTTGGCTAGCAGAATTGTAAGACACTTTTATGATTAAAAAAAAAATTTTTTTAGTGTTTATTTATCTTTGAGAAAGGGAGAGAGTACGAGCAGGGGAGAGACAGGGACATAGAATCCAAAATAGGCTCTAGGCTCTAAGCTGTCAGCACAGAGCCCAATGCAGGGCTCGAACCCGTGAACCATGAGATTATGACCTGAGCTGAAGTTAGACACCTAACTACTTAAACAACTGAACCACCTAGGGGCCCCAGCACTCTTATAATTTTATCTTATTTATTTTATTATTTTTTTCTTTAATTTTAATTTTTTTTTAAATTTACATCCAAATTAATTAGCATATAGTGCAACAATGATTTCAGGAGTAGATTCCTTAGTGCCTCTTACCCATTTAGCCCATCCCCCCCCCCCCACCACCCCTCCAGTAACCCTCAGTTTGTTCTCCATATTTATGAGTCTCTTCTGTTTTGCCCCCCCTCCCTGTTTTTATATTCTTTTTGTTTCCCTTTCCTTATGTTCATCTGTTTTGTCTCTTATAGTCCTCATATGAGTGAAGTCATATGATACTTGTCTTTCTCTGACTGACTAATTTCACTTAGCATAATACCCTCCAGTTCCATCCATGTAGTTGCAAATGGCAAGATTTCATTGTTTTCGATTGCCGAGTAATCCTCCATTGTATATATACCACATCTTTTTTATCCATTCATTCATCAGTGGGCATTTGGGCTCTTTCCATACTTTGGCTATTGTTGATAGTGCTGCTATAAACATGGGGGTGCATGTGTCCCTTCGAAACAGCACACCTGTATCCCTTGGATAATACCCAGTAGTGCAATTGCTGGGTCATAGGGTAGTTCTATTTTTAGTGTTTTGAGGAACCTCCATACTGTTTTCCAGAGTGGCTGCACCAGCTTGCATTTCCAGTACTCTTATAATTTTAAAGGTCAAAAAGGTCTAGGTGCAGCCATTAGGTCATCTTACCTAGTAATTCTAATAAATATTTTAAGATAGAGTGAAAAATCTCCAGGATACCTAATCAACCTTATTTTCATTTTATGATTTGTGGTACAAATGTATAATCTTTCTTGAATGTCACTTTGTTTTCCTTTCTGGGATAATTTATTTAGATTAGAGGTTGAATTGCCTCCTGGCACCTCTTAAGTGTCATATGTTTCTTCTCATAGGAAAATGAAGCTGTTTTCCTTTTGGATAATAAATTTATAAATGAAATTAATTTGCTCTCTGGAAGAACAAAGAAGAAAATTCCTTGTCTGCAGCCTTTGTTGAAGGATGCTATTGTCCTAACAACATCCAGTAATGGTTAAGTAGTACTGATATTTTCAAAAGGCTGGATTAATTGTATTCATAAAAACTTGGGGTAATATTAAGGGAAATATTAGATTATAACTATTGTATTTCCTTTTTGGAAACAGATGCCTGGCTGGCTGGGGTACTCACTACAGGGGAGCTTTTTCTTTGGAACAAAGATCAAGATTGCTTGAAAACTGTACAGGCAGCTGAAAAGCCTAAGAAAATGATTCAAGCTGCAGTAGGTGGGAATTTTTTATTTGTTTAAATTGGTTTCCTTGATAAATGGGAGGAAAAGAAGATGGAACATTTTCCTATTACTGTTTTAAAAATATCTCTGTATGTGTGCATAAATATATCTGTGTATATATAAATATAAATATATATATATATATATATATACATATATATGTTTTCTTGTATATATGATTTTTTTGATGGTGTTTGTTTTTTACTATTTATGTATTTAGGGAGAGCACACAGGTGAGTGGGGGAGGGGCAAAGAGAGGGAGAGGGAGAGGGGGAGAGAGAGAGAGAGAGAGAGAGAGAGAGAGAGAGAGAGAGAGAATATGAATCTTAAGCAGGCTCCATGCTCAATGCAGAGCCCAATGCAGGACTCGAACCCACAAACCATGAGATCGTGGCCTGAACTGAAATCAAGAGTTGGTCATTTAACTGACTGAGCCACTCAGGCACCCTGATGGTGTTTATTTGTGATACTTAGATTCATCTTGAAGAAAAGTCTGGCTTGCCTAACATATCTGATAACAGGGGGTTCCTAATATCACATGACAAGTACATGGTAAATATTATTATTTGTACTTTTAATTTATTAGTAGTGCCTTAGTTTTATCCTGAATGGAAATGAAACATCATTTAGGTGTCTTATTGTCAGGATAGATAAATGATGTACTTTCTGGGAGGAATTCAGACTTCACAGGTTTAATTGCCTTTTTTTTGTTTGTTTGTTTTTTTAAAGCAAGCTCTTTGAGACTGTACTTGTATGTATCTGGAAATGGGAGAAGAGTTCTGCTTATAACTCCTGGATGCATATTTCTTTGGGAATATGTGGAATTCAAGAATATCTTATCTTCTAAAAGCCCTTCATTGGTAGGCCAGTGGTCCCAGATCATACCTGAAGAAGCAGTTCATTTGCCTTCTAATGAAGATAAAGAAGCTGTAGTGCATGCTGTCTTTATAAAAAATGAGGTAAAATCCAAATCAGACAGGGTGTTCTAGAAGATGAGATCTCAGACTGTAAGAACAGGCACTGTTTGTGAAGCTGTTGAGCAGAGTGTGTGATAGCATTGCTGTATATCTTTAATCATCATTAATTGTCACAGTAATTGCAAAGTTATTGTGGAAAAGATATTTTTACATTTCTTGGTCGTATTTTTTAAAATGTTTATTAAAAATAGTTTGAACTCCACCAAAAAACTACACTACAACTGACAGATGAATTCAGTAAAGTCACAGGATATGAGATGAATATACAGAAATCTGTTGCATTTCTCTACACTAGTAATGATGTAGCAGATTAAGAGAATAATTTCATTTATAATTGCACCAAAAATGATAAAACACCTAAGAATAAACCTAACCAAGGAGGTGAAAAATCTGTACTCTAAAAACTATAAAACATTGACGAGAGACATTGAGGGTGTCACAGATGGAAGGATATTCCATGCTCATGGACTGGAAGAACCAATATTTTTAAAATGTCCAAACTACCCAACATAGTCTATAGATTTAATGCAACCCCTGTCAAAATGCCAACATTTTTCAAAGAACTGGAACAAATAACCCACAATTTGTATGGACCCATTAAAGACCCCAAGTAGCCAAAACAGTCTTGAAAAAGAAGGACAAAGCTGGAGATACCACAATTCCAGATTTTAAGTTATACTACAATGCTTAGTAATCAAAACAGTATGGTACTGGCACAAAAATAGACCTACAGCTCAATGGAACAAAATAGACAGCCCAGAAATAAACCCACCTGTATATGGTCAATGAATCTATGATGAAGGAGGCAAGAATATACAGTGGGGAAAAAGTCTCTTCAACAAATGGTGTTGGGAAAACTGGACCACTTTCTTACACCATACTCAAAAATAAGCTCGAAATGGATTAAAGACCTAGATGTGAGACCTGAAGCCATAAAATTCCTGGAAGAAAGCATAGGAAGTACTTTCTTTGACATCAGCCATAGAAACATTTTTCTAGATACATCTCCTCTGGCAAGGGAAACAAAAGCAAAATTAAACTATTGGAACTAGACAAAGATAAGCTTTTGCACAGCGCAGGACGAAACCATCAACAAAACAAAAAGACAATCTACTGAATGGGAGAAGATATTTGCAAATAATATATCCAATAAGGGGTTAATATCCAAAGTATACAAAGAACTTACACAACTCAATATCAAAAAACCACAAATAACCCAATTAAAAAATGGGCAGAGGACCTGTATAGTTATTTTTCTAAAGAAGACAAACATGCATGAAAAGATGCTCAACATCACTCATCATCAGGGAAGTGCAAATCAAGTGCTGAGATACATCACCTTACACCTGTCAGAATGACTAGAATAAAAAAGACAAGAAATGACAAGTATTTGGCAAGGATGTGGAGAAAAAGGAACCCTTATGCACTGTTGGTGGGAATTGGTGCAGCCACCCTGGAAAACAGTGTGGAGTTTCCTCAAAAAATTAAAAGTAGAAATACCATATGATCCACTAATTCTACTACTGGGTATTTGCCCAAGGAAAACAAAAACACTTATTTGAAAAGACATATACACCCCTATGTTTACTACACCATTATATACAGTAGCTAAGATATGGAAGCAAGCCAGTGTCTATCAATAGATGAATGGATAAAGAAGATGTGGTTTATTTTTAAAATGTCATAATTACTTGGTGATAAAGAATAATGAGGTCTTGCCATTTGCAACAACATGGATGGAGCTAGAGGGTATAATGCTAAGTGAAATAAGTCCAATCAGAGAAAGGCAAATACCATGACTTAAAGTACGTGTTGAATCTGAAAGGCAAAAGGAACAGACTCTTAAATACAGAGAACAAACTCTGGTGGTTGCCAGAGGGGAGGTGGGTGAGGGGTGGATGAAATAGATAAAGGGTGTTAAGAGCACACTTACCTTGATAAACACTGAGATGTGTAGAATTGTTGAATCATTATACTGTACACTTGAAACTAATATAACACTGTATGTTAATTATACTTGAATAAAAAAAATGGTTTGACCTTAGAGCTTCCTTTCTCTTTTCCTAGTATTTTCCCTAGTTTTTATTATTTACTTACTTACTTATTTATTTATTTATTTATTTAGGGAGCATGAGCAGGGGGGAGAGGCAGACAGAGAGAGGGAATCCTCAGCAGGCTCCACACTCAAGAGTAGAAACTGAGTGTGATTGCACAACCCTAGGATTATGCCCTGAGCTGAAATCAGAGTCGGATGCCTAACTGACTGAGCCACCCAGATGCCCCAATTTTTATTTATTTTTTAATTTCAGTATAGTTGAGACACAATGTTACATTAGTTTCAGGTATACAACATGATGATTCATGAACTCTTTATGTTATGCTGTGCTTTCCACAAGTGTAGCCACCATCTATCACCATCAAAACTATTATGCCATTGATTGTATGCCCTCTGTTGTACCTTTTATTCCCATGACTTATTTGTTACATAACTAGAAGCCTGTATCTCCCACTCCCCTTCACCCATTTTGTCCACGCCCCTGCCCTGCACCCTACTCCCCTCTGGCAAACATCAGTTTGTTCTCTGTATTTACAAGTGTGATTCTGTACTTTTTCTCCATTTTTAAAATATAACTAGTTTTATAATTTAAAAAGCTAGAATTGGTGATAATTAAGCCATTTAATTACCAGGAAAGAACACATTCATTAACTAAAAAACATTATCAATAGCTGCATGCACTCTTTATATGTATGGACCAACATTTTATTACCCAGTCCACTGTTAGAAATTGCATTTTGAAATTTTTTTTTCCTTTATCTTCTTCCCACCCCTGGGGGTAGTGCCCTAATTTAGATAATAAATAACTATAAAATAAGAGAAGAAAAAATTATAAGAATCCAGTTTCAGCCACAGTAAATTACAGTGTTTTCTTCCTTTTTTAATTTAATTTTTTAAAGTTTAAATAATTTTCAGAGAGAGAGCAAGCATGCATGCGGGGAAGGAGCAGAGAGAGACAATCCTAAGCAGGCTGTGAGCTCAGTGCAGAGCCCAATGTGGGGCTCAAACCCACAAACTGTGAGATCATGACCTGAGCTGAAACTAAGAGTTGGATGCTTGCTTAACTGACTGAGCCACTCAGGCGCCCTTAATTTTTATTAATTTTTTTCAAATTTCTATTTAAATCTAGTTAACATATAGTGCAATATTGGTTTCAGGAGTAGAATTCAGTGACTTATCATTTACATACAACACCCAGTGTTCATAACCAGTGCCCTCTCAAAACCCATTCCCCATTTAGCCCACACCCCACCCACCTCCCTCCATCAACCTTCAGTTCCCTATCTTAAGAGTCTCTTATGGCTTGTTTCCCTCTTTTTTTCTTTTTTTTCCCCCTCCCATATGTTCATCTGTTTAGTTTTTTTGTTTTTTTTTTTTAATGTTTATTTTTTGAGGGAGAGACAGCATGACCCAGGGGAGGGGGCAGAGAGAGAGGGAGACACAGAATCAGAAGTAGGCTCTAGGCTCTGAGCTGTCAACACAGAGCCCAATGTGGGGCTCAAACTCATCAACCACAAGATCATGACCTGAGCTGAAGTCGGATGCCCAACCAACTGAGCCACCCAGGTGCCCCTCATCTGTTTTGTTTCTTAAATTCCACATATGAGTGAAATCATATGGTACTTGTCTTTCTCCGACTGACTTATTTTGCTTAGCATAATACACTCTAGCTCCATCCAAGTCATTGAAAATGTCAAGATTTCATTCTTTTTGATGACCGAGTAATATTCTGTTTTATATGTATATCACACTTACCCATTCATCAGTTGATGGACACTTGGACTCTTTCCATAGTTTGGCTATTGTTGATAATGCTGTTATAAACATTGGGGTGCATGTACCCCTTTGAATCTGTATTTTTGTATCCTTTGGGTAAATACTTAGTAGTGCAATGCTGGGGTGTAGGATAGTTCTATTTTTAACTTTATGAGCAACCTCCATACTGTTTTCTGGGGTGGCTGTGCCAGTTTACATTCCCACCAAGAGTGCAAGAGTGTGCCCCTTTCTCTGCATCCTCGCCAACACCTGTTGTGTTTTGTGTTGTTAATTTTACAACACATTCTGACAGGTGTGAGGTGGTATGTCGTTGTGGTTTTGATTTGTATCTCCCTGGTGATGAGTGATGTTGAGCATCTTTTCATGTGTTTGTTAGCCATCTGGGTGCCTTCTTTGGAAAAATGTCTATTCTTGTCTTCATTGGCGGTGTTTTTTTAATTTTTAAAAATTATGTTTATTTTTGAGAGAGAGTGAGAAAGAGTGTGAGTTAGTGGGGGAGGGGCGGAGAAAGAAAGAATCTGAAGCAGGCTCCAGGCTCTGAGCTGTCAGCACAGAACCTGATGTGGGGCTCGAACCAACAAACCATGGGATCATGACCTGAGCTGAAGTCGGATGCTTAACTGAGCCACCCAGGTGCCCCAGTATGTTTTCTTAAGCCAATAAGCTGCACCTTGATTTCCCATTTGGTCCATGCCCTGGCTCAGAAGTAAATTACTTATTCTTTAGCCTTATGTTAAGAATAAAAATACAAGCAGGATTTCTGTATGTTTCATTTATTTTATTTATGATGAGAATATATGTTTTACATATCTTGGTTTATTTTCAGATTAATTGTATACTAAAGTTTATTAAATTTATCTACAGTTATTTGGAGATTGCTGCTTGTGTTCATTTACTTTTTATTCTGGAGAATGTCTGAAGTTAACATTTCTAGCAATTCGGTGGCATGAGAATGTATTTACACCTGTAAGGTGAGATAAAGGTTTTCTTTTTCCTTATTTTATGTCCCTTTTAAAATATTATTATTTTTTCACCCATAAATACATAAGTTTAATTAAATGAAATGCAAATTTGAACTTTTGAGACCTTACAGATCTATTCTTCCCATAAGTACTGTTGTTATTTTAGTTTTCATTTTAATGTTTTGTTTATTTTTAGAACAAGCAGGGGGAGGGGCAGAGAGGGAGGGAACAGAGGATCAGAAGCAGGTTCTGCAAGGTTTTTCTCATTTTTATTTCCTTTCATGGAATTAAGAACATGTAAAAGGTAAGACAGGCTATGGTCTTGCTTGTATTAAAATTATAGAGATAGGTATTTTGGGAAATAATTGAATTTTAAAAAGGATATAGCTCGAATTTACTACTGTACCTTTTAACTACTCAAGTACTTTTTATTATTTTTTATTTAAATGTTTATTTTGAGAGCAAGAATGTGTGCACATGAGTGGGGGAAGGGCAGAGGGAGAGAGAGAGAATCCCAAGCAGGCTCTGCACTGTCAGTGCAGAGTCCAACTCGGGACTTGATCTCATGAACTGTGAGATCATGACCTGAGTCAAAATCAAGAGTCAGATGCTTAACTGACTGAGCCACCCAGGAGACCTGCTCACATAGTTTTTTTGTTTTTTTTAATGTTTATTTATTTTTGAGAGAGAGAGACAGAGAGTGTGTGAGCAGGGGAGGGGCAGAGAGAGAGAGGGAGACAGAATCTGAAGTGGGCTCCAGGCTCTGAGCTGTCAGCACAGAGCCTAATGTAGGGCTCAAACTTACGAACTGTGAGATCATGACCTGAGCCAAAGTCGGACAGTCAACCAACTGAGCCACCTAGGCACCCTTGCTCACATACTTTTTAAACTAGAAATAGTTTTATATATACTACAAAGCCCAATAAAATACATAGTGCATTAAAAGCATATCATGCCTGGGCACCTGGGTTTCTTAATCAGTTAAGCTTTGGACTCTCGACTTTGGCTCAGGTCATGATTTCATGGTTCATGAGTTCGAGCCCTGCTTCGGGCTCTGCACTTACAGTGTGGAGCCTACTTGGGATTCTCTCTCCCTCTCTCTGCCCCTCCCCCACTTGTGAGCATGCACTCTCTCTAAATAAATAAACTTAAAAAAAAAGCATATCATGCTTCAGTAAGATTTAGTAAAATAGTGTGATTTTTAAAATTTTCTTAATTTTCTTATGCTCTGGTACTTTATATATTAGGTGTATAATGAGTTGGACTCTAATAAATATACATGTGTGTAACCATATAGCAAATATAGAACATTGCCACTATGTTATTTTTATTTTTTAAAGATTTTATTTTATTTTAAGTTTATTTATTTTGAGGGAGAGAGAGGAAGGGGCAGAGAGAGAGAGAGGGAGAGAGAATCCCAGAACCTTTAGATCACGACCTGAGCAGAAATCAAGGGTCAGATGCTTAACTGACTGAGCCAGTTAAGATTTTATTTTTAAGTAATCTCTACATCTAACATGGGACTTGAACTTATAAACCCAAGATCAAGAGTCACACGCTCTCCTGAATGAGCCATCCATGTACCCCAGAACATTGCCACTATTTTAAAAATCCATTCTTCTCTATTTAATTTCTGTGAAAATGTTTACAGTGATGTATAATATGTGTCATCTAAATCTTTTGTCAAAACAGATGCATTTGGGGTTGACTATGGAACATGCCATTACTAACAAAATGCTGATACTGAACCTGTTTAACTGGCAACTGCTCTTTTGTGGCGTGGATGAAAATTCTGAGCAGTTGCTAAGAGGGCCTCTAATATTCATGCACGTATAGGAATTGGACTCTTAAGTTTTTTATGATGAGCTAAATATTAAAAGTTACTGTATTTCCTCTTTTCAATTATTTCATTACTTACTTAGATCATTGCCATACCATGTTCATTGGGCACAACAAGACTGCCTTCTGTGCCATCTAATTCCCAAATGTGAATCGGTAAAGTCAAGAGGAGCTCTAATTTCTGCCTTTTCAAGAGATGGCATTACTCTGGCAGTAACTCTTAATCAGAAAGACCCAAAGGTCAGTATATGTAATCTGTCTTGAAAGTAACCTAATGAAAGAGTTCAATTTGGAGTTGTTTTGTAATACTACTTTATGTTCTTTATATTGGTGTTTTCTGATCCAGTTTAACATTGTGGTGTTTTCTGATCCAGTTTAACATTATATTGGTGTTTTCTGATCCAGTTTAACTTTAACATAAAGTTATTTTATCCAGAAGCTATAATTTCAAAACTTGGCCTTCAGAAGTGAAAAGAGGGTAACAAAAAGGAAGAAGGGCAAAGTGGTAACTGATGTCCTTAAAATATAGTATAAAAGAGTGAGGAGTTTCAGTTTTCAGTATTGTTTTGCCAGTTGGGAAAGACTTCCAAGATAGTTTATTAATATAATAATAGGTCTCTAGGTCTTTAGAATTATAAGTAATGATTAAAGTAAAATAATTTTAATGTTTTTTTGCTTTTTTTTTTTTTTTTTTTTTTTTTTTTGCTTTCTAGGCAACTCAGGTATTGTTTATAAACACATTGAATTTTGTTACTCTCAGTGGTAGCCTGAGAGGGTGTAGTAATAAGAATCCTGTGGTTCCACCTACACTTATCAGGTATGAACTCTTGTGTTTCTGCATAGCATTTTTATTTTCTCTTTTAATAGTTTAATAAGTTTAAGGCTCTGATAATACAAAAGATATCTAAGTAGATATTTAGGTAGATAATGCAGCTTACTTTCAGCATTTGTGCTTGATTAATTGCTATATGAAGGAAAATCTTAAGGAAGGATCTGGTAGGGTGGAAGATACATGAACATATTTTCTTTTCTCTTTTATTTTTTTCTGTGTTATCTCGGGAGGAGTGGAATCATAACTGGATAGGGGATATTGGGCTTAATTAGAGACTGAAATGAGAAAACCTGGACTGGGAAGATCATTATATACTTGGGGTGGCTGAGGTGTTTATAGCTTTTTAAACAAAGTTGGCATGCTCTGCATGTGGGTTAATAGCAATAATCAGGATTTTTGATAGCACAAGAGCCTCTACCAGGATCTATTTGGGATTATAGAGTAGGAAGGTTTCCTCTTGGACTTCCTAATTTCATTTTCTGAACATTTTTCTTTGCTGTTCTCTGAATTTCCAAAGTTTTCAGATCTCTCTAGTCTTGCCTCTTCATTTTCTTTCCCCACCCAAAAGTTCTTTTCTGAAGGTATTACTCATTCTTACACCTGAAATTAATGTAACATTGTGTCTTGACTATACTTCAATAAGAGAAAGAAAGAAAGAAAGAAAAAAAAAGAAAGAAAGAAAGAAAGAAAGAAAGAAAGAAAGAAAGAAAGAAAGAAAGAAAAAGAAAAAAAATGAATGAATTGCTGGTCTCAGTGCAGTGGTCTCTTTCACTTAGAGTGTACGTCATTATTTACATAAGGAGCTCCTTTTTGTCTCCATGAAAGATTAATATTACTAGATAGTTAAGGAGCTGTAAGGATGATTTTGGGAAGAGGGAGTCTGCTGCTGCATGGAACCTCTAGCAAGCTGCAGAGAGAGGACAGGCATGGTATTGATTGACCTTTAAATCTATCAGTAGATTTGAGTTGTAGACACCAATAGAATTAAAGTTGTTCTAATTAAAATGTGAGTGACTAAAAAGCTTAACTCTTTTAGGGAATATTTTCATCTTATCATTTGCTTATGTGTCTACGTGAATTTCTAGTTTGTATGTTTTATGGAGTAGATGTTGATGAGCAAACTCCTTTTTTTCCTTACCTTTTTTCTGGGAAGTAAAATACACGAAATGTATGTGGCAGTTTGCTACTATTCATTCTTTCCTCCTTATTTTTTGAAGTGTTCCAACTCTGCTTGGCCATTTTAAATTGTCAAAGACATTGTAGAGAGTCCTTTCTAAACATACTGTCTTGCTTTTTCTAGGTCCTACTGGGTAGGTGATATCAGCTGGACTCAAGATAGTCTTTTTCTGGCTTGTATGTTAAAACGTGGCTCCCTGGTTTTATTGACCTGTCAAGGTGAATTGGTAACATTAATTACATTTGGTTGCTCTATAGAATTTGGGCCAGCAGAATTTATTCCTTTTCACCCACTCATAACATATAGGTGAGACATTTGAATTATTTTAATTTGTTTGTAGAAGGTTTTCTCTTTTGGTATTACTTTATTGTGTATTTTTAAAAAATAATTTCATCTTTCGAGTTGTCTTTTGCTCTCTTTGAGTCTGTCCTTTCAATATCTGTTTCTTATTTATAGTTTTCTTCTATTTCTTTTTGTTGCTAAATCCTGGTGAAAATATGACATTGTGACTATGTAAGTATAAGTTATTTAAATATTCAATAGCACTGAAACATTTGTCTTCTTTTATGTAAAATTCAAAGAAGTGTGATATGTCTTTTATTGTTTCTTTAAAAGAAGGCCACTTAAATAAATGAGTAACTCAAAATTAACTTGGCACATGGATTTATCTGTTTTTTTCCCCCAAAGGGAAGAAGGGGAAAAGTTGTTGGAAATGGATAGAAGAATTTAGAATTTAGCCATGTTTTAATTTTTAATTGTGGGATGGGATAGCGGTTTGGCTTTGGAGTCAGATCAAAATTTAAATCTTCGTTCTTCTACTTATTAGTTGTATGACTTTGGGTAAGTTATACCTTAAGCTCTTTTTCTTTTACTGGGAAGTGAAAATGACTATATTTGTCTCTTAGGGTTGAGGGAATGAAGTAAAATAATAAATGGTTATAAATAAGCACAATTCTGACATAAGTGCTTAGTAAATATTTTTGTTATTGATGTTAGTATTAGATATGACCTGACATATACACATAGGTATTTACAAAACAAAAACATTGGAAAAGGATTTTGAAATCACTCCATTGCTATTGCTTCACAGAAAGAAGATTGAGGGATTGTCCTTGATTATTTGTAGCAAAAAGTGATGCTTAATTTTTAGCACTGGAAAATTATAAGTGAAAAATTTGTTGGGGAACCTGGCTGGCTCAGTTGGAAGAGCATGTGACTCTTGATCTTGGGGTTGTGAGTTGGAGCCCCACTTTGGGTGTAGGGATTACTTAACAATAAGATCTTTTAAAAAAAAAATTGACACTTCCTGCAGTGAAAGTGTTTTTTTTCCTTATTTCTTTATGGTCCAATTTATAATTGACTTGAATGTCCTCATATTCTTATTTATTTAAAAAATTTTTTTAATGTTTATTTACTTTTGTGAGAGAGAGCGAGAGAGCGCTTGTGCGGGCATGTGCGAGCAAGTGGGGGAGGGACTGAGAAGGAGACACAGAATCTGAAGCAGGCTCCAGGCTCTGAGCTGTCAACACAGAGCCCAGTGCCGACTGGAACTCACCGACAACGAGATCATGACTTGAGTGGAAGTCGGATGCTTAACGGACTGAGCCACCCAGGCACCCCCCTCATAGTCTTCTTTAATTTAGGGAACTCCTGGGTGGCTCAGTCCGTTAAGCATCCGACTCTTGGTCTTGGCTCAGGTCTTGAACTCAGGGTTGTGATTTTAAGCCCAGAGTTGGGCTCTGCACTGGGCATGGAGTCTGCATGAAAAAAAACAACAAACTAATTTAGGACCTTTTTTTAAAAAAAAAGTGTATTTATTTTGAGAGAGAGAACATGAGCAGGGGAGGGGCAGAGAGAGAGGAAGAGAGAAAATCCCAAGCAGGCTCCGCTACATGGGCACAGAACCCGATGTGAGACTCCAACCCATGAACTATGAGATCATGACCTGAGCCAAAACCAAGGGACAGATGCTTAACCACTGAGCCACCCAGGCACCCCAATTTAGGACTTAAAAAATTTTTTTTAATGCTTATTTATTTATTTATTTTTTTTTTGAGAGAAATAGAGTCAAGTGTCGGGAAGGGAGGGGCAGAGAGAGGGAGACAGAGAATCCGAAGCAGCTCCAGGCTCCAAGCTGTCAGCACAGAGCCTGATGTGGGGCTCAAACTCACTAACTGTGAGGTCATGACCTGAGCTGAAGTCAGATGCTTAATTAACCGGCTGAGCCACCAGGTGCCCCCAGTTTAGGGCCTTTTAAAATGGATTACTTTTTCTGATTATATAAGTGATACATATTTATTATTAAAAAAATAAATTTAGAAAAATGTCTGTAATGAATACACCTGTTATTAAGGAGGAGAAAGAAAAAACTGAGAAAGACACTTGGAGAAGATAGTAGTGGGTAAAATTTTATCAGCTGAAGATTAAATTTGACTTTCTTCGTAAATGTACTTACTTACTATTATGGTGGTGTACCTGATTCTGATTATTTAATATTACTTAATTGTGTATTCATAACTCATAATTATATTCGTATAAGTATATTTAAATATATAGTAAGAAAGAAGGTTAATTACTTAATTCTCTGTAATAGTAAAACTGAACTGCCTTAATTCTTTTCTGAAATAGTTTGTATATGAACTGCCTTAATTCTTTTCTGAAATAGTTTGTATAAAACTAAAAACAAAATACAGTAAATGCCACAATTCAGGGAATATTTAAAAACACATAGACTGGGGCGCCTGGGTGGCTCAGTCGGTTAAGTGGCTGACCTCGGCTCAGGTCATGATCTCGCGGTCCGTGAGTTTGAGCCCCGCGTCGGGCTCTGTGCTGACAGCTCAGAGCCCGGAGCCTGTTTCAGATTCTGTGTCTCCCTCTCTCTGACCCTCCCCTGTTCATGCTCTGTCTCTCCCTCTCTCAAAAATAAATAAAACGTTAAAAAAAAAAATTAAAAAACAAACACATAAGCCTACATTTTATTTAATCACTTATGTCTTCCTTACAGATATATACAATTTAATGTTAGTGTGTTTAACTGGCTGTTTTATCATTCTGTAGCTTTTGATTGTTGTGTTGCTTTTCTTTGGAATAATCTGATTGTTTCCTTTAAGATTTTTCTTTTACTAATTCTTCAATTTTGTGTTTGTTTGCTAGACCACAGCAGTTTACATTTCAAGATTCAAATAATTCTGTAGATTCAACAGCTTCTGATAGTGACCCTATGAGACAGAGATTTTCTATAAAAGCACACTCAAGATTACCCTACCTCATTATTTCTGATGGATACATGGTCACAACCCTTCGATTTCTTGATAACCTCTCTCCATCAGTGCTCATGAGATCCCTTCTACTTGATTCAACCCAGAGGCTTGAGAAAATGTACCAAAGTATGGTATTGTCTAAGGTATAGTGCTTTTGGTATTGCTGGTAAAAGTTGGCTTGTCTTTTCAGATCTAAAACCATACTGACAGTAATGTCCTTGGATTGTATATAGTTGTCTATAGAATTTTTAATTGCTTGTGATAGAATTACAGGTAAAATTTTGCTCTTGGGTGTCTTTTATCTTTTCTTCTACAGCCAAAGGGCAAAGGACTGAACTTGCGATCACTGGATTCCCTAAGGTCTAGCCTGTTAAAACACCAAGGGAATAAAAGTGTAGCTGATTCTACTGTCCCCAGATTCTTACAGGCAGAAGAAACAATGAACTTAAATGAAAAAGCAGAAGATTTTCAGGTACTTAGTAGGTCTTTTATTTACTTTGAACAGTTACATATTGACTTTATTCCAAGAAACATATTTTATTTTTCTCTTGTTCAAGGGAGAGAAATTTGAGGACACCAGTGATTTTACTTATAAGATATTAAATTAAGCATGATTTTCTTCACTCATGTTTTAGGATTTTGAAGCAGAAGAAACTAATGAAGGCAAACACTTTCCAAACAACTTATTCTCACTTTGGAACCAAAAAAAGGATCCATTGTTTAGTAATGTCAAAGAGGGAAGATTGGAATTTGCATCTATGTTTGATACAATACATGCAGAGGATAATACAGAGGAGACAGACAGAACCATTACAGAACTGCATTCTGTCCAGAAGAATCTCCTTGCAGCATGGACTATAGGAATTTCAAAAAATGTAACAGAAAAAAATTTAATGTTAAATTACACAGTAGTTTGTATCACTCATTTTTTCTACATTCTTCAATTTATAAGATGTCCTTTCCCCAAACTTGATCCTTTTTCAAGCAAGAGCACAAGACATAATACATGGGTACTTTGTATCTTTCAACTTTTTCATCAGTGTTTGTCAATCCAGTATTGGGATATGAGATACAAACAAGATGTGGGACATTTGGTAAAGCTGACCTCAAATACTATAAAGCTTTTGCTGATTCAGCAACAGCAGGGTCAGTTATTTTCAGAGAACCTTTTGGCTTGTTTTCATTTACTCAAAATGGTAGCTGCTTATTTAAATGGCATATACATTCTTCAACCTGAAGTTATTTCAACGTCAGTTGATGGAAGTAGAACAGCAAATCAAGACAAATTGGTGGTACCCATTTTTCGAATGTTTCAAGGTAGTGGTTCTCAGGAAAACTGGTCTTGGAGTTCACCTTTCAAGATTCATCCTCAAGTAGTAAATCTTGCTCAACAACCAGGACACAGGTATAATTACTTTATGTTAGGGTACCATTAACATTATAGATGTTTTCCTTTTTGAAAAGTTGAGATATAATTCTCATGCTGTAAAATTCACCATTTTAAAGTGTAAAATTCATTGATTTTTAGTATAGTCACAAGGCTGTAGAACTCTTAGCACCAATTCCAGAATGTTTCTATAATCCCAAAAAGAAACTCTGTATCCCTTACCAGTCAGCATTAATAGATTTTTATATTTAAGTCAAATGTTATTCAACAGACATATTAGTCTTGGGCAGGCATGATACATGCCCAAGTATTGAAAGATTTTGGTTTAGGTAAGCACTATAGAAGAATGACCATGAAGATTTATGAAGATTTAAAAAATGTATTATACTTTTTTTGATCAGTGGACTTTGTGCTATATTTAAATCTGATCAGTTTGTATATATATTATTGTTTCAGTGAAGAATACAGGCAGAAATAATAAGACTAAGCAGGAGGCTGTACATATTTTTATTCCTAGTCTGAAATTTGGTTTTGATGATTACTTAATTTTGTGTGCAGATTGGCTGTTCTCTGGAGAGTGTTGTACAACAAAACTTTATGGTATCAAACACAGTTAAATCAAAGACTTCCTGATGGTGACAGACAGTTAACTGAAAAGATGACACAGGAAGCATCTACTGTCAAGGCTCTGCTATGTCACATACAGGCTAACTTACAGACTGCTGGAATTTGCTTGAACCAGGCGTTAGAACTTAAATCTATCAATGGTCAGTAATTTACAAACATTTTTTTAACTTTGTGAATAAGCAATATAGGTAACTGGGCTTCTGTTTTATTAATTAGTTTCAATTATTTGTTTTTCAAAATAGTTTCTGGCTGAGCTTTATTTACTGAATTTTAAAATGAAGTAAATTTTTATAAAGTAATTTCATTAACTGTGACTGATTGTTGGTTAAAAACTTTGTAGGTGAAGAGTGTTTCCTGTTAGGATCATATGAAAAATCTGTCCTAATGTGGAAGAAAGCTCTACAAGAAACTCAAGAGAAAGGTAGGGTAGTGTTAAAAAACAATAGTTGTCATAATATTGGTAGGAATGTATTTTGACATGCTGTAGAGCTTAAAAATAATTCCAGATTTCGGAGTGCTCACAATTTTTTAATGCTCAAATGGAATACGTATGGTAGGCATCTTTAGTGTCAGAAATGCTTTTAAAATTATTTTTGGTCTTGGAATTTGTAGCATGAGGAGTTTTTTCTGTTATCTATAGGTAAGGCTCCTTTTGTCCTTTTTTTTGCTTAGTGATGGAATCTGTGATTGATTATTAATGGGAAAAATGAGCTTTAGATACTAAATAAAATAATGTTTTGTTGGGCATTTACCACCTTTTTTACATACTTAGAGAAACACAAAGCTAAGGCTCTCTGCCCTTAGGTAATTCAACTTCAAGAATTTCCCTTGAGTTATACTTATTGTTAGGTTAAGTTTGGTCTTCATGGGGTTTTTGATGAGACTATAAAGATGTAGATTCTAGAAAGTAGTGATAGCTTTCATGATATTGAGGATGTGACTAGGATGACAGAAGTTCTCAGCTAGCAACCTGGGAACTAGCCATGACTGTAACGACGACATGGTCAGGTTTGGCCAATTATTAAAGTTATTTTCTGACTGCTGTGGCTTTGTATATTTCATTCATTCACCTATTTAACCAGTATTTATTGAAGTCCTGCTGTGTCCCTAGTACTGTATTAGGCACTAGGAATAAACAACAAATTGCCCACAATATGGAAGAGAGATTACATAAACAACTAGCACTCCTCTTGTTATGTTGTATGGTACATGCTGGAGAAGCACAGAAGAACATTTCCCACAATCTGAAGCTGGAGCGTAAGCATTGGTCTGGGGAAAACCTGGACTTGACATTTAAAATTGAGTATAAATTGGCCAGTTAAAGCAGTGGTAATGGTTTAACAAAGGAGATAGCATTATAGAAGCAAAAAGTCACGAGAAACTATGGCAGTTTGGTAAACTGCAAGTTGTTTCATAGGACTAGATCAAATGACATATGTATGTAATATTGGGTGTGGGGTGGTAAGAGGTAGGTAAAAATGATAAAGGAGCATACTATGCAATATAAAGGGATTAAAATTTTATCCTGAAGACATTGGGATCAGTTAGATACTTTATGTAGGAAAGAGAACTTTCCAAATGAATATAGGCCATTTGGAAAGATTGCTTTGGTACAATGTGGAAGATCATTTGTAGGAGTGTGGTGTAGATATGTGGGTTTTACACTGAAGCGGGAAAATCAGTCAGTTGAGGAGGTCCTGAATCAAAGCAATATCAGGAGTACTAGAGAACAGAGGTAACACTTGACAGATACTAAATAGACTTGATCAGCTGGACTTGTGACTGAGTAGATCTGGAGAAAGAAGCCTAATGTAGTTCTCAGGTTTGGGGATTGTCCAACTGGATGAAGAAGAGTGGCATTCAAGGAGATGAAAAGTTCTGAGGAAGAAAAGTTTTCATAATGAGTTCCATTATGGACCTTTATGTTTAATTTCATTTCCAACTTGTATGTACTAGGAATGGCTTTTAATAATGGAGACTGGAAGTAGTAGTGGCTTCAACAAGAAAGAAGTTTATTTCTCTTTCCTTTTATGAAAGGAGACTGGAAGTTGACAGTCTAGGGCTGATTTGGTGTTTCTGTGGTCTAAGTAAGGACCCATACTTCTTTAGTTTTTCTACTCAGTCATCCTTAGTGCATTGCTTCCAGTCTTAAGGCCATTAATGAGCTAAGATGGGTACTAGAGCCCCAGTCATCACATGCATATTCTAGACAGCAGGAAGGAGGAGGGCAGGAAGGGCAAGAAAGGGTACACCTCCTAACGGAGTTACCTCCCTTTGAGCAGCTTTTCTGGAAGTTCTACACAATATTATCTCTTGGTTTGGAACTTAGTCATTTTTTCACTTGGCTACATCTAAGTGAGAAATTGTGATGTGGGTTCATTATTAACTCCAAATAAAATTGGAATTCTTTTGCTCAGGAAGAATGGATAAGGGTCAGGCAACCGACAGTGTCAGTCCTAAACACCCTCCAGATATTTGAAGGCAGTGGTCAGGGGCTCCTATCTCATTGGATGATGCTTCTTCTCCTTTGGGAAGTCTCTTTGACTAACTGTTTGATAGACATATGGTTTCTTGGGGTTTTCTTTTTTAGCATGTCTCCTTCTGTTTTATATCGTGTACTTGAGATATTGTTAGTGGATTTTAGTGCTGAAATGATGAGGATTTGTAGCTCTTTTGGGATAAAATCTTAGTCATCCTAGGGCCTGATGAAAGATAATAAAATCATTCAGAACTTAAAATGAAAAAGAACAAATTATTGCTGACCTGTTTTAAGATAAAAACTCTTACTAAAGTATAAAACAAATACAGAGAAAAAGTCACATAAACTGAGTGTGTAACAGCTTTCATAAATTGAATATTCCTGTCTACTTTGCACCCAGATCAAGAACATTACCTTTCTGGGGATCCTGGCTGGCTCAGTCACTAGAGCATGTGACTCTTGATCTCAGGGTTATGAGTTTGAGCCCCACATTGGGTGTAGAGATTGCTTAAATAAATAAACTTTATTGTTTATTTTGAGAGAGAGACCAATCATGTGAGCCAGGGAGCGGCAAAGAGAGGAAAAGACAGAGAATCCCAAGCAGGCTCCACTCTGTCAGCGTGGAGCCTGACACGGGGCTCTAACTCACGAACTGCAAGATCATGACCTGAGCTGAAACCAAGAGTCCAGTGCTTAACTGACTGAGCCACCCAGGTGCCCCCTAAATAAATAAACTTAAAAAAAAAAAAAGAACATTACCTTGCTAACATGTTTTTTTGTTTTTTTGCTAACTTGTTTTTATTTTTTAATCTAATTTATCTTACCTTTTTATTTTTTAATATAATTTATTGTCAAATTGTGCTAACATGTTTTTAATGTAAACTTAATTCTTGTTTAAGGAGGAAGAAGGACATGTTTTCTTCAGATACGCTATTATCTTTCTCTTTTCTACTGCTACATCTATAGCTATAATTTAAATGATGCTCAAGGATTGTGTGATCAGCTAGTAAGAGAAATACTGAAGTGGTCCCACCTACCTGTAAAAGAAAATGAGGATTGTTCAGGTATGCATTTCAGCAGTCAGTATGTTTAATCTCATTAATTTGTATTCATACATTTAGATATGAAATTGCTTATACATAAAAGTTGGTTGCTCTGACTAAATTATGTTATGGTGAATTTTGGCCTGTCAACTTCTTATTAGCAAGGATCATGTTTTATTTTTGCTTTTGTTTTTTAAATCTTTGTCTCCTCAGGGCTTAGCAGTAATTACCTGCCGAGTTAATAGCATTATTTTTTCATAGCCATATTTGTTAGGCATAATATCAGGTATCCGAGTATTTTTCCTTAGTATATTTATATTTTCTTTAACCATTGCTTAAGGTGGTTTAGTAAAATGATGAAAATCACTTTCTGAGGTATTCTGAGTCTTTTTTAAAAATTCACTTAAGAGGCTGCAGAGTATCTGAGTTCCCCTTTTTAAAAGAGGTCTATTTTGGGGCGCCTGGGTGGCTCAGTTTGTTGAGCATCCGACTTCAACTCAGGTCATGATCTCCCGTTTGATGAGTTCAAGCCCTGTGTCGGGCTGTGTGCTGACAGCTCAGAGGCTGGAACCTGCTTCAGATTCTGTGTCTCCCTTGCTCTCTGCCCCTCTCCCGCTCATGTTCTGTCTCTGTCTCAAAAATAAAATAAACATTAAAAAAAATTTTAAAGAGGTATATTTAAACTAAGCAATAATGAGAGTGAAAGGTATATATGAACATAGAATATATCTCTAATGGTTATAAGTACTAAACCATTAGGTGTATACTATACATGCAAATGTGTCTGAAAGGCCTAGTGTATCAGAAGTTTTAAATGGAGTCCATGCCAACTTAGGTTTTTATTGTTTGAGCCACTGTTTATCGATTTCTTGCTCTTTGTGATTTTTATCTTTTAAAATCTTTGTGTTCATTAGGGAAGTAATATGTGTTCAGTTTAGATAATTTTGAAAATATGGAAAATATAAAGAAAATAAAATTACTTATAATTTACCATTTTTTGTATACATTTATATGTATATATTATTAGAGCTGTGTATTGTTTTGTAGTCTTTTGAAATTTAATATTTTGATGAATATTTTCCAATGTAAATAATATTCTTTTTTGAAGCCTATTAAACCTTTTCCCCATTATTGGACATTTCAGTTGTTGCCACCTATTTTCTGTTTTAAATAGTGCTGAAGTGTACATAAATTTTTGTGAGCATTACTAAAAATTTCTTAAGGATAAATTTCTGTAATTGCCCTCCAGAAAGGTCTGCTAGCTGTGCATTATTGACAGATCTTTCTATATGACTTTTTAACTGATTGGACATTCTTCTTTTTTTTTTTTTCCAGTGGTGTTATCATTACATGATGTAACTTTTTAAGTCAATTGAACCTATAGTAATGTATGTTTTAGTTTTTAATGGCTATTGTTTAGAATATATTAAGCGTATCCTTACTGGGTTGGGGGTCTCAAAGACTACCCCTCATGTTCAGTGTTCACAGGGAGGATGCTAGGACTCAGAATATAGTTGTACTCAAGGCTATTATCTACTACAATGAAAGGCTCCAAAGCAAAATTAACAGAGGGAACAGGTGCATGGGGTGAAGTCCAGAGGAAACCAGGCACAAGCTTCCAAGACTCCTTTCCTAGTAGAGTCACACAGGACAGACACACTTAGTTCCTGTAACAACAGGTTGTGTCAACACATGTGAGATATTACTGACCAAAGGAAGCTCATTTAGAGACTCAGTGCTCAGGTTTTTTTTTTTTTTTTTTTTAAGTGTATTTATTTAGTTTGAGAAAGAGAGATCACAAGTGGGGGATGGTTAGAGAGAAGGAGAGACAGAATCCCAAGCAGGCTCCACACCATCAGCACCGAGCCCAGTGTGAGGCTTGAACTCCTGAATCGCGAGTTTATGACCTGAGCCAAGATCAAGAGTTGGATGCTGACTGTGCCATCCAGGCACCCCAGTGCTCAGGGTTTTTAATTAGAGGCTGGATAGTCATGTAGTCACCCCTCTGCCTAGCCCTTACCAAAATTCTACACTCTCAGAAGAAAAATAGGTGTTCAGCATAAACCACATTGATTGTACAGTTAGGTCTAGTGAGCCACTCTCATTAGTTAAGGTGGTAGGAATCTTTCCCAAATCCAAGTTCCCAGATGCTATCCAAGGGTCAGCATTATAAGCAAAACTTTCAAGTAGTCAGGCCTGCTATGTTATCTTTTTCCTGCACACTTACCTCATTAAATCATTTTGTATAGTTATAATTTTTATTGCATAAGATTGTCATTATTAACATCACTGTGCTACACACAGAATTACCCTTTCAAAATTGTTTTACTTCTGAATTGATACATGTTTACTCTGTGATCATCTTTTAGAATTAGGTTGCTCTGCATTTAAGGAGCTTATTTCTGGCTTTGCATAATGAATTTTGTATGATTAAAATTACTGGAAATCTTGCCTTTATATAATTCCTACAGTAAGTTTTATCCAGGAGAGAATAATTCTTACCTATGTATTTTTAACTTTAATGTGAAGAAATAGTAGGATTTTTCCAAATGTTTAATGACCAAATGAAGAATACTACTTGGAGGCTAATAAGATTTTCTCAAGATCCCCTTTATGAAAAAAAAAGTTTATTAATAATCTTGAGTGCCTACTCTATGAGGAAGAGTAGTGTTAAGTGCTGAAATATACAGTGACAAGACAGAAATGGTCCATATGCATATAGAACTTAATATCCTTATGAATATATCAAGTGACTTCTGGGAAAGAAAAATATTTTGCTACTATTGGGGCCATAAATTTCATAAAAATTAATGTTACTGTAGTATTTATATTTAATAGTTTCACTATTTTCAAATTTCTGAATGCCAGTTTGTGTTACTGAGTTTTGATTCTCAAATAGGGATGACATGTTTGCTCCTGCTAATTTATACATCAGAATCACTGCAGAAATCCTGACGGGGGCACCTGGGTGGCTCAGTCAGTTAAGCGTCGGACTTCCGCTCAGGTCATGATCTCACGGTTTGTGGGTTCGAGCCCCGGGTCGGGCTCTGTGCTGACAGCTCAGAGCCTGGAGCCTGCTTCAGATTCTGTGTCTCCCTCTCTTTCTGACCCTCCTCTGCTCATGCTCTGTCTGTCTCTGTCTCAAAAATAAATAAAACATTAAAAAAATAAAAAAAAAGAAATCCTGATGTAACTCCCACTCCCTTACCCGCTTTCTCCCTCTACCCTACACATTCCTTTTGTCCCTACCTTCTAAAAGAATCTTATAACAATGAGCCATTCTTACTAATGGGAGTGTATTGTAATTCCCAGATCTAAGGGTATAGAAGACAGCATTAGGAATCAGTGTTGTAGTGCTTTTCAGATTATATACGTAGTAAGCTCTGCCTCCTTTAATCAAAGAAAAAAAAAATTAGGGAAGGAAGAAGGGAAAATAATGAAATCTAAGCTTGTGAATCCATCATGGCTGGATTGTTTTGTATTTATCTTTCCATGTTTTAAAATAAAACTGGTAACTAAAAGTCATCAGCGGTTCTTAAGTGCATGTGCTCGTAATTATCAGCTAATTATTTCTGTTCTATTGTCCTCAAGAAGCATAAATACCTATTATGAATTAGCTCAAGGATGCCTGGGTGGCTCAGTCATTTCAGCCGCCAACTCTTGATTTCAGCTCAGGTCATGATCTCCTAGTTTTTGAGTCTGAGGCCTTTGTCCTAGGGCTCTGTGCTGACAGCCTGCTTGGTATTCTGTCTCCCTCTCTGTCTGCCCCTCCCCTGCTTGTTCTCTCTCTCTCAAAATAAATAAAAATAAACCTAAAAAAAACCAAATTAGCTCATACAGGTAATGGATGCTCATCTCAGAAAAAATTTTAAATTATAATTTTCCTCATATGTAATGTTGGGAACCTAAATATTATTACCTTTTGACAGTTTGATCAGAATCTCCTTTGGTCATTTGCTGTATTCCTTAGTTCCTGAGAAGTCTCATTCTGAGTTTGGAATGACGAGAGGTGCTCATCCTGAGGCAGCAGTGAAGGTTATCCAGTCCATGGCTCGCTTCATGGCCGCCTATTTCACCAATCAGCCGCTTTGCATTTTGCCACCTCACAATGTGAATGTTCTTCCTCCCCTTCATACTAAAACAGGTAATATAGTAAGCAAATAATTTTCTCACTTTGTTTATTCACATAATACTTAAAATCATATTATACAGTGATCATTATTCTATGGGAATAATACTGTTCTAGCTTAGTGTATGACACATAGGAGATTCTCAGTGACTTACAACGAATAAAATCTGAGAAAGGTAATTGCTTGGGTTTGTTTTTATTGAATATGGATTGTTTAATTACAGTATTATAGTTGACCCATGAACAATGCAGGGTTAGTGGTGACGACCCCTGTGCAGTCAACAATTCACATATAACTTCTGACTCCCCAGAAACTGTCAATAAACTACTGTTGGCCAGATGCCTTATCCATAAGATAAACCGTTAATATGCATTTTGTATAATATACTGAATTCTTATAATAATGTAAGCTAGAAAAAAGAAAATGTTAAGAAAATTATACGAGGGGCTCCTAGGTGGCTCAGTTGGTTAAGTATCCAACTTCGGCACAGGTGATGATCTCATGGCAGTTTGTGAGTTCGAGCCCCGTGTCAGGTTCTGTGCTGACAGCTCAGATTCTATGTCTCCTTTTCTCTCTACCCCTCCCCTGTTTGTGCTCTGTCTCTCTCTCAAAAATAAACTTAAAAAAATTTTTTTAAATTATACAAGAAAATACATTTATATTACTGTACTGTATTTATCAAGAGAAATCTGCTTGTAAGTAGACCTGCACAGCTCAAATCCATGTTGTTCAAGGGTCAACTGTATTTATTATTTATTATTTATTTTTATTTATTTATTTATTTATTTATTTATTTATTTATTTATTTTGGTGGTTTTACATTTAAGCTCTCTTTTTGTTATAGCCCTAGGTATTTATCACTTGTGTTCCCTATCTTTGGTAGTAATGTTTCTGACAACAAATTGTATCCTTAGTTCGCATCATTTTACTGAATAGAAGAAGTAGCACTCCGTGTGGTTTTTAGAAAAATCTTAAAAAAAAAGGTCAAGTCCTGACTTAGAAAATTTGTCTCAATTTCTTGTCTTTCCTATCCTACATTATTTATAGGACTTGAGCTGTTTGGCATGATCTTTTCAGATCACTTTGCATACCTTGGGAACATTGATTTTTCTCACACTGTAGGAAAAAAGGTGATAGAATTATTGAATTGATTTTGGACATATTCATAAACATTTATAAAAGCTCAAAGACACACCTTTTAATTCCTTTTAATTTATATTTGTAAATATCTTCCCAGTGAGAGGAGAGGCTAGGAAAGAAAATTTTGTGATCTCTTCCTAAGCCTGAGACGGTGATTACTGAAAATCTAAATACCTGAAACTTGGTATATAGCCTTTAGTTTCTTTAATTTCCTAGTATCTTGAAAAAGGATATCTATAGTCTTGACTTACAATAGATTTCATATTAATCTTTTAAATCAGAACTAGTGGCAGAATGTATTGGGGATTTGTGTTGCTTATTTGATGTGATGCTTACTGTATGAAAGCAAAGCAATAAAATTTTCAGAAAATTAAATCATTCAAGTTCTTTCAATAGTACAGTACCTTTCTCAGAGTAAATGAAAAGCTAGGACAAATTTAATCAATCTCCTGGCTGTTTGCCTATGCAGAATCAAACATTCAAGTGAATGACGAAATTTTTTGTTTCTATCCAAATGTGTTTGTCAAAGAGCCAAAGTGTTAGTGTTTGGTGTGGGGAGAGACTATGTTGATCACATGAGAAACTAATTGTTTCAAGAAGCAGAAACCCACATCTACTATTTGCCAGTTTTATTTTGAGGGAGTGAGTGGAAATCTTAGCAATATATATTTTTATTTTATTTTTATTTTTTAAAATGTTTTATTTTTGTGAGAGATCGAGAGAGAGGGGGGCAGAGAGAGAGGTGGACAGAGTTGACAGCAGTGAGCCCAATGTAGAGCTTGAACTCACAAACTGTAAGATCATGACCTGAGCCAAAGTTGGACACTCAGCCAGCCGAGCCACCCAGGCACCCCAGCAATATGTATTTTTTTAAAAAAATAGCAGTTCAGGGCACCTGGGTGGCTGAGTTGGTTAAGTATCTGACTCTTGATTTTGGCTCAGACCATGATTTTATGGTTCGTGAGATCTGAGATCCATGCTAACAGCATGGAGCCTGCTTGAGATTCTCTCTCTCTCTCTCCCTCTCTCTGCCCTGCTCCCTTTTCTCCTGCTCACATTCTTTCTTTCAAAATAATAAATAGACTTAAAAAAATAGTTCAGGCATTGTATTTCCAAGTGGCTTGTTCATGTTACTTTTTTTACAAAGTATTTATTTTGAGAGAGGGAGAGAGAGAGAGAGAGCAAGCGTGCAAGTGAGCAGAGGGGCAGAACTCACCTCAATGTGGGGCTTGAACTCACCATCTGTGAGATCATGACCTGAGCCAAAATCGAGTCAGATGCTTAACTGACTGAGCCATCATGGCTCCCCTCATGTTATTTTAATTAGGGGAAAATATAGAAGGCTAGGGAGAAAGATAGGACCCTTTGTATTTAATCCCAAACCAGACTGAAATCTTGTCATTGAGTCAGGACTTTTGAAAATCGTTCTTTTCTACTCTCTTAGAGACACTAATATACTGAATACTTAATGCTTGAATTTTACCTCAAATTAGTTTTTTATTGTATGACACTATAAGGAATGCAAAGTCATGTAAAATGCAGTCTGCCCTCCACATTTCTAGTAGGAGAAATAGAGATGTATTTCAGAGCAGCCCACAGTAATAAATTGTACACTGTGGCCCAGTACATTTAAGTGTACATTTGTATGTTTATATTATCTGACACAGCATTTTCATTAAATTGTATTTATATTTGTTTTATGTAATGTACTCTGATGCTATCTCTTCTGTTTCTGTATCCTGTTCTGTTCCATTTTTTAAGAATGCTGGCATTTATTTCATGACCCACTAATGAGTCATATTCTTCAGTGCTAAAAACAAACAAACAAACTGGAGTATGTTAAGTATTATTTTAAACCATTTTGTACCTTACTTGCTTCCGTTGAAGCAAGTGTGCACGGGATGGACACTTGCTTCAAAGATGGGCCCTCCATGTAAGGTGTGTGACAAATTCCACCAGGTTTAGGTTCAGAAGATACCCATAGTCCTGCTTCTACCTTGATTCAACCAACATTTAGTTTTAGATCACTTTCTTGAGAACTTTATTCATCAAAGAATCCCCCAAATGGTTTAAACGTCTATGGAAGTTCTCTTTCACTTTATGGAGGTGTGTGTATACATATAGCTACTACACTAGCACTTTAGAGCATTTCGTGAGCTGCTATCTCCTTGTCTAACTTGTATTTTACCCAAAGTTAACAGGGAAATAGCTGGAGCACTGTTTCAAAAAACGTATCTCCAATAACATATCAGCAGTTGAGGCTGATTATTAGAAAATACTAATTAAAGAGATAGGGGCTCCTGGCTGGCTCAGTCAGTGGAGCATGCAACTCTTGATCTCCAGGTTATAAGTTCAAGCCCCATGTTCAGTGTAGAGATTACTTAAAAATAAAATCTTAATAAAAAAAAGGTATATAAGTATGTGAGGAGGAGTGATTCTGATAAATGTAATTGTTAATATCCATTTTCTTTTATTTACACATAGAACACTCCCTTCGACTTATTCCTCTGCAACACTCTAAGGTGGCCAGTGTTGTAAGAGATCAGAATCTTTCTAATGTTTGGACAGTTGAATATGCCCTTGAATTATTACTTATTGGTGGCCTAGTTCCAGAGGCTGTGTGGTTGGCACATAAGCTTGGAGACTGGAAGACATCTGTTTCAATTGGTGTGGCCTTCCAACTATTCTGTAAACATGATAGTAATTTCACAAGGTATGTATTTTTAGGCAAACGTAGGTTGAGAAACAGTATAATAGTATCATCTAACTATTTTTTATTTCTCTCATTGCTGGCATTTATGCACTTTGTGGAATCCTTAGTCCAGAATTGTCCAATAAAACTTTCTTCAGTGATGGAAATGTTCTCTATGTGCAGTTCAGTATGATAGCTGTTAGCCACATGTAACCATTGAGCACTTGAATTGTGGCTAATAAGACCAAAGAATTGAATTTTCAACCTAATTTAAATTTAAATAGCTAAATGCAGTTAGGGGCTACTGTGTTGGACAGCTCAGCAGCTCTTTTGTGTTAAATCTTTTATTTAAAAAAAAACAACAACCTTTTTATTTAGCACATTTGTTAGTAATGTCCTCAAAGTGCTTATAGTCAGTGGGAGAGTTTGCCTATTTTAAGTAGGGTTTGAATTTTAAGCTAATAAATCTAATCTCTATATTTTAACTTTTCTATTATAGTACTACTATATCTTTGATATTTTTCAGTTCAATAATTCAACATATGTGTATTTCTTAAGTAAGTGCTCTGTACTAAGCTCTGTGCCAGGTAGTTTAATGGATATAAAATTAAATGGTACATAGACTCCATGTTTAAGGCATTTATAGTTTAGTAGAGAAATTAAGGCAAAACATTATTGTAATTTAGTGTGTGTGCTGCCAAAGCGAGCACAAAACATTATTATAATTTAGATAATATGGTAAGAAAAGTGCCAGTGGTGCAGTGGAGAGAGCAATAATATCAAATGGGCATAGGACAGGAAATGGAGATAACATTTAGATGGGCATTGAAGGAAAGACAGAATCTCAACAAATTGAGTAGCTGTGGAGAGAGATAACATTCCAAACATGAGCAAAGGCATATGGCAAAAGACAAGTTTGGTTCAATTTGGATCGAATAGTGTGGAGGGCAGCAATGGGAAATAATGATGGGAAGGTATATTAGTATCATAATCCTGGAGACCCTTAAAAATCTCCTTAATGTTATATTTCCCCAATTATTTTCCCCCCATTATTACTTTTTAAAATAGAGGATGAATAAAAGTAAATTTCACTGTTTCTTAACATTTCATGTTTAGCTCTTAATGTGTTAATATTTCCTTTTTTCAGAATTTGGATTCATTTTCCTTAATTTGATGTGATTTCAGGTCCAAGAAAAAGGGTCTGAATTTGCCAATAAATATGACTCCAGCACAGATTTTCCAGGAAAAACTGCAGTGTTTTTTAGGTCGGCCAGCCTCTTTGGAAACAAAAAATGAAATGGGCTCAAAATACAAACAATTTACAGGTGTGTTACCTACATATAGTCTGACATATATATCAGCTTAATTGATATAAACCTGCTGATATTTTAAAAAGCTTATTAATATCCATAAATATATTAACACTTTGAAGTAAGCTTATCAAATATAAAAGTATGCTATTTATTCTTAATCATGGGAGCTTCTAAAATTTATGCCAGCTCAAAAAACAATGATCAGTAACTGAATGATACTCTGATTTTTCATACATATTTTTTGACTAGTTGTATTTTGCTATATTTGGATTATTTTCTTTTGCAGTCATAGAGTCGTAGAATCTCATAAACAGGAGGGTACTTAAAAGTATTTAGTTCAACTCTTGCCTAGTGCATAAATCACAGAGTTGGTTTTGTTTTTAATTTGAAAATTTTATAGTAGTATTACAAAATTAAAAATAATGTAATATCACATATATTACATAGATTTACTCAGGAGCCCTGTAAAATTTGTTTTATAGCTGGAGACATTTAGATGAAAAGTAATGAAGTTGGGTACTTAAAGTTGTATGTGCTGACTACTGTAGGACGCTTTGGTTTTATTAGTTCTTGTCTCCATTAGCAGAGAGGCTTCTAACTCTAGATTCTTAGAACTTACTAATTGTAACTTCTCTTTCCGGAAAGAATGCATAATACCTGGAAATCTTACTGAAAACTTTGATAATTACCTGCCAATATTTTTGAAAATAAATGGAGAGAAAATGTAACTACATGAAAGTTGGTTTTGAAAAAAAAAGACTAAAAGGGACACCTGGGTGGCTCAATCAGTTAAAAAAGTACTATGGTGGAGTGTTAAGAAAAAAAATTACTCTCCCACTAGCTGCATTCACGTAATGTTGTATTTTATTTTGGTGTCTTTCTTGATACTTTTTTCCCATCAGTATTTTTTCATTTATTATTTTTTAACTCAGGACTATGTTCCAAGTATATTTTTGTTACATAGTTGTTGTTATTATAATATCTTGTATAATTTTGCAAAAGGTCTTATGCTCTGATCTTTTAAAATTTTTTAATTTTTATTTGTTTATTTGATAGAGCGAGCATACACAGGAGAGGCAGAGAGAAAGAGAATCTTAAGTAGACTCCACACCCAACATGGAGCCTGATGCGGGGCTGGCGCTCATAAACCATGAGATCATGACCTAAGCCCAAATCAGGAGTCCAGTGCTTAACCTACTGAGCCATCCAGGCACTGCACCCCTCTATAATCTTTTTTTTTTTTTTTAATTTTTTTTAATATTTATTTATTTTTGAGAGAGAGACAGAGAGACAGAGCACAAGTTGGGGAGGTACAGAGAGAGGGAGACACAGAATCAGAAGCAGGCTCCAAGCTGTCAGCACAGAGCCCAATACAGGGCTCGAACCCACAAACCATGAGATCATGACCTGAGCTGAATACCTGAGCAGATACTCAACTGACTGAGCCATCCAGGCGCCCCTGCCCCCACTCTATAATCTTAAAGTAACAGAATAGTTATTAAATTTCTGTGTAGAAGTTGAGATGTTTTGCATGTCAACCGTTATGTTCATTTTTGATGATAATTTTTTTCAGGTACGAAATTTTATACTACAAAATAGGATCAGCATAATATAAATTTTAACTATTTTACTTAATTTTGTATTTGGTAGATCCCATTGAAGAAGAAGATGCAAATCTCCTCTTTGGTTCAGTGCAGGAATTACTGAAAGCAGCAGTTATGGCTGATGCAGATATTCTTTCAGAGACGTTTCAACTTCTGCTAAACTCTGCCAAGGACTTCAGTAAGAGACTGTGGGGCTTAGTCCCGGTCGGCTTGTATCTCCCGGCTCCTCCATTATATTGTCCTCAGCCAGCTATTCTTAGTGAAGTAAGCTTAGTTCTTAACCTTTTAATTAATTTAAAGTTGATTTTAGCCAAATTTTACAATAGACAACTTGATAATAATTATCAAGTTAGGAATGCAAGGTCTGAAGACAAACTTCCAGATCCTAGCTTTGCTGTTTATTAATTGTATAATCTTAAGCAATGTACTAAACTGTTTAAGTTTCCTTATCTGTAAAATGCAGATGATGATAGTACCTGTAATAATATTATTGTTAGGATTAAATGAGATATTCTGTAAAAGCTTTTACCTTAGGGCCTAGGACACATAGTACACATTCAATAAATATTAAAATTATTGCAATAATAAAACAAAATCAAGAGAGGATTCTCTATATGCAGGTTTTAAAAAAATAGATGTTTGTTTAGGGTAATAAATAATAAATGTCAGATTTTACAAGACCTACATTATTTTGGTCTTTTATTTACCTCATTGTCTTTGATTCTTTTGAAAGACTTCTTTTGATTTTTTTTTTTTTAATTTGATCGGTCATTTTTTTCTCCTGCACTATTCAATTGATAGTTCTGTCATATAAACAGCAAGACAGTGTTCCTCTCAGGAACTTTTTCTCTGCTCTCACTAAAAATCACAACATTATAATTAGCTGGCTTTAAGATTTAAAGTATGAATGCAAATTATTTTAATGTTTGATTGATATTTTTAAGTGATTCTGGTATTGTTTTTTTACTGCGTACTGTTTTAGTATTAGCAGCCTCTATCTCTTACCTGGTTTTTTCTTTTCCTTTTTGAGTTTTTTCTTATATTGTTATTTGTTATATTTAAGGTTATATTTCAATAGGTTAAAAATATTTCATTTATTGATATTCCAAATGTAATATGTTATACATGGAAGAAATAAATAGTCCATTGTATTTCTTAATAATTCTCTTTTCTGTCACATCTGAGTCTTCAACACATTGGTTTAGAAATTAGGAATACCATTTAAGCTATTTTTGGAATAGCCTGTGCTGATATTAGTTTGAGTGGTTACTATCCTTAGTAGTGATTCGATTTATTATTTTGTTTTTATTAAAATAATCCTCAGTGGTAGGATTTCTCCTAAGTATCACTCTATATCAATTAGGACCCTTTGGACTGGGTATAATAGAAAACTTGGTAAGTTGGCTGGCATAATTAAGAAGTCCAGTTAAGTAGGGTAGCCTTTTGACTCAGTTATGCTACCACAGACTTGAGCTCTTTCTCTCTAGTTTATTTTCTAAGGTGGCAGTTTCAACTTAAGTCCATCTCTCTTTGTGGGAGCAGAATGGCTGCCAGCAGCTTCTAAGGATACCTTGTCCATGTCCAGAGGGAGAGAGAAGGGGAAAAACAAAAACAGTACAAGTATTTCTTCTCCAGCATTCCAGGCAAGGGTACTGGGAGTCACTCTTGGCTAGGGATAATGCAAAGTACATTTTGTAGCCCCTTAGGGCCTTCCCCTGAGAGCTGGGGAAGTATCAGCTCTCACTGAATCATATGGGCTATGTAGGGGAAGGGCAGATACTCCATTAAAAATTGAGTACTGTGAAGAAGTAACTGTGGTAGGATGATGGGGAAGCAAATGTTTAGATACTGTCTCATTCTCTAGAAACTAATTTTTAGCTACTGGCTTGTTAGTGTTTATTCAGCAAACGTTTGTTGGATTCTACTACATGCTGGACTTTATTCTATGCATTATGTTAATACAAAGATAGATGACAAGGTCTTTGCTTTTGAGTAGATCTCAGTATGGTGGGAAACATACATGAATCAGTACAGAATAATTTAGTGAAAATTGTCATGGATGTCTGAGCAAAGTGCCATAGTCACACACAACAGGAGAGCTTCACAGAGGGGCCGACATTGAAATATAAGGATTTTTCCAGGAATAGAAGGGAAAAGGCATTCTCCTTAAAAGGAGCCCTCTTTATAACATTCTACCAATGGAGTCTGGAGTGGTGGGCTTTAACTGCTTATAGGGGAAGACTTAGGCTTAGGGTCAATTTAGCCCTTTACATTATTTGAGATGAGAGAAATTTCTTTGACACTAGAAATAGCTATAGTTGAAATCTGAGGCCATCCCTCAAAATATCCTTCATAAATCTCCAGGAACATTCTAGTTTGAGAAGCACTATTTTTATTTTCACTGTAACATTTAAAATTTTCATATTACTATCTACTAAGAATCGATTGTTTTATTTTCTTTAGGAAGATGGTGATGATCTTCTTTTAAAAGCTGAAAAGGATAATCGCCAAAAGGTGTCTGGAATCCTTCAGCGTGTTCTCTTGCTTTTCCGGGCAGCTCGCTGTTCTTTTCCGGTAGCACAGTGGTACATCTTGCAGTTGAGATGGGCAAGAAAAGTCATGCAGAAGGTGTGGAGATGTCTCAGTCATTTATGTGCTATGCTATGTTAAACTATTTAAATATACTAATATTTATTAATATCTCCAAATATTTATAATCATGACATTTTCCCAAGGAATCCTATACTATGAATCAATAGATTTCAGGTTTGTTTATAATAAGCAACCTAGCCAGACTAAATTTTTTCTGCTGAAAGATAAGGACTCTGAACTGAGTCTCTTTGTTAGTCCCATCCTGTCTGACAATACAAAGTATAATATAGTAAGTTATATATAACTGGTAGTTAGATGTAGGTAGTTTCAGTTACTTTTTTTCTTTGTCCCACCATCATTGAAGATGTAAGCTCAGTTCAGGGTTTTCCCCGACTTCGCTCTGAAATACTATCTACTGTGTTCTGTGGGGACTAATGTGGGGTCAAGCCCTGGGAGGTTAGAGTTGGTTCTTGGCTGTGTGTTTCCTTTCAGTACTCTCCACCAGTTGGAGTCTCTCCCTTGCTATCTTCTGGGATGTGCAATTCAGTGTGATTCTGGGGCCATCATCCCCTTCCACACTGACTTCAGCTGAGTCGTAGTTGCCTTCTTACCTGATCAACAGTCAGATGGGACATTTGTTGGTATGTCCCTTCTCCAGCTGCACATCCTTTGTAGGCCAGTTGTCTGTCTCTGTGAAATGTGGAACTAAATATTATTAGCCCTAAATGTCTTTAATTTGGCCCTTGATTATGTTTAAAACAAGAATTTACTATTTTTGGTAGGAAACTTTAGACTTTGAGAAGTTACCAAGTTGTTTTTGAAAATTAGACTTTTTTTAGAGAGAACGATTTGTGAAATTTGCATACAGCTACTATAAAAATGTAAGATGAAACTGTACCCATTCTGTATCTTGTTATCCCAAAGTTGTTTTTAAAGTATGGCAAAGAGTTTTCCTGTATTATTGAAAGATTGGTTTTAATAGTTTCAAGGTCTGCTGAGCCTGATTATTTGTTATAGGAAACTTCATTTTAAAAATTATTTAAGTAAACAGTTTTCTACAATAAAGTTGTAATTAGATTTCCATTGAGGTTTTATCTTATGTACTAAATCCCAACAGTCATCTCATTTAATCTAGCTTTAATTAATGCAGCTAGCATAAAGACTGTGCAGATTCTCTTAAAATTATCAACACAGCTAAAGACATTCCTCAGAGGAGTAACAGGCTGCAGACTAGGGCCTTTGGGTGTATAGTCATTGCCACTCTGACTGTCCAGTGCCCTGTTTGTCTTGTGGCTTACCTTTAAAGCTTGTTGTCAACCCCTCAGCTATACACACAAGTGACCTGTAAATTCCCTCTAATTCAGTCTTCCTAAAATACATCTGATAGTTTTATTGTTAGCCTGTGTATTTATTGACATTGGGAGAGGTGCCAAAGATGTGGAGATCCATTCTTATAGAAGTATGTACAATATATAAGTGTATATACTTCTATATTCTCCTGTATTGCTGTTTTCTCTGCCTTTTTCATTTAGACTTTATTGGGCATATAATTTAACTACAGATTTAGTTGTAGTAAATTAATGTTTTCTAATTGGTGGGAATGGCGGAACACTTGTTGCTACCAAAATTATAAGGTCTTTATTCATGGAAGCAAAAAATCATGTTTCTCATGAAGTTCATACTAAAATGTGACCTGGAGTTGCAGGAATCTGAACAACTGATAGGGGCCAGACATCTGATTACAAGATGGCTCGTGCACATGGCTAAGAAGTTGGTGCTGGTTGTTGGCCAGAGGCGTCCCCTTGAGCAAGTGATCCAAAAGACAGCAAGGTGGAAGCTACAATGCCGTTATGATTTAATCCCAGAAATCCCATACAACCACTTCTGTATTCTGTTCGTTAGAAACTAGCTGGTCTAGGGGCACCTGGGTGGCTCAGTTGGTTTAGCGTCCGACTTTGGCTCAGGTCATGATCTCACAGTTTGTGGGTTCGAGCCCTGCCTCAGGCTCTGTGCTGACAACTCAGAGCCTGGAGCCTACTTTGCATTCTCTGTCTCCCTCTCTCTTCCCCTCCCCCGCTCATGCTCATGATCTCTCTCTCTCTCTCAAAAATAAATAAACAAAAAAACAATAAAAAAAAAGAAACTAGTTGGTCTAGTAGGGTCTACCCTCAAGGTGAGGGAAGTTAGGCTGTACCTTTGAAGGAATGAATTGTTAAGAATTTGTGGACATATTTTAAAACCATCATACCATTATACCAAAGTGAACAATAATTCTTTATTAATTCCAATACCTGGTCCATAATAAAGTTACTCTGATTATTTTGAAAATGTCTTTTTTATAGATTTTTGAAATCAAGGTCCAACTGAAGTTAACCCATGTTTGATTATGAGATAATAGGAAGGACTATATTTTCAGGTCTGACACATAAGAATCAAAAGACTTAACCCAGGATCAAACTTTATACCAATAATTTCAAGGATATAGGTAACTAAAAGACACAGGTGAAACCTGGACTTACATTGCTCCCAAGATTTTTCTTGCTGTGGAAGGATGTGACCTGGCCTCTGTTTAACATCATGACACAAAAGAGAACTATATCACTTATTGAACATGTCCTTTTTATATCTCTTTAATTATATAGCTTGTGTAACATTTTCCAATGAGCCATACTCCATAAATCCATGCATTATAGATGTATTTATAATAACCAACCTAGCTAGGCTCTGTACATCTAGTAAATATCATTGTTTGACAAGAAGTCTGTCATTAGAATGCTTACAAGGGGATTTGACAAGATCCTGTCTTTGTAGAAATGAATAGAAGAGGGAGAAAATAGATTACAAGCCTGCCGCTAGTCCTTTCATTTTTGGGTGTATGTCCCTTAGATTCCTTTCCTTTTATTCTATAGCAGTTTCCTTTAATTTCTTTTTCTTTTCTTGGTTTGTAGAGAAACTTGGTCATTTGTTCTGTACCGTATTCTGCATTTGTTTGATAGTTTATTCATTTAGTGTCATTTGACTTGTTCCTCTTTCCTTTTATTTCCTGTGAACTGGTAATTAAACTATATTCATTGAGATACAGAGGCTTGATCAGGTTCACATTTTCTTAGAAAAAGTTATGTAGGTAGGGACAACTGGGTGGCTCAGTTGGTTGAGACTCCGATTGTTGATTTCAGCTCAGATCATGATCCCAGGGTTGTAGGATAGAGCCCCACGTTGGGCTGTATGCTGAGCATGGAGCCTGATTAGGATTCTCTTTCTCAAATTAAAAGTAGACCTACCCTATGACCCAGAAATTGCACTACTAGGTTATTTATTCAAGGGATACAAGTATGCTGTTTTGAGGGCACACATGTACCCCAGTGTTTATAGCAGCACTATCAACAATAGCCAAAGTATGGAAGAGCGCAAATGTCCATCAACAGATGAACAGATAAAGAAGATGTGGTATATATACACAATGGAGTATTACTTGGCAATCAAAAAGAACGAAATCTTGCCATTCGCAACTATGTGGATGGACTAGAGGGTATTATGCTAAGTGAAATTAGTCAGAGAAAGACAAATATCATATAACTTCATTCATATGAGGACTTTAAGACAAAGAACAGATGAACATAATGGAAGGGAAGCAAAAATAATATAAAAACAGGGAGGGGGGCAAAACAGAAGAGACTCTTAAAGGTGGAGAACAAACAGAGGGTTACTGGAGGGGTTGTGGGGGGTTGGGCTAAATGGGTAAGGGGCATTAAGGATTCTACTCCTGAAATCATTGTTGCACTGTATACTAACTAACTTGGATGTAAATAAATAAATAAAGTAAAAAAAAAAAATTCTCTTTCTCTCTCCCTCTGCCCCTCTTCCCCCTCACACACACTCTCTCTCAAAAAAAAAAAAAAGTTATGTAGGTAGATATACCTTTTGTCATATTTGTTTTTAGGTACTGCACATAGTTTTATTTTGAATGAGAGTTAGATGCTTAAATTTCTTTATTATACCTTTGGGGAAAGGACAAATAGCATCAAGTTCTATATAGGCAAAACTGAGTGACAGAAAAAATTGCCTACAACCTTCTTTTCTCTTTTGTGTTCTAACTTAGTGAATTTCTTGAATTAAATTTGTGAGCGGGGCACCTGGGTGGTTTAGTCAGTTAAGTATTCGACTCTTGATTTTGGCTCACGTCATGATCTCAGGGTTTGTGAGATCAAACCCCGCCATCAGGCCATGAGCTGACAGTGCGGAACCTGCTTTGGATTCTCTCTCTCTCTCTCTCTCTCTCTCTCTCTCTGTCCTTCCCCGTGCACATTTTTTTCTCTCTCTCTCTCAAAATAAATAAACATTTAAATATATGAGCCAAGTTTCTGAAAGGATAGTTCATTTCAGAGATACTTTCTTACACAGTATAAGAACCATGCTGTATTTTTCATTCTCTATGGTTTATGTTACCTGTCTTGTTTGTTGCTTTATAGTTTCCTTAAAAATAGATTTAGATGACTGATAATTAACATATTCTATCATTCTTTCAGATTCGAATGAAAGGGTCCCTTCCTTCATTGAGTCCTTTCCCTGAGTCATTACTTAATTATTGTAAAGAAGGTGTAGCATTCTTTCGACCTGGAGCAACTGGAGACAGCAAGCTTGATGAAGTTTCCGTTAAAGCAATAGGTTTGTCCAAAATGAACTGCTTGCTTAGAAATTAGGCCTAAATATTGATAATGATATAATTTGCACTTGATTTGGTGAAGTTTCTATACAGTGTAATATTACGCTGGCAATGAAAAGATATGTGTGTGTAACCACCGTGGAAAGGTATCCAGGATACATTAAGTGAAAAGAAGAGCTAGTTTCAAAACAGCGTGCATAGTATAATTATATATATATATTTGTGTACTTGTATTGCTTTTAGTAAAAACATTGTTCAATAATGGAAAGTATGTTTCTAGTATTAAAAAATTTTAAACTTAAATGCCTATCATAAATGATTTTCCAAATAAATGAGCTGTACAGTATTAAGTAGAGCTATGTGTATTGGCTTTGAACATTATCTACAATATACTATGAAGTTTAAAGCAAGTAAACTACTAGAGTAATTTATTTACTCTAGTAAATAGAGCATGTTATTTATTCTAAAACTGTTTTCAATATTTTCATGCAACTGACATGCGTGAAATACTCTAGAATAATGTGCATAAAAATTATGAAAGGATTTCCATGACTTTTATTTAAGGTGTTGGCAATGAGCATATGTTTGTTTCATAATCAACAAAATAAAGACATTGGTTCTGGAAAAACAAATACCCGGCAGAGGTGAAGTTGTTATAATAGTAATGTACATACTAATCCAATCTTTTATATTTGTATCCCTGGTTTAGGTTGCTTCAGAGAACTTTGTGCTTTGTGTTGGATGCTACATGTTCGTGATAAGTTATCCTATAGTTGCAGGCAATATCAGAAAGCAAGAGAAAATGTGGAGAGGAAAAAGGTATTTACCTACACAAGAATAAGAAAAATGAACAAACATTACTTGGGAAATTACTGCTTGATAGAAGGTTTTATTGTTTTCTGACAAACTTTCTTTTGAACTCATCCTGATCTATCCATCTAAAGTGAAAAGGAAATGTATTTCTCAATACCCATTTAGGACGTCGAAGTGGAGTTTGATTCTTGTATGGTTGAGCACGGTCTCAGTGCAGTGGAGTGGGCACACAGAATGCTGCCCTTTTCTCGGTTTTCTAATATTGAAGAACTTATTCAGGATCTAATTTTGAGCCTTATTGGGGAACTGCCACCAATCAGAAAGGTAATGTGAATGTAGGTGAAAAAAACTAAATGAAAATCAGAGACATTAAAGGATTTTTACTTTATTTTAATTAAAAATGATGTTGCTCATGAAACTCTTTTTTTAATTTTTCTGAAGGTAGCAGAAATTTTTGTGAAAGCATTTCCCAATCCTGAGGACATAAGGGTTCCTTTAAGAGAAAAATATCACTGTCTTCAACAGAGACTCAGACACTGTGTTGTGAAAGGTAGTATTTGTCATGTCTTAGATATCTGGTAGATAAATTGCTGAAGATTCCTCGGAAGGCATGTAGTTTCTAGTGCTTATGTTTTTATGCAGTTCTCCTTTCCTTGAAGATAGTGTAAGAAGGCAGAAAGAAGCACTCCTCTATTACTGAAGCACCAGTTTTGCTTTGGAACCAGATAAAGATGACTTCATGTCATGGTTCTGTCAGTTAATGACTGTGTGACTATAGGCAAGTTGCCCAGTCTCTCTGAGCTCCATTTCTTTATATGTAAAACGGGTGTATTATTACCTACTTTATGGATGTGTATTAACAGAGGGTTAAATAAGGTAAAATATATAAAATAAGCATACAGTACTTTGCGTAAGGCAGATATTTTGTTGAAAACTAGTATTCTTCTTCCTTCTAATTTTATCCTATACATTCAACATGCCCTTGTGGAAAATTTTTTTTATTGTGGTTAAAACATACGTAATATAAAATTTAATATTTTAAGTGTACAATTCAGTGACATTAACTACATTCATAATGTGGAAATTTTTAAAGAATTCAAATTACCTTTTTTTAATAACTTAATCTAGTATTTAAGTCTAGTTATGTCCTATGATCATACATTATTGCATTAATATATTTGTGGTTTATATTTTTCTTAAGACTTTCTTGGCATTCTCTAAAATGTATAGTGTATACATTTTATATATATGTTAATGTATAATAATGTTTAAACTTTTTTCTGTAGGCAGCCTTGAAAAACTTACATTCCTATTTCCCACTATTTGAAGTGAAAAAGGTGTCCTTGTTTCTTTGACTAAAATTATACTCATTTTCTCTTATTCACCACTCTTGGGAATGAAAAAATAGTAGTGATTCTTTTTATAATTATCTGTCTGATTTTTTAAATAGTTAAGTTACTTCTTAATTTTTTGTTTTCCAGAGCACATGTTTTTATGGAGTCTGGGCTCTGTCCCTTTTATTGTTCTTTAATGGACCTTCTCTAACTTCTGCAATTCTACCTTAAAATACGCACCATAGCTTTCTGACAAATACAAAGCATGCTCTGTAAGAATGTGGAAATGAGTCTTAGTCATCAGTTGGATTCCATGTTCCCAGGAGGGACTGGAATTGGGTCCCCTTCTGTCTTTTTAAAATTTTTTTTAAATGTTTTAAAATTTATTTTGAGAGAGAGACAGAGAGAGTGAGTGCGGGAGAGGCAGAGAGAGAGAAGGGGAGGGGAATCTCAAGCAGGTTCCATGCCATCAGTACAGAGCTGGATGAGAGGCTCGAACTCATGGAACTCATGAATGGTGAGATCATGACCTGAGCCAAAACTAAGAGACACTTAACCGACTGAGCTACCCAGGTGCCCCGGGTCCCTTTGTGTCTTGAGTTGAAACATTTTAATGTGTTGTAATAAGGCTTTTTGTTTTTTCCTTTATAGGTCCCCAAACTGAGGAAATGATGTCTGTTATTATGCATTCTGTTCATAAAGTGAGAGTGAAAGCCCTAAAACGTGTGCAAAGAAATATAGGTTCTTTTGAAATGAATATCTGGGAACCAATTGAAGAAGAAAAACCAGCTGAGGTTCTGGGTTTTGATAGGTTTTCCCTAGGAACTAGTTTGAGCAGGAGCACACTCACAGAACTGGGGAATTCTCTAGTCCACAGTGATGCAGATACAGCAGATACCTTCTCTGAAGCATTGTCAGTTGAAGAAAAAAGTAGGATACATTTCTCTAAAAGGTACAGTTGAGATGTCTTAATAGTAAGCATTCACTTCCTTTGGAAAAAAATATTTTCAGCAGTTCACGCAACAGATGAGTTGATTTCTTGTCCCAGAAACCTCACTGATTGCAGTGTTAACAATATGAATGATAAGTGCTACCTTCCTTTACTCACAAGAATATTAGGAGTGTAAAATGAAACTATATATTTGAAAGTTTATTTAAAATATTATTGAGATATGAAATAATTTTGCTACCTGATAGTATAAAATCAGGTAAGTAGATGAAATTGTAGAGTTCACTGGGAGGCTTTTACTGTTTTTAGTAATCTTCAGATTTAAATAGTTTAAAATTATTGGGTTAGCTATATTATTTTTAAGGGATTCCAGGGAAAGAAATTGCACGTTCATCTTTGAAACTTGTCTATAAATTGTTGAGAAATTCTTATCATTTAAACCTCTATTACTCTAGCTAGATTTTTTCTTTATAATTCCATTATCTGCAATGAAGTTTATCCTTCCCATGACTGAAAGACTAAGTAATCAGCCATAATCTTGTTTAAATGAAATAACTTTATCGACTCTAAATATAAGCATCTGCTTAAACCATGCCTCATAGTATTAGAAATGGTGTGCTTGTTTCACCAGACGATTTCAGTGTTAGCACAGGAATACAATGGCGGCTGCTTGTTGTGCCTTCTTAATAAGAGACATAGACCTCCAGCCCAGGTGCCTAACACGAGCCCTTTCTTTCCCTTATTGGGGGAACTAGGAATCTGTTCTTCCCTAAGGACCATGGTTAAAGGAAACAGATTTAAAAGGAATTGTGACCCAATGCTAATATCATCTTCGATGGGGAAAAACTGAGAGCATTGCCCTAAGGTCAGGAACAAGACAGGGATGTCCACTCTCACCACTGTTATTCAACATAGTATTGGAAGTCTTAGCCTCTGCAATCAGACAACACAAAGAAATAAAAGGCATCCAAATCGGCCAGTAGGAGGTCAAGCTTTCACTCTTTGCAGATGACATGATACTCTATATGGAAAACCCAAAAGATTCCACCAAAAAACTGCCAGAACTGATTCATGAATTCAGCAAAGTTGCAGGAAAGAAAATCAATGCACAGAAATCGGTTGCATTCCTATACACCAACAATGAAGTGACAGAGAAATCAAGGAATCAATCCCATTTACAGTTGCACAAAAAACCATAAAATACCTAGGAATAAATCTAACCAAAGAGGTAAAAAATCTATACACTGAAAACTATAGAAAGCTTATGAAAGAAAATTGAAGAAGACACAAAAAAACGGAAAAAGATTCCATGCTCCTGGATAGGAAGAACAAATATTGTTAAAATGTCGATACTACCCAAAGCAATCTACATATTCAATGCAATCCCTATCAAAGTAACACCAGCATTCTTCACAGAGCTAAAACAAATAATTTTAAAATTTGTATGGAACCAGAAGAGACCCTGAATAGCCAAAGCAATCTTGAAAAAGAAAACCAAAGCAGGAGGCATCACAATCCCAGACTTCAAGCTATACTACAAAGCTGTAATCATCAAGACAGTATGGTACTGGCACGAGAACAGACACTCAGATCAGTGGAACAGAATAGAGAACCCAGAAATGGACCCACAAATGTATAGCCAACTAATCTTTGTCAAAGCAGGGAAGAATATCCAGTGGACTGAAGACAGTCTCTTCAGCAAGTGGTGCTGGGAAAACTGGACAGCGACATGCAGAAGAATGAACCTGGACCACTTTCTTACACCATACATAAACTCAAAATGGATGAAAGACCTCAGTGTAAGACAGGAAGCCATCAAAACCCTCGAGGAGAAAGCAGGCAAAAACCTCTTTGATCTTGCCCGCAGCAACTTCTTACTCAACACATCTCCAGAGGCAAGGGAAACAAAAACAAAAATGAACTGCTGGGACCTCATCAAAATAAAAAGCTTCTGCACAGCGAAGGAAACAATCAGCAAAACTAAAAGGCAACTGACTGAATGGGAGAAGATATTTGCAAACAACATATCAGACAAAGGGTTAGTATCCAAAATCTATAAAGAACTTCTCAAACTCCATACCAAAAAAACAGATAATCCAGTGAAGAAATGGATGAAAGACATGAATAGACACTTCTCCAAGGAAGACATCCAGATGGCCAAGAGACACATGAAAAAATGCTCAACATCACTCATCATCAGGGAAATACAAATCAAAACCACCATGAGATACCACCTTACACCTGTCAGAATGACTAACATTAACAACTCAGGCAACAACAGATGTTGGTGAGGATGCAGAGAAAAAGGATCTCTTTTTGCGTTTGTTGGTGGCAATGCAAGCTGGTGCAGCCACTCTGGAAAACAGTATGGAGGTTCCTCAAAAAACTAAAAAGAGAACTACCCTACGACCCAGCATTTGCACTACTAGGCATTTATCCAAGGGATATAGGTGTGCTGTTTCGAAGGGACACATGCACCCCAATGTTTATAGCAGCACTGTCAACAATAGCCAAAGTATGGAAAGAGCCCAGTTGTCCCTTGATGGATGAATGGATAAAGAAAATGTGGTGTGTGTGTATATATATATGTGTGTGTGTGTGTGTGTGTGTGTGTGTATACACACACACATACACAATGGAGTATTACTCGGCAATCAAAAAGAATGAAATCTTGCCATTTGCAACTACGTGGATGGAACTAGAGGGTATTATGCTAAGTGAAATTAGTCAGAGAAAGACAAGTGTCATATGACTTCACTCATATGAGGACTTTAAGAGACAAAACAGATGAACATAAAGGAAGGGAAATAAAAATATTATAAAAACAGGGAGGGGGACAAAACAGAAGAGATTCATCAGTATGGGGAACAAACTGAGGGTTGCTGGAGGGGTTGTGGGAGAGGGGATGGGCCAAATGGGTAAGGGGCATTAAGGAATCTACTCCTGAAATCTTTATTTCACTATATGCCAACTAATTTGGATGTAAATTTTATTTTATTTTTTTATTTTTTTATTTTTGTGTGTGTGTATTTTTTTAATTTTTTTTTAATATATGAAATTTATTGTCAAATTGATTTCCATACAACACCCAGTGCTCATCCCAAAAGGTGCCCTCCTCACTACCCATCACCCACCCTCCCCTCCCTTCCACCCCCCATCAACCCTCAGTTTGTTCTCAGTTTTTAACAGTCTCTTATGCTTTGGCTCTCTCCCACTCTAACCTCTTTTTTTTTTTTTTCCTTCCCCTCCCCCATGGGTTTCTGTTAAGTTTCTCAGGATCCACATAAGAGTGAAACCATATGGTATCTGTCTTTCTCTGTATGGCTTATTTCACTTAGCATCACACTCTCCAGTTCCATCCACGTTGCTACAAAAGGCCATATTTCATTTTTTCTCATTGCCACATAGTATTCCATTGTGTATGTAAACCACAATTTCTTTATCCATTCATCAGTTGATGGATGTAAATTTTAAAAAATTAAAAATAAAATTAAAAAATAAAAGTAATTCTGATTGGCAGTTAAAATGTTCGCCTAGCAGGTTTAATAGCAGTAGAAAGTTTAGAAAAAATGCCCCACTCTTGTGTAGTAAAGAGTCTTGAAGGCATTCCTGCTTGTTGTACCTTGTACAGGGGGAGCTGAAAGGTGCAGATGCAAAAAACAAGAAACCATAAATTAGGATGTATGTTGGTGGCTTGTGATTTCTGTTGACTTTGGATTCCTAAATTCTCACTTGTTAGAGGACCTTTTTGTTTTTTTCAAAAATTCATGTTTTTAAAAGTGAAATTTCTGTGAACACATTTCAGTCTTTTTTAACTCAAATTTCCCCTTTTGATATTTTGTTTTATTTTTTCACTAAGAATGTTCAGCTCTAGTCAACACTTAGAGATCATTTAATCTAACCCCCTCATTTGAAAGATACGTAATTGAGGCATTAAAATATATATATATAATTCAGTCACGGAGAGAATTTTCATTGTCAATTCTAACATCCGTTTTTGCTATTAAATAATCTTTAATTTTGTCTTTTTCAATTTTGTTTTGCTGTAGAAATGCCCCAAATCACATGGAATTAAAATTGATTAGTAAGCCCAAGGAAAAAAAGAAGATATGTAATCAGAAAGAAAATCTTGAAAGAAAAGATCATGAAAAGCTATTACAAAATGCACTGCCTGTAATAGGTGTTTGGGAATTTGAACGTGATGATGATGAATATATTAAATTCCTTGATCTCTTCTTGAGTTATGTTCTTGAAAGAGACCTACTTGATTCTAAGGATCCTGGCATTCCATTTCTAACCAGTTTTTCTGGACATCTTAGAGAATATGAACTTAATTCTTTACTTTTTGATGTACATACAACATTAAAACGACGTCGAAGCAAAACCAAAAGCCAAAATGTGTTTAGAGCTGGCTCTTGTTTTGTTGTTGCTCCTGAGTTATATGAATCTGAAAAGCCAGAAAACCAAGCACTTTCAGCTTCAGTACTGGATCAAGGAATCAGGTCATTTTTAGAGAACCCTTTGAATGAAGTCAATAAAATTGAAGGGACAAGTGGATTGTTCGGTTTAAAACAAAAGTCAGTTTACAGAACACAAGATGACAGTTCAGGGAAACCTTTAGTCCAGAGATTGTCGAACCATATGTTTTGGACTCCCAAGACCGACAAAACTGGAAGATGTATTTTCAAAGCAGTTCAATGCAGTGATATTAACCCTCAAGAAGATCTTCCTTTAGCACTAAATAACACATTTGGCAGTATAAGAAAGCTGCTGGAATGGATGATAAGGTGGTCTGACAGAAGACTGCTCTGTGATCCTAGTCTCACTGAGTTATCCTGTGAGTATAGCCCCGTCATTCGTGTAAAGACCTCTACAGCTGCCATTCTTACATCATTGTGGCTTTTGGAACAACCCTATTTTGCTACATATAAGGCAAAAAATGCCATTTTTAAGGTAAGTCCTTGAATTCTTTATTGCATACAAATGAGAATTCTCATTGTAGATTGAAACTATTTTTATATTTCTCCATCTATTAAAGAATCACCAAGCAACAAGTTAATGACACTGTTAATTATATAATCTGCATCATCAGATTTTTTTTTTCTTCAAGTGATTCTTTTAATTCTTAAAAATAATTAGGGTAAATGTGTTTTCAAAGAGGCTTTGAGGTTTTGAGGTTTTATGTGTGTTTATAAAAAAAAGGAGGAGGAAAAAAGAGATAATTTTAAGTGATACTACAGGTGGTATAACATTTATATTCTTTCTCTTTAAAGTTTCAGGTTTGGTTCAGGTGAAGAAGGGGTAGGCAGCTACACAGTTTCTATTACTGTAGTCTCATCATATACATTAAGGGATCATTTTTCTTATAGTCTTGGCCAGAAGTTGGAGAACCAAACCGGGGAAGGCAGATAGGTTTCAGTAGAGAAGTTAGTGCTTATTAGTTATTTTTTCTTTTCTCTACTCAATGGTAACTGGAAGGCTGCTGTTTTAACCTGTTTGTGAAGACAAATATTTTTATGTAAATATGATTGAGTGATTGTTATTGCACTGGAAAAAAACTACAGAGGTGAATTTTTTGGAAAACAAATTTATGTTTGTTATAGTTGTTATCGTTGGGAAATGGACTTTTTTAATATTTGGAAGATTCCATAGTTTCTAATTTTTCCTGTTTTGTTCCCCTCAGTTTTATTGAGGTATAATTGACAAAATTGTAAGATATTTAAAGTATGTATTGTGATGATTTAATATGCATATGCATAATAAAAGGATTCCCCTCATCTGGTTAACACATTCAACACCTCACATACTTTGTGTGTGTGTGTGGGGGGGGGCATATAAGTTCTACTGTCTTAGCAAATTTGACATAGAAGTTCTACTCTCTTAGCAAAATTCTATAATGTGGTGTTGTGAACTATAGTTACTATGATACTGCATTAGCTCCTCAGACCTTATTTACCTTACAACTGAAAGGTTGTATAGGCATACTTAGTTTTATTGCACTTTGCTTTATTGCACTTTGCAGATACCATGTTTTTTACAAATTGAAGATTTGTGGCATTGAGCATTGAGCAAATCTGTCTGCATCATTTTCTAACAGCATTTGCTCACTTCATGTCTCTGTGTCACATTTTGGTAATTCTTGCAATATTTTAAACTCTTTCATTGTCCTCATATTTGTTATGGTGATTTATGACCAATGATCTTTAAAAAAAAATTTTTTTTAACATTTATTTTTGAGACAGAGAGAGACAGAGCATGAACGGGGGAGGGTCAGAGAGAGAGAGACACAGAATCTGAAACAGGCTCCAGGCTCTGAGCTGTCAGCACAGAGCCCCACACGGGGCTCGAGCTCATGGACCGCGAGATCATGACATGAGCTGCAGTCAGACACTTAACTGCCTGAGTCACCCAGGCACCCCTGACCAATGATCTTTGATGTTACTATGGTAATTGCTTTGGAGTACCACAAACCATGCCTGTTTTAGATGGTGAACTTTATCAATAAATGTGTGTGATTTGACTCTACCACCAACTGGCTGTTCCCCCATCTCTCTCTCTCTCTCCTGGGATCTCCAAGTGAGACACAACAGGGTTGAAATTAGGTCAGTGAGTAACCCTTCAATGGCCTCTAACTGTTCAAGTGTAAGGAAGAATCACATGACTCTCACTTTGAGTCAAAAGCTAGAAATGATTGGGGCACTTGAGTGACTCAATTGGCTAAGGGTCCGATTTTTTATTGCAACTCAGGTCACGATCTCACAGTTTGTGAGATCAAGCCTTACATCAAGCTCTGCGCTAACAGCGTGGAGTTTGCTTGGGATTCTCTGTCTCCCCCTGTCTCTGCCCCTCCCCCACTTGCATGCACACACTCTCTCTCTGTTAAAATAAATAAACTTAAAAAAAAAAGCTACAAATGATTAAGCTTAGTGAGGAAGGCATGTTGAAAGCTGAGATAGGCCAAAAGCTAGACTTCTTGAGCAAGGTAGCCAAATCCAGCTTTTCCAAAGGAAGAGTTCCCAGAGGAAACTAAAAGTGCTAGTCCAATGAACACATGAATGATAAGAACACGAAAAAGCCTTATTGCTGATGCAGAGAAAGTTTTAGTAGTCTGGATGGAAGATCAGAGCAGCCATAACATTCCCTTAAGCCAAAGCCTAGTCCAGAGCAAGGCCCTGACTCTCTTCAATTCTATGAAGCCTGAGGGAGGTAAGGAAGCTGCAGAAGAAAAATTTGAAGCTAAGCAGAGGTTGGTTCATGAGGTTTAGGGAAAGAAGCCATCTTCAGAACATAGAAGTGCAAGGTGAAGTAGCAAGTGCTGATGTGGAAGCTCTAGCAAGTTATCTGGAAGATCTAGCTCAAATAATTAATGAAGGTGGTTACACTAGACAACAGTGTAGTCAATTTTCAGTGTAGACAAAATGGCCTCATACTGGAAGAAGATGCCATCTAGGATTTTAATAGTTAAAGAAGAGAACTCAGTGCCTGGATTCAAAGGATAGGCTGACTCTTTTATTAGGAGCTAATGTAGCCAGTGTCTTTAAGTTGAAGCCAGTGCTAATTTACCATTCTGAAAGTCCTAAGGCCCTTAAGAATTATGCTCAGTCTACTCTGCATATGCTCCATAAATGGAGTAACAAAGTCTGGATGACAGCACATCTGTTTATAAACGTGGTTTACTGAATATTTTAAGCCTACTGTTGAGACCTCTTACAAAAAAAGATTTCTTTCAAAAGATTACTGCTCACTGAAAATGCACCTGGTCATCCAAAAGCTTCGATGGAGATGTACTGTGAAATTAATGTTTTCATACCTGCTCACAACTACATCCATTCTTCAGCCTGTGGATTAAGGAGTAATTTTGACTTTCAGGTCTTTTTTTTTTTTTTTTTTTTTTTAAGTTTATTTAAGCAAATATGATCACTATGTGATCATATGGCGGTTCTAATTTTAATTTCTTTAAAAATTAAAAAAAAATTAATGTTTTTATTTATTTTTGAGACAGAGACAGAGCATGATCAGGGGAGGGTCAGAGAGAGAGGGAGACATAGAATCTGAAGCAGGCTCCAGGCTCCGAGCTGTCAGCACAGAGCCCGATGTGGGGCTGGAACTCACAAACTGTGAGATCATGTCCTGAGCCAAAGTTGGATGCTTAACTGACTGAGCCACCCAGGTGCCCCGTTTAAAAAATTTTTTTTAATGTTGATTTATTTTTAAGAGAGAGAGACAGAGTGTGAGTAGGGTTGAGGCAGAAAGAGAAGGAGACCGAGACAGAATTCAAAGCAGGCTCCAGGCTCTGAGCTGTCAGCCAGAGCCCCTGCGGTGCTCAAACTCACAAAGTGTGAGATCATGACCTGAGCCGAAGTTGGATGCTTAACCTACTGACCCACCCAGGTGCCCCTCTAATTTTAATTTCTTGAGCAGCCACCATAAGGCTGTACTGTGTTTTCCTTTGTGGCTGTACTGGTTTACATACCCACCAACAGTGTACAAGGGTTCAGTTTTCTCTACATTCTTCCCAGCACTTGTTTCTTGTCTTTTTGATAATAGCAATTGTACCAGGTGTGAGGTGATATCTCATTGTGGTTTTGATTTGCATTTCCTTGATAATTAGTGATGTTAAGTACCTTCTCATGTACCTGTTGGCCATCTGTATGTCTTCTTTGGAAAAATGTTTACCCAGATCCTCTGCCCATTTTTTAATAAGATGTTTTTTGTTTTTTTGTTTTTTGTTTGCTATTGAGTTGTAGGACTTTTAAAATATATTTTAGGTATTAACCTCTGATCAGATATATGATTTGCAAATATTTTCTTCCAGTTGGTAGGTTGCCTTTTCATTTTGTTGATGGTTTCCTTTGCTGTGCAGAAGCTTGCCAGTTTGATGTAGACCCACTTGTTTATTTTTGCTTTTGTTGTCTTTGCTTTGATATAAAATCCCCCCCCCCAAAAAAAAAATCATTGTCAAGACCAGTTTCAAAGAGTTTACCATCTATGTTTTCTTCTGGGAGTTTTATGGTTTCAAATCTTACATTCAAGTCTTTTCATTCTTTTCGAGTTGATTTTTGTGTATGGTGTAAGATAGGGGTCTGGTTTCATTCATTTGCATGTGGTTATCCAGTCTTCCCAGCACTATTTTCTGAAGAGGCTATCCTTCCCTGGTTGAATATTCTTAGCTCCTTTGTCAAAATAACTGACCATATATGCATGAGTTTTTATTCCTGGATTCTCTATTCTGTTCCATTGATACATATGTCTGTTTTTATGCCAATACTATACTGTTTGATTATTAGTTTTGTAATATAGTGTGAAATCAGGAAGCATGATACCTCCAGCTTTGTTTTTCTTTCTTAAGATTTCTTTGTTTTTTTTGTGTGTGTGTGTGTGTGGTTCCATATAAATTTTAGGATTGTGTGGGGTTTTGTGTGTGTGTGTGTGTGTGTGTGTGTGTGTGTGTGTGTGTGTAATATACCATTGGAGTTTTGATAGGGATTGCACTAAATCTCTAGATTGCTTTGTTAGTATAGACATCTTAACAATATTAATTCTTGTAATCCATGAGCACAGAATATCTTTCCATTTATTTGTGTTGTCTTCAGTTTCTTTCATCAGTGTCTTCCTGTTTTTAGAGTACAGGTCTCTCACCTCCTTGGTTAAATTTATTCCTAGATATTTTATTTTTGATTAAGTTTTCTTTCTGATAATTCATTGTTTGTGTATCCAAATGGAACTGATTTTCATATTGATTTTGTATCCTGCAATTCATTTATTTTAACCTTTTTTTTTTCAGTAGGGTTTTAGGATTTTCTTTTTTTTTTTTTAAGTTTCTTTATTGAGAGAGAAAGAGAAAGAGAGATAGAGGACATGCAGGGGAGGGGCAGAGAGAAAGAGAGATTCCCAAGCAGGCTCCACACTGATAGTGGAGGTTTGAACCCACGAACCATGAGGTCGTGACCTGAGCCGAATTTAAGAGTTGGACGCTCAATTGACTGAGCCAACCAGGTGCCCCAGGATTTTCTGTATATAACATGTTATCTAAAAATAGGAAGTTTTGCTTCCTCCTTTCTGATTTGGATTCTCTCTTTTTTTTCTTGCCTAATTGCTTGTTCTGACTAGGACTTCCTGTACTATGTTGAATAAAAGTGGTGAGTTTGGGCATCCTTGTCTTGTTCCTGATCTTAGAGGAGAAACTTTCAGGTTTGTTTGTTTGTCTGTTTGTGGTTTTTTTGGATTTTGAATGGGATGTTAACTATAGCTTCTCATATTATACCCAGTTTGTTGAAAGGTGTTTGTTTTTTTTGTTTTTTTTTTTACCATGAGTGGATGCTGATTTCTGTAGAATGTTTTTTCTGCAAATATTGAGATGATCATATGATTTTAATCTTTCATTTTGTGAATGAGGTGTATCAGATTGACTGATTTGCAGATATTGAACCATTTTTTCATCCCTGGAATAAATCCCACTTGATCATGGTGTATGATCCTTTTAATGTACTGTTGAATTCAGTTTGCTGATATTTTGTTGAGTATTTTTGCTTCTGTTGTTCATTAGAGATAGTGGCCTATACTTTTCTTGTAATGTCCTTGTCTGACTTTGATATAAGGCTAATACTGGCCTTATAAAATGAATTTGGGAGTGTTTTTTCTCTCTTCAGTTTATTAGAAGAGTTTGAGAAAGATTGGCATTAATTCTTTAAATGTTGGGTAGAATTTGCCAACAGTGAAGCTATCTGGTTCTGTTTTTTTTTTTTTTTTTTCTGTTAGAAAGTTGTGATTACTGATTCAATGTCTGTACTCATTATTGGTCTGTTCACATTTTCTGTTTTTCATGATTTAGCCTTAGTAGATTGTGTGTTTCTAGGAATTTATTCAATTCTTATAGGTTGTCTGATTTGTTGGCCTATAGTTGTTTGTAGTGCTCTCTTATGATCATTAGTATTTGTGTACTATCTGGTTGTAGTGTCTCCTCTTTCATTTTTAATTTGTTTAAGCCCTCTCTTGTTTTCTTTTCTTTCCTTTTTCTTTTTTTGAGTCTGGCTAAAGGCTTGCCTATTTTGTTTATTTTTCCCAAAATCCATCTCTTAGTTTCTTTCATCTTTTCTCTTGTCTTTTTAGTCTATATTTCACTTATTTCTGTTCTGATCTTTATTTCATTTCTTCTACTAACTATATACTTAGTTCTTTTTTCTAGTTTCTTCAGGTATAAAGTTAGGTTGCTTGAGAGCTTGAGTTGGTTGACTGACTGAGCCACCCAGGTGCCCCAATAACAACTTAACTTTTAATGCATACAAAAGCTGTGCTTTTTTACACTACTTTTCCTCCCACATTTTTATGTTTTTGATGTCAGAATTTACATCTTTTTACACAGTGTATTTATTACCAAATTATTTTAGTTATGTTTCTTACTTTTAATACTTTTGTCTTTTAATCTCCATACTAGAGTTAGAAGTGTTTTAATCGCCACTAATACAACACTAGGGTATTCTGAATTTGACTATATATTTACCCTTACCAGTGGGTTTTATACTCTCATATAAAATTAGTATTTTCTTGTTTCAGCTTAAAGAACTTCCTTTAACATTTCTTGTTAGGCTGGTCTATGGTTATGAACTCCTTCTGTTTTTGCTTGTCTGAGAACTCTTTTAGTTTGCTTTTAGTTTGCTGTGTAGAGTATTCTTGGTGAGCAGTTTGTTTTTTTCCCAGCACTTTGTATATATCATGCTACTTCCTGTAGTCTGCAAAGTTTCTGCTGAAAAATATACTGATAGATTCAGGGGGTTCCTTGTATGTAAGAAATTGTTTTTCTTTTGCTTTTTTAGATTCTTTATTTGTCTTTAACTTTAGACAATTCAACTATAATGTGTCTCAGTGTAGGTTTCTTTGCATTTATGTTATTTAGAACTCCCTGAGCTTCCTAAATCTAGATGTCTGTTTCTTTCTTCAGATTTGAGAAGTTTTCAGTTATTATTTCTCTGAATAAGCTTTCTGCTCCTTTCTCTTTCCTCTCCCTTTGGGACTTCTATAATGCATATCTTGATCTGTTTGTTGGTATCCCATAAATACCTTAAGTTTTCTTCATTCTTTTAATTTTTTTTTCTTTTTGCTCCTCTGATTGGATGAATTCCACTGCCCTGCCTTCTACTTTTCTGACCCTTTCTTCCACTTGATCCAATATGCTTTTGAACCTTTCCATTGAATTTTTTAGTTCTATTATCATATTTATTAGCTTTGTAGTTTCTGCTTGTTCCCTTTTTATATTTTCTATCTCTTTGTTGAAATTCTTACTTTGTTTATGTATCATTTACATAATGATGCATTTTTTTCCAAAATTTTATTTAAGTTCTAGTCAACATATAAGGTAATAATATTCTCAGGAGCAGAGTCTAGTGATTCATCACCTACATACAACACCGAGCACTCAACACAAGTACAGTCTCCAATACTCACCACCCATTCAGCCTGTTCCCCCGACCACTCCCCCCTTAAACCCTGTCTTTCCTCCATCACAGTTTCCCATGGTTTGCTTCCCTCTCTCTCTCTCTTTCTTTTTTTCCCCTTCCCACATGTTCATCTGTCCTGTCTCTAATTCCACATATGAGTGAAATCACACAGGTTTGTCCTTCTCTTCCTGACCCATTTTGCTCAGCACAATACACTCTAGCTCCATCCATATCATGGCAAATGGCAAGATTTCATTCCTTTTGATGACTAATAGTCTATTGCATATATGTACCACATCATCTTTATCCATTCATCAGTCGGTGGACATTTGAGCTCTTTCCATGCTTTGGCTATTGTTGATAATGCTGCTATAAACATCAGGGTACATGTACCTCTTCAAATCTGTATTTTTGTATCCTTTGTGTAAATACCTAGTAGTGCAATTGCTGGATCGTAGGATATTTCTATTTTTAACTTTTTGAGGAACCTCCATACTGTGTTCTGGGGTGACTGCACCAGTTTGCATTCCCACCAAGAGTGCAAGAGCGTTCCCCTTTCTCTACATCCTTGCCAACACCTGTTGTTTCTTGTGTTGTTAATTCTGATAGGTATGAGGTGGTATCTCATTGTGGTTTTGATTTGTATTTCCCTGATGATGAGTGATGTTGAGCATCTTTCCATGCATCTGTTAGCCATCTGGATGTCTTCTTGGAAAAATGTCTGTGTCTTTTGCCCATTTCTTAACTGGATTATTTGTTTCTTGGGGGTTGAGTTTGATAAGTTCTTTATAGATTTTGGATACTAACCTTTTATCAGATATGTCATTTGCAAACATCTTCTCCCATTTTGTAGGCTGCCTTTTAGTTTTCACTTTGTTTATCCCCTGACCTCTGTGACCATTCTTTTGAATCTCTATCAGGATATATCATTATTTCCATTTCATTAACATCTGTTTCTAGAGATTTATCTTGTTCATTTGTTTGGAACATAGTCCTGTTCATTCATTTTACTTGACTTTCTGTGTTGGTTTCTGTACATGAGATAAAGCAGTCACATCTCCCAGTCTGGATAGAGTGGTCTTGTGTAGGAGATGAACCTCATCAACCAGCTTGGTCTGAGCTTTTGATTGGCTCTGAAACCTTTGTGATTGTCTAAGCCTCCTTCTTTGTTCTTAGTGGCTCCCAGTAGTTGGGGGTATGCCAAGACTTATCAGTGTCCCAAAGGGGTGGGTTAGTTTAGCATCTAGATACAGCCTGATTGGAATTTGGACTCTTAGGCAGCATATGGCAAAGTCTATGTAATCCCTTTCTGGGGAGAAACTGGGAGAAGGATGTTTTCCCTGCTCCCTGTGAACTCCTGGACCCAGGTGTATAGCTACAGGGGGTGCTCCTGCAGTCACTAAGAACTGCTTCTTTGTTTGCTACACTCCTGTGGGCCTCATAAATGCAAGTTCCATTGGTTATCAGAGACAGGTGATCTCAGGACCTGTCCTTCAGTCAGCAGCTACAAAAGCTGGGGCACCCAGATGTGTGTACAGGCTGCTTCCTAGAATATGCTGGTAACTTGGAATGGGCTAGATAGAGAAGACAGGGGAGGTGTCCATCAGCTTTCTTGTTTCTGAGGTATTGTAGCTAGCCCCCAGATGTATGCAGCTGGATACCTTCCAGGAGAAGACTATGAGATGGGTGTTTTTGCCTGCTCCTCTGTGCTGAGCCCTTTGGGGATAGCTGCAATGAGTTTTCATGCACCTGTTAATAACTGCTGCTTTGTTTGCTGTGGTCTTGTGGGACTCATGAATGTAAGCCTCATTGGCTTTCAGATCTAGGTGTTTTGGAGGCCCATCCCTCAAGTGGGAGTCTTAAAAGTTAGGGTGCTAAGTGTGGATCCAAACCCTCACTCTTCAGAGAAAAGTTGGGAGTTCCCTCCTGCTTATAGGGTGGTGTGCCAAGGGTGGGGTTTTTGGTTAGAATGTGTCTCAGCCTTTTCTGTCTGTCTCTGTGTAGATATTTTCTCATTTGCTTGATACATAGGAATCAGTCAGCTAGTTTCTAGATTTCTTACAGTGGTAATTGCTTTGTGTGTAGTTGTACGTTTAGTGTTTCTGTGGGAGGAGGAGAATTCAAGGGCCTCGAATGTCACCATCTTGGTTGACTTACCTCCACATTTTCTAATTCTATATTCTATTTTAAAGTGCCTTCATTCTGGGGCACCTGGCGGGCTCAGTGGTAGAGCATGTGACACTTGATCTCAGGGTTGTGAGTTGAAGCCCCACGTTGGGCATAGAGATTATTTATAAATAAATAAATTAAAAATTTAAAAATAATAAAGTGCCTTTATTCTAAAATAGTTTAGGGTATTATGGAGGGTACTTTGATGAACACTGGGTGTTATATGTAAGTGAAGAATCACTAAATTCTACTCCTGAAACTAATATTACCCTATATGTTAACTAACTAGAATTTAAATAAAAACTTGAAATAAAAACAAAAACAGAAATAAAACAGTGTATTGTAGGTTGCAGGGTGTGTGTGTGTTTTGTTTTTGTGAGATTTTTTTCATTTTTTGAGATCAGTGTCTATTATCCTAATGTAGCTTATTTAAGATACTGTGATATTTGTTGTCACTGAAATTTGTGTTTCTAGGTGATGCATACTCAAATTTCTAAATAAGAGACTTAAAAGAGATACATCCTGTGTATTTTTACCCTTTGTGTCATTTTGGAATAATTACTAAGTGCCTTTGTTATAGCAAAGAGAATTAAGTGAAAGCAACTTTACATTTTTTTTATTTAAATTTTTTTTAAGTTTATTTATTTCTTTTGAGAGAGAGAAAGAGCGAGCAAGGGAGGGGCACAGAGAGAAGGGGACAGAGGACCTGAAGGAGGCTCTGTCCTGACAGCAAAAAGCCCAGTGCAGGGCTTGAACTCACAAACCATGAGATCATGACCTGTACTCAAGTTGGACGCTTGACTGACTGAGCCATCCAGGCGCCACAGCAACTTTACATTTTTAATGTTATTGTTTTGTGACTTGAAAACATTGGTAACATACCTTACAAATTTGTAAGGCTGATTTCTTTTGAATGCTATTTAGATAGTCAGGTTTGTTTTTTCCAGGTAGAATAAAGACTTGATCAGTGCCTCAACATAAAATATTGAGTTGTAGAAATGCAGTAAATACTTGATAAATGAATGAGACATTTAATCAGGAGAAGGGCTGTAGAAAATATTAATAATCTAAAAAATATAATGAAAAGTATGGGATTCAATAGTGAATACTAAGTACTGTAAATTATGGTTTGTTTTTAGGTGCTAGAGAATCATTACTCTCCGTCTCAGAGTGGACCCGACATTGTGAGTGATTGCAAAACAGATGCTGGCTGTTCTGTTGCAGTATCCACTCAAAGTGGGACTGATGAAAGAAATGATCAAAACAAATCTCATCAAAGTATGTTGAAGTAAGTTTTTGATTATACATTCCTTTTCAGTTGATGATACCTATTCGATGGTGTTTGGCTTAAAGGCAGGAATTGAACGCTTGAAAGGTAAAGGAATGAGCATTTCTTTGAGTCATAGAGGAGGAAGTGAGTATTTTCTGAAGTGCTTTTAACAATTCATTGCAAAATGTATTTCTTCCCTGTTGATCTAGCTTACATCTTCTGAGAAAGGAGCTAATTCTCCTGAGAGATTCTCTTATTATATTAATTGATTTCCTGTGTCAGAGGATGCTGAGTTAATCACTTCATCCATTTTTACATATGAAGCAGTGTATCTCTGAATAACAAGGTTGAGCCTTTAATAGCAGGAAGATTCCTTTGTGAGAATGGCAAGTGTAGATAAGTTGAAATTATTTCAATTATTTGAGTAAATAAAAATGGGGATGTTTAGTCATTCATTGAACAAACTTTTATTGAGCTTCTACTATGTACCAGACATGGTTAAAAAACAAAAGACTATAAATATTAAACCTAATGTTCCTTTTCAGTAAACTGAATCAATTCAAAGGAAGCTTTTTGTTTCTAAGAATGAATTATAATTTAGCTGCCTTATTTTTGTCAGTGGAATACCAACTGAAGCATTCAATCCTGAAACAAAGGAAACCAAAGATAAGATTATTTCTGTTACTGATGATACTGAAAAAGAATTTATAGATATTGATGAGGATCTTCTAGAGGTAGAAACATGTAACCAAGAGGAAATGGAAATACAGCTATCAGACCATGAAGGTAAGTTCATTAATCTTTTTATTTGGCTTTATTAATTTGAAGTTGGTGAATGATTATCTGGGATAACTTAGTCTTCTATCTAAATTAGTATGTTTATAATAGCTTAAAACCAAAAGTTAAAAGAGAGTATAATATTTATAAAATGTTGAACATATTAACTCAAAACCCGAATTTACAATTCTTGGGCCTTTTGCCTTGCTTATGTAGTTATCATGGGCCTCTTCATTTTGTGAACCAATTCTATGAGCCTTTCCTTGGCAGTCTTTGTTAAAACAGAAACTCTCAGAGCTTTAGCATGGCGTTAAGTATGCTTATCTGAGGTGTTTCAAGGCTCATCTGGGATTCACTTGAAGAGAGGTTGTCTCCATGTGTTTTTAAAGAACATTTTATAAGGGGGTTAGAAAATATTTCTGCCATTATACATGTTTCCTGTAATATTTCTGAACCTTCTAAAAAGTAAACTGGTTTTTTTCAAATGGTCCCTTTTCTCTTCCTCCTTGTTTCCCTATAGAAGTTACCAAAGAGCCTATTGGAAATCTTAAAAGTTCCCATATTGCCATTTACACGCAGACTTTACCGCAGCATTTAGAAGAAGTAAGTCAATAAATAGTGGATAATGTTATTTAAATTATACTTATGTGTTTTTGTTTAATACATCCAAACAAGGCTACTATCTTTTTAAAAGTACATTGTGGGTTGTAGAGAATCACCAGGCATGCAGCATTTTTCTTTCACTGAAATCCTGTCATTCATAAGATGTCTAATAATTTCAGGCAATGAAAATTTTATTTCATAAACTGCTTAGCAAATTAAGAATAATGGAAGTGTTGTATATTCAAAATGTACAATTCAGCTGTAATATACAGTCTTTGCACTTATATCACTTTTATGTATTCTTTGTTTTCTCAAAACTCAGTGCACTGCATTTCCAGGTGGAACACAGACATTTCTAATTATTGAAAAATTTCCTTTAAAAATGCTTAGTTTTCCAAATGTACTTATTAATCATGTAGCGATGGGTGTATGTAATTTACAGTGTATTTGTAAGTGTAGTGTAAATAATTTGCACTGATATTATTTGTCTTTGTACTTTACTGTGCTCAGTGGCTCAGGGTGATGGGCCAAAGGCAGTTCACATGGTTAAAAATCTGATCAGAGCAGCATTGGCAGTTCATTTTAATGTGTGATTTCTCGCTTGCTTTTAGACTGTTGTTACTCCGGGCCAAGTGGTTAATGTGAAACTCCAGACACCTAAGAGAGTAATACCTATTTATTTGATCCCTTTTTTTTGGGTATTATTAATTTTAACAGCATTCCACAGGAGAGGTTCAGTGTCCAAGGGAAGAACCATTGGAGACATGTATGGAGAAAAAATCAACTGGACAGAAAGGGTAAGGGGGAAGAAAGTAAGGAAGTGATTATTACTGTCTTGTTTACCTCAGTAAAAGAGGCTCATTGCTCTTAAGGATTCATCTGGGATTCATTTGATGAAGAGGTTATTTTTCTCCTAATTTGCAATATATATTTTATGGTGATATTGTGTTCCTAGTGAAATTTAACTTCAATTTATAGCAATGGTAAATTCTGATCTTTAGTAGATGTTACAGACTTCTAAATCTTGGTAGAATGAAATAAATGATATCTAAAGTAGCTTTTGTTCTCCCATCACGATTAGCTTTATCAAAGTAAAATATAGCTGTAAATAGACCAGAGTTTGTTCAGCTGCTAATTAGGGAAACGCCTTGCCATACTGGTTCCATTTTTGTTGGATCAAATGAAGAACCATTATGAATCAATATGTGTGTATAATTGTTTACTGTTGTGGTATGATTACCTCACACTATAGGGCTATTCTGCTGGCTAGCATATAATTGCTTCAAGGAGAGCTAAAAGCAATTTTTGCCTGTGGCAGGTGGAACATTTCTTAATTTTTAGAATTTTTGAAGTTTTAGAATTTTAGAACTACCTTGGGTAAGAGAGGCAACATGATTAGATTTTCTTTCTCTTCTCAATATTCAAATTTTGTTCATTTCTGTGGACAGTTAGCCGAAAAGATATATTAAATGTGATGTGCCTTTACAAGTAATATAGATATTTCTACTAATAAAAAACTAGTCTTTACAGTTTCCAAATGTATTAGGGGCTTAGGAGTTTCTGAGCAAAATGTCTGCCTCTGCCAGAGGTAGAATTTGAGGTCCCAGCTAACCTCATTTTGCCTCATTTCAGACTCTTCTATTTCTCCTGGGCAGTCAACAGTGTTCAAATTATATGTTCAGCCATCCTGACATATTCTTTGCTTTTTATTTGAATCTGTTACTAATTGCTATGGAGACAAATGTAAACAGACTGTAATTATGAGCTAAGCATTATAGAGAGTTAGAGAATATTTAGACTCTTAGATGGCTGAGCATTAGATCACCTGTACCTTAGAAAATGTGAAGAATATCTTCCTAATCAATTACTAATCTTTAATTATAGTATGATCGAAACCTTTTCAAACCCTGAACACACCGCTACGTATTCATTTTGTGTAGAGACAAGTTCAGAAATTTCTAGGTAAGAATTTCTGTATATTTATACCCTTTTGATATAATCATGTTTTACAAATAGATAAGAGAATGAAACAATGCCTACTGTGCTATTTTGAAATAATTACTAAATGTTTTGACTAAAAACAGTAAAATGAAAGCAACACGAAGCATTGAAAGAGGAATGTAGGTACACATTTCTGACACCTTTAAGTTTATTATTGAAAGATTTTCCTCTAGGGGCGCCTGGGTGGCTCAGTCGGTTAAGCGTGATTTCGGCTCAGGTCATGATCTCGTGGTTTGTGAGTTCGAGCCCCGCGTCGGGCTCTGTGCTGACAGCTCAGAGACTGGAGCCTGATTCAGATTCTGTGTCTCCCTCTCCCTCTCCCTCTCCCTCTGCCCCTCCCCTGCTCATGCTCTGTCTCTCTCTGCCTTTCAATAATAAATAAACGTTTAAAAAAAATAAAAAAAAAAAAAGATTTTCCTCTAACAGTTGTGTTTCAAAGATATACAAGAACTATTCTAGGACAATCTTTTCTGGAAAAAAAGGTACAATTAACCCTTGGACAATATGGGTTTGAGTCACTCAAGTCCCATTACACGCAAAATTTTTTTGATGAATATAGTATAGTACTATAAATTTATTTTTCTTATGATTTTTTAAATATGAAATTTATTGTCAAATTGGTTTCCATACAACACCCAGTGCTCATCCCAACAGGTGCCCTCCTCAATGCCCATCACCCACCCTCCCACCCCCCATCAATCCTCAGTTTATTTTCAGTTTTTAAGAGTCTCTTATGGTTTGGCTCTCTCCCACTCTCCCTCTCTAACTTATTTTTTTTCCTTCCCCTCCCCCATGGTCTTCTATTAAGTTTCTCAGGATCCACATAAGAGTGAAAACATGCAGTATCTGTCTTTCTCTGTATGACTTATTTCACTTAGCATAACACTCTCCAGTTCCATCCACGTTGATACAAAAGGCCATATTTCATTCGTTCTCATTGCCAAGTAGTATTCCATTGTGTATATAAACCACAATTTCTTTATCCATTCAACAGTTGATGGACATTTAGGCTCTTTCTATTATTTGGCTATTGTTGAAAGTGCTGTTATAAACATTGGGGTACGAGTGCCCCTATGCATCAACACTCCTGTGTCCCTTGGGTAAATTCCTAGCAGTGCAATTGCTGGGTCGTAGGGTAGGTCTATTTTTAATTTTTTGAGGAACCTCCATACTGTTTTCTACAGCGGTTGCACCAGTTTGCATTCCCACCAGCAGTGCAAGAGAGTTCCTGTTTCTCCACATCCTCTCCAGCATCTATAGTTTCCTGGTTTGTTCATTTTAGCCACTCTGACTGGTGTGAGGTGGTATCTCAGTGTGGTTTTGATTTGTATTTCCCTGATGAGGAGTGACATTGAGCATCTTCTCATGTGCCTGTTGGCCATCTGGATGTCTTCTTTAGAGAAGTGTCTATTCATGTTTTCTGCCCATTTCTTCACTGGATTGTTTGTTTTTCGGGTATGGAGTTTGGTGAGTTCTTTATAGATTTTGGATACTAGCCCTTTTTCCGATATGTCATTTGCAAATATCTTTTCCCATTCCATCGGTTGCCTTTTAGTTTTGTTGATTGTTTCCTTTGAAGTGCAGAAGCTTTTTATCTTCATGAGGTCCCAATAATTCATTTTTGCTTTTAATTCCCTTGCCTCTGGAGATGTGTTGGGTAAGAAGTTGCTGCGGCCAAGGTCAAAGAGGTTTTTGCCTGCTTTCTCCTCAAGGATTTTGATGGCTTCCTGTCTTACATTTAGGTCTTTCATCCATTTTGAGTTTATTTTTATGAATGGTGTAAGAAAGTGGCCCAGTTTCATTCTTCTGCATGTTGCTGTCCAGTTCTCCCAGCACCATTTGTCAAAGAGACGGTCTTTTTTCCATTGGATATTCTTTCCTGCTTTGTCAAAGATTAGTTGGCCATACTTGTGGGTCCAATTCTGGAGTCTCTATTCTATTCCCTTGGTCTATGTGTCTGTTTTTGTGCCAATACCATGTGATGATTACAGCTTTGTAGTAGAGGCTAAAGTCTGGGATTGTGATGCCTCCTGCTTTGGCTATTTGGGGTCTTTTGTGGTTCCATACAAATTTTAGGATTGCTTGTTCTAGCTTTGAGAAGAATGCTGGTGCAATTTTGATTGAGATTGCATTGAGTGTGTAGATAGCTTTGGGTAGTATTGACATTTTAACAATATTCTTCCAATCCATGAACACAGAATGTTTTTCCATTTCTTTGTATCTTCTTCAATTTCCTTCATAAGCTTTGTATAGTTTTCAGCATACAGATCTTTTACATCTTGGGCAGACCCATAATCAGTGAAGAAATTGAATCAGTTATCAAAAATCTCCCAACAGATAAGAGTCCAGGACCAGATGGCTTCCCTGGGGAATTCTACCAGACATTGAAAGCAGAGATAATACGTATCCTTCTCAAGCTGTTCCAAAAAATAGAAAGGGAAGGAAAACTTCCAGACTCATTCTATGAAGTCAGCATTACTTTGATTCCTAAATCAGACAGAGACCCAGCAAAAAAAGAGAACTACAGGCCAATATCCCTGTTGAAGATGGATGCAAAAATTCTCAATACAATACTAGCAAATCTAATTCGACAGCATATAAAAAGAATTATTCACCATGGTCAAGTGGGATTCATTCCTGGGCTGCAGGGCTGGTTCCACATTCACAAATCAGTCAATGTGATACATCACATTAATAAAAGAAAAGATAAGAACCATATGATCCTGTCAATCGATGCAGAAAAAGCATTTGACAAAATTCAGCATCCTTTCTTAATAAAAACCCTCGAGAAAGTCGGTATAGAAGGAACATACTTAAACATCATAAAAGCCATTTATGAAAAGCCCACAGCTAATACCATCCTCAATGGGGAAAAACTGAGAGCTTTCTCCCTGAGATCAGGAACACAACAGGGATGTCCACTCTCACCGCTGTTGTTTAACATAGTGTTGGAGGTTCTAGCATCAGCAGTCAGACAACAAAAGGAAATCAAAGGCATCAAAATTGGCAAAGATGAAGTTAAGCTTTCACTTTTTGCAGATGAGATGATACTATACATGGAAAACCCGATAGACTCCACCAAAAGTCTGCTAGAACTGATACATGAATTGAGCAAAGTCGCAGGATACAACGTTAATGTACAGAAATCAGTTGCATTCTTAAACACTAATAATGAAGCAACAGAAAGACAAAGAAACTGATCCAATTCACAATTGCACCAAGAATTATGATTTTCTTAATAACGTTGTCTTTTCTCTGGCTTACTTTATTTTAAGAATATAGTATGCAATACATATAACATACAAAGTATGTGTTAATTGACCATTTATGTAATTGGCAGGGTTTCTGGTCAACAGTAGTAGGCTATTAGTAGTTATGTTTCTAAGGAGTCAAGTTATATGTGGATTTTCAACTGCACAGGGGTTGTTGCTCCTACCCCCTTGTTGAAAGGTTAACTGTAGTGGATACATTACTTAAAGTTGCCTATGTTCATCCTCTAACAGATTTCTAATAGTGTATGAAATGCTTTTAATTCTCTCATAGAACAGATTCATCCAGTTCTGTCTTTTAAACTTCTTTTACAGAGACTGCAGTATGTTTTTAGTGCTTAGAAATCTTGCTGAATGGGGTAACATAGCATAGCCTTACTTTAGAAAACTTCGCTGTTACTAGAATTTATCTCTTTGCTACTTTTTGGAAACAAAGGCCAGTAAAGTTGTCTTAAAAAAAGCAAGTCAGTCGTAAAGCCTGTTTTTCATGAATTTTCCAAGTAAAGTTTTGTTATTGAGCTTATTAGTATTACGTTTGATAAAAGACAAATATTATTGCTGAAAGGGAATGAATGTGCACCCAAATAATCTAAATGCAACTTAATATGTTCTTTTCTTTTTAGAGACATGGTCAATTTATTTGGATATAATAGGCCTGCTCCCTTAGTTTATGAAATCAATTTCCTTAGAAAACATTTGAGTACCTGCTGTATTTAAGGAATCATCCCCACATATTTTATTTAAAAAAACCAAAAATTTATTTTGATCTTTAACTTTTATTCCTAAGTAAGCATTTTTTTGTTAGCATTTAATTATAAACTTTGGGATTTGTTTGGAAATGAAGTGTTTATAATACTGTCGTTTCACATTTAATGATGATAAAGAGGAGTTTGCTCTACTCATCTTAGAATTAAGCAATTTTTGTAACCCATATTTTCTCTAGTTTTAATTCCATTCTGGATCATTAAATTTAGTGACAAAAAATATTTCTGGTATAGCTAATCAGAATAATTGCACAGGTCTCAAACTCAGATGCATGCAGGGACCAGGAAACTATAAATGTGTGAACTTTCCTGGATTGTAACACCATAGGGAAGGGACCGTGGCTGACTAGACATTATATCTCCCTTAATAAAACGGCATTCATACGAGTCACTGTGCTGATGACAAATGTGTCTGGTGGCTGAAGAGTACACAGTGATAGGTGTTAGGGTTTAAATTTCCTGAAAACTTCCAGAAAGCCTTAAAGTAGAAAGAAAAGGTGATCAAAATATTCAGATTGTAGACAACTAATTTGTTTTTTTTCTTGATTGTGTTTTTTATTTACACGCTTCCACACAGTGGCCAGATCTCTGCATTTAAAGATCCGTCTTCCTCAGTTCCACCTTTCATATCAAATGGAGTCAGTGTGTCTTCACAAACACCTATGCCAACACCACAGCAGACCCAGAGAAATGAACCCAGGGCTCAATTACCAGATTCTTCAGATTCTGTGAGGCAGATGCTCCAAGATGAAATGTTTAAATTAGTTCAGGTAAGTACATATCCATATAAATAAGTAAATCGACATGTGTGATACACATGTAAGGGTTTGAAATATGAACAAACTGTTAGAAACTAGAAACGGACAAGTTGAAATTAAGTTGCAGGGTTTCTCTGCTTGGGCCCTCAGTGCTCCTGTATTATTTTTTAATAATTGGAGGGAACCTGTATTTTTTTAACCTGTGGTGTTTCCCTACTGGTGTGTTTCATTAAGTACAAATTCTTCTGTTGGGCTTGAAGGACCCACAGCCAGTTTTTACCTTCCCTCTTTTCCCCTCATACTCTCACGGGTCCAGTGGTTCCCAGAGTGTGGTCCCTGGATCAGGAGCATCAGCATCACTTAGATGTTAGAAATACAAATTCTCAGGCCCCCATTCCAGTCCTGTTGAAATCAGAAGCTCTGGGATGGGGCTCAGCAAAGAGTGCTTTAAGTCCCCTAGGTGATTCTGAATCATGCTAAAGTTTGAGAACTAACACACTCACCTGTCCTCATTATAGCTGCTATTAATTTCCCTTGCCATTTAAGCCAGTGTTTGTGCTAGTGGTTCCTAGGCTTTTCTGCATCCTGAAATCACCTTGTCATCTTAAAAAATACTAATCCCCAGATAATCTGATTTTATTGCTGTGTGGTGTGGCGTGGCCGTGGGGATTTTTAAGTGCTTCTCAGGTGATTCTAATGTGCAGCAGAGTTTATCAACCACTGGTGCATGCCTTTGCCTTTCACCTAGTCAGCCTTTCTATGGAATTCTTCATTCTTCACCTGTTTGCTAATCTTTGCTTTTTTTTCCTACTGAAAACCTGGTCACAACACACTCATTTTAGGACTTCTTTAATTATCCTCATTTCATCCCATCAGATCACTACTTTATGGTCCCCGGGATGTTTATGTAAACTGCTTTATAGATAGTCCCACGTCTCATTATGATTTTATATTTCCAGTTGACAGCTTCTTGAAAGCGGGGAGCTATTCTTTTCTTCCTTTAAAAAGAATCTCTCCCAGCTTAGCTTCCTGCTCAGCATTCATGGGTCTGACAGATAGTAAGACAAAAGTATGACTGTTGTGGGAGTGCTTGGGTGTGGCTCAGCCGGCTTAGCCGACTTTGGCTCAGGTCATGATCTCACAGCTCTGTGAGTTTGAGCCCCATGTCATACTCTGTGCTGACAGCTCAGAGCCTGGAGCCTGCTCTAGATTCTGTGTCTCCATCTTTTCCTGCCCCTCTCCTGCTCATGCTCTGATTCTATCTCTCAAAAACAAACAAACAAACAAACAAACAAACACTAAAAGTATAACTGTTGTGAAATACTCAGATGATTGTTGTTGATTCTTTAGATTCTTTTCATTATATTTTAAAATGTTTAAATTTTATTTTATTCTAGCTGCAACAGATCAACTTCATGAGCCTAATGCAAATAGTAGGATCATCCTTTGCCAACCTCCCAGATATACATCAACTTCTACAGCAGTCTCAGCCTGTTCGTTTGGTGGGAAGCCAAGTATCAAACCCCACAAGAGGGAGTAGTGATGTTGATGACACCAGTAGAAATTTTAAGGAGAAATCTTTTATTAAGCCACAGTCCATGGGAGAGTATACCAGAGAGCCTGGTGAGAAGAGTCCACACTGCCATAAAGGAATTGTGCAGGATGATCAAAATAGTAATGGAAATGTGCAGGTAATACATTTAAAAATGTCATTAAAAATGGTTCTAATAGTTCAGTTGTTGGCTTTTTGTGATTTGAGTAAATAACTTTTTAGCACTTATTACATTCCACCTCCTTCAAAACACATTGAACATCATTAACAAAATAAGACGTTTGTAATATATTCTAAACTTACATAATAGTTTTTTTTCTCTTCTAGAATATACCACATGGGAGTATTCCTTTATGTGAGTCAGAAGGCCCACCTCAGAATACAGGATTAACTCCAGCATCTCAAAGCTTACCAACTCCTGCACTGTCTTCAGCTCCTGCTGGAAGTACTGCCCTCTACCTTTTGTCCCCATCTTCTGCCATTCTGAAGACACCTAGACTAATCCCAGCTGCAAAAACCTTCAGGCCTGGTGATGGTTTTCCTTTGCTTCAGTTTCAGCCTAAGCATGAATTTAAGCCCCTTTCCTTCCATACAGGAAGAGCCCCACAAGTTCCCTTCAGGCCCCCGCCACAGCCCAGAGAGGCTTGGGGATTATCTGATTCCTTCCAGCCTCCATTGCTACAGAAAGCAATGCACATGACTTCAGTGCCCCATCTGAATTTGAGCCAGTATAATACTGAAGCCACAAAAAAAGCAATGGAGCAGAAGAAATGGGCAGAATCTGTAATTACAGAAATCCCTAAGCGTGTGAACGTGGATCAGTGTGTTGGACATGAAAATTTGACATCTCAACAGGACTCTTCAGTGTTTATAAAACCAGAAAAACTACTTGATGTTAAGCCAGGGTCCCTTGAAATATGGCCTCAGAATTCCTTCGGACTTCCATTATTGCACCTGCAACTTAAGCCTCCTTATATATTTTCCTCTGCCTCAACAGCATCAGTAGCAATTCCCTCAATACCTATGAGAACTGTAGCAGAAGAAAGAAAATACCCAAGGCTTTCATTACTTCATTCATGCCTATCCCCGGAAAATACGGTAATGATTGTGGCAGAGTTATGCAAAAGCAGTCCTGCATTTTTCATACCATAAATCCTATACGTGCAATTACACTAAATTCCTTTTTTTTTTTTTTTAATTTTTAAATTTTATTTAAATCCAAGTTAACATATAGTGTAGTAATGATTTCAGGAGTAGAATTTAGTGATTCATCACTTACATGTGACACCCAGTGCTCATCCCAACAAGTGTCCTTAATGCCCCTTGTCCATTTAGCCCATCCCCCCACCCAACACCTCAGTTTGTTCTCTGTATTGAAGAGTCTCTTATGGCTTTCCACATTTCTTTTTTAAAAATAATGCTTCTAAAAATTTTTAAATAAAACTAATGCTTCTGTTATTGGAAATAACATAAAAATCCAGTTTAAAATGGTAATTAGGTATTTTAAAGCTTTTGGATCTGTCTTGTATACCAATACTAGAATTTGTCAGACTTTTTCATAGGTATTTCTTCTGCTCAGACAGGAAATAAGTAAAATAAAATGATCGGTATTCTTGTTCATATGGGTAAAGGTATGTGTGTTTGTGTGTGTGTGTGTGTGTGTGTGTGTGTGTGTGTGTCTAGAGAAAGGGAGAGCACACGTACAAGTGTGCACACATATATTATTTAACATTCCTAGTAATTGTGATATGATTGCCTTCAAATCTGTTACAGTTTAAAATTGTTAAATAGACCCAGGTCTGTAAGTAGTTGTACATAATGGTGTATTTTTAAAGTAGTTAAGAGGTTGAATGTTTATAAACCCACAAAATCCCCTTTAAAGTTGTAAGCTTTAGTTTATGAAATTCAAATTGTTTACCCTCTAATTTTTTAAGTCAGTAGTACTGTCTTAGGAAGGTAATTGAAATTCTCTGGTACACTTTTAATTTTAAGATTTGAAGATAGTACTGGGAAAAGAAATGGTCACTCTTTAGAAGTACTTATCATGCCGCCTGTTTTTCTGAACATATTATGAACAAAAAGGATTAAAGGTACAGAAAAGTAGACATTTTGAGGGGGATTTAAAGAAATGTTTTTTATTAGAACAGTATAATGAACCAAGTTCTATCATCTGACATCAATATTTGTCAACACACTGTTAATCTATCCCATCCATAACCTCTACTTGTCTGTATCCTCCCTGTTCCAAAGAATTTTAAGTCAAATGATAGACATTATGGATTTTATTTATAAGATTTTTAACATAGAATAGAAATTAAGAAGGTGAGGACTTCCAGCTTAGCTTCTGAAGTAGGAGGACCCAGCTGGAATTTCTAGCACTCTAAACTTATTTATTCTTTAAGCTCTAGTTACTCATTTTACAAGTCCAAATCAATTTGTTATCTTTGACATGTTCTGTCTCTCACATTTTAATTTAAACAAAGGTTTTTCTCAAAAATTTTTAATGTATTACATAATTGAGGTTTATAACTTTAAATTATTATGCTTTATTTCTTATAGTACAAAAACCCACAACTTATTCCCCTTGAGAACCTCATTGCATTCAAACAAAGCCAAGAGAAACTAGCACCTAATTTATTTGAACAAGGCGATTTTGGACACCTTCGGCTTCTAAAGGTCAAAATAGAACCATCTGAAGTGAGACAAGGAAAGGACAGTAAAAAAAGGCAAGTTTTAAGTGGAATTTTATTTGAGACTATCACTTATCTGCAAATTTATTATTAGTTGAAAAAATATAGTTAGAAAAGTGAAAGTTATCTGGTTCAACCTCCCAGCCTGTACACAATTGAATATTCTATTTCCATATCAAGTGTCATGCATTTGAACACGTCTTGTGATGAGGAAAATTCCTATATTGTGACAGATAAATACTGTTATTTTTTCCATTTTATTAAGGAATTCCTTACTGGATTTCTTTTTTTTTTTTTTTTTAATGTTTTTAACGTTTATTTATTATTGAAAGATAGAGTCAGAGTGTGAGCAGGGGAGGGGCAGAGGGAGAGGGAGAGGGAGACACAGAATCTGAAGCAGGCTCCAGGCTCTGAGCTGTCAGCACAGAGCCCGACACGGAGCTCGAACTCACAAACCACGAGATCATGACCTGAGCTGAAGTTGGAGGCTTAACTGACTGAGCCACCCAGGCGCCCCCTTACTGGATTTCTGAGGCGAGAAGATTCTTTTACATTTTTCTGTAACATGAGCAGTTTTATTTTGTAGGATAAACATTTGGCGTCTCATGCAATATTCCATGTACTATCTAATACACTGAAGTAATATTGTTATTCATCTTACCATATCCTCCAGATTCTTACATAAGGAGCAGGGGGGTAAGTGATGTGACTTGTTTCAGGACACTAAGAAACATGCATGTAAAAAAGCAAGGCTGTGACTTCTAATAAAGAACATTTATAATGTTTTATTCATAATGGGTATTCAAAAATGTATTGACTGGTAGGTTATTACTGAGTCCAGAAAATATTTTTAAAATTTCACATTTATCAGACCCTAAAATCTGATACCAGTGCCCTTTTTCCAGAAATAGTTCCTTCCTTCCATCTTTTTCAGGTATTCCCTCTTCAAAGTAAGTCTTCTTCTTGACTTTTTTGGGCCTTCTTTCCTCCTTGCTGGGATTTCAAGGTCACTTAAGTGTGCTTAACTTCTTCAAAAGGGTCAGTGGAGGTATCCCATAGGGCTTCTGAGGTCAGCTTAGAGTCTGCAGAAAAGAGAGTTTGAAAATTACCTAAAAGGTATGACTCTGACCTGAGATTCCAGAAAAAGTTCAGTAGTTGAGGAACTAGAAACAGCTTTCGTGTGTCCCTGACATTTGCTTATATTTGCTTGTGTTCTAGCAGAGTATCCTGATAATTTAATTATATACCATTGAAAATAATTTATTGACATAATTTTGATAACTGTCTCCCTGTATAGCATGATATAAGTAAAAAACTGATGTTACTAAAATAGTAAAAACATATTTTATGCTATTTAACAGACAAAGACGACGAGCTGAGAAAGAGCTGCAAGAAAAAATATCAGAGAAGCTAAGGAGAAAACCAAGTGTGGCTTTCCAACCAGACAGTTCCATTGTTAATGATAATGATTCAGAAATAGTTATGAAATCCAAGGTACAGAAAAACTGCTATACTTTCTTCCCTGCTTTGCATGTACACAGAGTTTGGAATGTCTCTGTGGCTTATCTAGTCTTCTGATTGCCGAAGCTTCTGATTGTGACTAGGAGAATCTTTACTTCATTTAAGATGTGAAGCAGATACATAAACCTTGCTGCATCCCTTCATGGAACAGTGGACATACAGTTGCAAATGTGAAAAGCAAGTTGGTGGTAAATCAAAAACTATAGTGTAGAGCATCTGCCGGTGTGACTTTCTTATATTTAATCACTCCTTGCTTTTTTCTGTGATCTCTTAATGCATACCATATATGTTCTTTGGGTTGCTCCTAATACAGTTTAATCTCTTTTAGATGCCTCCAGCATTTTCCACACATAGGTTTGTTATGTAACCTATATATTTAAGTCAGATCTTTTCAAACATTCCTTCTAACTTTGATGACTGTTTACTTATTTTTGCAACAAATTAAATAAACATGAACAGTTTTGTTTATAAGGATTTTTTAAAAGCACGCTTCACTAAGTCCTCAAGAGCATGTGGGGAGGCACTTAGTAAAAATGTTGACTTCCTGAGCAGTTTTGATACGGTGGGTGACTATATGAGTGTTAAAACTGCTCTGCAGTAGAGAACATTGCAGTTTAGTAACTGCATTAAATTAGTAATGTTCTTTTTTATTGTTTGACTTGTGAGTTTTGTGAACTCCTTCGTAGAGTTACTTTGATAGAGTAAATAAATATTTCTAGGATAGGATTCAAATCTATACCTAAAAATTCAACAATTCTCTTAGCTATTGAATGTTTGCTTCCCCCCACCCCCGCTGACCCCCAAATAATGAATGTCTTTGAGTTACAAGATTGATCATTTGGGTATTCATTTAGGAGCAACAAGAACATGGTGGTTCCCAGCCTTTGGATGATTTTGACATTCCTTTTGGTATGTATAAGCACGATTAATGTAGTATCTCAGTTCAAAGTTAAAATCAGCTTTCTAGAATTATGTGTATAAAAATGAGACAATTATTTTCAGTTTATCTTTGACGAGATTGTGTGTGTGTGTATGTGTGTGCGCGCGTTGTGTTTTGATGTGTTATCCGGTAGAGCAGTGGTTGACCAACTGTGGCCCACAGGCCAGATCCAGACCATGCCTGTTTTGTAAATCAAGTTTTATTGAAACACAGCCATGCCTATTTATTTACACATTGTGACAGATTTTGCACTGCAGCAAGGTTCACTTGTTGCAAGAGGAGCCACACAGAATGCAAAGCCGAAATATTTATTATCTGGCCCTTTACAGAAAAAACTTGCTGATCTCTACCGTATAGCAGTGCAATTAATTAGAATCTCAAATAAGATACTAATATATAAGGCCTAAAAGGAAATTATGGAAGAACATGCCTGTCGAATTCATCATAGAAAATACATGCACATTAAAGTAAGGAATCCGTTCAGAAAAGAGTACTTGTTTAGAAGATAGTAAATTCTCTTCTTTCTTTAGTTGGTCAGTTTACTTCTTGTCACCAAATGCATGTATTCCCCAGGGCTTTCTCCTTAGTAATTTTCATACACACAAACGGTCACTCTCAGGACTTCAGCTACACTCAGATGATACTCCAAGACACATCTACCCTCCCTCATCTTTCTTTTCTACTTTCACCTTAAACTTAACATGTCCAAATTTTAAACTGGCATCTTGCCATTAGTGATGTCACCATTCACTTGATTGGTGAAGATTTTTACCTTGAAAGTCACCCTTGGTTTACCCCTCACCTTTGTTGTCCCACTCCTTCACTCAGTCCTTGATGTGGTCCTCCCTCTCTTTGTTGATATCACTGCCCTGCATCAAGCCTAAACCAAGCAGTTTTTTTTTTTCTTAACTGACCTGCTTGCTTAGCTTGCTAATCCGTTTAGCATTCTTTCCCACTCACTTGTCTTAAAACTAGTTTCTTTTTCATTCTTAACAGTGGTTTGGGTTTTTTCTTTTCTTTCCTTTTCTTTCTTTCTTTCTTTCTTTCTTTCTTTCTTTCTTTCTTTCTTTCTTTCTTTCTTTCTTTCTTCTTTCAGCTTTGTGAAGGTAATACTTGTTCACTGAAGAAAATTGAGAAAATACAAATAGGAATAGGAAGAACATTAAAATCTACCCCCCCCCAAATCTCCCATACATTTTTAAAAAGTTTATTTATTTATTTTGAGAGAGAGAAAAAGAGAGAGAGGGGGAGAGACAGAGAGACAGGATCCCAAGCAGGTTCCACACTGTCAGTACAGAGCCCCATATGGGACCTGAATCCACAAACTGAGATCATGACCTGAGCTGAAGTCAGACACTTAACCGACTGAGCCACCCAGGTGCCTGTCTCATAATTTTTCTGTTTAGAGATAGCCAGTGTTAATATTCCCCCAGGGTTTATTTTTTGAATGTCCTTACTCACATATATCTGTAAATACATATATACATATATACATATGTATACATTTTATTTATATACGTTTTTTATATTAGATATTCTACAATGTCATTTTAAGTTTATTTATTTTGAGAGAGAGTAAGCGCACGCAAGCAGGGGAAGAGCAGAAAGAGAGGAGAGAGAGAATCCAAATAGGCTCCGTGCTGTCAACAAAGAAACCGACATGGGGCTTGATCTCACGATCTGTGAGATCACGACCTGAGCCAAAATCAAGAGTTAGATGCTTAACCTACCGAACCACCCAGGCTCCCCTCTACAATGCCATTTTTAATGACTGCATAGTATTCCCATGGATGTGTGTTGTGTGTATTTCAAACAACAATAATTCTCTACTTCTCTGACACCAGCTGGTGTCCTATAATTCACGTCAAGTCTGACAATAACCCAGAGTTAACACAGATGTCACAGATTAGTGGCTCAGTCCCAAAAGACTGACCAATTCAAGCTATCAGCTACAAACAGGTCCCTATACACCTGCATTTTTGTCCAGGCAACTACAAATTCAGGTATTGCCATGACTCACCCTCCAAGTTTACTAATTTGCTACAGTGATTCAGGAACTTAGAGAAATGCTTTACTTAAGGATTACAGTTTTATTATAAAGGATACAATTCAGGAATAGCCAAATGGAAGAGATGCATAAAGGAAGGTATGGGGACTGAAGGCACAGAGCTTCCATATCCTCCCTGGATATACCACTCTTCCAGCACATCCCCTTGCTCATCAATCCAGAAGCCCCCTTAGCCTCATTGTTTCAGGATTTTTATTGAAGTTTCATTGTAAAGGCATGATTGATTACATCGTTAACCATTGGTGATTGAACTACATCTCCAGCTGCTCTCCCCTCCCCGGAGGTAGGGGTGCGGTGGGGTTGATTATAGTTCTAACCCTCTAATCATGTGCTTCGGCCCTTTAGTGACCAGCACCTATCCTGAAGCTATCTAGGGGCCTAACAAGAGTCACTTCATTAGCATAAACTCAGATATAACGACAGACACTCCTATTACTCACAAAATTCCAAAGACTTAAGGAACTTCATGCTTAGAACCAAGGATGAAGACTGTGTGTGTGTGTGTGTGTGTGTGTATGTGTGTGTGTGTGTGTGTGTATTAAGTAGGCTCTGCACCTAGCACGGAGCCCGATGTGGGGCTTGAACTCATGACCCTGAGATCAAGACCTGAGCTGATATCAAGAGTCAGGACACTTAACCAACTGAGCCACCCAGGTGCCCCTATATGTATGTTTATTATACTACCATGTGCCATAATTGATAATCTCTTATTCTTTTTTTTTCTTAATTTTTTTTTTTTAATGTTTATTTTTGAGAGACAGAGAGAGACAGAGTGTGAGCAGGGGAGGGGCAGAGAAAGAGGGAGACACAGAATCTGAAGCACACTCCAGGCTCCGAGCTATCAGCACAGAGCCTGACCTGGGGCTCGAACTTACAGGCTATGAGATATGACCTGAGCTGAAGTCGGTGGCTTAACTGACTGAGCCACCCAGACACACTGATAATCTCTTATTCTACTTTGTCTTCCTGGATGATCTCCCAGGAAAATCCACATCTAAACCCAAACTCCCATAATAGAGTTTGGATTTTGATTCTACTTGCTGCTGAACTTCTCCACTTAGGTGGAAATTAACTCAAGTGCAGCATGTACAGTCTCAATTTGTTATCCCTCGCCACCAACTGGTTTGTTCTCCTAATTCTCCATCTTCATTTGTGTCACTACCAACTCAACCCCAAAACATTGGCTATCTGAATTCCGTCTTCCCTTGCCTTCTCAACTAGTCAATGAGCAGGTCTTCCCTATTTTACTTCCTTCTTTTTAAGTTTATTTTTATTTATTTTGAGAGAGAGACAGAGAGAGAGAGAGCAAGCAGGGGAGGGGCAGAAAGAGAGGGAGACAGAATCCCAAGCGGACCGCACAGAGCCCGATTTGGGGCTCAAATATACAAACTGTGAGATCATGACCTGAGCTGTGGTCAAGAGTTGGATGCTTAACTGACTGAGCCACCCAGGTGCCCCTTTACCTCCTTTGTAATTTGTAAATGTGTCCTCTGGCCCCCACTCCTCACCATTGCTAGAGGTTCTTATTTGAACTATTGCAGTGCCTTCATCTATCTGATTGTCTTCACTTTTATCCACTCCAATCTACGGTCCACACACTGGCTGGGGTGGTTTTTCTAGAACATCAATCTGACCATATCATTTTCTTGCATAACATTTTCTACTAGATCCTCATCAGCCAGAAGAACATCTAGGTTTCTAGACTAGACACACAGAATCCTCCACAGTTTTGGTTTTGAATTCACTGAGCTGCCTTTGAGAGTTAACGTAGGCACCACCTCATTCAAAACGTCCATATTAGGGGCGCCTCGGTGGCTCAGTCAGTTATGCTTCAGACTTTGGCTCAGGTCATGATCTCTCAGTTCATGAGTTTGAGCCCCACGTTGGGCTCTGTGGTGACAGCTCAGAGCCTGGAGCCTGCTTCGAATTCTGTGTGTCTCTCTCTGCCCCTCCTTCCCCACTCATGCTCTGTCTCTCAAAAATAAATAAACATTAAATTTTTTTTAAAAAGTCAATTTTGATAACATCTGGGCACCTCATACCTCACCTCCTTTGAGTTAGGTTCTCTGCTTTTGGATATGTTGGCTTCTCAATGATTGCTTTCAATGTTTTGTTATATTTAAGAAATGCTACAAAATGATATTAAAACTTCAGCTGGATTGCATTTCATGGCCTGTGTAAGAAAGAAAGCTGTAGAATGTCAGGATGCAAGTACAAATACAGACCCAGGTAAAATGCTATTTTACTTTAATTTTTAAAATTCATATATTTTTTGCAACAGTGCATATGTCTAGATTTTTTTCTTCAAAACAATGATTTAAAGTGAATTTTAAGTGATGTGATAGTAGTTACTCATCCCAGGTTCTTGTCTTCAACCCTGGTGTATACTTTACAAATTTTAAACTTAAAATATTTTAATGTTTATTCTTGAGAGAGAGAGAGAGAGAGAGACAGAGCATGAGCAGGGGAAGGGCAGAGCGAGAGAGGGGCACAGAATCTGAAGCAGGCTCCAGGCTTTGAGCTGTCAGCACAGAGCCCAATGCAGGGCTCAACTCATGAAACTATGAGATCATGACCTGAGCTGAAGTCAGATGCTTAACCGACTGAGCTGCCCAGGCGCCCTGACAAATTTTAAACTTTAAAATTTCACTTGAATTTATGGTAACTTAATTAATACACAATAGAAATTTTTGTTCAAAATACCTTGGACTACATCCTAAATCAGTAGAGACAATGTTTTGAATTTGGGTTCTCTACGCCATTAATTGCCTTCACTGGGATTTCGTGCCTAAAACTGAGAGACCTGGGGCTGTGGCTGGTGAAGCTGAGTCAGGAAGAGGACTAGGTTGGATTTGCTGTGGAAAGGGCATACGTAACTATGTCCAAGAACAGAGGAAAGAAAAGTTGAAGGACCTATTATTTGGAATTTTGCCTGACAAACTTCCTCATTAGTGTAAGTGCTCCGACCTTTGTGCTGTCGCAATTCTTTTCTATGATATGTAGGAAACAGTTGCTCTTAACTGTGTTCAGAACCTTGCAAGTGCTTTTTTAAACCTCTAATTTAAGTTATTATAAAATAATATTTATTGATATGGTTTCAAAATAATATATGATCATTATAGAATATTTGGATAATGTAGCAAGTTATGTAGAGGATGAAATTAACTGTAATCATGCCACTTAGAAGTAACATTTTGATGATTTTTCTTTCAGTCTTCTTTTGTACATTTTACATAGTTTGGTACAGTAGATAGTACAGGTGTCCTCCCTCTGTGTCTGAACTGTCATCTTCCAAATATTATTACTATCTTCCCTGAGAATTTAACCCTTTGTGGGTCCCAGTGTTTGTCTTTTACCCAGATACCTTTGGACACTCTCTACTCAGTCTCTTTAATAAATTACTCAGTATTTATCTACATTATAGTTCAAACATACATAGTGTATATATATATATATATATATATATATATATATATGTATATATATATATGTATATAGTATATGCACTGTAGCATATACTTATAGTATTTATTTGTGTTATACTATATATTTACTTACATTATAGCATATACTATATGTTTGCAGTATAGCATCTGTATTCTATGGTCCCCCTCTGGACCCCCCCTATGCATGGTCCCCCCATGCATACAGATATGGTCAGTATTATTGCATATTGCACACAAACTAATGGATTAAATGAACATTAGTTAAGAAGTGATGTTCAAAATGCTTTATATTTAGTAATCTTTGATGGATAGTTATTTAAATGTTTAAGAAGTGTTTACTAATGTTTGGCAGTATTGGATAGGCTGGAACACCTTTTTCTCCCCCATTTAAAAAGTTTCCTGGTATTTGACTATGCAGCACATTTTTTTAGAATGGATTAGATTTGGATAACAGAAGTTACCTATATTTTGGATCCTTTGCTTTTCACTTTGATGTCTGCTTATGCCAAACATTTATGTCATGAAAAAGTACTTTGTAAACATATTCCTTCTTCCAGCTGTGTCATAAAATATTTAACTAATTCTTTAAAACTTTTTTTAATGTTTATTTATTTTTGAGAGAGAGAGAGACAGAGACAGAGATTGTGAGTGGGGGAGGGGCAGAGAGAGAGGGAGACACAGAATCCGAAGCAGGTTCCAGGCTCTGAGCTGTCAGCATAGAGCCTGACACAGAGCTCCAACTCACAGACTGAGAAATCATGACCTGAGCCAAAGTTGGATGCTTAACCAACTGAGCCACCCAGATGCCCCTAACTAATTCTTTATTGTTGAATGTATTAGGTGGTTTCTAGTATTTTTCTCCTATAAATAATGCCTCAGTGAGTATCTTCTCATATATGAGAGGTTTTTTTTTTTTTTTTTTTTTTTGTCATCATGTTGATTTAGCTCTTTTATCTTTACTCATCTGACAGGTCATGAAAATGCATCTTACTATTTAGTTTTTCTTTCTATCTGAATGAGGTTGAGCATGTAGAAGATGTTTTTCGATGCAAATGGTGAATACACACTTGGGAAACATTCTTAAAAGTTAAAGCCTTTGCGAAAGCCTTGAAGGTAGTTTGTTGCTATGTAGTCTTCTAAAGCTGGCAACCTGTTTGCTAGAAGTCTCTTATCATGCAGGTATCAGGCCCAGGGTAAATAATAATAAAATCTGAAATTATCGTTAATTTTTAAAAACTAAATTCGTAAGCTGTCTACTACCTTTAATACATGATATCTAAAAATCTGCGTTCATGTATTTAATTTTTGTTTGTTAATTTTTTTCTGGTTTTTTTCTTTTCACTTCAAATCTCCTCGTTGACTACAAGATAAAAAAGCTGCTTCTCAAGAAGTTGTTTCTGAATGTTGTAAAAATGAACAAATCATTTCTTCCATATCAGGTGTGATTTTTTCTTTTTTTTTCTGCTAATAGCATTGCTACTTAAAGATTATGTTTTTGTCATGCCAAAACAAGAGTTACCGCCATCCATAAAAACAGGAATAAAACCAATCAATTGAATCCATAGAGATAGAATGATAATTTAAGTATTTTCACTTTCCTTTTTTTCTAGGTTTTTGGTTGTCATATGGTTTAAATTCAAGCCTTGGTACCAAGTTTCTAGTATTCAATAAAATGAGAAGTTATATTTTACATAGGAATTTTGAAAGTAATGTTCTGTTAAAAATAAGGTGCTAGGGGGCACCTGAGTGGCTCAGTTGGTTGAGTGTCTGATTGGTTTCGGCTCAGGTCATGATTTCATGATCCTGAGAATGAGTCCCAGGTCGGGCTCTGTGCTAGGTGGGGAGTCTGCTTAAGATTTTCTCACTCCCTCCCCCTTTGCCCCACCCCTACTTGTGCTGCAGGGGCACTAGGAAGTAAAATTAGAGTCCTACGACAGAAGGCACAGAGTTAGACCATTTGCTAACCTACTGTGACAGGCTTCTTTATTGTACTTTTGAAAAGAAGCTAGTGACTTTTGTAAAATTTCAATGTTAAACATTTTAAGGGGTAAAATTTAGCCAGGGCCTCTGTGAATATACTAGAAACTACTGAATTGTGAATTGTGCCCTTTTAAAGGATGTGAATTATATCCCAATAAAGCTGTTAAAACAAACAAATAATAAGAAACAGTGTTGAAAATAAAAAAACAAATTAGTTATGGGTTAATTTCCTAAACTGATTTTCTTGAAGTCTCCAAAAAAACCCATGACTTAATATATCTGAAATGGAAATAGGAAATTACAGCGTTTTCTTGACATTACTTAGACACTTTATTATTCTTGTGAATCATTCATATGAAAAAAGCACTAATCAATCTGCATTTAATTATTAATTACTCCAGAGTAAATTGCCCTTAGGATAGAATAAATTTATTTATACCTGTGAAGCTTCTACTTTGATTTTTTTTTTTTTTAAGATTTTATTTTTAAGTAATCTCTATATCCAACCTGGGGCCAAACTCACAACCCTGAGATCAGGAGCTACGTACTCCACTGACTGAGCCAGGAAGGTGCCCCCTACTTAGATTTTTAACAACAAAATTTTACGTTGTTTGTTGCTTACTTGTTACAATGCTAATGACTTGGAGTTATTTGTAGATTTTTTAAATATTCCTGATGATTCTTTTCTTAATTTTCAGAACATGAGCCTTTGAATGTTCCTGAAGTGTTGGCACCAGATGTATATTTAAATCTCAAACTTTCCACTGAAATATCAGAGAAACCTTTGTCACCTTCACCATCTGATCCGGTACTAAATTTGGTATTGGGCTTTGTTCAGAGGTTATAATAATACCTTTGTGCTAAAATTTATTATGGTCATCTGCATTATTCATTTGTATAGATGAAATGAGGCTAAAATCTCATCTGCTACTTTGTTGAAAAGATCAAAAAATTAAGATTTAGTTATTATGCCCCAAAGTATTGTAAGCTAAGACCATAACACATACTTCCTGCAGCTTTCCCTAAGTTAAATTCATATAAGCTCCTCTTGTTTAGGATTAAACTTTTTTTTTTTTTTTTTTTTTTTTTTACAGGGGAGGAGGGTTCAGAGTGGCTCTATAGAGTAAAAAGAATGTAACTCTCTTTGATTTTATGTGTTTTGGTTCAGGTTGGACACACTTACATAAATGTAGTTGACATTAAAGCTGATGATCTACAGGAATTGCCTGTCAGAGAAGAGCCTTCAGATGATAATATTATCAGACAGCAAAGTGATCATCTGGAAGTCCCATCTTCTGCAGAGTTACATTATATGGCAGCTTCAGTTACAAACGCTGTCCCCCTGCACAGTTTTAAGAGTGAAGGTAATAATTTTTTCTTGCCTTTTAAGTAGGTTAAAAACATTTTGAAAAATTCTTCAGTATAGCCTCATTCCCCCTTCTTAGGTCTCTTAGCACTCCTCTTGCAAACCTACTATAAGTCTGGATGTTTATATTCACATCTAGAAATGTTCTACTCGTCTCTTAAATACCTTATTTAGAAGGTTAGAATCAATCTTTGTATGCTTTTCATATTCTTGATAGAGTCTGCCACTTCCACCACAGATTTATTTTTTAAACCTGCAAAAGTGTCTCCATGCTGTCTAGATGGAAGAAGCTGGAGGGCAGCAATTTCAGAAGAGAAGGAGCCTGCTATCGCCTCACCTATACCATCAGAAATACAGCAGGACACAGGTGAATGCTCTAGCTGTGGAACATGATTCTCCCCCTTCTCTAAATTACTGTTGTATAGAGATAAGCTCTAAAACTTGGTAATTGCGAAAGAAGCCAGGAAAAGGCTTTTCCCTTGGTAAGGAGAGTGGGGGCAGATAGGTAAATGAGGTAGAGTCATGGTTCCAAGGCTGGGACTCATGGGTGTTTTGCAAGGAGACTACAGCTCTGTTTCCACATATGTCTTTTCTTAAGTAAGGAGGCTAAAAATAAATATCCTGTGGGATGTCATGAGTGCTTTGGTGTTAAAAAGGAATTCTCATGTTTAAAAAGGTAGGAGAGGCGTCTCACTTAAGCCTCTGACACTTGATTTTGGCTCAGGTCTTGATCTCATGGTTCATGAGATCAAGCCCCGAATTGGGGCTGACAGTGCAGAGCCTGCTTGGGATTCTCTCTCTCTCCCTCTCTCTCTACCCCTTCCCTGAACACGTGCACGTGCTCTTATTTCTTTCCCCCCCCCACCCCTTCGTCAAAAATAAACTTTAAAAAGGTGGGAGATTCTAGAATAGCACATAGAAAATACACAAGTATGTAGCCAACCATAAAATATTACTAATAAAATATTCAGTTTATAGTTATAAACCAGGTTGTATTATTGCTAAATATTTGTAAGATTTAGAATATTTCTCCAAAACCTAAAGTTATTACATCCAGTAGATGATTAGAATAATCTTAATATGCAATCAGACTTCCTGCAATAGAAGCTCAGTGTCTCTTCTGGGTTCCGCAGCTGTTGGGAGGAGTGGACCCAGCCTTATGGTTGTCAGATGTTTGGGGGGCAGAGTCCAGCCCTGCCTGCTAATTGTGTATCAACAATGTGCACTCAGGAGATTTGAGGAAGGATGGGTGGCAGGGAAACCTCACCTTAGGATGTGATGCCTCACCTTAGGCATGTGTGTTACAGCTGTGTATACCAGTAAGTGCTAGCATTTCAGATTTTGAAGGCTTTGCCCTTTCTCTCTCCTGTCTTGGGGCTGTTTGGTGCATGGGTACTGGAGGGAGAATGTATGAAGCTAACCATCTTTCAGGCTGGGGAAGTGTGTGGGGAAGTGAAAAGAGCTTGACTTTTATTTTTTTAATTAAAAAAAAGTATTTATTTTTGAGAGAGAGAGCGAGAAACAGCACAAATGGGGAAGGGGCAGAGAGAGAGAAAGAGGGAAACACAGAATCTGAAACAGGCTCAGAGCTCAAATCCATGAAGTGTGACCTCATGACCTGAGCTAAAGTCGGACGCTTAACCGACTGAGCCACCCAGGCACCCCAGAGGTTAACTTTTAGATTCAAATAGAACAGACCCAGTTTTTAGTCCCAGCTCTGTCACTTCAGAGTTTGGATACTTTTTGCAAGTAAATTAACTTTATCTGATCCTTACTTGCATCTCTGTGAGATACAACCTCATAGGCTTGTCATGTGGGTTACATCCAGCCAAATACCTGTGGGCTACTTAATTAGTTTCCCTTCATTTTCACACCCATCAACTGGAACCACACCCATCTCCCTATGATCCCTGACTGTGCTCACCCAGCATTTCAAATTACTTACAAGCTACTGGTTAATTTCCTTCATCAGTGAGATCAAGTCTATTCCACCTTGTGGAAGATCATTCTCTGGATCTGGTTATAAAAATATGTCAGCGGACCCTTCTCCCTTTATTAAATCAAGCAACTTTAAAATGCCAATGAAAAGGAAGAGTTTTATATTTTGAAAATAAATTCCATCATGGTATTTATATAACATACCTTAAAGATTCAGAATATAGGGGCGCCTGGGTGGCTCAGTCGGTTAAGCATCTGACTTCGGCTCAGGTCATGATCTCACCGTTCGTGAGTTCGAGCCCACGTCGGGCTCTGTGCTGACAGCTCAGAGCCTGGAACCAGCTTCAGATTTTGTGTCTTCCTCTCTCCGCGCCCCCCCCCCCCCCCATCCCTTGGTCACACTCTGTCTGTCTTTCTCTCTCACAAGTAAATAAACATTAAAAAAAAATTTTTTTTAAAGATTCAGAATATAGTTATACAATAGAGTTGAGTGGGATTTGTATTATAGCAAAAGGCTGGCAGAAGGAAGGACAGGGTCCCTAAGTATTTAAAACAAAAGCAAAACAAATAATAATTTCTGCTTTTAGTGATACTTGCTCACTAAACTTGCTCACAATTTTGAATGACAGCAGCTTCCTATTTTAGAAACCATCTCCAAAAGGAATGCTTTCAGCTATTAATAGCAAGCAGAGCTTTGCTGGATGGACAGAGGGAGAACATTTCAGTGTCAGTGGAACTCAGTATTTAACCCTCCTAGATTTTTGCTATTAGTCAGTGGGAGTGGAGCAGATTCTCCAGAGAAAGGGAAGCTATGTTTCATTATGTATGTAGGCCATTCTGGATTTTGAGCATGTCTGGTTCTTTTGCTACATTTTCTACGTGAAGTTTGTATATGAAATTCTTTCCTGAGAGTGACTAAGGGAGACACCTCAGGCTGCTGAGAAACAGGAAGGATAGATGGTAAAGTACTATGAGTCAAGCTATAAAAAGGTAAGGCCAGGGGTGCCTGACTGGATCAGTCAGAAGAGCATGCAACTCTTGAATCTCAGGTTCATGAGTTTGAGCCTCACGTTAGGTGTAGAGATTCCTTATAAAAAAAAAAAAAAAAAAAAAAAGTAAGGCCAAAACAGGTAGGGGAAGATAATACAACCACCATTGCCAGCATTGGAATTTACCATTATCTTCTCATCGGAAGCTTCACGCTAGACTGGGGCTGGGAGATAATAAGCACTATATATTTATATATTTAGTGATTCCATGTATTTAGTGATTCACATTTTTCAGAGTGTTTTGTTGCATAATTTGATCCTCACAAACCTCTTTGAGTTAGGTAGGACAGGCATCATAATCCTCATTTGAGTGACTATTCAATAAACACTAAGACAGGGGCCAGATATCAGGGCTGAAGAAGAGAGTACTACCAGGTTCTCTGCCTGTGGGCTCACCTATAGGAGGAAAGGAAGGCAGAGAAGGAGATGATTATGACACAGCATGGTAAGTGCTGTCAAGGTGGTATGGATGAGATTCTTGGGGAATACAGCGTGTAATCCATCTCCAGGGAGGACTAGACTATTGGGAGGAGAGATGCCTAAATGGAATCTTAAAGGAAAGTAGGACTTGGTGAGACAAAAGGCATACAGACTGAGAGAATAGGTTGTGCAATGACTTGGAAGTTTGATGAAGCCTGCAGAGATTGAGAAAATTGAAGTTCATTTGGTTTAGAGGCAGTGGAGCAGTTTGCTTGTTTAAGAAACAGCAAGAGATGAGCTGGAGAGGGGGGCAGAGGAAAGACTGAATGTCATTGTCCTCACAGGCATTTGGACTTTTAAGATGAAGGCATTAGAGAAACACTGAAGACTTTGAGGTGAGAAAGGAACAATATCAGATTTGTCTTTTAAAAGATCTTGAGGAGGGGGGGCACCTGGGTGGCTCAGTCAGTTGAGCATTTGACTCCTGATCTTGGTTTGGGTCATAATCTCATGGTTTGTGAGATCAAGCCCCGGGTCAGATTCTGCTCTGACAGAGTGGATCCTGCTTAGGATTCTCTCTCTTACTCTCTCTGTGCTTCCCTGCTTGTGCACACATTGTACTCTCTGTTTCTCTGAAAATGAATAAATAAACTAAAAAAAAAAAAAAGAGAGAGATTCTCTCTCTCTCTCTCCTCCTGCCCCTCTCCCCCACTTGCATTCTCTCTCTCTCAAATAAAAAATTAAAAAAAAATCTGTGTGGAAGATGGACTACGTGAGGGCAAAATAGAGATACTAATTGGCGTCTATCTATTGTGAAAGCTTCACCTAAGCAGTGGTAGTAGGAATGGAGATTTTGGTTGGTAATCCTCAATATTCAGTGTTACTTTGGATCTGAAGGAAAGAGAAGAAGCTTGAATGACTCTCAGGCCTGTGGCTTAGGAACCTGGGTGAATGATAGTGCTGTTCACCAACCTGGGGAATCAGGAAGAGGGGGCAGGTTGGAGGGGCAGAGTTTCGATTGGTGTGCTTTTGGGACAACCTAAATGAGATATCCAGGACACAGGGCTGGAGCTCACAAAGGTGCCATGTGAATTTGAGAGTCACCTGTGCATCAGTGACATCACCCAGGGAGAGTGGGCAGGGTGAGAAGAAAAGTGAGCAGAGATTGGCACCCTGGAAATACTGATGGGTCAGAGGGGCAGGTGCAGAAGAGAAGAACAAGAAGACAGCTAAGATGGAAGACCAGTAAGGGGAGGAAGAGACCCAGAAGCCAGAAAAAGGATGCATTTAAAAAAGTGTTTCAAATTTGGGACAAGAATCAATTGACTTGAAGAGTAAGGGAGAGTCATTGGCTTTGATATTGGTCTTGGGAGGTTTGGTGTTAGCCTGAGATCCCATGTAGAGTTGGTAATGGCCCACAGCAGGCCTGGCTTTTACTGTGTGACATTGTTGGTTTTCAAGTAGAGTTTTTGAAAAGTCAAGAATATTAAATAAAGTTGCTTTTTGAGGAAGCAGAGGGTAAAAATAACATTCAAACTGCCTTGTATACGGAGTCCTATGGTAATAGTAATACTGTTACATATTCTTATTTCACAACAGACAACTCTCAGAAGTCAGGAAGCTGAAGTGTTAGAAAATTTCTGAAGGAATGTTTTGTTGACTTAAACTGAGGTCTTCAAAAAAATTAGATCATCAGCATCTACTTCTCCCTTAATTGTAATCAATTCTGATATTACCTTTATTACTATTTAGATATGCTGAAGCCAGATTGCCGATTCAAAGAGCAGAGCTCAAAGTCATCTGCCGCAGAGGAGTATCTGCTCTGGGAGCTACTGCGGGATGTCTCTGCGGCTCGTCCCGCACAGAGCTCTGCAGCTCGCCGGCTAGAGCATCTTACGTCTAAGCTTCAGAAAATTGATGAACAACTGTTAGCAATAGAGAACATTGCTGAAAACATAGAACGGGATTGCCCCAGACAAAAAGTGCTAGATCGACATTGTGATAAGGTAGACTGTCTTTTATTTTAGCTGTTTGTTTGTTACTGAGTTATTAGATTTTGGTGTGATGTAAGTTTGGATGGACATTTGATTTTTCAAAATAATGGGAAATTAATTAATTAATTAATTTATTTATTTGTTGAATTTAGGGTTTCTCAACCTCAGCATGACTGACATTTGGGCCAGATAACTCTCTGTTGTAGGAGGCCGTCCTGTGCATTGTAGGATGTTCAGTAGCATAATAATAATAAAAATGTCTTCAGATGTTGCCAAATGTTCTTTGGGTGGCAAAATCACCCCCAGTTGAGAACCACTGCCTTAAACTTTTAAGAAGTGAACCAGTGCTTCCTACCATGAAAAGAAATAGTTGAATTAGAAAACAAGAATGTGGTTTTAAATGAACCCTGCCCTTAATTATCATTTTCTTCAGCAAGATTTTTTTTTAACTTTACAAATATTGTTGTCTTTATATTTGGAATTCTCGGTTTCTTTTAAATATTTTATACAATGGGAATAGTAGTCCTTGGATGGTTTCTGTATCTTTAAAAAATACTCATGAGAAAGAGATTATTTATGTGTATTATCATGGTAGTTAGACAAATAGAAAGGAAGTCTTAAACATGAATTAATTATTTTGCACAAACTTTTTTTTTTAGGAAGTAAAATTCACATAAAATAAAGATTAAGGAACTAACAGCAAAAATATTTTGAGTGTGTAAAAGCCTTGTATTGGGAAATGCAAATTGGTCTGCAGGATAAGAATTCCATCACTGACTTACCTAACAAATATTCCAGGCTGCTAGCAGGTTGAGATTTTAAAAGATGTATTTATTAGGTTTATAGTATTTCTTTAATTCAAACATTTAACACATATTAAAAAGTTAAGATTAAACACATGTGAAATTACACTGAAAAAATACGAGGTAGGGCTACTATTAAGTAACATTATTATGATGTTTATTTGGTTGTTTTCCTTTTTGTTTTTTTAACCCAGACTTAAATATATCACTTCAAAATGAGTGTTAAGTTTCAGAGTCATCTTTGGAACTCCTAATTTCAAGGAATCACTTTCAAAGTTGCTTTATGTCCTAGTATATTAAGCATATCTAAAGCCAAATACGTTACTTAGCCTTGAATCTAGTCTTAATCCTGGCTTGCTCCAGAGTCCAAGAGTTTGTTCCTTCAGTAAACGTTGAGCTTCTGCTATATGCTGGGCCATGTGCTAAGTTGTGGGAATGGAAAGATAAACAAGGCATACATAGTCACTACTCTCAAGCAGCTTAGAATCTAACAAGGGAAGACAGATGTATACTCCAGTATATGCGTATGAACAGGGTGCAGTGAGAACAGTATGGGACACACGACCTGTTGTGCACTAGAGAAGTGAGTGAGTGAAGGGGTGGCATCAGAGAAGGCTCTGTAGAGCTTACTCTTGAGCTGATAATGAATTGATATTCATCAGTGAGATAAGGAAAGGCTGATGGGACATTGTGAGGTAGAGGTTGATGGTACTGGGCTTTAAGACATCTGGCAGTAGAGGTAGGTAGGGGCAGGTAAGGCATGATGGAAAGTATTGTTTTCCATGTCAAGTGATTAGGATTTTATCCCATAAATAGGCAGTAGGAAACCATTGAAGAATTTTAAGCAGTGAAATGATATGATCAGATACTCTGGCAGCAGTGTGGAGGGGAGATTGGAGAGGATAAGACTGAGAACAGGGAGATCAACTGGGTCACAGTGGTTCTAAACTGACTCATTAGAGTCATCTTGGGGAACTTGTTAGAATTGCAAACTTATGGCCTCATACCCCTGAGATTCTGATTTCAAGTAATCCTAGGGTGGGACCCAGGAATTTGTGTTATTAGTAACCTTCAAAAATGATTCTTATGTAGCTAGCTCTGTAATTTTTGTAGTTAGGTCTATACTGGGTTTACTGATTGATGTTTGAGATCCACTGAATACCAAGCCAAGAAGTAACACTAACCTGAACGTTAGCATTGAGGATGAAGGGAAGGATGCTGCAGGACTCAGAGGGTGATCAGTTGTGGGAAGGTGAAGAATAGAAAGATCACAATGGTGTCCAGATTTTGAGCCTGGAGTCATTTTCCAAACTAGGGAAGAAGTAGTATGTGTGTTTTGGGAGGAGGGAGGCACAGTGATTTCAGTCAGAAACATGTTAAATTTGAGGTGCTGTGAGATTAGTAGGCAGTTGGATATATGCTTCTGGAGCTTAGGAGCTAGATTTGGGTTGATGGTACAGATTTTAGAGTCCTTAGGAGGAAGTTCGAATCATAATAGGCCATTCACCCAGAGAGAGTACACTGAATGAGGAGTAAAAGAGGATAAAGGGCAGAATTTTGTGGGTGCACAAACTTTTAAAGATGAAGATTCAACCACAAAGCTTGAGAAGGAACATTCTGAGGTAGTAAGAGACTCAGGAGAAAGCAAACCAAAGGAAGAGTTTCGAGAAGGAATTTCCACATATCTGGATCCATTACATAAAAGGACAGGTGTGTAAGTCGTGATCTTTTTCAAAATATACATGGCAGGCCTACTGAATCTGGGGTGGTAGGGTATGGACAGAGGAAGGGGCAGTGGCTTGGCAAGGGGAAGGGTGCAGATCACACACATGTATTTTGAAAAAGTTCCTAAAAATTCTGTAACCGCTCCCCTCTCGGCCCAAGCCTTTTTTAACATTGGAGGACAGGGATTGTGCCTTTTGCTTGGCACATGTCAGGCATTTGATGAATGTTTATTTAATGGCTATCTTTGCTCTCTGTTTTAGATTCTGACAGTAATAAAATCACATTTATATAATAAAGACTTATTACCAGAACAGTTAATAATAATTGTAGCACAAGCTTGGGAGACAATTTCAAAGGAAGAGAAGTTGCTCAAACTCCAAAAGTATTTAGTCTGCTAAGGTGACTACTTGGAAGGAGCTAGCACTAATTTAAATGAAATGTTGGGCATATTGTTTTAAAATATTCTCATCCTGTTGTAATGTACACATAAATACAGAGGTTTTGACTTGTGTATTTTAATTAATAGAACAGACTGTAAGCCTGGAAGAGGCAGAGGGATACTTTTGCACAAGTGCTGACTAGGGGCTTTGAAGACCTAGGTTGAGATCCATATTCTGCCACTAAGAAAGTCACTCAATTTCTTTGGGCCCTCTTCTCTCATCTGTAAAATGAAGGTTTTGTCTAAGTGGTAATTCACATTCCTCCCCAGTCTAAAATTATGTGATGCTGTTTTCCTTAGGAAAGGTTAAATCATTTAGACTACAAATAGATAAAAATTTCCTTCTCTTTATCTGTCCCCACCATTTAGCTCTTACTGGATGTAATCCCATTTCTTTCACTTGTTCCCTTAATATTTAAAATGTACATAAAATTATTTAACAATGTTGTGAAATTATCAAACTAAAATTTTCAAGTTATTTTTTTGTATGTGTTTTTCTACAGGGTGCATCCTTAGACCATATTGAATTGTCCTCTGGTCTTGAATCTGAAAAAACATCTGCTTCAAAAGCCACTGGTATTTTGGAAGGTTTGTGTGTGTGGTGGGAGGAGAGCAGGGGGGCCTGACCTTGCTCTGAAAGGGGAAGCATTGCCCTTGGGAGTGCCAGAATTGGGGACAGTTTTCATTTGTGAGCTGAAGCCATCAGTCCCCTAATTGTTAGATTAGGATATTTTTGTGATCATGTGATTGGCTCCTACCCATGCCATTTTTTCCTGAGAAGCCAGTGCTGTAAACTCCTAGAGTGGGGCAGCACCAGCCACACACTCGCTGAGGTTGCACACAGCTTTGTGCTGTGGTTGCTCTTTGTCCCTGGTCATCTGCAGAACTGGAATTTGAGGTTCTGATTAAATGGCCAGGCAGTGGTGAGATGGTATGTTTTTGCATTTCTCATTGAAATAATGAAACGAGGGTACTTAAAAACTTTTCTACTATATCTATAGTTGTTATCCTTACACTGTCTTTCATTCAGTCTTGTCAGCAATGTAATGCGTTTTTTAAAAACAGGCTTTGGTTTGTTGATTCTGTTTAATTTTTTTTTAATGTTTATTTTTGAGAGAGAGAGAGAGAGTGCAAGTGGGGGAAGGGCAGAGAGAGGGGGACAGAGAATCCCAAGGAGGCTCTGTGCTGACAGCAGAGAAGCCCAATGCGGGGCTCAAACTCATGAACTGTGAGAGTATGACCTGAGCTGAAACCAAGAGTTGAATGCTTAACTGACCGAGCCACCCAGGCGCTCCTAATTTTCTTTTTCATAAATTTCTATTCTTAGCTTTATGATTTCTTCTGTTTTTGAGGGCTTAACCTGTTGACTTTTTCCTAACTTCATTCTTTATCTTTTTCTAATGTGTGCATTTGAAGCTGAACGTGTTCTTGTAAGGACCCAGACAGGAGTGTTGATATGAACCACGTTTTGGTGTTGTTCAGATCTAAGTAGTTTGTAATTTGTATTAATATGTCTTCTTTAGGGACATCTGGGTGGCTTACTCTGTTAAGTGTTCAACTCTTGGTTTTGGCTGAGGTAATGATCTCACAGTTCGCTTGGGTCTCCATGCTGACAGCACAGAGCCTTCTTGGTATCTCTCTCTCCCTCTCTCTTTCCTCCTCTCTCTTCCTCTCTCTGCTTCTCCCCCACTTCTGCTCACTCACTCTCTCAAAATAAATAAATAAACTTAGAAAAAAAATATCTTCTTTAGTTTGTGAAAGGGATTTTTAGATTCTCAATATTATGGGGTTAGGGCTATATTTTTAATTTATTTACATTTTCATTGTATTATGTTTGTTTGAGAGAGTAAGCACACACATACAGGGGAGGAGCAGAGGGAGAGAGGGGAGCAGAGAGAGAGGATCTTGAGCAGGCTCCATGCCCAGTTTGTGATCTCTCACAAACTGTGAGATCATGACCTGAGCTGAAAAATAAAGAGTAAGATGCTTACCCAACTGAGCTACCCAGGTGCCCCTGGAATTTTCTCTTTATTTTTGGCTTATTTTATATTTTTGATACAAGTGTGTCTCAGTGTATACATTTTAAAAATTTATTCTATATGGGAGAGGAATGATTCTTTAAGTTGCAGGTTTAATGTTTGTTATTTTTCATCCATTTCCTTTTGAAGTATTGCTTCCTCCCCATTCTTTCTGTTCTGTTTTCTAAAACACCAGCTATTCGGACCTTCTCGCTTTATTCTGTCTCTTAACTATTAATTGCCATCTTTTTATCTCTCAGTGATATACTCAGGGTGATGTCATCCAATCTGTCTTTTAGTTTACTAATTTTCTCTTCCGTGTCTTCTTTGCTGTAGGATTTAATTTTTTTTTTTTTTTTACTGCATTCTTAATGTCTACAGGTTCTGTTTATTTCTTTTTCAAATCTATCTGTTTGCTGGATGTACTATCCTGTTCTTTTATTATGGTTTCTATGCCCTTTTATCTATTTAATGATTTTAGTAATATTTTATGCTGTTTTACTTCATGTGTGCATATTCTCAGTAGTCAAATCTGCATACTGCTCTCTTTCATGGTTGTTTCTTTGTGCGATTTGTAATTAAAAAAAATTTTTTTTAACGTTTTTATTTTTGGGGTAGAGAGAGATAGAGAGCAAGCAGGGGAGGGGCAGACACAGAATCTGAAATAAGCTCCAGACTCTGAGTTGTCAGCACAGCGCCTGGCGTGGGGCTCAAACCCACACACCATGAGATCATGACCTGAACCAAAGGTGGACGCTTAAATGACTGAGCCACCCAGGCACCCCTGTAATTTTTTTTTTTTTTTTTTTTTTTATCATGAACTTATCTTTAGGAGAGTTCTGCTGGGTTGTATACACTTGTCTTTGAAGTGGTTTTGTATTTGCTTCTTGCTATCTGCTGAAGTAGAAAGAGTTTGGGGAACAAGTTTTCCTATACATTTCTTGGCTTGGAGTTGCTTTACTACATAGATGGTATAAATTCAGATCCCATACCTGCTTGTGGCAAGACAGAGGTTTTGATTTCTCAGAGTTGACTTATTTTTCTCCCATCTACCATTCAGGAAGATAGAAAACTTCTTTGCTGCTTCTCCATGGTTTTTCTTATCCTCATTTTATGGACAGACCTATCCTTTAGTGCTCTAGGCCATGTGAAGGTAGCTCAGTTCTCCCCGCGGCTGATGGCAGAAACCACATCTCCTGTTTCTCTATGGACTATCCCAGCATCCTTCTCCATATATTGCCCAGCTTTGATTCCTTTTTCTTTTCTGGCACTGAGGGATTTCTTTATTTACAGGGCTTGTTTGCATATTAATCTATTTATTTTATTTTTTAATTCCTTTTAAGTAGGCTCCATGCTCAATGTGGGAGTTGAACTCACAACCGCATGACCTTGAGATGAGGAGCCACATGCTCTACTGACTAAGCCAGCCAGTGTCCCTAATCTTTTTTTTTTTTTTTAATTTAGCATTTCTTCTGTGTTTTTATAACAGGGTATGAACCTGTCCACTTCAGCTCAGTCTGCCATGTTTTCTGAAACTGATAATAAACTTAACAGTTTTGGGGTGCCTGGGTGGCTTAATTGGTTAAGTGTCCAGTTCTTGATTTCAGCGCAGGCCATGATCTCATGGTTTGTGAGTTCAAGTCCTGCATCAGGCTCTGCTCTGACAACACAGAGCCTGCTTGGGATTCTCTCTCACACTCTCTCTCTGCCCATTCCCTGCTCACATTCTCTCTCTCTCTCCTTTCTCTCTTTTGCTCTCTCTCAAAATAAATAAACTTTAAAAAAATAATAAACTTAATTAAAAAAAAAATAAGCATAATTTTTTTTTTACTGTGAGAGAGGTTAAGTTTTAAATATATTCAATTATATCATTATATAGTGGAAAGTTATCAAAATAATACGTTGTAAACTTCTATCTGTTGCCATGTAAAAGGGTTAACTAAGTGTTGTATCTTTTTTCCCTGTGCTTTCTTTCTTCTACTATTTTCCTTTGGATTAGCACATTTCCTGACTCATAGGAATGAGGAGGATCAAAGTGACAAAGAGGAGATTTCAGAAGCTGAATTTTCAGTAACAGAAACTCATTCTAGTCGGAAAACCTGTGTATTTCCTTCTGCTGATTCAGCGGTCAGCCTTTTCAGTGGCCAGAGTACAACTTCTCCTGGTATTGTTCTTCCCTTTTTTTGTTTACACTCTTATCTTCCAATACACTATTGTTGAAGAGTGTTTACTGGGAACACAGTTGTGAAGGATTTGTGAAGCCATTTTGCAATATTTATAAATTTCGGGGCAAGGGAAGTTACAATTTGTACCATTTATTGAAGAACTGTATTGTCATCTTCATTAGATATTGCAAGGATATATCTCTAACAAGATATAATGTATGATTAGATATCTCCAAGTTATTTTAATAAAATGTTAAGTGTATAGCAACTGGAATTACTGTACTATCTGATTTTTACAAAAATTGAGAAATTCAAACTCTGCCAACATTGAGAACCTGGAGTTTTAATTATGAAAACAAAACAACAGCTGTAGTGTATTGAGCCTCTGCTGGGTCCCCGATATTGCTGTGTTACATGCATTGACCCTGGTGTAAGCCTAACCTGTGAGGTAGATGCCATTATTGTCCCCATTTTATAGTGGAGGATATTGAGACTTAGAAAAGTTTAGTGCTATTTTTCTGTTTCATTTGGAGCTGGCAGTTAAAATGCTATTGTTTAGTCCTAACAAATACATTTTGTCATATGAATAATAGGTTATACTAAATATAACACTTGGGCTACTGATAGTGGCTTTGAAATATATATTTTTTAGCCCTTAGCTATTGATGGTCAAAAATGATGAATTTACTGAGGGTTTATAGTATATTTTATTATCATTTTTAAAGTTAATATAAGCAGTAAAAATGCTATTTAAAAAAACTGTTGTGTAAGGTTTATTTATTTATTTTGAGAGAGAGAGAGTTGGGGAAGGGCACAGAGAGAGTGAGACAGAGAATCCCAAGCAGGCTGCATGCTGTCAGCACAGAGCCTGACATGGGGCTTGAACCCATGAGCCATGAGATCATGACCTGAGCCGAAATCAAGAATAAAAAGCTCAATCAGCTGAGCCACCCAGGCTCCCCAAAGATGGTATTTTTAAATGACATTGCTGTTATTTAAATAAAACTAGTAAGAATCTGGCTTTAAGTCCTGTAATTTTTTTCTCTAAGTTCTTTGTAGATTCCATTTGTGTTTTAGTCATCACGGGGAGACAATCATTTCTGCTTCACCAGGTTGTTGTGAAGATTGACTATTGTATATAAAGCACCGAGCTGCAAACCTGATTCCTCTAGGGTCTCCGTCATCGGCAGCTTTTCTCTCCCCACTTACTGGGGAGAGATGACACATGACGTTAAGGAGGTTGCAGAGAGTTCTGACTGTATGTGAGAAGCATAAACTCCATTTTATCCCAGGGAATCACTGGAGAATTCTGAGCAGAAAAGTATAATAAGGGGGTTTTGAGAAAGACTAGAATGGAGGCAGAGATCCTTTGGTGAGCTGTTAAATTCATCTGGCCTGTGAAACAGTAAGAACCTGGGCAGTGTGTGAGAAAGCGAGAGACATTCTGAATAGGCAACTGCTGTCACTAAGTGGATAAAAGAGGAGAAGGAGAAAATTAATGGCTACTTTGTGTTGTTAGACTATAGGCATGAGGATATCCTAGCTCTGATGTCAAATTTGAGAGCACCTGTAGACCAAATGTAATAGTTGAATGTGATGCTGGGGTATATAAATGGCCATATTTAGGATCCTGTTTTTTATAGGAAGTGGAACTTGATGAGAGGTTTAGGCCTGAAAAACAGATGTAAGAGCCTTTTATATAATTATATAGTTAAGAATTAGTGCATCTGTTATCACCAAGCAATATGGAAAAAGGGAAAATGCCAAAGAGCAACCTGTGAAATGTCACCCTGTAGAGAGGAAGGGGAGCCTCCCAGTGAGGGACATGGACAAGTAGACTCTGGCGAGGGATTTTCAAGAAGTAGTAAGTGGCTAACAGTTTCACAAGAATCCATAAAGTCAAGAATAAAGATTGAATTTGTTAAGGACATTGGGTACTTTCAATATAAATATGAAGAGTAGAAGAAAGCTGGCTGGGGATAGAGATAGGCTCAAGAAGCTGTAAGTATAGACTACTTAAGAATTCTGATATTAAAAGGAAGTAGAAAAATAAGATAAGAGAAATGAAGTCAAAGATCATTTCAAGATGGGGATAAAGACAAAATCTTTAATGTTTAAAGAAAGTAGGAAAAGTGAGATGGAAAGTACCAGGTTGGGGAGGTGATTCATTCAGGATTGTAATAGCTTCTTAAGTTAGGAAGTGAGAGAAGAAAGGAGAAATGTCAGTAAATGGCATAACACATATAAAGATGGATAATTAAAATGTTTTTCTCTAGTATTCAATATCTAATGTAAATTAAAAAGGAAACCAAATTATTTTTTAGAGTACAGAATTTAGATGCCCTAATGGGTGTTTTCTCTTCCAAAGTTGGCATCTTAGAAGGATGGATAGTCACTCTCTTACTTCTAATGCTCAAAACCAGCTTAGATTTTCTCCTTTGAAATTGACTTCTGTTTCTTAGCACAGTCTTGTGGGTTTTTAAAAAAATTTGTGAGAGAGAGAGCACAAGTGGGGAATGGGGCGGGGTGGGTGGGGGAACAGAGGATCCAAAATGGGCTCCGTGCTTATAGCAGAGAGCCCGATGCAGGACTCGAACTCTACAGACTGCAAGATCATGACCTAAGCTGAAATCAAGAGTTGGATGCTTAATGACTGAGCCATCCAGGTGCCCTTCTTGTGATTGATCTTAACGGTGGCAAATAATTTACTCACTGAAAACAGATCTAAGTTTTGGAAATAGCTACAAGATTTCCAGAGGCATTTCTGAGAAATGAGGTAGATAATCAGGCTGAGAGTCACTGTTTGGAATTAAAAAAAAAAAAAGGAATTGTGATTTTCAAGGAATAAAGCTGATCTGTGTGTTCAGTAAATTATGAAGGCAGTCCCATAGAAGAGTTCCAAAACTGGTTTGAAAATGAACTAAGGATCAAATCATCCTGTGTAACTACTATGAAAAGGTATTTATTTGGATATAACACTTTTCTTCCCTTTGATAAAAGGAATCAGAAAAGAAATTTATAGTTATGATCTCATGGTTCAGGAGTTTGAGCCCTGCATTGGGATCCTCTGGTCCCCCCGCCACCGCCCCTCCTCACTTGCTCTCTCTCTCTCTCTCTCTCAAAAATAAAACATCTTAAAAAATTAGATATTCTCCCAAATGTATTACTTTTAGATCACCAGAGCTTTTTTGTTTTTTGTTTTAGTAAATTGCACTTCAGTATTTTAAACTGTGTAGTAAGCAAAGGACTGTACTTCCTAAAGTATATTATTCCGAGTACTCTGGATAGAAAAGCAATAATCTGAAAATGCAGAGAGTATTCACTACCAAATAGCTTATTCAAGAGGAGGATAAGAATACTACACATACGTATCTTTAAACCTATTTGGAGGTTTAAATATATTGCAATTTCTGGTTATATAATTTCTAAATCGGATTAATAGATGAAAGTAAAAAGATAACTGACCTAAAATTTTTATTAATAATGTTTCTTTTTTTAGGTGTGAATAACAGTGATGAGTTATTCGAGAGGTAAATATCTTAAGAATTCATTCACAATTTTACTTGAAGTTGGGCATAAACTGAGTGGAAAACTTTGTTGTTCATGTGTATGTGAGCTGCTACACTACATATTTTTTCATGGACTCTAGAAATATAATTAATTTTCACGGAGAATGGAATGTTTTAAGAAGCTGAGGTTTACTATATTACATCCTTCAATGTTTTAGCATAAGGAATTAGAATATAATAGACTGCATTTGCTACATTTCTTTAACTGCCTATATATTCAGCAGGCAGGACGGGTAGAACTGATCTCCTGAGCCTTATGTTCACTTTTTTAAGAGCCCCTAAGAAGTCACCAATTACTAATGATTAGACTTTTGCACTGAGGATCACTGGAAAGTAGAAGGAACATTAGTTCTAGGTTTATGATTTTGGTGTTTGTTTATGCTCTTGGAAGGCATAGTTTTACATGTTCATTTTTTAAACTTTACATGTTCATTTTTGATTAATGTAATTAAGTTATAGATACTGACTTCTATTTCTCAAATTGCATTTGAAAATGAAGTATTTCAGTAGACCCACTCCAGATGACTGGATTGACTGATATTGCCGACATTATTGAGGACATAACAAAAGATGGAGTTTCCAGTGAAGAGCTCGGCTTAACAGAACAACAAGCTAAGACTATCTCCAGGTAATAATTGAATAATTCATTTTTAACCCATTTAAAATGTTTATGGTTCAAGAATATGGTTCAAAATTAGTCATATTTTATTTTATTTTAAATTTTTTTAATGTTTATTTTTGAGAGAGAGAGCAAGCAAGCATGAGTGGGGGAGGGTCAGAGGGAGAGGACGAGAGAGAATCTGAAGCAGGCTCCACGCTGCCAGTGCAGAGCCCCATGTGGGGCTCAAACCCACAGACCATGATATCATGACCTGAGCTGAAATCAGGAGTTGGTGGCTCAGCTGACTGAGCCACACAGGTATCCGCAAAATTTGCCATATTTTAATGTGATGTTTGTGTGTCACTCCTTCCCTTTCCCAACAGTAGACAGACTTGTGTATTTAATACAGCAGCACATCTGTATCCTCTGAGTTTTCCCAAGGTCTCATCACTTTATTTTTGTTGTCATTATTATATTTTAATTTATTTATTTTGATGTTTTTAAAAATTTCATTATAGTAACATAGAGTGTTAGTTTTGGACGTACAATACAGTGATCCAGCAATTCTATACATTACTCAGTGCTCATCGAGACAAATGTACTCTTAATCCCCATCACTTCTTTTCACCCATCCCCCACCCACCTCCCCTCCGGTAACCATCAGTTTGTTTTATAGTTGAGAGTCTGTTTTTTGGCTTGTCTCTTTTTTTTTCTTTGTTCATTTGTTTTTCTGAAATTCCACATATGAGTGAAAACATAGGGTATTTGTCTTTCTCTGACTTACTTCACTTAGTTATACTCTAGCTCCATCCATATTGTTGTAAATGGCAAGATTTTCTTCTTTTTTATGGCTGAGTAATATTCTACTCTATGTATGTGTGTGTATGTATGTATGTATATATACACACATCCATTCATCTGTTGGTGGATACTTCTTTATCCATTCATCTATTGATGGACACTTGGGCTGCTTCCTTAATTTGGCTATTGTAAATAATGCTGCAGTAAAAATAGGGGTGCATATATCCCTTTGAATTTTTGTATTCTTTGGGTAAATACCTAGTAGTAGAATTATTGGAGCATAGGATAGTTCTATTTTTAATTTTTTGAAGAACTTCCATACTGTTTTCCACAGTGGCTGCACCAGTTTGCATTCCTACCAGCAGTGTATGAAGGTTCCTTTTTCTCCACATCCTTGTCAACACTTGTTATTTTCTGTGTTTTTTTATTTTAGCCACTCTGACAGGGGTAAGGTGATATCATAATGTGGTTTTGATTTGTACTTGCCTGATGATGAGTGATGTTGAACATCTTTTCATGTGTCTGCTTGCCATCTGTTTCTTTGGAGAAATGTCTGTTCATGTCTTCTGCCCATTTTTTAATTGGATATTTGTTTTATTTGGTGTTGAGTTGTGTAAGTTCTTTACATACTTTGGATACTAACCCTTTATCAGATATGTCATTTGCAAATATCTTCTCCCATTCAGTATGTTATCTTTTAGTTTCGTTGATTGTTTCCTTTGCTGTGCAGAAGCTTTGTATTTCAATGTAGTCCTAATAGTTTGTTTTTCTTTTTGTTTTCCTTGCCTCAGGAAACATATCTAGAAAAATGTTGCTATGGCTGATGTCAGAGAAATTATGGCCTGTGCTCTCCTCTAGGATTTTTGTAGTTTCAGGTCTCACATTTGGGTCCTTAATCCATTTTGAGTTTAATTTTTTTGTATGGTGTAAGAAAGTGGTTCAGTTTCATTCTTTTGCATGTTGCTGTCCAGTTTTCCCAACACAATTTGTTGAAGAGACTGTCTTTTCCATTGCATATTCTTTCCTTCTGTGTTGCAGACTAATTGACTATATAATAGTGTGTTTATTTCCAGGCTCCCTATTCTGTTCCCATGTGCTTTGTGTCTGTTTTTGTACTTGTGCAAAACAAGTTTAGTGCAGGTTGGTAGTATATCTTGAAATCTGGGATTGTGATACCTCCACTTTTGTTCTCCATACACATTGTGAGGTTATTTGTTCTAGTTCTGTCTGTGAAAAATGCTGTTGGTATTTTGATAGGGATCGCATTAACTCTATAGATTGCTTTGGGTAATAGGGACATTTTAATGGTATTTGCTCTCCCAATCCATGAGCATGGAATATCTTTTCATTTGTTTTTGTCATCTTTAATTTCTTTCATCAGTGTTTTATGGTTTTCAGAGTACATATCTTTCACCTCCTCAGTTAGGCTTATTCTCAGTTATTTTATTATTTTTGGTGCAATTGTAAATGGGATTATTTTCTTAATTTTTCTTTCTGCTGCTTCATTATTAGTGTATACAAATGCAGTGAATTTCTTTATATTGATTTTGTGTCCTGCAACCTTAGTGAATTCAATGATCAGTTTTAGTAGTTTTTGTTGGAGTCTTTAGGGTTTTCTATGTATAGTATCAGATCATCTGCAAATAGTGAAAGTTTTATTTCTTCCTTACCAATCCAGATGCCTTTTATTCTTTTTTCTTGTATGGTTGTGTGGCTAGGACTTCCAGTACTGTGAAGTGAATTACAGTGGTGAGAGTGGACATCTTGTCTTGTTCTTGATATTAGGTGAAAAACTCTCAAGTTTTTTACCATTCAGTATGATGTTAGCTGTGTGTTTTTCATATATGACCTTTATTATGTTGAGGTATGCTCCCTCTAAATTACCTGCTTTGTTGAAGGTTTATATCATGAATAGATGTACTTTGTCAAGTGTTTTTTTCTGCATCTGTTGAAATGATCATATGGTTTTTATCCTTTCTCATGTTGATGTGATGTATCATGATGATTGATTTGCAAATATTGAACCACACTTGCATACTGGAAATAAGTCCCAGTTAATCATGGTGAATGATATTTTTAACGTATTGTTGGATTTGGTTTGCTAATATTTTGTTTGGGATTTTTTCATTTGTGTTCATCAGACATAATTGGCCTGTAGTTCGCTTTTTTTGTAGTGTCTTTGTCTGGTTTTGGTATCAAGGTAATGCTGGCCTCATAGAATTAATTTGGAAGCTTTCCTTCCTCTTCTATTTTTTGGAATAGTTTGAGAAGCATAGATGTTAACTCTTCTCTACATGTTTGGTTGAATTCAGCTGTGAAGCCATCTGGTCCTGGACATTTTTTGGGAGGTTTTTTGATTATTGATTCAATGTAATTGCTGGTAATTAATCTGTTCAAATTTTCTGGTGGTTCCTGCCTCAGTTTTGGGAGGTTGTTTCTCAGAATTTTTCCATTTCTTCTAGATTGTCCAATTTGTTGGCATATAATTTTCTATTCTCTTACAATCCTTTCTATTTCTATGGTGTTGGTTGTTATTTGTTATTTCTCCTCTTTCATTTCTGATTTTGTTTGAGTCTTCTGTTTTTTTCTTTTCTTTTTCTTTCTTTCTTTCTTTTTTTTTTTTTTTTTTGGTTGGGTCTGGCTAAAGACTTATCTATTTTGTTGATCTTTTCAAAGAACCAGCTTCTGGTTTCATTGATCTGTTCTGTTGGTTTTTTAGTTCCTATTTCATTTATCCCAACTCCAATCTTTATTATTTCTTTTCTTCTACTAGGTTTGGGTTTTGTTTGTTCTCCTTTTTCTAGCTCCTAAGGTTAATTGTTTATTTGAGATTTTTCTTGCTTTTTGAGATAGGCTTGTATTGCTGTAAACTTTCATCTCGGAATAACTTTTGCTGTATCCCAAAGATTTTTCACCATCGTGTTTTCATTTTCATATATCTCTATATATTTTTTAATTTCCTCTTTGATTTCTTGGTTGACTCATTTGTTGTTTGAAAGCATATTATTTAACTTCTATGTATTTATGCTCTTTCCAGATTTTTTCTTGTAGTTTATTTCTAGTTTCATAACACTGTGGTCAGAAAAGATGCATGGTATAACTTTGATCTTTTTGAATTTAAGACTTCTTTTGTGGCCTAATATGTGATATATCCTGTAGAATGTTCCATGTGTACTTGAAAAGAATGTGTATTCTGTTTTAGGATGGGATGTTTTGAATATATCTGTTAGATCCATCTGGGTCCAATGTGTCTTCCAGAGTCACTGTTTCTTTGTTGATTTTCTGGTTGGATGATCTATCCACTAAAGTCCCCTACTATTATTGTATTAGTATCAATTACTTCCTTTATGTTTGTTATTAGATGCTTTATGTATTTGGGTGCTTTCGTGTTGGATGCATAAATATTTACAATTGTTATATCTCCTTCCCTTTCCTTCTTCCTATAAAAGGATTCTTCCCTTTATGATTATGTAGTGACCTTCTTTGTCTCTTGTTACAGTACTTTTTTTTTTTTTTTTTAACATTTATTCATTTTTGAGACACAGAGACAGAGTGCTAGTTGGGGAGGGGCAGAGCGAGGTGAGACACAGAATCTGAAGCAGGCTTTAGGCTCTGAGCTGTCATTACAGAGCCTGATGCTGGGCTCAAACCCACAAACCATGAGATCATGACCTGAGCCAAAGTCAGATGCTTAACTGACTGAGCCACCCAGATGCCCCTACAGTCTTTTTAAAAAATGTTTATTTATTTATTTTAAGCACGTGAGAAGGAGAGGGGCAGAGAGAGAGAGAGAGAGAGAGAGAGAGAGAGAGAGAATTCCAAGCAGGCTCCACGCTGTCAGTACAGAGCCAAACCGGGGCTAACCATGAGATCATGAACTGAGCCGAAGTCAGGAGTCAGATGCTTAACTGATTGAGTCACTCAGGTGCTACTATAATCTTTGTTTTAAAGTCTATTTTGTCCAATATAAGTATTGCTACCCCAGCTTTTTTCTTACTTCCATTTGCATGGTAAATGTTTCTCCATCTTTCAATCTGCTTAGGCCTGAAATGAGTCTCTTATAGTCTCATATAGATGGGTCTTGCTTTTTATCCATTCTATCACCCTATATTTTTTGATTGGACCATTTAGTCCATTTACATTCCAAGTAGTTATTGATAGGTATGTACTTATTGCCATTTTGTTAATTGTTTTATGGTTGTGTTTGTACTTTTCTGTTCCTTTCTTCTCTTGCTCTCTTTTCTCATGGTGTGCTAGCTTTCTTTAGTGATATACTTGGATTCCTTTCTCCCTGTTTTTTACAAAAGTATTACTGGTTTTTGATTTGTGCTTATCACTTAGTCTGTATATAACATCTTATTCATATAGCAGTCTATATGAAGTTGATGGTTGCTTAAGTTTGAACCCATTCTTTACTTTTCTCCCCACCCCCAATATTTTAGGTACATTGTGTCATACTTTACATCCTTCTTTTTGTGAGTTCCTTGACTAATTTTTATACATATATGTATTTTTATTACTTTTGTGTTGCCTGCTTTTCTTACTTGTACTTATGATTTTTTTTTTGTTTCCACTCAGAGTCCCGTTTGACATTTCTTATAGGGAGGTTTAGTGGTCATGAATTCTTTTAACTTTTGCCTAGGAAGCTCTTTATCTCTCCTTCTATTGCTAATGATAGCCTTGCTAGATAAAGTATTCTTGGCTGCAGATTTTTTCCTTTCAGCACTTTGAATAGATCATGACACTCCTTTTCTGACCCAAAAAGTTTCTGCTGAAAAATCAGCTGATTGCCTTATGAGGTTTCCCTTGTATGTAACTGTTTTCTTATCTCTTGCTGCTTTTAAAATTCACTGTCATTTTTTGCCATTTTAATTATTATGTGTCTTGGTGTGGACCTCCTTGGGTTGATTTTGTTGGGGTATCTCTGTGCCTACTGGATCTGTATTTGTTTCCCTCCCCAGATTCAGGAAGTTTTCAGGTATTATTTTCTTGAAATAAAATTTCGGTCCCCTTTTCTCTGTCTTCTCCTTCTGGGATCCCTATAATGCAAATGCTATTATACTTGATGGTGTTGCTGAGACCCTGACACTGATTTCATTTTGTATTATTTTTTTTCTCTCACCTGTTCAGCTTGATTGCTTTCTATTACTCTGTCCTCCAGGTTGCTGATCCATTTCTCTACTTCCTCTCGTCTACTATTCATTCCATCCAGTTTATTTTTAATTTCAATTATTGATTTCTCATCTCTGATTGGTTCTTTTTATGTTTTCTATTTCTTTGTTAAGGGTCTCATTGGTGTCCTTCACTCTTTTTTCAGTGAGTAACTATATGACCATTACTTTAAGTTCTCTATCAAACATATTACTTATGTCTGTTTTGCTTAGGTCTCTTTCTGCAATTTTTGTCCTGTTCTTTCATTTGGGACATATTCCTCTGTCTCCTCATTTTGTCTAACTCTCTGTAACTGTTTCTGTGTGTTAGGGAAGTCATCTATGTCTCCTGCTCTTGCAAGTAGTGGCCTTATGAAGAAGTGGTCCTGTATTGCCCTGCAGTGCAGTGTTCCCTCTTCACCAGAACCTGGCACTTCAGGGTATCTCCTCTGTGTGTTGCATGTGCCCTGTTATTGTGGCTGAGCCACTTTTTCCTTCAGTCTGTTGTCTACATTGGCTCTCTTTGCCTGCTGTGGACAGGGTTTGATTCCTGTGTTGTAAGTGGGCCAGTCTGGGGCTGCCTTGGGCTTGAGTTGAGTCACACCAGGTGTTTGCCAGAGATGCAGTAGCACCGAACAGCAGGGCACGTTCCCTGTCCTGCCCCCTGAGAAGCTTTTTATGTGGGCATGCCCTGCAGTCAACTGAGATGTCTACCCCACGTCCACTGCTGGTACCACAGTCTGAGTGTTGCATGTGGTTATCTTTCCTTCTCCCTGGGGCAGGAGTCACTGTGGTGTTGGCTCCTGTTGGGGCTGCTTGTATTGCCAGGCTTGTGGCAGTTTTGGATGGGCTGTGACCGAGAGCATATCGGTGGGGGTGAGTCCACAGGACAGCGCTGGGGCAGGACGTGTGCCGTTATCATGATTTGTGTGGGTTTGCCATTGGAGGACAGCTGGAGTCGAGTCCTGGCTGGAGGGTAAGGGTCCACAGGAAAACATGGGGGTGGGTGCACTGTTAGCATGTTAGAAAGGGAGTGTCAGTGTTGCGCTAGTTCCCACAGGATTCCCTGTGTCTAGACTGGGGGTGTGGGGGATGGATGGTGCCTGCCAGCTCTTTTGTTCTTGGAGAAGTCTCCCAAAGATCTTTGCCCCTCCAGCACAGTCTCTGAGATTAGTAAATAAACCTCCCTCCCCTATGCCTCAGGTATTTTTCAAACCGCTGCTTCCATGCTGTATCCTGCAGGGCTGTTTCTTGTGCTGTCTCTTTAAGGGCAGGGGCTCAGTTCACCTTAGGTTCAGGGATTGACTGGGAGGACTTACAGAACTCTCGTAGAGTCATAACGACAATTACGGCAAGAGAAGCACATGCAGTAAATTCCAAGGGAAACCAGGCACAAGTTTGCAAGTATCCTCTCCCGGTGCAGTCACAACAGGACACACTTAATTCCTCCAGCAACAGGTTGTGACTACACATGTGAGACAATGTCCACCAAGGAAGCTCATTTAGAGACTTAGTTCCCAGAGATTTTCTTTGGGGCTGGTTGGGTAGGCAGCATCTGCCTGGCACATACCGAATCCAGATTTCCAGAAGGAAAAGCAGGTGTTCAGTATAAATCACATCGTTTGTACCTGTGACCCACCTTCCATCTAGGAAGACATTCTCCTCCCATGCTGGGTGATGAGTCTGCCCCATACCCCTATCTCACACCACCTGTTTTCTTGGACCACTCTCAGTACTACTTGTGTCGGTTCGTATCATCTGAGAAGTAGAAGCCAACATGAGATTAGATGTGCAAGACATTTATTGGGAGAAAGCCTGTGAGGAGAAAGGGGGAAAAACACAGAAGTCAGAGGAAGCATCAGACCACATTGTAGCTGTGATCCAACCCTGTGAAGGAGAGAGGGAGGGGGAAGGGGAGAGGGTTGAGTAAGTAAAATCCGAGTACAGTGTTGTTCCAGGAAACTTTCAGCTGGGTCAGTGGTGAGGTGTCAAGCCAGAGTTGCCCACCAGAGGAGTTCTGTGTCTTGCAGGAATGGGCCAGTCATAACATCCCTGCTGTGCTCAGTCATTAGCTCAGGCCAGCCCATGGGAAGTATGGCATGGGCATGAGTTTGAGGCTGGATTCACAAGGGCAGCCGTTTTAAAGTCAGCTCTGTATATAAGTTTTAGAAGTGATTGAGATAATCCAGGAATAGATGATGGGTGAAGAAGCCCAAAACAGAACCTTTAATCATTTTTCTTTCTTTCTTTATTTTAGAGAGAGCAAGAGTGGGGAAGAGGGGCAAAGGGAGAGAGAGAGAGAGGGAGGGAGGATATGAGAGAGAGAGAGAGAGAGAGAGAGAGAGAGAGAGAGAGAGAATATCCTGTTCAGGCTCCACACTTAGCATCAGCCCTGATGGGGGTTCGATCCCACGACCTGGGATCATGACCTGAGCCGAAATCAAGAGTCGGTCTCTCAACCAACTGAGCCACCCAGGTGTCCCCCAAGAGAGAACCTTTAAAGACATTAAATTGAAGTCGTGAGCAGAGAAGAAAGGAGCCAGCATAGGAAGCTGCACAGTGTTTTCAGAGTTAAAATAAAATGGCCCAAGTAAGAGAGAGTTTAAAGCAGAAAATAAAAGCCAGTTTATTAAATGTTATAGAGAAGTCCACAGGATGAAGAGGCTGTTGGTGAGCTCTGAGATCATTTTCAGTGGATTTCAGGGAACAGGATGGAGCAAACTGATAGAGATCTTAATGTATCCTACTTTTGAGAATGGGCAAAATCTTTCCAAATAGGGGTGCCTGGCTGGCTCAGTCAGTGATGCATACATACGACTCTTGATCTGAGAGTTATGAGTTCAAGCCCCATTTTGGGTGTAGAGGTCACTTAAACAAAATATCTTGGGCCACCTAGGTGGCTCAGTTGGTTAATTGTCCAACTCTTGATTTCTGCTCAGGTCATGATATCACGGTTCTGAGTTCGAGCCCCACATGGGGCTCTGTGCTGACAATGGAGAGCCTCCTCCTCTATCTCTCTGCCCCTCCCCTGCTCATACTCGCTCTCTGTCTCTGTCTCTCTCTCAAAAATAAATAAGTAAACATTAAAAAGTCTTTCCATAGAAACAGTATTTAGTTGTGATACTACTTGTATCCATAAAAAATTTAAAATCAAGTGATGTCCTGACTGTGAAATTTCTCAGAATTCAGCATTCTTCTGGTAGACCAACACAAAGACCTGAGAAGGAGAGAAGAGAAATTCAAATGTGGATGAAAAGAAAACGAAAGGAAAGAATGGCGGAATACTTAAATGAGCTGGCGGAAAAGAGAGGGCAAGAACATGATCCTTTCTGCCCCAGGAGCAATCCAGTAAGTTTGTAAAATCAAGGGCAATGGAATTGCCACAGAATATGTGTAGTTTTTCCCTGGAAATTAGTCAAGGAAAGGATTAACAGACCGAAAGGATTATTAGAACAGAAATGTTACCATTTTACTTAAGTCAGAAAATGTTAAGAAATTACCTTAACAAAATGTAGCAAGGTATTCTACAAACCATGTCCTCTTGAACTATTTTAAATATTTTTTTTTACCCCAGGTTAATTATGGCTGTGGCTAATTTGGCCAAATGAAGATGTTGAGTGATTAGGTGACCAGTTGGAGCTATTCCCTTAATTTTCAATGAGAGTTAATAGCAGTTGAACAACTGACTGTGTGTATAGTAAAGCCATTTTAAAAATCAGTCTTCTGGGGTGCCTGGGTAGCTTGGTCTGTTAAGCATCCAGCTCTTGATTTTGGGTCAGGTCATGATCTCACGGTTTGTGAGCCCTGTGTTGGGCTCTGCACTGACAGCGTGGAGCCTGCCTGTCCTCTGCTCGATCTCTCTCCCTCTCTCAAATAAACTTAAAGTTATAAAAATCAATTTTCTATCCATAAGTTATCTACAAAAAATAAAGTGTAAGGTCCAGTCACGTACCAAGGGTACCGTGGTGTGGTGTGTGTGTTTGTGTGCGTGTATGTGTGCGTTTCAGCTAGCCTTTATCAACATTTATTTACTGAGCCTTGACTGTGGACATCACCGTTTTCTTCAGAAGTTGAAATAAAGCAATTTTACTTTATAATCTGAAATATCATAATAGTACTTAATTTTTTCAGCATCATTAGGGAAATAACGTTCTATAAAAGTATATTTTCCAGATAAGGCTGTCACATTTAAGCACCAAATGGTGCAAAAGTAGGTGAACTATATGAAGTGCATAATTTACTCAACTTATGTCTGCAGAAGTCATGTCAATGTTAATATGTAACATTTCTTCTGTTGATAGTTTTAGGGACCTGGTAATGACCTTCGGGCTACTGAGGTACATGACTAGAATCTTTTTTTTTTTTTTTGCATTTATTTATCTATCTATCTATCTATCTATCTATCTATCTATGTATTTAGTTAGAGACAGCACGAGCAGGGGAGGGGCAGAGAGAAAATCCCAAGCAGGCTTTATGTTGTCAGCACAGAGCCCGATGTGGAGTTTGAACTCAACAAACCGCAAAATCACAACCTGAGCTGAAACCAGGAGTTGGACGTTTAACTGACTGAGCCACCCAGATGCCCCATGACTAGAATCTTAAAGCGCATGTGTTTGTGTGTTCCTCCACCCCATGGGGGTGGGTTCTGATATCACCCTCTCTGTGGATCAAGTAAATACCAAAGATAGTTAGAATTGTGCCCAAATTTAGAATAAATTAACTCTGAGGGCACTGGGACTGCTTGGTTCATAGACTTTGTGACCTCTCCATCATGACTGCAGACACCTATTTCTTTATTTTTAGCTTCTATTTAGGTTAAGGTATGGGATTAGTGAGGGGTTAATATAATTGAAAATGTCATTTGAATTTATATCAGAAATTAGTAAGACCTTTAATTTGTTACTGACTACTTCCGTGCAGGACCTACAGAAAGTGAATCCACTTCTATGTACACATTTTTATATACACAATTGTTTGTCAAAGGACTAGACTTCATTAGTAACAGTAATTCTTAATGTTCTGGAATAAGATGTATGTAGCTGACATTTGCCAATTGCTTCATGATGCGTAAGTTTTGAAGAGCTTACAAGTCACAGTGAACGTACTACAGTAGGTTTCTGGTAAACATTTTAAAACATCAAAATGATGGCTTTCAAGGTCTGACTCCTTTCTGCTTTATCAAGCAAGCTCTTGGTGAGATTAATCACAAGACTGAGCATGAAGAGTATGTGTCTCCATCCTTAAAATGCTCTTGTTTTCGATTTTAAACGCAGCAGATAATGTATTTTCTCAAAAGGAGAGAACTTTAATTTAGCTACTAAAATAGATTTTGCATTCCACGTATTAAACCAGATTTTGATTACATGATGCTTTAACATTTTTCACATTTTGTGCTGGGATAGGAAGCTTCATCAAATAGGACAGTGTTTTTGCACTGTTTCCTAAATAGCAAAAATATGTTTTAACCTCCTATTAAAATTGATTAGTGGAATTTTCATGTTTTCCGTGGATCATAATGGCTTAATTATTTGCACTCAGCAATAATGAACTAACTGGGTATTTGTCATGCAGTTTTACATGACTTCAAGAGAAATCAGGCTAAGAGCGAAGATGAAGGATGAAAAAGACAGGTGAGCTGGCTAGCGGTGCACGAGTGTTTTCTCTAACTTGCTCACCCGAGGCCTGGACAGTGTCATAGGAATTCCAATTTTCGCAGTTGTCCCTGTTTGTCCATAAACAGAAAATTATGGGTGATAACTCCAGGGAAAATAATTAGACTCCACTAGCCTTTTTCAGGAATCTGCTTTCAAATATTATTTATCCCATTGAATTTTTGTGACTTCCATTCCTGCCATTCTGTCCCTCTCCCAATCCAGATATGTGCATTTTGAAAATACCCAAAAGGCCCTACAGATACCTTTACTAAAACTACCTAAGGGTTTTAAGAAATCTGAATATGAATTTGCATTTGAAAAGCTTTGAAAAACACAAATGCTAGGTGATCTCAAACATCATGTTCCCTCCAGAAGAATGAACTGAAAATTAATCTTTTATTAAATATTGTTTAATTCTTTGTTTGAAGATTGCTACTCTCTGACCACTATAATCGTCGAATCTCACAAGCGTACAGTCTGATGAATGAATTGTTATCTGAATCAGTACAACTACCAACTACTGCACAGAAACCATTGCTTAACAGACCCAGAACTGCTCACGTTTCCAGACAGCAATGTTCTCTTTCTCCAAGAAGGTAAGACAAACTTTGGCAAGTCATTCAACATGATTATGTCATGTCAGGCATTATAAGAAGAAACTCAGTGCTTTTGTAAACCAAGTTCTGTATATTTGTACCTACCCTGCTCAGAAATATGATAATCAAGTAAAGAAAAAAATGGTCCTATAATTACGAGGTCTTTATAAGCTTATAGAAAGAATCACCAAGGAAAAAGACAAAAATGGCATTAAATCTCTAAGATATAATAACACTTCAGCATACCTAATACAATTTTGATATCCATTCAGTTATTTCCTTCTTTTCTGTAATTTTTAATATTTCCTTCTGTAATTTGCCTCCTAATTGCTCTCCTGTTTCTCCACTTGGCCCCATTCTTGCAGAAGCAGCCCCCACAAGCTTATCACTTCTTCTCTGCTGTCTCTTACAGCACAAACCCAGGCCTAATCATGTCACTTGTGGTGTAGGATTTGGGGTCTACTCAAAATACCAGAGACTCCCTTGAAATATTTTCTTGAATAAAACAGGGTATTAAATACATAAATAGCTGCCAATAAGCAATTTGAAATGGACAAACGGATAAGCAGAAATAACTTCTTTGAAAAAAAGTGAAGCTTGAGGTATGAGACATGGAGAATATTTTGTTGAGAACTGTTATAACACTAAATGTATCACTGAAGTACAGAATAAGCAATGTCAGGTGAATGTATTAATCTGAGCCAGAATTTGGGCTTTTTGAAATATAGTGATTTGGGATTTTAGGAACATAATAATTATATAATTTCTACTTTAGAGAATATCAACATGGTCACAGTATTCCAATAAATCAACCTGGAAAATTCAGATATATATTCAGACCAAGTTGTACCCAAAAGGGAAAAGCTTTTGGACAACCTGAAGGCCCTCCTTGGCCACATGGTAAGGTATTTTAAATTTTGTATAATTTTGTATTCCTTGGGGGAATAGGTCCTTGTCTCCAAAGTTGGTTTGCATTAGTAAAAGCTATAAATCTTCATGAAAAGCAATTCTTATTTCAGTAGAATGCAAGGGATTGATAAACACTTATCTGTGCTGGGATTTTGTTCTATTGCTTTGAAATAGGAAGACCCCAGGAATCTTACTAAACACATGGCTTTTTTTATAATAGAATCTGATCAGTCAGTATTTTAGATATGACTCATTTGGGAATTTGTTTCTTTTGTGTCTCTGGCTAAACATGTAGGCATTTTTACAAATCTAGTTCTGACAGATATCGGGATGGGTTAGATAGATATCAGGATATCACAGAAGAGGAACACTAAGAGGCTCATATCGAAATACCATGTTTTTACCCTTTGAACGTTTAAAGATATAATATCTGTTATTTATTGCTAGCCTTCCTTTAGTTAATTTTTCCATTTTTGGGTTTTGATTACCAGAGTAAAACATACTTATTTTGTGAAATGATTACACATTAAAAATGTATAATCATAGCTACTATGTAGTATAAATGCACACAGCTAAAAATGTATAATAAACCAATGTGCCAGGTTTATTTACAACCCTGTGAGACAGGTACTATTTATTATGTTCCCATTTTAAAGATGAGAAAACCCAGGCAGAGAAAATTGAAATAACTGCCTCAGATCAGATAGCTAGGAAGTAGCAGACCTGGGATTTAAACCTCGTCTGGGTCTGGAGCCTACATACTTAGAACATATGCTTCATTATGCTGTCTCAGTTTAGAAAACTGAAATTTCCATAAATTCCAATCCTTTTAATAAAACTTAATAGTTTGGTTAACTCTTGCTCTTGATTAACAAGTTATAGTAAGAAAATGCTACGCTTGGGGCACCTTGGTGGCTCAGTCAATTAAGCATCCGACTTTGGTTCAGGTCATGATCTCAAGTTCATGAGTTCAAGCCCCGCATCTGGTTCTCTGCTGTCAGCACAGAGCCTGCTTCAGATCTTCTGTGTCTCTCTCTCTCTCTCTCTCTCTCTCTCTGTCCCTCTCCCTCTCCCTCCCCCACTCATGCTTTCTAAAAAATAAACATAAAAAAAAATACTGCTTTTTTGGGGCGCTTGGGTGGCTCAGTCAGTTAAGTGTCTGACTCTTGATTTTGGCTCAAGTCATGATCTCATGGTTTGTGAGATCGAGCCCCATATCGGGCTCCATGCTGACATGGAGCTCTTTCTCCCTCTCTTGAAAAAATAAATAGGGGCGCCTGGGGGCTCAGTCGGTTAAGTGTCTGCCTTTGGGTCAGGTCATGATCTCACGGTTCGTGGGTTGGAGCCCCGCATCGGGCTCTGTGCTGACAGCCCAGAGCCTGAAGCCTGTTTCAGATTCTGTGTCTCCCTCTCTCTGCCCCTCCCCCACGCATGCTCTGTCTTCCTCTGTCTCAGAAATAAACATTAAAAATTTTTTTAAAAATAGATAAAATAAACTTAAAAAAACTGCTCTTTTTAAACTAAAATTTCAAAATAGTAACCATGTTTTCTTTTTTTAATTTTTATTTTATACCTGATACATTTGCCAAGATTAAATACCCAAGGTTGGCAAGGATCTTAAACTCGAACCCATGGTTTCTTAATATCAGATGGAAAAATCTTGGGATTATATGGAAACGTGTCTCTGTCTTGGACCTGTCCAAGGTCAGGCCTGTATTGTTGCACTGCACTTGCCTCTGGTCAGCTCACCCGCCCTTGCTGGACCTTGAAGAGGTACTCCTGCTGCTCTGGGTTCAGAAGCCCTCAGTGACCCCACCCCACACAGAGCAGTCCAGAGCTTGTCCCTGGCCTTCGACGCATCCTCCCCTTCGGCCTCCTTAGCCTCCTCCCCATTTAATTGGTGCTGGGTGCCAGCTTGTTTTCCAGCCACCTTCTGTGCTTTGGTGCCCCATTCTTTTGTTGAAATTCTCCCTTACCTTGAATGCCTCACCTCTGCATCTTGGAAGCCATCCCTATCTTAACTCTTTAGTTCCTCTAACCTAATGTCATGAATTTTAACGTCCATAATTTCAGTTTTAAATTGGGGCTGATATTTACCTTGCATGGTGGTTGTGAATATTAGAACTTTTTTTTTCCTGTTTTTTTTTTTGAGAGAGAACATGTGCCAGGGTGAGCCATGAGCAGGGAAGGGGCAGAGGGGGAGAGAGAATCTTTTTTTTTCAAACAACTTTTTACTTTTTATTATTTAAAAAAGTTTTTTTAATGTTTATTTTTGAGAGAGAGAGAGAGAGAGAGTGAGTGAGTGTGGGGCAGGGGCAGAGAGAGAGGGAAACAGAGAATCTGAAGCAAGCTCTGAGCTGTCAGCGCAGAGCTGGACATGCGACTCGAATTCACAAACTGAGATCATGACCTAAGTCAAAATCGGAGGCTCAACAGACTGAGCCACCCAGATGCCCCTGTAAACACCTTTTTAAAAAAAAGTGTTTATTTTGAGAGAGAGAGTGTATGTGCGCGTGTGACGCGGGGGAGGGGCAGAGAGCTAGCATCCCAAGCAGGCTCCTCATAGTCAGCTTGGAGCCCAATGTGGGACTCTGTTTCACGAGATCATGACCTGAGCCAAGATCGAGAGTTGGACGCTTAACTGAGCCACCCACGCTCCCCTAGAGATAACTGTTTTAGCTACCATTGTAGCTGGGTTTTTTTTTTGTGCTCTGACCCCTCAATCACATGTGCATGCAACACGTCTCATGTTGTAGTTGCTTGTAAACTCATGTCCTATGCTTGACTATATTTTTTGAGGGTAGAAACACTCTCTTCTTTATCTCGTACTCTCACACTGAACAAATGAAATAATTGAATACTTGGATAAATGAAAACAATGGCTATTTAGCTTTTCTGCCTAAAAATAGCTTTTTATAAACTACTGTCCGGGAATACCAGTGGGTGGGTATTGCTGTATTTATATCAGAGAAGACCAGTATATGACCAGCTGTTACCCCAGCTCACCTGTCACTTAGCTTCCCCAGAATGTGAGAGACCAAAGCAACTTGAGGGGCTGGTGAACAAGCTGGCTTCTCTCTCCAAGTTGTGCCTACATGTGGCCTCTTCCACACCCAGAACCCAGCCATTTCCCTTGGCCGCATTCAGAGGCTTAGACACCCCAATATTGTGGGGCAGTGGGAGAAACCCATGCATAACTGATCCCAGGTCCTATCCTAGTCAGTGACCCATGTCACCTGGGCCCACATGGGGCAAGTGCAGTCATTGCACAGACAGGGAGGGAGAGCTCATCAGGATTTTAAAATTCATTATAGCTTATTTTGTAAAAGAAGAGTTGTTCTGAAGATACTGGTGAGTCTTTGTGTTGTTACCTGTCTTGTAAAGCAGTGTGTAATTTCTGGCTAATATCTTCAGCTCTGATTGCAAACCGTTACCCTTAGTGATCGCCCTGCCTTTTTTTTTTTTTTTTTTTTGCTTGTTTTATGTTTAGTTTCATCAAAAGCAATATAAAGGCTGTATGATAAGTAACTAAGAAGCATCAAAGGCAGAGTTCTAGCCCGTGGAATCATGCGGGCCTGTATTCATAACCCAGCTCTGCGGCTCACTTTGTGCCCTCAAATATGTTATTTACAACCTATCTTACAGAAGTGTTGAGATAATAAGGAAAGCATTTTGGGACACCTGGGTGGCCCAGTCAGTCGAGTGTCCAATTTTGGCTCAGGTCATGATCTCACAGTTTGTGGGTTTGGGTTCCCGTGTCGGGCTCTGTGCTGACAGCTCAGAGCCTGGAGCCTGCTTCGGATTCTGTGTCTCCCACTCTCTCTGCTCCTCCCTGCTCGTGCTCTCTTACTCTCTAAAGTAGATAGATAAGTAAGTATTTTAAAAAGATATGGAAAGTACTTTGCATACTATAAATAGTAAATGGTGTTCTTAACCCGAGAACTTTCTTATCATTCTTGATCGTTCTTTCCATACGGTGTAACTTGGCATCCGTCAAGGTGTTTACTGCTAAGAGGCTTATGTGCCTGGCTCTTCCAGTTGTCAGAGAGGGTGTCCAGGCACATTTGCCGTTTTGAAAAAGGACCACGGTTGTGCTGTGAGGGTCCCAAGTTTCAAAGCAGAGTTTTCCTTTCCTTCCTCTGCACTTCTGTTTTGCTTTCTTGCTTCAAATCGACTACCGTGTATCGGGTCCTCTTAGTCACAGGTTTCTGTCCTCAAAGAATTTCTAATACGATATGTATACAGAAGGTTAAAGAAGTTTGCCTGTTTTTCTAGGAACCGCTACTTTTACCACACAGAACAAAGGCGATGGAGCCAAAGTGGCAGTAAGAAAGCCTGTGCTGTCTCCAGTTACCTTCCACAAAGGTAATGGGAAGTAAAGTTCTCTTTTTGTTTTAAGTAGGCTTCGCACCTAGCGGGGAGCCCAACATGGGACCCGACCCTGAGGTCAAGACCTGGAGCTGAGATCAAGAGTCAGATGCTTAGCCGACCGAGCCACCCAGGCACTTCAAGAATAAAGTTCTTTTTTAAAAAATTTTTAAAAAGATTTTATTTATTTTTGAGAGAGAGGGAGAGACAGAGTACGATCAGGGGAGGGGCAGAGAGAGAGGGGGAAACAGAATCTGAAGCGGGCTCCAGGCTCTGAGCTGTCAGTATAGAGCCCGATGCAGGGCTTGAACTCGTGAACCGTGACCTGATCATGACCTGAGACAAAGTCGGATGCTTAATGGACTGAACCACCCAGGTGCCCCAAGAATAAGGTTCTCGAACTTAAATTTTTAAAAATCATAAGACACGGGGTGCCTGGGTGGCTCAGTCAGTTACGCGTCCTCCTCGTGATTTTGGTTCAGGTCATGATCTCATAGGTCGTGAGTTCGAGCCCCATGTCAGGCTTCGCATCGTCTCTCCCTCTCTCTACCCCTCCCCCGCTCAAGTTCGCACTCTCAAAATAAACTTAAAAATTTTCTTAAGTCATAAGACACTCTCAGAAATGTCAAATACAGGGCACCTGGGTGGCTCAGTTGGTTAATTGTCTGACTCTTGGTTTTGGCTCAGGTCATGATCTTGTGGTTCGTGGGTTTGAGCCCTGCCTTAGGCTCTGCACTGTGGAGCCTGCTTGGGATTCTGTCTGTCTCCCCCCCTCTCTCTGCCCCTCCCCTGCGCTCGCTTGCTTGCTCGCTCTCTCTCAAAATAAACAAACTTTAAAAACTATTTCAGATACCGATTTCAGAGTGAAGAGTATGGCTGTGTGTGCAGCAGTTGAGAGAACAGGCTGTGGGGTTAGCTTTGTTTGGAATCCTAGTTCACCACTTACTCTTTAGCCCTAGGAAAATTCCTAACCCATCTGTGTAAGCCTCGGTTTTCTCACCAGCAAACTATGTGTTATAATATTGAGAACATATATATTGTGGGCTTAGCACAGTACCGAACATAAAAACAAGTACTCGGGAAGGTGCTATTATCACATGGTCATGCAGCACCAAACTCCTAAGTTTGGGGATTCCAAATTAGCTGTGCTCTGATCAGCCAGACAGGGGATGGTAATGATCTTAAGAATGAAGGTCTAACCCACCATTCACTCCATGTTACTCTTCACCGTTTAAAAGGTATTTTCACTACGCTAAGCGAGATTAGTCAGAGAAAGACAAATATCATATGACTTCACTCATGTGAGTGAAGATACAAAGATACAAAACAGAGGAACATAAAGGAAGCAAAAATAATATAAAAACAAGGAGGGGGGCAAAACATAAGAGACTCGTAAACAGAGAACAAACTGAGGGTTGTGGGTGGGGGGATGGGCTAAATGGGTGAGGGGCATTAAGGAAGATACTTGTTGGGATGAGCACTGGGTGTTCTTTTTTTTTATTTTTTATTTTTTTTTAATTTAAAGCTAAATTTATTTATTTATTTATTTTTCAATATATGAAATTTATTGTCAAATTGGTTTCCATACAACACCCAGTGCTCATCCCAAAAGGTGCCCTCCTCAATACCCACCCCCCACCCTCCCCTCCCTCCCACCCCCCATCAACCCTCAGTTTGTTCTCAGTTTTTAAGAGTCTCTTATGCTTTGGCTCTCTCCCACTCTAACCTCCTTTTTTTTCCCCTTCCCCTCCCCCATGGGTTTCTGCTAAGTTTCTCAGGATCCACATAAGAGTGAAACCATGTGGTATCTGTCTTTCTCTGTATGGCTTATTTCACTTAGCATCACACTCTCCAGTTCCATCCACGTTGCTACAAAAGGCCATATTTCATTTTTTCTCATTGCCACGTAGTATTCCATTGTGTATATAAACCACAATTTCTTTATCCATTCATCAGTTGATGGACATTTAGGCTCTTTCCATAATTTGGCTATTGTTGAGAGTGCTGCTATAAACATTGGGGTACAAGTGCCCCTATGCATCAGCACTCCTGTATCCCTTGGGTAAATTCCTAGCAGTGCTATTGCTGGGTCATAGGGTAGGTCTATTTTTAATTTTCTGAGGAACCTCCACACTGTTTTCCAGAGCGGCTGCACCAATTTGCATTCCCACCAACAGTGCAAGAGGGTTCCCATTTCTCCACATCCTCTCCAGCATCTATAGTCTCCTGATTTGTTCATTTTGGCCACTCTGACTGGCGTGAGGTGATATCTGAGTGTGGTTTGGATTTGTATTTCCCTGATGAGGAGCGACGTTGAGCATCTTTTCATGTGCCTGTTGGCCATCCGGATGTCTTCTTTAGAGAAGTGTCTATTCATGTTTTCTGCCCATTTCTTCACTGGGTTATTTGTTTTTCGGGTGTGGAGTTTGGTGAGCTCTTTATAGATTTTGGATACTAGCCCTTTGTCCGATATGTCATTTGCAAATATCTTTTCCCATTCCGTTAGTTGCCTTTTAGTTTTGTTGGTTGTTTCCTTTGCTGTGCAGAAGCTTTTTTTCTTCATAAGGTCCCAGTAATTCATTTTTGCTTTTAATTCCCTTGCCTTTGGGGATGTGCCGAGTAAGAGATTGCTACGGCTGAGGTCAGAGAGGTCTTTTCCTGCTTTCTCCTCTAAGTTTTTGATGGTTTCCTGTCTCACATTCAGGTCCTTTATCTATTTTGAGTTTATTTTTGTGAATGGTGTGAGAAAGTGGTCTAGTTTCAACCTTCTGCATGTTGCTGTCCAGTTCTCCCAGCACCATTTGTTAAAGAGACTGTCTTTTTTCCATTGGATGTTCTTTCCTGCTTTGTCAAAGATGAGTTGGCCATACATTTGTGGGTCTAGTTCTGGGGTTTCTATTCTATTCCATTGGTCTATGTGTCTGTTTTTGTGCCAATACCATGCTGTCTTGATGATTACAGCTTTGTAGTAGAGGCTGAAGTCTGGGATTGTGATGCCTCCTGCTTTGGTCTTCTTCTTCAAAATTACTTTGGCTATTTGGGGCCTTTTGTGGTTCCATATGAATTTTAGGATTGCTTGTTCTAGTTTCGAGAAGAATGCTGGTGCAATTTTGATTGGGATTGCATTGAATGTGTAGATAGCTTTGGGTAGTATTGACATTTTGACAATATTTATTCTTCCAATCCATGAGCAGGGAATGTCTTTCCATTTCCTTATATCTTCTTCAATTACCTTCATAAGCTTTCTATAGTTTTCAGCATACAGATCTTTTACATCTTTGGTTAGATATATTCCTAGGTATTTTATGCTTCTTGGTGCAATTGTGAATGGGATCAGTTTCTTTGTCTTTCTGTTGCTTCATTGTTAGTGTATAAGAATGCAACTGATTTCTGTACATTGATTTTGTATCCTGCATCTTTGCTGAATTCATGTATCTGTTCTAGCAGACTTTTGGTGGAGTCTATTGGATTTTCCATGTATAGTATCATGTCATCTGCAAAAAGTGAAAGCTTGACTTCATCTTTGCCAATTTTGATGCCTTTGATTTCCTTTTGTTGTCTGATTGCTGATGCTAGAACTTCCAACACTATGTTAAACAACAGTGGTGAGAGTGGGCATCCCTGTCATGTTCCTGATCTCAGGGAAAAAGCTCTCAATTTTTCCCCATGGAGGATGATGTTAGCTGTGGGCTTTTCATAAATGGCTTTTATGATCTTTAAGTATGTTCCTTCTATCCCGACTTTCTCAAGGGTTTTTATTAAGAAAGGGTGCTGAATTTTGTCAAAGGCCTTTTCTGCATCGATTGACAGGATCATATGGTTCTTATCTTTTCTTTTATTAATGTGATGTATCACAATGATTGATTTGCAAATGTTGAACCAGCCCCGCATCCCAGGAATGAATCCCACTTGATCATGGTGAATAATTCTTTTTATATGCTGTTGAATTCGATTTGCTAGTATCTTATTGAGAATTTTTGTATCTATATTCATCAGGGATATTGGCCTGTAGTTCTCTTTTTTTACTGGGTCTCTATCTGGTTTAGGAATCAAAGTAATACTGGCTTCATAGAATGAGTCTGGAAGTTCTTTCCCTTTCTATTTCTTGGAATAGCTTGAGAAGGATAGGTATTATCTCTGCTTTAAACATCTGGTAGAACTCCCCTGGGAAGCCATCTGGTCCTGGACTCTTATCTGTTGGGAGATTTTTGATAACCGATTCAATTTCTTCGCTGGTTATGGGTCTGTTCAAGCTTTATATTTCCTCCTGATTGAGTTTTGGAAGTGTGTGGGTGTTTAGGAATTTGTCCATTTCTTCCAGATTGTCCAATTTGTTGGCATATAATTTTTCATAGTATTCCCTGATAATTGTTTGTATCTCTGAGGGATTGGTTGTAATAATCCCATTTTCATTCATGATTTTATCTATTTGGGTCATCTCCCTTTTCTTTTTGAGAAGCCTGGCTAGAGGTTTGTCAATTTTGTTTATTTTTTCAAAAAACCAACTCTTGGTTTTGTTGATCTGCTCTACAGTTTTTTTAGATTCTATATTGTTTATTTCTGCTCTGATCTTTATTATTTCTCTTCTCCTGCTGGGTTTAGGCTGTCTTTGCTGTTCTGCTTCTATTTCCTTTAGGTGTGCTGTTAGATTTTGTATTTGGGATTTTTCTTGTTTCTTGAGATAGGCCTGGATTGCAATGTATTTTCCTCTCAGGACTGCCTTCACTGCGTCCCAAAGCGTTTGGATTGTTGTATTTTCATTTTCGTTTGTTTCCATATATTTTTTAATTTCTTCTCTAATTGCCTGGTTGAGCCACTCATTCTTTAGTAGGGTGTTCTTTAACCTCCATGCTTTTGGAGGTTTTCCAGACTTTTTCCTGTGGTTGATTTCAAGCTTCATAGCATTGTGGTCTGAAAGTATGCATGGTATAATTTCAATTCTTGTATACTTATGAAGGGCTGTTTTGTGACCCAGTATGTGATCTATCTTGGAGAATGTTCCATGTGCACTCGAGAAGAAAGTATATTCTGTTGCTTTGGGATGCAGAGTTCTAAATATATCTGTCAAGTCCATCTGATCCAATGTATCATTCAGGGCCCTTGTTTCTTTATTGACCGTGTGTCTAGATGATCTTTCCATTTCTGTAAGTGGGGTGTTAAAGTCCCCTGCAATTACCACATTCTTATCAATAAGGTTGCTTATGTTTGTGAGTAATTGTTTTATATATTTGGGGGCTCCTGTATTCGGTGCATAGACATTTATAATTGTTAGCTCTTCCTGATGGATAGACCCTGTGATTATTATATAATGCCCTTCTTCATCTCTTGTTACAGCCTTTAGAGTCTAGTTTGTCTGATATAAGTATGGCTACTCTAGCTTTCTTTTGGCTTCCAGTAGCATGATAAATAGTTCTCCATCCCCTCACTCTCAATCTAAAGGTGTCCTCAGGTCTGAAATGAGTCTCTTGTAGACAGCAAATAGATGGGTCTTGTTTTTTTATCCATTCTGATACCCTATGTCTTTTGGTTGGTGCATTTAATCCATTTACATTCAGTGTTATTATAGAAAGATACAGGTTTAGTGTCATTGTGATGTCTGTATGTTTTATGCTTGTAGCGATGTCTCTGGTACTTTGTTTCACAGGCTCCCCCTTAGGATCTCTTGTAGGGCTGGTTTCGTGGTGACGAATTCCTTCAGTTTTTGTTTGTTTGGGAAGACCTTTATCTCTCCTTCTATTCTAAATGACAGACTTGCTGGATAAAGGATTCTCGGCTGCATATTTTTTCTGTTCAACACATTGAAGATCTTGTGCCAATCCTTTCTGGCCTGCCAAGTTTCAAAAGAGAGATCAGTCACGAGTCTTATAGGTCTCCCTTTATATGTGAGGGCACGTTTATCCCTTGCTGCTTTCAGAATTTTCTCTTCATCCTTGTATTTTGCCAGTTTCACTATGATATGTCGTGCAGAAGATCGATTCAAGTTACGTCTGAAGGGAGTTCTCTGTGCTTCTTGGATTTCAATACCTTTTTCCTTCCCCAGTTCAGGGAAGTTCTCAGCTATTATTTCTTCAAGTACACCTTCAGCACCTTTCCCTCTCTCTTCCTCCTCTAGGATACCAATTTTGCGTATATTATTTCTTTTTAGTGTATCACTTAGTTCTCTAATTTTCCCCTCATACTCCTGGATTTTTTTATCTCTCTTTTTCTCAGCTTCCTCTTTTTCCATAACTTTATCTTCTAGTTCACCTATTCTCCTCTGCCTCTTCAATCCGAGCCGTGGTGATTTCCATTTTATTTTGCATCTCGTTTAAAGCGTTTTTCAGCTCCTCCTGACTACTCCTTAGTCCCTTGATCTCTGTAGCAATAGATTCTCTGCTGTCCTCTATACTGTTTTCAAGCCCAGTGATTAATTTTATGACTATTATTCTAAATTCACTTTCTGTTATATTATTTAAACCCTTTTTGATCAGTTCATTAGCTGTTGTTATTTCCTGGAGATTCTTTTGAGGGGAATTCTTCCGTTTGGTCATTTTGGATAGTCCCTGGAGGGTGCGGACCCACAGGGCACTTCCCCTGTGCTGTGGTGTATAACTGGAGTTGTTGGGTGGGGCCGAGTCAGACCTGATGTCTGCCCCCAGCCCACCGCTGGGGCCACAGTCAGACTGGTGTGTGCCTCCTCTTCCCCTCTCCTAGGGGCAGGATTCACTGTGGGGTGGCGTGGCCCGTCTGGGCTACTTGCACACTGCCAGGCTTGTGGTGCTGGGGATCTAGCGTATTAGCTGGGGTGGATGGGCAAGGTGCACGGGGGCGGGAGGGGCAGGCTCAGCTCGCTTATCCTTTGGTGATCCGCTTTGGGAGGGCCCTGTGGCAGCGGGAGGGAGTCAGACCCGCTGCCGGAGGGGTGGCTCCGCAGAAGCACAGCGTTGGGTGTTTGCGCAGAGCAAGCAAGTTCCCTGGCAGGAACTAGTTCCCTTTGGGATTTTGGCTGGGGGATGGGCGAGGGAGATGGCGCTGGCGAGCGCCTTTGTTCCCCACCAAACTGAGCTCTGTCGTCCTGGGTTTCAGCAACTCTCCCTCCCTTTGTCCTCCAGCCTTCCAGCTTTCTGAGCAGAGCTGTTAACTTATGACCTCCCAGAGGCTAAGTCCCGCTTGCTGTGGGACCACACTCCGTCCGGCCCCTCCGCTTTTGCCAGCCAGACTCGGGGGCTCTGCTTGGCCGGCAGGCTGCCCCTCCGCCCCGGCTCCCTCCTGCCAGTCCGTGCCACGTGCACCGCCTCTCCGCCCTTCCTACCCTCTTCCATGGGCCTCTCGTCTGCGCTTGGCTCCGGAGACTCCGTTCTGCTAGTCTTCTGGTGGTTTTCTGGGTTATTTAGGCAGGTATAGGTGGAATCTAAGTGATCAGCAGGACACGCGGTGAGCCCAGAGTCCTCCTACGCCGCCATCTTCTCGAGAATCCTCGCACTGGGTGTTATATACAGGGGATGAATCTACTCCTGAAATCATTATTGCACTAAATGCTAACTTGCATTTAAAATTCTTAAAAATACATAAATAAAATAAAAAATAAAAGGTATTTTCATGTTCATTCTCCTGTTAGCTCTCTGTGACAACACTGGTAGACAGGGCAACTATTATCCCCATCTTACAGCTGAAACAGCAGAGGCTTAGAGAAGCCAAGGTGGGGGGGGGGGGCTGCTTCGGATCCCCCTAGAACAATAAAAATAACAGTTACAGAGAATTTACATGATGCCAAGCATGGTATTAACACTTCATGTGCATGATCTCCCTTAATCCTCCAGTTCATCCACTGAGGTCTGTTACCCTAGTTACCCTAGTTAAAAGAACTCAATTTGGTAGGGATAATGATGGAAACACTGATTACATGTGTTACAAAAATGATGAGAAACATGAATTGTTCTGTGTCTCTCCACTGCCACCTTCTTTCCTTACAGATTCATCTTTCAGTTTACCACCTCTCTCTTCAGCTGTGTCTGCTGTTTAACCTGTCAAGTTTTAATGCTGATGGCTGCATTTCTTAGAAATTCTCTTTGGTTCTTTCTCCATAGTTTTCCCCACTATATGCCTTAAAACCCAATGCTGTAGTTAGGATTAGTTTGAGTCCTAGAAGCATCATTTCCTGTGCTTTTAACTGTATAATCTCAGACCTTTTTTTTTTCCTCTTTCAGAGTCTCTCATTTTAATATTTTGCAAAATATTTTCTAGTTTAGAGTACCCCAAGGGGTGCCTGGCTGGCTCAGTAGAGCATGTGACTCTGGATCCCAGGGTTGTGAGTTTGAGCGCCACGTTGGGTATAGAGTTTACTTTAGAATAAAATAGCGGGGGTTCTCCAGATATTTTCTAAACAAATACCTATCAATGTTAGTTTAACAGATAAAATAGCCGCAAAATACAGTGTTGGCCCCCAAATAGCTGAAGTTACATGTACACTGGTATTCTATTTATGCAAGCTCCAGAGATCCAGGGTTTTGTGTTCGTGAAGTGTGTTACGATCTAGCATGAGGCTTTGCCCATAGAAAGGCAAATAGAAGTATTTGTTTCATTATCCCAGTGGTAGCCTTATCTGACAGGATGAAATTGAGTACAGCTCCACGTTTGTGGCTTGGGGGTGTGTGTGGAGTGTGGCCCAATAATTGACAAGGGGGCAAGAAGAGGAACAGGGTTTTCTCCTGGCGGAAGCAGAGGCAACGGATTCAGTTTCACCGTTCAGCTCCGGACTCCTCCGGCTAGTCTCCAGAGATAATGTTCGTCAATATGCTTTCTAAAGAAACTGAGTGGCAGTGTTCACTGTCCACAGAGAGAGTGCTTCTTTGAGGTTTCTGCCTAGTTTCTGCTGTGGAGTTTCTCCTTGATGTATCATGGGTCTTTTACCTTTGATAGCATTCACTGTCCACAATGGGGCAGGAACACCCAAACTTGAAAAGCTTTTTTGCACATGCTCAGTTTCACAGCATTGTTTCCATATTGTATTTTTATTTTAAGACTGGATATCCCGAACAAATCCTAGAGAAATGCAGTCTGATCTGAAGAGAAGGAAATTACAAAGCCATCCCTGGGTAAAGCAAGGTGAGAGAAAGCCAGTGATAGCTTCTCAGGTGTGTAGATACCCCAGGGGTAAAGGTTTATCCTTTTACATGCAGGACTGTTCACCTTAATTTCTCAATTTTGGTGGTGATTTTGTCATTCTTTTTAGATGGCAATAATTATGTTCATTTGACAAGAGTATTGAAGTCTAGTTACCAGGTCAATTGTAGCAGAAGTGGAGGTGGGATTAGTTGGTGGCCACAGCCTTTGCTAATCTCTTTTCACAGCCTGACTACTTGAAGCAACAACTCAGCGCCCGTCTCCATTTGTTTCCGTCTGCTTTGGAGACACGGCCTGCCTTTGTGGTTATAATACTGCTTAACCACGTGTTGGTTTCTCTTTTTATTATCCTTCAGTCTTCAGTCTTTCTGTTTTGCTGGCTGTTTTCTTTTTCAACACAGTGTTCACCCAACTTTGCAGCTGGAACTTCTCCACAGTTCCATTCTCTCTGTGGCCTCTCCTCCCTCGACTCTCTTGTCCTACAGGTTACCACTGTTTTTAAAATTAAGAGATGGCCAGAATTCATTTTCCTTCTGTCACAATGACAGGGCAGGAATTGTTAGAACCATATCCAGACCTTATGATTCAAATATTAGGTAAAATGTGACTGCCTTAGATGTGATGATAAAAATCAGAATAAACCAACAAACTTATAAATGAATCGGTCCCATCGTAACTTTGTCCTTTTCCCTTGAAAGGTTCTAGTGGTCCGTGTGGGAGTCTGCAGTGTACGAAAAAACACATCAGTGCTGAGCTTTCACCTCGATCAAAGCAGGTGCGTATAGAGTATGAGAGAGAGACCGTGGTGAGCCCCTGGACAACTGTTCACGAGAGTCCTGCTTCCCTTCTACAGGTAAGCATTGTTCCAGATTTCAATTTGTCTGGTGATTTCCGTGTGTTCCCTAGTTCCATCTGTTTTGTTTTGCGGGATGTAGAGATACTGCAAGATTGAAGGGGTAATTCAGAGCATCTACACCTTTGGCTTAGGGCTCCAGCATTTATCAGAACTTTCCTTGATTTTGCATTTTCCTTTTAACTAAAAGATAACAAAACATTAAGAACAGATCATTGTACGACAAGTATAAAAACCCACTGTGTCCATTCTTCAGATCTGGTGCCAGCGTCTAGCTGTGTCAGGTGACGTTCAGCCCACTGTCGATCCCGTTGGGCTGGGCAACCCCTGTCCTGGGTTTGCTTTGCATTTCCTTCGCCAGTTGGTGCATGAGCGACTAGAATCTTTGGAAAGCTTAGTTCACGTTCCGTTTACTTTTTCCTCAGGCTAAGACCACAGCTTACTACCTTTCTTAATTTGATAGGACTTGGCAGCAACCGAAGAAGAGCTAGAGCCTCCTTTCGGGGTGGGTGGCGTCGACAGTGTGTCTGGGAGCACTGGCAGCATCCTCAGCAGACTTGACTGGAACGCCATTGAAGACATGGTGGCCGGCGTGGACGACAAGAACCTGTCTCTCCACTGGGCCCTGGACCTGTAAGACCTGCGTATCATTGTTTCCCGGCAGAGACTAGCATCTCAGTGATGTAGTTCTGAAAGATTGGAGTGTTTAAGGGAGAGAAGCAACGAAGGAAGCAGCATGAATATACCACCTGCAGCCATATCATTCCCTGGATTAGCCATTTCAAGAGGGAAAATAAACACTTCTCAATAATTTTGCCTTCATGGGGAAACGGTTGTTTATAGATACACGCTTTTGCATTTGGTATCTCTTTAGGCATACTTTTTACAATGATGAAAAAAATGAAAAGGACCTGTCAAGCCAGTTTACATAATATTTAAGTTATTTATTATCACCTCCTCCTTTACTACCCCCCAAGTTTTGAGAAGCAACCTTATATGGATAAACCCGACGGAAAAAATTCTTTCGTTGTGGAGAAGAAAGTCACAATCTCGCCCTGAGACATAATGAGCTCCATTTTAAAACAGAGCCTTACTCACCTGTGCAGGCCTGGCCCAGGAGTGAAAAAGGAACCCCTTTCCACCAATACTGGACTTCTAAATAAGCCAAGTTTCACGGAGGCCAGATCTGTCCTCTGCTCTGTAACCTGAAAAGCCTTGAAGAAACAGGGCTGGATGCTTTGAGTGGGAAACAGGATTCCCGACTCTAGAAAGCTCACGTTAAGTTTATAAAAACTACGGTGCAGAGACGTGGGTAGTTTCTGGCATTGCACCCAAATAATAATTTGGGAGATAATTTTTGTGAGAAGAAACTAAAAACCTTCACGCATTTGTCAATTTTTGGTGTAGTATCAAAGAATACTACTGTCTGAAAAAGCTATGAAATATACCTCCTTTTCCAACTACATTTGTGAGGCCAGATTTTTTTCGTATATACTTTGACCAGAACAACATGCTGGAAGAGGTTGAATGCAGAAGCGGGTATGGGAATTCAGCTGTCTTCCATTAAGCCAAACATTAAAGAGATTTGTAAAACTATGAAACTGCTACTCTTCTCATCAAGTTTTGATTTGGAAAAATAGTTATCTTTTGTAAATATGTCTTATAAACATTGGGTCATTGTAATTAAAAATGTTTAAACTTTCTCTGTTTTCATTTTTAACATGATAAATGTTCACAGATACACCCACATAAAAAAAAGCTCTTTAGGACCCTTGATTTTTATAAGGCGAACACAAAGTTTGAGAACTGCTGTTTTAGAGCTATGTGTGAACTCTTAACAACTTGACATTTTACACCACTTCAGAAATAAAGGGGTTTTACAACAGTATAATCCCTTTTACCTCCCTGCTCCTGTTCTGACTTAAACATTTAGTTGTCTTATCATTTCCAGTGCTTTTTCATTTCTTCCTGTAGATCCAAATCTCTGTCTAGTATTTCCCTTCTCTAGTATTTCCCTTCAGCCTGAAGATCATTGGATTTCGTATAGTGCAGATCTTCTGGCAATTAATTCTCTCAGGCTTCATTGACAGAACTATATCTTACCCTCGTTATTGAAGGGTATTTTCTGTAGCCCTTATTCTAGGGCAAGATTTTTACTTCTAGGCTGGATGTCTGGAGTGTTAATGAGGTATTAGCAGGGTCTCGCTGCTCTGGCTGGGCAGAGCCTCCCTCACCCCCCAGCCGTGCTCAGCCTCAGTGACCACCTTCTGGTGTGCCTCAGGGAGTCTCGTACTGAATACAGCAGCTCTGCCCCGTCTGCACACAGACTTTTGGGAATCGTCTCCGTGCAGCCAGCTTCCTTCTCTCTGTTGCCCTGGCTTGCAGAAGCCAGCCACTGTTACCACCCTGACCTCTGCCTCTTCAGCATCGTAGGAGGACCGCAAGTGTTCCGCTCGGACTCTAGTTCGTTATGTTGAAGTCATCGGGACAATATCCTTAAGCAGACAGCTAGGCGTTCAGGAGACTTACCTCAGGAGTCTCCCTTCTCTCCGGGATCACTGTTCCGTGTTGCCTATTTTCCAGTGTCTAAGAGCAGTTGCCTCACGTGTGTTTTGACTCACTTTATGGTTCAGACAGGCAGATGAGTCAGGTGGTAGTTACTCTGTCATAGGTGAGGTGGAAGCGTTCTCTTAGTGAACATCCACACAATAAACCTGAAACTGTGGAGTGAACGAGGGCAGAGAGTATCAGCAGAGGACTGATATTCCTAGGCAGTCTCAACTTCTAGCTTGAGTCTCAACCTCTGGCTGCAGTACAAAAACTGCAGTACAGTGGGGGCGCCTGGGTGGCATATAGCGGGGAAAACTATGGAGAAAGAACCAAAGAGAATTTCTAAGAAATGCAGCCATCAGCATTAAAACTTGACAGGTTAAACAGCAGACACAGCTGAAGAGAGAGGTGGTAAACTGAAAGATGAATCTGTAAGGAAAGAAGGTGGCAGTGGAGAGACACAGAACAATTCATGTTTCTCGTCATTTTTGTAACACATGTAATCAGTGTTTCCATCATTATCCCTACCAAATTGAGTTGTTTTCACTAGGGTAACTAGGGTAACAGACCTCAGTGGATGAACTGGAGGATTAAGGGAGATCATGCACATGAAGTGTTAATACCATGCTTGGCATCATGTAAATTCTCTGTAACTGTTATTTTTATTGTTCTAGGGGGATCCGAAGCAGCCCCCCCCCCACCTTGGCTTCTCTAAGCCTCTGCTGTTTCAGCTGTAAGATGGGGATAATAGTTGCCCTACCAGTGTTGTCACAGAGAGCTAACAGGAGAATGAACATGAAAGTACCTTTTATTTTTTTATGTATTTAAAAAAATTTTTTTTAACGTTTATTTTTGAGACAGAGAGAGACAGAGCATGAACGGGGGAGGGTCAGAGAGGGAGACACAGAATCCAAAGCAGGCTCCAGGCTCTGAGCTGTCAGCACAGAGCCCGACACGGGGCTCGATCTCACGGACCATGAGATCATGACCTGAGCCGAAGTCGGACGCTTAACCGACTGAGCCACCCAGGCGCCTCTTATTTATGTATTTTTAAGAATTTAAAATCCAAGTTAGCATTTAGTGCAATAATGATTTCAGGAGTAGATTCATCCCCTGTATAGAACACCCAGTGCTCATCCCAACAAGTATCTTCCTTAATGCCCCTCACCCATTTAGCCCATCCCCCCACCCACAACCCTCAGTTTGTTCTCTGTTTACGAGTCTCTTATGTTTTGCCCCCCTCCTTGTTTTTATATTATTTTTGCTTCCTTTATGTTCCTCTGTTTTGTATCTTTGTATCTTCACTCACATGAGTGAAGTCATATGATATTTGTCTTTCTCTGACTAATCTCGCTTAGCGTAGTGAAAATACCTTTTAAACGGTGAAGAGTAACATGGAGTGAATGGTGGGTTAGACCTTCATTCTTAAGATCATTACCATCCCCTGTCTGGCTGATCAGAGCACAGCTAATTTGGAATCCCCAAACTTAGGAGTTTGGTGCTGCATGACCATGTGATAATAGCACCTTCCCGAGTACTTGTTTTTATGTTCGGTACTGTGCTAAGCCCACAATATATATGTTCTCAATATTATAACACATAGTTTGCTGGTGAGAAAACCGAGGCTTACACAGATGGGTTAGGAATTTTCCTAGGGCTAAAGAGTAAGTGGTGAACTAGGATTCCAAACAAAGCTAACCCCACAGCCTGTTCTCTCAACTGCTGCACACACAGCCATACTCTTCACTCTGAAATCGGTATCTGAAATAGTTTTTAAAGTTTGTTTATTTTGAGAGAGAGCGAGCAAGCAAGCGAGCGCAGGGGAGGGGCAGAGAGAGGGGGGGAGACAGACAGAATCCCAAGCAGGCTCCACAGTGCAGAGCCTAAGGCAGGGCTCAAACCCACGAACCACAAGATCATGACCTGAGCCAAAACCAAGAGTCAGACAATTAACCAACTGAGCCACCCAGGTGCCCTGTATTTGACATTTCTGAGAGTGTCTTATGACTTAAGAAAATTTTTAAGTTTATTTTGAGAGTGCGAACTTGAGCGGGGGAGGGGTAGAGAGAGGGAGAGACGATGCGAAGCCTGACATGGGGCTCGAACTCACGACCTATGAGATCATGACCTGAACCAAAATCACGAGGAGGACGCGTAACTGACTGAGCCACCCAGGCACCCCGTGTCTTATGATTTTTAAAAATTTAAGTTCGAGAACCTTATTCTTGGGGCACCTGGGTGGTTCAGTCCATTAAGCATCCGACTTTGTCTCAGGTCATGATCAGGTCACGGTTCACGAGTTCAAGCCCTGCATCGGGCTCTATACTGACAGCTCAGAGCCTGGAGCCCGCTTCAGATTCTGTTTCCCCCTCTCTCTCTGCCCCTCCCCTGATCGTACTCTGTCTCTCCCTCTCTCTCAAAAATAAATAAAATCTTTTTAAAAATTTTTTAAAAAAGAACTTTATTCTTGAAGTGCCTGGGTGGCTCGGTCGGCTAAGCATCTGACTCTTGATCTCAGCTCCAGGTCTTGACCTCAGGGTCGGGTCCCATGTTGGGCTCCCCGCTAGGTGCGAAGCCTACTTAAAACAAAAAGAGAACTTTACTTCCCATTACCTTTGTGGAAGGTAACTGGAGACAGCACAGGCTTTCTTACTGCCACTTTGGCTCCATCGCCTTTGTTCTGTGTGGTAAAAGTAGCGGTTCCTAGAAAAACAGGCAAACTTCTTTAACCTTCTGTATACATATCGTATTAGAAATTCTTTGAGGACAGAAACCTGTGACTAAGAGGACCCGATACACGGTAGTCGATTTGAAGCAAGAAAGCAAAACAGAAGTGCAGAGGAAGGAAAGGAAAACTCTGCTTTGAAACTTGGGACCCTCACAGCACAACCGTGGTCCTTTTTCAAAACGGCAAATGTGCCTGGACACCCTCTCTGACAACTGGAAGAGCCAGGCACATAAGCCTCTTAGCAGTAAACACCTTGACGGATGCCAAGTTACACCGTATGGAAAGAACGATCAAGAATGATAAGAAAGTTCTCGGGTTAAGAACACCATTTACTATTTATAGTATGCAAAGTACTTTCCATATCTTTTTAAAATACTTACTTATCTATCTACTTTAGAGAGTAAGAGAGCACGAGCAGGGAGGAGCAGAGAGAGTGGGAGACACAGAATCCGAAGCAGGCTCCAGGCTCTGAGCTGTCAGCACAGAGCCCGACACGGGAACCCAAACCCACAAACTGTGAGATCATGACCTGAGCCAAAATTGGACACTCGACTGACTGGGCCACCCAGGTGTCCCAAAATGCTTTCCTTATTATCTCAACACTTCTGTAAGATAGGTTGTAAATAACATATTTGAGGGCACAAAGTGAGCCGCAGAGCTGGGTTATGAATACAGGCCCGCATGATTCCACGGGCTAGAACTCTGCCTTTGATGCTTCTTAGTTACTTATCATACAGCCTTTATATTGCTTTTGATGAAACTAAACATAAAACAAGCAAAAAAAAAAAAAAAAAAAAAAAAAAAAAGGCAGGGCGATCACTAAGGGTAACGGTTTGCAATCAGAGCTGAAGATATTAGCCAGAAATTACACACTGCTTTACAAGACAGGTAACAACACAAAGACTCACCAGTATCTTCAGAACAACTCTTCTTTTACAAAATAAGCTATAATGAATTTTAAAATCCTGATGAGCTCTCCCTCCCTGTCTGTGCAATGACTGCACTTGCCCCATGTGGGCCCAGGTGACATGGGTCACTGACTAGGATAGGACCTGGGATCAGTTATGCATGGGTTTCTCCCACTGCCCCACAATATTGGGGTGTCTAAGCCTCCGAATGCGGCCAAGGGAAATGGCTGGGTTCTGGGTGTGGAAGAGGCCACATGTAGGCACAACTTGGAGAGAGAAGCCAGCTTGTTCACCAGCCCCTCAAGTTGCTTTGGTCTCTCACATTCTGGGGAAGCTAAGTGACAGGTGAGCTGGGGTAACAGCTGGTCATATACTGGTCTTCTCTGATATAAATACAGCAATACCCACCCACTGGTATTCCCGGACAGTAGTTTATAAAAAGCTATTTTTAGGCAGAAAAGCTAAATAGCCATTGTTTTCATTTATCCAAGTATTCAATTATTTCATTTGTTCAGTGTGAGAGTACGAGATAAAGAAGAGAGTGTTTCTACCCTCAAAAAATATAGTCAAGCATAGGACATGAGTTTACAAGCAACTACAACATGAGACGTGTTGCATGCACATGTGATTGAGGGGTCAGAGCACAAAAAAAAACCCAGCTACAATGGTAGCTAAAACAGTTATCTCTAGGGGAGCGTGGGTGGCTCAGTTAAGGGTCCAACTCTTGATCTTGGCTCAGGTCATGATTTCACGGGGGATCGAGCCCCACGCCAGGCTCTGTGCTGACAGTGTGGAATTCTCCCTCCCTCTCCGCCCCTCCCCCACTCATGCTTTCCGTTTAAATGAACATTAAAAAGAATGCTGCAATATGATTATTTTGCCTAGTGTATCTTAACACAGAGGAATCATGCAAATGAATGTTTCAGACCCACTTCATGCCCTCCACACATAGATTAAAAGCATCAGTTTCTATATATAGATTTTAGACACTTACCATGCTTGGGAAATACCTCCAGTTATCAGAAGTGTTTTCCAATTTCTCAAAACTGAATCTTTGCTCACAGTTTTATTAGAAAAGGTTATACAGGGGCGCCTGGGTGGCTCAGTCGGTTAAGCGTCTGACTTTGGCTCAGGTCATGATCTCATGGTCTGTGAGTTCGAGCCCCGCGTCAGGATCTGCACTAATAGCTCAGCCTGGAGCCTGCTTCAGATTCTGTCTCTCTCTCTCTTTGCCCCTCCCCTGCTCACACTCTGTCTCTCTCTCTCTCAAAAATAAGTAAACATTAAAAAAATTTTTTTTAAAAAGGTTATACAGCATTTAGCATGGTGTATCACTAAACCAAAGTATTCTGGCTAAGTTTGGAATCCACCAGGAAAGAAAGCTCAAACAAGCTGCCAAGAATTTATATATATGTACCTGGATTTAAAACACTGACTTCAGACTTCCTTACTTTCTCACTTCAGCACTGTTTCCAGCCAGACTCTATACTCAATAAATGTTGGATGGACTAATCATAAGCCATTATTGCTTATACAATTTTCCATTTCTCAATAATTCAAATTATTACATACCATGCTTTGTGTCTTGCTTAGCTTTTGTCTAGAAATCAAATCTTGGATCTTGCTGAGGAAATACGAGAAAAAGGAAAATGCACTTGATAACTGCTCAGAAGTCACACTGGGTAGCTCTCCAGAATTCCCACTTTCCTTTAAACATTTTTTATACCCTGAACATTCTTGTGTGTTCAGCATCTGGACTATGGCCCTATGTAATGAAGGAGACCCTGGTGGAAACTAATGCTTTCATTTCCATAAAAATACTAAATCTAGGTAGTAAGGGAGAAGAAAAAAAATCCTTGTTAGGTAAGGTTGGTTTGTAAGTTGGGAATGAATGGCCCAGCCTGTTCCTATCTATATATGTGGGATTGGGGCAGAGATCTGTGACACAAGTTGCCTAGCTGAAGGGAAAATTTCTATATAGGATTTTAAAAAACAAGGATACTAATTTAAAAAGAAGTACTTAAAATGTATTCACACCCAGTAAATGTAAAAACAAGCTAATGAAAATAATGGCAGCATTAAGAATTTTAAAATGGTTTCTTGATAGTGTATTGCTAAATTATTTTTATTCCTTCTCTCTCAAGATCCAAGTGAAAGGATAATAAAGGAATTTTAAAATGTATAAATCAGTATGAAGAAAATGGGAGAAGAGATATTGCTGGGTGAGAGAAACAGCAGTCAGTATAAGAGGATGGAGGAAGCCATGGCATAATTTGTGCAAAAGAGGATACTGATAAACAGTGGACTTAAGACTCAGAACTGACAGGCACAAAAAGGGGAGAGAGAATCATGGTCGTTAAGTCTTATGTAGGACAGTTAAAGCTCCTCATCTCTGCAAAGAACTCCCAGTTGTTAGGTCCCAGGCCGGAGTCCGGCTTTGCATCTGATCACCTTAGAGCAGAGGTCAGCAAATCTGGCCTACTCTCTGGTTCCAGAAATAAAGTTTTACCGAAACGTACAATCTGCCCACCCATTTACACACTATCTATGCTGCTTCTGTTAGTCAGTGGCAGAGCTGAATAGTTGCTACATAGACTTGTATAACTCTAAGGACTAAAATACTTATTTTCTGGCCTTTGAAAGAAAAAGTTCCACCAGATGAACTGAGTCAGCCAGGCACCCCTAAAAAAATGTTTTCTTTTCTTTTTTTTTTTTAAACAAATTGGAATGCTCAATGACAGAGGAAACCCTATTCCCACATTTCCATGATGTTATTTCTATTAAAGAGGATTTTTATTTCTGATTGGTGAAAGGCAAGAATTCTACATCAATTGATTCCCATGTTGTTGTTTTTAATGTGTATTTATCTTGAGGGAGGGGGGAAGGGGCAGAGAGAGAGGGAGAGAGAATCCCGAACAGGCTCCTCCACAGTTGGTGCAGAGCCCCATGTGGGGCTTGATCCCAAGAACTGTGAGATCATGACCTGAGCTGAAATCAACAGTCAGAAGCTTCTACTGAGCCTCCCAGGCACCCCTGTTCTTGGTGCTTTTGAGCGAGGGGCAGCAATGACTCCTTCAGCAGGCTGAGCAGATTAAATATTTACTTTGCAGAATAGCCACACAGCAAGGCCTAGATTAGGGGCAAATGGCAGCAAGCTTGGTTGTGGTTGCAGGTCCAGACTACAATAACAATATGTTCTCTACTTCAGCTCTACTGACAAGAAAGCTGTGTGTTTTACCTCCATCTTTTGGACTCTAGCTTATAATTCTAATGAGAACTTGAAAGAGTGAGGAATGTGATTTATCAGCCTCCTCAAATCTGAACATGATGCATCATTGGCTGTGACTTGAGCTCAGGTTTCCAAATGGCAAGTGAGAAATCTCCTTTCTAATCTGATAGATATAGGGAGATATGCATTCATAAATAAGAACAAGTAATTGTATGAGAGGAACAGTCAGAGAACAAGAAGAAACTCTGAAATATAAAATGTAGCCAAATAAAAAATTTCATGGAAGAGTTAAAAGACAGACCCAAAAGACCAGCCCCATCCCCAAAATGGGCAAAAACACCAACTGAGATCAGTCCAGAAGAGTTCCTGAATTAACAGGAACCACAGAGAAACTAAGAACCTAAGAGGCATGGCACCTGGCTGGCTCAGTCTGTAGTGTGTGTGACTCATGATCTCAGGGTTGTGGATTCAAGCCCCATGTTGGGTGTGGAGCCTCCTTAAAAAATTAAAGAAACTAACAGGGAAAAAATGATCAAGATTCTCCATAGTTAAGGACACAGATTCAATGATTAGAAGTCCATGTACTCTGCAAAATGATTTTTTAGAAGATTCCCATTAAGGAATCAAAGTGAAATTTTAAAATATGGGAAATACATAAAACATCCTAAAAGCTTCTAGAGCTGGAAAACACAGGTTGTCTACGAAGGAACAAAATCAGTATGGTAGCAGCCCTTTTAACAGCAACAACACAGGCTAGATTTTAACTCAGAATTCTAGACCCAGATATCACATCTGAGGTAAGAATAAAGACATTTTCAGACCTCTAATGACTCAACAAGTTTGTCCTTATGTGTCCATTCTTAGAAAGCCATGGCAGTTTATGCTCAAGCAAACATTTTTAGGCAAAAAGGAGGAAGGCATGGATTCTAGACATGGGTTCTGGATCCAACCGAAAGAGGGGTAGGAAAAGTCTGGTACAGCACCTTAGCAGCAGTCCTTGAAAATCAGTCCGTACTGGTGCGAAACGTTAGAGCAGCTCCAGGAAGGAGTTTCTGGATGGAGGAACAAGGGTGGGGGATGGGAGGGGGAGTGGGGAAGAGACTCAAACAGACCACTCTACAAGAATTACAGATTACTGGGGCACCTGGGTGGCTCAGTCGGTTAAGCTTCTGACTTCGGCTCAGGTCATGATCTCTCGGTTTGTGAGTTCCAGCTCCGCGTTGGGCCCTGTGCTGACAGCTCGGCGGAGCCTGGAGCCTGCTTCGGATTCTGTGTCTCCTTCTCTCTCTGCCCCTCCCCAACTTGTGCTCTGTCTCTCTATGTCTCTCAAAAAATAAATGTTAAAAAAAAAAAAAATTAAAAAAAAAAAGAATTACAGATTACTGTGTGGAATTTATGTGAGTGAAAAGCAAAGCAATTTCACTAAAGGGAAATGAGCATATACACAAAAAGGAAACATTCATCTAGTACACTAAATGCCAGCTGTGATTTAGCAATTATTTACATAGTGTTATATTACATAAACGTTCATTATATATAGCGATATCCATATTGGGAGGGCATAAGAACTAAGTCCTTATCTTTCATAAAAAAGTTAATCGTGATAACATAAAGTCTAGACTTAATAATTCTATTACAATTAATAAATTATAATAGTACATTTAGAAATATAGCTACCCAAAGAAAAAGCTAAAAGAGTTCAAAGTGGTTGCTTCTATGAACAAGGGATTATTTCTTTAAATTTAATTAGAAAAATTAAACTAGTAAATAACAGAAACTGTATGCATTATCGCATTAAAAGCCTATCTTGTTAAAATTTTTATCTTGGGATTACTTTGTATAAAAGGCAGGATTTTAAAGATTCAATCAGCAGTTACAAGCTGCGCAGAAATCCACTAAGCCTACTTTTCTCCTTTTTGGATAATGCCACGTCTTTTGATTCCTTTCCTCACTTCAAACTGTGGTTATTCCCCCTGGGCTGTCCTTCAGATGAATCAAGTGTAAGCCATGTTGTCTTCTATGTGGAGACCTACCCAGGAAGACTTGTCTCACTGCATCTTACTAAGGAAATTCATGTTCTCTCCTTATTACAATTTAAACAATATCCAGGCAAAACTATGTGACCAATTTAACCGTTTACAAATGAGGCCACTTTTCTCCTTTGACCACCACCACCCCAACTCAAGCTATCATCATCTTTCATATGGACCTTTATGGCCTCCTCAATTACTGTATAACCTGTAGCCAGTGATCTTTTAAAAATGCAAATTTCACAAATGCAAAGCTCTATTCTACTCTCACCCATCTTAATTTCTTTAATGGCTTCCTATTGCTCCTCGGACATCCTTACCATGGTCTGGTCTACAAAAACATGATTTGGCCCATCTACATCATCAGCTTCATTCTACTGTCTTGTTCTCTGCCATTTCCTGGAACCATGAAGCTTCTGAAGGCACCTTTGCATATACCGTGCCATCAGTTTGGGATTCTCCTTGCATCCCTTTCCTCCCCAACAATTTTTTTCCCCATAGAATTCGGACCTCAACCATCATGTCCCTAAGGAATGAACTGCTGAGAGCCATTAAAAATTATTTCCCATTTCTTAATGGTTCAACCAACATTATTTGGTATCTATCTATATTACATGTCAGGCTTTACCTGAGGATTAGTTTCACTTGGAGAAGGAAGCATTTCTCATCTCCCCCAGCCTTCCAGACTACTCCAGTGCTACATACTCTCATAGATTGTTACTTTTTCTCTCAAGAACACAATTCAATTGTAACCTAATAGCTGTAAAATTGTGTACTTTGCGATTCATTTCGTCTCTGCCACTGGAACACAAACTTACTGCCATTGGTCCAGCACAGTTCGTTGCTTATAGTAAGCACTTAGCAAATACCTGTCAAGTGACTGATTTTGCAAAAACTAAAAATAACCAGTGTCAGTACCAAGTGATATCCAAGACAAACTGTTAGTATGACAGAAAAGAAAGAAGAATCCATGTTTTAAGCTCAGGAAAGGAGTGCAGAATGTAGCCTGTGGTTTCTCGCTCTCTCCAATGCCAAACGTCACCTCTTTACTTTACTAATTCATTCTTAGGGTCACATTCTTATACCTTGTTTCCAGAACCACTCTACCTCAGCATCTCACACATTCCTCTGACCTCATCACCCCATTATTCCATTTCTGCTACTCTCATTACACTTGCTTTTCCATTTGATGGAGGCCTTTAAACCTTAATCCTTCCTTTTTCTCTCAGCCTAGCTCAATTACACCCAAGGTTTCCCAGTCCTGGCCCAGAGGCAGATCACCTTCCTTGCTGTGCAGCTGGCCCCACTAGAGAAAAATAACACAATTATGCATTTTGGCATCATCATGGTTCCCCACAATGCAGCCAGCAAGTGATCTTTCTGAACCACAACTCTCAGTATATTATACCGAGTGAAAGCCCTTCCAAACTTTTGAATGTGGCTTTTCAGGCCCTTTTATCTGCTTTTCTCTCCAGCTTCTCTACTCAGCATGTCAGCACTCTGTTGTCTCTCTTCCTGCCTGGCCACTCTTCCTGACAAGATTCTCATTCATTTCTCAACTATAGTGTTTGATTTTGTTCTCATTCTTTCTGAAACTACTCTCCCTAAAGGTTTCCATTTACATCCTGAATGGCAGGATCAATACGTTTTCCACTTTGACTTTACTGCATTTCACATGTTGCTCTCTGCTTGGTCCTTGAAACCCTCTAACCCCTGGTTTCTGGATTCTTCCCATCTTCCTCTAATCATTTCTCATCTCCTCCACAAATTCATTGTCCTCCTGCTGTACCTTAAATGTTGGTAGTCTCCAAGGTCCTTCCTTTGGCTCTGTGCTGCTCACTGAACAGCTTACATGCTGATGAGTCCCCAAAGCAGGCTCAGTCCAAAGTTCCCTCCTGAAGGTGTCATGTTCCCACCTTTTGGACATCATCCAAAAAGCCCTCAGATACTAGCTTCCAGCTTGCCTAAACCTAGTTATGGAAAGTAGAAAAACCTGATGGCTATTCTTGACACCGCTGTCTTCCTTTACCTCATTCAGTCAACTGTCAAGTCCTGCCATTTTTATCTCCTACATACATCTACAATCTCTCCAATCTTCTCTTTATCCCTACTGCAATCATCATCCTAGTTCAGGCTCTCACCATCTCTGAGACTGTCGCGTCAATGTCCTCTTCTTGACCCCTTCAAATCTACCCTCTACGTAGCAGCCAAAGTGAGCTTTCACTAATTCCTTGCTTACAATTCTTCCAGGGCCTATGCATTAAAATTTAAGTTCTGGACAGTGTATGCTTAGCTGTCCTTACTTTCCGTAGCTTCATCTTTTGAAATCCTACTACTCACATGCTGGTTCCTCTGCACAGTACTATCTACGCTTTCAGAATTCTGTGGCCCATATCTCCCCCACTTAACCATTCGAATCCAAATATGCACAAAAGATGCAGATTTTTTAAAAGTAATCTCTATGCCCAGTGTGAAGCTCAGACTCAAAACCCTGAGATCCTGAGAAACTTAACAGGAACCCATGGGGGAGGGGAAGGAAAAAGGGGGGGGGGGTTTGAGTGGAAGAGAGCCAAAGCATAAGAGACTCTTAAAAACTGAGAACAAACTGAGGGTTGATGGGGGGTGGGAGGGAGGGGAGGGTGGGTGATGGGTATTGAGGAGGGCATCTTCTGGGACGAGCACTGGGTGTCGTATGGAAACCAATTTGACAATTTAATATATTAAAAAAAACAAAAAACAACCCTGAGATCAAGAGTTACATGCTCTGAGCCAGCCAAATACTCCAATTATGGATTTCTTTAAATAAGCTCCCACATAACATGTTAAGTGGTTGTATTTACCAAACTTCATCACACTTATTTCAGAATCACATGGCTTCAGGCTGTGTTCTGAATTCAAAGTTAATACTCTTTTCACCACTCCAAGTTTTAGTCTTCTACTAAAGATTAGCCACGTTCAATAATTTTTGTGTTTTGATCTTACTGAATTTCACATGTTGCTCTCTACTTCCTCCTTGAAACTCTCTAATCCCTCCCTGGTTTCTGGATTCTTCCCATCTTCAAGATTAGCCAGGTAATATGGAAAAAAATTAAAATAAAAATGGGACCCATAAAATGTTCACATTTTACCTTCTCCCTTTATCTAACAGGATAGTAGGCATCTCAAAATCTGAAGCTATAAAGTGGATCTTTTGAAAAGGTATAAAAAAAAAAATCCACAACATTTAGTCATTAGTTTCTCTACATTCATATCTTACGACTGAATAAGGACTTTCCAGATGAATCTTCTTTGTAAGAGCAACTGATCTGGGAGGTGAGAAAGAGCCTGGAGGGTTGCTCTTGGCTCTTGGTACTAAGTAGGTATATGCAGGTAACCCTTGAATGATGTAGGGTTTAGGGACACCGAGACCTCCCACATAGTCATGTGTAACTTTTGACTCAAAAACTTGGCTACTAATAGCCTACTGTTGACTAGAAACCTTACTGATAACACTGTTAATAAACACGTTATGTGTATTATATGCTGTATTCTTACAGTTAAGCTAGCAAAAAAAAGAAAAAATTAAGAAAATCACAAGGAAAGTAAGTTACAGTATTTGCATATAAGTGGAACTGCACAGTTCAAACTCATGTTGTTCAAGGGTCAACTGTAGCTTGCAGATATCAATTCACCTATTTGAGCCTCAATTTCTCTTCACCTGTAGTTAATGGATTTCCAAAGCAGTTTATACATGTCACTGGTGGGAGTGACCGGAAATCCCCTGAAATTATATGCACAATTCTGTTCAGTCTTCTAAGAAGGGTTTGTTTAGTTTCCTAAGTAGAGATTTCATGGCTTTCATTAGATACTTAAAGAGGTTCATGAATATCTGGATTAAATGAGTTGTCAGATCCCTCATATTTTAAGACTCTATAGAAATTTTTTAAAACTATGGAATGTGGAGATCCATTATCAGTTTAGGTTTTATGACAAACTTAGATTATGATTACATTTTCCTGTTCTTTGTTCTAAATTACAATTCTAGGCAAGTTATGATCACGGCAAACTTAACACTGCCATTTCTTGTGGGGAAAAAAAGGGTGCAGACAGTACAACTATATGACAAAGTAACACAAAATAACTTTTCATTTCTAAGTTCTAATGACTGAAAAAAAAGTCACAAATAGAAGCAAAATTACATTCAACAAAACTGCAATGCCTACAAACTATATAATAAAAAATAACCACGACCGATTGTCCACTTATTTCAAACAGTAGGTAACAAAATTCTGACTAACAGAGGAACTTTAATCACAGGGAAACTTCTGTTATCTGTTTAAACTTGTGTTTCCTTACTTTAGTTCTTCATCTCTAATTGCCTGTTTGGCATTTGCCAACTAAAATTCAAAGGATTAAACAAACGTTTATCACCATCTTTCTGAAAACTAGACCTACCTCCTTACTTCATTATCTCTGTAATGGCACCACTATTCTGGTTACACAGGCTTAAGAATCAATACACAGGAGTTTGGGAGAGAGACAATGTCTCTCAAACCCAAAATAAATTCAGTTACGAAAAAGGATTACAAAGCGGAAAATAACTGTTGTTCCTCTATTTAGAACCAACTATTTCTTAAGAACCCAAGGACAAGATTCAGTTTCTTCATTAAAAAATTTGTAAAGAATAAAAGATGAAGACATCTATAGATTAAGACCTAAAACTAAAAAAGACATTTTGAGGACATTGAAAATTTGAAGTTACTGGATATTTGATGTCAAGGAGTATTAATATTTAAAGATGATGTGTTTATAGATGAAATAATGTATCTGGGGTTTCAGAAAAATATAGAGGAGGATATAGAGGGTGTAGCTGAAATAAGCTTGGTCAGAAATTCAGAATGATTGAAACTGAGTGATGGGTCTGTGGTGATTCTCTAACCAAAAGTTAAAATCATTAAAAAAAAATGCTGATGAGAATAAAAGAATGTGTGCATTCTGCATCAGTGTGGGCCATGAAGCCATATACAAGTGGCGCCTCACAAAGAAGGGTGGGTCGGTGGTATTCACTGGATTATCACACAGAACACAGGGATTTTATCACCACTTGGTCAATAAACTATGCAAATGGGAACTTGTTTGGTCAGTGACCTATTACATCAAATTTACATTCAACTGTTAGGACCAACAGAACAATGAGTGGTTAGGAAAATTTTCAAATAAAAATATTACACCAAGTTGTGTAATGAATAATATGCTTCCTATGACAAAAATTAGCTAAGGGGTTAAACCAACTTCAGTTTTAAAATGAGCAAGGCAAAACAGCAAAAGGTTCAAACAAGTAGGATTTCTGTAACACAAAATTTACTGTCAAGTGTCTCAAATTACATGATCATTTCAAGTGAATGATCTGATGGTTTTATATTGGCAAAAGTAACCTTATTCCAGTTTAGTATCAATAGCTTTGGAGATGCAGACCACCTGGGTGCTGCGCTAGTGACCACACTGAGTTCTTTGTGCAACCGAAAGCAGAGTACGGGTGAAGAAAACCACATACCTTCCTGGGTAAGTTCACTTTCTACGTGAACATATGATAACTTTGCTCATTGCTCATGAAATCCACATTGGACAGAAAAGCTGGACTTACCTGTCTTCATGGATAGACTACAGTCGTCAATAACTGTGTGCTTCAGTTACCTGCTAATGGTTCAAATATTCAACATATCAACAAAGTAAGCTACATACTACTTTTCTTTAAAAGTTTAGAATTTCTCACTAGAGATTACTAAATTGTTTTCTGCCTTTGTATTTTGATACAAATTTTTTAAACTACCCATTCGCTGTCAAAATGGTAAACAATTTAAGAAAATACAAAAATTTCGTAATTAATATATTAAAGTGAAGAGGTACTTGGCGCTTTTTATATCAAATAGAACACACCTTCTTTTCAATACAAATCAATAAAACATGATTTGGCATATTACAGTATCAACAAACTACAGATTAAGATTGAACTTTGTAAACCCTTAATATACACGGAAAGTTTGATTTTGTAGATTTGACCGTCAAGGCCTTAACCTATTTTACTGTTAAGACCTAAAAAATTCACATTTGAGAAATCTACTTTTTGAAAACTTTGGTTAGTATATTTTAAGGGTTAAGGCTTAGGAATTGTATCAACATTTGGCTTATATTAATAGCTAAAATACTGGAACTCAGAATGTATGGAAAATTCCTGAACACAGAAATCCACCTGGCAAGAGAAGCCTTACCTACTGTGTGCCTACCCCCTAAAGCTCACTCTGAAGAGGGTCCCTAAGTATAAACACACTAAGTATCCTTTAGGAACTGATCTACTTTCAATAAGGATCGTCTCCTTTAATTGTTTAATTAGCTTAGAATAGTGAGACACAATTATTCCAACTCCGAATTTAAATCCCTACAACATTTATAAACTAATTACTGAATCTGAGACTCAGTTTTCCTCATCTACAAAATGGGGATAAAACATTTAACTAGCAGAGTTTTTTTAAGAATCAAATAACAGCATGCACGATTGTCAACCTTCATAGCATTCAAGATCAGTTTTACTACATCTTCTTTAGAACTCTACAGGCTTGACTTTATTTTCTTATATTTTTTCTACATTAGTATTTTACTCTTATTGATGAATTTCTATTGTTTTCATTAGCTACCTCAAGTCCTTTCTGATTAAACATACTACTCCATGGGGGAAAAAAGCCAATCTAGTTTTATTCTACAGAGTTCACAGTAAAAAGGAAGAGGAAACATACAATTAAGTGGAAGAAGAGTGGGAAAACATTTCCTTCAAGAAAATGTTCTGAAAGAATTCCACATCGGAAATAGGTCCTGAAAAGTTATTTTCATTGTGGTTTAATAAGTGTTCACAAAAAGGTATTTTGTGGCAATGTCACTTTTCCTCACAAATTGAGAATCTTAATTTATTGGCCAATTTCATAAAACTTAACATTCTAGAGGTCAACTTTTAAAAACGAACTTAAAAATAAGTACACATTGTTTTTAAAAGACTTAAATTTGAAACACACCTTCTCCCCTGCGATTTTAGCCATTACTATTTCTGAGCATCAACTATGCAGATCAACTGATTAAATACCCACTCTCCCCATTTGTAATAACAACCGTTCTCCAAAGAGGTATAAAATGTTTAGAATAGAAAATGAATAAACATCTCAACTAGTAAAATTACTCCTTTTTCAGCATTAAAAAATAACTTGTGAAAAATGTAATGTAAATACGAAATGTCATACTCCACTCTATTTCTAAAATAACACACAGCATAATTTTAACTAAGAGAAATGCTAGTTTCCCAAAATAGCATGACTGTTACCTTTTCCCCAGGTTTAAAAAATAAATATTACCATCATGACATCACTAGAAAGAAATTGAAGCATACAAGGAATAAACTATAGTTTCTTTTTATATCAAAATGTACTCTTGAAAATGTGTTTGGCACAGTGCTAAATCATATATAGTTAATACTAAATATTGCAGGATACAATAAAACCCTGGAGTTAACTGTTTACACCCTCTTATGGGAATGAAAATAATAGATACCAATTATTCAGAAGTCAGCCTATACAAACTGTATAAACAATATTTTATGTTTTGCTTTGAAAACCAGTGATATAATAAATTTTACATAAAAGACTGCAAAATAATATAAATGGATTTAAACAGATCTTTACAATAAGAAATTCAAATGGAAACAGACAAGTAACAAAGAGAAGTAAAAAAATTTATTGCAGTATTCGCTCCACCAGATTGCCTGGGGATCCCTTTTCTTGTATTGTTTTCAGGGTGACCTAATACATCAAAATCTACATTTACAAAAACTCCTTCTGCAGATAGGTCATAGATACTGCATGCTTTTTTTTTTTTTTTTTTTTTTTCAACAGAATAAATTATATATCCAGGAGAGTCTGCCATTTTACAGCCTGGAAAAAACAATGCTTCCCTGGAAACTGGGCTAAGCTAAAGAAAGCCATCCGCTGCTAGGTTAAACTCCAAGAACACTTTATTAAGAACATTAACAGACTAATTTCCAACATTCACTTGTTTATTTTTTAAACAGAAAGTTTTTTTCCAAGATATAAACAATTTTTGTTAAACTATAATACAGTGGGAGTAAAAATGAACTGAGAATCTGTTTCTGCTGCACAACAGCGAAGGGAGCTCCCACAAAAATGTTTGCCCAACATTTCCTTCTTTTGTTCCTGCATCCCAGGTTCCATTCTTACTCTTCATAAAACTGATTTTTTTTTTGCCAGAATGTTGATATTTCAAGTTTTTCTGCCTTTTAAAAAAATTCCTGTAAATTTGGCTGCATGTACAAATTCATTAGCTGGAAGTCCCATCCTTGGCGGCATACAGGGATCGTAAAGTCTGAACAACTTTATTAGTCAGCTTATTAGCACTCGTTAGAGCAATTTTTTTGTAAATAATGTCTGACTCTTTAATAGTGTCTACCCAAGGCACCAGTTTGCGGCCGTCACGGCGCTTAGCCTCAGTCCAGGAGCCACTGTAGGAGCCTGCCATCCACTGAACACTGAAGCCATTGCTGGTTTTCTGTACTACTCTTGCAATTTGTGGTCGATCTTTGTACTTTGGACAGCAAATAGCGATGACATCCATGACGTCAACACTTTCATTCATCTGTGCTGCCAACTCCGTAGAGTCTGAATTTCGTTTTGACCTTCTCAATGACTAAAACATTGGGGGGGGGAAAAAAGACGAAGTGTTACACAAAAGAATTTTAGTGAAATTTTTGTTTTTATTGCTTTTAATCCCTTGACGCCGGGAGTTTGGGATTTCCCAGCACACTTCCATTGCCGGCAATGAGACGCACCGTGACCGCCAGCGCCAAGGGGTTAACATATACTTGTAAAACCATATAACTCTTAATTTGTACCCGTGTCTTTACTCTTATTGATATATAAAATTATATATACATATGAACCATAAAGCTACATAAAACTTAGCAACAATAAAAAAGGATAACACACATTAATACAATCCAAAAAAAATTAATAACCCTTTATGCTGGATAAGTCTCATTTCTGTTTTTTCTTTTTTATTGTCTTTTATGTTAAACTTTCTACAAAAGGATGTATAAATGGTTAAGTAGAGAATCTCTATCTACAAAATGTTTTCTCTCATAAGTATTACATTACTTGGTGTACATTTAATAGACTGACATATATAAGCACATAAAAATCATTTTACGTAATACGCTGCGAAATACGTTGACTCCTCCTCCGCCTCACCCCTGAAGTGCCTCCTCCTCTATCCTCCCCATCACTTTCATCATCTTCTGTCTCTGCTGCTGCATTATTTTTAGGGCTGCCTCCTCCAAGCAGCGAGGTAATTGCTTTGTTCCGAGCATTTGTACTAGCCGACACCTCCCCTTCTTCCTCCTCTTCATCAGGGTCCAGATGTTCCATGAGAAGTTTGAACTACAAAAATTAGATATGAATTTAGAATTTTATGTACATAATTTCAAGCAAGATTGTTAAATCCTTAAATGTTTCCTTTAAAATTATTTTCCCCTAAATGTTTTCTACAGCAGTAATTGGGTGTGGGTGCTAGTTTAATTGCTAAACAGACTTTAGCTATTGTCTGCATCAGGGCCTGGTAAATATTTTCTATAAAGAGCCAGATAGTAAACGTTTTTGGCTTTTGTACACCATGTGGTCTCTGTCATAACTATACAACTCTTGTCACTGTAGTGTGAAAGCATCTAGCGACAACATAAATGAGTGGGCATGGCTGTTCTAATAGAAGTTTATTTAAACAGGCAGTAGGGAAAAAAAAAAAAAACAAACAAACAGGCAGTGGGGGCCAGATTTGGCCCATAAGTTGGAGTCTGCTGACCCTGGTCCAAGTCATCAAGCAACCAAGTGATTAATAATTAAATACTGATAGACATTTCCCCCATTTTCTGTCCCCCTTTGCCTTCTCTGAAAGAAGATAAAAGAGGATAAAAAGAATGTTAAAGAATTTTAAATGAGAATTAAAATAATTTTCAGTTTTAGAATATAAGGTTTACAGTCTATGAATAATATGAAAACCACTGTGTAGGTTTCATTCTTGGTCAAAAATATCATTATTAGTTATGTTTAGCTACTTGCTTGAAGTAGATTAAAACAAAAAACTATTTTTATTTTTGAGGGACAATCCTCCCCCCAAATATTTCTTTAAACATAAAACTTTACTGGGGTAAAATATACCTTAAAACTTATCATTCTAGATTTTAGTGTTCAATTCATTGCCATTAAGTATATTCACCATGTTGTATAATCATCACCACCATCATTTCCAAAACTTTTTTATCATCCCAAACAGAAATTCATTCTGTTCCTATTAAAACAATAGCTCCTCATTCCTTCTGGTAACAACCTCTATTCTATTTTCTGTCTCTATGAATTTGCCTAGTCTTAAAGACATTTTAAGTGTTTTTTTAAGCTTATTTGAGAGAAATAGAGAGAGAGAGGGAGAGAGAGAGAGAGGAGAGAGACAGAGTATGAGCAGAGGCGGGGCAGAGAGAGAGAGGGAGAGAGAGAATCCCAAGCAGGCTCCACACTGTCAGCACAGAGACTGATGTGGGGCTTGATTTCACAAACAGTGAGATCATGACCTGAGGTAAAATCAAGAGTCCGATGCTTAACTGACTGAGCCATCCAGCCACTCCAAGACATTTTAAAAGCACTTTTTGTACATATACACATTCTTACATACTCGTTAACAGAGTACATATATAAGAGACATACAAATATATAAGCCTGTATTACACTTCTGTAAGAATACGTAAAAAAGTACTAATACTGGTTGCCAGGAAGGAGAGCAACAGGATGGCTGGAGGGCAGGAGGATGACTTTTTCATGACTTTCTCCTTGTATGAACCATAAACTATGTAATCTACTGAATTAAGAAAAATACACACATGGGCATGGCTTTTTTCCTAAAACCTGCCTAAAAGCTTTCATTCTTACTGAAATAAAATGAGCAGTGGGCTGGCCTTTCCTAAGAAAAAGTAATTATGATGCAATGGGTGAAATGGGAAAGGCAAGCTTCAAGGAACTCATTAAAACCACATACAGAAAAATCATCCTGGTGGTTTATGAAGCTTCAATGTAAGGGGGACTGCTTTCCCCCAGGAAAGAATTTACTTTTCAAGAAAGTCACTATTAAAAAGAAACAGATTTTGGTTTTACTACTCACATCTAGATACTGTTTTACTATACTCCTCTTCACATCTTCAGTGATTTTGGAATTAGCCATATCACTCCGCAGGAAGTCCAGTGTTTGTTTGGGATGAAAATGAACTCCTGTTTTCCGGTTTATCGCTTTATCATATACTTTTGCAGATTCAGATGGAGAGTATTTCTGAATTTTACTGTTTTGGGAAAACAAAGTCATTAACTTTAAAATTTTTTCAGGCATTTATATTTAAAGTGATTGCAGTTAAATTTAATTTACTAATAATTAAACTTTTTATCATACAGATTTCAGCCAGTGAACTTGTACACAAAAATAAACATAATTTCAAAAGGGAAGTAAAGACATAAAGACAAAGATTCACAAGAATAATATTCTCTTGTTTCCATCAGCATTTGTCTGAAATAGAGGCATCATTTAAATGAAAGTATTTCTCATGTCTGTTTTTGAGTGCTATGATCATGATTGTAGAACAGTTTCAATATAATACTGGTTTATGTAACTAGTTTACCTCCTACTTTCCTGCCCTCCCAATTATTCATCCTCTACACAGCAGCCAAAACCTGTTTCATATTATTAACAACTCTGGCTTAAAAATCCTCCCGACTTAGGGTGCCTGGGTGGCTCAGCTGGTTAAGCATCCTGGGTTTTGGCTCGGGTCTTGATCTCATGGCTTTGTGGGTTTGAGCCCTGCATCTGGCTCTGTGCTGGCAGCTCTGAGCCTGCTGGGGATTCTCTGTCTCCCTCACGCTCTGCCCTTTACCCACGAGACGTGTGCTGTCTCCCTCTCAAAATAAATAAAAGTTAAAAAAAAAAAAAACTCCCCAACTCCTTAGCATCACCTCAAGGCCTTACAAGGTTTTACATTAAATTAGTTGCCAACATTTAACATCAAGATATGTCCATTAAAACCTGGATTATCTAGCTTCTCTTGCAAAAGTAGATGCTCTTGGCTACATTATGCCTACCCTCTTCTATGGCAAAAAATTGATGGACATCTGAGTAATACCTGAGTCCTTTAGATAAAACGTGTTTTTTCCAGTTTGCCAGTGACCTTCTCCTGAATCCCCTTTGTTCCATTTCATGATCTATCTCCTATGAACATTTGGCTTTGTGATTCCTTTTTTTTTTTTTTTTAATGTTTTTTCATTTTTAAGAGAGAGGGACAGAGCATGAGTGGGGTAGGGGCAGAGAGAAAGGGAGACAGAATCTGAAGCAGGCTCTAGGCTCCGAGCTGTCAGCACAGAGCCTGACGTGGGGCTCGAACTCACCAATCATGAGATCATGACCTGAGCTGTAGTAGGATGCTTAACTGACTGAGCCACACAGGTGCCCCAGCTTTGTGATTCCTAATGTAATGTTTTAATGAAATGAAAAATGACAAGGGGTGCCTGAGTGGCTCAGTCAGTTAAGTGTCCGACTCTTGGTTTCTGCTCAGGTCATGAACTCACGGTTCATGAATTCAAGCCCTGCATCGGGCTCTGTGCTGACAGCACGGAGCCTGCTTGGGATTCTTTCCCTCTTTCTCTGTCCCTCCCATGCTCTCTCTCAAAATAAATGAATTAAACTTAAAAAAAAAAAATGACCAAAGTTTCATGGGTACAGGCAGAAAAAAGATACCTACAGTGACTAATTGTGGGTAAAATTATAGGGCATTCACAAATAATTAGTACTTTACTATCTCTTATATTAGAGACGATTTGGGTTCTATGAGAGCTCAGTCTAGTTGGTCTACATCTATTCTTTATTCACAGCTCTTTGAACACTTAAATTTGCAATCTACATGAAGATCAGCTTAATTCTCTAATAAGGTCTTTTTAAGGAAATCAACAAAGTTAAGTCCTTTGATTTACAATGCATTATGACTATGAAATGTTTGTCTTCTCTTCAAGAACAAAGTGAACAAACTGTGATATATTACACAACAAAATATATAGCAACACTATGTTCCTTCTTTAAAAAGGAACATTTTTAATATGAAAATAAGCATGCAATCAAAACTGAGTTTCATATTTCTTTATAATTTGAACCAGGTAAATTTTTTTCTCTCACTGCTAATGTAACCTTACCTATCAGAAAATCCACAGAGATTCTTCAAATGTTGTTTTAGCATCAGAAGCAATAAAATACCCTGGGAGACATTTGCAAATTCAATTAAAGGAGCTGAATTTTCTGGCAAGCATTTCATCACTGAATTTATGTCATCTTCCGAATCTGAATCTGAATCTGAATCTACACGTTTCCGTGACTTCCGAGGCCTGGAAACTTCTTCTTCACTCTCACTTGACTCATTTTCTTTACTAGGTGATGATTTTCTCTCTTTCCTTTTGTCTTTTACCATTGACTGGGGGGGTGAAAAAAAAGGAAAAATAGTAACAAAATACCCCTAATAAATACATATGGTCCATTCAACAACTTCAAAAAAGCATCTTTAAATTAATATTTTATATATTAAAACCCTCTGACTTTCCATAAACAGGTTCCAAGACTTAATATAATCCACTGCCCTGATCTCTCCCTCCCCAAAAGCTCTTCTGAAATATCAAAGGGAAACAATTTTGTTATAGGATAGAAATGAAAATAAGTTAGTTATAAAAGTATAAATTTGGTACATAGGTAAGCCATTACACAGGAAAAGTAGTAAATATAGTTTAACCGAGGAGAGGCGTGCCTGGCTGGCTCAGTCAGCAGAACATATGACTCGTGATCTCAGGTTCATGAGTTCGAGCCCCACACTGGGCATAGAGACTACTTAAAAAAAAAAAAAAGTGCTAAATATAATTTAACTGAGGAACATTTAATAGGTTTGAACATCCCAGCATCTATCAAATTCTCCCTTTTAAGAGCTTTTCAACAAGATAATATGGAACTTTTCTTAAACAGTTATTTTTTTCTGTATTTCATGAAACAGTTGACTCTTAAAAAGAAATAAAGTCAGCTAGATTTAAGAGAGGAGAAAAGACTAGATTACAAAGCAATTATTCAAATGTAATTGTTCAAGAAATAAAATGGGAGAAACATTTACAAGTATATCCACAACAGTAAGAGAAAATAAGGTAACATTATGGCTTAAGTTTCTGGGGGAATTATTTAACTTCTCAAACTTTAAGGTGCACCTAGGGATTCTGTTAAAAATAGACTGTTTCAGTAGGTCGAGGGTGGGGCCTGAGGGTCTGCAGTTCTCACAAGTTCTCAAGTGAGGCCACTGCGGCTGGGTCTTGGTGCAAACTTCAAGCAGGAAGGGTTTAGATCCCTCTGTAATTCCAACCCTTGGGTATTATAATAATCTCCCTGATTTACTAGTTTGATCATATCGAGTTCTGAGTGCAACAATTTTGTAAAATGAGATCTACTGTGTCATCAGGCACATGAAAATATTCCAATTAATTTTTAAATAATTTACTGAGGGCCTACTATGTTTCCAAGTGCTATACTAGGTGCCATTACAATGAAACCAATTACATTTTCTCCTAAAAAAACCACAAAAGAGAAGACATAAGGTTTATAATAAGAAACTCAGTAAAGATTTTGGGCATACAATATGCCAACCCCATTATGATGCTGGTGTTCAGAGATAAGGAAATCAACATTATACTTTTTCTGTGTTTCCTTATAAGTAAGCTATCTATCTCTATCTCTAGTTATATCTCTTCAAGTATACTATTGTGACCTACAGCATTACCAGATTTATAGAATCGCAAGATGCTTTAAAATGGGGTTTAAATGGATATATGAATGGACACCAAACACTTAAGGTCAGTGCTTAAAGTAAGAGGAAAAAAAGAAGTGGGATGGCTTATCAAAAGAACAATACATACATCCATATATATATATATATATACACACACACACACACACACATATATATATATATATATATATATATGGATGTACGTATTCCACTTAAATGATCTGAAATGGAATGGTTTTAGGTCTTTCTTAATAGAAATGAAACAGCAACCCACTTCTTCTCCCCAATTCAAGCACTGCCCAGATTTTAAATTATTTAGAAAGGTTTTATATACCTGTGAAAAGAAAAAAAAGAACAATGGAAACAAAACAGTGAAAATAGCATGCCTGCACTTTGACAGATGCATTAAGAATAGTAATGTGTGTAACTTACCTCCTTGAATGACTGCAGTAGGTTACTACCAGAAACTGAGAGTGTAATGTCTATATGATGCATTATAAACAACGGCTCTTCCTGTGTCTGGTATGGAAAACAGGCTAGATTGTCTGCTATATACAAGAGCATATTCACTTCTGTTTTCTGTAAATTTTAAAAAAAGGTACACATGTTTAGTGGATAATCTAGAAATCCATCCAAAAATCCTTTTTAGAAAAAATATTAGAGGGCACTTTCACCTCAGTTAATGCTTCTGAAAGAGAAGGGCGGAGGAGGGAGGGAGGGAGGGAGAGAGCAGGGAAGGGAGGTAAGAAAAACGGATGAGGGGTAACAGAAATGGATTTTATAAAATAATCTTATACCCATCTTAAGAGATTTCATAATGAAGTATACCATGGACCTCAAGAAGGGAAGAGGTGAAATTTTTCAGTGCACCCAAGTGGAATTCCCTCAAGTTTTCTTATAGAGTATATGGGATCTTTATGATAAATCCATACCGCATCAGAAAGTATACATATGAATCATAATGATTTGTCATTGTGCTTCTAAGAGTTTAACCCATATGGAGATCAGTTACACACAGTTACTATTCTGCCCTCAACAATAAGCAGTAATAATAGTACTAACATGTGGGTTAAAAAAAAAAAATCAAAGCTCACGTTTCAAAAAACATTTGTCAGTTTCCTACATATACATAATTTAGAATATCAGTCGTTCTGACAGTGCTACCATAGTCCCACATTATAAAAACTGAGGTAAGCAAAAATTAGGGTTACTACTGGTTGTTTGCTTTAAAAAGAAGTAACAGAGATTTTCAGCATTTCATAACCATACAGAATATAAACAGAAAGGCACATTAATATTTAAATTCCTTTAAAACATTTACAGTTTAGGAAAAAAAATGAAAACTATATAGCAATCAAAGCATACTCCCTTCTACCATCTCACCTATCCTGCCATGCAAGCAACATAAAACCCAACAGCGGCAACAGCAACAACAAAATCCAGTAGGACAGATGGAATAAACTTGCTTTCACTCTATTTTTTTATTTTTAAATATGTGTCAACATCTACATGTTACAGTTGGGGAAACGCAAACACAGAACTCTACCTCATCTATTAACATTAATTTATATATACTGTTTCCTCCTAAGCTGCAAATGTTCAGGACTACTCTCAATAAACCTTTTAAAAACTGAAATTCTTCAACTCTGGTCATAAAGAAGTCCTGTATTGCTCTTCCCTTTCGAAAATCAAATTTCTTAAAAGAATACTCTAGAGCTGCTCCCCCATTGTCTTCCCTACCACTCTTCAATCACAATCAGACCTGTGTCCCTCACTGCTTGACTGCTTCCCATTTTTTAAAATCTCTTCTTGACTTGTGAGTAGCACTGGACACTACCCTCCACCCTTTCCTTCCTGAAAATTTCTTCCTCCTTAGTTCTCTCTTCGACTATTCCTCTTTTTATGTCCTTCTCAAGCCAACTCCTTTTCAGCAATCCTATTATTATTCTCAGGTGCTCAGGACAAGAATATTCCAGTTATCCTTCGACTATTCTTACACAGCCTCATTTATTACTTCTTCACGCTTCTTTCCTTTCCTACCACCATCATAATAGATCAGTCCCTTGTTACCTCTAGTGTGAACACAATGCTAAAAAATCCATGTTCCTAAAAATGTCCTTTGGCACCTGTCCTCATTACTTTCATTCAAATGCTTTTATTGGTTTTTCACTGTCTACAAGATCTTCCATAAACCATGCCTTATTATGACCTTTCTGCTCCAGTCGAATAACAATCTATTCATTATTTCCCACACATTCTTATCTTTGTGCCTTTATTATGTTTTTACCCCTGCCTTAAATAGTAGGTACATCTCATCTAATTCCCAGGCCTTCAGTGATTTGTTCCTCCTCTGACATCCTTTCCTGGAAACAGGAGACGGCACTGCATTATGACAGCTGAATTTCCAGCTTAGCATTGCTCATGCTGGGGTGACAGAACATCGAGCTAGTGACAGACACACAGCAGGCAATGAAAGCACACAGGAATGAAGCTCAGGAGAAGAGATAAGGACTAGAGCAGTATCAACAGTATAAACCACCTGGCACTCAAAATATGCTAACCTTAACTATTATTTATTTCCTTTATCATGTCTCCACAACTGGAGGGAGGTAAGATCCATTGAGGGCAAGAGCACTATATCATACCATTTTCCACTCCTAGCATGATGTCCTACATACCATGAAAACTTAATACTGATGATGACATGATGATGATGATGGTCATGGTGATGATTAAATGATAGTCCAAGTACTTCTGAAATAAGTGCTTGTAATATTTATCTACTAGATCACATATCAAAAAATTTCATGTAGTACTTAAAAAAAAGAGGCCTAGTAAGGTATCTACATTCTGGTAATTTAAATTTTGTTTTATTGAAAAAAATCTGGTTTTGGGATAATAACAATCAACTTGTAAGTGATTAAATACAAAAAATATTTCTTTTGTTCTTTTCAAAGCTTTATACACACACACAGACTAACTGGTAAAGCTCTATATGGGCAGATACTAAATCTGTCCTATCCACCATTTTATCTTCATCTCTTAGCACAATGACTACCACACATAGCAGGTGCTGAATAAATATGTGTGTAAAATGAATGAATAAATTAAGAGGTAAGCTTAAACAACAGAGCCTTCTATTTTGTTCGTTTATGGGCCTGGCCAGTGCAACTTGTGCAATAGCCCAAAGGGTCAAAATTGTAATTACACACAAGTGGGCTCTTTATTAAGGAAGTCAAGTTGAACAAATAAGGACTTCAGGAGCCAAAAACCTGGAACAGTTATTCTAATAATATTTGACTGTAGCAGGAATAAGTGAAGTCTGACCTTATTTACTGAAGTAACTTATCCTCCAAAGTGATAATTTAAGTGATGTACCTTATTTAAAGTTATGCTTAAAGGAACTATTATCAAAGTTCATAAGATACTCAGTATGGAGACACAGTTATACTTTATCGCTCACTGTATTTATATTCATGTGAAACTTCCCCTCCAAATTTGACTATATACCTTGTAATTAATATAAGAAGATGTAAAGAAACACATATTTAATATAGTCACTATTATTGACTAAAATGGTCATATTTTCAAAATGCTGACTACTTTAGGCATAAAATTTATACAACATTTATTTTCTTAAAATAAAAAGGTTTTTATGCTTACTGCTGTGTCATCAAAGAGGTTGAGTAAAGAAATTAGAAAGGCCCGTCTGTGTTGGCGATTTCCACGGATCATGGAGTAAAGATGTGAACACAAAGCGCTAGAGGACTCGTCTTGTCTGAAACCCCTCACAGGATCTTTTAGGCATGTGTTGATTGCCTGTTGTACCTGGTAGGACATCTTCATACCAGCCACTGCTTTCATCTGAAATCAATAAAAGGCTCATTTTTGTAATGGAAATTAAGAGTCAAGTTAAAACTATACTTTGAATATTATAAGCAGAGGCTAACTCCACTGTTTAGTTTTCTTACTTAAAATCATAAAATCATGGATCTCAAATGCTGTAAGGAACATCAGAGATCATCTACTGCAACCCCCTTGTTTTATATAAGAAAAAATCAAGACCCAGAAAGCCATTACTGCCAAGATCACACTGTAGGGACTAGAACCCAGGCAACCTTACTTTTAGTCCAGCACGCTTGCTGGACTATCACCTCTAGCTCAGTTTTAAGAGTTAATTTTAAATGAGAATAAAAAGCTTGGGGGACAAACTCAGTTGCATGTTTAGAAGTAAATACAGTAAAACCTTGGATTGTAACTTGCTCTGTGAGTGTTCTGCAAGATGAGCAAACATTTTTTTTAATGTTTATTTTTGACAGAGACACAAAGTGTGAGTGGGTGAGGGTCAGAGACAGAGGGAGACACAGAATCCAAAGCAGGCTCCAGGCTCTGAGCTGCCGGCACAGAGCCGGACGTGGGGCTCGAAGCCATGAACTGTGATATCATAACCTGAGCTGCAGTTGGACGTGTAACTGACTGAGCCACCCAGATGCCCTGAGCAAACATTTCTAATAAATTTTAACTTGATAAATGAACAATGTCTTGGCAATACGAGTAGTACATGATGCCAAACATCACATGATCACAACTGAGCCAATGGTTCTTCCGTCTCTCTGTCTCTCTCTCTCTCACTCAGGGATCGTGGGTGATCATCTCCCATGCTTGGATGCTCGGTCTCAGGCTTCGGTGTTTGGCAGAAATCAGTGATTTTTCAGAACGTTGGAAGGTGCCCACAACTGGCACTAGTGTATTTTTTGGTCACTTCAAAGCACCTATGGACAGTCCTTTGCTTTCCATACAACAGCAAGCCTAGGAATGCTTTGCTTCATTCTAGGTCAGGTTGCTTGCAGATATAGACCCTTTTCCTCTGCTGTTTTATTGCCAATTACATTACAATATATGACAAGAGTTTATTAATACCATACCGTAGTCAACATCCGTGTGAGTGTACACAATGGCTCCCATACAGAAAAAGATTCCAATGAGCCAACAGAGAGCAGTGATTCCGTTAGTGATAGTGAAAGTTGTCCTACACAATAACCCTCCTCTCTCGTCTCCTTCACACCAGCCACGAAGGTTTTCAAAGGTAAGTGCAGGTTAATTTATTTATTTTTCTTTATATTTTGTATTTTATTATTTTGTATTATATTACAGTATTGTAATCATTTTATATGAATATTTTTGGGATGTGGAATGAATCATCTGAGTTTCCGTTATTTCTTATTGGGAAATTCGCTTGGATACGCAAATGCTTTGGATTATAAGCATGGTTCTGGAACAAATTATGCTCGCAAACCAAGGTTTTACTGTACTAAGCAAAATATGTTATTCTAATATGAAGATGGGCAGGACCTTTATCAAGGAAATGGTATACCGAAGAAAGATGTTTAAATTTAGGTTATACAATTTAAAAATACATACATGAATGAATCCAGCATATTTTTTGTCGATTTCCACCAGTTGCTGATCAGCCTTGTTCCTCATAGCTGGTTCTGGGTCTGTTCCCATAGCAATTAAATATGGTACACACTAAAAATAAAAATAAAGAGTTTATAAGACATCACAGTAGTAAAAGCTCTGTATGTCTGTATGACATATGTTAAAACTTGCTATATAACTGGGATATATGAATTCGGCTTTATAGGCCTTCCTATAAATGTCATGTTTTAGTGTTCTTTTAAAAATGATAATCTTCCCTTAGATTTACCTTAAAGGAAAAAAAAAAAAAAAAAAAAAAATGAAGCATCAGCAAAAATACTGATGAAAAGGAAACAATTTCTGTGTGAAGTAAAGGTTCTTTAATCATACATAAAGGGCTCCTACACTAAGAATACCCACTTAAGATTATGATATATAATGCAAATGTATAATCCAGTAATTTTTCAAGCTTGACTGAATTTGCTATGTAAAGATAATACAGGGCAAAATATACTTTGCCTTTCATACTCAAAACCAGAAAAATATAAATTTTTTTGCAACACTGATTTTATATATAGGGCTTCAATGATCAGACAGTTCGATAGCTAGTGTTCTGGTAACAGCCATATTTACTGGACTTCTAAGGTTAAGAAACACCAATACTATGTTAAGTGAATCTGAATCAGCAGTGAGGAGACCTGAAAACAAACAAACAAACAAACAAACAAACAACAGCTTAAAAAATGTCAACACAGCACTAACTGAAAAGGATGATCATGGATTAAACCCTGACTTGGGGGAAGAAAGTCCATAAAGAATATTATTGGCTCAGCTGGCAAAATCTGAAAATGGACTATATATTAGATAACACTGTATCAGTGTTAAATCTCATGAATTTGATGACTGCATTATGGTGTCATAAGAGAATGTCCTTGTTTGTTCTTAGAATTCATCAGTGTGTTTTATTTCAGGACACAGGGAAGAACAAAGCATACTCACATATAGCATATTTTAGAAGAAGTTCCACAAAAAACAGGCAAAATAAAAATTTTAAAGGATACAGGCTTTTGGTTGTCTAGTAAATTCCCTTCTGTAGCTTATGGTACTCTCCTGAACATGTCAGACAGTGTATACACTACTACGTCAGCATCAGCTGCCAATTCTCAGTGATGCTAATATATCTTTATTATGTCAGTTAGTCCTCACATCAGTGTGCTGAGGTATTAGGTAGGTGGTATTACCTCCAACTTACAGATGAAGGAACTGAGCTTAGGTAATATGATTTACTTTTCTATGGACTTACAATCCACCCTGTTAACAGATAATACTCTGAACCCCAGTTAACTCTCTTGACATTACAGGCTATTGGTTCTTAGGGATAAGAGTCAATATGGATTAAAACAAACCATCCCTACTTAGAAAACTGATTCCAAGTACATATTCTACCAACGTAAACTGGAAATGTGTTCGATAAATACAATATTATGAACATATGGGTATTTTACAGTAACGACAACCTAGGAGATGGATTCTTTTTTATCCTGAATGGATAAAAAATTAACAACTAAGATGAATAAAGAACTAGTATTGTATAATCACAATGTCATCAAATGGTAACAAATCTGGTTCTTTCAGTAAGTGCTGCCACTATCAAACAGACTCACCTGAACTGGATGGATAAGACCCTGGTTTAGTGTCAACGCAATGACATTCAGGGCAAAGTGGCGTACACTTGACTGGGTGTGAAAAAACGCCTCAAGCACCTGTTTGAGGTAAAGCTGCATGATGGAACTACTCATCCCTGAGGACACATCACCCATTTCTTTTAGATCTTCCTGTTTTGCAACTTTCTTCCCTGCAAAAGGAAGTAAACATATTAAGAACATGTGTATCAACTTTACGAATTACACCAAATTAGGCCACAGTCAAAAGTACAAAATTATAGGTAATACTCTGGCTCAATGGCTCTTAATCTTGTGTGTGTGTGTGTGTGTGTGTGTGTGTGTGTGTGTGTGTGCGCGCCTGCGCGGGCCTCAGTGAGAGGCACCTGATGAGAATTACAACCCCTATCCTCCTGCAAAATGTTAATGTCTGCACATGTGTTACATCATATAATACATATTATGTATACACGTTACACATGTATATAGACACATCGTATCTATCATATAACAGATAAGGAAATTCAGGTGTCTGGATTAAAAGAGTCGGACAGTATTCTAACTCCAGCCACAATGTGAAATTTAAAAATACATCTTCACTTACAGTCTCTGTCTGCTTGTTGCATACGTGTATCCTCTTCTTGTAGGTAGGTCTGGAGGTTTTTTAAAACTTGTATTTTTAAATTTACTGAGGAGTTCTTATCAGATAAAATGTTATTATATAGATTTTTCACCTCTTGCTCAAACATTAGACTTGGATGCTGAATAAAGGCAAATCCTAAAGAGACAAAAAAATGTCTTGATATATTCATATTAAAATTAAATGTAATACTTAATGAAAATGTTTATAATTTATATGAAAGAGCTCCTTTTCAAACATTAAAACTTAAAATGACCAGAAGAATATATGCTAGTGGCCTTACCCAGAGAAGTATTAGAGCAGGTACTTCTTTCCCCATGAATTAAAAACAAGAAATTGCATTTCAAAGGAGAATTTCACACAAGAGGAAACCTTGAGGAGGGAGCAGGGCCTAGTGGCTAGGGGAGTGGATTAGGAGTCAGGTGTCTTGGGTTCTATTCCTGGTCCACCACTGACTTGTAGTGTGACCTTGGGTGAGTCACATAATCTCTCTGTGCCTCAATTCTCCATCTGTAAAATGGGGACAATAATATTTACCACCCACCTACCTCAAAGGGACGTTATCAGGATTTAAGAGGTAACGTCTGTAAACATTTTTTAGATCCCTAGCAGAAGGTACTACATTGGCATTATTAAAAAATAAATAAATAAATGTGTGTGTATATATATGTCCATTTGATGAAACAGAAAAATTCTAAAATAAACTAGAGCTAATAATATCTTCCATTTATTTTTATGGCATTATAATGAAGCCACAATGCTGAATTCTATAACCATAAGTTGATAAGTAGCAAAATAATACTATTCATGTTTATTTGTACAAAACACTTATTTATGTAAGACAAGATGAAGATCCTTAATGATAGCAAGTATTATTGATGCCAAATACAAACTAAACTCAAAGCATAGAGTGATCAGATAACTAGTCCAAGGTCACACAAGCAAGATGTCATTTATTAACTGGTCTAGAGGTAGTATTTTGTAGACAGTGCTACTTCTTCAAGTTAAAATTTGCACTATTTGTTCTCTGGATTAACACTGTAAGTTTACCCACTTCATATAACATATGTCCAGACTTAATATTCAGAGGTACACATTTGGCTTGAAGTTAACACTATTTCAATAGAACTTCCCTAAAGTAAGTGATATCTGAATTTTTAATTGATTTGCTATGAAAGGGATGAAGGAGGACTAAGATTCTAAGATTTAAGTTTATTTAAAGAAATCAGTAAACATTTAGTAAGGTTTGGGTAACTAAAAATTTATTTCTCATTTTTGTTCAAAAGACTAATACGGACCACTGTTCATGCATATTAAATTACAAACATTGTTAATGCTACCAAAATAAAATTTCTCTGATGAACAGAGTAGTTATATGACTTGCTCAAGGTCACCTAGAAAGTCACTGGCTGAGCCAAGAATGGAACCCAGGTGTCTTAATCCCCAATCCTATAGTCTATATACCAAATCCTACTGTGAGTAGAAACATACTTAAATAAAAAAACAGTGTAGACTCACAATATTTCCAAATTTGCTCAACCTCTCAAACAACTAAGATTATAAAGAAATTTAGACTTAACTTACCTAGACCAATGATGGCTTTTGTTTGTACTTCTTCATCTGAATGTTTTGTAAAATACATCAATAATTCAAGTACTTTATCCTTTATGTTAACCTAAGGGAAAAAAAAAAACACATTAATGTGTATGAAGAAGAGTAACTTCTCTCAGTTTTCAATTATAAAAGAAAAAGCCTAAAAGCAAACAATGAGAATTTCTGCATGTGAACTTTACTGAAGAATAAATCACAAGTTTATAATCCATAAATTTTAGAATGGTGACATTCAAAATAAAAGTGTGTGACAAAGAAGCTTGTGTAAAATGCAAATTAATGTACTGCTCCTTCATTGAGGAAGTTAAAAAAAAAAAAAAGTCAGCTGCTTAACCCAGTGTGTCTACTCTTACAAAGCTGATATAACTTGTATAAGCTTCTTATGACAAATCAGTAACAAACAGCTGGTTGATCAGAGGCTAGTCTGAGGACCAGGTTTTGGGTAGCACTGCTTCAGAATTCTCATTAAACCAGACTACTATAAAGCTGCTTTCATCCTGGGTCATTAGTAATTTTCAGTTCACAGGGTCACACAGTCCTATTTTTTATAGCATACTAAGTAAGTAATATTAGAATCGTACCTTACTGTTGCCTTTAAAATCTTCTAGATCAAAATCAAAATGCCGACATAGTGCTCCAACAGTGAAAAGGGATCTAAGAAGTGCTGGTTTGTTTGTCAGAAGTGAAGTGTTATTTGGATCCTCCTGGTGCTGACTTTTTAATTTTGAAATGGCACCTAATAAAGATAAGTAATATTTATTTATAATGTTTTATCCTTGAATTATTATCTTCAAATAATTATTGCTAAGTTGTTAGAGTTAAATTTTACTAATGTTCTTAAGAGTCACACACATCTAGAATTATGACAGAATGAATACCTTACAGCCTAAAAGAATTAATATAAGAAAAAAATGGTATTTAAATTTTATTTTACATAGTGGGCAGAAAACTGACCAACAGTTACTTATGAGGTAAATTCCTGAAGTGATTATATTCAGTTATTAAGGAAATACAAAAGGTGCTAGAAAATATTGCTTCTGAGACAATCACACCTCTTAACAATTCCCTTGATGCTGTCTTTATCAGATGTGTTTTTAAATTTTTTTTAACGTTTATTTGAGACAGAGACAGACCATGAATGGGGGAAGGTCAGAGAGAGAGGGAGACACGGAATCTGAAACAGACTCCAGGCTGTGAGCTGTCAAAACAGAGCCCGACGCGGGGCTCGAACTCACGGACTGCGAGATCATGACCTGAGCCGGAATTGTACGCTTAACCGACTGAGCCCCCCAGGCGCCCCTATCAGATGTGTTTTTAAAAAGGAGCTAGACGCACTACAGGATCCATCAGAATAATTTCAAAGCCCAGGCACTGAACTTACCATAGTATCTATTGAAACAGGCCCACACAAATTTAAAATTTTGTGTCACTTTATTTACAACTGCTCCCAGACAGCTCACACAATGTTGCACTACCTAAAAGATAAAAAAATGTTACCATTTAGGCAAGAGTTAAAGACAAAAGTAAACCATATGATTTAGCTAGCATTTGTGAATTTTATACTAATCAATAGAGACGGTACACTGAATACTTACAGTCATGCCATATTTGATGATAAGCTTCATTAAATCTTCTTCAATAGTAGCAAGGAAAGTTTCACTTGGATGCTCCATCAGTGGTACAACCAGCTCCAGGATTTTTGCAACATTGCAGATAACCATGAAATCATTTTGTGTCTACAAGGATAAAATCAGTGTTTTATGAATATCAGAGTCTGACAAGAAAGTTTATACACTTTTATGAATTTGAGGGTTGAGGTATTATGAATGTCAAGTTTCAGTTAAAAAAAAAAAAAGACTACCAGATGCTTTACTTTTAATGTTTATTTTGAGAGAGAGAGAGAGAGAGAGAGAGAGAGAGAGAGAGAGAGAATGAATGAGTGAGTGGGGCAGGGATGGTGGCAGGGGAAGGAGGGAGAGGGAAACAGAGAATCCCAAGCAGGTTCTGTGCTGTCAGCGCACAGCCTAATTCAGGGCTTGATCTCATGAACTGTGAGATCATGACCTGACATGAAACCAAAAGCCGGACACTTAACTGAGCCACCCAGGCGTCCCCAAAAAAGACTTAAAAAGTTTTTTTTAACCTACGTAAGGAAGAGCATAAGCCAGTATCAGGAACCTGGATTCTAGCTCTGCCACTAAGTTACCATGTAACCTTTCGGTCACTTAATCACAATGGTACAGTTACTCTTTTTTTCCCCTAAAACGTTAATCCAAGCCAATTCTGAACAAAGATGTTTAACTATTAACTGAGTATTTTACCAAGATTGATACTGTTTTTTAAGATCAGTATTTTTCAAACTGGAGTATGTTAACTTAGTAGTTCTCAACTGGGGGTGAGTGTGTCTCCATGGGATATCTGGCAATGTCTGGAGACATTTTTATTGCCCCAAGAGGGGAGTTGGGGGGTACTACTGGCGTCCAGTGGACAGAGGCCAAGGATGCTGACAAACATCCTGTAATGCTCAGAACAGTTCTTGACAACAAAGAATAATAATCCAATCCTAAATGTCAATCGTGCTCAGGTTGAGAAGTCTTCTGTTAACCCTTTTTATGACAGATGAAAATACAGAATCCCAGAACTAGATATAAGACTTCTTTATTTTAAAATTTGAAAAATTAAATTTTAATATTAAAAAAGTTTAAAACGTTTATTAAAAACTAAGCAGTTTAAAAAATAGGCAGAATATTTTAAAAAACCAAAAGTTTATTAAAGAATTTATAATAAAGTCTCTTTCCAAAAAAAAAAAATCTCTTTCCCACCCCCCTATCCTCTCGTTACCCAGCACCCCTGCCCCAAGGCAACCAGTTACTAGTTATTTTTGTGAAGACATTCAATATATGTTTTTATTTAGTCAAGTTAATCACTCTTTATTCTTAGCAACAGGTTACTGACATTCATTTTGAACTTTTTTGAGCTGATTAACACGTGCCCACCTGACATTCATCCATCCTCTCATCATACCCATAGGATTAAGTAAAAAAAATAAGATGAATACTTCTAAGTAGCACAGAAACCTTGCCGTTCCTTGCTGTCTCCCACTCCCACGTGCTTTAAGCAACAAGGGATGAGTTACAGTGGGTCTAGGGAACGAAGAGTTTTTGTCAAAATAAATTCATCTGAGAATCACAGCTAAAATTTTACTTTGAATTACTCTTATCAGCCTAGAAAATCAAGTAAAAGTATCTTAAAATCTAGAAGAAAAATTTAAAGACGGAAATCGTGAAGGAAAAGAACAAAAGAACATAATATGAAGATAAATATCTGAAATGATTATAACATAAGATGTTTCAACATCTAAAAAATTTAGACTAAAGAGTTTCCAAAAAAAGGAAAGAAAAAAAGCCCCACCATTCAAAGGTAAAATGGTCAAATGACATATAAATATACATGTACACATACAGTCAAATCACAGATAATTAAGTACAATTGGTTAATATCATAAAAAAGATGCTCAATCTTCTTGGAAATCAAGGAAGGGAAAATGAAGCAAAATGAACTATTGCTTTGCACCTGACTGGCAAAGAGTGTAAAAATGACACAGATGGTCCTTCACTGGTTTCCAAAGAGGCTCTAAAACAAGTCCACCAGCAATCAGGAAAAATCTATTAAAAACCCAAAACCAGAACCAAAAGAACATTCCCTTAATCTAGCAAGTCCATCCCGTAGGATGTATCCCAAAGAATAAAAAGCACAGTATTTAAAGGTATATGAATAGGAATGTCTGTTAAGGCATTGTTTTGTAGTCCCTATCAATAGGCAACAATGCAAATATCTGCCAAATTGGGAAATGGCTAAATGTATCATAGAATATCCATAAAATGGATAATCTATACACATACAATACGGATATGTATGATAGGTATATAACATAATCGGATTCTTTAAAGTTTATTTATTTTGAGACAGTCAGAGAACATGAGCGGAAGAGGGGCAGAGGGAGAGGGAGGGAGAGAGAATCCCAAGCAGGCTCTGCACCTTCAGCCCAGAGCCCGACACAGGGCTGGATCCCATGAATCATGAGATCATGACCTGAGCCAAAATCAAGAGTCTGACCCTTAACTACCTGAACCACCTAGGCACTCCATAACCTGATTTTTAAAAACCCAGTCAACCAGTTATATATGTGTGCATGTGCACAATTACAGAAGCATGGATATAGTATGTAGGATAATCCAGGTTGTTTCTCCTGAGGTGAAGAAGAATAAAGATGGAGGTAGGGTACAAAAAACAAACATTTAAATGTGTCTAACACATAGGAGATGGCCTTATTTATATAAAAACTTCGTGTGTGTATAAAACTTTCCAACATTCATCCTTCCTTTTGGCATACCTACAGGGTCAAATAAAAAATATATTTATAGATCCTTTTGTAGTTCATAAGTGTGATGATTGGGTGTTCATGGTATTATGTGAAATGTGCCTCTCAAACCTTGTTACGACCTTGGCACATTACCCATCTGACATGATAAAAACATTTATGTATGTCTGCATGCGAGTGTGTGCACTCGCACTCACACACACAGAGATTACACAAAATGTTTTCAAAGTAATCTTGCTAAAAAAAAAAATACTGATTCAAACAAGGGCCATTTATGCAAGTTTCGTTATAGTCCTAGAAGCAGACAGACATGGGGTTGAATTCTAGCTTTGGGACTGGTCAGCTGTGTGATACTGGGCTAGTTATTTATATTCTCAAAGCTTCAGTTCCTTATCTGTAGAGCTGAGATAATAATGATAATACTTCACAAGGTAAATGATATAATGTATATAAAATTTTTCACTGTATTTGGTACTGTGTTCAATAAATATTAGCCATTATTATTGGCCATAGAATACATATTAATCAATTTATTTCTGAATTTAATACAAACCCTAAAGATAGAATTAGGGTGTCAGAAATTATTATAATGTTGTTTTTATATATATTTATCTTCTGGTTCTTAAAATTTCTCAGGACATCCTGAGGTTTTTCATCTAGAACTTCCTAATTTAGATCACCAGAAAACCAGACCATAGCAGCAAAACAAATCTTGTAGAGAAAACAGTTAAAATTAGCTCCTTAGGAACACTGGGGACATAGTAAGTAAAAAAAACTTTACATTTTAAAGTTTTTAGAATATTTCAAAATTTAGTGTTTGTAACAAGCCATTTAACTCACCATGCTGTCATATAAACTGCTGGATTATTTTATATAAGCAATGTTTTATTTGATTTTCACATTTTATCTTAGAATAACAGAGTATGTGCAATATTAATTTAAAACAGCCACCTAACATCTCTGATATACTAGATTTTCCATATTCAACCTACTGATGTATTAGAAAATAAATATACTCAAAATATATTGAAATGACAAATGAAAAGCAAATTCAGAATCTAAAAGAGTAAATTTCTCAGTGAGAGGAACTCTGCCTCATTCACTCTTGAGGTCTTAACAATAGTTACAACATTTAGGAAGCATTTAATAAGCATTTAACTTGAGGAGCTTATGGAGAAATGAAGTCAGAACTTCATTTTTAATATATCAGAAAAATGATGTCTTATATAACTTGCCACAAATATTAGAACATATATTTGAGTACATGACACAGTCGATCATTTAAAATGTGGATGACACAATGTGAATTCTAAATTTAAAATACTACATGGTAAGACATAAAAAAAGAGGACAGCTCTATACTTACACTACATTTAGTGGTAAGGTATGGCTGCATAGTCATGGCATGCTTAACCATGAGCTGAGGTCTTATTTTGCTGAATAAGAACAAAGTGGTTATGCAAGCTACCAATCTTCCAGAATTCACACCTTTATTGTCAGAGTCTGGAAAAACAGAGAAATAAGATACTAAAATACGACAAGGCAGTGGAAATTATACAGATTATTTAAATTACTCAATATTATCCCCTGAACTGATTCAGTACATACTTCAGTAAAAGATTAGCATTTCTTATGATACTAGACTTCCTACATTTTTTTTTATTATACATATTACATACATTAAGAATAAAAGACCAAAGAGGCTCCATTATGCAAGGCAAATTTTACACTGAGTGGTGGAGGACTGAAGTTAAAAAAAATAGAATGAGTTAAGAAGTTTAGGAATGGGCTTTTGGGAATAAACATGGTGTTTCTTATATCTAAAAATGGATGGAAGTCAGTATGGGCAAGTTAGCAAAGCAGGACAAAAGCAATTTAGCTGAGGTGATACCGTGTTTGAAGGCACTGGGAAAAAAGCAAAGCTGCAGCGGGAGAAGAATGTTAAAAGACTGGAGTGACAAATTAAGAAGCTGGACCAGGGCTACATCAGAAAGGTAAACCCACTGCTGCTCCAGTGGGAGGAAAATGCTGTTAGTTAGGAGATACAATGGTTCTTAGGAGGCAAATTAGTTTTTAGAAGAGATTAACAATTTTCAACATTAAGTGACAACAGTATCACCCTTAAAATCTAGGAGAGGCAAAAATAAGGGAAACAGAACTAGGAGATAAAAAGAAAAAGAGGTACACATGGAAAATGAAAAAAAAAGTTAAAAAAAAAAAGGCATAAAAATATAAAGGATACCAACAATTTCCTTAGGTGCCATCATGGTACCTCTGCAAGAGGCAACTGGCCCCCAATTCTGGAGGATGACCAAGGCTGACTATTGTTCCTCATCAATGTACATTAAGAGATGGGAAGTAATGTTAGTCTTGGGTGCTTTAAGTGAGAGATTATCAATTATAGCTTTTACAGTTTTATATATTTACTTATAATCTGATTAATAGCTTCAGATTTGTGACTGTTAAATAATGTAATAGATAATGTAAAATATTAAGCATTTAAGGAATTTGTCAATTTAAAAAATATTAGCTGCTTTATCTAGCTCAAGATTAAGCACATTTTACATAACAATTATAAATGATATTAGGAATGTACTACAAATCTTTTAAAAACATTTTTATAATAGTTAAAACAGTTTCATTTTGAGAGAAAGTTTTTTATCATTTAAAAGATACCAAACAGTTTTAGGATGAGTGCAACTAACTAAATACATATTAGCCCCTGGACTTTTACGTCTGTACAACATGACATCTAAAAGATATGTAGAAGAGATGAGGCCTAGGCTTTTATTATACTGCTCTAGGTAATCTTAGTTAACCTAAACAATATAATCTAGGATGTAACACCAAATGAACAACAACACAAAAAAAAAAACCAACCAAACAAACAAAAAAAACCCACCTTCATTTAAAAGTGAAGTAGTTAATTATTAGGCTAAGCAGAACCAGAGGCAAAATTGAGAAATGTGCCCAAAGTATTTTAAAATATCTTATAAAATCAACTTAATGACCAATATATAAAATGTCTTACCAGCTAGAGATTCCTCATATTTAAGAATGTGCTCAACTAGGTTATCAACAAGTTGAGTACAAGCTTTCTTCACAGGTTTATATGAGGAATCCTCTTCGGACTTCAACAACTATATATGTATATATATAAAAAAAAAATCCCAGTATAATTATTCATTAGGCAATAATAATATAAACGCATTAAATGTGTCCATAAGTAATAAGCTTTTCAATTTGTCATTAACAATATGGAAAATGCAAATAAACAAAAATATATAGCAAATGTTTTAAAATATCTTATAAACCAGTAATTTATAAATACTTTCAAGCGATGTTAGTATGGAGTATTTAAATTGCTGTGTGTAGGAACTGAGGTACGATATGAGAGAAATGAGAAAGGTGACCTTCCTTAATGCCCAATGCTAGTTGAAATATTTTGAAGAATTAGAATTCTATTCCTCATTATTTCAAATCCTTTGATATCTCAAAAAAGTAAGAGTTAATTATACTTTCTATATAATTATAACTTCATCTGAATTGCATCTTAAATTTTAAAATTATAAAACATAGGCTAGATTTCTTTTCTGTATTATCCTTTGCCAAACTATTAATAAACAATGTTAGAAAAGTGTTGGGAATGATGAGATGAGGAGAAAAGATCGGTCTAACTATGGCCAAAAAGTAAAACCAATTCAAACTTTTACAATCACAGGTCAGTTGTAAAGTCATCTAAGGTATATGTTTTCTTAATACAGATTAGCAAATACAACTTTGGGCTATAAAGAAGTTGAAGTGTATATGTGATTTTCATGAAGAGTTCCAGTGCTGTCCAATATAACTTGCTGCAATGATGGAAATGTTCTGTATCTGTGCTGTCCAATATGGTTGCCACAAGACAAATGCAGCTACTGAACACATGAAATGTGGCTAGTACGCCTGAGGAGTTAAAATTAAATACAAATAAAAATTCAAATTAAGTTTAAAAAACACATGTGGCTAATATTGGAAAGCTCAAGTTTAAACCTTCACTACAAGATGCATGAATGATTAAAACAGTTGACAGCAATCAGAATAACATAATGCATACACTGCCCTCATCCTCTTCAAATTAAAGAAATAAAGAAAATTTCAATTTTTAGTTTTTTCTCTGTACAGCAAATTCTCCTTGTCCTGCTCTATAACTCAATTCCTTAAGCAGCTATTAAAACTGCATGCTAGCCTCTTCCAGGCAGGAGCAGAAAATAATCCCCTCTTGTTTTTTCCTCTCCAAGATATAAAGTGTACACAATAGTATAAATACATATTGCTATGTGCCCTTTTAATTGATTTACTTACTGTGAACCCAACTCAAGAACATTTCCATAAACCTTTATTTCCCAATGCACTCCCCTTTCCCTTATTCCATCTTTCTGTTTCACTTCAAGGTAACCATTATCAGGAATTTTATAACTTTTTTTTGCTTAAAAAATGGTGTCAGCTGTATACTGTTCATAATTTTGTTTCATTTTCAACTTTCTAAAAGGTATTATAGTGGATGTAGTCTTCTGTAGTCTTGCCTTGTTCACTCAACATTATGTCCCTAACTGTAATCCAGGTTGTTGCAAATGACTACATTTTATTCATTTGAACTGCTATACAACAGCTACTGTGTGTCAATATTGCAATTAATTGATCTATTCTGAAGACAGGTTAATTACACTTTTTTAGTGGCACGAGCACTCTTTTTATCTGTCTCCTGGCACACATATGCGAGGTTTTCTTGGGTATATACCTTCAGGTGGAACTGCTAGGTCACAGGATATATAAATGTTAACTTTATGAAATAATGCTATATTTTTTCAATTTGGTTGTATTTTCTCAGTTAGTAGTAAAGAGATATTGTTTAATCCATCTCTTCTCCATCATTTGTTATCACCTGATTTCTCAATTTTTGCCAATGAAATGGGTGTAAGATATAGTACTGATTTGTATTTCCCATATTAATAACGAGGTTGAACACCCTATAGGCCATATATGCTATTTCTTGTATGAAATGCTTAATCATGACTTTTACCTATTTTCCTACTTGGAAAATTATGTTGATTTGTAGGAGAGGAGTTCTTCACATACTCTAAGGATCCTTTCTTACACATGTGTACCAAATACCATTTCCTAGTTTGTGACTTGTGTTAAGATGTCTTTTGATTAAAAAATTGTACTTCATTCTAATGCAATGAAATTCATCAATCTTTTAAGGTTAATGGTTTTGGAACTTGTTTAAGAAATCCTTTAGAAATCTTTCCCTACAGAAAGGTCAAAAATATATTCACATATATTTTCTTCTAAAAGTTTTAAAGATTTTCTTTAATCTATATGATGTGATTACTGAGTTAAAGTAGAAATCAATTCTTTCTTTTTTAATTTATATTCAGGTTAGTTAACATACAGTGTAGTTTTGGCTTCGGAAATAGAACCCAGTGATTCATCTCTTACATATGACACCCGGCACTCAAAAAGTATCCTCAGTAACGCCTGTTACCCATTCAACACCCCCTGCCCAGCAATCCTGTTTGTTCTTTATATTTAAGAGTCTCTTAATGGTTTGCCTCCCTCTCTGTTTTTATCTTATTTTTCCTTCCCTTATGATCATCTGTTGAGATTCTCAAATTCCACGAGTGAAATCATATATCTGTCTTTCTCTGACTATTTTGCTTAGCATAGTATCCTCCAGTTCCACCCATGTTGTTGCAAATGGCAAGATTTCATTCTTTTTCATCACCAAGTAGTATTCCATTGTGTGTGCGTGCGTGTGTGTGTGTGTACACACCACATCTTCTTTATCCATTCGTCAGTTAATGGACATTTGGGCTCTTTCCATAATTTGGTGACTGTTGATAGTGCTGCTATAAAACACTGGGGTACATGGGCCCCTTCAAATCAGCATTTCTGTATATTTTGGATAAATTCCTAGCAGTACAACTGCTGGGTCATAAGGTAGTTCTATCTAAAAAAAAAAAAAATTCCTTATGGATAAGCCAATTTTCCCAGCCCTATTTACTGATAAGTCTATCTTTCCCCCCATTAACTGCAGTGCCACTTCTGTTTTATAGTGAGTATACCCCTTCTATGTGGAGGCTGATTTCTGGGCTCTGCATCTTGTTCCTTTGGTCCATTTAGTACCACACTATCTTAACTACTGTATCCTTAAAACTAAGTCCTTATATTTTGTAAGGCAAGGTAGTGCTCCTGCATTTTCAGACATGACAACTGTCTTCAGTTCTTTGCTTTTCCACATATATTTTACAATCATCTCAACATATTTACGACTATTTTTTCCTTTCTTTTTCATTTTTTATGGTATTCTTCTTTTTCTTCTTCTTTTTTTTAAGCAGGCTCCACACCCAATGTGGGGCTCGAACTCATGACCCTGAGATCAAGAGCCACATGCTCTACTGAGCCAGCCAGGGGCCCCTGATGACTATTTTTTTTTTCTTTTTTTATGAGATCTCTCTGAACATTTTTCCATTTTGCATGATTTTCATTTTAGTTTGTAGTTACTCTGTCATATTTTATTCCTAGCTTATTGGAAGTTATCATTCAAAGGCATTAAATTTTATCAAAAAATTTCCCTGTGTCCCTGAAATGACTACTTATTTCTTCTTCTTTAGTGTTAAATCACACACACACACACACACACACACACACACACACACACACTGATGTTAAACCAGCATTACACTTACACATGCATAAATGCATGTATATCATACAAAGATGTGTGTACATACGCACATCTTTATACATCTTATTTTTGATACATTGCGAAGTAAATTATAGACAATATACTCCCCCCCTCCTTTTCCTTTTCGAGATAAAATTTACATGAAATGACTTATATATTCGCTCAGTTTTGTTAAGTGCATTCATCATTACAACTCAAACTCCTATCAGGATACAGATCATAAAAAAACAAAAAACATTAAAAGGGGCGCCTGGGTGGTTCAGTTGGTTATGTGTCCAACTCTTGATCTCAGCTCAGGTCTTGATCTCAGGATTGTGAGTTCAAGCCCTATGCTGGGTTCCACGCTAGGTGTGAAGCTTACTTAAAAAAAAAAAATACAGAACAGTGATCTACATCTTTAGCTTATATCAGAATCATCTGGAGAGACCATTAAAACACAAGAATGATGGGCCCACCTTAGAGTTATTGAGGTAAAGCCTTAGAACTCATATTTCTAACAAGTTGCAGGTAATCTCAGTAACTTTTAGAACCACTAATATAGACCATTACCATTATCCCTGAAAATTCCCTCATGTTGGGGCACCTGGGTGGCTCAGTCAGTTATGCGCCTGACTTCGGCTCAGGTCATGATCTCACAGTTCATGGGGTTGAGCCCCACATAGGGCTCTATGCTGATAGTCTGGAGCCTACAGCCTGCTTTGCTGCATCTCCCTCTCTCTCTCTGCCCCTCCCCCACTCCCTCTCTGAAAAATAAATAAAACATTAAAAAGGAAAGAAAGCAAGAAAGAAAGAGAGAGAGAGAGAGAGAGAGAGAGAAAGAAAAAAAGAAAGTTCCTTCATGTTACTTTCCAGTCAATCTCTGAACCCAGCAATCGCTCTTCTGAGTTTTTCAGATACAGATTAATTTTGCCTCTCCTAGAACTTCATATAGATGGAATCAGAATATGTACTGTTCTGTGTAAGGCTTCCTTCACTCTGCATAATATTTTTATTGTGCTCAAGTTGTATGTATCATCAGTTTGTTTCTTTACGATGTGAATACTATTAAATTGTGAGGCTATATCATTATTTTTATCCATTCACTGGTTGACAGAGACAGAGACGGTATTTGATTATAAACAGAAATGAAACTGCTCCTTAAAGACTTTACTTAGAAATCTCCTCAGCTAAATATCCAATCTCATGCTTGAAGTTCTACCTTTCACAAAACACTACAACAAGAACACAGCTCAGCCAAGTTCTTTGCCTCTTTATAACAAGGACTGCCTTTTCTCTGTTGTCCAATAGCAAGTTCCTCATTTCTACCTGAGACCTTATCAAAATGGCCTTTACTGTCCATATTTCTACCAACATTCTGTACAAGATTGTATTTATTCTCTAAGAAGACAAAAGCTTTCCCTACAGCTTTTCTCTCTGAGCCCTCATCAGAACTGCCTTTAAATGTCTCTTCATAGCGGTATCAGCTTCTTCTAGCATGCACCTCAAAACTTTGCTAGTCTCTACTGATTACCCAATTCCAAAGCCACTTTCACATTATTTGTTTCAGCAGCATCTTACTTTTGGTTCCAATTTCTGTCTTAGCTTGGTCTTAGCTTCCAATTTCTGTCTTTGCTGCTATAACAAATACCACATAGTAGGTGACTTCAACAGAAATTTATTTCTCATAGTTCTGGAATCAAGGTGCCAGCATATTCCGATGAAGATCCTCATTCTGGCTTGCAGATGGCTGTCTTCTTATGTCCTCATTTGGCAGAGAGCAGACAGATCTCTCTTGTGTCTCTTCTTAGGAGGGTACTATTCTGATTCATGCTGGCTCCACCCTCATTACCTAATGATCTCTCAAAAGCTCCACTTCCTAATATCACACTAGGGATTAAGCTTCAACATATGAAGTTTGGAGACATATAAACATTCAGTCCATAGCATTCTCTGAGAAATCCTCTTGAGGAAGGAGCCCCATATTCTATGGAAAATATACTGCTAATCTTTTCCCCAACTTTCCCCAAAAGGACCTATGGTCCTTTATCAGGTTAACTGTACATTGGAGAAAAGGAAATTATCAGACCTTTTAGGGATTATTAGATGCTGGTTCTGAACTGACACTAATTCCAAGAGACCCTAAAGATCGCTGTGGCTCAGAGTGAAGGGTGGGTGGTTAGAGGTCTGGTGGTCAATGGAGGTATAACTCTTGTCTGTTCCAGAGTGAGTCCACTGGATCCCCAAACTCATCTTATGATTATTTCCAAGCACCAAAACACAAAATTGGAATAAATATACTCAGCAGTTGACAGAATTCCTACATTGGTTCTTTGATCTGTGTAGTGAGGGTTATTACGGTGGGAAAGGCCAAGTGGAAACCATGAACCAGGAAAATAGTAAGTCAAAATACTACATTACACCAGGGACTATTGAGATTAGTGCTATCATCAAAGACTGGAAGGATGCAAGGATGATAATTCCCACCAGATTCTCATGCAGCTCGCTCATTCGGCCTGGGCAGTAGACAGATGGATCTTGGGGAATGACAGTGGATTCGCATAAGCTTAACGGGTAGTGATTCCAACTGCAGCTGCTGTACCAGATAAGGTATTATTACTTGAGCAAATTAATACATTCTTTGGTTACCTGGCACCTTCTGGCAGATGCTTTTTTCTCCATCCTCATCAAAGGCCACCAGAAGCACTTTGCTATCAGCAGGCAAGGCCAGCAATACACTGCACTGCCCTACGTGAGGCGTATATTAACTCTCCAGTCCTATGTTATAATTCAGTTTGCAGGATCTTGATTACCTTTCCCTTTAATAAGATTATCACAGTGGTTCATTACATTGATGATATTATGCTGACTATACTTGGTGAGCAAAAAATAGCAACCACTCTAGACTTATTGATAAGACTTGTATGTGTCAGAGGGTAGGGAAATAAATCCAACAAAATTCAGGGGTCTTCTATTTCAGTGAAATTGCTGGGGTCCTAGTGGTGTGGGCTCCGTTAAGCTATCCCTTCTAAAGTGAAGGATAAGTTGTTGCATCTGGCGTCTCCTATATATAACCAAAAAAAAAGAGGCACAATGGCTAGTGGGCTTTGGAGTTTGGAGGCAACAAATTCCTCATTTGGGTGTATTACTCTGGCTCATTTACTGAGTGACCCAAGATGCTGCCTGTGCTGAGAGGGGCCCAGAACAGAAGAAGGCTGTGCAAGAGATCCAGGCTGCTATGCAAGTTGCTCTGCAGCATGGGTCAGATGATCCAATAGATCCAATGGTACTTTAAGTGTCAGTGGCAGATAGGGATACTGTTTCAAGTCCCTGGCAGGACCCCATAGGTGGACTGCATGCAGTACAAGCCCTTAGGATTTTGGAGCAAAGCATTATCGTCCTCCATGAATAACTACTCTCCTTTTGAAAAAGAGCTCTTGGCCTCTACTGGGCCTTAGCAGATACTGAACGCTTAGCCACGAGCCACCAAATTACCATGTGATCTGAGTTGCCCATCATGAACTGGGTATTACCTGACTCACCAAGACATAAAATTGGGTATGCACAGCAGCAGCATCAAACAGAAGTGGTATATATGTGACTGGGTGAGAGCACATCTAAAGGGTATAAGTAAATTACAGGAAGAAGCAGCCCAAATGTCTATGGGTTCCTATTCCTGCTATACTGCCTTTCTCTCTTCCAGCCTGTACCTATGGCTTCATGGGGAGTTCCCGGAGATCAACTCACATGGAAGAGAAGACTTAGGCCTGGTTTATAAATGGGTCTGCACAATATGTAGGACCATTCCAAAGTGGACATTTTGTAGCACCATCGCCTCTGTCTGGGACATCCTTGAAGGACAGTGGTGAAGAGAAATTCCCCCAATGAACAGAACTACGAGCAGTGTACCTGGCTATTCACTTTGCTTGGAAGAAGGAATGACCAGATATGTGATTACATATTGGTTCATGGGCTATGGCCAATGGTTTGGCTGGATGGTTAGGGACTTGGAAGGAAGATGATTAGAAAGTTAGTGACAAGGAAATTTAGGAAAGAGGCATGTGGATAGATATCTCTGAATGCATACAAAATATAAGGATATTTATGTCCCACACGAATGTTCACCAAAAGATGACCTCAGCAGAGGAGGATTTAAATAATCAAGTGGACTGGAGGACTCCATTCTGTAGGTACCTTCTCTGAGGATATCAGCCTCTCTCCCCAACTACTCTTGTTCTTGCTCAATGCACTCATGAACAAACTGTCCATGGTGGCAGGGATGGTGGTTACACATGGATTCAGGAACACAGATTTCTATTCGGGAAGGCCAATGTGGCTGGCCCATGGCCACTGCTGAGTGCCAATCTGTCAGCAGTAGAGACCAACACCAAATCCCTGATGTGGAACCACTGAACCATTCCCTGGATGAGCAGTCAGTTACTTTGTAAGCACGTTGATTACACTGGTAGATTTCCATAATGGAAGGGGCAGCATTTTGTTCTTACTGGAACAGATGCTTACAATGGATACAGATTTGCCTTCTCTTCATGCAGTGCTTCTGCTAAAACTACCACTTGTAGCTGTATTAGAATGCCTTATACACTGTCATGGTATTCTACACAGCATTACTTTTTATCAATCAAGGAGCTGGCTTGATAGAACATGGAATGGCCTTTTCAAGACTCAGGTATAGCACCAGATAGGTGGCAATATCTTGCATGGATGAGGCAAGATTCTACAGGAGGCTCTATATGCTCTGAATCAGCATCCAATATATGGCACTGTTTAGCCCATTACCAGGATTCACAGTCTAGGAATTTTCAAGGGGTGGAAATGGGAGGGGCATCACTCACAATTAACTCCTAGTGAGTGACCACATTACAAGGTATAGAAGCGAGAATTTTAATTGTCATAAGCATTTCCTACTTATTTTGTTATGAATAGTGTGTGTGTGTGTGTGTGTGTGTGTGTCCAGAGACAGAGGAGAAGAGAAGAGGAGTGGAGAAAGAGCAAATAACGCCCCCTCCCCCGCCTTTTTTTACCCCAGTCTGACACCATGGCTCCCTCCCACTGCTCACTTTTTCTCCCCTTTTATTCCCCTACCATATGACATAAAAAGTATAGACTTCATATCATAGTAGTTAAGTGTTGTTAATTATAGTATTTAAGTTACTGGGTATCAGGAGAAGAGTAAACATCACTCAAGGACTTTACTTTTTCTTATGGGAAAGATGTTAGTGCATTTTCAGCTGTATGCAGGACAGCTGTATCATGTTAGATGGAACTATGATCTCGTTATTGTTATTTGGAAATGAAGTATGGTTTAAAGAGATATACACAGGTGCCATGTTGACAAAGGGGATGTGTGATAGTTAATTTTATGTGTCAACTTGACTAGGTCAAGGGATACCTGATTATTTGGTTAAACATCACTTCTGGGTTAAAAAAAAAATTCTGAGTACTGGTGAGGGTGTTTCTAGATGCAATTTGCACCTGAATTCGTGGACTCAGTAAAGCAGATCACCCTCTCCAATGTGGGTGGTCATCACACAATCGGCTGAGGGCCTGAATAGAACACAAGGTAGACAAAGGAGGAAATCAACTATTCTCTGACTACCTGAGTTGGGACATCAGTCTCCTCTTGCACTCAAATTGGGATTTATACCATCAGCTACCCTGGTTCAGGCCTTCAGATACAAACTAAACTATACCCAGGGGCTGTTCTAAGCCTCCAGCTTGCAGACAGCCTCCATAACTGAATGAGCCAATTCCTTACAATAAATCCTTTTCTCTCTCCTCCTCTCAGTATTCTATTGGTTCTCCTTCTCTGGAGAACCCAATACATGTCCCTTCCATGTCAATTCCTGGCCCTCTGAAACGACTCCTTTGAGTTTTTCCAATATAGATGAATTTTAGTCTCTCCTAGAACTTCATATAAATGGAATCAGAATATGACTCTTATGTGTAAGTCTTCTTTACTCTGTGTAATGTTTTCATTATTCATCTAAGTTGCTGTATGTTTCAGTAGTCTGTTCCTTTATGATGTGGAGTACTATTAAATTATATGAATATATTAGTTTTCCTAATCATCCATTGGTTGTTAAAGTATTTGACTGTAAACTTTAAGGAGATCTCATTTTAGATTACAAAGGCCAGGAATGCATGAAATATGGGTTATTCAAGGTTTTTCATTGCTTATATTTTCTTATAAACTAAAAAAGGACCATTGAGTGGCACTAGAAAATCAATTCAATTTCTGTGTACCCTGTCATAGTGGTTTAAACTAAATGGACTACTGTTTAGAAAAAAAAAAAAAAATCTATCTACCTATCTAAGGACTTTCATGATAGAAATTTTTCTTTTATGTGCTATTGAAAAATGACAAAAACCTATGGAATCATTAAAAGTTTTAAAACTATGAATTCATTAAAGGTTATAAATTATAGGGAACAAATCTGCATATATTTAAAGTGTGTGTATACATAGCATACTAACAAAATTTAGTTGGTAGACAGAGTTTGGGGCATGTCTGAATTTGAAGGTGTTTCATATAGTACTCTAAGTTTCCTTAAAAAAAAAAAGAAAGAAAGAAAGAAAGAAAGAAAGAAAGAAAGAAAGAAAAAAGAAAAAAAACTTCCATGAATTGGAAATCAATGACATATAAGAAACTCACTCAACACAAAAACAATAAAAATGAGAAATAGCAGAAACTAAAGAGAATGGAATAGGTAAATGAGCTCATGTGGAAATAGTTAAGTATGCTAATTCTTTTTTAGAAAAACATTTATTTTTTGAGAGAGAGCATGCAAGCAGGGGAGGGGCACAGAGAGAGAGAAAGGGAGAGAATTTCAAGCAGGCTGTTATGGTGCCAGTGCAGAGCCCAACATGGGGCTCAATCCCATGAATCGTGAGATCATGACCTGAGCCAAAATCAAGAGTCAGATGCTAAATGGAATGAGCCACCCAGGCATCCTGGTGCTCATTATTCTTTAAAAAGAAAAAAAAAAAGAAGGGGTGGGTTTGGTGCTCGGGTGGCTCAGTCGGTTAAGCGTCCAACTTCGGCTCAGGTCATGATCTCATGGTTCATGGGCTTGAGCCCTTGTGTTGGGCTCTGTGCTGACTGCTCAGAGCCTGGAAACTGCTTCAGATTCTGTGTCTCTCTCTGTGCCCCTCCCCTGCTTGCACTCTCTCTCTCTCAAAAATAATAATCATTTAAAAATTAAAAAAAAATTTTTTTTAAAACTCTACCCACAACATGGGGCTCAAACTCATGACCCTGAGATCAACAGATACATGCTCTATCAACTGAGCCAGCCAGGTGCCCCCATGTGTGCTAATTATTCTTGACTCAAGAATTTCCAATGATTCTTCTAGCAGTACATTCTCTATATCCTTCCTAGCCTCTCAAAATTTATGCATGTATGTTGCTACAACCATTAAGAGTGGTTATGTCTCTGTTAACGTGTATCTATAATAAATATTTTTTAGCCTTACTTCTTTCATTAAACTAAATTCTGCTAGTCTAATAACTATCACAAAGTCACAGTGTCATTGGTAAACTAAACTTGTCAGAAACTAAAGAAGTTACATAATAGGGAGAAAGGATTAAAGGACTGAATGAACAACTAGCTAAAGAAGACTAGAAAGTAAAGATGTAAGAAACATAAAACTTACTGCTAAGAGATTATAAATCTAGTCATCTCCTTTCTGTTTTCAATTTTCCAATAATATATACGGATATTACCTTAGATCCTTTTTTGGAATACTAAATAATGACATTTCTGACAGCTACAATTAATTCTTACTCATTTATTGTAATTATTAAATGAAATATGTGGTTGTAGAGTCTTCTAGAAATTATGTCCCCTTTGGAATAATGGCTGACATAAATATAACTAAGATAGTTATAAGGCTATGTAATACAGAGCTAATTATTTGACTTAGGAGGGAAATGATACCAAATACATTATGTAAAATTATGAAATAAAAGATGATTTATGGAAGACGATTTAGGAAGAGAGCCTAAGATATCATAGATTGAAGAACATAAGCAAATACCATGAAGATGTTTAAAAAAGGCATCTTAAAAATTTTTTTAAAGCAACATATTACTCCACACCATCAGATGGCTAAACTTAAAAATACTGACAAAAACCAAGAGTATTGGTGAGAATGTAGAACAAATGGAATGTTGCTGGTAGAAATGCAAAATGGATCAGCCATTTTGGAAAAAGTCTGGCAGTTTCTCACTCACCACATGACCCAGCAATCACTCAGGAATTTACCCAAGAAATATGAAAACACACATCCACATAAGAACTTGGCACACACATATTCCTAGCAGCATTATTCAGAATAGTCCAAACTGGGAACACAAAAGTCCATAAATTTGTGAATTCATAAAGAGATTATAATACATCTATACTATTGATACTAGCCAGCAATAAAAATTAATATTAATATACCAGCAACATTCTGTTAATTAAAAGAGGACAAGACAAACACACAAAAAACTACATGCTGCATGATTCCACTGATATGAAATTGGACAAAAGGTATTAACTGCAGTGACAAAAAGTAGACCAGTGGTTTCCTATGGCCAAGGGAAGAGGAACAACTACAAAGAGGCACGAAGAAGCTTTTAAGGGTGATATTCTATATATATCTTGATTGTGCCTCAATAAAACAATTTTGGTTGACTGTTAAAAATATCGCTAGTTTTATTACTAAAAATACTGCAAAACATACAGAAGTGAACAAAAACAAATGGACTTAACTAGACAGCAGATTTTTGATATAACAGAAAAAATTTATTTCAAGATAGACTAATTTTTTTAAAGTATTTTTTTAATGTTTATTTTTTAATTTTGAGAGTGAGAGCATAAGTGGGGGATGGGGAAAGAGAATCCCAAGCAGACTCTGCACTGCCAGCATGGAGCCTGACCCCACAACTACAAGATCATGACCTCAGCCAAAATCAATACTTGGATGCATAACTGACTGAGCCTCCCAGGCACCCCAAGATAGACTTAATAATATATTTTTAGTGGACTATACATAAACATAAATGTAAAGAAATCTTAAACTGTATCCAATAATGTTACTGTTAATATTAGTTGGGCAAAGCAAATAAGAAATTATGTTCCTTTCCTTTGGAACTAAGATTTTTAGCCTAAAGGAAAGAATAATACAATCAAAGAAGGAGACTTGCATAATCTTAAATTTGAATAAAGAAAAATCAATATAAATTCTTGATTTATTTTTGCCTTTCTAAAAAATATATGTTTTCTAGCTCTATCTTTTGGAAAAGGCCCAAAGCTATGATAACCCATTAGCAAAGGACATCCATGGCATCCAGATTCTTCTACCCAAAGGGATTAGAGCTCTTTGGAAAAATGGCTGATTTCAGGTTTGGGGCAGAAAATATACAAGTTAAGTCAGGTCACCTTGTAGAGGCAAAAAGTAATCAGGTGACAAAAGAGTAACAAGGTTATATCAAAAGGATACAAGACCAACTTGGAGGGACTACCACTGGGCAAAGATGGGACAATCTAAACTTCAAAAAGAATTATGATTAAGATAAATTGAAATACAAAGGCATACAAATCTATTCACTCACACTAATATTAAAAATGAATAGACTCATTATAATAGGTGCACCAGGTTGACAACACCTAAACTGAAAGATCACTGAAAATGGGATGACTAAACATTATGTGCCTCCTACTGTGACGCTGTATTATTCGCATCATTTGTGAAGTATTCTTGTCCCCTACGCCCAAGATTGAACTTCAATATTATTAAGGCTCTAGATCTAATGAAGAGTTTACAGAAAAAAATGGTGAATAGAGGAACAACTTAAATGACATTAGAAGGAAAAGATCCATGAAATCTACAATGTGGGACATTCTATAGGAAAACACATTTCCATTTCTATAGGAAAAGGGGGGCGTGAGGGATCGACTAGCATAGATTTAAGAGACATAAGAGCCATATCAACCAAAGCAACTGCAAACTAACTATACAAATGCATTTTTGAGACGATTAGGGAAATATGAACATTGAAATAAGTATTAGAGTTGGGGGGAATAACATTAATATTTGTTTTGATACAGATGATAATGATATTCTGGTTATTTTTTACAGTAATTTCTGTTAGAGATAGATACTAAAACGTTTATGGTGAAATGATATAAAGTATGAGATTTGCTTCAAAAGTATTACAGCCAAAAAAAATAAAAATAAAAAAATGAAAGGAGAGGGATTAGAGATGAAATAAGGCTAGGGAAATGCTGACAGTTCTTGAAGCTGGGTGATGGGTATTTCTATTTAAAAATTTGTGAAATAAAAAAATTCATTGGGAGATAAATATTCCCATATATGAAATTTTTCAAGAACACTAATTATGCTTTAATTCTGCACTATTACAGGAAATTCTACACATTTCATAACAAGCAAAATAATGTAAATATACAGTTAATGCAATCTGTAAATCTGTAAATCTCATGTTTATCATATAGATTAAAGGGATAAGAAAAAAAAATATCTGGAAGGAAGTGAAGATAGAATTTCAACTACTGATTTAGAAAAATTATTTATAACAGTCAGTGGAATAATTGCTTAAATAGGGATATTAACCAAAACATTCAGCTTAATAAACTGAAATAAATTTTCCCTACCAAAAGGCAAATACTTAAAAATAACTGAAAAGGTTCTTTTAAATCATAAAATCTACAAAGAACTGCCCTTCTATTAAATTTCATGTTATCTGTTATCAAGAGTCAAAATAACACTCACGTTTTGAAGGAGTTGCTCAAACCAGTCATATCCAGTATCTCTGCATGCTGCAACCTAAGTGGGAAAATATGGTGAAACTATCAAAATTAAGAATTTACTTAAAAATCTGAAAAACAAAAAACAAAAACTTTGCTATGATTTAGTGTGAGGTAAATAAATGTCTCAATTAAAAAAATTATTTTAAAGTAAACTATTCTTTAAGTAAGCCAATAATTTACCAATATTAAATAATTTTATTCTAAAAATATCTTAGAATACATTCAAGAAATTAGTTTAATATATTGAAATTAAATACGATATTATAGGGAAAGTGGGTTGGGGGATGAGGAATGAAATAGGTGATGGGGATTAAGGAGTGCATTTTTGTGATGAGCACCAGGTGTCGTATGGAAGTGTTCAATCACTATATTGTACAACTGAAACTAGTATTACACTGTATGTTAACTAACTGGAATTTAAATAGAAACTTAAAAACATGGTGTTACATTTTGAATAGTAACTTGTACTGGTCAGAAAAACGCGTAAGGTTTAAAACAACACAAATAGAAATGTTTGCTTATTATTTTCCTTCTAGATAGCAGATATAAAGATATGAGTGAAAGAGAGATAAATCTATAATTGATAATAGAAAATTTATGTTCAAAACATAAAAAGTATTCTGGGCAAAAAATATTTATAGCTTATGTGTATAATTAAACGTAATGAAACTAATCTTAATTCACGTTTTCTGAAAAAGTACTATCTCATTTTAGGCTGCTATCCCTGGGCTGTTGTTACCTATTCATCTACTTCTCCTTCCCCTGTCAGTTTTCAATCACTGGAGGAATCTGGAGAATTTCAGTATCAGTGCTTAAATCAACAAATGCTAATAAGGAGGGCTATGCAGAAACACCAATCTCATCTTCCTTGCATCCCTTGAGTATCTCCAGAATGTAAGGGAAGTACAACTGACCCTTGAACAATGCAGGGGTTAGGGATGCTGACCCCCTGCACAGTTGAAAATCTGCACATAACTCTGATTCCCCAAAAACCTAACTTTTAATAACCTGATGACCAGAAAACTTACCAATAACATAAAGTTGATTAACACATATGTTATATGAATTACAGACTGTATTTTTACAGTAAACTGGAGACAAGAAAATGTTATTTAAAAATCGTAAAAGAAAATACATTTACAGTACTATACTGTACTTATTGAAAAAAAATCCATGTATAAGTGGACCTGTGCAGTTGAAGGGTCCACTGTAGTATTAAATGTCAAGATTAACAAATATCTCATCATTGTCTCTCTCTGTGTAAGAGAGGGAGGCCTCAACTAGGTTTGTACCCACAGGGACCACACCCTTGTTCGAGTCCTTACCACATCAGTGATGTTTAAAATTTTCCTCGTCATTGCTTCTTTGTCATTGTGTGGAGTTGGAGTAAACCAGAGTTTTTGGAATGTTTCATTTACTAATTTCTAGAAAAAAGAAAATTTCAAACTACACAACTACAACAAACATGGCAAAATTCTCAATCCCAAATTTTCATTAAAATCCAAAACAGGGGAGCCTGGGTGGCTCAGTTGGTTGAGCGTCCGACTTCAGCTCAGGTCACGATCTCGCGGTCCGTGAGTTCGAGCCCCACATCGGGCTCTGGGCTGATGGCTCGGAGCCTGGAGCCTGCTTCTGAGTCTCCCTCTCTCTCTGCCCCTCCCCCGTTCATGCTCTGTCTCTCTTTGTCTCAAAAATAAATAAACGTTAAAAAAAAAATTTTTTTTTTTAAATAAAAAATAAAAAATAAAATCCAAAACAAAGGTGGGGCACCTGGCTGGCTCTATTGGTAGAGCATGATCTCTGTTCATGAAAAAAAAAAAAAAAAAAAAAAAAAAGCCAAAAACAAAGCTACAAATAACGAATCAAAGCACAAACTACCAGAAATTTTTGGCACAAATTTCTCAATTTTTGAAAACAATCATCAATTAATTTTTCAAAATTATAATCTTTTTCAATTGGTAAAAATTTTAAATAGGTGATATCTGCATAGTACACAAAGTTGTTTTTTTTTTTTTAAATATTTATTCTATTTTTGAGAGAAAGAAAGAAACTGAGCATGAGCAGGGGAGGCACAGAGAGAGAGGGAGACACAGAACTTGAAGTGGGCTCCAGGCTTCGCACTGTCAGCATAGACCCCAACGCGGGGCTCGAACTCACAAACTGTGAGATCATGACCTGAGCCAAAGTCGGACACTTAATGACAGAGACACCCAGGTGCCCCACAAATGTTTTCATCAACTAAAAAACATTTTTCTTACTTTTTTTTGAGGGGGGGGGGAAGCTGTTAAAAAAAACACAACAAACAAAAAAATACTGGGACCATCATATATGTATAAATTCACGAATGAACTGAGGTTTACACTTTCAACAAAGTATTTAACTTAGAAAACCAAGTACATACCATTTAAAAAATAAAGTAACTTTAATTTGGTAATAAACTTGCTGCATATAATGTAATCACTACAATGGCATTAAATATAATTGAACTGGTTGAGAAAGATCAGATTTTATTCATACAAGATTTAGAAATAAAAATGTATGGAAGTATGTCATTTTTGAATTGATAATCTAAAAATGTTGATTTCCTTGTAAAGGTTTTTCATAGTTACACATATTTTACAAAATTTAGCTATAATAAACATTTAAATTATTTAAAACGTTAATGAAAAATGAACTTTAAAACAGTCATCATTTCATCTTACCTTAATGCCCTCTTCATCATTGACTCTGCGAATCATTTTTACACACATTTCTGTAATTTTTGGAAATGTTGGTTGTTCAATACAGATGTCTCTTAGAATCTTTATTACCCTTTTCCTGACACTGATACCAGTATCCTAAGAACAGAAAAGTATTTTTAAATATCAGAAAGCTCAATATGCTCAGGTGTAAGAAATGTGATAAAATGAAATCAGGAAATAAATACCAACAAGCAGTACATTGAATACTTATTAACGTGATAAAGATGGTCTATATAGTTCCTCTTTATATTCTTTCTTATTAATGTTACTCAAACATGGATTACTGTATTGCTTTACTTTTATAATATGATATCCAATACATGCAAAAATACTGAATAACACTGAACATGACACTAGAATATAAACTTGTCAAAGTTAAATGGGATAACAAATTAAAAGCATTTAGAATAGCGCCTGGCACTTAAACAGCATATGAAGTATTTTTAACAAATATGTTAAACCTAAATCTAATCAAACCACTGTCACTACGTTACAGTTCATAGAAAATAAAAGAAAGAAACAAACAAAAAAACAAATTAAACAAAGCCATGAGGAAATAACAAGACTGACCTGGTCTTTTTTTTTTTCTTTTTTAAACTTTTGAGAGAGAGAAAGGAGCATGTGGGGGGGGGGGGGGTGGGCAGAGACAGAGGGAGAGAGGGGAACCCAAACAGGCTCCACATTGTCAGCACAAATCTCAGTAAGGGGCTCGATCCCACAAACCACGAGATCATGACTCGAGCTGAAATCGAGAGCCAGAGGCTTAACCGACTAAGCCACCCAGGCACCCCTGACCTGGTCTTTTTAAATTAGTCAATGTAATGGGGGAAGTCTATAAAAGAGAGTACTCTAAATTTTAAAACTTGATCACCAAATGCAAAGTATGATCTTTGACTGGATTCTGTTCAAAAAAAAAAAAAAAAAAAAAAAGGTAAACTAGAAACTCCCCCTGCAGTTTTTGGGACAACTGGAGAATCGAATATCAACTGGTTATTACAGGATATTTAGGGAGTGTTAATTTGGTTGGGTGAGATTAACAGTTTTTGTTTATAAGAACAGTACCCACACTTTTGGAGAGGCAGGCTGAAGTATACATGGAGGAAACAGCAAAATGTTGTGATTTAATTTAAACTAATTTAGCAAAAAATATAGATATGGTGTTAGATACATGAGTGTTCACTGCACTACCACTCTTCACAAATTTTCAATAATTAAAGCGTTTTAGAAATAAAAAGCATTGGACACTTAATGTGCATATTTATTTCCATTATATAGTCTGACAATCACTAAAATATTTTAGAATATATCGCTTAGGTAGATGCTATCGGATTTCATTAAATTTGAAGAATCCTATTGATTCTCCAAATTTGAGAATCCTATTGATTTTGCCTTTCATTCTTGAAAAGAAGCACTAACACGAAAAAGTTTATTGCACTCTTAAATTCTTTGTTTCAATCAAGATTTTATGCTAGTTGAAGCTGTAATTATCTTTAACTCTTAGTCATATAATATTCTGACACTAGACTAAAGGTGATAAACTCTTGTCACTGTGGGAATACCTAATCTTGTGCCTAATGCATTTCTTTTGAGTTACAGAAGTCAATATGCTTGCAGTGGGTGATGTGGAGATTCCACAGATATTTTGTAACATCAGTGTTTCCTGTTTCCTTTTATTTTCCAGGGAAAGGCTTCAGGACCAGAGAATTCCATGACATACAAGAAAGGATTATCTTAGAATAGTATTTCTTTAGTTTGTTCTTAAGACTCAAAGGGCTTTCTGGTTTATAACGCAGGTATCTAAATCTTGTCATAATTCAGCTTTAAAGAAACATGCAGATAACACACAAAGGATCCAAACATATTGTCAGATACCAAAATTCTGCACTTAGCTGTCAACAAAATAATTGTTCCTATTTATATACATTCATATAAATTTATTCTAGGTTCCTGTCCAAAATATTTATGCCATTGTAGTTCCTATTATTTACTCATTGTAAACTTGCATCATTAAAATGGAGGAGTTAACTGAAAAAAAGGAGTCCCAATTTTCAACAACAATGACTTGTTTTATAGTATCGAGCAGTCCTCCTCTTGAAATATGTCCTTTGGGGCACCTGGGTGGCTCAGCTGGTTAAGTGTCCAACTTCGGCTCAGGTCATTATCTCACAGTTCATGGGTTCAAGCCCCATGTCAGCATAGAGCCTGGAGCCTGCCTCAGATTCTGTGTCTCCCTCTCTCTCTGCCCCTCCCCAACTTGTGCTCTTGTCTTGCTCTCAATAAATGAATTAACATTTAAAAAAAAAAAAAAAAGAAAAGAAAAAAAGAAACTTGTCCTTCCTCAGTTCTTTGTTTGGGCCTATGGCTGAGCTGGGCTTGAAATTTGTGTCCCCTTCCCCTGCTGGTACTCTGTCCAATTGTTAGGATCCTTAGCTTAGCTCAAGGTAGGGTAGGAATGGAGAACATTTTTCCTACTTTCTAAATCTGGGAGACTGGAGATTAGAATCTGCCCAATGTTCTGCTGTCCAGCCACCACTTTCTAGATTTGATTCTTGGCACCAAGAGTATCTACCTGTAGGCTTTCCCTTGCCTTCCAACCCACTGAATCAGCACTATAGAGTTACAACCTTAGCTTTTAATTTTCATTCTGGTTTAAACTATCTTTAGAGTGTGTGTGTGTAAAATAAACATGGACAGGTTTTTGGGGGTGAGGAGTGAGGTGGGGAACATGTCCTCCTCTAGAAAGATGCTATAGTATAGAGATTAGGCAATATAAATAAGTAATTGATACTTACTTTTCTAGCTTAATAATTAAAAAAATGTGATACAAGAAAGGCAAAATTATATTTATGAATCATAATAAAAATGACCAAACAACATACCAAAATTCTTTCAATCAGCATATCATAATACTGCTCAGCAAGCTGAGGTCGACAAAGAACAAATCGACCTAATAATTCTACTGCTGCTTCTCGAACACTAGTGGAGTTATCCATTAATCGTCCATGAACTCCTCGCTGCATATCAAGCTAAAGGAAAATAAAGAAAATATAATTTATACTACTAAGTAGAGCTAATATCTTAACTTGAATGCAATAGTCAAATGAGAAGAATCATTTGTGCTCTTCTTTACCCTTGCTAGAATACTGGGGTCTACAGCAACAACCTCAGATAAACACTTCATGGCTTTTGTTCGAACGGCAATTGCGTTTTCACCAAGAACTCGAAGGATCTGCCGAGCAAACATCGGTATTTTCACAAATTTTAGAACATACAACATTTAACAAAATATACATGAAAACATGCAAAAGAAATGAAAATAAATACTGGATTTACCTCCCTTTAATATTTACATGGGTAGAAGATGTTATCTTACTGATCCAAAGTTTTAACTTACAGGTCAGTATAGTAACTGAGGCATTCTATACTTTAAGGCCTTTTCTTTATCTTGGCATTCTCAATTAAACCTGTTTTTTCATTGCTATGCTCATGTGCAAGGACGTGTAGCCCCACTAAAACCTTGCTATGAGTACCTAATTCAGAATATTTAGTATTATTTAAGTAATAATTTGGTAATTGAGTAATTTATTTTTATAACATCAACTAGTCTACCTATACCATATATGTATATTTATACATATATCCATTTATCTGTAAAACGTGAATCAGTAAGTAAAAGGCATGTAAAAAAAGACATCTTAACAAATATGGAACACAGAAACAAATGCTACTCTCATGATCTTTTAAAATATCTGTTCTCAACAGTGAATAGACATCATACGCTATTCCACAAATATCCATAATCAGAAAAATCAGTATCATTGTACAAGGAATTCTGGTTTAGTTTACCTGTGTCAAATAAATATCAAAGCTCTGGGCAAACGGCCTCATAGAGGCCAAGTATCGAACAATCAAACAAGCATCATCATAGTCCACAGTATCAGAATTCATCCTACAACAAAAAGTCATTAAATTATTTTTTTAAGCTTTTTGCAAAGTAGATAGATATCAAAGAGATAACTGAAAAAGTAAAGATGCTTTCTCTCTGGATCTTACTTTAATGTGCTGAACTGAGAAGGTGTGGTTTTGATAATGCTTCTAAGAAACTTTTTCCGGTTTTCAGCTCGATGCATGATTTGACCAGTTGTCTCAACTTCCTTCGCATGATGTGTTCCTTCAGATGATTCTTCATCTTTTTGTGATTTCATTGCTTTTTCTGTTTCCAGAGTTGTGTCACGGAACCACTGGGCTATATAGAATTTACGAGAAAACTAAAAAGAAAATAGGTAAGATCTGAGCTTGATAAAATTAAGAGAATTTTTAAATGAAATTTCCAACCCACTGATAAAGTGCTCACTATCAGGAATAAATATACAGGTGTACTTTAAAGCAACTTGTAGCAGACAAAAACAAATTTTAAGAAAGCCAAAAGGTTTGAATATCTGAATGATATAAAACTTATTATTTTGCTTTAACACTTAAGACAAGCATCAATTACTTAACAAAGAAAAAAGCATCACACATAGGTCACTAAAATTAGACAGATGATATGTCAGCTGGAAAAGTTTAGAATAGGATAAGATGCCAAAGGTACAAGATTCCATTTACTTTCAAAATACCACCTTACTTCTTCAAGAAATACATAGCCAATTATTACTGAAACATTTTAACATGGAGGCACATCTATTATTTGTTCCTTTCAATGTAGACTAAAAACGTGCAGTAGTTGACTAAATAGCTTAGTTACCTCCAACCTCTTTATCCTGCATATCCCATCAGTAAAAAATAAAAATAAAAAAATTAAAAAGTACACTGGGGTGCCTGGGTGGCTCACTCAGTTTAGCGTTTGACTCTTGATTTTGGCTCAGGTCATGATCTTACAGTTTGTGGGATCAAGTCCAATACTGGGCTCTGCACTGGCAGTGCAGAGCCTGCTTGGGGTTCTCTTGCTTCCTCTCTCTGCCCCTCCCCCACACTCTCTCTCTTTCTCTCTCTCTCAAAATAAATAAACTTAAAACAAAGTGCCCTGGGGTGCCTGGGTGGCTCAGTCAGTTGAGCATATCTAACTTCGGTTCAGGTCATGATCTTACAACTTGTGAGTATGAGCCCTGCATCGGGCTCTGTGCTGACACCTCGGAGCCTGGAGCCTGCTTCAGATTCTGTGTCTCCCTCTCTTCTGCCCCTCTCCTGCTCATACTCTGTCTCTCTCCCCTTCAAAAATAAATAAACATTAAAAAAACAAAACAAAGTGCCCTAATACATGCACAGTGTTTTCTAATATGGTTTATAAATCTTATATATGAGCCTATTATACTAATAATTTGGATGCACAATATACATAAAAATAGAACTAAGGATTATATTTAAAAAGAAATACACACATAAAATTCTAATAGCTTCTTTTTATACGCTCATAGATCATCTCAAGCACCACCTGGGCCATGTCCATTGTGAGGAGCAATGACCTACCTCAGTCTCAAAGATAACTTATGGAAAGATTTCTAACTATTTCCCCTCTCACACCATTTTTATATAATACATATCTGTATCAAAATTCCGTAAGACAAATCAATCCATAACCATTCTCTTTAATTTACATCATCAAGTATCCCTTTGTTTTAAATAAAAGATCAGGATTCCAAACAACCTTCCTCTTCATGACACTTCCCAATTTTCTTTCAGACCCAATTTGAATTTGATGTGTTATCTCCAAAAAAGGGAGAAAATATTCCTACCACTAGTGAAGGATCAGTCTCAGTGTTTTCATCCAAGTAATCAAGCAATGCTTTCTGTAGTTGTTGTATTTCATCTTCTCCTCCTGAAACCTACAAAATAAACCAAGGAAGAACAAAAATTACATCACTAGTGTATTTTAATAATTCATCTAGTTGTAAATACAAATCTAGGGAAAAAACTGATAAATGATAAAAAATCAAAATGTTAAGTATAGCAACTAAAAGGAAAAAAAAACAGAAGAATGCTACTTCACAAAAAAAATTTATACTCATAGCTGAGACTGGCCCTTATTTTTATGAATTACATGTCATCTTGCTTTGAAAGAGGTGCATAGGTAGCTGACATAAAAATTAACAGAATAATGTATTAAGTATTCAGAGACAGGAAGGTCCTACACATTGTTTTTCTGTTTGGAAAAAAAGAGGCAATTCCAAACTTTTAATTTAAAAATGGAAACTGCTATCTGTTTTACTATGTGTTATAGGTTTCTTTGGGATATTTTAAAACATTCTAGAAGAGAAATACTTCTATTTGTAATATAAAAATAGTACTTTATTTCATGTAGGATATTAAATATACAGTAGCAGGTGAGCTGTTCACTTGATCTAGGAATAGAATCTTTAGTTCCTGTCAAGAACAAGACACAACCAGAAATGAACTGAGCTGGCATTCATGTCTATAGCTTTATACTCTAGCTTTACCACATGAAATGCCAATATGGTTTAGAATATCTCTAAGTAGAAAACAAAGATTTTAATAACCTATGTTCTCAGAGTGTGATGAAATGGTCCATGGAGAAATTCATCATAGCACTGTAAACTACTACACTGTAAACTTCCAAGAGCAATGTGGATGTATGTCAAGAACTGTAAGAATACTTACAAATGACCCTTCCCCTCAAGTTTTACAGTGTACAATCTACATGGTCATATGTAACAAATAAGTTGTAGGTTCACTCTAAGAAATACTGAAAGGCACCTGGCACCTACCTCTTGGTTTCTAAATTACCATTCTCCAATAAAAAGAAACAGTAATATTTGGCGAAACGGCAGATTCCAGGGCTGAGGCAATGAAAGTAAGAGAGCTCCTGAAACATCTTGTGCCACAAAGTAAAGTTCTCAAAGAAAGACGGTAACATATCAAAAAGACACAAAAGTCAGCTAAAAGGGGCTCTCACAGGTTAATTCTAGGATAAATGGAACATTAAATAATGATAGCAATAAATTATAATCTAGGAAACAGAATGGGAATGGCAGTGTTATATTAAATGGTAGTATTACATTAATGGTAATTTCTTGCTTTTGAGAACTGTATTGTGGATATTTAAGCAAGAGTTCTTGTTTGTGGAAAATAAACACTAAGCAGTGTTTTTCAAACTTCAGCATTCATTAGAATCACCTGGAGGGTCTATCAAAAAACAATGCTGGGCCCCACCCCTAGAATTTCTGATTCAGTAGATGAGTCCTGAGAATTTGCATTTCCAGCAAGTCCTTAGGTGATGTTAATATTAATACCTCTTGTCTAGGGAATCATACTTTGAAATTCAAGGGTATTGGGAGGCATTAAGTGTGCTCAAATAGTTAAAAAAAAAAAAAATGACAGATATGCAAGCATGTATATTTTGAAAAAGAAATGTTACATAAAGATAAAGCAATGTTATAAATTGTTGACAATTAAGGAATTTGGGTGAAAGGTTTGTGGGAACTCTGCATTATTCCTATAACTTTTCTGTAAGTTTAAAATTATTTCAAAATACAAAGTATAATAAAAAATATTAGAGGCATTTCTAATGGCCAGCATGAATATGATTATGAATGTTAAAAAAAAAAAAGTATAAAGAAAATGAAAACAGTTGTGTATGGTAGGATTAGAGATCATTTACCAATTTTCTTAAGTAACTTTTAGCATTACTACCACCTTGTTCACACTTAAAAAAATAAGTGAAGCAACAATAATTTTTTTTTGCCAAACATGAAAACTATCTAATATAGTAAAATGAAAAGAAGTCTTCCTCCTCACCCTTCCCCAATATAAAATGATACACAAATTTCAAAGGTAGAAAACAATCTGGGAGTGCTAAATCAACATCTTAGTAAATTAAAGATTTAAATAAAACTTAGTTAAATAAAATAGAAAACAGCATCATACATTCATAAAAGCAGTTCACAAAAAGAAATTAGACTAATGATTTATATAAATCACTTAAAACTTCCTGTTAGACACTATCATTCACTCTAAGATATTAACTTTCTCTGTGGGGTTTTTGAAAAGTCCACTTTTGGAAATGCATGATCTTATTTTGAATTTATAAAATGAAATGTAACACTAATATAAGAATACCTAAAGTACTTAACTAATATTTATCCCCATAATTTTAATCCTTGATCTCAATACCTGTTTTAAAATTCGTTCTATTGACCCTTGATCCATTTTGCTTGTAACGGCATCTTTCCTTAATCGTGCAGCAACAGTTCCAAGGTAATCAAGAGATGCCACTCTTAAAGCCATCTCTGTTGACTTGTTACTGAATTGATGAACCTAAACATCAAAATAATCTTTATTTAATCAATTTATGACATTTTTAATAGCAATTTATCATACAAATTCCAAATCTGTGTTGTATTATTTGAAATTTAAGTATTTTTTCTTGTGATATTTTCCCATGAAGTGGTTGCTTTCTGAACATTTTCATTAAAAAAAAGTATAGATTAAACCTAAGAACACAGTCATGTTTGTTAAAAATGTAGGCTCAACTGTTTATTTGTATGTTTTCCAGTTCACAGAATGTAAGGGTCCCAAAAGCTTTGTAACGATTTGTATTGCAGAAGTCTAAATATAGTTTAAAAATAAAAAGAGAAATCATAATATTTCTTTGCATTTTCCTATTGTATTACATGAGAACTAGAAAGTGTCATGTTTTTAGATATTCTTAATGATAAAAAAGAATTCACATTAATCAGTTTCATGCTTTGAAATGAATTAACTATAATAATTTATGATTGAGTATTGAGATGCTTTTAACTAACAATATACTTCCAACCCCACCCCAAAGTTTTTAAAGTACTGTTATCTTCTGTAATGAAATGAAAGCACCAAAAGTCACAAGATTTCAAAGTTTTCTACCAAATATTGACAGTATTGTGTACAGTTATGCACATGCAAAAATAAAGATGCAATGGTCATATTTCCTTACACATTTTTAAAGAATTCATCATCTGTGAATCAGAGTACATCCTCATTATGTTGTCTTCTAGTAATCTAATAATCTTTAAAGGCTATACTCTTACCAACAGTCTCCCTAACAAACTAAGGAGTAGTTCAGCAGCTGGCCATTCAGGCTTATTGACTGTTGAAAGAAGGTCTTGAACAAAATTTTCAAATAGTGGTCTGTAATCTTCTTCACCTTGCTTACTACCACATCTGTTCAAAGATAAATAAGGAAAAGGCTGTGAATTTAGGTGACTTGTCCATCAATATGATTGAAATTTTGTTAACTAAGCTTTCTCTTCCCCATATCTAATAATAAGGTATAAGAGAGTACATTAAATATAAATAACATGGCTTAAAATGAATCTATTTCTCAAATTTCATTCTTCCCTCTATTATAGGTAATTCATTTATTGACTATTACAAACATTAACTTTCTGGCAAGTACACCACATTTTTTAAAATGACTACTCTTTTTCTGAGATTACCACAAATTCCTATGAAGGCCAAGTAAACCTCTCTCCACAAACTTTCCTATCAATTAGAATGCCCCCAAATTTACTGAAGAAAAATTATAGAATTTCAATCTGGTACTGTAACTTGTGGAGTCAAACACATAAGCTAGCTCACAAGATTTAGGATTTTTAATATTTCAACTGCCTCATTTTAAACATCAGGAATTCAAGGGCCAAGGTGACACATTCAAGGTTCAGGTTACGGCAGGAAACTGAATTAACCATTTATATACAATAAAGGAACTATTTTCTATCCTGGGGAAATAAAAATCAGATTATGTTAATTTTGCTCACTTTTTAAGGAAGATGGAAAGGAAGTTTTGGGCTGTTCTCATGGCTGTTTCATAAGAGTTGGTAATGACAACATCTTGGTCAACCTAGATTGAGAAAAATGAATTTATATAGGTATAAAAAATAACCAAAAAAAAAAAAAAAAAAAGGTTAGTTCAGTTGCTATTGCCATGTTACTACTGAATAGGGGTGATACATTTAAACACTAAGAAGCTTAGACTATTCTTTTATGTATAAAGAAATAAGCTACAATTAGCAAACACATTTTTAAAAATTTTTTTTAAATAAAAAATTTTTTTTCTTAAAAATTTTTTAATGTTTATTTATTTTTGAGAGAGAAAGAGACAGGGGAGGGGTAGCGAGAGAGAGGGAGACACAGAATCTGAAGCAGGCTTCAGGCTCTGAGCTGTCAGCACAGAGCCCAATGTGGGGCTCGAACCCACAAATTGTGTGACTGTGACCTGAGTGGAAGTCGTTCACTCAATCGACTGAACCACCCAGGCACCCTTAGTAAACACATTTAAATACCTTATAAAAACTAAATAAAAATATTGACTTCATTTTAATTTATTAAAATATGCAAGACTAACAAATGTGGTTAAGCAAATGCGGTATCAATAATTTCTTATGATGTAGGTGAGCAGAAACTGACTGAAAATACAAAAGGAATTTAGTATATGTGCTGCCGAAGCGAGCACTACAAAAAGAATTTAGAAAAAGACAATCCAAGCTCAAAGTTTATGAAATGGTGAAATATAATGCAAAAGAAAATTCAATTCCTTTATTAGAAATTTAAAGAACGGGATATAAACAGTCTGTTCAAAGTTTCAGAAATCCAGTGGTGAATAAATACATGAAAAAGCTCACTAGTTACCAGGAATATACAAAATAAAATATGGTTATCATTTCAGACTGACCAGAATAAATAAAATCTAACAGAAAGAAAGCTAAAATACCACTTTGTTGAGCAAACTGACAAGTTAAAAATGCATGTACACTATTTAATATTCTACTTCTAAGTATACCTAGAGAAACTCTTAAGTTGTGATACAGTTATATATGTTTAAGTAAAAGGAATCTGGTATTAGTTTTATGTATTAATAACAATGTTGACTGAAAAAATTAGCTATATCACTCCTGTAAATTAAAAAAAAAAATTCTACATTAAATTTATGCAGATAAATAAATAAATATATGGAAGGAGCTAAACATTCTCATGATACCTGTTACCAAAGATAAGGAAGGAAAGACTGGGGAGAGAAAAATCAGATTGGGACAGTGACCTCAACTTTCTTGATCTGCATTTTTCACTTATTCATTTACTTAATTATATATATATACTATTATATACATACACCAAATTCTGAAAATAACAATATAGAAACAGAATCATTCCTGTTTCTTTTGAATTTTTTGTAATACTATAAGAACCTGGAAAAATTATAAGCATTGATAGGTAAAAGCTATAAAACCAAAAGCAAATCTTAGCTATAATTTACTCAACAGTGAGAGTGTTCATTACTTCTGCATGAAAATTGATTACATTTTATTACATATTACATATTATTACAATTATATGTATGCATTAGTATAGACAGTTATAATAATCACTTACACATCCACTATCTCACTTGAACTTACAAGGTGGTACAAAAGGCTTGTTAGGTATTATCATACCCAATTTACAACTGAGCAAACAAACTCATATTAAAATGATCTACATGTTTTGTGACTAGATAAAATCGTCAGTACCAGAACTCAGGTTTCCTAAAAACTAATCCTGTCCTCTATATAAGGATCCTAAAGACCAGTCTTAAAAGTCCTAATTAAGAACTTCAGTTTTACAAGAATCGTAGAGAATTTAGGTGCTGCTTCCTATAAAAGTATGGAGTTATAAAAGATTCCTTACTTTTTTATTTGAGTCCTCTTCTGAATTAGAGTCCTTCTCTGATGATGGTAAATGTACAACACACTGAATTAGTTGCAAAACCAGTGCTGTAACCATCTGAATATACATAGGCTCTCCATCCATATCACTACTATTTAACCTTTAATGAAGAAGAAAATATTTAAATCATACAAAGAACGAAGAGAAGTTCAACTTGACTCGTCATGTTATCATCTGAAAATTCAGGACGCTTTACCAATATTTCTAGACATTATCTCTTTAGTGCTTACAATAGTGTCCTTATGTCTGTTTTTAATAAATTAGAAAAAATACCAATTCAATGCCTATAAATACTTAGATAATTAAAGTGGTCAAAGGAAAAATACAATATTTAATACAAATTTCTATACTTTATATGCACTGCAGATAAAAATTTATAAATGGATAGTATCAAACATTTCTCAAAATGATTTTTAAAATGAGGAAAGTCTTCAAGATTTCCAAATGCCCATGCATTCTGGTACTCATTTTCTTATTAAAATTTGCTACACAGTCAGCTCTTGATCATCTATCCTAGGGTACGAGGCCAGTGGCACAGAATGTAAAAAATCAAATTCTAAATCTTCAATTCTAAAGATACTGTAAAGGTGTAAGACTTCTCTTATATGCTGATAGGTTTTCTTTAGGTTTAATAGACTATACACAATGAGGCTAAAAAATTAAGGTAAAAATAATTATTTTATGTAAGATAGCCTTCAAAGCAATCTAAACATAATCCTATATGCCAGGTTAATACACTTAATCAGTCAGGAATATTATAATGATAGTTATGATAATGATACCCTATGACAACAAAGAAAATCATGCTGACCACAGCAGTGTATAACATTTCTCAGTTACTCTGTGCTTAGTGAATTAAGAGCCTTTAGTCTCCATGACTTCCTACTATATAAAGGATTAAATCTAAGTTCCTTAGTATGGCCTATAAAACACTTGAACTGCCTTTGACTTTTTCAAGCCCTATTTTCTATTACGGCTTAACCAGGGATGATTTTGACCCTCAGGGGACATCTGCCAGTGTCTGGAGAAAATTTTGGCTGTGCCAATTAGAAGGGGAGGCGGTGGTTCTCTTGTCACCTAGAAGGTGTAAGTCAGGGATGCTGCTAATAAGCATCTTACAATGTATACAACAACAGTCTTGTACAACAAAGTATTATCTATCCAAAATGTCCACAGCACCAAGACTGAAAAACCTCATCATAGATTTTTACACTTGAGGATGAAGGAACTTCTTTAAGCCCCCAAATGTGCACTGTTTTTGCACATATCTGAGTTATTCTTCATGCTGCTCTGACTGAATTGCCTCACTTTTATCTGATCACTAAAATAAAAATCAGGGATGATGAGGAATAAATATATAAGGATTATAATATAATGCAATTCTTCATTGTACTTGGTCTTTGCTATAATTAGTTACCTGAAGTTCCTCAAACTCCTCTTGCTGGTTGGTAATCTTGCAAGTGAAGTAAAAATTTCTTCCAAAATTAACTGCCTATGTTTTTCATATCTTGAGAATACCTGTTTAGTAATTATAAGATTTCAAATTATTATAATTATTTGAAAACAGAAATACTATATCACGTGATAAAAAATATCTGCATTTAAAATAAAAATGTTTTCAACATCTTCAATGACAATGACTTAATCTGTACAACTTTTCCATCATTAATTATAACATTCTTGTAGAAGTTAGAATATACTAGTTTCATTTATAGGAGTATGCTACCTTAGAGATGAAAGACAAGATTTAAGTGATTTTAAATAATTTTGATTTAATTGTAGATATTCAGGAATTATTAACTGAAGTATTTTTAAAAGTTTAGAAGTGTTTAAAATATAAGGCACACAAAAACAGTCCTTATGTTGAAATAAATCTATGGAAAACTTGAATCTGCATTAATGTTGGCAAGTTTGGATATATTTTTCTGGGGGGGATAACAAAAAGTATGAATTGATTATACTTACTGCAGTGACTAACTTAATGGCACACAATTGTAGTTCACTGACATTTTCCACAAAAAATGGTGTTATTCCCATTGATGATACCTGTACACATAAAAAAGTAATCAGTATACATCTCTAGTTAATTTCAGAAACATTCTACATTAACTAAATTTCAAAACATTCATAAACTTACCAGAAAAAACTGAGACAGCATTTTCTTTACGCTCATTAATCATCAGTATCTACCTAGTTCTGTTTCTGCTCCTTTCACCCTCAAACACATCAGCACATACCTTCCTTTATAGTGGCCATTCCTCTGATCTCCCCATGTTGGGTTGATAAATGTCACAAGAATATAAAGAAACAAAACATTTTGCTACTCTGGATGAAAATATCCTGGCATATTTCAAAGGAAATGATCATTTATCTCTAAACTCTAAATTCCAGAATTTAGATTCTACATTCACCTATCCTGTGCCCTAAATGTTTCTTTTTAAAACTTCCCCGGACTTGTATTTCTTCACTTTAGATATACTCTGAATGGAAAAAATTAACATAGTGATGCCATTATTACTGAGCAAGCAAGGTTATACTGAACTCAGACCCTGTATTCTTAAGTCGTTTGGTCTAGAAATGTAACAAAATGCTTCAAAAAACACTTACCTGAAGAATTGTTGTGTCTGTGAGAAGTTGTATCTCTAGCAATTCTGATAAGCTGCTAACAATGTCACAAACTTTATTATAAAGCATTACTATTACTCTCTGCTTGTGGGTAGAACATTTAGCCCGTTTTGCTTTTGAACTTAACAAGCCTCCTAAAATGAAAAAAAAATTCAAAATAAGTAATTTATCAACTTTTAATAATTTTTAATAAACAGTAATAAAACTGTTTTATGAATTAAGGGAACACTTTTCTAGGGGGAGGGGGTGGTACATAAATATACAACATGGCAAATAAAGCTGGTATTTATTAAAACAGAAATATTCTCGGGGCCTCTGGGTGGCTCAGTTGGCTAAGCATCCGACTCGGGTCATTATCTCAGTTTGCGAGATTGAGCTCCATGTGGAGGTCTACGCTGTCAATGCAGCTTGGGATTCTATCTCCCTCTCTCTCTGACCCTCCCCTCCTTGCTCGCTCTGTCTCAGAAATAAACAAATATTAAAAAAAAAAAAATTTATTCTCTAGGGATATTTAGATAGTAGTCGTTCTTTTTTTTGTAAGTTTATTTATTTCGAGAGGGAGAGACAGAGACAGAATATTCCAAGCAGGCTCTGCACTATCAGCATGAGCCCAATGCAGGACTTGATCTCACGAATGGTGAGATCATGACCTAAGCCAAAACCAAGAGTCCGATGCTTAACTGACTGAGCCATCCATGCGCCCTATAAGTAATCATTCTTGTAACAGATAATCTATGGCACATTTCAGTGGCTACCAAAATTCTTATAAAATACTTACCTTTCTATTTTTTCTCATTGGTGCAGAATGGTAAGATTCTATTTCCCTTTCCATTAACTTGCAATTATTAAACAATAAGTAATTAATTATAGATTATTCATGAACACCTAGTATATCCCCCTCTTTTTATTAAAAAAAATTTTTTTTTAACATTTATTTATTTTTGAAAGAAAGAGACAGCGTGAACAGGAGAGGGCAGAGACAGAGGGAGACACAGAATTGGAAACAGACTCCAGGCTCTGAGCCGTCAGAACAGAGCCCAACACAGGGCTGGAACGCGTGAATCATGAGATCATGCCCTGAGCCGAAGTTGGACGCTTAACCAACTGAGCCACCCAGGTGCCCTCCTCTCTTTTTAAATATAAATACATTAACTATTTCACTGTTCATTTATAAAGGTTATAAATAAGACAAAGAATATACATCTTGAATCAATTCATTTTGTGGATAACCTATATTCTGCATAAAATTAGGGGGAAGTGATAAATAGAACCAAAAGCTCATATTATCTGGGATTTTTCCCTAACCAGTAGAAATTACTTCTAATATATGTAAATATTTGCTAAAGAAATTATACTTAAACAGTACTAGATTAACTAAAAGTTCTATACTCTAGGTAAATTAAAGCCAGTATTTATTATAATTTATGGGATCTAATAATTTTTGGCCATTTTAAGTTCTTGCATTCTGACCCATCCAACACAATAAAATTATAGAAAATTTTGACATTATACTCAACAACTTTCAATATAAAAAGGCAAACCAACCTCCATGAGGATCTAGTCTGTAAACAGGATCATACTGAGGATAAAGCGTATTCTGCAAATGAAATTTAGTGTATTGTATAACTCTTTCAATTACATCCTCAATATATACAGCTTTTGGCATGTTAGGGGATGTCATAATGTTGATAGTTGTAAGACAGGCATCTGCTGATTTTGTAACTCTCTCCATAATAAGGTCTCTCCATAATCTTTCTTCTTCTTCAGTATCGTTATTCTATAAAACAGCACATTGTTAGTGAAATGGAAACAAACACATTTATAGGTTAAAATATATATTAAAAAAGAGATATATTTGATTTTCCCTAGCGGAAACATGTTAAGTATTTTTATGTATGTACTTTTTTTTTTTTTTTTAAAGTAAGCTCTACACCCAATGTGAGGCTTGAACTCACGACCCTGAGATCAAGAGTCATATGCTCTACTGCCAGTCAAGTGCCCCAGTGCATGTACATGCATGAACATCAGGAATGAAGTACAAAACTGATATTACTTTAAGATTTTTATTTCAAAGTTTTCAAACATAATATACTCTATCTCCTAATTTCACCACTAGATGACACTCCAATGACAAAGTTATAGTTATCTTTATCTTCTATGTACTTTATCCAAACCTAAGATTTATTAGCTAAAGACTGTAATTTATATAAATAATTTTGTGTTTGGGGTATAAACATTATGACAGTCAAAACTTTGTAAGTTCTGCTTGCTATTGTGAGAACGAAGCAAATATGAAAACAACAGTAGACCTCACTTAAAAGTAGTAAAATGTAATAGTCTCATTCCTATTACTTGTTTTCAAACATCACCATATTTTTGAAACAGAGATTAAAGTGGTTATTATGCAGACTACTGAAAACATAATTTATTTTCTAAAATGGATAATTCAACTGACAGAAGACTGCATTTTAATTTACATACTTACATTATAATTGGGAAGGAGTGCTTTTAATCTTACTTTGAGAGTGAGAATCCTATCACATCCTTAACTTATGAAATACAAACTTTATACTCCAGGAATACTTTCAAATGCATGTTATTCAAAGCTTATATACATTGGGAAATGAAACAAACAAAATCATGATATATGTAAAGCAGAGAAGGGCTTTCTAATCACTAATGCCTAAAAACTCCATTATTTTTTCCTACTTCTCTAAGCTTTTTCTCATTTTACTGCTTACATACCTACTCAAAAAAATAAGATAAAGTAGCCTTTCTTAGACAATAAAATTGTTGTATGGAATAGTCAGTTAAGAACGTTCATCATTCATGCCAAATGTTAAGGCTACCTGCAACACATTAAATAATGCTAAGGCTTCAGGAAGTAGAATAATTTCAGTAAGACTGAGTCTGCCAGCTCTCCAGAACTCTAGATTCTTGACATTTGTTACAATTTCTTGTCAAAGTCTTTTAAAAAAATTTGTAGATTAAGGACATAGTTGATTGCCACTATAGGTTTCTCTAGGCCCTCTGTTTCTCATTCAAAAACTAATTTAAAAAGGGCATTGGAAAAATATAGATATATTTAATAGAAATATCGTGAGATTATTTTTCTAGATTTTTTATTCCATGTAGATCACTTAGCAATCCTGTGGCTTCTACAAATACCAAGAACACTTCTCTCATAAGATCCAGTGCATGTACTAAGTGTTTTAGGATACATCAAAAGTGTTAATAGCGGTTACTGCTAGATGAGAATATGGATGGACCGTTTTGAGCTTGTTGTGTTTTGGAAATTTTCTATAATAAATACAATAGTTTTATAATCAGGTTTTAAAAATAAGGAAAATTCAGTAACTCAAAACTTTCCCAAATTCTTACCTCATAATAAATGCCTATAAGCATCAGTGTTTCTATTCATTAATGGTAGAGCTATCAAGATCAATTTGAATATAGACATGATTTTGAAAGTCAGCTACACTGCTAGGAAGGTAGATTCCAGGTCATTTATTTTAATCAGTTTATAAACCATTACATTATGTTGCTACTGCTTTTCACATAAAGGTACTAAAATACATTAACATTTGCTAATGTTTATTGAGAACTTAAGATGTGGAGACACTGTTAAGTACTTAACATGAATTATTTGATTTAATCTTTTCAATGACCATTTGAACAAGGTATAAAAATGGTATATAAGGATTCCTGTTTTAGGATACATTAGGAAATCAACATAAAGTTTCTAACTATTTAATTCTTCAGGAAAGGTCAAGAAAAAGAATTACTATTATTTCATAAATGAAAAAATATTTTAAACACACTCATCCACTTACACCAGGAAGAGCATAATGTAAGATTAAAGATCAGTTCTGTAAACTGAAATGAATTTAAATCTGTTGCTTATGTCAAAGCAGTGAACTGACAATGTAATTTTGAATTACTAACTGTAATTTAGCAGCAACGCTAATGAACATAACTAGCAAATGGTAGTTTAGCTTAAATTAATGAAATTTGGGATTTCCCTACAAATCAAAGTTCTTTTGAAAAAACTTTAGTAAAGGTAAAGGTAAAATTAACAATATGGATCTTAAACTTACATGATTTAACAAAGTGGAAAGCTTGGACCCATCTTGAATATTCTTCTCCAAGATATTTAGGACTTTCACAGTTTTGTCAGTGGAAAGCTGAAATAGCAACACAATTTTTTAAAATCAATCATTTGTAAAAGTAATAAATTATTCAAGAAACATTGTGTACAATTATCACCTTTGGGCTACAGAATATATTAAAGAGTGAGAAAAGAAAATTTTCCCACTTAGATTCTCTATTTAAATCTGAATTATGTAGAGAATTAATCCCTTGTTTCTCAAGGACAGAAAAGCAAACAAAGAATGGGCACAAATGCACATTACTACTCTTAACATATAGCTTGTGAAGATTGAGTTTGTTCTGATGCCTGGCCCCTGTTCTTGTGGCAGTGACCCTGAACATGCATATGAACGAACGAACACACACGCATACTGAGACTTTTTGGAGAGAGACAGAAGGAACACAAGTGGGGGAGGATCAGAGAGAGAGAGGGAGACAGAATCGGAAGTAGGCTCCAGGCTCTGAGCTGTCAACACAGAGCAGCATGTGGGGATCCAACCCATGAACTGTGAGATCATGACCTGAGCAAGTCGGATGCTTAACCAACTGAGCCCCTAAATTTTTATTTTAATGTTTATTTTTGAGAGAGAGAGAGAGACAGAGTGCAAGTGGGAGAGGGACAGAGAGAGAGGGAGACACAGAATGTGAAGCAGGCTCCAGGCTCTAAGCTGTCAGCACAGAGCCCAACATGGGGTTTGAACCCACGAACCGTGAGATCACGACTGGAGCCAAAGTTGGATGCTTAACCCGACTGAGCCACCCAGGGGCCCCAAACTACCAAGACTTTAAAAAAAAAAAAAAAAAGGTTATTTATTTTGAAAGAGAGAAGGGGTGGGGAAGAAAAATGGGCGCACAAATTGGGGAGGGGCAGAGAGAGAGAATCCCAAGCAGGCTCCACACTGTCAGCACAAAGCCTGACACAGAGCCAGATCTCACGAACTGTGAGATCATGACCTGAGCCAAAATCAAGGGTCCGACACAGGCAACTGAGCCACCGAGGTGCCCCTAAACTACTGAGACTTTGGTAAACTTCCCATACTTTGAAAATACTCAGCAAATTCACTTTGTGAAACAGAAATAATAGCTATATATAATAACAGAATTTATGAAATAAATTTAGGATTGGAAGTGTCATCTCAGAAAACTGATGACATATTCCTATACAATAAATCAATCTCTCTCTCTGCACATAGCAATACTATGAACTAATAGCACATTAATTATTGGTTAACTATGTGATATGTCTGGCTTTAAAACACAAATTCATGGAAACCCTTGTGCACTGCTGGTGGGAATGTAATTGGGTGCAGCCACTATGGAAAACAATATGGAGGGTCCTCAAAAAACTAAAAATAGAACTACCATAAGATCCATCAATTCCACTTCTGGGTATTTATGTGAAGGAGAAGAAAACACTAACTTAAAAAGATATATGCACCCCCATGTTCACTGCATCATTATTTACAATAGCCAAGACATGAAAACATCCACAGTGTCCAGAGATGGATGAATGGGCAAACAAAATGTGGTATATACACGAGCAATATTATTTTGCCATAAAAAAGGAAATCTTGCCATATGTGACAACATGATTGGTCCTTGAGGGCATTACACTAAGAGAAATAAGTCAAAGACAAATGACATATGATCTCACCTGTGGAATCTAAAACCAACAAAAACCAACCCAATTCACAGATACAGAGAACAGATAATTCTGTACAACAGGGAACCTGCCCTGGTTAGAAGAGGAGAGGGGCACCTGGATGGCTCAGGTCATGATCTTATGGTTTGTGAGATCGAGCCCGGCATCTAGCTCTGTGCTGACAGCATGGAGCATGCCTGGGATTCTCTCTCTGCCCCTCCCACTCATACGTTCTCTCTCGCTCTCTCTCTCAAAATAAATAAATAAATTTAAAAAAAAAAAAGAGAGAGAGAAGAGGAGGAGAGAGGATTCATTTAGAAATTATATCTGCACAGCAATCATGCAGTAGTTTAGGAAGTAAATGGTGGCTCATAAAGATTATGGGAAGCCATCCCTTGATGCTGTCACTATTGTCTGAAGTTATTATCAATGAAAAATACTCTGCTATTTCATTAGAAAAGAATGAGACTATTTAGCAACAGAGAGCTCACAGGAAAGACAACTCACAAAAATTATTATAAAGCCTACAGCAATGAGGCTATGTACTTATTCACAATTAATGTGCTGAAACCGTAGCATTACCCTTTTACCACTCTAAATGGCTAAAGCAAACGCCAAGGAAAAATTTAGTGTATTTCTACATTTAAATAATCTGAATATCTGAGACAATAACAAGAAAAACAGTGGAAAAAAAAATCCAGGCCCATGCTTCTTTCGGTGCAATGATACAGTTTTCTTTAGAATAATTTACAGAATATTTCTTTGATTCAAGTTTAAAAAAAAAAAAAATTCAGTTAGCCTCTCAGAAGGCAACCAGAAATTGTTTTCAGTATTATTTACTTTATGTAAACTTTGTAATTTGCCTTGGAAACTTTAATTTCAAAGATAAGACCTTAAGTAAATATATAAATTTTACTTTAGTGAGATACCTTATCCATTATACCCATTGCTTTAATTTTAGCAGATTCACTGCCGAGTTCATTAAGCTGGTGTTTTCCTAAGAGAAGTTCCTGAGGAATTTCATCATCATCACCTGAAAAACCAAACCAAACAATTAAGGGAGAATACATAGCTCAAAATAGTAAGTTTAATTTTTTAATAAAATTTCTGGACACATAGACAAATACAAACAAACTAAACAAATAACAACCTAAGAGGCTTCTGCACACCTCAAGCGCACCCGTAACAAGCGAGGACAGGGATTAAAACTAGAGCTCTGACTGGAATGGAAAGAGGACTCAGATCTCGTGTCTTCACTCTCAACCAAGTTCTCTGCCCCAGGGGGCTGACCTGTGTGCACTACATAACAGTCTCTCATGCCCTCTGGCTTCTGTTTGGGTACAGCTAGTGGGGTGCCCTGTCAGAAGATCTAAAGAGAAGGAGAGTGAGGTCAGGGTATTTATATCCGTGACTCCTTCCTTGTACGGTCTCCTCAGGCTGCCTATGTCCTCCAACCAAAAGGTTACTGCCTTTTTTCAAGGCAGTCTACGATATTTTTTTCCCTACAGAGTGAGAGTTCTGGTAACTTCTCTTTACCCTTGTTCCTTTCGGAGCAGCGATGGTAACAGTTTCATGGTTGTTAACCCTGGGTTCTGGCACTATTCTGTCCCTAACTCTGAAACTGGTCTGTTTGTAAGTAAGTCCTCCTCAAACTATCCCAATTTGAGAGTGTCATCTGTCTTCTGGTTGGGATCTTCAATGACATGGGAGACAGTTTCTCAGCACACCACTGGAGTTTTATAAATGACAAAACTGCTACTCCAAATAATGGAGATATGCATTAATGATACTTAGGCAAGTACCTCTGACAAAACAAATATTTTTAAAATCAAGGGTAATATAATATAAAGGGTAATATACCTTTTAAGGCATTTTCGAATAGATGGACTCATATCAGAAATTATTGTATATCACATGGCTTTTGTAAAATTAGGTAAAATGTTTGTACCAGCTGAAGGTGACATACAATGGTTGAGAATAGCTCTAAACACTGCAAGCACATTACATTTTTATATTTATAGATATGATCTTTACATATTATAAAAGGAATATATAAATATTACATTAATCCTATTGTATGTTAATTGGTTTACTATTTTGTTTTCCGTATTAGATTCTGTATTACTTGAAACCAAGAGCTGGGATATTTATCTTTGGATCTCTAGCATTTAATATATTAGTGACAAAGAGCAAGTATTCAATAAATATTGGCTATAAGAATAAATGAGCAGATGCATGGGTTCCTGTTTCTGCATCCTTGCTCAAATTAGTACTTAGGTCCTTATCTAGGACCTACTCAAGTCTTACCTGCGTTAATTACTCTCACCTACCTTGGTAACTGCACTTTCAGGATTCTTAAGACACTATCAATAATTAATAATACCTGATTTTTATACTAAAGTTTTCAATTTCTTGACAATATAGACTACACTTGACTCTAAACCAGATTTCAAGTTGCTTGAGAGCACTTAATCATGCCTCTGTATCTACTAGATAACTGGCAGAAAGCTAGACACATAGGTAAATAAATACATTTAAAATTGATTTTATATTTAGAAGTAAATATATATTAAAATGATTTTACCAAATGCAGTAAAATCCATATCTTCTAAATTATCCAAAATATTCTCTATTGAGGCTGTGAATCTCTTAAAAGTTGAAGAATCCATCATTTCTACAAAAAGAAAAAATAAAAACTTATTATGATCATATTACAAGTAGAATACTGAAGTTGAACACTGTGAACAAAGACAAAAATTTACCTTCAGGTGTTAGTTTTGGTTCATAAGCTTTCCTCTTCTTCTGTTTTTCTTTTTTCTTCATTTTTCTAGCAACTAAATCAAACAAAAGAAATATTGAAATACAGGAAAGACAACTTAAAATATTTCTATTCTTGCGCTTAGGTTCTTCCAGAACATTAAATACTTAAACAATAACCACTGCCATTCCAAACTAAATACATACTTTTGTCTTGATTAACAATTAGGAGTTGTTAATGAACTCAGAAAAAAGTATCAAAGAGTCTTCAAAGTTAAACCCCTAAATTTAAGGTGGCTTATGTAAGAAATCCGTTGATACTGATGTATTACCCTCACTAAGGCTGGGAGGAGGAGAATAATCTTCCATGTCAGAATCTGATGGGCTTCGGTTTCGATAACGACCACCACCTGAACTCCTTCTTCCTTCATGAGAGTGGCCACTTCTCCTATGATCCCCAGAGCTTCTTCTGTCACGTTCTTCATATTCCCAAGCTTTATCATCATCTTTTTTATGTCGTTTCCTAGAGGCTAAAAGCAAATCCCCATGACAAATAATTTACCTCATTTAAAAAGACTATTAAAGCTTGTACTTCACAAATTTACCACATGGGGGAAAATCATTGTGTGGGTCTAGGAAATTCTGAGTTTTTCTGTTTAATCAGAAATATGAATTATGGTATAGAAATAGTATCACTTATTTTAGCAATATCTATCTACATTTAAAGATTTTTACATGAATTTGGTTTGCTAACAAATATAGATAGGAATGTTCTGGGAATTAAACAGCACTCATTTCAAAGAAAGATATAATCAGCGAGTCAGTAAAGATAATATCTAACCATCAGGATGAATTAAGGCATGCAAAACAATCTTTATTTAGGATTTGGACGAAAAACAGAAACACCTTAAAGCATTTAGATTACTGATGGGGAGTAGGGTTTGGAGGAAAAGTAAACTTTTGAGAAAGTGTTATAGAATATGGGGTAACCATGTATACCAACAATTAAAAGTCAAGTTAAGCCCACAATTTAGGTATAAATTCAACAGACTGATAATCTAACGTCACAGGCCTACAGAGAATAAATCCATACAGTTGTAAATACTCACACTGAATTCAGTTCCCCAATAACATATTTGCTTAAACCCAAAGAAAAAAGCTTTTAAGCTTATAAATGCTATATAAACAAATTTATGTATGTTACCTTCAGTCCCTCCCCCATCTTTCCAAGGGTCTAAGCATTCTGCTAAAATCACCAGTATTGACAGGAACTTCTAGGCAGAACTGGCAAACAGATTTCATCTGACACATCAACTCTGATCAAATGGTAATAGCTGCCAAGAACATTATATTTCCTTGAGAAAGCATCATATTTCAGCAAGAAAGACTGATTAGAAATGTCTGTCCTGTGACAACCTGAGGGCAGTACAAGTGACAAATATTTACCATACCTGCTCTTGCATGCAGTACCAACAACTTAAAACTAGGTTAGAGAAGTAATGTGTCCTACATCTTGGGATTCTTGTTTTGACCACTTGTTGCTGACAATGAAATACTTTCTAATCGTTGAACTAAATGTGACTCCCTTGCTTTCTTGTAGCTGACTTCTATTTCACATTCCTAACTATGATCAATACTCAAATACTTAAGACAAAAATAATGCTTGAGTCCCCTTAAATTCTTAGATTTAAGGATGCCAATCTTACTAGCATAGATAGATGTATTCTACTACGCTTGTACTGGTGCCCTTATGTGTGAATAAGCAATGCCTACACTCTGGCTAATCTCACCCTTACGTGCTGCCTTAGCTGCTCCTATTCGAGAATCTAGTTTGGTTTCTGGTTCTGGACCCTTCTGTCCAATCTACTGACAGTATGGCAGAAAAAGATAATTTTGTTTCCTCTTTTTGGTCATAGACTTGGCACAGAAAGATGGTTCATAAAAAAAGACAAATGTAAATGCATATATTTAAATCTCCAATGATTTTCTTCATAATTAGGCATAAATTTGACTATGAAATATGAGGAAGAAGTAGGACTTTCTCCCCTTTTGCAATTAGGGTATGCCCCAGTACGTTCTCTTAGTTGAGAGGCTGCCTTATAAACTAATATAAGGGGTGTGTGTGTGTGTATCAGAGAAACATTTAGCATTCACTAAATACTTTTCAACAAGTACTAACATACCTATCAAACATGAGGAAAAACAACTAATAAGCAAACTTGTTCAGAAAGAATTCTATGACCTCAAATATGACCTAGTCCTTTTGAAACTTAATTTCATACGAAATCCATTTCAAGCATTCAATTCTATGATTAGAAAACGCTTGAAAAATCTTACAGTTGTTAGCAAGAACATACAAAATACCGTACCGGTGATAATTTTTATAGGCCTTGAAGATTTTTTGTTTCACATCCATTAAACTTTAGGAAATTTGGATAAAAATAGGACGGCAAATTAGAAAAAATTCCCACCCAACTTCTATGATACAGTGTGTTGTAATAAGGTTACCAGGATCCCAATTCATTGTTACTAGTTTATTCTTTTGCTATTACTCTCAAGAAATAGGGGAGGAGCTCAGTAGACAGGTAGATAAAATATGACTTGAGTGTCTTCCACCTTCCCTAACTTTCACCTACATTGCTCTTTAGCTTACATCTTCCCTCCTTCCCCAGCAACACACTGACCTTGTAGTTGTGCTATGGCTATCCAGATCTATGTGGCCCAACTTTCAAAGTTACCCCTCAACCTTTCCCCCATCCTTCAACAAAACAATTGCCTCAGTTTTAGATTTTCAGGAGTGCAATTTGATTAAACTGCAGTAAAACCTTAAGTTTCAAACGGTCTCTCTCAAAGCAGCATAACGCTTGTGTTTATGTTCGCATACTACTTTTACATTTTGTATTACACTATATTCTCACTGCATTATTTTTGTTGTGGTATAATGACAATGTGTTTGTTTATGTAAACTACCAATTGCAATTCCTCCATCTCTCAAATCAGCGGCTCCAGAGTAAATTTTTCTATAGTTACTTGTATAGAAATTAGAAAAACAGGAAGCTACTCTGAAGTCTCTTAAAAAATCCAGAGAAACTTTTCTTCCTCCTAGCAAGGGCTGAAGCTGAGGTTCTCTGATACGAGCTTTCAGTACACTTGGAAACAGATATAACAGGGTTCATGGCTTTAAGATGACGCTAAGTGCTTCCATAAGATGAAATGAGAGCTCTCCTAACAGAAAGCAAAGAAAAGAATAGTGGCTGCACTAATGACAAACATAAGGCATGTGTGGCTCTCTTCTCTTACACTTGATGGCCATTTCTGATTGTGCTATTCTTTCTACTTAACTGCAAGGTAGCTTCAAAATTCTCCTCAGCTTAGCAATGAGAGGAGCTCAGCCGCTCTCAGTGAAATGGGAGTTGAAGTGTGATTTGAAATCAGTCTGCAATTAAATAACTCCTCCTTCTTAACTACTCCCTTTAGAAATGGGTGATGTTTTAGGGAGCAGGAGAGAGAGTGAAGGAGAGGCATGTCTATAAAGGGGAGTGAGTTTATGAGCTACCAGATCTCCTTTCTCCTATCCGTTTCCAGAATATATGTTCCCATATGACCAAAATGTTTGATTATAATAAAAAAAGTATTAAGTTTAGCCATTGAAATATATTCCATGTAAATACATCTCATGAGAATACAAATGATAACAATTGTACATATAATTGTCAGATTAACTTTGCTATATATTTTATTTCAATTTTAAAACTTTCTTCAGATTTGTTCAGTATTTATAGCCTACTGCTCATAGCTCAAGAGCTCACAATTTAAAGAAAATCAGAGTAAATGAACATTAAAAACTTTGGAGGAGGTGAAGGATTTCCATCAGCAATATACATTTAAAATTAGCAGCATGCATCTGTCCTTCCTGCCCTTGCTTGTCACACCTCAATCTATGGAAACTAGGTGGAAAAGGTAGAATACACTGGAGGTCTTCCCAGTTCTTTTGGTCAAAATGACTAAGTCAGTTGGCACACAAGTGAAGATCTCCCATAGTCTGTTTCCACTGAATGCCGTTTAAGTCAAACAAGGTTGCTGACCCCTCTTGGCTAGGCTCAATTCTCTTGCTCCAGAAGAAGGAAGATAGGGATAAAAGAGAAGAACTTTTTCAGTGGACCAGTAGGAAGACAGGCGAGGTATAGCAAGTCTAGTGCAAAGACAGGTGATCACAGTGTTGTAGAGAGGTAGCTGTGTAGTGAAGAAGCCAGCTCTGGAAAACAGTGAAACAAGGGAGGAATTCCAGGACACAGCTGGGCAAAAAGGAGAAGCCAGGTCCAAACCACACAGATAATTGGCAATGTGGCTAATCCATTCATAATTTAGTGATAGTATGGTTTTAAATATTTCTTCACCTGGCTATCTCCTATGTGTCCTTCAAGACTCAACTCAAGTGTCACCTCTTCCAGTAAGCGTTCCCTGAAACCCAAGTATAATTTTGATGTCAATCCAATGTGCTCCCATAGCACCCTGGATTTACTTATTATCACTGTACTTTTCTCACTGTGCTACAACTGTTTACATATTTCCCCCATTAGACTGAAGGCTCTTTAAAGACAGGGGCCACATCTTATTTATATTTTTAATCTCAGTGCCTAACATATATAGTAGGAACTCAATAAATGTTTGCTAAATACAGACACATACCTGTGTTATTTGACACTAACCATAGCTCATTAAAATTTTTTTTCTTGGTGCCAACTGATCTCATCTGTCACACGTTTTTTAGTATAAAGAAAAAGCCTTGCTATACTAAGTTATTAAGAATTAAGATCACTGTACTGTTCCTAACCCCCCAAATTATGAATGAGACAAACATATCAACCTGCGTTTTAATTCTAAAGTAATAATAAAATTATGTGATACTTACATTCAAAAGCTTCATCACTATCATTATCTTCATCTGAACTGATTTCAGCATATTTTGGCTTTTCATTAACTGTGCTACGCTTGCGTTTATTCATTTTCACACGTTCACAAAGTGGCATGGTGGATTCAATTTCTGCCAGAAGTTCGGGGGGTAATTCTTTTAACACTGATTGATCTATACTACCTATTAATGAAAGGTAAGAAAAAAATTTAAATCTGAAGATAAAAGGGAAATTTTAACTAAATTAGAACAATGAAAATGAAATACTAGTATTTATATACGTTTTCTAAGTCAGCTTTGTATTTTAATAAAACACATATTTAAAACTGTAATAGGCTCAACCCTGACCTGATAATGCAGTTTTTATACATGTATCATTATAGAACAACTTAAAAAATATAAAAAGGGTAGTTATATCATCAGTTTTTGATATAATGCCTTCATTTGTCTGCACAGACTAAAAACTTTCTAAAACTATGAATCCACTGGCATTGACTAGCGTATTTGTACTAGGGGATTCATTTTGCATTCTTGGTAGCACCCCCATTTGTTTTACAGAGGTCTATACCAGTTAGTTTGAAAGTAAGGCTCTCTCTCCGTGCAGATTAGAAGAGTTGGAAGACACTTAGCACCTCCTTCTCTTCATCTATGATCTTGGTGGTTGTGTGATATGGCTGAGACCAGAATTTTACATGCTTTTACCTATCACTGTCTATTTGAGAGGCATGGTAATGCCTTTAGTATTCCAAAGAACTTCCTCAAACAGATAAACCAATATATGCATTTAACTGAAGATAAAGGAACATGAAAGGCAGGATAAACAAAACAAAAATATTTAAAAATATAATTGTCTATAATTGAAAATAGTAAATTCAAGTCTGTCATGAAATAAGTTCATATTTTCCCATGAAAAAGTAATGACGGAATAAAAATATATCAGCATAATAACATTAACATAATATTTACTATTTAATCCTACACACATACACACAAATACACAAATACTACAAATGAAGAAATAAATTCTTAACATCTTATTGAGAGCTTAAAAATAAAGAAGTAGCAAAAGCTATTTATTCAGGATAATTTGTCCTTGATGATGACAATTTTAACTTACTTTACTTACCCTTGTAAATTTTTTAGTGGAAGTACAAAAATGAGGTCTTAGCTGCTAAATTTTAGAAACTGGGAGCAAAGAGTACTTTAGTGGATTATAACGGGGAATATTAGTAACTATAATCAACATTAACACTACAACATTTGAATTTTAATAGTGCTTATGTAAAGGATAAAAATAAATCATGACAAAAATGAATGGGTACTGATTAAGATAATTTCAAAGCCTCAGTATTCAATCCCAATAATTTAAGAATATAAAACATAGATTATTAATCTCAATGGAAGAATAATCTTTTTTTTATTCTTCATGCAATTTTTATTGAACATCATGAAAGAGTTATTTCAGTAACCTTTAGTCTTTTACTCTTCTAAGGACACGCATAGCAAAAATTTTACCCAATAAAGATCTAATACTTGTGACTGGTAGTATTCCAAAGAATTCATTGCTGAGAATCCTGACAGACTAATGTTGAGTGTAACTTATCTGTGTCACTTTCAAATCATGTAACATTACTCTGTGCTGGCTTTCTTAATTTAACTGTACTTTATCAGTGAGGTCTTTTCAGAATATTGCTACAAGTAAAAGAAACCAACTTTAGCTTTGGATTGTCCATATGTTCAGCCCAAAGGTAAATACAACATGCATCTCATTTAAAAGTCCTTAACGTCTTGAGCACCTCTAATTAAATGTGTGGTTCTTTTTTGATGGAAGGATCATGTCTTCTAGTATTTACCTTCCCCTTTCCACATGGCCTATAATTTATCTTAATTTATTTTAATAATTTATAAATGGCTCAATAAATGCTTTCTGATTACCTGTCATTCACAGTTTCCTATGATCACTTACAAACTTCCTGTATAGTTTCTGAATTGCTAGATTTTAGAGGCAAATGAAGACATTTCCCAAATTAAAAAAAAAAAAAAAAAAAGGAAGTACTGTCCTTTTTGTACTCCTGAAATGTTATAACCTTTTGGGGTATTTAAATAATGATAGCCCCTGGTGCCTGAGTGGCTCAGTCAGTTAAGCATCCAACTCTTGACTTCAGCTCAGGTCATGATCTCACGGTTTGTGAGATGGAGTCCCATGTCAGGCTCCATGACGACAGTGCAGAGCCTACTTGGGATTCTCTCTCTCCTGCTCTCTCTACCTCTCTCCTGTGTGCTCTCGCTCTCTCTCAAACAAAACATTAAAAAAAAAATTAGTAGAGATAGCGCCAAAGTATTTGGCCTTTAATCCATCATGACATTTTTTAAAAAGCCAATTTACCTGATTATGTTCTGCTTAAATTCCCATTCTCAAAGACATATACTGACCTGATACATATCCCAGAATAAAAATTATCCTATGGATAAATATACAATAGATAATCAAGGGTCAATATATGTATTGGTACTTGTAGTCTCTTTACAATGGTTTGTGAGATCACCAGAGCAAGGACTCTGCTCTCTTTCTCTCTTTTAAAAAAACTCCTCACAATAGCCAGACATAGAAAACTTAAAGTCATATATATGATAAAGCAGGCACCAAAGTTTATTCATTGTAGTTTACCATCTCTTATTCCCTAAATCATAAAAATACAATCAGATTTAAGAGCTTTTCTATTAGGTCGATCATTTTAACCTCTGTATAACTGAATGGTACAGCAACATAATTCAAAGACCAAATGTTTAATTTCTGAAGATGACCCAACTTAAGAAAAAACGAATCCAGCAACAGGTAATGTCTCTCACTGTATCATCCTCCAAAAGTGACCTCTGTTTCATTTTAAAGAAACATCTATTCCAAAGGTTTAGTCATTTTCTCAATTAAACACATCCTTTCTTCCTTTTAATAAAACACTTTATAAACTGACTCAGCTAGGTCCCTTGATTATAAAGAATAAGAGATAAAATGTTAGACTTTCCTATACTCACATTCGGGTTCTTTACTACATTATCAAGGATTGAATAACTGACTCAGCTTCAAAAGATCTGAATAAACAGTGAGTACCTCAAATGATGCCTATGATGTATTGGTTATGTTCTTTCCCCTAAATTAGGAACTAGTAATTGTTTAATTGCAAAATAATGTCTATTTCTTAACACAACTAGAAACTAGATTTTAGAAATTATTGTTTATGGAGGCACCTGGGTGGCTTAGTCAGTTAAGCGTCTGACTTTGGCTCAGGTCACAATCTCACAGTTCATGGGTGCAGCCCCACATCAGGCTCTGTGCTAACAGCGCAGTCTGGAGCCTGCTTCGGATTCTATGTCTCTGTCTCTCTCTCTGTCTCTCTGTCTCTCTCTGCCCTTCCCTGGTTTGTGCTCTCTCTCAAAAATAAAATAAACATTAAAAAAAAAAAAAAGAAATTGTTTGTAGGGTTATTGTTCTTAAAAAATTCAGATTGCTAGGACCTGATGATTATCTTTCTCACCTCACTTCTCCCATTCCAACTACTTTATTGTCTAAATCAGGTGTTTGAATTACCACAAAATTTTAAGTTACTGGCTTGAGGGGATAATGTCATTTAGTCACAATTTTGTGAATATCACACTTTCAGCTTTTGTAGGTATATACTCCATTAGATGTAGCGCACCTCTATTTTCTAGCTCTAATAAGGCTAAAAGAATACATTTACTTCTAGATATGGCACATTTTAGGAACCTTGGATTTCTAGTCTAAATTACTTATATTAGCACATTTAGCAGATTATTAAAACCAGACTATTAAAAGTCTCAAAGAGTCACTGATTAGATAACAATGTATTATTTGGGAGCGCCTGAGTGGCTCAGTCAGTTAAGCGTCCGATTTTGGCTCAGGTCATGATCTCACGGTTCGCGAGTTCATGAGTTTGAGCCCCGCGTCGGGCTCTGTGCTGACAGCTCAGAGCCTGGAGCCTGCTTCAGATTCTATGTCTCCCTCTCCGCTGCTTGCACCCGGTCTCTCGCATTGTGTCAAAAATAAACATTAAAAAAAAATGTGTTATTTGTTTTTTTAAGTGAAACAAACAACCCCGAGATTAAAATAAATGAACTCTTTGGGACTAAAGATTCAGACAGTGGAAACCAGTCATGTTCAGAAACAAACCAAGAAACTCACATAAAACTCCAAATTATGTAAGTCATAAAAAACATCTTAGGCATAATGTAGTTCAGGGACAATTCTTCCAACAACCTACTCAAATTACAAAGGAGTAGCATCAAATGGATCTTTAACCCCAAATACAGGCAATCTGACTGTCGTGTAACCCTAAGTGGGTTAATACAGTTTGAAGAAGATACATATTTTTGGTAGAAATGGTTCCTAAATGCAAGCCAACTTCTTTATTTAAAGCCACTATTAAGAAGTACATCTAAGTAGCATAAATTGTGGATTACATAGCCCTGAAATATGGCAACAGTTGGGAGGTAGAAACAAAAAGCAACAACCTAAAGAGAAACTAAAAAAAAGTATGGTTCAACTATGAGACCAGGACACTGAATGTTCCTTTCACAGGGACCATAAGATTACCTAACCTGATGGCAGTACTATGGATAAAGAGGAAGACTGTGCACTAGGGACCAAAATCTGCAGTGAACGTAGGGACATGGAAGATTGCTGTCCAAAGTTTTGAGGTCGGGTGCCTGGGTGGCTTAGTCAGTTGAGCATCCGACTTTGACTCAGGTCATGATTTCGTGATTCATGGGTTTAAGCCTTGCGTTGGGCTCTGTGCTGACAGCTCACAGCCTTGAGCCTGCTTCGGATTCTGTGTCTCCCTCTCTCTCTGCCCTCCCCCGCTTGCACTCTGTATCTCTCTCTCAAAAATAAATAAACATTAAAAAAAAAGTTTGGAGGTCACAAAACAATGACCTTAGGGGAAAAACTTTGACACATACATTTTAGCAATTACAGGTGACCCTTAACATGTTTGAACTGCATGGGTCCATTTATATGCCAATTTTTCTTGAGAGATACAGTATAGTATTGTAGATGTATTTTCTTTTTCTTATGATTTTAACAGTATATAATGCGTGTAATAAACAAAATATGTATTGACTTTATGTTATTGGTAAAGCTTCCTGGTCAACATTAGGCTATATCAGTAGTTAAATTTGGGGGGAGTCAAAAGTTATACATGGATTTTTGACTGTGTAGAGGAAGAACCCTCCATGTTGTTCAAGGATCAACTGAATTTGGAAAGAGCAGTAGCAAACTAGGAGAAAGGACATTTTCCTTTTTAGTAGTGCTAAGGCTCTTTGGCTGAGTGAAAATGAGGGAAGTGAAACTCACAGCTTTCTATAGATGTTAGTTAACAGTCATCAGAGTAATAAGAAGGGAGGATCTGTTTGTAACTGAGGATGAGGTCTTAATTTAAGGGAAGAGAACATCAGGTAGATTACCTTCTCTAAAAGGAAAAGGTCAGGACATAGGTTTGCTTTTGTTTGTGATGATTTAGGAAAAATGGAAGTGATGCATAATGAGATAATCTGGTATAAAGTTGCTTTAATTTTGGTAAAGAGGCAGAGAGACCCCAGGTACTGGCTGGAGACCTAATACTACTTATTCAGGATTACAAAAAAACTTAAAATATGAAGCAGCAACTTTTATATCAAAATTATAGCATAGATAATTAAGCTCTCTGATACAAGGTAGTCAATATACTTTCAACTTATTTTTTTTTTTAAGTTTATTATTTTGAGAGAAGGTGTGTGTGCACGTGGGGGAAGGGCAGAGAGAGAGGCAGACAGAATCCCAAGCACTCTCCCTGCTGCCCACACAGAGCCCGATGCAGGGCTTAAATCCACAAACTGCAAGATCTTAACCTGAGCCAAAGTCAAGAGTCAGACGCTTAACTGACTAAGCTACCCAGGTGCCCCACTCTACTATTGCTTTAAAAAAAATTTTTTTTTTAATTTGAGAGAGAGAGACTGAGAGAGAAAAAGAATACACGAGTCAGGGAGAGGGCAGAGGAAGAGAGAGAGAATCTTAAGCAGGCTCTATGCACAGTGTGGAGCTGATGTGGGGCTTGATCCCATGATGACTCAGGGATCACAACCTGAGCTGAAATCAAGACTTGGATGCTCAACAAACTAAGCCACCTAGGTGTCCCAATATTCTATTCTTGATGTAAATTTTTCTTAAAAGCACTGTGTCCATTTTTTTTTTTAACAAGTCAACTTCCTGACTCATGATCGTTATTGAAAAGATCAAATTTTCTACAATGCTTTACACAGCGATGTCTTTAGGAATTAACTGCTATGCAGAGATGTTAGAGATGATATGAAATGATTCAGCCTTTGCTTCTGAGTTCTGTAAGTCTGCTTGTAGTTGACTGAAATGTATATACTCAGAATCTGTTAACTAGTGTAGAATATATAACAGAGCAAATGGGGTTAAAATCCTTTAACTCATTACTTATACTATTCATAGAAATTTATTCCAAGGAAATCTATACAACAAAAAAACTCTATGAAGAAAGGTGTTTAGATCAGTTTTATCTATTATAACAGCTTTTTTCCAGATGAAAAGTCTTTTCTAAATCCTGAAGGAAGTTTATCCACAAAGTGAAAAGATATCATAATTGACATGCGACAAGTGTAAAATATATTAAAAGTAATTGAAGTCTGATTCTACTTGTTATATATTTTTATATATTAAATATTAATATATTAATAACTTATATAACCCCACTAAATGAGGTACTCAGATATTAAATATCCTTCTTGAAATATTATATTTGGCAAACTTCACACTACATAAATACTAGAGAACTAGAAAACTATTTCAAAACTCATTCTAGATGAATCGTTTTACATACACACATAAATACTCAAGTAACAGTGGACATTACAAATTTTAGGTCTCATTTGCTACAGAATAATCTATTTATCGGATTAACCTACATTACAATTTTAATTTTATATATCAACAGTAGGTAGGCTCAGCAAACTACAGCCTGTGGAGTCAAATATGCCCACCACACATTTCTGTATATAAAGTTTTATGAGAATACAGTGACACACAATCAAATTGTCTATGGTTGCTTTCGTATTATTGCAATGTTAAAAAAAAGTGGCCCGTAAAGCCTAAAATATTTACAATCTGGGCCTTCACAGAAAAAGTCTGCTGACCCCTGATCTCTATCCTGTCATAGTTTTTTCAAATTGGAACAAAGTGCCAGCCACCTCGCCAGTGCAGTCACTATATTCTGTACATTTTAGATCACTGAAAATTGGTTTATTTAATGAAGACAAAAGCCAAGGAGTTGGTTTGTAGCAAATGAAAAAAACTATTACAAATGAAGCAGGCAGGAGAAAAGATTCCAAGAAAAATCTGGCTTTAAGCATCAGCTTTGATCTTGACACTAGTACTACAAATATCTCATCAATGTGCAGCTACTATATTACTATGGGGAAGAACGATAAAAAGAAACATGCTTTCCAGTAAGTTTATCATGTAAATGACAATTTACTACTAATCAACACAGAAAGTAGGAAGCAGGGATCAAATGATCCTTTCCTTGATATGTAGACACAGAGAGAAAAATAAATAGTAGAAGCACAACCTAACTTTTAATCTCAAGGAACTAAAAAAAAGAAAACAAAGCCCAAATTTAATAGAAGGATGAAAATAAATATTAAAGCAGAAATAATTGAAACAGACTAAAAACAGAAAAGATCAATGAAACTAAGACGTGAATTTCTGAAAAAATAAACAAAATAGACAAACGTTCAGCTACACTTACCAAGAAAAAAAGGAAGAGGACTCAAAAAAAAAAAAAAAATAAAAACAACAGAAGACGCATTAAAACTGGTACCATATAAATACAAAGGATCCATATCCCTAGAAACATATAACCCACCAAGGCTGGCTCATGAAGAAATAAAAAATCTGAACAGACCAATTATTAGGAGATTGGATTAGTAATCAAAATCCTCCCAACAAAGAAAAGCCCAGGACCAGACAAGTTCTTTGATGAATTCCAACAAACATTTAAAGAATATTAATTTTTTTCAAACACTTCCAAAAACAGAAGAGGAAGAAAAGGAGGGAACACTTCCGAAGTCAGCATTACCCTGATACCACAACCAGAAAAGGACACTACAAGAAAGAAAATCACAGGCCAATACGTCTGATAAACATAGATTCAAAGTCCTCAACTAAATACTAGAAAATAGCATTCAATAACACATTAAAAGAATCAGGATTATATACCATGATGAAGTGGGATTTATTGCAGAAATGCATGAATGGTTTAAAATCTGTCAATTAATGTGATACACATTAACAAAATGAATGATAAAAATAATATGATCATCTATTTAATAGATGCAGAAAAGCATTTAAAAAATTTCAACATCTATTCATGATGAAAACTCTCAACAAACTGCATACAAAGGGAATGTACCTGAACATAATAAAGGCCATATATGACAAGCCCACAGCTAATATCTTACTCAATGGTGAAAAGCTTTATAAGGAACAAGATAAGGATGCCCAATCTTGCCATTTTTATTCAACATAGTACTAGAAGTCCTAGCCAGAGCAGAGCAATTAGGGAGGAAAAAGAAATAAAAGGCATCCAGACGAGAAGGGAAAAATTAACTATCGCTATTGCCAGACTACATGATATATATAGAAAACCTAAAGATTCCACCAATAAACTGTTAGAACTAATAAAGTAAAAAAGGTTGCAGGATACAAAATCAACATACAAAAATCAGTTGCATTTTGATATACGAACAATAATCAGAAAGAGATATTAAGAAAAAAATCCATTTATAATTACATCCAAAAGAACAAAATATCAAGGAATAAATTTAACCAGAGGTGAAAGATCTGTACACTGAAAACTAGAAAAAGTTGATAGAAGGAACTAAAGAGACAAATAAATGCAAAGAAAGTTCTGTGCTCATGGATTACAAGAATTAATGCTGTTAAAATGCCCACACTACCTAAAGCCATCTATATATACAAAGCAATCCCTGTCAAAATTCCAATGACATTTATTACAGAAATAGAACAGCCCTAAAATTTGCACAGAACCACAAAATAGTCAAATAACCAAAGCAATCTTAAGAAAGAAGAACAAAGCTCAGGGCACCATGCTTCCTGATCTTAAACTATATTGCAAAGCTATAGTAATCAAAACAGTATGATAATGGCATAAAAATAGACACATATATAAATGGAACAGATAAGACAGCCCAGAAATAAACTCATGCATATATGGTCAATTAATTTACAAAAAAGCAGCCAAGAATATTCAACAAAGGATGGTCATTTAAAAAAAATTTTTTAAGGGGCACCTGGGTGGTTCAGTTGGTTAAGTGTCCGACTTCGGCTCAGAGGTTTGTGAGTTCGAGCCCTGCATCGGGCTCTGTGCTGACAGCTCAGGGCCTGGAGCCTGCTTCAGATTCTGTGTCTCCCTCTCTCTCTGCTCCTCCCCTGCTCACACTCTGTCTCTCTCTCAAAAATAAAGAGGTGCGTCTGGGTGGCTCAGTCGGTTAGGCATCCGACTTCAGTTCAGGTCATGATCCCACAGTCTGTGAGTTCGAGCCCTGCGTCAGGCTCTGTGCTGACAGCTCAGAGCCTGGAGCCTGCTTTGGATTCTGTGTCTCCCTCTCTCTCTGCCCCTCCCCAGCTCATGCTCTGTCTCTCTCTGTCTCAAAAATAAATAAAAACATTAAAAAAAAAAGATTTAACAAAAATAAGAAAAAAATTTTTAAGTGTATTTATTTATTTATTTTGAGAGAGAGAGAGAGAGAGAGAGAGAGAGAGAGAGAGAAGTGCAAGTACATGCGTGGGGGAGGGGCAGAGAGAGGGAGAGAAAAAATCCAAAGCAGGCTCTGTGCTATTAGCTATTAGCACAGAGCCTGCTATGGGGCTCGATCTCAGGAACCATGATGGTCAACAAGTGTAACAAGTGTATGAAAAGGTGCTCAACATCACTAATCATCAGGGAAATGCAAATCAAAATTGGAAGAAGGTACACCTGCTGGAATGGCTATTATCAAAAAGGCAACAAGAAGTGTTGGTGAGAATGTGGAGAAAATGTAACCTTGTGCACTGTTTGGGGTGGGGGGAATATAAACTGGTCTAGCCACTATGAAAAATAGTATGGAGGTCTCAAATAAAACCACCATAGGATCCAGCAATACTCACTTCTGGATATATACCCAAAGGGAATGAAATCACTATTTCAAAGAGATATCTCCACAGCCTGTCCCCACCCATGTTCACTGAAGCATTATTTACAATAGCCAAGACATGAAAACAACCTAAGTTGTTTAGTCTATCGACAAATGAGTAAAGAAAAATGTGGTGTAAATGTATGTGTACACACACACACTAGATTATTCAGTAACAAAAAAGAAGGAAAGCATATCATTTGCAACAACATGGATGTACCCTGCGGGGCCTTATGCTAGGAGAAATAAGTCAAATAGCGAGAGACAAATACTGTGTGATTTCACTTATATGTGGAATCTAAAAAAACTGAACTCAGAAACAGAGAACAGGTTGGTGGTTGCCAGACACGGGGGTGGTGGTTGTTGGGTGAAATGGGTACAGGTGTTCAAAATGTATAAACTTCTAGTTATAAGATGAATAATTTCTGGGGATATAATGTACACCATAGCTACTACAGTTAACAGTACCATACTGTATATTTCAAAGTTGCTAAGACAGCAAATCTTAAAAGTTCTCTTAAGAAAAAAAAAATAGAACTATGTGAGGTGATGAATGCTAATTTATTGTGGTAATTATTTCATGACATATACATACATCAAATTATTATTTTGTACACTTCAATGAAATGCTATTATGTTAAATACATCTCAAAAAATTGACAAGAAATGGTGGTAGCAGTGTCTTCGAATATACTGTGAATATAAAGTATATATACATATAAAGTTTTTCAAAAATACTCTCATTAGATAAACTCAATTAAAATGGCATGACTGCATTTCGTCATATAAAAAATTGGACAGCTCTTGGTTCTTACTGCAAGACTCATTTTGGTTCTCATAAATGAATGAGGTAGGAAGAAAATTGGTTTCTCCATTATAAAGTGAATGAACCAAGGCTACAATTTATTCGAGATTCTGATTCCAGTGCACTTTGTATTATCATTTATAATGGACTTAATGGAGAATTTTCAATTTTCAACATTAGAAGCCAGAGAAGGCTAATTTTTTTAATCTGGAGGGGATCCAGATTTAAAAATCCACATTATACTGTATCATATTATATCAGAGTATAGTGTTATATACTGTTACTCTGATATATTACTCTTTATATAGTGAATTCTCTTATTCTAAAAAAAGTTACTGAAACCCTCCTCTACAAGAGACTGATATTAAGATAATGAAAACCTACTTGATATTATACTATACTAAATCATGCTATGTATTATATTATACATACAGTTGACTTTGAATAATATGGGTTTGACCTACACAGGTCCACTATAGACAGAATTTTTCCAATAAATATAGTATAGTACTATAGATGTATTTTCTATTATGATTTTAATAATTTTCTTTTCTCTAGCTTACTTTATTGTAAAAGTACAGTATATAATACCTTAGAATTCATATCTGTTATATATGTATACATATGTGTATATATATGTATGTATGTGTGTGTGTGTGTGTGTGTGTGTGTGTGTACACTAATCAACTGTTTATGTTATCTGCAAGGCATCCGGTCAACAGTAAGCTACTGGCAGAGAAGTTTCTGTGAGTCCAACGTTATACATAGATTTTCAAGTGTGTGGTGGCCAGTGCCCCTAACCCCCATGTTGTTAAAGAGTCAACTGTACTATGATACATTAACCTATATAATAAAATTAACTTACTACAATATTATATTAATGATTTAATATTATACTATGATATAGTATACTATGATCTATCAAGTAGGTATTCATTATCTTAGTATAGGTATCAGGCTCTTGAAGGGGAGGATTTCAGTAACTTTTTTTAGAGTAAGAGGGAATTCAGTGTGTTCTTCATAAATAGAAGGTTCTCTCACAAGTAATTATTTGCTGTCTTCTCACCCCTCAATCATACATACACCTATTTCTAACATATAGGAAAACTTTATAGAAGCAACCAATGTATTATAGCGAACAACATTTAGTAGTTTAACTGGTACAGTAATAACTGAGGTGAAATAACTGCTCCCAATATGACCGCAACCATTCCCTAACCAAATGAACCCTAGGGTTTAAACACTGTTGACTATTTGAGCTGTTAGAGAAGTACACATTCCCAGTGAAAACCATTTTCAGTAACTGTTTCATGGTTTAAAGGCCATGATCTCAAATATAGGTGGTATGGGATATTTCTTAAAAGTAGTGAGTTAAGTGATACAAAATGATACACTGGTTGGAAGGAAGTATGTGGAGGAAGAAAAAAAATTATTTCCTTGGACATAAAGCTAAAATATCATGAGACATTCTGGAATTGTAAATAACCAATCAAATTGTTAATGTGTGTGATTACAGATACTAAGCTACTAATAACACATAAGGCAGGCTAGCTGATGAACATGCCAGTCTTAAAGACCTCTTAACTTCATATTATTTTAATTTGGAGACATATTGTACATTAGGGTATATCAGGACAATAGTCTAAGAATATTTTAACAATAAAGATACTATTTTTGGCATTTCAACATACTGACTGAAGTATAATAGAAGATATTTTAAAAATTTTAAAGGTTTTAAAGATTATGTTGATTCTCTGTACCCATCCCCCACTTGAAAAAGAAGAAACAAAGTGATAAGACAGAAGATGAAAGAAGCAGGATGAGAACAGAAGTCATACTGAGCCAATCTGTAACAGCTATAGAGCAAAATAAGAAAAAGGGTAAATTAAACACATATAAATATGAGTAAGTTTTCTTGGGATCTTAACAAAAAGTAGGTAGTTGACAGTGTAAAACAAGTTATAACAAATTTTAGGGGACACAAAGTTGAAAATTATGTAGCTCTTGGGTTAGGGTCTACTGGTAGGAACATAAAAAATGAACACACAATTTTAATCTGCACACAAATCCTCTTCTGAAACATGGTGGCAATAGTCATTCAACAGATATTTAATATGCTAATTAAGCACTAGGTATTATGTTAGGTACTGGGATATACACATATCCCCATAGAAATAAAACAATGTCACTTTACATTTAATATGGTCACACAAACAACAAATATACATAATATTTATTATAAGTTATAAATCTATACCCCTACCATTCAAAATTGATCAGCTTAAAGTATACTCAAGGAATTTTAAACTATTCCTAAAGAATGAATATTTTAAATACTGACATCAGCTAAAAATATGTAAAAGACAGAATTTCATGACTCTTCCAAGAAAACCTACCAAGAATTTTGGCCTTAGAAATCAACCACAAAAGTATCTCAGCAATACTCAATACAATTCCTTTACTTAGAAAAACACCAACATGTCAGAATATGTGATTCTCTGTGACTCTCCAAAAGAAAGTCCCAAGTAATGTGTGCTACACAAAGGGTAGTTGTGCCACAACTATGCTTCCTATGTAATTAAAAAAAATTCACAATTATGTAACTGTGCTATTGCTAACTTGGTAGCAGACATCTAAGATAAAACCAAAATTAGTATACTAAAAAATAACAGATATGAATTCTAAGGTATAAATAAAGTCAAATGATATACATGGGATCCTGAGGTGAATCTAAGCATTAAAATAATATTTTTAATGGAAATGTTCACTTAATAATAATTGCAGATCTGGTAATATATGTGTGTATACGTACTTGCGCATTTGTACACACACACACACACACACACACACACACACACACACAGCCTACTCTAACAGGCAGACACACCCAGATAGCCTACTTACTAACATGAACATGTCAAGTATATACATTCATGTTAAAAGTACATTTAGGAGGAACATGAATTAGTACTAAAAAGTTTACATTCACAGGCAATGAAAAAACCAGGGGAAATCGTACAGCAGTTACTATTAGGAGTACTATATTAGGAGCTATATTCGTTTCTTGATGTTCAGTTGTAAAGATTCTTTGTTAGGACAGAGCTTAGAAAGCAAGGCTAGCATAAGCTGACAGAGGGCAGGGGAGAAAAAGACGGTCCAGATCAAGGGACAAGAGGGTACCACTTTCCATCTTTCTGACTCTTCTAAAATTGTAGCTTATACTATGTATAAGCCATTCCCAAAGTTTCAGTGAAAATTTTAAAAAACAATCTGTATCTAAATTCTAGTGCTGGCCACTACATTCTAACAACCTCTTTTACATAAACAAGTAATTCTGAAGAGATGCACCTAAGTCAAATAATAAAGACTACTAGTTACACCTGAAGTCTTAATTTTTTAAGTCTGACTGCTATAATTTAAAATCTAAAGCTTCACTACAAAAGGATAAATATTAGTGATAAAGACAATCTTTTTTCATTTTTGAAACATAAAATTAAATAGTGAAAAAATAAACATTTGATAAAGACCAAGTAACAGCAAAAAAAAAAAAGATCAGCCATGAGAAGCGATTTCTTTGAATAAAGAGTTCTTAGTAGTAATACTATGTTTTCATTGAGCTTTTTTTGATAGACAAGATACAACATTTTACAAAAATAATAATAACCATTACACCTTCTGGATCTCTTAGTACACTGCAGTGCTATACAACACAACTTTTTATGATGATGCAAATGTCCTCTATGTGTGTAAATAAGGGAGCCACTTGCCACATGTGGCTGCTGAGAATATGAATTTCTTAATTTTATTTAAAGTAATTTCCATTTAAATAGCCTAAGAGTCTAGTTGGCTATCCTACTAAATAGCACAATTCAAGAGTTTCATAGTCCTATAAGTAAATACAAATCTAAGTTCTTAATGAACCTCTTTCACAGAAGGAGAACTTAAAAATCAAACTTTCACCTCTATTGTCTTAAAATCTGTATCTTAATGTATTTATATTGCATGGGCTAAATAGGTCTTGCCACACACCATCATCAAATTATATATACATATATATTGTATATATACTTATATATTTTTAAAGCAGTATACAAAGGAATACAAAATTATATTTTCTGCACAAACTGCCATTGTATTTTCAATACTTAAGACCTTCTTTTTCCTGGAAATAATACTACTCAAGTAACCACAGGATCTAACTCAGCAACCATATAATAAACAAAACAAAAAACCCACCCCAAACCTCAAAACTAATGATTTAACCCAATTTAAGAGGTGAATACTATTCCCTATTACTTTTCCCTAGAAAAGAACAAAACTATATTTTTTAAATAAAACATCTGTAACTAACCACCTCTCCCACAAAAAGATAATAACCTTTTATATAACTTTCTAAATTATATAATTTTAAACTATGCATCAATAATTAACATACATAGGTATGTAAGAAAATAGTATTGAGACACAATGTTCTTAAGAGCTTATAACATTGATTTTTGTATACCATATAGCTTTCCTGAGATGTTAGAAATTAAAATTCAATATACTACCTCCTTATAGAATGGAATACTTCCACAGTCTGAATAACTTTAGGAAGTTGTTATATACATCCATCCTAATCATTCATTTGATTAATAAGCAACTTTCAAAAATACATGAAATAACTAAACAGCAAAAGAACTTATCTCTGAGTACCAAAGTAAAAATCATGACTACACCGAGTAGTTCAAATAGGGGTGGAAGACAAAGAATTTTCACTGAGAACTTTTTATTTATATTACTGAAAACAATTCATTATTGTTTTATATAAATGTTATGTTTTCATGTAGCAGTGCTTCAATTTTTGTAAATTTCCACTTTTTTAATCCTTAGTAACCCTATAACTTGAAAACTAATTAGAATACAAGTGACATCAGTGTAAGTATTCTTACCTTTATTTGACTTTGATGGTTTATTCTTGATAGGTTTAAGGGAACTTCTTGATTTATCTTCTCTATCTTTAATAAGTTTCTGAACATCATCCAAAGACAGTTTTTGCAGCACAACTACAGGCTTAGCTCCTTTATTTAGATCTTCAACTAATCCCATTTTTTCTACTTTGTCTTTCTGCTCTCCTTTCATTTCCATTTTCTTTGTCTCCTGAGTAATATTACCATCTTTATCCCTCTTGATTTTTGGAATGACAAAATTTTTCAATGCACCAGACCTGCCCCCCAACAAATAACTTGGAAATTCTGCCTTATTGTCAGGATGAGCTTTGTTACTATCTACTTTACTCTTATTGCCCTCTGTCCTTTTGTCATCTTTACTATTTGGTGATTTAAAACCAGGCTTATCAGGTCTTGATTTATTAGAATCTCCTTGTTTAACACGAGGACTGTCAGGCCTTGATTTTTGCTCCCCAGAAGATGGTCTTTCCCGTAAGTCCCCTGATTCATGTCTATGTTTTCTTTCTAGTTTATCAGGCTTTGAACCATCAGATTTAATGCCATGTTCATTTCTATTAGAGGATCTCAATGTTTCTGGTCTTCGAACCCTAGACTGATCCCCTCGATGTCGCTCTGATTCACTCCTGTCATCTGATTTTTGTTTACTATCATGGTCGCGTCTTAATGACTCAGAAATAGATCGCCCATCAGGTCTCTGCTTTAAGGCTTCAGCTCGTTCTGATTTTAACCGAGGTGAATCAGATTTAATATCCTGTTTATGTTTAGACACTTCAGGTTTTTTGTCTGTTGATGGCTTTCCAGAATCCCTCCTATTTTCGTGCCTATGTTTTGGTGTTTCAGGCCGACCTTCATTTTTTTGCTTTGGAGTTTCAGGTCGGCCGTCACCTTTCTGCTTTGGAGTTTCAGGCCGTCCATCACCCTTCTGTTTTGGGGTTTCAGGGCGCCCATCACTCTTTTGTTTTGGAGTTTCAGGTCGGCTTTCACCCTTTTGCTTTGGGGTTTCGGGTCTTGCCTTTGTTGTTTCTGATCTGCCATTATTTTGTTTGTTGTCATTTGGTTTTATGTCAGACAGTCTATTTTCATTCTGTTTAGGTTCGGCTGTGGTGCTCTCATTTTGTTTGGATTCAGTTGTTCTGCTCTCATTCTGTTTCAGTTCTTCTGTTTGTGTCTCAATTTTAGTTTCTAACTTACTTTCATTTGACTTTGTCTCCACCAATCTGTTTTCATTTGGTTTAGATTCTGTCAATCTACTTTCATTTTGTTTCATTTCACTCTTTGAAAGCTCAGCATCAGACTTTTTTTTAGGAGTCTCAGGATGGTTTTCTGGTGTAGATTTAAGATTTCCAATAAGATCTTCCTGAAGAACAGAAATAGGTGCATCATTACATGGTTTGATTTCTTCAGGCTTTTTTATGGAGTCTGAATCCTGAGTTATAGAAGCCTGAGAGTCCACTCTTCCTGCCTGATGAAGATCAATGCTAACCATTAATGCTGGCCTTGACCCATTTCCCGTAGAACCCGTCTCCTGAGAAGCTGGTCTATTACCTCCTGTAGCACCCCCAGCCTCCTGTGGGTAAGAATCTTGTTTTCTTTTTTTCAAAGGCTTATCTGAAATTTAAAGATAAATATTCAGTATCAGTAATAGACACATATTCTTATCTTCTTAAAAGCCATAAAGACTTTGATATTTAAGTCGCAATGTTTTTTTTAATGTGGTGAATGCAAATGTCAATATGCATGTATAAAATAGCAGGCATGAATGACATAATACTATTAAACCAAGGTTTAAGGAAATATTCATGCGTGCAGTACCTCAATAAATATTCACGACTACAGTAACAAGTATTTAACAGCATATTTGTTGAGTATATAAATAAGCCCAAGAGTAGAAAAAAACAGAACGTATAATACATTAAATACAAACATATATTTATGTTTGTATATATAAAGGGTAAACCAGATTCTTTACGTAAGAATAAGGAAACCAGTTATAAATCATATGTTCTCATTTAAGATCATTTTAACCATTAACCAAAAACTAAGTACCGCAAATCTGCTGACATACTAAACAGGAAACATAAGGTTTTACAACATGTAAGAGAAGTACGGAAAAGAATAAAACCCAAAAGAAAATAGAAATCATGCCACTGAAAAAAGATAAATGAGAATAAGGTGGAAAAAAAGAATTAAACAGCTTGTCATTAACCTTTGATTCAGGATTCAAATTCTTCAAGGTGTCAACAGCACAAATGGAATTTAAAAGCTAACACACAATCAGAAGTATATTTAAAATAAGGAAATACATTAATATTATAAGTATAAAAATGAGACACATATAAAGACTCTTTAGGTAAATCCTGTCTTAATAGCAACTTCCACTTAAGAAAAATGCTTTGGCTCTTCCATGTAAAGTTCTAGGGATCTATATATTGGCCTCATTAAGAAATAATTTACAGTATTCTGAAATGTAAAGACAAAAATACATACAAGCACAACTCTACCACCACAATAAAATGCCAAGGTATTTTTAACAGTTAGGTACTTCTATGCATGATTCCACTTGACTCAAGAGGCTGCTAGGTCATTTTCTATAAATTGAATCTCTAGTTAGTTTTTGGAAATAGTTATATTATAGTACCTTAAGGTTTTGTCTGCTTTAATACTTACTTGCTGAATTACCTAGCTATGTTTTAAAGGCCATTTTAACTCATCTTTGTAAGAGAACCTCTAGATTCTCTTATGATATTCATCAATGTGATATAATACCATTGAAGGAAAACAAGGTTAAAAGACAAACTGACCACTAAAACACAATCCCTTATTGCTAGAAAAGCAAGTTGTGGAAAAAAAAAAAAATAATAATAATGGTAATGTTGCTTTTATACACCAAAGTTCTGTCATTTTGTTTTCAAAGTGAGAAGCGGCAGTTCATTCCAGCTTAAAATCTAGTAAAATATTTTATTAAAATTTACTTCAAATATTTGCTAGTAATTTTTTGTACAAGTCATTCTGCTGCTTATTCAGAAGTCAAGTCTACCATCACATAGGCTCCATTTGTAAAATAACTATATAATAATAATAAAGTATATTATCATCTATTTTCCCCAGTAAAAACTACCCTGGCAAGAACTTATATGAAACTTTCTACATCAGTACTTAAGAAGAAAGCACTCAGAATACTAAATTTATATTTCCATAATTTTATCTTGTAATGTTCTGCCACACAAAATAATCTTTATATCTTACCATAGGGCATACCAAATAATTACTACCTCATAAATGGGATGCCTTACAACCTACACTCTTAAATCTTTAGGACAAGAATCTAGAAATCTAAATAGTATAATCTAGTTGAAGATTTTTAACATATTTTTCAATGAAACATGCTTGTGAAAGTTATTAAAATGGTAACCTAAGCATACTTAAGTACTGTAATGACATCACAGATCTCAGGCATCTGAGAATTTCTCTTAAGAAATCTGTGGTTTGTCCTTTTATTAATATGAGCAATCAGTCTTTCTTCTGAACATTAACATTAAAATATCTTGAAGGCTAAATTTTAAAGGATTACAAAATAGTTAAACGAGTTTATAGATCATTAACCTCATTTCAATTTATAATGTATCAGTAAAATTAAAACTGGGCATAGTTTAATTTCAAAGGAATTGTCATGTTTGACTTATTTATCTTAAACTATAGGTGCTATGGTTATAATAAAAATGTATGAAAGCATTTGCACGTGAGTAATATATTAAGATTGGGAAAGATGTTGTAATTTTTTCTATTATGCACAATATATTGCTAAGTACAAAGTTTTAATTTTTCAACTATTGAAAAGTACTTCACCTCTTCTGTAAAACCGGGAAAAATTCCATTACTGCTGCAAGGATTCTTGAATATGTCAAGAGCACGCAGGTTTGATTCACTTGATCTGATTCAGTTCCACCATGAACTTATTCCTGTAAAGTGGTTCTGAATCTGCATGTCACTTTTGTCTATCCACTTTTGTTATCAGTCTTCATTACATCATAACCTTCACCTAATGATGGAAAGCCATCTCTATGAAGAATAATTTCAATATTTAGGACGCTGATTATCTTTAAGCCCTCTTCAGCACTGGGTACCATAAGTTTAGCTATCAGAATGCACAAAGTCCTGAAGAAAATGCATACAAAAAGATACAATATTTTCAAAACCAACAATACTTGTCATCTAGATGCTGATGTGAAAATAAGATCTAGCCATTAGAGAAATTCTGAACTTGATTATGCTTGTAAGAAACAAACTATAACACTTGCTTAAATCTGCAAGTGATAACTGAAAACACTTAGAACAGCACAGTTATACACATGGTAGCCAATTATGAAAAATGAAAACATCCCATCCCTAAAATGCAGTATAAACTAAGTGGTTAACTGTCCTGTTCCTGTCTCCTCTCTTATTCCAAATGAGAGTAGGTAATTTACTTTTTATAAGGGTTATAGTGCAAGAATATTGTAACATTCTAAAAAACATTAGTAGCTAGGCTAGGCCATTCCTCATACTTGCTAACATGGAAAGTGGACCTTGGGAAAAGATGAAATAGGCAAAGATGAACAAAGAAACTCTCTCTTTGAAAAAAGAAAGCAGGAATTTTCAGCACACGAAGGAGATATTAATGTCTATGATAGATCATCCCAGAAGCAAAGATGAATAGCCTTTTAAAATTAATTTATGTAATTATAGACATTGGAAATATGAGCAAAAGATGGAACAAAAAGGTCCTTTGAGAATATTATAAAATATTAGGTTACAGAGAATTAACCTATCAGTGTATATAAAACTATCCAAAGAAGGGAGAAAAGGCCACAGGACATCAACACCTAGCAGCCAGAAAAGTGTCCTCTGTACGTGGAACAGAGATCCATTAGGTCTGCCACAGCTTAGGTAAAGTATTTCTTAAAATTATTCTACCCTTATTCTTGAGTTCCACAATTATCAAACAACCATGTGTGTTAAGCTTTCTAATCTTATTGACAAGGTATAGTTTTTCCATTTCTGATCTATTGAAAGGAATGCTTCTCTCATAACAAATGAATAAAATGGAAACAAGCTCAGACCCGAGAACAGAGCTCTCAGTAAAACAAGTCGTGTTGTGTATTCCATACCACCACCAATACAATGGTTATAAAAAAGTTCTCAGTGCCATACCTTAGAATGCAAGGTAATTATCAATTTCGCAGTTTAACCCTAAAATGCAGTGGTAACTAGTAATAAATTCATTTCAAGGAAATATTTCACTTCTCAAGGCCTGACTATAAAACTACTACCACTTCAGACAATGTTGCTTTTATTTACGATCTTACCTATGATCTTAGAGCAATACACCAGACTTTTAATCTTCCCAAATTTTCAAGATAACTGCTTATACATAAAACACTGTCCCATCACACAATGTAGAAACTGAATATAAAATGACAGGGTTCAAATCACAGGTGTTTGGTGGCACCTAAATTCCAAAGGTGTTCAAATAAAGCCATGAAATAATGGGAACATGGCTTTCAGGAAACAAGTCAGAATGACAGTACGAATATGAGGTCGGCAAAATCAGTATAACCAATTTGGAAAAATACAGATACTAAATCATCTATATCAAACTAAAGACGGAGTAGTTCCAATGAACATTTATCCTTTAATCCTTAGAGCACCAGATACTTCTGTAAGTCAGCTTACAAAGTTCAAAATTGTAAATCAGCTCTGTTCACTCAACTTCTCAATTTATCTTTGTTAGAGCCACACTATCACAGATTATGGAGAAAACTGATTAGATAATTAAAAGTAAAATATATATTACAAGTTTCTGAAAGAACAGGATGCTGTTTGCTGAATTTGTTTTATTCTCCCTAAAAAAAGCTACCAGTCTAAAATAAGTTTGCAATTAAGCAGTTAGCCTTATTTACTATCCTTATTTTCACTTGGTTTTTGAAAGTAAAAACTTACGCTTCAACAAATGTGATACAATAAAAGTTCAGGAAAGAAAAAACAAGTTCACCATTTCCTATGTTTTCGTTCCTACCAACTATTTAAAAAAATCACTTAAAAAATTAAGCACCTTTTTAAGAACATAATTTCCCAAAACACAGATTAAAATGTCATACAAAAATTCAGTTCTCAAGGCAACTAGTATTTCTCAGTCAAGAAATTACAATTTTGTTTCTTATAAAACTGTCATAGGATTCAGGAATTTGGGATTAATATTATCAACAGAAGATAAATAATACTGCTGTCTTTACTTGACATGCATATACTTTTATAAGAGGTTAGAAGAGGAGATACATTTTGGAACCCATATGGTTACTATTTCCTGAACCACACATTACTAAACCAGAAGAATAAGCAACACTTCATTTCATCCTTAACATCAACAGTTTAGCAGTTAAAAAAAAATTCCAGTGCCCTAGCCAAAAAAATAAAGACTTCCACCAATCTCTTTACTTGCACCAATCTGTGATTCAGGCACTTAGAAAGCATCACAGAACAACAATTACTAAATAAGGTCTATTTTTTCAATAATGTTAAAAAGAGCCATCATGAGAGACAGGAAATACAATAAAAATCTTCAGCATGTTTCTTAGCGTAGAAACATAATTATCTAGAAATGATGCTGTCATATAATGAACAAGATCATATATAAAAAAGAGTTCTAACCAACACGAAGAAGTTTTGTTTTATAATTATCAAAAAGAAAATATGAGAACTATATGTCAATCTAGAATATTTAACTAGAAAATTGAATCATATAGTATGCTTTGGTTTGGGTAGTCAAACATGTATATGAATTTGTAAATAACATCAAATCCATAAATTACATTACTAATTTCAATTAATGATTCATCAGTCTCTCAAAAATTTTAAGAGTTTTATACATAGAGTTCACCAATCAATAATTTAATAGGGACTTTCTTTTATTTAATTATAATTTTTATAAGCACAAAAAAAGTCCATAAATTCAATGAATAGGTGTCTTAAAACTCCAGCCTAATATACTACTCAGACAAAAGGGAACACTTAACTCTAATCACCAAGAAAAGATCCTTGATCCTTAAGATTTGCTACTTAATATAAATTTAAAATTCTTTCCCATAATTTTTTACAACAACAAAAATCCCCCAAACTATATTAAAAGACAGTAGGATTTGAAACTGATTATTGACTGAATTAACTAATTTGAAACAGGATTATTAACTGAACAAACATACACACAAACTTTTCTTAAATGTACTGATTCAAAATAGTTTTATAGCAGTTACCCTTGTTTTGACAGAAAAAAAGGTGAAGATGCAAAACTAACATAACTTATGGAAAATACAGATGATAGAAACACTAATGTGCAATTTAGTAGACAATCACAGATAATATCACTTGGTACATAATAGGTGATAGACCTGTGCTACAGAATTACCAGATCTCAGACAGTTGTTCCAGATAAAAAATGAAATTACGAATTTAACTTCTGAGGTGTGAGCATTAGTAATAAAAACGTAATTGAGAGACATAAAGAATCATAAAATATAATGAAAAAAAAAAAGAGTAACTAAAAAAACCCTTTTTTACATTATAATTACATATTTGCCCAGAGTATGATGTGGGAGTAATGAGATTTTTTTACCTTTGTCTTGAACTTCTTTTGAAAAGCGCTCCCTTTCAATAGCTGATTCTCTCTCTATTCGTTCAATTTCAGCCAATGCATCCAATTCCACTTCGTCATATATAGGTCCCTGTTGTGATACCTGCTGCTGATTCTGTACCACAGAAGTCTGGGGCTGTTTTGTAGCAACTGAAGTGTTCTGTTGTAAAACAGGCACTTGATTTGCTGGAAGGAATGCTGTTTGTTCTTGCTGCGACAAACACTGAGCAGCATTTAGTGGGCGGTTTACATCCTGTGGAGTAATGGGTGTTTTTGAAGTCTGTCCTGGGTACTGCACATTAAAAGGAATATCATTTTCTGAAACATTGCTATTTTCCATACCAGAAAGCATATCCTCTTGCTGGTCCATGTCTGAAGACCTTACACGAGAAAGTCTTAATGTAAGTTTAGTAGAGTCCTTGGATGGAGAACTAATGATATCATACATTGCAGCTTTCTCACTCTGGTCTTTTTCGTCCTTGCCTAATTTCATTTTCTTTTGCTTCTTTTGCTTTCTTTCTGGAGAATCTAGCAAGATGTCTGGTGGAACATCTCGAGGTGATGAACAAGGTAGAGGCTGAGACTGAAGGATTAAAGGTGGTCTTGATCCTAGAAAAGCAATTCAACAGGAATGAACAATTGTGCTAGTTTTATGTTTTCGTACACTGATAGAAATACTAAATATGTGACAATATAGTAATGCTAGAAAAAATATTAAGGAATTATCTAATCTCAGCAACTTATTTACAAAATATGAAAAGAAAGCCTAAAGACTTGTCCCATAATCTTTGAGCTTGCTGGTAGATGATCCAGGTTTAACTGAAGTATGAGTATTCCATCTGCCAGACCAGTATTATGTTATTTCTATTTTTGTTCTTATAAAATATACTTTGTTTGAAAATAGCAAAGGAGTTCATTGTTTCTAAAGATGATACAACACAAATATTTTGGGCAAATATTTCCTATTCTTTCACTTAATATTTAGGAAAACTAACAAATCTAAAGTAAGAATAAATCTGTTAAATTACAAAATAACAAATTAATCCTAGAAACTACACTCACATGAATACTTACTGGTGTAAGAAAAAGAAAGTGGGAAAAATGAAAATTTTTAGAATCCTTACTTCCTTTACAAACTGATGGTAAATTACTGATTTATACCTTTATGTGATGTTCTCTTTCTCCCTCCACTTAAATAGCATTCACACATTCTCTTCAGCTTGCTAATCCTCCTTCTATTAGAAAAAAATGCAAGTCCAGCAAATTTCAAGGCTCAATAAAATATCTTTGGCCCAGATCCCATTAATTTAACAAATGTTATATGATACAAATAAGTGGTAAAAATAAGCTAACCAAATGGAAAAATTCTTTGTTAACAAACTGTTAAATGAGGAAAAATGCATTGATATGCTTCAAAATAAAAGTATGATTGTTACACTGCTTATCATTAGACTATAAAAAATTTAAAAACCCGTAGGAAACTATAAAAATCAGTCAGGGGGTAAAAGTGCTTTAAAGAAAGAACCTAAACCTAGACTTGTCTTAAGTTAAGGTTTCAGTGTTTAAACATATGTATTATTTTTCCATGATACATAAACCTGTCCTTTCAATTAGCAATGTTAATATTTAAAGTATGATATACAAAGGGGCGCCTGGGTGGCTCTGGCTCCATGGGTTAAGCGCGCAACTCTTGATTTTGGCTCAGGCCATGATCTCACGAATGTGAGATGGAGCCCGGCATTTGGCTCCATGCTGAGTGTGGAGCCTGCCTGGGATTCTCCCCCCCTTCTTCTGCCCCTCCCCAACTTGTGCGTTCGCTCTGTCGCTCTCTCTCTCTCTCTCAAAAAAAATTAATTAAAAAAAACCTTAAAGTGTGATAAATAAAAATATAACTTTTTAGAGAACATATCTAAAATGTGATAAAGATCCAACTGAAGCAATTTACTAGAAATGTTAGTTTGAGGTTACACCAACAGATAGTGTTTTTAAACAGCTTATGGGGACATTAAAAAGAAAAGAAACTAATATTTTTGGACCATTTATTTTGTGTCAGAGCTTGTGCAAGGTGCTCTGCACATCAGTTCATTTAAATAATTTACAACAACCTTGATTTGCATTATCACTATTTTGCAGAAAGGAACATGAAGCTTATAGTGATTAAGAAATTCGCCCAAGATTACATAGCTAGCAAACCTGAAACATTTAAATCCAGATTTTTCTAACATTTGAATTATAACATACCATATTGCCTTTGTATTTAAAATTTGTGTCACATTATGTGTATTTTATTTTTTAAATTTTATTTTTATTTATTTTGAGAGAGAGAAAGTGTGCGCACAAGCAGGAGAAGGCAGAGAGGGGGACAGAGAATACCAAGCAGGCTCCATGTTGTCAGTGCAGAGCTGACATGGGGCTTGATCTCACGAACCATGAGATCATGTCCTAAAAGCAGAAATCAAGAGTCGGACGCTTAACCCATGGAGCCACCCAGGCGCTCCCAAATTGTATATATTTTAGAACTTAAAATTCCAACAATTCACCTAAAATATCAAATTAGACTGATGATGCATTCAACCTTCCAAACTAGGTGGAAAACAACTTCATGAACAGAAGTAGTGGTTTTTGATGAATAATGTGTTTGTAAGGGTGTTCTAAAGTTCTTTCTTTCTATCTAAAGTTATTTATCTATCTATCCTTAAGAGTTTGAGGAAAAATGGGCTGATTATCTAGATCAACTAGCTATCTCACTGTATCTCCTCCCTGGCAGTCTGAATAATTTCTCACTTTGACAATACTTGTGAGATATGTACCTAACTTTGATGCCTAACCTACAAATAGAGTTATTCTGGAAGCTGTTCTTTCAAAAGCTGAGTTATTTTTATCCCTGAAAATTCACAGAATTAAAGAATAAGAATGGCTCATAAAAGTTCAACTTTCACCTTGGGAAGAATGTCTCTGATCAAAGAGTTGGAACACAACCTGTGAAAAAATTGTCTTTATAATAAGAGGCACACCAGTCCATGATTTAGATGGCTGTTGTCAGAAATTCTCATGGATAGAGAAACATTATTAATAATCACCTATATTGTAATTAATAACAAGTTAATTCTTTAATATGGAATATAATATTCTCTTCCAATAACTTTGGTAATTCAAATGACCACACTTTAATTTTAAGTACTTTCAAAAGGCCTGAACTTGGGACTTAAATTCACAATTTTATGACTCTAGTGTATGCAAAAGTCCACACAAGGTTCTTTGGGAATTTGAAGAGAAAATAAAGATAAGTTATTAGAAAAAATATAAACTAATGAATGGCTTGAGATGGTTAAAGAAAAGAGTCCACGTAAGGTGACCCATTTAACTTAGAACTTAAATAGACAGGATTTTAGTAAGCAGAAATGAAAGTATGTGTAAGAGATTTAGAGAGAGAATATACAATAGGCCAGATTTTGATAAGTGACTACATGAGAGGTAAGAGACAACTTTATGATGATTCAGGACTAGGATGGCATTAAAGGAAATAAAATGGCAGAAAACAGTGAAAATAACTTTGAAAATGAATTTGAAATACCAGCTAGAAATGAGGAAATTTTGTCTGGAAACAAAAGATTACAACTTAGAACACAGGACTGGAGCCAAAGACATTGACTTGGCAATCCTATTCACAAAAGTAATTAATGCTGTTACCAAAACTGAATGAAATAACCAAGGGAAAAAGTACAATGGGAGATTAAAAAGTCTAATGATAGAAATCTTGAGGAGTAAGAGAGCAGACAGAAGAACTAATGAAGAAAAAAAAAAATCAATGAAAGAAACATGAAGAAAACAGGTGGACTTGATATGAAGTAAGTTTTTTGGGGGAGGTGGAGATGAGGGAAAGCTGATAAATGCTGTGGTCTGAAAAGATCATTGGATTTATCAGTGAGAACAATACTGTATATATTTGAAAACATTATCAATAGTTTACAGGGATGAGTACAGGTTTGTTTCTTTCCTACAATAAGTGAAAAACAATAAAGTGTAGCTTTTGGTATCTGCACTAACAAGTTTGAGCTCTTCACTCAACTGCTGAAGGAAATTTTAGTTACAACAATACCTTTAGGAGTCCCATCACTTCCAGCAGGGGAGCATACTGGCTGTGGAGACCTCAAGGGAAAAGAGGCAGCAGCATTCCTCAGTGTTGAAGAATCTCCATCCTGAAAAGAATATAAAATGTCTATCTTAAATGATTGGAGAGGCTTTAGAGAAATCTTAAACAGATCAATAAAAGATAGAAACTACTGACAGGTAAAGTGTTGGTATTCAAAAGCATAATTCTTCTGTATGTTCCTGTTCTGTTCATGGTAAATCTTAGAAGAATTGAAACTGTATCCAAAAGAATCAACAGCCTATGCATGGCAATGAATAAGAAAACTGGTATTACTACTAGGCTCCATTTTTGTTTACTATTTTCTACAAGAGGAGCTATGAAGGCCATACGAGGCTATAAACGTCTTGAGGGCAGAGTTCACAGTCATCTCTGTTATCCTTATATACACGTAACTCATTGCCAAACCAATTAACATATAACTTATCTGATAATACCACAAAACCAGTTCCAGTATGTGGAATATTTTAAAACATCAAAGCAATGCTAAATTTCAGGGAATAAAGATTTGTACAAGTCTTACAGGGAAAAAGAGCTTGATACTAATAAATAAAGGTTCATTATTTTAAAAACATTTTTGTGTGAACAAGTATCTAAAAATGAAACTAGATTTCATTAAGAGCCAAAACTCTTAGGCCAAGGGTTGGCAAACTTTTCTTGTAAAGGGACAGATAAATATTTTAGGGTTGTGGGCCACATATAGTTTCTGTCACATGCTTTGTTGTTGTTGGTTTTTTAAAAATGTAAAAGCCATTCTTAGTTTGTAGGTCAAACTAATGGCCAGTTTATCAACCTTGCTCTAGACCAAGCTCTGTAGGTATAGGAATCACATTGTTTATAGCAAGATTCTCAGACCTAGTAAAACCTTTGATACACAGTAGATATCAATTAAACTGTGGAATCAAAATACTAGGTTACGAAACAAGTATTAGAACTATATTATTACCTTAACGATAACTAATATATAACATACGTCACTACTTAGCCTGTGCACCATGTGTAGGTAGTCGTCACTTGAGCCATGTCTAGGATTATCAGCATGATGATTAGCTGAATTGCCAGACAACGGACCAGAAACTTTATTATCATGTATGTTTCTCAAACCACCTGCAACAATGGGACTTGATACTGATGCTGAAATTAACAAGAATAAAAACAAAAAGCTTTATAAAAATAAAATTCTTAGAGAAAAATAACAATTGTTCACAAAATATTTTAAACACACAGAAATTATAGAAAATAGAATAAGCACTTGTGTACTATCAGAGCTTGATCAAATCTTAGCACTGTGTCACATATCATTCAGATCTATTTTTGAAAAGAAATAAACCATTAGATAAGGCTGAAACTCTCCATGTATCTGCATATTCCTCTCCTCTGTTCCCTCCCCCTTACTCTATAAAAGTAACCACCACACTGAATTCAAACTTTGCTCTACCTATGAATATTTTATACCTTTCCTATAAATGAATATAGTCCTAAATAATACATAGCATTGTTTCACATATAACTTTATATAAAATGGTATACTATATGTATATATCCTTCTATACCTTGCTTTCTATTTCAATGTTATGTTGAAATGTATCCATTTTTATACATGTAGTATTAAATTCACTTATTTTAAATAAATATATTCTGCTGCATAATGTATACAGCTTTCCATTCTTAAGTCCAAATGTTTAGATGGCTTCAGTATTTTTGCTGTCATAAACAATGCATATTCTTGTACATGTATACATGTACATATACATATATTTGTATATAATGTATATTCTTGACTTTTTACAAATGTGTCTAGAAGTGAAATTGCTGGATATGTCCACTTTTTAAACCTTACTGAATATTAACAAATAGTTTTCCAGATTACTTATGTCCATTTGTACTCCACTGGTAGTGTATGAGAGTTGCTACTACCAATCTATATTCTTGTCAACAATTTTTGTCAGCCTGAGATGGGAAGCTCTTTGTCAATTTAATATTTGTATTTTCTTTATTAATAGTGAAACCAAGTATCTTTTTATGTGTACTAGCCATTCGGATTCCCTCCTTAACACAAAATCATGAACAGTCTTCTGCATTTTGTTTTAAAATTCCACAGTTTTGTTTTTTCACGCTTAGGTGTTTAATGCATCTTTACGTGTAGTTGAGACAGGAATCCAATTTTACCTTTATCCACATGGATGACTAATTGTCTCAACACAATTTATTAAAGAAACCAGTGTTTCCCAATTAAGATATAATACCATATGTATCAAGTTTTCATTTGTTCCTGGGTATGTTCCTAGGCTCTTTATCAAATTCCATTTCCCCATGTTCTACTCCTCCACGGACCAATAATATTACAATAAATCTTGGTAACTGCCAGATTGAGCTTCTACATCTCATTCCATTTCAAATTATGTTGCTATTCTTGGACTTTTATTCTTCCATATGAACTTTTAGAAGAAGTTTAAGTTGCACAAAATCCTGCCTTAGATTTTTACTGGTATTGTATTGAGTTTACAGATTTGGGAAAATTTCAATCTTTACCCTACTGAGTCTTTCCATCCATGAACATGGCATAACTTCATATTCTTAGGTTTTCTTTTAGCTCTTTCAAAAGTTTTATAATTTTCTTCACAAAGGTCTTATACATTGTTAAATTCATTCTTAGATATCTTATGCTTTTTCCTTTAAGTTGTTGATAATATTAAAAAAAAGATTATACTTATAATTGCTTATTTTAGGTATATAAAAATGCAATTAAATTTTATTATAATGACCTTGTATCTAGTAACTGTGGAATATTTTTTAAGTTCTATTATCTTATCTGCAGCTTCTCTTAGATTTTCCATGAAGACAATCACTTGAAAACTAACACTTTCATTTCTTCCTTACCAATAATTAGACATATAACTATACATATAAAATATATATACATATATATATATACATATATATATATATATGCATGCATATATTCCCTTATCTTCCTGTATTAAAACACCCACTACCACACTAAGTAAAAGGGATGATTATAGGCACTCATGTCCTATTCCTGACTTCAAGGAGAATGTTTCTCATTTTTCACCCCTAGATGGAAAGATCAGGATAAGGTTGTACCAATCTATTCCTATTCAGTGAAAAGCTTTTAAATCATGAACAAAAGCTAAAAATTTTTAATGTTCTTTAGGTACCTATTATGAGGCACACAGCATCCCCAACCTCTTAAATTTGTGTTAACTGTCATAATTATCCATGTATTCCCGATAATATATCCAATTTTATCATACAGGCTACCAACACTGCTTATCTGGTTTGGTAATATTTATTTAGAAATTTTAGGTGATAATTGGTCTATAATTTTCCTTTTTCACAGTTTCTTCACTACACCTGATTCTGGTATCCAGATTATTATCTAACTCTATAGAATGAAGTAGGAGAGTGTTGACATTTTTCTTTTGTCTGCAATGTTTGAAGATTAGAATACCTCCTTTGAATGCTTGGTAGAACTTGTGGATAAAACTGTCTATGTTTTATCCCCTCTGCTCCTCTTAAGGGAGAGAGAATTTGAATTACTAAAGGATGTATGTGCATTTAAAATTATGATAGATATTGTCAAAATGTTCTCTAAAAAGATTGTACCAATTTATATCCCAATGAAGAATGTAGGAAGTTCAAATTTCCTGGCACATTTGTGGATACTAGGTATAACTAAAAAATGTTTACTAATCTGGTTAATATATTTCATCGTAATTTTGATTCATATCTCTTTAATGTCAGCCAGGTTGACCATATTTTAATATAGGCATTAAATCTTTCTGGTGTCCAATTTGTTTTCTTTTTCAGTATGTCTGTTTCTTAATTCTATTTTTGTCTTCTTCGTATCAATCTGTATAAAATCTTGGTACATTAAAACTTAATACTTTGTGTTCGTAATAAATTTTGAAAATATAATTTCCCCATATTTACTTGTCCTTATATTCAAATATTTATATTAAAATTATAATACAAAATATATACTATACAAAAAATTATATTAATCTGTTTCTTCATTTCTGTCCTTAATTTTTTAAGAAGTGAATTACTAATTCACTGTCCTTAATTTTTTTAGAAGTGAATAATTATATTTGGTGTTTATATAAATATCTTTCCTAGCAACTATATTTAATGGCAAAGAATTATTCCTGTTGATGAAGGGGTTCATTGTGCTCATCCTTCAGCTTCTCTGTATGGCTAAAATTTTTATAACATAAGGTTGAAAAAAAATGTTTTAAATGTTATCTTCCACATATTCTAAATTCCCATATATATTTGCCTAATTTCTGGATTCTGTGTTGTCCCATCTACCTATCCGTTTGTTTCTTACCACTCTACATGTTCTAATTAACCTTAATATCTAGGTGGGGCTAATCCTGGAGTAACATTTCTAGTTGCTCAAATATCTGAGAATTTCCAAGAAATGACTCATTACCGAATAGGAAGATGCCCAAATCATATTTCTTTTGATTTTGTGATTTCAACTTTTCTTCTGAAAAAGCTGGATTTATCTTGTTTAAAAAACAACAGTAAACAGAGTAAAAATTTACGTTCTTTCCTACACATACAAATGTGTATATGGATATTTCCATAAGAAACCAATGCATCCTTTTAACAGTTCCCTTTCATTACAGTTAAAATGTTCTTCATATCTTTGTGTGCCAGAGTATACTAATATTTTACAATTATCAAGAACCTATATAATACATACATACTTATATTCAGCACTCACACTAAAGTCTGTAATTTTGGAGTTGTCTATTCCAAATGTGTGATCCACCTCCTGGTTTTCCCTTGAATTAGTGTATGAAATAATCTCAACCTAGTATTTCATTATCTAGCTTTGAGAAATCAGAAGTTGGTGGTTTTGACTGATGACTAAATTAAAAGTTTGTAAGTTGAAAAGTTTATAAAAGACATTTGATTCCATGTATAATAGAAAAGAAGAATACACACAGGAACTAATAATTGACTGCAAATGTTAAAAATTTGCTATTATTTATAGGGGACAAAACCAGATATTTGTTAACAGTCTCTTTTACACTTTTTATAATTTCTCAAAAAAAGTATAAATTTATACTATTAATAAAAAATTATTTAGAAGCCAGGACATACATCCCAAGGCAATATAACCTTACAAAGACATTATCAGCTAATTTCAACTGAGAACTAGTAACATAATCCCAGAACTTTCTCTACCAGCACTGTATTTACTTTATAGTAAAATTTTCACACTATACATACTTCACCAATTAAAACAAAATTCTCTTTGGCTTAGTGCTATGTAAGAACACGGCCCAATTAAAAAAAAAATATTCCTAATTTCATAACTAGATACACTCAGTTGTATAATAATCTAATCCAAAGAGTCATGTGACAGGGATCCTTTTATCTTCCAAATGATGAATTTCAGGGTCCTGTTTTAGTTTGTATTTCAAAAACTATAAAAAAAAAAAAATTAATTTGCTTGAATTACAGGCATTCCCTGTAGATAAATAACCAACTTTCTTACCTTGCTGCATCTGTGGATGTGTTGTATAACTTGAAGGATGGGAATATGGCATGTATCCTGCAGGGCTTTGTGGGGCATATGGACTAGGCACTGGGCTATTTTGTTGTGGCATAAATCTGTTCCCAGAGCTTGTCTGTGGTGGCACAAACCGGCTGAAACCCAAAATCCAAACAAACAATATCAGGAAATGAAATAAATATGCTATTCCTTAAAATTTCATGGTCCTAAAATTCTCACAACTCTGATTTGTATAAAACAATACCTATGCAAACAGAAAATTTTGAAAAGTAGATAATATAAAAATTATCCCCAATTGATAATCTAACAGTTAAACTAAACAGGTAATTAATTTATTTCACTTGCATAAAAGTATCCCTCTATTTAAGATAAAGTCATGCTCCCTAAATTCTACTCTACAAATTTTCTTATCTCAAGCACATTGTATGTATGTATGTATGTATTTATTTACTTATTAGAGAGAGAGAGAGAGAGAGAGAGAGAGAGGGAGAGAGAGAGAACAAGAACGTGAGCAAGGGAGAGGGGCAGACTGATAGAATCTTAAGCAGGTTCCACCCTCAGCACCGAGCCCAATGCAGATCCACTACCCGAGGATCATGACCTGGGCTGAAATCAAGATCAGATGCTTAACTAAGGCACCCAGGTGCCTCTCAAACACATTATTTTAACACGATCTTTTGTCTGTATGAAATTAAATTACCAAGATGGTAGCTAGTTCAATTAGTATATTAGAGCATTTCTGCATATAACATTTTAAGACAAATGTTTGTGTGAGTTACTATTTAAGGCTAAGCATTTCAACTTTTTAACTACATATAATTCACCTTTACCTAACTGTATGTATACAGCATAAATTCACAAGCATGCTCATCACAGAAAATAGTACTTAATAAAATGATGCATATATTACCTGGAGGGGCTATGTGAGATAGTGGTTTGTTGATAATTGGAAGATGCAGGACTACTGTGCATGGAATTCTGAGAAAGTTTATACTGAGGCATCATCATTCCTACACAACACATAAGAATGGAAAATGTGTTTTTTCTTTTAATGGTAAAGTATCTTTAAATGATTTAAAGCAATTGCTCTATCACAAACATTCAAAAGTTCTTTCTGTTCTTTCCTTTTTTTGACTCACAGGTTCTTTTTGAAGAGCAAAACACAGAAACTAAATTTCAAGCACAATCAATTTTACTAAAACATCCTTTTACCCTATAACTAATGCAAGACCAGAGATAGAGATTTTTTTTTTTAAATTCTACTTGCTTACTTAATGTCAAGGCTATCATTTAGCCTTAAAATTGAAAGAACCTTTAGAAGTCACCTTTTCTAACCCCCGACCAAATACTACACAATTACTTCTACAATAGGTCCTTTGGTGGTTTTTCCACCAAAGTATATGGGACATACTTTATTACATACATCCCCAGTCTTCAGGAGCCTCATTTCATTCTATTTGTTTCACTGAGATTCAGACCTCAGTTTTAAAAAGTACTACTTTATTGAGGGGCCCAAAGTTTGAGTTGCTGCCATTTCCATCTGAATGTTTTGATGCAAAACAGAACGCTCCTATTCTTTCTTCTCCGATAATTCTTTGCCACAGTAAGGATTAAATGAATGTTTGCCACAGTAAGGATTAAATGAAAATGTGAGGAGGACAACTTTCAGATTCTTATATTTCTTTTCAAGCTAGACATTGTTCCTTCAATTATTACACAAGGGGCATTTTTTTTACATAGGAGATGCAAAAAAATCCAGTTATTTAGACATTGTAAAATCAAAGATAAAAATCTATGATTACACCTAAACTTTCTTATGATATGTATAGCCAATCTTTTTGGAAGCTTTACACATCATATCATATTCCCAAATTCCAGTTCCTGCTATTGATATGAAAAGTTCCTTTTACCAGAAACATTCAAACAGAAGCTACATGTTCATTTGCCTGGAATACTTCAGAAGGGATTCTAGCTCTAGGACAGTAGTTGAATAAAATGAGGGCTCAAAATCGCCTGGAAAACTACCACTAATAGTGTGTTTTCTTTTACATATAGTCTAACTTAACTTCTGAGCTTTCTCTTCCAACTCAAATTCAGTAGTAAGTCATATGTTCCATAGCTTAATAATTTAATTACTATAATTACTGTTGATGATTTTTTTTTTTTTTTTTGAGAGGGAGAGCAATCCTCTATGAGATGATAGTTAAAAAATGTTTCCCCTGAATTAACAGGCTGGAACAAGCTGGGATTACTAGTTTGAAAGCAATGGTTTTATTAAAAAAAAAAAAAAAAAAAAGGAGGGGGGGGGCAAATAAAATTCCTAATAGTCCTTCCTGATTATCAAAGCTCCAAACAACTATGAATAAAGTGATCTGCATATTATTAAATTTTCTCCATATGTGTGACTCACATTTACATTTAGCAATCAAGAATCACTTTTCTAAATTATAAAGCCAAATATCACCAGGGAAACGCTTAGAAAAAAAAAATCACAACACACAATGTGTCAATTCACTTTTTAATGCTAGTTTGTTTTCACAAAGTATGATATGGAGAAATTAACGTTTTGGGCTAAAATATAAGTGTATGTAGTATAAAATACAAAATGTGTGATTTAAACGTGAATACTCTAAAAAGTTTATGAGAGTAATTTACTACCCAAATTAAATATTTAAAAATATGTTACAAAATGTAGTATAAATAGCTTTGGAAGACTTCCTTTATTCAATTTTATATCCACTCACATTATCTTATACTTAATGCTCCTTTCCTGTAAGTTTTTCTTCTAATCAATGATCTCTCCATATTTTCTTTCATTGCAACATTCTTCCAGAGCATTTGTAATTCTAGATTTACTTTCACCATTCCTATCTGTCTCCTCCTACTGCAATCTAGCTTCTTGGTTCTAGTGAAGATACAGTGTCGCCCTGCAGACTTGCCTTCAATTTGCTAAGGGGAGTTTGGGCAGAGGCATCTCCATGGGCTCACTTTGGGGAATGGATAGTAACTATGCAATTGCTTAAAAACACAATTCACACAGAAATACATAAAATGAACAAATACTACTTATAAAACAAGACAAAACTAGGAAAGGGAATGGAGGGCTTCATGGAGGTACTGTCAATAAATCTGCCAATATTCTTGAATACAATTCATCAGTTAATTAAGTTGGACCTTCCTGAGCTGTCTAAACTATTCCTTTCTAACTATTTTAATCTTGAGAGCCAAATAAATACTTGGGCTTGCCAGATTCAGTACAATGCTCCTGGGTACACCTTGATTACGTAAAAATTGTATCTATATTGAATATCATATCTTCATGCTTTTTATAATATTTATTATAAATAAATTTTTCCTTAATAATAATACTTATAAACCTACTTTTCTGTTGCTAAGGCAGCAAAAGAGTGAAACCAATTGCTACAGAACTATGAATATAATCACCATCAGTACTAACACTAAAAACTGTTATAATTATTTATGTAAGTACTGCATGTTGAAAAGCTCTGCAAGTATTTTTACTATTTGATTAATGAAAAGACTTTTGTATCAATTCCATGATTTTCTGATATAAAAAAAGACTTTTAAAGCTCTCTGAGTAAATGAATGCATTCTGAAATATATAACAAAATACACTTCAACTTTGTCTAATTTCCAAGGAATTTAGTTACATATTAAACTTCAAGAATATTAACATTCATTTGGTCTCCTTCTTATTCTTGGCTTGATTCAAAGTATCAACATAGCATTCATGGATGATAGGCTACCTTATTAAAGGAGACACTTGAATTTACAAATGAAACAATCTCTGATAGAAGACCCACAAAAAAATATAATATGAAATTCAATTAAAAACCTTACCACTCTGTACATATCTGTTCTGCATACTTTTCTCCCTGAAAACATTAGGACTCCTTGCCAGGACAGCCTGCAACAAGACTGGTATGTCGCCTTCTGGATCATCACTGCCAAGGTTATCTTTCAACTCTCTGGGATTAAAAAAACAAATATCAAAAATGAAAATAGTGATTAAGCATTCCCTATTCTACATTAGTTAGATAGCAATTTACTAGTGAAATTCATAAAGGACTGAGGTAGAAAATCAAGAACTTATGGCATATAAAAAAAATTCACAAAAGATGTCCAACAATTTCATGGATTTTTGAAGACACTATTCCTGGAAGAAACAGAATTATCAAAAATGACAGGGAGAAGTTCTTCTAAAGACAACTTTTTTTCCCATTTTAAACAGGGGGAAAAAAAGGCCAAAACATTTTATGGAACTATTAGTTTACTTAAGAATGTTCACATAAGGGGGGCGCCTGGGTGGCTCAGTCAGTTGAGCATCTGACTTCGGCTCAGGTCATGATCTCCCGGTTCTTGATTTCGAGCCCCGTGTCGGGCTCTGTGCTGATAGTTTGGACCATGGGGCCTGTTTCGGATTCTACATCTCCCTCTTTCTCTGGCCACCTCCTCATTTGTGCTCTGTCTCTCTCTCCCTCAAAAATAAATAAATGTTATGGGAATGCAAGCTGGTGCAGCCGCTCTGGAAAAGAGTATGGAGGTTCTTCAAAAAACTAAAAATAGAACTACCCTATGACCCAGCAATTGCACTACTAGGCATTTATCCACAGGATAGAGGTGTGCTGTTTCGAAGGGACACATGCACCCCCAAGTTTATAGCAGCACTATCGACAACAGCCAAAGTATGGAAAGAGCCCAAATGTCCCTCAATGGATGAATGGATAAAGAAGATGTGGTGTGTGTGTGTGTGTGTGTGTGTGTGTGTGTAGTATACAATAGAGTATTACTCTGCAATCAAAAAGAATGAAATCTGCCATTTGCAACTACATGGATGGAACTGGAGGGTATTATGCTAAGGGAACTTAGTCAGAGAAAGACAAAAATCATATGACTTCACTCATATGAGGACTTTAAGAGACAAAACAGATGAACATAAGGAAGGGAAACAAAAATAATATAAAAACAGGGATGGGGACAAAACAGAAGAGACTCATAAACATGGAGAACAAACTGAGGGTTACGGGAGGGGTTGTGGGAGGGGGATGGGCTAAATGGGTAAGGAGCACTAAGGAATCTACTCCTGACATCACTGTTGCACTATATGCCAACTAATTTGGAGGTAAATTTAAAAAAATAAAAAATAAAACAAGTTAAAAAAAATAAAATAAATAAACGTTAAAAAAAACTAAAAAAAAAAAAAAAGAATGTTCACATTAGTGAACTCCTGAGTGGCTCAGTCGGTTAAGCATTTTGTTCTTGGTTTCAGCTCCAATGACTTGGAATGCTCTTCTCTCTGCCCTTAATCTGCACACATGTTCCTGCTCTAGCTCTCTCTCTTAAAATAAATAAGGAAACTGAAAAAAATGTTCACATTAGTTTCAAAGTAGAAAACAGAGACTACTCTATTCAAAATAATGGAAGGTTACAGAGATGATAATTATGCACAGAAGTTGGTAGTTGGGCTTGGAATATATTTTCTCTCTTACATTTGAATATGAGTGAGTCTGCCTTTTTGAGAATGTCCTCTGAATGAAATACTGTTGCCACATTGGTTAAGACAAGACCCAGAGATTATGTAATTTTTCCATCTAATATTCTTTTCTCAAAGTCATCAGTGAGCAAAAAAACACCAAGCAAGTGGTTATGGATAGTTGCAATTTTCAATAAACTTGAAAGTAAGTACCAAATTAAATTTACAACTATGGAACAGAAATGATAAATATAGGCAGTGTTTTTAATTTTATATTCTACATGTCTCTGTTCTGCTCATCATTAAATCTAATAAGAAAGATTTATAAACATGGTGTCCAATGATAAATTTCAATGAATTTCTGGAGGCAATTTTAAGGCAGCTCTCCATAAAATAAATCATAACTGTATATGTGCTATTTACCTTATCTTTTTAAATATTTGGTGATAACTGTTGATTAAGTATGTATAGATATAACAAGTGACAAAATATTTAGTCACTGTTGAATTTCTGGAGTGACAAAATATTAGTATTAGACTTCCTTCTGATTTTACCAACTATTTCTCAGTTTCCCCATCAGAAAATTCACATGTATATTACCTTAACATTCATCAGCTTTAAAAATGGCTTCAAAGTATGTACTGTATCTAATGACAGAGACCACTCCATTGTAATGTGCTTTATCCTCATTCCTATAAATAATGAATCTTTAAATTAAAAAGCAAAAATTAAAGATGGAAAGGATACATGAGTACCGCTGTATAGTGAGATGTGAAGGAATAAGAGAAATGTAACCTTTTAAAAAAGATTTTATTTTAAAAAAAATGTTTATTTGTTTGTTTCTGAGAGAGAGAGCAGGGAGGGGCAGAAAGCGGGGGGAAAGAGGATCTGAAGCGGGCTCTGTGCTGACAGCAGAGAGCCCCAGGCAGGGCTCAAACTTACAAACCGCGAGATTAGGACCTGAGCTGAAGTTGGACACTTAACCAACTGAACCACCCAGGTGACCCTTAAAGATTTTATTTAAGTAATCTCCATACCCAATGTGGGGCTCAAATTTATAATCCCAAGATCAAGAGTCACATGCTCTACATACTGAGCCAGGCTGATGCCCCAAGAGATTTAACTTTTTATAAATTTTTGTATTAAGATGTTATAATTATAAGTATGTACAAGTTTTATAGTAAAAAATTTTAAAGTATACTCATATGCAAAGATTTTATAAACAAGCTATGTAATTTAAGTTTATATTATTTAAAAAAGTGTATTGTGTGAAAACATACACTTATGATGGTATGATAAATTCTGGGAAAAATTACTCTTAGTTTTGTAGTAGCTATGCATGGAGTCAGTCCTTGAGTTTTAGTTAACTTCCCAGGGAAAGCATGTGAGCCTATTCCAAATAAAGCTACCAGTATAGTCCCTAGTGCTTGGGAATTCTAACCACTTTAGCAATATCAAGGGGGAGATAGCTTCTTGAGCAACTTTAGACCTCCCGGCAGAGACCCATCTTGATGAACCAAGATTATTCCAAAAAAGTTGAAAAGACCTTCACAGAACTACATGGGTCTGTTTAAATCTTATCATAAGGCTCCCCTGGATATTCATGTATTTTAAAATTAAACTATGTATATAAATTTTCTGAAATAAAGAGTAAAACCAGGAATACGGACTCTCTTAGTAAGACCAAAACTTTTCACTTTTAAATTATACTTACATGTGATCTGTTGATACCTGGTTGAGGCTATGGACAAGCTGTGAAACCAAATTATCATCCCTACAGGCCAAAAGGCAGTTCACCTCTTCTGCTATTCGTGCATTAAAGAGAAGGCTCTTTGTAGTTGTAGCAGGTAAGGGGGATGGAAGAGGCAGCTGGTTCAGGACTATTTGGAATAAAATCAGATTGTTAGAAACTGAGTGTAAGAAGTCTCTTTACAGTATCTGCTTACAAATATTCTGGGATTAAAAACAAGTTGTAAGTATCAATGTGACAAATTATTAAAAGGCATTCTGCCTCTCCCCCCAAAAACCCCAATCAAGTCTACAAAACCCCAAAACATCACTTGGGCAATAACAGATTTTATTACTAAGAATAAAACTCAACTCCTTTATACACATGATTTTTTCAGATCTTAAAATTTTTATTCACTTAATAAATGAATAAAGTAGCCAAAACAAGTAGCGTTAAAAAGTAACTTCTAAGAATTGAGAATACATTAATTAATCGCATTTATTTTTGCTTCTAAGATTTATCAGAATCACTAGTAATCTCACATAAATAAACCAAGTAATAATACCCAACTCTTCAAGTAACAGGTTTTTAAAACGCTTGAGTATATATAAAAAATAAATAGCTCACTTTGGCAAAAGAACATTCATAGAATAAGGATTCTGGAAGAAGCCAAATATCTAAGGAGTTATGCTATCAATTATAAATTTCTAAATAAATAGTTCTCTCTTCATTCTAGTGTAACAGCAAAAAAAGGATATGTTTTTACAGTAGTTTAAATTCAGTTATTTACAGTTTCTTCACATAATGGAAATTTGTTTATTTGTTTAAAGTAAAAGTTAAGAAAGTTAACTAAAGTATCTTTGTTTTGGGCTTATTTTCTAATCACTTATACAATGTAATTATCAGGCTCACAGCCCCAATGGCTAAAAACAGGTTTTGTTTTTTTTATTAGTAAAATCACAGGAAACAAATTATTACTTAATAAATAGGATTTACTGGGCAAGCTTTTAAAATATAAGGTACATTTGAGAGAATAGGGAGGACAAACAAAAATAAATCCCTGGTAGTATATCTGATTTGGCACTCCTATGTATAATATTGTTTATGTCTTACAATAAAGTGAAAACAAAAACTAAAGACAGTTTCACAAGTTTTCTTACCTGAGTTATCCTAACCCCACCAGCTACTTTCTTATTTCAGACTTCATAAACTAGCCATGTTACTTTCCTAACCTCAAAGCTATCAGCCTTTAACTATTTTTCTCCCAATAAAACCAGTGGAAATCAACAACAGAAAAACAGTATTAAAGGACTGCTGAACACAGATAAAAACGCTTAAGAAACTCTTCAATACAGAGAACAAACTGAGGGTTGGTGAAGGGGAGGTAGGTGGGGGGACTGGTTAAATGGGTGATGGGCATTAAGGAGGGCACTTTTCAGGATGAGCACTGGGTGTTGTACATAAGATATGAATCAATGGGTTCTACTCCTGAAGGCAAGACCACACTGTATGTTAACTAACTTTAATTTAAATAAACAAGGACAACACTGATGGGGAAATAAGTGTGGAAACCTTGACAGTTATTAAAACTACCCCTCAACTAGAAATGAGCTGGGGCCAACCACAAAAACCAAACACTTCTTGAAGTTATTTTCTCATAGCTCCTTTATTTTAAAGCCCCAAAGCCTGCATAATGCAATGTCCTCACCTTCTACCCTTCTCTCTCCTACCTCTTTTTCCCTTTATTTATTCAAGTAGGATGACACGTGGACTGACACTGTAGGTAGCTTTTTGCACCATTACCCAGGGACTAAGAATTAGAGTTAGAGCTAGCTACCACAAGAATGAGTCCCTAAAAACTGTGTTACAGTAAGTAAATCTCAAAAGAATGATGAAATTCTTTGAACTTAAATGTTCAGAATAAAATGGGCTGCTAATATCTATGACAAACTCCAAAAGATTACTGAAAATGACATCCAAAATGAACATCACTAAGAAATTAGATTAAGTCAGGCTATCAATCTTTCTTCTCTGAAGGGCAGTTTCCATTACCATTTCTAGAAATGTTTTTTTTAAAGTCTATATTTGTTCCTATATGCAAATCCATGCTTCTTCAGTTTTGATTTTTTTTTAATGCTTTGTCTCATCTTCTTTGGTCCTTACTTTTGTATTGATTCCTTTATCGTGTTAAGACCTTTAAATAAAGGCCACCATTTCTTAATTGGTCATTAGGATGAAACAGAAATTAAGGTCTTATCTACTAGCTGACCACTCTAATTTTGTTACTTTCACATGCATGCCAATAAACCAAAGGAAATAATGATATGTCATTAAAATTTTTAATCTCAAATAATTTATTTATGACAACTGCAAATAATTTTTTCTACAGTCTCTTAAAAAATCATTGTTAATACAGAAGAGAACACAGATTAGATAAATTGACCAAACTTACGGTCTGTGAGACTAGCAATCCCCGCGAGAGTAGTGATGGGGACATGGGGCATATCCCCATTCATCCTGAAGTTCTGGAATGGTGTTGCCTATAAAAGTACTTAGTTCAGGTGCCAGCTGTCATTACTTCCCATTTCCCAAACACTGCAACAGAAAACAGACAATTATTTGTAAAAATATGTCATATATAATTCTATTAGGGAAATGCCTATAAAAAATAAGATTTTCTGCTTTCCTTGTTTGTCAACCTATACAACAATAATACCTATCATTCATTTATACTTACCATACATCAGGCCCTGCAAAGTGCTTTGCATATATTAACTAATTTAGTTCTCACAACAACAATGTAAGGTAGGTACTATTATTTTCTATATTTTACTGATGAGGAAATTTATTTACAGGGAGTTTAAAGTAACTTGTGGAGGAAAGATTAGAACCCAAGCAATCTGGCTCAAGAGTCTGTGTAACCAGTAGACTGTATTACTAACCTGGGATACTCAATTTTGACAAGTACTGTAATTCTTTTCTATATCATAAGCACATTAAAATCTAGCTGGTAACTTGCCCTTCTAATTAGGCTTCTCATTACTCTTCTACATAAACCATCCTCTTCAAACAAGCTGATCAGATTATCTTGAATTCACCTTGTGTTTTTGCATTTTTATTTATTTCCTTCTATATCTCTCTACCTAGGTAGCCCATCTGTGCTTTAATCCAAATCCTGTAATTCCTCAAGATCTAGGACAAGTTCCCACTACCTCATGAAACCGCAGACAAATTCAGCTAAAAGCTTTACCTTAATCTAACTTTCACTTATAACACTTATAGCCTAACATACTTTTGTAAATAATTATACATTCCTTTGTAACTTTTGGAAACTTGCCTTGTTTCATCCTTATAGAATTACTTTATGTTAATGTACTTACCTTGCTTTCCCAAATATCACTACATGCTTCTTAATACCAACCAATCACTAATTAACGCACAACCCATAAAGGACAGAGAAATACGTTAACATTTTAACATTTCTCTACAATGACTTTGTTGACTCAGTTTTTATGATGCAATTCTGTGTCTGTGTGTACAGACATTCTGTTAAATTCCTGACATGTTTTCTAATTCTGTTCAGTGTCCCCCAATTTTTCTCATCTTATTTGATCTTGTGGCTCTTGGAATCTTTATCTTTAATAGCGTACTTGTGTAAGAACCTTTTTCTGAAGTACATAATACATTTTAATAATATGCACATTAGTCAAAGATATGCCTTTATTAAATAACTTCATAAACTCATCAGTAAATAGAAGTCTACTCCATATCAACTAAGACACAGTGCTAAAATAGAAAGTTGAATTGTAATTTTCGCTTTAAATGTTTCTTTTTTTGAAATGTTGTATTTGCTTGTCAGTCACTGTTAAGAGAACCTCTAAGTTTTTTGAGTTGTAAACTTCAAAACAATGAAATAACACTAATAACTTCTCTCTCTCTCTCTCTCTCTCTCCCCTCATGTATCTTAATGTATCTTTCCAAGTATTTTTTTAAAAGTAGAAGTATACAGGCAGTTAAAGTTACAAATTTTCTTTTTCCACAAACACAATTATAGATATATGTTGACAGAAATTCATAAAACATATATGTATGGTTTAACAGAGTTATAAAGCAAGCATCCAAAGAACCACCATCTAGAAAGTTAGCACCCTAGTTCCTACCACAGGTAACAACTACCTTGTCTTTTGGGTGATTTTTTTCCCCTTTATAAGTAACAACTGTCTTGTCTTTTTGGTAATTATTTTTCCTCCCTTACAGTTATGTCCTTTATATGTACACTCTTTTCTAGTAGCCAGCCAAGGAAAAAACACTCCCCTTTGCTGAATGACTGACATAAAATTTGCTAGTAGAATCCACTGAAAGGATATAGCACAGGAAATAGTATAGGAAAGACTACTGGCTATCTTACATTTGTTCTCTTGCTACAATATGGACTTTACTCTTTGAAGTTATTAATTTGATTCTTTAACAACACTAAAGAAATTTAAGGAAATACTGCAAATTTAGCATCAAGTACTACGAAGTTGTATCAAGTAGTAAAAAAAGAAAAAAAAATTGAAACCTGACAGAAGTCACCAAAACATGAAACATGACGGATTTTTTTTTTCTAAGTTTGGGCTAATAAAAAAGTTAGTTTATGCTTAATAATTAATGGGAAAAAATAATTGCATGCAAATTATGTATAAAACAGCACAAAAATATCTTGTTATTCTTATACGACTCATCGTTGTAAATGTAAATTGCCATACTCCAACAGATTAAGTAACAAGTGTCCATATTATTTAATTCAGAGGACAGGAACCAATAAAGAACAACAAGCTAGAGAGTTATATCGTGGGCTAACCAACTTTATTCCGCTTGCCTAAATCCCACGTAACATGTAAAAGTAGACCCAATTCCAGCTGGAGTTTTTTAGTCTAAAAATGATTTAATTAGTTCTCACATATGAATTAGGAGATTAATAAACCTAACCACAAGATTGTGCTTTTCTTCTTAGTGACATAATAAGGCATGTTAATACTCTGATGTCAACTGAAAACTGGGAGTAAATGGGGAAAGAAAAGAGCAACAATGCTTGTTTGGTTTAAAGTGCTTTAGTGTACAGACTGAGTACGTGACTACTGACAAATATTATTTATACCTCACTGCTGAACTATGCTGGTTTCATTGGAAGCCAAGCTTTTGAAGAACAGCAAAGATTTTGTTAGAAATGGACTTAAATTTTAGCTAAAGTCACAGATGTTGATGAATATGAGTAATTTGCGGAAATAATGCTGCCTATGCTGGAAAGTGACCAGAGTCCATCAAGAAAGAACATTCCTAAAATTCTAGAAATCAATATGCAGAACTCTAACTAATTAACATGGCATTTCTGGCTCTGGATTGGGCAATGTTTGGTCTACCTGGCTATGTGAAAGTATACTATCTTTCATGAAACTGCTGAAACTGAAGCTGAAAGTCATTATCTCTGGGGAACAATGTGTTTGGAATGAAATGGTAACCAAATGGGAAAGATTATAATGAGTGCTTTAAAACTGTCACTTAAGGCAGTACTTTACTCAATTAAAATCTGTGAATGGTGACCAATTAGATTATAAAATAGAATTAGTGGGTTGAGATCAACACTGAGAGGGATGGAAGGAATAGAAACACAAGTTTACACTGCATACTGCTTTGTGACTCCAGGTAAAATGTCTGTGGGTCACTAAAGCAAAGCAGTTTCAAAAGTGCTACCTAAAAGAATTGGAAGAGTGGACGAAGAAGCCCACCTCCTAAGTGGTGATGAGAATGCAAAAAATAATGCAACTTGACATACTACCCGGCATATAATAAGTGACCCAAAAAGTTAGCAGTGTTAGTGCTAACTGAAAAAAAAAAATTTTGGGGGGAGAACAGAGGAGAAACACAGATGAATTAGGGAAAAGGGGTCTTTTCAATAATATACATAATCTTTACTTCCAAAAGATATATAGTAAGTTATTATTTGAAATTCCAGTATATATTTCACCATAGTATCACATATATGTTTACTAGTCCTAGGCAGGCCCACCTATAATTACTTAAATGGTAAGGTAGCCAAAACAAATACTGGCAAAGAAAAGTAGGGGAAAAACTTAACTGTTGTAATACTAAGAACTAAATCAAACACACACACACACACACACACACACACACACACACACACACACAGAACGCATTTATGGCTTATTTTAGAATGGCCTGGTTTAATTACAATAATTCTTAATTACTGGAAGATACTATGGCAAATTCTCATTTCAATCCATTATAATGAATCTGACGTGAAAATCTTGACAAGATTTTAGAGTATATGCTGCCGAAGCAAGCACTCTTGACAAGATTTAAAACTTTTTTTTTTTTAATGTTTATTTATTTTTGAGAAAGAGAGAGAGACAGAGCATGAGCAAGGAAGGGACAGGGAGAGGAAGACACAGAATCTGAAGCAGGCTCCAGGCTCTGAGCTGTCAGCACAGAGCCTGACACAGGGCTCGAACCCATGAACCATGAGATCATGACCTAAGCTGAAGTCAGAAGCCACCCAGGCACCGCGACGAGATTTTTAAAAAATGTTTATTTATTTTGAGAGAGTGTAAGCTGGAGAGGGACAGAGAAAGACAGGGAGAGGAGAATCTCAAGCAAGCTCCATGCTTATCACAGAGCTGGACACAGGGCTTCATCTCACAACCATGAGATCATGACCTGAGCCAAAATCAAGAGTCAGACACTTAACCAACTGAGCTACCCAGGTGTCCCTTGACAAGATTTTTTAAAGGCTCTGGTTCTTTGTTCACTTAATTTAATTTCACTTTAAAATTTATGGTTTCTTCACACAAACAAAAGAAATGCAAATAAAACATTATTGGTAGAAGTTATAATAACTCAAATTGGGATGTATTTGGAATAAAAGTTCCTCTCATAAGCTGATGGTAGATGAATTTTCCTGGGCAGCCAGTGTGTACGCTAAAGCCAAGAAATGTGTACAATCTTGTCTCAATAACTTCAATTTTTTAGTAGTAAAAAACTGTTAGAAATGACATTTACTGAGCACCTAGTACCCAATAAAAAATACTTTAAGTGTACTCTTTTTTTTTTTTTTTTTTAATTTATTTATTTTGAGAGAGAGAGAGAGGAGAGCCTCACTCCCACCCATAGCCTGATGCGGGGCTCCATCTCACAAACCACAAGATCATGACCTGAGCTGATATCAAAAGTGAGACGCTTAACTGACTGCGCCACCCAGGCATCCCTTAAAGGTACTCTTATTTAATCCTTATATGACACTGAAGTACTCATATTACAGTTTTATTTAATGAGGAAAGTGATAATACACAGAGGATACATAATTTGCCTAAGGTCATACAGGAGAAATCAAACTCAGGCTGTCTGGTACATGGACATTTTACATAACAACTAAAATGTACAGCAATATTATTAGTTTAACATGAGTGAGATACAATAATTGCATTACATCCACAAAAGATTACAACAATTAAAAATCATGTTGTACAGTCAATACAGATGTGAGGAAAGAAACAGTCACAGTATCTAGCCCAGGAATAAAGAGAACAGCCTGCCTGGGTCTGAATCCAAGCTCTCCCTACCTTTTGATAGTATTTATTAGTCCTTCATTATGATGCACCCAATAATGTTTATTTTGTAACATGGTGTCAAACACCATGCTAGGCAAACAAAGTTCAGTGGTTAACAAGATGGAAACAGTCTCTACCCCTCAAAATTTGAGTTTGGCCACAGGCATGCTGTAAAGGGGAAATCATCTAGGGAGAGGACACAGAAAGAATCACTGAATTAAAATCTGAACTAATTTTACTTTGAGAACTCCATATTTTAATCCTTCCACAATCTGCATCAAATTTATTTAAAAACAAAGGCAAAGATTCTTAAAATTCATGAAAAGATATTCAAGATATATTGCTAACTGAAAATAATGCCAATGTGTACACAGTTCAAGTCTATTTTTATTTAAAACACATTTTTATACAAATGACAGTCTAGGCATGAAAAACATTCTTTAAGATTATATTTTAATTTAAACCATTAACAATGGTTAGGGGGTCGGATGTATGTATTCTGGGATTTGGGGGAATTCCCATTTTTGTAGTATTTATATCTATATTACTTGAGCACTTCTTAAAACTACTAGAACATTACTTTTTGACTTAGAAAAACAATGATATAAACATGTACAAAAATGGAAAATACTAAAATGAATCTTTTAAAAAAATGTTTATTTATTTATTTGAGGAGGGGGGCAGAGAGCAGGAGAAAGAATCCTAAGCAGGCTCCGTGTGTTGTCAGCACAGAGACCAGTTTGGGGCTCGAACCCACAAACCATGAGATCATGACCTGAGCCAAAATCAAGAGTTGGACACTTAACCAACTGAGCCACCCAGGTGCTCCAAAATGAATTTTCTAATAGTTGCTGCTATATGTATACGTAAATACATATTTAAATAATTTAAATATTTAAATTATTACCTATGAAACCTATGTTACGAATCAATGGTATGAAAGTGCTGTGGTAGATGCTAAGACTAACAGAATATGCAGGATGCATTCACAGACACTTTTGCCAGAGCACAAGGCTAGAAAGGTGAATTGGACCCTGCAAAGGAGTTTGTATGAAGTGGTGACCTTTTTTATTTTTCATATCCTTGTTGTAAGCGAAAAAGTTTCAGTAAGATTAATGTAAACAATAAGGAAGATGGAGTGGCAGAAAGAGAATGGAGGCAGAAAGTTGTTGAATACTGCAATGACATGTAACATGACGTGTTCTGATTTCAAATGTACTCAGAGATTCAAGTGCCAACGTAACATCCAGTTGGAGATAATCTAAAGTTGGAAATTCCAGAACTGACAAAAGCAGTTGGAATTACAGCTATAGATATGAAAATGATGCACAGAGGATTGGTAACAGTTAAATTATAATAATAGGAAATAGGCAAGACAAGGTAACATTGTGGGGGAAGGTTTTTTTTTTTTTTGCTGTTTGTTTTTTTAACACTTCTTATGTGTGAGACGTTAACATACACCTTTCCTTAACTGTTACCAAAGTCAGAGGGTTGTGAAGATTATTTCACAATTGCAAAACCGAAGGCTCAGAGCCTAAATGCTTTACATAGCACACAGCAAAGCTGGGATTTGAACTCAGATGTTTCTAACCAAATCTTATATTCTCATGTATATCCAAAGGACATAAAACCAGGAAACATCTACACTGCCATGGCAGAAAGGGAAACCAATAAACGGTAAGGAAATTGAAGCTAAATGTGTGTTCAAGGTCTCATAGTTAGTAACTAACCGAATCAAGTCTAGAATACATTGGATTTATAGCTCAGTATTCTTTATACTTATGTTGTCATCTTGCATAATTATAACATTATTTTGAATGAATTAAGATTTCCTACATGTGGAATATTTAGCTAATTAACACCGTTCTTCTTTGGTAATAATATATTATTTTTGGGTGGGGAGACAAAGGGGGCTTAAAACTAGTATATTTTTATTATCTCAGTTTATATTACATTTAATAGTATAAGTTGCCTCAAATTCTTTTGGGAAACAAATGGAATAAAAATCCTAAACAGCCAGGTAAGGAAGTGAATAAATACACATACGTTGTACTACTTACTAATTTAAGCAGGTAACAGTGGCCCCCTTAAGAGCGGTGCCCCTCAAACAGAATCCTTCCACTTTAGTCAAGCTCCCTTCAGATCCCTTCAAACTGCCTAAAATGTATCCAAGAACAAGAGTTTCACATTCTATTTAAGATACTTCCAAAAGATGTTCCTTAAATCCTAGCTCAAAAACAGTTCCCAATCAGCCACACTGTGAAAATTTTCACTTTGTTAAAACATTTGTTTTTCTATAGTTCTAAGTTATTTCTATTAAATAACAGAAATGCAAAATAAAAGCAAAAAAAAAAAAAAAAAGGCAAAGCTCTAATGCTCTCTTTGTACATATGCTTTGCTTCTGGAAGCCTGAGCTCTCTGCAGCCACCATGCTGGAAACCAATAAATGTGTGTTATTCTTGTGTGTGTTCCAATAGTGCAGCCATATCATAATATATATAATATACAATAGAGGAATACAGTTACATTATTGAGTACTATTATAAAGAGAAAGAAGTCACAAATCAGGTTGAAATGTATGGTGTCTCATTTTATTTTATTTTTTAAAATCTTTTTTTTTTGGGGGGGAGGTATTTATTTTTGAAGGAGAGAGAGAGACAGAGCATGAGTAGGGGAGGAACAGAGAGAGAGGGAGACACAGAATCCGAAGCAGGCTCCAGGCTCTGAGCTGTCAGCACAGAGCCTGACGTGGGGCTCAAACTCACAAACTGTGAGATCATGACCTGAGCCGAAGCCAGACGCTCAACCGACTGAGCCACCCAGGTGCCCCTGATGTCTCATTTTAAAGAGTATGTATACATTCATTCAGAAGTAAAACGATTAGTAAAACTATATATTTCGATAATCAGTTTTCTTCATTGTTCATATCAATTTATTTCACATGCATTTTTATATAAACCAACTTTAACAAAAGCTTGTATTACTTTAAAAGGTCCCAGCTGATTATTAAACTGACTTACAGAGGCCTGCTGAGTACTTATACAATGTCTAATCTTCTTTAATTTTTTAAAAATATTTATTTTTGAGAGAGAGAGACAGAGTGTGAGTGGGGGAAGGGAGGAGAGAGGAAGACACAGAATCCGACGCAGGCCCCAGGCTCTGAGCTGACAGCACAGAGTCTGACATGGAGCTTGAACGCACCAACCACAAGATCATGACGTGAGCTAAAGTCGGACACTTAACTGACTGAACCACCCAGGTGCCCCGACAATGTCTAATCTTAACAAATATGCAAAAATACAAGCTGCATTAGGAAAAAACTTTCCTGAGTCCTGGAATTAATATTTAATTTTTATTGCTTCTTCTTCTTTTCTTTCTTTCTTTCTTTCTTTTTTTTTTTAATAGAGAGGCCATGGAGGAAATTTCCAAGTGCTACTATAAATTACTTGGGTTACTAGTCCCATTCCCACACCAAAAATTTTATTTCTCACTTCCTGTCCACTGCAGAAGAAACAGCCCATCTTAAGCCCCTCATTGAGGTTGAAACTGTACCTTACACCATGAGACTACTTAGTATACTATACAAAGGTATTAGAAATTAAAAAAAAAAAAAAATCACACTGGAGATTTTTTCTTTCTAAATGAGGTTTAGGTCTTAAAGAACTATAACATTCAGATGTGGGTCTCAACTTCTGACCATAGATATCTGACAATACATGATTAATTAAATATGAAATATAAAAGAAAATGCTTTTATGTGAAATTACTGAAGGATCCACAAGAGGGCATACTTTCAACTACTATAAAAATGTAAAATTCCCTGTTTCTTTCTGTTTTGTTTTTTAAGAAATAAAGATTACTTTTTTAATTTTAATTCCAGTATGGTTAACATACAGTGTTATATTAGTTTACAATATAATTATTCCATAATTCTATACATTACTCAGTACTCATCAAGAGTATTCACCTATCCCCTACCCACCTTCCCTTGGTAACCATCAGTTTGTTCTCTATAGTTGAGTCTGCTTCTTTTTTTCTTTGTTCATTTGTTTTGTTTCTTAAATTCCATATGAGTGAAATCATATGGTATTTGTCTTTTTCTGACTTACTTCGATTAGCATTATACTCTCTAGATCCATTCATGTTGTTGCAAATGGCAAGATTTCATTCTTTTTTTTAAGATTTCATTTTTCTTATGGTTGAGTAATATTTCATTGTGTGTGTATGTACACACACACACCTACACACACACACCACTTCTTCTTTATCCATTTATCTATCAATGGGCACTTGGGCTGCTTCCATAATTTGGCTACTATAAATAATGCTGCAATAAACATAAGGGTGTATATCTTTTTGCATTAGTGTTTTCATATTTTTTGGATCAATACCCAGTAGTGGAATTACTGGATCACATACTAATTTTATTTTTATAAAATTCACATTTTTTTTTTTTTTTTTTTTTTTACTAAGTCCACCAAAGGTTAGCCAGGTTCTTCTGAATTGATTATTTGGTACCATTAGAAAGCAAAAGATTCTGAAGTTTGCAATTTTTTTTTGCTTAAACACACACAGGAAACTTTTTTTTTTTTTGATGACTATAAAATATAAGAAAGGCCTAGATACATCAAGACTTTTACATTAACATTAAATTATAAAAGTATGTAATAGTTGTATTAGTCATTTTGTTTCTGTTAGCTATTTGAATTTGGCTGCCCTAAAAATCTTTTCAAGAAATTTTGGCTACCTTAATTTTTGATCCTCATTAAGTGATACAGTCCCTTGGAACAATGAATTCTTCAAGACAACTTAGAACAAATGGATTATGCTTTATACTTTAGGAAATTTTTCCAATTCAATAGATCATTTACTTAGAATATCTAAGAGTAATTAAGAAAGAGCAGAGGAAGATATGCAAAAAAATAATCATAATCACTTACACATAATCTGCATTACTGATCCCTTTTCTGCCCTAACCCATTCAAAGACATCATTCCAGCAACTCTCTTGTCTTCATCAATTTTCTCTCTTATTGGATCATTCCAATCAGCATGTAAACATCTATATACTGGTAAGTTCCCCTACTCCCATAAAAACAAAACAAAACCCCTTATCTGGAACTCCTAGGAACCTTATCTTGACCCTTCTAACAACTGCTTAATTTTTCTGCTCACACAAAATTCCTTCGGTTGTCTACATTCATCTCTAATTTTCCTGCATTCTCTTGAAATGACACTATATGTGTTTTTATTCTCATCATTCCACCAGGTGTCTTGCCATGATTAGTAACAGTATCTATACTGCTAAATAAATACAATGGACAGCCTCAGGTCTCATGTGATTTGACCTAGCATTCAACACAGTTTGAACAATTCTTTTGTTTTTCCAACATATACTCCTGGTTTTTCTTCATACTGCATTGGCCACCCATGAATCCTGTTTTGGTTTCTTCTCATCGTCCTGTCCTCCCATATTTTAATCTCATTCAATCTCATGACTTTAAAATAGCACCTGTAGGGGCACTTGTGTGGCTCAGTCATTTGGGCACCTGACTTCAGCTAAGATCATGATCTTGTGGTTCATAGGTTTGAGCCCCACATCAGGCGCTATACTGACAGCCCGGAGTGTGCCACCTGCTTCAGATTCCATTCTGGTCTCCCTCTCTCTCTCTCTCCCCCTCCCCTGCTTGCACTCTGCTCTCTGCTGTCAGTGCAGAGCCCACTTTGGATCTACTGTCCCCCTCGCTCTCTCAAAAATAAATTTAAAAAGAAAATAGCACCTGTATGCTGATGACTCCCAAATTTGTATCGCCTACTTTGACTTCTCCCCTGTATACTAGACTCATATACCCAATTGCCTAGTCAACACCTCTGCTCTGATGCCCAGTAAGTACAGGTCTAGAACAGAGGTTAGCAATCTTGATTCTGACTTTTAAGAGTCTGAATTATATCCTTTAGATAATTCCTTTATTAGGTATGTGTTTGCAAATATGTTATCCCAGTTGTTTGCTGGTCTTTTCATCCTCTTAATATTATCTTTTGAAACTTTGATGATGTCCAATATATCAATTTGCTCTTTCGTGGGGGTGATCGTGGGTAGATGGTAGTGGCATTCGACTGCAAAGGTGCATGTAGAAATTTTCTGGTGTGATGGAAATGTTCTATCTACATCATGAAGGGATACTGTTTACATGAATATCCCCATTTGTGGAAATTATAAAGTTAAGATTTCGGTTTTTTGGTATATATAAATATTACCAAATTCCAAAAAACTGTAAAGGTAATAACGATAAATGAGTAGTGGTTGAAGAATGGGCAGAAGTACAGATGAAACTAAAATTCAACATGTTGATTAAGCTGGGTGAGGGGTACTGGGCATTCATTATACTCTTTTGTTTACCTAGCATATATTTAAAGTTTTCCATAATTAACAGCTTTTTTTTTTTTTTAAGGGAACTTTTTTGTTAGGTGAAAAATACAGTCTCATAGGAGGTCAGCATTAATTAAAGCCTCCTTTTTTTCCGGATCTATTACTGCTAAGCAATGTGCTATAGGCTAAATGTTTGCGTCCCCCGCCCCCAAATTCTTATGTTGAAACTTACTTCCCATTGGAAGGTATCTGGAGGTGGGGCCTCTGAGAGGTGATTAGGTCATGAGGGTGGAGTCCTCATGAATGGGATTAATGCCTTCATAAAAGAGACTCCAAAGGGCTCCCTTGCCCATTCTGCCATATACAGACACAGCAAGAAGACAGCCAGTTTATGAACCATGAAGTGAGTTCTCACAGACACCAATCTGCCAGCACCTAGATCCTGGAATTCCCAGCTTCCAACACAGTGAAAAATAAATTTCTGTTGTTTATAAGCCACCAGTCTATGGTATTCTGTTGTTACTGCTTGAATGGCCAAAGACATGGTATGTCCTTCAGGCTCTATTTCTACAATTGATTTTAAAAACCCATAAAAGAATTCAAGAGACCCAAACATAGCCATTAAATAATATAACTAATGAATGCAGAAAAACATATTGGGATAGCTTTTCAGGAAAGATAAACTTTTTAAAAGTCAATTTAAATCATTAACAGCTTCTTACTGAGGAGTTTTCTTTCAAAATTATTTTAAATAGTTCGCTTTACAGGGAAAGGAGTTCTAAATAGAGAAGTGATTTCTCATTCATGTTATCTATAGCAACCTTTTGATGATTTCCACCAGACCCCTCTACTATTTTATAGGAGATAAATATATAAATTGAGGATGTATATTTCTCTAAATTTATAAGCTCATGTTCAATGAACTAATCATAAAATAGATTTCATACCATTAAATGCCATATTCTTTTTGTATATAAAATGAAAACAAAATAGCTCTTTAAATTCTGTCACTATCAATCCTTCACTAGGAGAAATGAATTTTTAAATTTTATATGAGATTTCTAATTTATTTAATAATCACAGTTACACAAAAGTAAACTTTCTATGAAACTCAGAATATTAAAAGAAAACATAACAGCAACTATATACTCAGATAGGTTAATAGAAATGCAGAATCAAATGACTTTGAGTGTTATGTATAATCTCCAAGATAATGATTTCAAACAGTAACAGCATTTGAACTCTTTAATTAAATCTTAAACTCTCAAAACAATATTTTCACTGTTTTTCTTTCTTTGGTTTCTTGGTTTAGAAAATCTTGGGGTATTAACTAGATAGTGATTTCCTATGACTAGAATATATGATAGCAGATGGATATTTTAAAGTACCTAAAAGATCTTGTGTTCATGTTCTCTGTCTCTAAAAAATACAAAAATTAAAAAAAAAAAAGTTCCTAAAAGAAATGATTGAGAAATCTCATCTCATGTTACAGAGGACTTTCACTGCTATTTAAGAAATCTAAGTAAAACTGGGGTGTATACAAAAGAAGGATATAAAAAGGTTTCTCAAATAATGTTTTAACACACTTAACTATTAAACATAAACTCAAAAGCAAACTAAAAATGGAAATAAAACACTTTCAATTTTGATCAGAACACTGAACCACCAGGACTTGAGGAAGTAGTTTAACTTCTCCTTACCAGTGCTTGATAATATTAAGTATGCTTATCACTGGGTGATGAAATTTGTAAGTGACTAATTTCCTTTTTCTTGTTTATCTGACTTCCTAATTTTTAAAGAAGTAAAACTTTATGTATATATAATAATCATGCACTTAGCACTTAACACCTGAACAGGACCTGACAGATAGTGGGTATTGTGTATATAATGGTAAAAAACCAGGCATGGTTAACAGAGTCCAGTAGGAGTGATATTATAAATAATCGCCATGTAACATATAATTACATACTGTGATAAATCCCGTAACAGCAATAGCAATAATAAATAATAGTTAGCACTTAATATCTGCCTGGAATTGTTCTAAAGAATTTACATAATTTCACATTAATTTATATTGAGTTCATTTAATTCATATTTACATATTATAGTTCATTTAATGCTTATCCTATTAAATACACACTACTATTACTTTCACTTTAAGATAATAAAAACTGAGGAATATAAAGGTTAAGTAACTTGCCAGAGGTCTGATTCCAGAGTCCCTGCTCTTAACATTCCAGAGTCCATGCTTTTTTCTAAATGAAAAGAACAGGGCACTTTGAAAGAAAAAAAGATAATAACTAAGTTTACGTTGGGGTAATGTAAGAAGTCACAGAATGTCTCATTAAGGAAATCTCATGAGGAGGAGTTAGGCAAAAGGGGAAGAAGACATGGAGACAGGGAATGATTAGTATGTTCTAGTCTCCAAAGAATGACAGAACCTAGGCAAAAGGAAAAGATTATGTGGCTGGTATATAATGATGGACTGTTCAAGGGCTTTCGATTTCATTTCGTGCCACATAAAAAAAAAAAGTAATCTACTAGCCACTGATATATGTCTTAGCTACTGAACATGGCATCTATAGCTGCTTATTTGGAATCTATTTCACACAGCCTGCATATACTCCTTAAAAATATTAACTTGAGTTTAAAATCAGTTTCTGCATAATTACTCATCGCTTTAAAATTCTAGAAGAAATAAGAATTTGTCACAAATAAGGTATGAAAATAACTGCCTCAGAATAAACTTTAAAGGATAAACCTAAGTGCTAAGTAAGAAGAAAAATTAAACTCTTGGGTGTTTGTGAAATGAAAACTTATGTTCATGCAAAAGCTTGCACCTGGATGTTCATAGCAGCTTTACCTATAACAGCCCCAAACAAACTGGAAACAACTCAAGATATCCTTCAATGCATGAATGGTTAAACAAACTGTGATAAATCTACACCACGGAATATCACTCAATAAAAAAGAAACAAAATATTGATATAAAGAACTTGGATGGATCTCAAGGAAATTTTATACTGAGTGAAAAATCCCGAACTCAAAGTATACAATATGATTTCATTTAAGTAACATTTCTGAAATACCAACATTATAGAAATGAAGAGCAGATCAGTGGCTGCCAGGGATTACAGATGAGGAGTGCACGTATGTGTCTATGAAGTGATAGTACAAGGGAATGGTGCTGGATGATGAAACAGTTCTATATTGTTTGTTTGGTTTTTTAAAAGTTTCTTTGTTTGTTTGAGAGAGAGAAAGAGAGAGTACGGGGTACAGGCACAGAGAGAGGGACAGAGAGAATCCCTAGTAGGCTCTGTACTGTCAGCGCAAAGCCTGATGCCAGGCTTGAACCACAAGATCATGACCTAAGCTGAAGTCAGATGCTTAACCAAATGAGCTCCCAGGCGCCCTGAAATAGTTCTGTATGTTGAGTGTGGTGGTAGATACACACAACCTCATGTATGATTAAAAAAACACACACATATATAGCGTAGGCATAGTTGGCTAAATCAGAATACTCTTAGATTGCACAAATGTCAATTTCCTGATTTTGACCCTGTACTAGAGTTATATACAATTTTACTATTGGGGGAGGCTGAGTTAAGGGTGCACCTCATGTCCCTGTACTTTTTTTTTTTTTTTTGCAACTTCTATGAATCTACAATTATTTCAAAATAAAAAATTATTAAAAAGCAATGAGAGTCTGGGTGCTCTATACAGTACCTAGTTCATTCACATTACTGGCTTTTATTATTGAACCATGTTAAAATAAAGTTGATTTAGAAACTACAGAACACTTTATAGGCAGAATGTTTTTTCTTAAAATCTTTATTTTTTTAAATGCTTATTTACTTTTGAAAGAGAGAAAGCGATTGGGCAAAGAGTAGAGACAGAGGGAGACAGAGGATCCGAAGCAGGTTCCATCCATGCTGACAGCAGAGAAGTGGATGCGGACTTGAACCCACAACTAAAACCACAAGATCATGACCTGAGCTGAAGTCGGACACTCAACCGACTGAACCACCCAAGCGTCCCTCTTAAATTTTTATTTTTAAAAACTTTGAAAAGTTATTTAAATTTTTTTCTGAAGGTTTTAAATTTTTTAGGTTAGGGAGATAACAGTAAATTCTGATTTAAAGATTTAATTTCAATTTTGCAAATTAATTACAAAGTTACGCACAACTACCACACAAGTACAAGAAGCTGCCATAACCTTTACCCACACTCACCAATTGTTTACGTTTTGCCCCATCTGCTTTAACACTCACAAACCTTCCTTCTTCCCTGCCCTAGGGTGTGTGTGTGTGTGTGTGTGTGTGTCTAAACTATGGGAGAGCAAGTTGAAGATATGGTCCATTCTTCTAAATACTTTACTATGTACTTCCTAAGAACAAGAACATTCTCTTAGGTAATCACATCAGAATGAACAAAATCAGGAAATGTAACATTTATAAAATCTAAATATATCTAATATAAAGAAATATAATCTAAATAATCTTAACAATAATTTAAAAATCTTAAATAATCAAAAATATCTAGGGGCGCCTAGATGGCTTAGTCAGTTAAGTGTCCAACTCTGATTTTTGCTCAGGTCATGATCTCATGGTTCACGGGTTCGAGCCCTGTACAGGGCTCCACACTGACAGTGCAGAAGCCTGCTTGGGATTCCCTCTCTGTCCCTCCTGTGCGCACTCTCTCTCTCCCTCTCAAAATAAATAAAACTTTAAAATAAAATAAAATATGTAATCCACAGTCCCTCTTTTATCAATTGTCCCAATAATGTTCTTTTACAGTTATTTTTTTTTCTTGGTTCAAGAACCAATCCAAGATCACATACTGCATTCAATTTTCATGTCTCCTAAGTCTTCTTGAATCTAGAATACCTCCTTAGACTTCATTTATTGATGTGGATATCTTTTAAGAGTATGGGCATACTGTATTGTAGAATCCATCAATTTGGGTTTACCTGATGTTATTATTAGATTCAGGTGATGCATTTTTGGTAGGAATACCACAGAAGTGGATTTTATGTCCTCCTTAGTGCATCACATAATAAAGCGTCTGATACCAGTTTTTTCCTAATATTGGTGATGTTAATTTTGATTACTTAAGATGGTATGGGCCATGCTCTCCTCCATTACTCTTTGCAGTTAGTTAATAAGAAATTTGTGGAGATTTTGAGACTATATAAATATCTGATTCTAATTAAACTTTTACTCCCTAATTTTAACACCATTAATGATTTTCTATCAATCTGTTATATTTACTACTTAGCATTCTACTGTAATGGAGCATTCCCCTTCTCTCTTCATTCATTCATATCAGTGTAGATTTGAGATTTCCTTTCCTTTCCTTCCTTCCTTCCTTCCCTTCTTCCTTCCTTCCTCTTTCCCTCCTTCTTTCTCCCTCCCTCCTTCCTTCCTTCCTTCCTTCCTTCCTTCCTTCCTTCCTTCCTTCTTTCCTCCCTCCCTCCTTTCTTTTCTCTTTCTCTCCTTCTCTCTTTTTCCCTTCCTTCCTTCCTTACTCCCTCCCTCCTTCCTTCCCTTCTTTCCTCCCTCCTTTTCTTCCTTCCTTCCTTCCTCTCTCCCTCCCTTCCTTCCTTCCTTCTTGTTGGCTCTGCAGGGCTTAAACTCACAACCCCTGAGATCAAGACCTGAGCTGAGATCAAGAGTTGGACTTTTAATCAACTGAGCCACCCAGGTGCCCCTTGAGATTTCTTTTTTATTCAATGGGTTATAATCTTTTATTATCATCATTTATTTTGATGCTCAAATGGTCCCAGATTTGGATAGTAGCAGCTCCTTCAAGCTCACTTCTGTGTCCTTCTGTTGTGTCCTATCCTCCTTTAAGCAATTCCTTACTTTCAAGGCAGTAAGATGTTTTAATCTTATCTCATACTTTTCCTACCTGAGTAGTGGAAATCAGCCTTTTCCTCAGGGAGGAGCTCTGGTTCTATTTAGTGGAGAATATTGTTTAGATATAGTGCCAGTTTTGCTCTGTTACTGGTATCTCATTGTAGGCTGAGTTTTAGTTTGAAAAGAAAATAAAGTTAAATGAAAATGAAGCAAGGACATTAAATGAAGAGACCCAAGAGAAAAATAAGTGTGTGAAAGCATGGATCTCAAAATAATATAAACATGTGAGCAGCAATTTATAAATTCCAGAATCACACAATTTTATAGTTGAAAATTATCTTAGGGATAATATAGCTAAGCTCTCTTATTTCTCAAATACAAAAACCAAACCCTAGAGATGGTACATACCTTGACTGAGGTCACAGAAGCAATTATTAGCCAAAGTCAGCAAAGTCTCAATTCAATGTTCATCAAGTTCTGTTCTTATACTATTAATTAAAAAATAGTTATTGAGTGCCTACAATGTGCAATGCACTGTTGTGGCTAGAGATATATAGCAGTGACCAAAAAAAGACATTAATCTCTGTGCCCTCACAAAGCTTAGATCATAATATGGAAAACTGGATCGACTGCTTCATTTCATGTCTTTAGGGAAATGCAAATTACAACCATAATGAGATACCACTACATTAAAATTAAAAAGACTAATCATTTCAACTGTTGGAAAGAGAGCATGGTAAACAACAGGAACTCTGATACAATATTGGTGGAAATATACAAAATTGGTATAACTGCTTTGGGTAACTAACCATTATCTATCCTAGATATATACCCAATAGAAAACTCAATGACTTAAAAAACAAGTCTCTTAACCTCCTCCTAGAACCAGTGGCCAGGCTGGACATGCTGGTCTCTTAGAGATGTCAGAGGCACACAAGTGCAAGCCCATTCCTGCAAGTACTTTTCAAGCCTTTGGTACTGTCATATCCATCCACTAATTCCAATGGTCAAACCAAGTCCTATAGCCAAATGCAAAGTCTAGTATGGGTAGGGAAATAGTCTCTGCCTTTTTAGGAGTGGGAGGAACTACACAATCACATGGGAAATAACTTGGATACAGGGATGGGCAAAAACCTGTGGCTATTAATGCAATCTATCACTCTCACTTAATCCATTTTCAGGAATGGAAGGTGGTAGTTTTTAAATAAGCCCTCCAGGTGATTCTGATCCATGCTGAAGTTTGAAGGCGACTGGGCTCTACAGATTGCTAGGCCTCACTCCCAGAGTTTCTAGTTCATTAGGTCTTGAGTAATACCTAAGGATTTGACATTTCTAAAAATTTTCTGAGATGATGCAAATGCTACTGATCCCAGGGACCACACTGATAAATACTGGGTTAGGAGATAGGGAAAGGCTTCTGAGGAAAATGTCCTCTGTAATTAATTTTGAAAGCTTGGCAGGAATTGTCTGATGAAGAAGACTAGTAAGGGTGTTCTGGACAGGGAGAAAAGTAGGTGCATAGGTAGAAAGGTAGAAAAATGCATGACGGTTTTTAAGATATTTCAAGTACTTCAGCATGAATACAACGAAAGGTGTGGACAGTGAGGAGGTTAAGTAGGCAGAGACCAGATCATGGAAAAAAGCCTTAAGTGTTAAGGAGTCCAAATATGACTGAACACTACAGACAACCATGGAAGGATTTCATACTGAGAAAATGATATAAGTGGATCCTGCAGCAATGGACGAGTAGAAGGTACTAGACTGTAGATAGGAAGAACAATAAGGTAGGGAACATACCAATGAAGCAATGAGAGCCTGAACCAAGACAGGGGAAGCTAACAGCAAGAAAGAGATATACAGGAGTAAAAGAGATGAACTTGGTGACAACTTGAATGTGGAGGGTAAGTGAGAGAAAAGCATCTAAGACAACTGTCAGGTTCTGGTTTGGGCAACCAAAAGTGTAATACACACATACACATACATTATTAAACAAACATATCAAAACCTGCTTCAATCCATAAGGCTTTGAGGCAGTTTACCAGAAAAATACATAGGATAAAAAATAAACAGGTGAAGGATTCAGGGTAAGGGATACATCTGGATAAATAAAAATGGCACAGAGAAAAGCATATTATATTGCTCTCTAAAACTCCCAAGAATTGCCCATCAAATGTGGCTTAAGCTTCCTAGTTAGCTAGACAAAGAAGAAAATACACAGTGTCTATAAAATAAGAGTGAATGAGTTATTCAGGAGAAGTACAGCTTTTCTAAGATAACTGTAATCTGAGAGAAATTTCACCAGTTAGTCCTCATAAAGAAGATTGTGGATGGTATATGTTACAGAGAAAGTTCTTGAAAGCGTTCCTAAGAAACCAAAAATCTATTTTGGGTCACTCTTCGTTTTCTTCTTTCCTTTTTAAAAATTGCATCCTAAATACACAAGTCAGTAAAAGCAAGCCTAAAAGGGGCCAAAATCATGCAATCTAAGCATACAAATCTCTAATGGTGTGGTTTAACCTCAGAGTAAAATATACAATATTCAGGGGAATGGTCAGAATGCCACCTACTGGTCAGTCCTCCTTTAATACATCTTCTAACTGAGCTTCTGAAAAATTGAGATAACCCAGAATACATGGTAGAATGCAAACATTTGGTATTACTAAGAACAGAAATATATGTTTTCCCAATCAATCAATCAATCAATCAAGGCAAGGCAAATGCAGAGAAGCTAATTTTATGAAGTTTAAAGAAGCCTACCCAAAATACGTTCTACTTATACACAGAAGCCTCAGATAGGTTAGCATCTTCTTCCAAAAAAGTCTGATTCTACTCTAAAACATGGATGAATGAGTGGATCATGGTTCCAAATTTCAAACTGAGTGCTACTAATTACAGGTAAATGCTATCTATTGCAATTTTCATAACCTGAAAGCCCAAAAGTTGATAGAACATCTTACTCTAGGCAATACTTTGTATTGTCTCTACTGTTTTACACACCACAAATTCTCTTTTATAAAGAAGACTATATATGTATAAATTTACTAGGCTGCTTAACTATAGGCAGTGTGTGGCCTATATTCTGAGTTACACAGGGGGAGAAAGGAATCTGTATACATGCCACCTATGTGCCAGGCACTGTGCTAGTTGCTTTATATATACTTTTCCCATTTACTCTTCTTAATAACTGAATGAATAACTCTCATCTTCATTTAAAGATGGGAAGAGAACAAACTTTAATGAATTGCCTGAAGTATAATAATTAGTTATGATGTGAAATAAGGATTCTGAACCAATTTGTCATCACTCAGAAACAAAAATTATAAAAGGACTCTCAAAGAGAAAAAAAGATGCTCAACCTTACTCTTAATATGAGAAATGTGAACTAAAAGTACACTGGGTTATAGCAAGCTTTTCAATTCTGGCCAACCTGATAAATGAAAAATAGTAAGACACTCTATTGTTAAGGTTATACGGAAATAGGCACTCTCATACACTGCTGGTTAGAATGCAAAATGGAGTTGAATTTAGCAATATTGAACAAAATTATATATGCATTTATGTAAACTTTTGACCTGGTAATCCCACTTCTAGGAATTTGCCCTCCAAAAATGTGAAGACCATATGCATCATGTAATGTTAATCATTACAGTATTATTAGCAATAGAAAAATTTTGTAAACAATTTAATGCCTACTTGTAGGAAACTGAATAAACTATGGTACATCCATGTCATAGAATATTATGTAGCAGTTAAAAAGAATGAGAACTAACTATGAGCTGATATGGAATAATCCCCAGGATATACTAAGTGAAAAAAGTGAAGTGCAAAAAAAGTGTATACAGAGTACAATCTTTCTCTAATGAAGGAGAAACAGGAACATACCATAGGTATTGCTTAACCACAAAAAGAAATCAGGAAAGATAAACTTGAAAGTAATGAAATGCTTACCCACAGGGAAGGTTGGAATAGAATGGTAGTGAGACTTCTGAGCAGACCTTCCTAATACTGTTTGACTTTGAACCATGTAAATGTTATACTCAAAAAAACATTAGATCAAAATGGATAAAAAAGCAAATCCTAATATTGAATACAAACAGCCACAAATGCACCAAACTGTATTATCAATAATATAATCAAACAAAAATTTAATCTAAGTAATTCTGACCACAGTATGCTGATTATATGCCATTACAGGGTGTGATGGGATGAACTGTGGCCCCCTCCAAAATATGTCCCCTCAGAACCTATTCATGTGACCTTATTTGGAAAGAGTCTTTGCAAATGTAAGGATGTGAAAATAAGATCATCCTGGATTAAGCATGAGCCCTAAGTCCAATGAACATGCCCTTATAAAAGACAGAAATGAAAGATACAGAGAAGAAAGCCATGTGAAGATGGAGATGGAGACTGGAGTTTTTGCAGCCACAAGCCAAAGAATGCCTGAAGCCACCAGAATCTGGGAGAGCTAAGGAAGGACTCTTTCCTAGAGCCCAGAAGGAGTCTGCTGATGCATTGATTTTAGACTTGTGGCTTTTACAACTGTAAGAGAATAAATTTCTGTTGTTTTACGTCCCCATATTTGTGGCAACTTAGTATAGCAGCCCTAGAAAACATATACACCAGGATATATTCTAAGGACATAAATGATAGAAAAGAAGTATTTATTTTTTTCATTCAATCACTTATATTTATTAAGCATCTACCATATGTCACCATGTAAGGTACTGGGGATATGTGAGTAAGCAACAACATTAAAAAAAAAAAGACAATACCTCTGTCCTCACAGAGCTTAGAATACTAGTGAAATTCTATTAACAAAATGCTAAGCAAAGCTTAAGCCAATTTCCTGGTGATATAAGACCTTTCACCAAAATTTGGAAAGAAATCTTGAAATGTATTATTTTTCTTCAGTCCCATTCGGCTGCAAGAATGAAATTTAACCACAGCTATAGTTTTGCGAAGACAGAGGGGCAAAGGAACTGAAGATATATGCAAGGGAGTGATTATAACTGACCTATGAATTTAAGACACATGGAAAGAAATAAGGATATAGGGGTGAAGAAAACCAGTACTGCAACACTCAGTACTTGTGAATAAGTCCTTCTATCCTGCAACAATTTAATCCTTTGGCTTCTGAAGCTGTATCTTCCCTCTTGTACCTTACTGACGGACTCTTCACTGATTCTACTTTATCCAATGGTTTATTATCTTTCACCATTTTTCAAGTCTAGCTATTTGGCCCTATGTATACTTCCTCCAAAATTCATTCATTTTCATGGCTTCTGAGAGACTGGTATGGCTTCATTATGTGAGAGTTAATTCATGATTCTTCACTGACACTACTAACTCTTACAGTACCAATGTATCAATATGGCTGACATTCAACAATGTCAGCCTTTCCTTTCAAGTGCTATAAACATTTCTAAATGTTTACAAGTAACATTTCTGAAATAAAAATCACTGCCTGCAATCTTCAATTTCTATCACTATTCCCATTTATTAGTAATCCAACACTCAGGTAATAATATTTTAAAAAAATCCCTGTTATCATCTATATGATTAGTCCATTTTTCCTCTTCTGTTCTACTGCCCTAATCCTAAATTTAAAAATCTATCAGGCACCTAAATTATTGTAAATACTAATTAACTGTGATCTAAAAAAAAATTTTTAAGTTTAGTTATTATTTTGAGAGAGAATGCATGCACGCGAGCAAGGGACAGGCAGAGACAGAGTCTCAAGCAGGTTCCCCACTGTCAGTGCTGACCGTGGTGTAGGGCTCGAACCCACAAACCAAGAGATCATGACCTGAGCTGAAATCAAGAGTCAGCCAGAGCCACTCAGGTGCCCCTAAGATTTTTGTTTTTTTAATCAGCCGTCCTTCATGCAGGTACGCAATGAACTCCTCTTAAACAAATGTTTTTATTATTTACTTCCATAATTAATAATAAAAAAACAATCTACAAATTTAATTCTAAAGTTCTTACTCTTACATTCAATGTCCTACATAACTTACACTTTCTCTTCAATTATATTTCTCCTGATTCCAATATAAACTCCCCATTCTTGCCAGATTGGTCCTTTCACTGTTCCTCAAACATGCTATCCTCAAATCTTGCACCAATACATTTCCTTACAATGTTCCTTTTCCTTCTATACCTAAACCAATTCTACCTGTCTGTCAAACTCCAACCAATTCCTTGAAAACTTCCTCACTACTATACTTCACAATCTTTTCTTCTAATAAACTCCTGAGTTACATGCATACAAGTCAGGATCTGGCCATGCATAATCATATTCTCTAACCATTTCATTAGCACCCTTATGGCAAAATCTTGTCTCAATTTTTTTTTATCTTCCTATAATACCTAGCACAATGATGGCCATATGTTTAGTAGGTTAAACTGACATGAAAACAGTAAGAAATTGCTAGAAAATGGTATCAGATAAAAAACTCAAGGCCTTATACAAGCACTAGGTAAAAGAGTCTGAAATATGAATGCTAAGCAAGTTCATATTTTTAAAGTGATAACATCAGAAGTCATAACTGAACATAATCAGGTGATCTTAAAGCTACAGTCTTCACATTAAGCTTATATTAGCAGCCTCATGTTTGTTATTTATTTTTATTTTTTATTTTATTTTTTTAACGTTTATTTATTTTTGAGACAGAGAGAGACAGAGCATGAATGGCGGAGGGGCAGAGGGAGAGAGAGACACAGAATCGGAAGCAGGCTCCAGGCTCTGAGCCATTAGCCCAGAGCCCAACGTAGGGCTCGAACTCACGGACCGCAAGATCGTGACCTGAGCTGAAGTCAGACGCTTAACTGATTGAGCTACCCAGGCGCCCCATCATGTTTGTTTTTTAAATGTTTGTTTGTTTTTGAGAGAATGAGCAGGGGAGGAGTGGAGTGGGGGGACAGAGGATCTGAAGCAGGCTCTGCACTGACAGCAGAGAGCCCAACGTGGGGCTCAAACCCATGAACCACAAGATCATGACCTGAGTCTAAGTTGGGACACTTAACTGACTAAGCCACCCAGGCACCCCCCTCATGTTTTTTTCTATTGGAAAGGGAATCACATTTTAACAGAGCTCTATATCAGTTACATTCTAGAATTCCCTTCTCCCTTCTTTCAGTACTCTTATTAAGAGTTCAAAAATTGGAGGGGCGCCTGGGTGGCTCAGTTGGTTAAGCGTCCCACTTTGGCTCAGGTCATGATCTCACAGCTTGGTAAGGCTTGAGCCCAGCGTCAGGCTCTGTGCTGACAGCTCAGAGCCTGGAGCCTGCTTCGGATTCTGTGTCTCCATTTCTCTCTGCCCCTCCCCTGCGCATGCTCTGTCTCTCTCTCAAAAATAAAAATAAACATAAAAAAAAAAAAAAGAGGTAAAAAATTGGAATTAAAATTTAAACAGATTGATAATTCAAAATTCCTGGAGAAATCCAGCATGTAACCCAAAACAGATACATAGAAAAGCTAAATATGAAAATAAATAAATAAATAAATAAATAAATAAATAAATATTAAAAAAAAAGAAGAAGAAGAAAAGCTAAATATGTTACTAACTTCTTACTTATCAAACATAAATGCTGTGGAAACAAGAAAGGTGAAATAATAAAATCCAGCTGGTATTTTATCTGTGCTAAATCAAATAGAATCTGGTAATTTTTACTTGATTTCTGAAACCGTAATTAAAAATCTGCTCAGATTTGTTCAATTATTAAAAATTAAATTCTGTATCAAAAATTACCATTAAGTTGATATGACAAACAAACTTCTGCTTCCTGTATGTTATGCCTCTTAACAAATCTCCTTTTTCTTCTTGAAATCCACTAGATTCTCATTCCTTCAACACAAAAACCCAGAAATGAAAAATGTCTGTACTACTATCTGATCAGATGTCAGCCAACAATGATTAAGTTTTAAATAACCACTATGCAAACATATAAAATTAAATATTATAATTTCTACAGATGCTTTTGTCCAAATACAATCACAGAATTTTAAAGGCAGAAGAAAATTTATAGTTACTAGTCCAACTTGCCTATTTTACATAAGAAACAGGAATGTTTCATGCTTAAGTTTTGGGGGAGCAGTAGTGAGGAAAAATAGCATTACTACAGCTAATGTAATGAAGATGAAGAAACTGGGAATTTACTGTAACTATGAAATTGACATAAAAACAAAACTCAATATACGATCTGATAACCACATTTAGTTAGATACAAATTCTACTAAATACCGGCATGGGTAGTTAACTATCAAAGAAGACACATGAGAACTGACTGTATCATGTGAAAAATATAAACAGAATTATCAGTGTATACAAATTTATGATTATTTAGAAAATAATACTTTAAAAAAAATTTAGTACCACCATTCTAGATAAATCTAGTTTATGTCTCATTTTCCACTCTATTTGGGATAAAAATTCAATTTAAAAAGTAGTTTATGATAAATTGAGATGTATACTATAATCCCTATAGCAATCTCCTAAGGAAATAACTTTTTAAAAAAGGTTAGAAAAAGAAAAGAAAAAAAAAGTCAACAGAGGAATTTAAATGGTACACTAAAAGAATACACAAAAGAACACAGTAAAGGCAGACATAAATCCAATTATATCAATAATCATATTAACTGGGAATAGATTAAACATGCCACTCAAGAGGCAGAGATTATACTGATCCAAGGACATCACTTCTACAAAAGCCGTATTTCAGGTCAAAGACACAAATAGGTTGAAATAAAAGAATTGAAAAGATATTCCATACCCACAGTAACAATCAGAACACAGAAGTGGCTACAGAAAAAGCAGATAAAACAGACTTTGAGATAAATAATACTAAAGGCAAGGAGGGATTATTTATAATGACAAGAGTCAATGTCAGCAATATATATAACATTTACAAAACACAGCCACCAAATACATGAAGATATATGACAGATATATGACACAACTGAACAAAAACAAAATCAGCAAGCATGTAAAAGATTTAAACAATACTACTAATCAACTTGACCTAACCTTACACTTACAGAACATTCTACCCAAAAACTGTTCAGAACACACATTTCTTTAAAGCACACATAGAACTTTTTCCAGAATTGATGACATGCTAGTCCACAAACAAATCTATATAAGTTTAGAATCATAAAAAAAGATGTTCCCTAACAATTACAAAATAAAATTTAAAAGACCACAACAGAAAGAAATCTGGGGAAATCTATGGGTCAAAGAAGATATCAAAAGGGAAATTAAATATTTTTTCAATAAAAATGAAAACATAACTTATCAAACACTAAAGTAGTGTTTATTGGGAAATTTACAGATTTAAAGGCTTATTTCAGAAAAGTCTCAAATGAATAATCTAAACTTCCCACCTTAAGGAATTAGAAAAGGCAAATTAAATCCAAAGCAAAAAGAAAGAAAAACATTAGAGTAAAAATGCAATAAAAACCAAAAAAATGAAAGAAAAATATCAATGTATTCCCAAGTATGCTCTTTGGGAAAAAAAAAAAAAAAATCAACAACACTGACAAAACCTTAGAAAAGAAAATAAGAGAGAAAAGCAGACACAAATTACCAAAACCAGGAATGTAAAAGAGGACATCACCACTGACCCTTTTAGAAATTAAAAGGATCATAAAGGCATATTATGAGCAAGTTTAAACCAACAAGTTATGAGAATTTATATTAAAAACAACAAAGTCCTAAAAGGACACAAATTACCAGAACTGACTACAAGCAATATAAAATCTGAATAGATCTGTAACAAATAAGGACATTGAACTACAAATTAAAAATCTTCAACTAAGGCTTAGAAAGACACAATTCCACTGATGAAGCTTATGAAATATATAAGAAACAGCTTATTTTATGAGGTATTAGCTTGATACCAAAGCCAGACCTAGACAGGAAAACTATAAATCAATATCCCTTATGAATATAAATACAAAAATCCTTTTTAAAAAATTAGCAAATTAAATTCAGCAACATATAAAAAATATTATATCACCAAGTGAAATTTATCCTGAGAATGCAAAGTAGGTTAAAGGCTTCCCCCCCAAATACCAGAACAAGGATGTTTGTTCTTACTACTTCTAATATAGGCTCTGGCCAATGCCAAAAACAATAAACTTTAAAAATTAAAAAAATTAAAGATATTACATGCATTCAGATTAGAAAAGAAGAAGTAAAATTGTCTATTACCACATGACATTATCCTATATGTGGAACATCCTAAGGAACCACTCAAAAAACTACTAGAGCCAAAAACCAAGGTTATCAAGGTCATACGATAAAAGATCAATATACAAAAATCAACTGCAATTCTATATTCTAGCAAAAAATGTGAAAATGAAATTAAGAAAATTCCATTTAAAATAGCACCACTTAGAAAAAACATTTTTTTTAAGGAGTAGAAGAGTTGTACAACGTTATAAAACACTGCTTAGAGAAAAACATCTAAATAAACAGAGAAACATTACATGCTTTGGAGGGGCAGACTCAATACTGTTAACATAGCAATTTTCCTCAAATTAATCTACAGATTCAACATAATTCTTTTTAAAATCCCAGCTGGCTTTTTTTTTTTTTTTAAAGAAGTTGATCCTAATTTATATGGAAATCAAAAGACCTAAATAGCCAAAACAATTTTAAAAAGAACAACAAAATTAGAGGACTTGATACTACCAATTTCAAAACATGGTAAGAAGTTACAGTAATCACAACAGTACATTTGTAGCAAAAGTCTAGGTGTAAGGACAAGATCAACAAAGAGAACCAAGAATTCAAAAATAAATTCTTTAAGTTTATTTATTTTGAGAGAGAGAGAGAGAGAGAGAGAGAGAGAGAGAGAGAGAGAGTGAGTGTGTTGGGGAGGGGCAGAGAATCCAAAGCAGGCTCTGTGCTTCTGGGTGTGGGGCTCAATCTCATGAACCTTGAGATCATGACCTGAGCTGAAACCAACAGTTGTACGCTTAACCAACTGAGCTACCCAGGAGCCCCCCAAAATAAATTCTTATATTTATGTTGGATTGATTTTCACAAAGCTGCCAACATAATTCAATGGGAGACAGGACAGTCTTGCAACAAACGATATTGGGACAACTGGATATCATATGTTAAAAAAATGAACTTAGACCCTTTTCTCACACCACATACAAAAATGAGTTCAAATGGGTCAGAAATTTAAATGTATGAGCTAAAATGATAAATCATCTGAAAGAAAATGCAGTAGAAAATCTTTTTGGTCTTCAGTTAGACAAAGAGTTCTTAGACAACAAAAGCATGAGCCATAAAAGAACTGCTAAACTGGACTTCACTAAAATTTGTAACTTTTGCACTTTAAAAGACACCAACACAAAAATAAAGACAAGCCACAGACTGGGAGAAAACATTCGCAAATCACATATCTGACAATGCACTTGTATGCAAAATATAGATGAACTCTCACAACTGAATAAGACAAAAATCCAATTTAAAAATGGGCAAAAGACTTGCCTGAATAGACTTCCCCAAAGACGACACATGAATGACTTAAAACAACAAAAAAGTGCTCCACATCATTAGTCATTAGGAATATGCTAATTAAAACCACAATGGGATACCAAGACAAACCCACTAAATTGGCTATTAAAAAAGATATATAATATCAAGTGTTGGTGAGAATGCAAAGAAACAGGACCTTTTTTTTCCCCCAAAGAAACCAGAACCTTTATACACTGCTGGTAGGAATGTAAAATAGTACAGCCACTTCTGAAAACAGGCAGTTTCTTAAAAGTTAATTTATCATATGACCCAGCAATTTCATTCTTAGGAACCTAAAAAAAATGAAAACATATATCCACTCAAAGACTTGTCCATGAATGTTCAAAGGAACATCATTCATAAAAGTAAAAATTGTAAATGATCTAAGTGTCTAACAAGCAGTAAAAAAGTAAACCATATAGGGTATATCAATACAATGAAGTATCGTTCAGCAATAAAAAGAAACAAAATACTGATACATGTAGGCCATGGATAACCTCAAAAACACGGTGCCAAGTCAAAGAAGCCAGATGCAAACGACTACATATAGCATGACTCCTCCTTTTGGATGAAATGCCCAGAAAAATTTATAGAAACAGAAAGTAGATCAGTAGTTGCCTGAGGCTGAAGAAGGGATGTGGGAGCTCAGAGCAGACAGCTGACCACAAACAGGCTTGAGAAAAATTTTGGGGGTGATGGAAAAGTTCTAAAACTGGATAGTGTTGATGGTTGCACAACTCTGTAAATTTACTAAAAACCAGTCTTCTGTATAATTACATTAGGTTAATTTTACCCTATATTAAATTATACCTCAATAAAGTTGAAAAATGCAATTGGAGAGATTACCCTTCTTTAGCTAGCAATACACATTTTTCCATAATTCAATTATTTTCTTGAAAAAGATAATATATAATAAAAAAACTTACTGTACATATTAATCATATATTAACAATATCTGGGAATTCAAACACAAACATTATGATTTGTTGCTATTAACTAACTGTAACTTGGACTTGACTAAAATTTCTTGTGAGGAATAGAGAAAGCAATCATGTTATTTAAGCCAGCTCGTAATGCTGGCACCTGCATATAGTTAAAGACTATTTCACTTACCCTAGGATGGCAGTTATATTCAATATAATTACCTTGTTTTGGACAGAATCACTGACATATAGAGGTAGAAAGGTATTTTATAAGTATTCACCCAGGCACCCCAACAGCACACTTTCAAAGTTAATTGCAAAGCTTCCCAATCTTTCCAAGTCTTCTGACTTTCTTGCTCTTTCTGTGCAGTGCAGTGTGGTTATATTGAAAGAAGAAAATGATAGAAGATTATAAAGAATAATCACAGGGAAATATCCAGGTAACAGCAAAGATGATTAATTTTTCATCATATGAACAAATCTCTCATAACTCCAATTGTTGGTTCTTTTTATATTCTACAAAAAAAGGAAGAAAATTTTACAGAGCCTTTTGTATATTTATATCACTTAATACTCATACTCATGAAAGCATCTTTGTTACCTTATTTAATAAATGGAGAAGCTAAGGTTTAAAAGAACTTACCACTTGTGACAGGTAGAAAACTTATAAAGACAGAACTTTGAATTTATCTGATTTCAAAGCCCATGTCCATTTTCCCACACTTCTTTCAGATACTTTAAAGCAGTGACCCCCAAAACAATCCTTTTCAATAAATATTGTTTGTGTCCAATATTTACAAATTTTATTCGAAAAGTCACAAAACAGACACTTAAAAAGATTAAAAAAGTATGTCTGACGGTTCTAATTTCCTTTGCACAATGAGCTAAATTATCTTGGACACCCCATTTCACCTACCTCATCTTTTCCAGTAGATATATACCACTTTGGAAACCACTCTTCTAGCTACTACTACCGTATTTTTTCAGAACTGAGTATCATATCCTTTGAAATTTTCTTCTATTCTTAATACTTTACCCTCATTTAAAAGCTTTAACTCCTGTATTTCTAATTTCATTAATTCCTCTATTAAATTTGTGGGTTTTTTTAATGTTTATTTTGTGCTTTGAGAGAGAGAGAGAGAGAGAGAGAGAGAGAGAGCGCGCGAGAGAGAGTGAGCGAGCCAGGGAGGGGCAAAGAGAGAGGGAGAGAGAATCCCAAGCAGGTTCTACACTCAGCGCAGGGGTTACTAATTTTAAATCTTGGCCATTTTCTTGTCTATTCTTTTCTTTCTTGCTGTTTTGTTTTGTTTGTTTTAAATATCGTAGTCAAGGAAAACAACTCTGCCGGACAGATTTGGCCTGTAAGGCATCAGTTTGTGAGCTCTGAAAAGAACGTAATTTGTTCAACTGATGATGACAGATTATTTGGTTTGGTTCAAGGAATCCAAATATTACTTTCATTTTTTTAATTTGCTTCTTCTTGCCTTGTTCCTCAGGCTCATATCCATGCAACCCTTTCTATCTTTCCGTATAATACAATCACATTGGCTTTTAGTTCCAGAAAGTCTTCTTCCTGCTTTGCTGCCTTTATAAACCTTCAGCATGGAAAATTATCTACCTCCTCAAGTGTAAACTATCCCTTCCTTAATCCCTCAGGCTCTAATTCTTACTCTGACCACTGCCTCAGGGAAGCATCCCCCCACCTTTCCTAGATATATGTCCTCAGTTAAACATATTCTCAGGCACTCTGTGCTGTTCCCAAAAGCACTTGTAAACTATAATGAAATAACCATTTCTGTAACTAGTTGTTTAGTAACGAATTCCCTCACTGGACATCAAGTTATAAGAGGGCTGGAAATGGGTGTATCTTGTTCATTACTGTATGCTGATCAAGCACAGCAATGTAACATACATTGATTAAGTATTTGAAGGAAGGAATAAAGGTTCATTTCTTACTATCATATAGAAAGAAATGGAATTAAGTAAAAGCAAAAGTTGAACCTTTCCCTGGGATCAAAGGGGAGATTTTTGCTTTTAAAAAATTATATTCTTTATTCAAATTTCTGTATATACCTTTACTGAGCTTAACTACTCTATCAGTACCTCTAATCTATTATGTCTTCTAGATCTGTCTAGTACTAACAATGTTGTATTAAATCTAATACACACAGACACACACACAATATAACTGTATTTTGCCAAGCTGTCTTTACATTTCAAAATATTTTTTGCTTTATGTTTAGCCATTTGTTGAATTCATTAAAGTTTTTGCCTATTGTGTTTTCTTGACAGATTTCCTTTTATTTACCCATTTTCCCAATGTCTCTCTTTACCTGAGTTAGTATTTTAACTTTAAATTCTACCCTGTCTGGCATTAATAACAGTATTCCTATTTTCTTTTATTTTACTTTCTTTCACATTCTTAGCCTAACTGATCATTTGCATCTCCTCAAACACTTTTTATCTTTACTTTCCCTTGGTGATTTCCCTGCCTCAAGCTCTTTAAATATCATATATGCTAATGATGCCTGCCTGAACCCAGACCTCTTGTCTAAACTCCAGACTGGTATATCCAACTACTTACTTGACATCTCCATTTGGATGTCTAACAACCATTCCAAACTTGAATATTTTCAAAGTGAGTTCTTTTATTGTTCTTCACACTAGATCCTTCAGCAACATTCCCCATTTTGGTTAAGGACAATTCATTCTTCCTGTTGGTTTGGCCAATAATGTTGTTATTATCCTTGATTTCTATCTTTCTCACCCCACTTTTGGATCATGAACCTCTGTCTTCAAAATATGTCTGGAATTCAACCATTTCCAAGCAAACTTCCTCCCTATAGCCTCCTAATTGGTCTTTTCTACCCCTTTCACTCCTTGGCAATTTAACACAGAAGCCAGAGATTCTGTTAAAATATAAGCCAGATCATGTCACTCCTCTCTGATCAAAATCCTTCAATACATTCCTTTCTCATTCAGAATAAATGCTAAAATCTTTAAAATGATCTATAAGTTTTGAATATGAATCATAATATTTCTTAATCAGAAATTGGTTTTGATAATTCTTTACCCCTCAGTAAAATAGAGCCTGTATCTTATTTTAGAAAACATTATTTATGTAATTTAAGTATATTAAGTTGGTAAGAAAAGATGCAATGTTGACTTGGAAGCTAAAAAATTAAGCAAGGTATTCTTTGTCTTTCCTCAGATCTCATACATCTACAATATATACTTATATCTGAACTCAAGAAATGTCAGATGAAAGCAAATGGTTTTATACTGTTAATCATAAAACAAGTATTGAGAGATAATAGACATATTTAGAGGAAATAACGTTCACAGTTCTAATGTTAACAAGACCTACTCCTCCTTTCAAATCAAACCAATAAACATTCTGCTTGAGTTCCAGGAAAAGATCAACTTCAGTTATAGCTGCTCTGATTCTAACAATAATTGTTTAAATCTGTTCATGGTAGGAAATACATGAAACCCCTTTGCCCACTCTACCACCAATTCATTTTTCACTTGAATTTATACAGTCTAGGACAATTGGTGTGATTCGCTGTGGTGGATTAAAAGCAGCCACAAATTCTCTGCTGGTCCTCACACTGAGGTGAAGCCTAATTTCCCTCCCTTTGAATCTGGACTGACCTCACTGACTTTCACGGTGAATAAAATTCAGCAGAAATGACCTGGGATTCCCAAAGTTAAGTCGTAAGAAGCTTTGAAGCTCTCATTCAATCATTTTACACTCTGGGAGCCCTGATCCACCACGTCAAATGTCAGAGTACCACACATTCATGCAGGTATTCTGTGTTCTGTGATTCTATGCTCTGTTTGATGTCCCAGATGAGCCCAGCCTTTGGCCATCCCCACCAAGGTGGCACTCACTGAATGAAACCACCTTGGACCACACAGACCAGGCAGATGAATACCTCCAAGTAATCTCCATCAACACTACATGAACAGAGCTGAGCCCTACTTGAATTCTTGACCCACAAAATCATGAGACATAAGAAAATGGTTGTTAATTTAAGCCACACTTAATTATGGGGTACTTTGTTACCGAGCAACAAATGAATGGAACATTCAGAAACATTTTTATTAAGTGGGCAACAAAAGTTTTCATTTCAGATTTAATACAATCTGTAATTTCTTTTCCTTTTTTTTTTTGGAAACCAGATCTATTTCTTATTTTAACCTTATTTTCCACTTCACTCTTTAAAACTTAAAAATGACAGCATATAACTACTTTAATCTTTATGTGCTTAGGATAGCAAATTTTAAGGTTTTTAAAAGTTTTTGTAACAGCAAACTGGATTAGCTAGACTAGCTTCTGGAGGCATTAGCTAGACTAGGTTTTTTTTTTATTATTGATAATAACAGTGGCTAATGCCTGATATGCATGTTACTTGCTGCTTTACATTCATAAAATTTAACTGTCATGGCAATCTTACAACGTAAATATTATTCATTCACCAAAAATGTACTGAGTACCTACTATGTGCCAGGTATTGTTAATACAACTGTACACAAGATAATAACAGTGTTCTTGCCTTGTCCACAGTGTGCAGACTATTACAGAAACTGAAATTCTTCCAAGAGATTAAGCAGTTTGCCTAAATACACACAGCTAATAAGGAACAGAGTGAAGATATGGACTGAAATCTAAAACCCAACCTCTTACCAACTACATTTACTGCCTCAATACAATAAAAAAATTCTGTAATGCTGACAAACTACAAAACTATAAGAAGTGATATAAAATTTCCTCAAGAAAAATAAAAACCATCACATTTAGTGTTTTGTTAATAATTTATGAATAATTGATTTTATTTAATTCTAATTCAATAATCCCATACTAAATGCAGTTACAACACTTAAAGGATTAAAAACCTGGATATTAGTTCAAGAGAAAAAAAGCTGTTATCCAAAGTTAACAGCTATATTCATAGACTTCTACATTGTCTGATCTAGTCTGATTGATTACAATCAGACTATTAACAAATTTAAAAATTCTAAAGAAACAACAATAGATCTTTGTAGAAAGCAAAAACATGAGCAACAAATTATAACAATGCCATCTATAGGACAATTAATAGAATGCAGATAACTAACTGGAACTTGCAAACTCTTAACCATCTTCATTAGGAATTTATAGAATGAAAATTAATCATCAATAAAACCCTCAAAACTGGACCTTACCTACATGTTATAAGACTAGAAACTGGCAGGACTCAATTTGTAATTCTTATATAACTATATTTCACACCTACCAGTATTAGTTGGGTCCTACTGCTTAATAATATACAACCCTTTAAATCATATTCAAGCCAGAAAGTTAATATCTAATACAGACTTTACACAGAAAGCCCAAAATTCTCAAGACTAAACTAAGTTATAAGTAACTTCCATGCCTCCAGAAAAAACTTCTCCTAGAAATAAAATTTTACAAGAGTATTTAACAGAATACCTAAGTTGTAAAGTAACAGAAGTATTTCAAGTTTCAGGTCACAGAAAAAAGAATGAATATAAAGGTATGAAACAGGTCAATTTCTGCAAAGGATCTTAATAAGTAGTTTCTAACAAAAAATTATTTATCAAGAAGATTTAAAGATTACCCTAGTTACTAAATTAAGAGATATCAATAAAAATAATGCCCTCAACTTATTCATTCAGGGAAAGAAAAAAAAAATGTAAAATTTCTACCTGAGAGAGTAGCATCACTGGCTCACAGAAGCCAGCTTCAATTGGATTAGTTGCAACACATCTTTTCTTTAAAATGTATTTTTTCTTGTGCTCTGTCTCTCTCAAAAATAAAATGTATTTTTTCTTTAACTTTGTCTATAGAGATATTACTGGAAAGTACCTAAAAGTCCTTAAAGGTGGTGGAATAAAAAGCTGTAGTTCAAATCTACAAATATATTGCCTGACCTATCATCACTCACACTAAAATTCCCTTTACCAAAAGTAAGGTAAGGAAAGGTAAACCAGTTTACAAGGGTTTGCTTTTTGACATGTCATTTATCCTCTCAACGAAATTGCCATGGCACATAAAATTATCAAGTCTAGGTATAACAACACTATCAGATAAATTGAGTGAAATATGAACACCAGGCAAAAACGTGGACCTCAGAGAGGTTCTTACTTGCCTAACTTCATAAAATGAGTAAGTAGGAAAGTCAAATCCAGGACTCTGTGGAATAAAACCTCCCATAGGTTTTATATTACCATGTAGTAATCCCAAATATCACAGTAAAAAGCCAAAGTGATCCCAGAGAAATTAGATAGATATGTGCTTGGTACTTCCCATAGTACATACTAGGTTAAAAGTATAATACACACTAATAACTAAAGGAAAATCCAACCACAGTTTTGTTTCACACACAGATCTTACAGATTCAAAAAAAATCCTCTCTAAGAATATACTCCTGGGGCGCCTGGCTAGCTCAGTCAGTAGAGCATGCAACTCTTGATCTTGGGGTCCTGAGTTAAAGCCCCACACTGGGCACAGAGCTTACTTTAAAAAAAACAGAAAGAATGAAAAGAATATATTCCAAAAGTGGGCAACCTCAAAATGCTATTTAACCTATCCTAAGAATAACATGTTTTCCTTATTCAAATATCAAGCTAACAGATATGTTGAGGGTAAGAATTACAAGAAGACGGAAATTATAATAAAGATCCAATTTTTAAGAAATGGGTCAAAATCCAAGGTTATTAAATGAAAAACAAGGAAGTAGGAAATAGGCAGTAGAAAAAACTGGTAATATACTTTTAAGAACCATGCTGAGGAAAACACTGTATTTCAGCAATAAAAGAATCATTTATTTCACTTTACTAATGAGTTACATTTTATCAAAGCAATATAAAATTAAATAAAAAGTTTTAAAGCATTAATCATTAATCAATTTGTACTAGGGGCACCTGGGTAGCTCATTTGGTTGCGCGTTTGGCTCCTGATCTTGGCTCAGATCATGATCTCATGGTTCTTGAGTTTGAGCCCTGTGTCAAGCCCACCTCGGGCTCTGTGCTAACAGTACAGAGCTTCCCTGGGATTCTCTTTCTCTCCCTTTCTCTCTGCCCCTCCCCTGTTTGCATGTGCACTCTCTCAAAATAAATAAATACTTTATTTTATTACTTTTTAATTTTTTTAAGGTTTATTTTTGAGAGAGAGCACTAGTGAGGGAGGGGCGGAGAGACAGACACAGAATCTGAAGCAAGCTCCGGGCTCTGAGCTGTCAGCACAGATCCTGATGGGGGGCTCGAACTCACAAGCCATGAGATCAGGACCTAAGCCCAAGTCAGACACTTAATTGACTGAGCTACCCAGGCATCCCTATTTTATTATTACTTTTTAAGTTTATTTATTTATTTTGAGAGAGCAAGAGGGGGAGGGGCAGAGAAAGAGCATCCCAAGCAGGCTCCACACTGTCAAGGCAGAGTCCAATGAAGGGCTTGAACTCACGAACTGCGAGATCATGGCCTAAGCTGAAGCTGGACGCTTAACTGACTGAGCCACCCATGCACCCCAATAAATTTAAAAACAATTTTTTGGGGGGCACCTGGGTGGCTCAGTCGGTTAAGCCTCCGACTTTGGCTCAGGTCACGATCTCACTGTTTGTGAGTTCGAGCCCCTCGTCAGGCTCTGTGCTGACAGCCTGGAGCCTGCAGCCTACTTCTGACTGTGTCTCCCTATCTCTCTGCTCCTCTCCTGTTTACGTTCTGTCTCTCTCTCAAAAAAATAAACATTACAAATTAAAAAAAATTTTTTTTGTACTAATCACATTCATTTTGGAAAGCTGGCATTTTCATGAAAGAGCTTTATAAATTATAGGATTTTACTCTGTGGTAAATGAGTTCTCCTTTATCTAATTGAAAGCAAACTAAAATCCTTGCTATTTTATGTGTGTGTGGGGTTGCAAAATTGGTAAAAGTTAGTGATAGTACAGGCTTATCTTCCTAAGTTCTCAAGTTCTAAATCATCACTTTTGATTCTAACTTGGCAAGAACATAAAGCAAATTAATCCTCAGTAGAATGCTTATCTTCATTCCATGGTAAGGAAGAAGGCAGGCACAGTATTACCAGATAGTTCCAAGTGAAGAGTCCTTTTTACTTTGCTTTGGTGTGACTCTTGTAACAGGATAAATGTCATCAGACCATTATGGTTCTAATGGTAATTTTGCTATAGTTTTAAGATTTTAGCCTAGATTTTTACATCTCTCACTCCATTCTCAAAATAGTACTCAAACCAGAAGCAGTATGTACTCATGGAAATATCAGTAACGATTTTTACAGGAGATGAAATCTTATTTTTCAACGTACATATAGTGCACTTTAGGCCCAAGGGTAAAATGTAATATGGAATGAGTTTCTTTTGGTGGGTGTGAAGGGGTAGGGAGGCACTAAGAAATTAGCTAGAGAATTAGACTGTAGTAGTTGGCATTGAGAAAAGAATAAGATAATCGGAAAGTTTCTTAAAGAGGAGATAAAACTGATCCACTCTAAAATGTAATTTATAGGTCCTGAACGATAAGATCAAAATAGCAAGAGCAAAATATTTTGCAGCAGTCAAAGCAAAGAACTGGAATGGAGAGCAAAGTGGCCACAGTGACTTACAGAGAAGAGGCTGGGGAATACAGATCTCTATTTCTGAGTCTAGGTATGATACACATCTTCAAAGTTTGATATAAACATTATGGCTAAATATTATGGTTAAACCATTATTAAACAGTATAAACTTTTTAAGAAGTTGCTGAAAACTAGTCAATAAAGTATTTTAAGATGAGAGAATAAGCTCAGTCTTTGAAAAAAATTAGAAACTAACAAAAAGGTATGTAACGTCCCAGACACAGGTTAAAGATGCCATTGAAAAGTATGTAAGGTAGCCAGGCTACAGAGATGAAGAGTGCAGTGCAGAGAGGTGGCGTCCACAAGCAACACTTTTCTTTGCTGGAAAACAATTACAAAATGAGACCATTTTAATAGCCACTAGTAGCAAAGAAAACATAATATGCTATGTCCATTTTATAGAACACATATGAAACAGATTTGTAATTATCATTTAAGAACATTCTTTCTTGTTCTATAGTAATGTTTTTTATCATCAAAGAATACAAGTTCAGCTTACTAAATATAAAGCATCAACTCTAGACTTATGCACTCAGGTATCAAAAGTTGAGCGACACACGTGTCCTAACAACTTGATCATGACTCATTCAAGGTCTACTTGTGTGATTTCACCACATTCAAGTATCATCTGTGTACCATTATTTACTTAATATTTTTCTTTAAAATGGCTACTTATTGAAATGCTCTGATAAATAGGATGCTTATAACAAGTGCTTCTCAAATGACACAAACCTATATGCCCTTCAGTTCTCCTATCATCAATGTATGCCATTTTAGTCTTTGAAAACATTTGCATTTGTGTCACTTGAGATGCTTTTTCTTTCTCAAACTTCTCCTTTTTACCCATGATCAGGGGTGTAATGTGCAATAGTTTTATTTTTCTGGTATTTGTATACCTTATCCCTCCCAGAGAAGCTGCTTGATGTAATAACTTAAAAATAATGAGAACCTGTAATAGAGATCATGCAAGATATAAATATATTAATGTGATACTGACAACTGACAGATGGAAAGGCTATCTTTTATTCTGAAGTTATCTTTCCTACTTTACCCTTTTGTAAAGTTAAAATGTCCCCTCTAAGCAACATAAAAAGTTGGCAGTCCCATAGTAAAATTTAACTGGTTGGTAAAATTCACTTAAAAAAAATCACCTTTAGTGAAAACACTCATATTAAACATGCTGACAGTTCCAATACAAAAACGAGATGGCTTTAAAGTTTCAGAGAAAGTTGTCTGTTTCTTCCTAACTAAATCAGTAATTCAGTAAATAATTTTGGAAACAAGAGTCACCTTCTTCTAACTTACCAGAAAAAAAATCCAAATATCTAAAGGAACTTGTAAAAAAGAAGAAACCTTCCAGATGGTAATTATCTACCTTTACTACAGAATCTACTTCAAATGTGGATAAAGTATACTGAGAAAAGAAATTCCACTAATTTTTTTTCATCAGGAAATAGATGGGAAAAAAAGAAAGGAAAATTACCACAAATGAAATGACAAGGGCAATTCATTTGCAACAACAGAGTGCAGTTATTCCACATATATTTTTCCATGGAGATAATGATGTGGTAGAGAAATGGATACCAGATGCATTTCTTTATGTCTGTGTTCTACCAATGATAATAAATGATGAAGTATGATTTCATTGACTTATAAGCTAACAGCCAGATCCTTAGGGAATTTGATGCTGTGCAAAGAATTTCTGGTGTTCAATTAGCACCACTTTTACAAAAAATGAAGGCAACTCTGGAAATTCTTAGGCATGCGTTTACCACATACCACTATGTGGTAAGATTTACACTGTCTTTATGTATCAAAGCAAAGGTCAGAAACCATTTAAATGAGACTGATGAACAGGAGCTGGCAATTTTTTAAGCCTCTTTTGACTTTAACTGAACAAAAGTTAAGTTAAAGAAAGTTACTGACTTAACTGTTTCAGACATGTCAACCTTTACACAGATTGTTAATATTAAAATGTAATCATACAAATAGTGAAAGTTTTACTTCTTCCTTACCAATTTGGATGCTTTTTACTTCTTTTTGTTGTCTGACTGCTGTGGCTAGGACTTCCAATACTATGCTGAATAAAAGTGGTAAGACCGGACATCCTTGTCTTGTTCTTGACGTTAGGGGAAAAACTATCACTATGTGCAGATGATATGATACGATACTATATGTTAAAAACCCTAAAAACCTCACCAAAAAACCTACTACAACTGATAAATGAATTCATTAAGGTTGCAAGATACAAAACCAATATACAGAAAACCATTGCACTTCTGTACACTAATAATTAAACAGTAGAAAAAGAAATTTAAAAAACCAATCCCATTTGCAGCTGCACTAAAAATAAAAAAACCTAAGAATAAACTTAACTACAGAGGTGAAAGACCTGCACTCTGAAAACTATGAAACAATGATGAAAAATATTGAGGTTGACACAAAGAAACAGAAAGACATTCTATGCTTATGGATTGGAAAACAAATATTGTTAAAATGTCTATACTACCCAAAACAATCTACACATTTAATGCAGAACCTATCAAAATACCAACAGCATTTTTCACAGAACTAGAAAAGATAATCCTACAATTTGTATGGAACCACAAAAGACTCCAAATAGCCAAAGGAATCTTGAAAAAGAAAAACAAAACTGGAGGGATCACAATTCCAGACCTCCAAGTTATATTACAAAGCGGTAGTACTCAAAGCAGTATGGTACACTAGTACAAAAACAGACACACAGATCAATGGCACAGAAAAGAAAGCCCAGAAATAAACCCATAATTTTACGGTTAATTAGTCCTTGACAAAGAAGGCAAGAATATGCAATGGAAAAAAAAGACACTTTCTTCAACAGACTGTGTTGGGAACACTGGGCAGCTACATGCACAAGAATGAAAATGGACCCCTTTCTTACCATACACAAAAATAAACTCAAAATGGATTAAACACCTCAAGGTGAGTCCTAAAACCATAAAAACCCTAGAAGTGAGCACAGACAGTAATTTCTCTCACATTGGTCACAGCAACACCTTTCTAGATATGTGTCCTAAAGCAAGGGAAACAAAAGCAAAAGTTACTGGAATTACTTCAAAATATAAAGCTTCGGTACACCAAAGGAAAAATCAACAAAACTAAAAGACAACCCACTTGGAATAGGAGAAGATATCTGCAAATGACATATCTGATAAAGGGTTAGAATCCAAAATATATACAGAACTTGTATAATTTAACACCTAAAAACCAAATAATCCAATTAAAAATAGACACATAAACAGACACTTTTCCAGACAGGACATACAGATGGCTGACAGACACATGAAAAGATGGTCAACATCACTCATCATCAGGGAAATGCAAATCAAAACCATAATGAAATATACCTCACACCTGTCAGAATGGGTAAAATCAAAAACTCAAGAAACAACAAGTGTTGAAGAGGATAAGAAGAAAGAGGAACCCTCTTGCATGGTTGGTGCAAATGCAAACTGGTGCAGCCACTGTGGAAAACAGTACAGAGGTTCCTCAAAAAATTAAAAATGGAACTACCCTACGATCCAGGAATCATACTACTGGGTATTTACCCAAAGAATATGAAAACACTAATTCAAAGAAATATATGCACCCTATGTTTAAAAAAAATTTTTTTACATTTATTTATTTTTGAGACAGAGCCAAGTGGGGGAGGGGGAGAGAGAGAAGGAGACACAGAATCCGAAGCAGGCTCCAGGCACTGAGCTGTCAGCACAGAGCCTGACACAGGGCTTGAACTCACAAAACGTGAGATCATGACCTGAGCCGAAGCCAAATGCCCAATCCACTGAGCCACCAGATGCCCCTATGCATCTTATGTTTATTGCAGTATTATTTACAATAGCCAAATTATGGAAGCAACAAAGTGTCTATGAATAGATAAATGGATAAAGAAGATGTAGTATGTATATACAATGGAATATTATTTAGCCATAAAAAAGAAATCCTGCCAGTTCTAACAACACGGATGGATTTAAGAGTATAATGCTAAGTGAAATAAGCCAAAGAAAGACAAATATCATATGATTTTAGTCACATGTGAAATTGAAGAAAAGAAAACAAGGGAACGAGGTAAACAAACCAAACCAACCAACCAAACAACAACCAAAAAACTCACAGATTCTTAACTACAGAGAACAGATGGTTACTAGAGGGGAGGTAGGTGGGGGCATGGGTAAAATAGGTGAAGGGGATTAACAGCATACTTATCTTGATGAGCACTGAGTAATATATGGAACTGTTGACTCATCAAATCATACACCTGAAACTAATATAACACTATGTTAACCAGACTTGAAAAAAATTAAATTTTAAAGAAAGAAAAATAAATAAATAAAATGTAATCCTCTCCCTTTGATGCTACAGTTAAGAGACAGCTTCAGTGTTTTTTCATAATGGTATTATTTTTGAAAAAATTCCCATCAAGAATTACTGGAGCAAAAAAAAAAAAAAAAAAACAACTATTGAATCTGTCTATACTGACCTCAGAACGTGATCTAATAAGATAATACAAAAGTATTATAATTTACCAAACTTGATAAGAAGAACTATGTAGGAAGAGTCTGTATAGGAATCAAGTCAATTTGAGGAATATGGTTAATTGATTTTGTCTAATAGATTTAGATCAAACATCCTAAGATTAAATATTAAAAATGAAGTTTTCTATTGTTTGTCGTTCTATTCAAATTTTTATTAGAAATTAATTTTGAGCCATACCTTAGAAATACAAATGTTACTAAAGTTTATACAGGTTTAATTAATCTATGTATACATTTCACATGTGTTTAAGACAAAAAAAATTTTTTGGATATCTGTTTAGAAATACATTAGAATTTATACCTCTGAAAAATGTCCAAATAAATGCCCAAGAATAAGGAAATGGTTATATACTGGGTTCTATACAAGTGTTTGATAAACCACACTCAGAAAAATACTACCCAATGCTATTTTAATGGCAAATAATATAAATTTTTGAAAGAAAAATAAAAACTTCCTGAGGAAACCCCTTTTAAAAAAATCTCAAAAAAGCTCTGAGTTTAAAATAGTTTTTAAAAGTAGCTATTGTTAAAATTAAAACAGCAAAGCAAAATCTGAAAACTACATAAGCTCTCCAAATGATAATATTCTATAAGCAAACTACTAAACTTCCCTCAAATTCAGGTTACATTTACTATACAGTTTTGAAGATAATAAATAAAAATGGGTTATGTGAGAAATAGTCAATATTATAGCAATAAGCCATTTCCTGGCACTAAAATTGATAAAAAAATTATTTTCTTACAATTTAATAAGCAGAATTATGGCAACAGTTGGCATTATCCATAGATTTTAAGACTATCAACCACTATTTCTTTGAGACGAACTACAAAATATGACAGACATTTATTGGTCACCAAATATCCATGTGCTCTCCACATGACCCAGACTCTACCCAATAGGGCAGAGCCATGTAACTGGTTCTGGCTAATGCACCACAAGTGGAAATGACCTGTATGTCATTTCACAGCTGAAATATTTAAGAGACAATGGGAAAACCCTCCAGCTCTTTCTTTTCCTGTGGTGGTCACTGTGGAGGTCAAATGTTCCAGATGTGCCATTACATGCTGTCAGAAACTCCCATCACTCTGGCTTCTTGAGCTACTGGGTGAAGCAGTTCTCTTCACTAAACTGTGTAAATTTAATGTATAAATTGTGTTGATAAATTGTATTGGCTAAGTAATATGAGCAAGAATAAACTTTGGTTGTGGATTATAGTGTAAACTTACCCTATCCTGACTTACAGTGTTTATTAATAATAAATTATAATAATTCTGGTCCATTCATTTAGTAGGCTTGGCTCAAAGAGAAGAACCCCATGATAGGCCATTTGCTTTATGTCTAAACTATTTCCCATAATCAATGAATAAAACACAAACATTTAATAAAAACAATTTTATCCAACTTCTAATATGTAACCATACTAAAAAGTATATTAAGAATACTAGACATTTTCACTTAACTAAAAAACTCTTGTAATACAAACTCACATTTGTTTTAAAAAAATTTTTTTAACATTTATTTATTTTTGAGACAGAGAGACAGCATGAACAGGGGAGGGTCAGAGAGAGAGGGAGACACAGAATCTGAAACAGGCTCCAGGCTCTGAGCTGTCAGCACAGAGCCCGACGTGGGGCTCGAACTGACGGACCGCAAGATCATGACCTGAGCCGAAGTCGGCCGCTTAACCGACTGAGCCACCCAGGCGCCCCTCACATTTGTTTTATACCTTATTTTTGTTTTATTCCTTTCTCTCTTTACATATACAGTACTTACTTTTATGTGTGTGTGCCAAACCACCGAGTTAACTGCATTATAACACTGCACCCTAAGAAAAAGGACATTCTCCTCCAGAATAATAAATTGCCACACTTAAATTTAACACTGATACAATTATCTAATATATAATCTATATTCAATTATCCCAATAACATCCTCAAAAGTGGCCATCCAGGATCACTCAATCAATTAATCAAGGATCACACTATATTTGATTATCACGTCTCTTTTAGAACAGTTCCTCAATCTAATGTTTTTAATCTTTCAAGGCACTGATATTTTTGAAGACTTAATGCCAATTGTTTTGCAGTCTTTCTCAATTTGAGTTGCTTTGATTTTTTCCCTCATGATTAGGTTCAGATTAAAAGAAACTGTGTTGTTAAAATTTTTTAAAATTATAGAAAGTAAACCACAACAAATCTTGGCTAGTGGGGACATCACCAAAAGCAATGAAGAAGGAATGGGTTTTTAATTTTTTTTTAACGTTTATTTATTTTTGAGAGAGACAGACAGACAGAGACAGAGCGTGAGTGGGGAAGGGGCAGAGAGAGAGAGACACACACACAGAATCTGAAGCAGGCTCCAGGCTCTGAGCTGTCAGCACAGACCCTGACACGGGGCTCGAACTCACAAAACAGTGAGATCATGACCTGAACCAAAGTCGACGCTTAACCAACTGAGCCACCCAGGCACCCCTGATGAAGGAATGGGTTTTTTAACTCTATAAGACATACTCTTAATGGCAAACACTAACCGCTCTTACTTTGAACCTGCATGCTGATGACTCTCAGTCCTGACCTCTCCCTAAGCCTGAGGCTTATATTATCAACTGACTGCTGGACATCTTCAACTGACTGTCCCACAGACAATTCAAACTTAAGATGTTCACAACTCATCTCAGCCACAAAGCTTAATGCAACCACTCTCCTTCCTCCCACATTCCTTTTCTTTTTTAAAAATTAATTATTTATTTTGAGAGAGAGGGAAAGTGAGAGAACTCACATGCACCCAGGACACAGAGGGAGAGAGACAATCAATCCCAAGCAGGCTCCTCACTGTCAGTGCAAAGCCTAATGTGGGCTCGATCTCACAAACCGTGAGATCATGAGATGCTTAACTGAGTCACCCAGGCGCCCCTCCCATATTCCTTTTCTAAATTAAGTATCAGCACCTCTGGGACACAGCAAAGGCGGTCATCAGAGGCAAGTATATAGTAATCCAGGCATTCCTAAAGAAGGAAGAAAGGTCTCCGATATACAACCTACCTTTACACTTAAAGAACTAGAAAAAGAACAGCAAATAAAATCCAGACCCAACAGATGATGGGAAATAATAAAGATTAGCCCAGAAATTAATGCTATCAAAAAACAAAAACAAAAACAAAACCCCAGAACAGATCAATGAAACCAGGAGCTGGTTCTTTGAAAGAATTAGCAAAATTGATCAACAACTAGCAAGTTGGATCAAAAAGAAAAAGGAAAGGACCCAAATAAATAAAATCAAGAACGAAAGAGGAGAGATCACAACCAACACAGCAGAAATACAAACAATAAGAGAATACTGTGAGCAATTATATTTCAATAAAATGGGCAATCTGGAAGAAATGGACAAATTCTTAGAAACATATAAATTACCAAAACTGAAACAAGAAGAAATAGAAAATTTGAACAGACCCATAACCAGTAAAGAAATCAAATTAGTAATCAAAAATCTCCCAAAAAACAAGAGTCCAGGACTGGATGGCTTTCCAGGAGAAATTCTACCAAACATTTAAAGAAGAGTTAACACCTATTCTTTTGAAGCTGTTCAAAGGACAGAAATGGAAGGAAAACTTCCAAACTCATTCTATGAAGCCAGCATTACCTTGATTCTAAAACCAGACAGAGACCCCACGAAAAAGGAGTAGAATTTATACCTGGGATGTAGGGCTGGTTCAATATCTGCAAAACAATCAATGTGACACATAACATCAATAAAAGAAGGGACAAGAACCACATAATCCTCTCAACAGATTCAGAGAATGCATTTGACCAAATACAACATCCTTTCTTGATAAAAAGTAGGGATAGAAGGATCATACATCAAGATCACAAAAGCCATATATGATAAAGACCCACCACTAATATCATCCTCAATGGGGAAAAACTGAGAGCTTTCCCCCTAAGGTCAGGAACAAGACAGGAATGTCCACTCTCACCACTGTTATTCAACACAGTATTCGAAGTTCTAGCCTTAGCAGTAAGAAATAAAAGGCATCCAAATCAGCAAGGAGGAAGTCAAACGTTCACTCTTCACAAATGACATGACACTCTATATGGAAAACCCAAAAGATTCCACCAAAAAAACTGCTATAACTGATGCATGAATTCAGCAAAGCCACAGGATATAAAATCAATGCACAGAAATCGGTTGCATTTCTATACACCAATAATGAAGTCATGAAAGAAATCAAGGAATCGATCCCATTTACAACTGCACCAACACCATAAAATACCTAATAAACCTAACCAAAGAGATCAAAAATCTATACACTGAAAACTATAGAAAGCTTATGAAAGACACTGAAGACGACACACAAAAAAGTGGAAAAATATTCCATGCTCATGGATTGGAAGAACAAATATTATTTAAATGTCAATACTACCCAAAGCAATCTACATATTCAATGTAATCCCTATCAAAATAACACCAGCATTCTTCACAGAGCTAGAACAAACAATCCTAAAATTTGTATGGAACCAGAAAAGACCCTGAATAGCCAAAGCAATCCTGAAAAGGAAAACCAGAGCTGGAGGCCTAATAATCCCGGACTTCAAGATGTATTACAAAGCTATCATCATCAAGACAGTATATGGTACTGGCACAAAAACAGACACTTAGAGCAAACGAACAGAATAGAGAACTCAGAAAGGGACCCACAAACGTATGGCCAACTAATCTTTGATAAAGCAGAAAAGAATATCCGATGGAATAAAGAGTCTCTTCGGCAAATAGTGTTGGGAAAACTGGACAGCGACGTGCAGAAAAATGAACCTGGACCACTTTCTTACACCATACACAAAAATAAACTCAAAATGGATGAAAGACCTAAACATAAGACAGGAAGCCATCAAAATCCTAGAGGAGAAAGCAGGCAAAAATCACTTTGACTTCGACCACAGCAACTTCTTACTCAACACATCTCTGGAGGCAAGGGAAACAAAAGCAAAATGAACTACTGGGACCTCATCAAGATAAAAAGCTTCTGCACAGTGAAGGAAACAATCAGCAAAACTAAAAGGCAACCAACAGAATGGGAGAAGATATTTACAAATGACATATCAGATAAAGCGTTGTAACCAAAATCTATAAAGAACTTACCAAACTCAACACCCAAAAAACAAATAATCCAGTGAAGAAATGGGCAAAAGACATGAATAGACACTTTTCTTAAGAAGATATCAGATGGCTAATAGACATATGAAAAAATGCTCAATATCACTCATCATCAGGGAAATACAAATCAAAAAACCACAATGAGACACCACCTCATACCTGTCAGAATGGCTAAAATTAACAACTCAGGCAACAAAGATGTTGGCAAGGACGCAGGGAAGGAGGATCTCTTTTGCACTGCTGGTGGGAATGCAAACTGGAGCAGCCACTCTGGAAAACAGTATGGAGGTTTCTCAAAAAGTTAAAAATAGAACTATCCTACAACCCAGCAACTGCACTGCTAGGTATTTATCCAAGAGATACAGGTGTGCTGTTTTGAAGGGGGCACATGCACCCCAAGGTTTACAGCAGCGCTATCGACAATAGCCAAAGTATGGAAAGAGCCCAAATGTCCATCGACAGATGAATGGATAAGGAAGAGGTGGTATGCGCGCATGCGCACGCACACACACACACACACACACACACGCACGCACACACGCACACTGGAGTAGTACTTGGCAATCAAAAAGAATAAAATCTTGCCATCCGCCGCAACGTGGATGGAACTAGAGGGTGTTATGCTAAGTGAAATTAGTCAGAGAAAGACAAATATTATAGGACTTCATTCATGTGGAATTTAAGATACAAAACATAAACATAAGGGAAGGTAAGCAAAAACAATATAAAAACAGGGAGAGGATCAAAACATAAGAGACTCTTAAACATAGAGAACAAACTGAGGGTTGCTGGAGGGATTGTGGGTGGAGGGGGTAGGCTAAATGGGCAAGGGGCATTAAGGAAGACACTTGTTGGGATGAGCACTGGGTGTTACACATAGAGGATAAATCACTGGAATCTACTCTTGAAATCATTATTGTACAATATGCTAACTTGGATGTTAATTAAAAAATAAAATAAATAAAAATAAATTCAGTATCAGCACTTCATCCAATCTCTGAAGCCTAGTCAAGACACTTCCCTCTGCCTTACCCCACATCACACAAGACACCAAAAAGACCTACCAGTTTAATATGTATTTTTAAAACCATTTTCGTTCTTACTATACTGCCTTTGCTCTAGTATTTTAGGATATGTTTCCTAGACTCTTACAATAGCTTACGTGGATCCCACCTTCCAGTCTTACAATCTTTAGATGTAGCTTTCTCATTGTACCACACTAATATATTCAAAACACAAATTTAATCAAATAGCTCACTCTTAAAATGCTTCAATGGTTCCTCTTCAAGAATAGAATGAAGTTCAAACTCAGCATAGCCTACAAGGCTTTACAAAACTGATTGGCTATCTACATCTCCACTACTTCTTGACTTGCTCTTGATGCTTTTTTTCAGTTATACTATTTTTCCTAACTTTAATCACTGGATATCATTTTTATAATTTTTGCCAATTTCCCTCTGGGGCAAAAGATATTTCATGGGGGTAGAAGAACAATGACATTTAAAGTTCATTACTTCTTCCTATGTAAATTTCACAACAAATAGTTTGAGCAGGAAATATTTGCTTAGCCCCTATGCTAGGGGTACGGTATTCTATGAAGTACTATGAGAGATACAAAAACATTTAGACATGTACCCTGCTCTAGGAAATTTCCAGTGAATGTAATTTTTTTAAAAGGTACATATATAATTACAGGTAAGTAGCAAAGCACAAGGGTCATAACAAGATCCAAAGAAGTTCAGACAAAGGAGAAATTATTTTTGAGTACAAACGGTTGGAAAGAAATCAGGGAAGATTTCCTAGAGGAGGTGGCAGCTAGTGCCTTGAAGAATGTGAAAGGTTTGGGTATGAGTGTGAGGGAAATAATCACAGTTACTGCCAACTCACTTTCTGCAAGGCAACTATTCTAAATTTGTTCTGCCCCCACACACGTTAGGAATATGACACTTTCCTTTAGTAATAATGGCTCATTAAAAATGATTCTTCAGGGCACCTGGCTAGCTCAGTCTGTACAGCATGTGACTCTTGATCTCAGAGCTGTCAACTCAAGCCCCACATTGGGTGTAACTTAAAAACTGAAATCTAAAAAAAACAAAAACAAAAAACCAACCTGATTCTCAAAGGGAGAATAGTAATAAGCGGATGCCCTCTCAGAATCTCATGAGTATCCTTTGGGAAAAAACTCTCAAGGTGTCTTGCCCTTGGTGCTACTTCTTATAAATGGGAACCTCTGCTCTTAAGAGGACACCTGACCAAATTCTAGCAAGTTTCTCCAGATTTCTACAGTCTCAATACAATGGTAGTCTAGACATACATCAAAATAACAAAATCTTTTTCATCTTAGTTCAGCTAAGAATTTCTCAAAGGGAAGATGAGTGACAAAAAAAGAATAAAACAAACCAAGAACTTGCAGATATTAAAAGAGCAGACATGCTTATTCATTATAGAATTCCTATACGAAAACACAACTCACCACACAACCTCTTCCCATAAATCCATTTTAAATCTTCGCTATAATAAAATCCTCCCTCCTGGAAGAGTTGAGTCAGTGTACAGCTTATATGATAATTTTTTAGGGCTAGCCCACAGTACTGAAACACAGTAGTAATAGCTCCTGTATCTCCCTTTTCTTTTAACCTTCTCTACCTACTAAAAAAAAAAAGTTAGGATGAAAGTTTCTTTCGTTACAGAGTGAAGAGACACAAAGTGCAAATTATTGGGGTATACGGTCTACAAATGGAAATATATAAACACAAAACTGCTTCTGCCAGCACATTTAAGATAATAGCTACTAATCTTGACTATCATATGCTCAAAAGACACTGCTTAGCATTGAAGTGGAACAGGCTAAAGCTGACAAAAGGAGACCAGTTTCATAGGCTACTATAATAATCTGAGGATGAAGAAATGAGGATATGAACTAGGGTAAAAGCAGTAAGAACAACAAAGTTATATATGGGAAAGAAGTTCTGCAGGTTGGGTCCTACCACTAAAGTGAAAACATGGGAGAAAAAAGAAAGTCAAAACGTGACAAATTTTGAGACTAGGGTACCCGTGAAGATAGTATGGCTTATTGTGTCATTAATTACTAGGTTTTTTTCAAAGTCTTTCTGGGGACAGATTCAAGAGGTAGGCTTTTTTTTTTTCAGTGCAACTGGGTTGTCTAAAGGAAGAAATAAAGGTAAATGATGGAGAAACTAACTGTGCTAGAAGAACAAAGTATTATTGTTTATTTTGCAACCTTTGAAAGTCTTGGTTCTACTTTTTAATATTTTCATTTAAAAATATTTATTCTTAAAATTTTTTAATGTTTTTATTCATTTTTGACAGACAGAGCACTAGCAGAGAAGGGGCAGAGAGGGAGGGAGACACAGAATCTGAAGCAGGCTCCAAGCTGAGCTGTCAGCACAGAGCCTGACGCAGGGCTCGAACCCATGAACTGTGAGATCATGACCTAAGCCAAGGACAAAGGCTCAAAAGACTGAGCCACCCAGGAACCACTAAAAATTTTTTAAAAATCACCTTCTAGGCCTCACTTACCCATACACACATGCATGTACACACATATCATTTTAAATGTTTATTTATTTACTTTTAGAGAGAGAGAGCGCAAGAGTACATGAGGGCAGGGGAGGGGCAGAGAGAGAGGGAGAGAGAATCCTAAGCAGGCTTTGTGCTGTCAGAACAAAGCCTCAGGCCTGGCTGGAACTTATGAACCGCAAGATCACGACCTTCGCCAAAATCCAGAGTCAGCCACTTAACCAACTGAGCCGCAGAGGTGTTCCCCCACATATTTTTATTCCAAACCTGGGATCATACTAATAATCATACTATTCCAACTTGCACTTTTTCTTTAATAATATATTATTTGTTAACAATTTATCCAGTAAATGTAGTCCTACTGCCTTAAAAAAAAAGAGATGTATGTTATGCAGCACAAAGTATTTAATCACTATTTATAACCAGTTGGGTGGGGTTTTACTCTTGATTGTTTTTGTTTGTTTGTTTGACTTCTATTTATTTACATTGGGCTACTACCAATAATATTGCAAATGCACATCCTAAAACATGAATTTGTATGCCCTCCAAGATTTCTACTGGCTACATTCCTTAAAGTGGGGTTAATGAGAAATAGACATGAGCATTTTAAATTTTGATTGAAACAGTACTGCAAAATTACCCTTCAAAAAGACTGCAGCAAGTCCTCTCCTGCACTTATAAACCATTAACTGTTGGAATGAAAAGGACCCAAATCCCTCCCATTTGTTTCCCTAATAACACTGAACCCTAATCCTCTTCACTCATGTCCACTGTGAAGTTTCAATCTAAACACTACAAAATGAAATTAACCTATTTTTAAAAGAGCTAACTGGCATTTTTCTATAGTATACCACTGAATTCTCAATGGAAGGTGGTACTCACTCATCAACCGCAGAAAACTGTGAGAGCATTTTTGGTATTCATAATACCTGAGAGTTGTAACTGGCAGTAGTGAGTGGAACACTAAACCACAGAGTAGTCCAGCGCAATGAATGTTTGCCCCAAAATGCCAACAGCACTCACCCACCTTTGGTTGGGAAATACAGAACTAGACAATTAGGGTACGCTGCTCAGCTGCAATTGTAAAAAGTCTGGAAAGACAGTCAACAGGCTGACGTGGGGATATGGTATCAATTTTCAGGATGAGATACACATAAAGTAATAGTTCCGTGAAGTATTTACAATATTAGAAATTCCCTTTCCTTTACCTCACTTCTTAGGTAAAGCTTCTAGACTAAAGCGCTCACATCTGATTATTTCTGAAATTCTCTGCTTAAACTGTGTAATATTGTGGCTTACTGATATACATTGGGTTTGTTTTTTGTTTTTTTTTTTTTTTTTTGGTCTCCAAGATTTAATACACAGGTTTGGCAATGGCTCCTACTATATTCTGGATGCAATTTTGGACACTGAAAAAAGGAAACTGAAAACAGAATTCACAGATTATTTTTAAAAAGATGACTGAAGTTCTTCAGTTATTTCTTCTTTTTTTAAATTTTATTTATTTTTTAATTTTTTTAAATGTTTTTATTTGTTTTTGAAGGAGAGAGTGACAGAGCACGAGCAGGGGAGGAACAGAGAGAGAGGGAGACACAGAATTCGAAGCAGGCTCCAGGCTCTAAGCTGTCAGTACAGAGCCCAATGAGGGGCTCAAACTCAGGAACTGTGAGATCATGACCCCGGCTGAAGTCGGACGCTTAACTGACTGAGCCACTCAGGCGCCCCAGTTATTTCTTCTTTTTAACGTTTGTTTATTTTTAAGAGATAGAGTGAGACAGAGTGTGAGCAGGGTAGGGGTACAGAGAGATGGAGACACAGAATCTGAAGCAGGATCCAAGCTCTGAACTGTCAGCACAGAGCCCAACACGGGGCTCAAACCCACAAACTGTGAGATCACGACCTGAGCTGAAGTTGGACGCTTAACTGACTGAGCCACTCAGGCACCCCTTCAGTTATTTCTTCTAAAGTGGTATCTTTAATGCCTTTTTATTTCTCAAAATCATAATTTCCTTGTGGTCCTAATTCTATGTTCCCTATAGTACCTGGACAGTAACCAACTATACAATATACAAGGACAGCTCAGTAAGTTTTGAATACAAATTTGGCTTTAATACTAGGAAATTTTAAAAACAAATCTCAATGAAGACTGGTTTCTGATTTAGGAATCTTCTATAGGACATAATCTGAAGAGGGCCAAAAACATAAAAGCAAATAAAACCTAAACACCTATAATATATAAAAATGTGGTTTGTTCTCCCCATAGTCAAAGGGCTACCATATGTAAAGTTAACTTAGATATACTTGATTTGTTTTAGCTGCAGACAGTAAGATTAAAGAATTTTTAAGCAAATACTATAACATCCTGTGATCTCATCTCTTTACACTCAAATAAGGACTTTTATTTTAAAAAATTGTCTTTCAGCATGTAAACATTTTACATAGTGGCAGTTGAAGGGTATATAATATTTCTGTATTATATACATATTATATATATATTATGTACATTATATTAAATGTAATCTTTCTTTGTGTTAACTATATTGCCTTTCAAAAGGTTGCCTAATGCCACCAGAAATAAATATATTGGTTTTGCTGTGCCTTGTCAACATTGGGTATTAGCTCTAAAGCACGTCTTTCTTGCAGAAGGTAGGTCCCCGTTTGGCTACGGGTAAAATGTCTTATCAAAATTGTTTTAGATTTTAAAAACTAGTTTTCAACTGTTCATTTATAATTTGTACTTTTATTTGTGTTAATTGTTCTTTGCTCATCTTTCTACTGAAATCTTGATGATTTTCATCTGAATTATCAAGTATTTATTTTAGTTATTACCTTTCAGGCCTGTTCTTCAGAAGCATCTTTGAGATCTAATGCTTTTTCCTTTTTTTCTAAAGGTAATATATGCACATTATAAATATGTTTAGGATACAGATAAAAGCAGAAAATGCCTATAATCCTGTCACTCTAATGTAACTACAGTATGTTTTGGCATATCTTCTGGCCTTTTCTGAGCAAATGCATTTCTGTTTTAATCATATTGCTCCCACAATATTTTGTTTTCTAAGTAAGGTGGGATAATGCATATGATAATACGCTTCTTAAAGCTTTAACCTTCACTTGGAATCTTAGATAAAACTATAAATAAACATTTTAATTTCTGATAGCTACATAATCCTATTTTTCTTATCACTTAACTGAATCTTCCATAAAGAACACATATTACATACACTCTTGCAGAGGTGTTGGGAGGGTTAAAAGAGAAGAAGTACATGAAATTCACTCAACAAAATATTCCGCAATTATGACACCAAGAACAGAATAAAGTTCTTTTTTAATAAAGACATCATGACAACTAATGTCTATCTAGGCAATTCAGTACTCTAGAACCTTGCTACTCTAACTTGGAAAATGACCGGGAATACCATACCACCTGGGAGTTTGTTAGAAATTCAGACTTTCACGGTTAAGCGGCTGACTTCAGCTCAGGTCACGATCTCGCGGTCCGCGAGTTCGAGCCCCGCGTCGGGCTCTGGGCTGATGGCTCAGAGCCTGGAGCCTGCTTCCGATTCTGTGTCTCCCTCTCTCTCTCTGCCCCTCCCCTGTTCATGCTCTGTCTCTCTCTGTCTCAAAAATAAATAAACGTTAAAAAAAAAAAAAATTTAAGAAATTCAGACTTTCAGACCCTATTCTAGATCTAATGAAACACAATCTGCTTTTAAAATGATGCTCAGTGAACTCACAGCAATGCTTCTTAAACTTGACTACATACTTGAATCACCTGGAAAACTCTACTTATGCCTTGGGTGCCATCCCTGGAAATACTGATTTCATTGTCAAAAAAGTAAGAGCTGGGAATCAAGATTTAAAAGTCACCCTCCAGATGACTTTAATATGCAACAAAGTTTGAAACCACTATTTTAGAACACAGACCCCTAAAGTGACACAATAAAATGAATAAAATCCACAGTCTACGTCACCACCTGTGCAAACAAATATACCACAGCATTTTTAGCACTACTTTGAAACTCATTCATATTTCTTGTGGATCAATTTTCCTACACCAAGATCGTGCTTAAAAAGCTATCATTCCCTCAAAAGAACATAAAGGTTTAACTTCCAGAAAATATTCACAATTTACAACTTTTGAATTTGGTGCCCTTTTCTCCAACAGTCAAATTTGGAAATCATTAAATATTAATTATACTTCCTACTGAAAGCTTAAGGAGAATGATAACATTTTGACAAAACAAAAACTCAGGATGAAACCATCAATAAACTGTTTTATTTGACCAATGGAGGTAGTTCCTTTCAAGGAAAATTATTAGGTAGAGAGGAAAGTCCATACAACTGTAGTCAAATTTTCACCTCACTTCCTTCTGTAAACCAATTTTAGCTATCAACAAGCAAAACAATCTTTTTAGGCATCACAAATAGTTTTTTTAAGAAAGGTGAGGAGAAAACCTTGGGTCTGAGATTATATTAAAACAAAGATGAACTAGGAGGGCTACTGGCTTCAGCTTCTAAGATCATTTTGAGTCCACTGATGAAGCTATTATATCCTTGGAGTGTGAACGGGCATCCTTTTGTGCTGTGAGCCAGAGGTGAGACTTTAAAGGCTGAAGCCCTGAATCACTTTACCAGTATAGAGAGATTTCCCACTGAAGTAAAACCTGGAGCAAAATGGACGGAGCAGAATCAGGTAGAACCCTGGTTCCTTAATATCTAATTTTGCCAAAAAAATCATTTACTGGGTAACTTTTTAAGTTAGTTGGAGATAAAATCACAGTGAATAGCACACCAAAGACTTTAAAACCACCAAGGCTGACTATTTTCATTGATTCACTCAAAGGACACAGACACAAATAATTTTTTAAAAGCCACTGCATTAGTTTGATAGGAAAAAAAAGTCATTCTTAGTCAAAAGACTAATAATAAAGGCAACACAATGATTTTAACAAGATGAAGAATTGTGTAAGCAGCTCCCAAGACTACTATACTTAATGTAAACCACATTCTTCTTTAATCTTATAACAAAGAGTCCCAAAATATCATATCATTATTCAAAAATTGTTTTGAGAGGTCTAAAAATGCACAATTTCTTATGTATTATTTGTCACTTATATATATTACATATATTATGATACCGATTATATTTTTAATTTGCAGAAATAGGTTGAAAGCAGGATTTGTTTTGGGGCTGCTCTGTTTCACTGACTCATCTATCACAATACATTGTAGCTACTGTAGCTTAATGACATATTTTAACATATGGTAAGGCCTGTTTTTCCCACCCCATTTACTCAGTTTTCAGAAATTTATTTTTTTAGATAAATTACAGAAACATTATTTCAAGTTTCCCCATATCTCACTGAAATTTTGATTAAAATTATTAAAACTATTAATAATTATTTTTATTAATAATTTTTAATTTTATTATTACATTATTATATATCATATATAGTACATGTCATATAATATATAAATATATATCACAATATATATCATATTATTATAAGTTGTATTGATAATTATTAATTATTTTAAAAATTAATAATTGTCTTATTAAACCAGTAATTACTTCAAGAATAGACATCTTTAAAATATTTTCTCTATTTACCTTTTAAAGTTCTGAAGTTTCCTTTATATGTCACATTCATTCATTAAGATTGAGTCAGGAAAGAGAAAAGCACAGGGAAACTGCCCTTTAAGAAGTGCTTCCATATTCAAGTCCAATCCTGGCCTATAAGCAAATTGCAGGCTTTCCTGCTTAATCACCCACCCACTATTATGTCCTAAATTTTCAAATACTATCCTCCATTAGTGGATCTCCCTCAAATACAAAGATTTCCATATCAGAACCAACACAGAAATGAGAAATGTGCTGCAAGAGTGAACTTATCCCATGAAGACACACTTTGTAGTCTCTTAACACTGTTCAAATTCACTCATTACCTTTTCCAACTAACTCCTGACAAACTGCATTATTTCTGTTCTTAACTAATAATTTTTAATGTTTTTCATTTTTGAGAGAGAGAGAGAGAGAGAGAGAGAGAGAGAATGAGAATGAGTGGGGAGGGGCAGAGAGAGAGGGAGACACAGAATCCAAAGCAGGCTCCAGGCTCTGAGCTGTCGTTAGCCGAAATTGGGGCTCGAACTCACAAGCCGTGAGATCATGGCCTAAGCCAAAGCTGGACACTCAACCAACTAAACCACTCAGGCCCCCCTTGACTAATAATTTTTATACAACTTCCACTTTAAGCATTAAAAGTATATTTAAAAAATCTCAACTTGAATCCTGCTCTTATTTTTGTTGAATTTTTTTACTTTTGCCATACTCAAATCCTTATACCACTCCCCCAGTGTGTGATGACTGCGGCCCTCACTGATACCCTGACCACAGGAAGACTGCAGCCTTGAGAGACCACCAGAGTTTAGAGGGCACCCAGCTAAGCTGCACCCAGATTCCTGGCCCACAAGAATAGTGAGATAACATTTACTGTTTAAAGCTGTTAAATCTTGGAGTAAGTTGTTATATAACAATAGATAATACAGTATTTGAAAAAATTCTTAAGAATCATTTAATTTACAGTATACCAATAGTTTAGTAAAATTCCTTCTGCAGAAACAGCACTATCCTATTTATAAGCATTTCTATTCATATCACCTTTTCTGTTCCTCATAAACAATCTTATACAGTATGCGGTGTATATATAAGAGCACATACAATTCTGACTTATACTCTGTATTTAAGGATCCCAGAATTTTTTTTGAAGGTTTATTTATTTATTTTTTTAGTAATCTTTACACTCAACGTGGGGCTCAAACTTATGGCCCTGAGGTCAAGAGTCACATGCTCTTCTGAATGAACCAGCCAGGTGCCCCAGGATCCTAAAATTTAATCTAATATGCTACTTTCAATATTCAAATACTTAAAGAATAGGTTCGTTCATTCTTAGACATTTGGCTTATCTATGATCACATTTTTATTAAGTTTTTTTCTTCCTTTCTTAAAAAATTTTCCCCCCAAAAGGATAAGAATATCAGAGAACTCTGTAGAAAACCCTAGTAGCAATCTTGAGATGCTATAGGATCCCCTCAATTAATATTTCTGAAAGACAGCAGCCTAGAGGAATGATCTTTCATAATCTAAGGAATATACTAAAATCACAAAGCAATGACTAATTCAGAGAGGACACTGAAATAGTGTCTCAACACTCACCTACAAGTCTATTTTTAGCTTGTTTGTATGAATTCATTCAGCCAAACATTTAGTGAGCACTTAACAGTGCCAAAAAATGTACTTAATGTTGAATTGGGGATGAATAAGACACAGTCCACCACTACCCCTCTCCTGACCTATCAAGGATTCCCAGGCTAGGGGAAGAAGATAATTATGATATAATAGGTATTATAATAAACTTTAAAGGTAAAAAGTGGGAGGACAGAAAAGAGAACAAATCCTTCCTAAAAGAGACAAGAAGTCATCACAGAAAAGATGGAATTATGTTGGAACTTGAAGAATGAATAGTAACTTGGCAGGTGTCCTGCCAGAGATCATAAAAATGGTAGTCCAAGGAAGAGGAATAAGTCATGCAATGCAAATGAGATTAGTATGGATTCCTCCAGAAGGTTCGTGGCTAAGGCTAATGAATCAGCCTCTCCAACCTCATTTATTCATAAAAAACAAAAACAAACAAAAAAAACCCCCTAAGCATATATCATATGCCTGGCACTTCTGCAATACTCAGACCCTTTGTTAGGTAACAGAAATAAAGCAATAAACATTACATTAAATTCCTGACCTCAGGGGGCGCCTGGGTGGCTCAGTCGGTTGAGGGCCCAACTTTGGCTCAGGTCACGATCTTACAGTTCGTGAGTTCGAGCCCCGCGTCGGGCTCTGTGCGGACAGCTCAGAGCCTGGAGCCTGCTTCGGATTCTGCGTCTCCCTCTCTCTCTGCCCCTTCCCCGCTCACGCTCTGTGTCTGTCTCTCAAAAATGAATAAACATTAAAATAAATAAATAAGTAAATAAATAAATTCCTGACCTCAGGGAGCTTACAGTCTAATTGAACTTAGAGAAGTTCATTTTAACTGTGCCAACTCTGAACTGCTTATGGGATTTCCCTCTATTATACCATGGGTGAGTCACATTCTTTGTAAGCATCAGTTTCATACTCTGTAGAGTGGGGATATTATTTGTAAACCTCAACAGATTGCACTGAGGATTAAATAATGCAAGTAAAATATTCAAAACAGTGAGCCCAATAAATATGAGTCGTTATTGCTACTACTATCATCATCATCATTTGCTAAGAATAACACAATTAAAGGTTTTAGTGAAGAATTCTTTTGTTTTCTAAATCATAAAGGACTCCTTTCTTCTTTCTGCTTAGCTCCTTCCCGATTCTATAAACACATTATAAGTGATCAACTAAAGTATTAAGTACCCTAGTCTGTCATAATGCCTGGGGTACTGAAAACATGTGATCTATCAGTAGGCAGTCTCTAATGATACAATCTACAGTTGATTTTGAGTACTAGCAGGATTTTAAACTCTGTTTATGTATATACATCCAGGAACTCAGGCAAAAAGCCTTACTTCACTTTAGGCCTAAAATATAATAAGAATGAAAAATAATAAGCTGATATACATGGAAAGGATGTTCTGAAAGGCATGAAGAAAGAGATCTGCAGTTAATGATGTAAAAAGAAAGGGAAAAAAAGGTGACCAGACATGAAGAAATAAATAATCATAGAAAGGGTGGCTGAGGTTTAAAATTGAAAAAGTTCACAAAACTAGGAGCTAAACATGTCTCTGATCCAAGATTTTGGAAGGAATCCTTTGGAAATAGTCTGTAATTGGCTACTTTAAACCTATTTAAAAAAAAATTTTTTTTAAAGGGCACAACACCATCCAAGGTTTTAGATGATTTTTTTAAAGTTAGATTTCCTTCTATAAAATCCTACTGTTCAAACTGAACAAACCAAACTCAATACAAAGGTTTGCACTGTAGTTACATATATATATATATATATATATATATATATATATACACACATATATACATATATATGTGTGTGTGTGTGTGTATACATAAATAACTTTTTTTTAATATGTGTTATACCTTTCTTGGGGAATCCAGTATACATATATATGCGCATATATATATATATATATATCTTCCATATAGGCTCAATCAAAAATAAATATAATTCATATTATTTTCTTAAGAACCCATAAGGCAATTATGTTACACCAGTTATTTTTATATACTGGTGGGATCTAAGATAAAACAAAAGTCTCCACCACAGAGAAAACAAGTTGGGAGTTATTACTCTTAAGTTTTGCCCACCCTCTCTTTATGCTATAATTTCTTATCCTAAAATTATTCAAGAAGCTCTCCCAGGACTTCCTCTTACTAAGTCTGGACCCAAATTCCTACTCCACAAGTTTCAAGAGCCAACTTTCAAAGTGAGGATACCAAGGAAATTTTTGAAGCCATGACACCTGGGTAATACACAGCGTTAAAAGAATGGGCAAATACTTGATTTCATTTTCAAAAGCAAAGACTTGAGACTTTTCTGAAGTAAAATAAAAATTCACTTTTTAGGTTCTGGTTTAAATCTTATGTAATAGTTATTAATAGTTTAAGGATCCAGGAAGTATTATGCATAACATTATCAACCTGGGTGTAAGCTCCTCAAAGGGAGTGGAAACGCAGTATTAGTATAGCAATTAAGAGTTCAAGCCTAGGTTTTAGAATCACAAAAACTTCATTTAAAATTTGCCTTCTTCCTGTTTCAAGCTGTGTAACCTTGACTTCCTAAGCTTCAATTTCTTCACCTGTGAAATGCAAATAACATCTATTCCAAGAAGTTTTTTTCTGAAAGTATTAAATATGATAATGGTAATATATAGAAAACTCTTGACGGTGTTTATTTTAAAAACAGGGACAGGAAGAATTACCCCACCCATCCTTATATCTATTATAACACCTAAACTTGAGCGAAAAGAAAAGAATTAGTGAGAATGGGAGTTAAAACTTATTAAATAAGAACCCTTTTAGGGTACTTCTTCACTTAATCATTTTTGATCAACAGAACACATCATAAATCTAACTAGAGTATACCTCTTCATTTCTCCAATTGCTAGTGAGGTTTAACAACTTATATATGTTTTTACCATTTAGGTTCAATTCTGATTCATTAAAAAACAGAAGTTTAAACTTAAGGAATAATAATCCATTTTGGCTGTTTCCTCTTTTGTTCCCAATCAGCAGATATCTATTTAAATCATAACACTGTATTAACAAAACTCAAATTACTAATCTTGCCTCCTTGCCCTAATCCCACTTATTTTTTCCTTTTTTCTTTTCTTGTACAACTTAAACTTTCCAGACACACTAATGAAAATCACTTACGGACTCATGGAAGATGAAGACTTTATAAATTACTGACCAAGAGAATTAATTTTACTTCTACATATAGATATTGTTAACACAGGCATTTATTCTGCAACAGACATTTAAATTGGCCCTTACTACAGGTGAAACAAATTGTTTTAAATACTACACCACAATTACTCAATTTTCAATCCTATACTATAGTCAGGTATGGCTAAATGAAAATTCTGACATAATGTGACCACAACTTTTCTTCTGAACTATCTAGTCTTACTTTTCATATGTGCACAAGTTTTTTCAAGTCACAACAGCACCAGACTGGACAAACAGGAAAAATTCTATCTTGTAACTACTTGTAGCATGTAGTATTTGGAAGGCTGGAGAAGGGCAGAATGAACAATACTGAAGAACAACTCTAAATTGTCCCTAGAAAAAGGAGCATGAATTAGAACTAATAAAGGAGTTCTTGTAGGATACAAGATCAAAACATAAAAATCAATTGTACTACCATCTACTACCAATTAACAATCTCAAAATGAAATTTTTTAAAATTCCACTTATAATAATATCAAAAAGAAAAATATATCTAGGAATAAATTTAACAAAAGACGTGTAATACTTGAACACTGAAAACTATAAAACATTATCAGTGAAAGAAATCAAGGCCTAAAAAAAAAAAAAAAGACAAGGCACCCTATACTTATGGATGGAAAGACTTAATATTATAAAGATGGCAATACTCCCCAAATGAATCTATACATAGACTAATCCCTATCAAAATTGCAGCTGCCTATTTTGCAGAAATGAACACACAGATGCTAAAATTCATATGAAAATGCAAGAGATCCAAAATACAAAAAAAAAATCTTGAAAAAGAACAAAGTTAGAGGATTCATACTTCCTATTTTCAAACCTTATTACAAAGCTACCGTAATTAACACTATGGTACTGGCATAAGGTTAGACCCCTTATGGTGGATGGAATGGAATAAAAGTGAGAGTCCAAAAAGAAACTCTTATATTTACATTCAACTGATTTTTTACAAGCGTGCTAAGACCATTTAATGGAAAAAGAATAGTCTTTTCAACAAATGGTGATGGCACAACTGGATAATCACATGGAGAAGAAAGATGTTGTAGCCCTACTTGATACCACATGCAAAATATTAACTTGAAACTGATCAGAGAATTAAAAGTAAGTGCTAAAACTAAAAATAGATGTAAATCTTCATTATCTTGGGTTAGGCAACAGTTTCTTAAATATAACATCAAAAGCACAAGCAGCAGCAGCAACAACAAACCACCACCCAGATAAATCATACATCATCAAAATAAAAAACTTTTGTGATTCAAAGGACACCATCAAGAAATTAACAAGATAATCCACAGAATGAGAGAAAATATTTGCAAATCATATATCTAATAAGGGACTTGGATCCATAATATATCAAAAATTTATAATTTAAGAATAAAAACACAGATAATCCAATTCAAAAATGGGCAAAAGATTAGAAGAAACATTTCTCCAAAGAAGATATATAAAAAACCAATAAGCAAATGAAAAGATGCTCAATATCATTAATCCTTAGGGAAATACACATCACAGCCACAATGAGATACCACTGCATACAGGATGCCTACACTCAAACACACAATAACAAGTATTGGTGACGATATACAGAAAGTGTAAATCTCAAACACTGAAAATGGAAATGTAAAAATCACATAGCCTCCTTGGAATACAGTCTGGCAGTTCAGCAGAGTTAGTTAGCATATGCCACAGAAATTCCACTGCTATGTATCTACATAGGGGAACTGAAAATCTATGCCCACATGGAAACTCATATGTGAATGTTTATAGCACCATTATTCATAATAGCCAAAAGGTGAAAACAACCCAAATGTCCATCAACTAACAAAAGGTCAAGTAAAATGTGGTATATCCATACAATGGAATATTATTTGACCATAAAAAATGAAGCATTGATACATGCTACAATGCAGAAGACCAAGTGAAAGAAGCCAGATATAAAAAGGTCACACTATGTGATTCCACTTATGAATAAGGAAATCTGTTGCAACAGAAGGTAGATTACTGGTTGCCACAAGCTGAAGAAGGGAAGAATGGGGAGTGACTGCTAATGGATACTGGGTTTCTTTTTTGGGTGATGAAAGATTCTGGAAACTAGATAATGATGATGGTTGCACAACTTTATGAATAAACTAAAAACCACTGAAATTTTACCGCTGCACAATTTAAAAGAGTGAATTTTATGGTTTGTGAGAATGTGAGATTTTGTTCAAATCTTTTAATAAATCTAGTTCAGATGAGCCACATATGCTATAAGCAAACACTTGCTAAGAGCCTGCTCCAAGCCAAACACTCTACCAGGTACCACAGGCAGAGCCTGCCCTCCAACAGTTCACACTCTAAGCACATAATACAAACAATGCAAAATGAAACAAAATAAACCATAGTTCAATATGTAAGAAAACGTAGGAAGTCAACATATAACTTAAATAACTAACTCCTACACACAGGTATATATTAGAAAAGGAAGAGAACGCATCACTTGGGGCAGCAGAAAAGGGAGAACAGCCTGGGGGAAAAAAAGGAAAAGTATAAGCTGGGGTGGGGGGTGGGGGCAGGGGAGGGAAGCCTAGGTGATTCTGTTACGCTACTCTCTTCTATCACCGCCAAAAAACCCGTAAGATCTTGACAAAGAGAGGATAGGATTTGAATAGATGGAGAAAAAAGGAGGTAAATGTCTTGATTAAAAGGTGTAAAGCAGGAAAATACAAAATGAGTTATCAAAATATAGTGGATATATATATACATATATATATTCTGTCCATACATGTATATTATCATACATAATAGTATATAACACAACACCTTTGGAAGCATAATTAACTTTAGACATTAAAGATGAGATAAATCAAGCTCCTCATATAAGCAGTTATTATTTGGGCTATGTCCCTTGATCTGGGGTATACAGCAAAGTTATACTGGGAAGGAGTATTCATATTTCTTTTTTTTTTTTTAATGCTTATTTATTTTTGAGAGAGAGAGAGAGAGAGAGAGAGCGAGCACAAGCAGGGTAGGGTAGGGTAGGGCACGGCAGGACAGAGAGAGGGAGACACAGAATCCCAAGCAGGCTCCAGGCTCTGAGCTGTCAGCACAGAGCCCAACACAGGGCTTAAACTCATGGACTGCAAGATGATTTGAACCTAAGTAGGATGCTTAAGGAACTGAGCCATCCAGGTGTCCCAGGAGTATTCATATTTCAATACCAGATTAACTTGAGCCAAATTAATTATTTTTTCTTTGCTTCTTATCAAATATCTTTCTTCCTAATAATTCATTATAAATGTCGCAAATTAGCCTATTTTCATTTAGGAATAGAGTTGACAAGGATATATTTTTCATCAAATCACAATGAGAAAGGTAGCCGCCAACTAATAAAAATAACAAATACTTGCTGAGGACAACTACTGTAAGTGTACAGCATAGTTCTAAGCATTTTACATGTTACTCTTAAGCACTATGCATCCAACATACACAAGATAATGCAATCTGACTTCTGAGTAAACTTTTTAAACATAAGCCACCTTTAGGAAAGAGAAGTCAGCTCACTGCTTTTTTTATTATATTCTAAGTACTGTTGCTAATATATATTTAAAAATTTTTACTTCAATTTCTTAACAATTCTTTTGCCAAATTCATTAATAGCATCTGCTACTCTAACTTCTTTCCTCAGTTCTAAGTCCTCTCTAGTATCCAGCAACTTCCCTCCATTCTTCAGGACTCAACACATCTCTCCATTCTATTTTTAATTCTAACTTACTAATAATTCTGCTCACCACAGTTCCCTGCTCCTTTATGCCTCTCAGATAATGTTTTTACAGGATAGAAAAAAAGAGGGATCTTTTAGGCAGCCATGTAAAATTTGAGAGGGGAGGCTGAAAAAAAATCCTAATAGCAAATGCCTAGAATTCATTGGTGAGCACATGGTATTCAATGAATTCTTGTGGAATGATTAAAAAGCCTACGGAAAGAACTAAAGGAGAGGCTTATAAACTTATCTTACATCTCCAGAAAAGGTTTAAGTTTGAAAAAATTCTCTAGGTGATTCTGGTGTGCCACCTCTTTAACCAAACCAAGTACATTTACGTGAATGTACTTAGATTCTAGGAAAGCACAAGTTTTCATTTTGACATTATGACACCTGGTCAATCATTTCTGGTAAGTCAGTTTGATTCCTTTTTTTTTTTTTTTTAATTTTTTTTTAACGTTTTATTTATTTTTGAGACAGAGCATGAACAGGGGAGGGTCAGAGAGAGGGAGACACAGAATCTGAAACAGGCTCCAGGCTCTGGGCTGTCAGCACAGAGCCCGACGCAGGGCTCGAACTCACGGACCGCGAGATCATGACCTGAGCCGAAGTCGGCCGCTTAACTGACTGAGCCACCCAGGCACCCCCAGTTTGATTCCTTTATAATGATTTCTGCACATGATACTTTTGATAAGCCACTGCCATTTTTTTTATTCTAAAAGTAGACCTTTAATTATATTTGTAAAAATAATCCCTTCATGAGAAAGTAACATAGTTCTCACTAAAAGATCTCACTATGTGTGGATTCAGTACAAAACTAACCAAAGGGGCAGTCTTCTGATTAATCTGGATAAACAAATACACCAGGAAGGCCCTAGAAAGAGCCTTATACAATAGAAAAGTCATACAAGAACATTCATTTTGTTATTCTAAGTTCATAGTAGTATATGACCCATATTCTGAAAAGGCAAGCCTCAAGACAAAATGGTATTATTCTCTTCTGGTAATTTAAACCACGTAAGATTTAAAAACCAAAACCAAAAACACATAGAAATCACCCATACCTCTTTTAACTCTGATTTAAGACTGGAGAGATCTTCTAGGTCAGCCTTGAAGAAAGTCATTTTCAAATAACCATTAATGCCTACAACAATTTGACCAAGCCACTAAATTTTTCAATACCCGTTCTGCCTAGAATGTGAAAAGTGGGGGCACCTGGCTGGCTCTGTTGGTTGAGCGTCTGACTTCGGCTCAGGTCATAATCTCATGTTTCGGGAATTCAAGCCCCACATCTGGCTCAGGGCTACTGCTGTCAGCCTGTCAGCACAGAGCCTGCTTCAGATCCTCTGTCCCCCTCTCTCTGCCCCTCCCCCACATGCACTCTCCCCAAAATAATATGGAAAAAAAAAATAGAAGGTGAAAAGTGATAGTGTTTCATAGACTATATTTTTTGTCTTTTTTTAATTAAAAGATTATTGAAGTATAGTTGACACACAATGTTACGTTAGTTTCAGACATACAATATAGAGGCTTAACAAGTTTATACGTTATGCTATGCTCACCCCAAGTATAGCTATCATCTGTTTCCATACAATGCTATTATAATACCATTGACTGCATTCCCTATACTGTACATTTTATTCCTGTGATTCATTCATTCTGTAACTGGAAGCTTGTTATTTCCCACTCCCTTTCACTCATTTCACCCATCCCCCCAACTTCCCTCCTCTCTGGAAACCATAAGTTTATTCTCTATATTAATAATGACTCTGTTTCTGGTTTTTGTTTATTCATTTGTTTTGTTTTTTAGATTCCACATAAAACTGAAATCATATGCTGTTTGTCTTTCTCTGGGTAGACTGTATTCTTATTCATAGGCAGCAAAACTTATTTTGGCTTTAAAAGCTATGTATTAATACTCAGGGAGCCTGGGTGGCTCAGTTGGTTGAGCATCCAACTCTTGATTTTGGCTCCCACAGTTCATGAGTTTGAGCCTTGCATGGGGCTCTGCGCTGACAGTAAGGAGCCTGCTTGGGATTCTCTCTCTCCTCTCTCTGCCCCTCCCCTGCTCACATAGTCTCTCACTCTCTCTCAAAATAAACAAACCTAAAAACAAACAAAAACTGTGCTAATTCTAATTTGTATGTATATACCAGGACTATAATAATAAAATGAATATTAGATTGGATATTCTCAGTTGAGATAATAAAGGAATCCAAGGTTTTCAACTTTTTTTTTTAATTTTTTAATGTTTGTTTATTTTTGAGAAAGAGACAGAGCATGAGCAGGGGAGGCACAGAGAGAGAGAAAGAGACACACACACACAGAATCCAAAGCAGGCTCCCGGCTCTAAGCTGTTAGCACAGAGCCAAATGCAGGGCTTGAACTCACAAGCCGTGAGATCATGTGACATCATGAACTGAGCCAAAGTCGGACACTTAACCAACTGAGTCACCTCAACATGGTTTTAAAGTTAAATTTTATATACCCATTTAAAGAGTGTACATAGATTTAGAAATGTCTTCCACATGAGAATAATCCTCTAATTGACCAATTCATAATTATGTTCTTTGCCAAAGAAAAGCCTAATGTCTTCTGAGCTCTGAAGACCTGAAGTGTTTAGACTCTCATATCCACCTCACTGAATGTCCCACAGGTCACTGTGCCTAAAAATTGTGGTACCACCTCCCTCCCTTTTTCCACATTACCACTTAAAACTTTCTCCTCCTATATTCTTAACATTAGTGAGTGGAACTTCTAAATTCCAAGCCCCACAAGTATGAAACTTGAGAATCAAGGAAGCATCCTTAACTCTTTTCATTCTCCATTACCCAATATACCTACGTTCTCCATTACCCAATATACCAAACTGTATCCAGCCTATTTCCTTAACATTTTTTATAAGTTTCTTCCTCCACATTCTCACTACCTTAACTGAGGACTTTATCAATTCCTAAATAGCAGCCCTACCCTCCTTTTTTCTGCCTGCTATCTAATCTCTGCATTGCTGCCAAAAAAATATTTTTCAAATACAAAACATACTTCATTACTAAATAATTTCTTGATTCCCCAGTGCCTTTAAAATAAAATGCAGAGTTTGTAAAGGCATATACAATTCCTTCATAATCTGGACTAAGTCCCTCTCTGTAGCTTCAAATCTTTTTGGCATGCTCCTTTTCCAGCCCCATACTCCGATAATCTGAGCATCTGCAGTTTCCAAAATGGAACTGCTGCCCCGGGCTATTAAATCTAATTAATGACTTTCAAAATTTAGTTTACACCTCATCTCTAGTCTAAATTAGGTGATCCCCCTCAGTCCTGCTCTCTTTGTGAATCTTGATATTGTAATATAATCTTTGTTTACCTGTCTATATTAGACTTTAAGATCCCTGAAGGCAAGGCTAGCATCTTTTATTTCAGCATCTCTAATATCTTATAGTTCCTGAGACACAGGAAATGCTCAATGTTTGATGAATAAGTGACTATGAGATCATTGCCATGTCCATATCACATTAGATATTTCTTATTTCAAATATTAAGAGTAAGTACTAGGACCTACCTAAAAATTTATTTTTCTTTCTAGTACATTCCAATCTAGAAATTTTCTTACCTTTTTTTTTTTTCTACTAATAGAAGATTGATGATCTTTTAACTACAACTGTATCTCTAGGAACTACTCCTTTTTTTCATTTATCTAAATTCCTTTTTTATACCTTTGTGTTTTTACTAATCCATAAAAATCCTAAAACCTGAGACCACCCAATAACCCCTTAAGCTTATAGTTGAAGAAATGAGCTCAATGACTTGAATGTCACTTGGTTAGCAACTAGTTTAGATTAGATTCTATGCTAATTTCACTATATAATACCTCCAAATGATACATCCAGCTTGAAAAAGCTTAGGACCTTCATCATCAAGGAGTTCAAAAATATCTTGGAAAAAAAAGATCACATCCACAATAGTGGGCAAGAGGAGCAGTTAAATGACCCAAGAATAATCTTAATAGGGAATTTGCATCTATATGAAAAAAATGCATTTACTGAATGAATTAAAACATGAATGAAAATACTGATTATGGAAAGGTAAAACTATTTTTGGAAATATATATTAAGAGCCATAAAAATGTTCAAACCTTTTGGCCCAACTTCCACTTATTAGATTACAACTCTAAGTGAATAAACTCCCCAAAGGGCGCGAGGGCAGTACATATAAAGATGTTCCACTGTCTTATTTTAATACAGGAAAAAAAAGTGAGAGCAAATAAAATGTTCAACAGAATGACTTAGGAAATTATGGTTCATTCTCTGACAAAATACTGGGTAACATTTTTTAAAGTTTCTAAAAAATTATTATTATTTAAATAATCTCTACACCCCATGGGGGGTTTGAACTCACAATCCCAAGATCCACTGTCGCATGTCCTCAGACTGAGCCAGCCAAGAGCCCTGGGGTAAAATTTTAAATAATTACGAACACTATCAGGAAATTAGGAAAATCTTAATGAGACAACCTTAAGACAAAACAGATCTATGTATGTATAATTTAAACCATGAATACATATTTAACTAAAATTATATTCATATATTTTTATTAAAAAACTAGTAGGAAAAACATAAAATATGAGATTATAAATATTTTTCTTATTTTCCAAATAGCATGTAGCTTTTTCCTACATTGCTTCTATAATTGGAAAAAAGGGGGAAGTCTTTAACTTTGAAGTTCTTAAAGGATTTTACATTCTAAGTTCCACAATTTAGCCTTACTTAACATACCAGAAAACTATAAGTGGTTTTAGTTCCCAAGAAAACTAAGAGAATGGAGAATTGCTGAACTATGAAGTTTTTATAAAGAATCACTAAAATCATATGATAATTCATGTAGGTAACAGCATGGCTCAACACCTAACAGCATATTAGAGACTCAGATACTGAATTTCATCCTAGGTCAGTCACAAACAAACTTGTTGCAAATTGTAAGTCATTTTAAATTCTAGTTTTTATGCCCCTTCATCTGAATACTGAAGACATGCAATGACACTTTGACATACACTACAAACCTTGAATAACTGGAAAAGACTGAAGAACTATAATATTTCTCTCCCTTTCCCACCAACTCTCAATTGGTTTTTGCAAGTCATTTTAGCCTTGAGCCTACAAATTTATCCCATAGCAATGAAGACAGAAGTACAGAGGCAATACTTGAAACCAGAAGCAAATCTGAAACAGGAATCATAGTAGAAAGAATCCAAACCACTTGCATACAGATTTTTCTCTTATCCAGCTAAGCAAACCTAATTGTCCAAATATAAGCAATTAACTAAATTATACCAATTCTTTGCTTTAAGTGTTTCCCACCTTTTCTGGGCTTTGTGTTTTCTTTCTTCCATCAAATTTACTCAATGTTTAACAAACCCCACCCATCTTCTGTCACTCAAATTAGTCCTACATCCCCAAATTGAAATATAATTCAAATTCATTTATTCAACAATTGTTTGTTGAGTGCTGACAATGTACAAGGTACCAGAGACTCCAAGACAGGATTCTCCTGTCAGTCTTTGTAAATTGCCTTTTGATTGATCTCATTTTCTCAAAAACATGGTAATTAGCACTACAGCACAACATAGCACCTATTATTTCTTTAGTTATAAACTCTGGATATAGTGAAGACATGTTTGTTTTTCAAAATAACATCACATTGTAGTGTGTCCTTCACAAAAGAGATACTCAGGGTTATTTAAACCAATAACTCTTAAGTAGATCCTTTTGTTGAAATGGAGAATGAAGGAGACAACTTCTTATTCTAAGGAAGAAACATTGTAAATTATACAAAACCACCAGCAATAACTTCACAAGCAAGTAATATAGTTATATCTGACTCCTGCCATTAAAAATGTCTGAATGCCTAGCAACCGAATGGTATCATATCCCATTGTATGTTTCTTTACTATTGTTATCTGCAATAAAAGTGAAAGTTATTCAAGTGAACTTGTTTCTATAGTATAGGGGAAAAAATATTTTTTAAAAAGAGAGAAGGAGATGGAGAGAACCTGAGCAGGAGAGGGGGAAAGGGAGAGAGAATCTTAAGCAGGCTCCGTGCCCAGCACACAGCCTGATGAGGTGCTCAATCTCACAACCCAGACAACATTAGACGATAAAGCATGAATGTTAATAAAGATTACACCTTAATTTTAGTTTTTGAAATTGTTTTTGGTCATCTCTCTACCCGTGGAGCTTGAACCCACAACCCCGAGATCAAGAGTCACACACTCTTCCAAATAAACCAGCCAGGCACCCCTACACCTTAATTTTAAATACCAGAGCCCAAGCATATAAAAAAATACCCTAACTAAATACATCTTTCACAACTACCTCTAAGTCTTCTTAAAATGAATGCGAGAAGTTATTCTGTCTGATAAGCTGTATATACATGCCTACTCTAAGAATCTAAAACAGAAGAGGGATGGATTCAAGTGATATGTAGAGGTGTCATGAATGTCAGAACTGGATGGACAACTGGATTGAAGGTACAGTAAAGGAGAAGGGTGAAGCATTATCGCCAAATCTCCAATTTAGGGAACTGAGTTGATGATGGAAACATTTACCTACTTCACATAGTTGTAAGAACAGTTTTTTTCTTTTGGAGGGCGGGGAGAGTGGTGAGAGTAGGGAAAAATTGAGGGATGAGTTCAGATTTATATACTTTTGAATTTAAAGTATTTATAAGACATTAGGAGGTACCTAGACAGATGGATCTGTCTCAGGAAAATACATCATTCTGGAGGCAGATTCCTGAGTCATCAGCATACAGGTAACAAGCATATAAAAAGTCATATAAATAGATAAGATCAACAGGAAGGGATAACAGAATGAAGAATATAAAAAACCACCTCAGGAATACCAAGATTTAAGGGGTGGGCAGAGGAGGAAGAATTACCAAGAGTCAACAAATGACATATTAAATACACAAGGGAAGAAAAAGAAGAGACAGATATCCTGAACCCAAGGAAAGAAAGGTTTCAAAAAGGGAGTGGTGAAAAACAAAAAAGGTGGTCAAATAAAACGACCAGAAAATGGCCCTTTTCTCATTATCTGCCCCAACTTTCAGTAAACAGCACTGCTTCTCTTTTTTTTTTTTTTTTAGGTTTATTTATTTATTTTAGAGAGAGAGAGAGAGAGAGAGAGAGCGAGCACACCAGCAGGGGAGGGGCAGACAGGAGGAGAGACAGAATCCCAAGCAAGCTCCGCACCATCAGTGCAGAACCCAACGTGGGGCTCAAACTCACAAACTGTGAGATCATGACCTGAGCCGAGATCAAGAATCGGATATTTAACCAACTGTGCCACCCAGGCACCTTCTAACTTAAAGCATTAAAAGAGAGGCACCCACTGTTCTTCACTATAACCGATGCTCTATTTTTAGTATAAACAACAAACATGAAACTTATAGTAAAATGTAAACTCAGTTTTTGGTGAGTTATTATTGTATCATCCCTCATATCTTATTCTAGTTTTTATGTAATATATGTTCAAAATACATGATACTACCTATCTTAATTTTGATGAAAAAGAGGGCACTGCATATTTTACCTGGTTGGTGGAACATCTAACATGATAGAATTAACTAATAAAAACAAATACCACTTAATAATAATGTCAATTACAAATTTTTTGAAGGGGTAAAAATAGGCAAGTAAAATTATATCAAATAATAAAGCAGCTGCAAAATCTGAGAAAAATATCTAAAGTTGTTTAATCTTTTTTGACAGTAGTACCAAAGGTAAAGGGTATTCTAAATCAATTTCAAAATGAAGTCACCAACAAACTACTAATACATGCAACGACACGGATGAATTTCAAAAGCCTTTTACTAAGCAAAAGAAACCTACCACAGAAGACTACATACTATATGATTCCTTTTATACAACATTCTAGAAAAGACAAAACTATAAGGACAAAAATTATATGCGGTTACCAGGAGCTGGAACAGAAGTAGGAAACTGATTACAAAAGGACATAAGGCAACTTTTTGAAGTGATGAAAACATTGTTTGAGTGTGGTAGAAATTGCAAGACTACATGTTTGTCAGAACTCATCAAACTGTATACCTAAAACAGTGAATTTTATTGTGTAAATCACAGTTCCAATAAGCTTTACTTAAATTTAAAAATAATTTCAGTCATCATATCACTATTTTATGTGAATAACATTTTTAACATACTGATATGTATTTCTCATTACAGGTAACTTATCTACATTGTTATTATACACAATACATAAGTTAGAATTAACAAAGAAAATTAAAACTGTAATAAATCAACCTTGGGTTTAAAACAAGTATTTGGATACTTTCCCTCAGTATCTTACTCGCAACTCTATTGTCTAAAGGACTGAAACAAAAAACCTTTCCTATAACTTTACCATCCTTACTAACAATTAAAAAAGGAACCCTGTTTTAAGTTTTTCTGTGATTTACTTTTACACACAATTTGTTATGTGTGTACTGTTAAGGATGTATGTAAATAAAATATTCTTACCCAAAAAGCAAGATGCCTTAAGAACACATATACAGCTAAGAAAATTGTATTTCAAGATTAGCATAAACATATACTTGCCACTCACTAATCTTAGATTTAGAAATGTATCTTTAGGAAATATCACATAGCTCCGTTCTAATTTGTTCAACAAAAACGTATTGAATATCTACAAAACAGGAAAAGCACCGTAATGGTACTACAGACATAAAGATAAAAATAATACAAGTCTCCTTGCTCTCATATAGCTGGTGGTTTACTATGGCTGACAGACACAGGAACAAATTTTATCCAAGAGATACAAGTAATAAACTAGCAAATGCTATGACATGGAATAACCAGAGAAACTTCCACGAAAAAGGCATGCTTTCTTTTTCTCCTTAAGAGAAATTTCTGGTCTGTGAATAGATGTTTTGAGAAGTAACACAAGTCTACAGAAGAAAGCAGGAATGCTGCACAAATACACATTTTCACAGTTAATATCAATGCTTTCTCACTAGCATTATGAACTTATGAAAATCTCAGAATTTGAGGCCTTTCAAACTGCTCAAGTTTTCATCAAGGAAAATATTACAGAACCAGCCACATTAACACCATCACCTGTACTCACTGTGCTATAAAAATTTTTTGCTTAGGACACTGACACAGAAAGGAAGAAACACATAAGAAAAGGGAAAGAGGAAAAAGATTAATAAAGTTAAGTAAAAAGCTAGCTTAATAAAGTTAAGTAAAAAGCATATGTCATGTGTGTCTTTCAAGATAACCCAAAGGTGGGTTATGGCATAAATACTGCATTCTTAATTCTTTTCTCGAAGGGGAAAGAATGATAATAGCTTCTAGGGCATCACATTTCAACTTTCAACTTTAGAGTTTTCTGAAGCATAGGGCAGAAACTTGGCGGGGGGTTGGGGGCGGTGGGGGGGGGGGGGGAACTGTCATGTGTATCAGTTTTTTAAGAACAGTATTTTAAAGGGGGGAAGTTATGCCCAATTTATACTCATAGAAAATTTCAATTTGGTCATTACCAAGGGAAAACTAAACTACATACAGCCTAACTCAGATGATCAATTTCTTTTGGTGGAAACTGGCAAACCACAATCCTATCAGATAAAGACAACTAAAAGCAGGTTTAAAAATCCTGAAAAGGTTGCCAAGTAGAAGTGTTGAGAAAAGTCAGTGATGTATTTTACTTATTAGGATTAATTTCAAGGACAATTTTTGTTTTGCCAATTAAAAAATTAAATATAAAATCATAAAGATTAATATTTTTAGAGTCAACTATAGTTTAAATTGTAATAATTCATTAGTGTTTCAAGCACTGTAAGTTTTTAAGGTATCTAGAATCAGTGACCAGTTAAAAAACAGTACTCTTTAAACAAGTGCACATATTATCAGCATAGGACCAAAAGACTGAGAAGTACAAGTGACTCAAATAACTCCAACAAAAAGGAATCGAATATTTCAAAATTGTGCCACAGCTTCTAAATTTCTCAGGAGAGGTAAAAGTACAAAAAACTTTTAATAAATTAACTGATACTAATTCCATGGTTTTACATACTGAAAATGTTTCCTTCTTCTGCCAATGGACAAATCTATACAAAAGAAAACTTTAAAGGTTTGGTATGTTCAAGTGAACTGATGTGACACACACGTAAGATGGCAAAATAATTTAGTTACATAAACCATGTTGGAGGTTTGATGTATCCTTGGGAATTCTTTTTTTAAGTTTATTTATTTATTTTGAGAGAGACAGAGTATGAGTAGGGGAGGTACAGAAAGAGAGGGAGAATACCACACAGGCTCTGTCCTCTCAGCGCAGAGCCTGACGCAGGGCTCAAACTCAGGAAACCATGAGATCATGACCTGAGCCGAAACCAAAAGTCAGATGCTTAACCGACTGAGCCACCCAGATGCTCCTCTTGGTAATATTTTTTAATGCTTGACATTTTTAGAAGAAATAACTTAATCACAATAATATAAAAATAAAGTGGCTTTTCCCATTTTACCAATTTCTGTAAATATAGCTTGCATATATTTAAAAATAAATATCCTTCTTAAAGGCACACTTGTGTATATACATTTTGTACATTACACGAGGTGTAAACTAACAAGCTATTTTACAGAAAAGACTGTAATCAAATAATCAATCATCTATAACTAACCAAAACAGTTCAGAATTCCTCTTTGTGACAGAAAAAGTGTCACTGCTTTATAACCAAGTCTATCCTTTTTATCAAAAAAATGTATTCCAGGGACACCTGGCCGGCTCTGTGGGAAGAGCATGAGACTCTTGATCTGAACTCTGTGAGTTTGAGCCCCACATTGGGTGTAGAGATTACTTAAAAAGTAAATCTTTAAAAAAGAAATGTATTATAAATCTTGAAAAGGCAGGGTGGTAGAATTAAAAGACGTTTTAGAGTTAGACACATTGGGTTGGAGTCCTACCTCTAACACTTGCTAGATTTGTCACCCTGGTGGAGGTTCTTAAACATGATGAGCCTCAATTTCCTTGTCTGTGAAACAAGAACACATCACTAACCTCATTGGGCAACTAGGAGGTTCAAATCATGATACACAGTGTAGTGGTTAAGGGTGATAGGTAAAGCATCAACTTTGTGGAGTCCTTTCTCCGCTTTCTTTCACTTGTTAGCTATGGGAGCCTAGGCTAGTCATTTAATCATTCTATACCTCTGTTTTCCCAACTCTCTTAGAATAATAAACACAACTAGGTTCATATACCTTGAAGAATTGAGAAAATTCATGGTACACGGATATCGCTAATAACATTACATATTATAAATGTAAACCACTCAATATAGTGCCTAACACAAAAAAGATCTTATTAAATCTAAGTTCTCCTAAACTAACTTCTAAATTACTTTTACTGTCTCTAAAACTCAAATTTACCCCTAAAGATAAAGATTTGCCATTAAGGATTAAAAAAAAGACTATCGCAAAGGCTCCAAAGGTTATCATTAAAGGAACCCCCTTAAGATTGTATGTAATAGCAAAAGCTCTAGAAAAAGCACACAATTTCCCAAGTTGATGACTTTGAAAGGATTAACATTCTTTTGCTATAAAACGCTAGAGTTTTTAAAAATTATCAGTCATACTGATTTATACATTCATCTACTACACAATTGATTACACACATTTCTATAAATGAAATCACTCTCTAAAGCCAAATTTTCCCTTTCTAAAAATAGATGCTATGACAATTTCAACTCGAAAATGAAAAACTTAAAAGAAGTAAAAATTACACAGACTGCTTAACAAATATAAGATGGTAAAGATCTGATTTCAAAAATTATATAGGATATACAGTCTGCATTATATTTTAGTTTTTTGCCCCAACTACACAAGTTCCTTGCATACATGACTTATAAGTAGTGAATTAACTAACCGAAAAATATGAAGATTTTACTAAAACTAGAAATGTGGAATCCTAAATCCTTGAGAAAAAAATATAAATCAGACTGACCATTTACTAATTATAAGTCAATGGGCAATTTTCTAACCTTTCCAGCCCCATTTCTTCATCTATAAATTGTGGATAACAGTTTCTATTTCCTGAGCTCATTATTTTAAATGAAGTAATATTATAGAGTCATACTTAACACAATTTCTGGCAAATTATAAGCCCTCAAAATCTTATCTAGCTGGCAATGTTGCATTAAGAAATAATCTCTCCTAAAAATATCACTTTGGAAATAAAACGAAATATGCCTTAAAACAAGGCAATCTGACAAAACTCAATTAAAATGGACTCTAGATTTACACCAAACAAAACAATGTACAACACAAATATCTATAATCATTTTTTCCTATCTACCTGGGCAAAAAATTCTAAGCACATAAAATACTTTTTAAAATTACAATGATAATTGCTTTTTAAAATTGCTTTTAAACCAATTAGAAAACACTAAAATTCCACGCTATAAAAAAAACTTTCAGGAGTAATTATGAATTGTTTACTACAACTATGATTAATTGACTTACACTCTTTAGGAGGAACATAATGTAAATAAATTCAGTCATTCAAACACCAAACATACCCACAAAGTCAGCCTTTCTAATTTAAAAGTACTAGTTTCATACCTGGAAAATACAACCAAGGGACAGGTATCATAGCTCCCCTAAAAGAAGAGGAAAAATCACCCTGGACTCAGATAATTGAAAAAGCCACATAAGGTATCAGTGTCAACACTGAGCAATAGCAATACCTAGCTTTGTGACCAGAGCGCACACTTTTGTTAAAGCAACATAATCTAATAAACAAACTTGTAAGAGTAAGGGAATCCCTTATTCTCACTCACTACATGAACCTACACAAATCACATGGCCTCTAAGTATCAAGATTTTCATCAAAAAATGGAAATGATGCCGAACACTTCTCTCACAGAGAAATGGGAATATTTAAAAATGAACTCAGGTCACCTTGAAAAAGAACCATTTCAAAAATTCAAAGAGCAATTATAAAGAACAACTGCTCTTTGCTAAAAAAGTATATTTTAAAATGATTTTGAAAGGCTATATAATACCATAAATTACCAGCAAAGTCAATTTAATATGTTCAGGATATTAAAGTAAACATCTTCAACTAAACAGTTCATTACCAGGTTTCCATAAAGTTCCTAGTCAGTAATTTCCTATTCACTTTATAGCAAATAAATGTGATCAACAACACTGAAGTTACATTTCTCAAAAAGGAATTTTTATTTACCTCATTCTTCCCAATCACTTCACATAACACTAAAATCTTATTTTAAAATTCCAGAATTACTCATAAATGATCCTTTTCCTAATAAGCAATCGGGTGGAGAAAGTTAAATAAAATCATATAAAATTCAAACTCTCTAGTTTTTATTTACTCTATCATTAATTTTTACATCAATATAGAGCAGGTCAAAATATGAAATAGATGGGTTCAAATGTTTCTACAGCAGTCTGATGAGAGATTGGTACCAAAGAATTAAATATGAAATTAATATAGGAAGTCTTAAAAAACACATGTTTGAGTTAGGTAGCCTGGCACCCAATAAAGAGGATTACATATCTGAATTGGTATAACTTTGCTCACAGTATTTTTGAAATTTAATAATGATCACTCTGCAGAAAACTAAAACCTGGTTTACTATCATCCTAAGTGAAAACTTTCACTTTTCATCCTCAAAAATAATCTCAAATAGACAGTCTTCTTCAAATGTAACTTTTTACTTCTTAAAGAGGGCAGTATAAAGATCCCTAAGCACAGGTTCAAAATGCTTTCCAATAACTTCAGAAAACAAATTGTTGAATGACTTTCAAGAAGCAGCATCCTATGTACTCTTCTCAAAACACTAAAAATAATTATTTAATATTCAATGTTAATTTGATTCACTAGACTTTCACCACTTTAGAAGTGCTTTCTTTTCAAGTAATTATTATAAGTTATTTGTAACTCAACAGACTCGAGAGAAACAATAAACCACACTGTTGAATAAATACTAGGAATTACTTCTCCAAATAATATAACTAACATTAGAAGCCTACTGGAACACTTATAGTGTCTTCTTTCACTAAATTAAAAAATAATGATAATAACAGAAATACAGAAATAGCCACTAGCGACTATCCCAACCAATACAGGGGAGGTAGAGCAGAGTATTCATAATCTCCAGGGAAATACAAATTATTATTCCTTCCAACTAAATTGTCAAAAAATTTTAAGTTCAAGTTTAGGTTTTGTTCGAGCTTTACAATGTTTTTTCCTTTAAAAATAACTTATTTAATTGGTTTGGACCAAACAACAAATATTTTCAACTTACTTTAAAATGTTTATACTACTTTAATGAAAGATATCACACAACCTATATTACTTACAGAACACTAAATATGTAGAACTGGTAAAATAAGATCTGGTAAGAACTAATTCATTTTAATTTCAAAGTCACAAGAAAAAATCAATCACATAAACATATCTAACACACTGATTCAAACATCTGTGTAAGAAGGCTCCCCTTAACTATAAAACTCTAAAAATAAGTTGCTTCTGTTGATGAAAACTAAACAAGCAGAACTCCTCTTTTCCATTACCTTTAGTAGAAATATGTTCATCCTTTGACATATGTCTCCGTATTTTATTTAAATAAAAGTTGTAAAGGCATCACAGGTTCATATAAGGGCCTTTCAAACATTTACACTGAAAACCTTATCCACACCCCCCCTCCCCCCGCCGCTGGCCCCCAAACCCTCTGTTTAAGATATGAAGTGTTCCTCCCTTCTGTATTCCCTCTCCCCAACAAGCCCCCATTGGCATGCCCCCCCCCCCCCCGACCCAGTGTAGGCCTGAGGCCCTGTAGCAAACAGTGTCTAACAGGAGCAGGCAGCACAAAGACAGGAATGGGAGATTAGTGGGAGGGAGGGAGGCCGGGATTGGGGCTCAGCAGGAGCTTCAGGCTTTTTAAAATTCAAACTGCTCCCTGACCAATACAAATCACGGACACGCTACTGACTACTACACGGATTTATAGCATTAAAAACATGCCTAGTACGTGACAGCTATATTAACTTCACTCTTTTTAACATTTATCCATACGTTTGCGGGAAATGTGGAACAGTTTATTTTAAGCAGAGGGCTAAACTCAAAAATAACCTTCAGAAAAGTTACTTATTCTACAATGACTATAATTTAACAAGACACAAAAAATTCTAACCAATGTAACCCCCATTAGTAAAACAAGGGACTTTGTTGATCAGTGTTGCTTCATTCTAAGCAGTGAAAGTTTTCCTTCCCTGAATATGAGACAAAGTATCAAAATAGTCTAACACCAGGAACATTTATTTTTCTAGGCAATTTGTATGGCTGAGGACTTTTAAATGGATTGTTCTTCCCTTATGCCAACCTATCTGACCAACGCCTCCATAAACAAGCTCTGAACACTTAACTTACTCATGAACTAGAATTTGTTAAGGCAGAACTGATATTTTTCTCTAGCATTTACAGATACATTTGACCTATTAAAATGACACCTCTCTCATTACACAGTCAAACATCATGGGCACAAACAGCCAATGACAATCCTGGGACCTCAAGAAGATCTGCCCTGACATGAAAGGATGGCACCTTCTACATTTTTTTTTTTAACCTCCCTGGGATTCTAAGCATAACTTAATTTCTATGCTTTTAAAGAAAATTGGTTTTACCTACACCTTGGTACAATTCTCAAAACAGATAATATTCTTTGTATGCTTCTACACACTTAGATCAGGAAGTACCTGAGAATTGTATATACAGTCGTTTAAAATTGTCCTTACATAACGCACACAAATCTAAAGTGGCAGGGTAAACCTGTCAAGTACTTTACACTTGCCTTTGAATAAAAAGTCCATGTGCAACACACACTGTCAAACAACAACATAAAAACTCTTGGGGGGGGGGCATATGCAGTGTCTACCACACTATGGTTTTCTACATTAAATATTCATGTGGGCAATTTAATTCTTTAAAAATGAAAATGAGTCTTTATTAACTTTCTAATGTCCAAACAAGTTTTACACAGGACACGAATTGCCACTGGATCCGTGTCTGAGTATTTACATTTGTCTCACTAACTGAAACTACTTCCTCCCTTCATGGGGTCACAGGGGGAAGAAGGGGGGTTGTTTGTTTCACTGGGACGTTCCCCACTCCGGGACCAGGAAAGTTGTAAATATGGGGACGAACAGGGCACATTTGCTGTTAGTTGTATTGTTTCCGCCTCCTCACTAGCTACGGCTCTTCTCCCTGGCGAGGCCTGTCACCGACCAGCAGTAGCTCCGCTCAGCCCGGAGCTCTCCTAATCCCCGAGCTCAAGTAGATTCCGCTGGCCCGCGGCCTGCACTCTCCGCCGGGCCTACGCCTCCCCAGCCGCCCGGCAGGAGCCCAGTCCCCGCCACCGGAGCCGGCCGGGAGAGAGTACAAAACCACCGCCACCCAGGGCGGCTGCCACCGGAGAGGAGCGAACTCTAGACTCGCCCGTGGAGGAGACCTGGGGCCGCTAAGGAAACGGCGGGGAGGGGAGCGAGGAGGAGAGACGCTGAGGACCTGGCGCCGCCGCCGCCGCCGCCGCCGAAATAAAGAGCAGGAATTTACCTGGGCGAATCGGCGTCTGAATCCAAGGGGAGGCCGAGGCCGCTGTGGCGAGAGACTATAATCCGGGCCGGGAGGGGGGGTGGCTACGGCTCCTCTTCCGTCTCCTCAGTGCGGGGAACATGTAGAGCCGGGGGGAGACCAGCCGAGAAGACAAATCGCTGCTTCTTCTTCCTCCTCCTCCTCCTTCTCCCACATAGAAACACTCACAAACACCCGACCAGGGGCCCGAGCTACCGGGGGGGCATCGCCGCCGGCCCGGGAACCAATCCTCCTGTCGGCGGGGGCGTCCCTCCCTGCGGCTTGGTGGTGTCGGGTGAGTCGGTACCGACGGAGGGAGGGGGGGGAGGGCGGGGGGGGAAGGAGCCCTGTGTGTGTCTCTCTCTCGTTCCGTCTCTCCCTCTCAGAACAAAATGCCGACCGGAAGTGCAGCTGCAGGAATGACTCCCTCCGCCGGCGCCAAACACTAACAACCACCCCCTCTTCCCCACTCCACTTCCGCCACCGCCGCTGCCGCCGCCACTTGGGCTCGCGTCCTCGGCCGCGCCGCACCGCGCCGCGCCGCACCACCCCGCGCCCGGGCTGGCCGGGGCCGGCAGCAGGCGGCGGCCGCTGTCCTTTGCGCCCTTCTGCTCCTCAGAGCGACTGCGGATGTTGCCTTTAATTGTCGATCCTGCGGAGCGGCGTTTTCGCTGCGGCACGGACGGGCCGGCTTTCCCCGGTCTTTATTTTCCTGGAGGCCGACCGGAGCGGGGCCCGAGTTCGGTGGTGGTCTTGTGCGTGAGGGGCGCTCAGGCCCGGACCGGCTCGCAGGCCAGGCTCGCTAACCCAGCTGGTGGTCTTTAGCTTAGGAAGCCGAGCTCGGGGCGACCAGGTAGAGGACGCCCGCGTTTCGACGGCGACGGTGCATTTTTTAAATGGTGTCTCTGCAGTCTGGTGGATGGATGTATCGTACACCTCTCCCCTGGAGAGCCGGACTCTACGCCCGTCTCTGCGTTATTTCTGCGGAGTGAAGACGCAGCCCTTGGAGGTGAAGAAGATTCCCGGCCGGATTGAATTGGAATCGTGTTGTGATGCTTTGGTTTCTGGAAATACGCGGTCTTTTTCTGGTCTTTTTGTTGGCGGTGGTCTTGGTTCTTGCCTAACTGTCGGGAGAAAGGCCTGTAGGCGACGCTGTGCGAACGAGGAGCTGGCCGGCCGCGGGCCCGGAGCGCGCGGGTCCGCGCCCCCCTCGAGGTGTGGGTGGAGCCGGGCGCGCGGGGAGAGCCGCCAACCCAGACTCGGGCTGCCGGCGGGTCGTGGGCGACCGGGGGGGGGGGGGGGGGGGGGGGGCTGGGGCCAGCCAGTTTCCAACGCCGTTTTCCTCTTTACACTTGAAACAGTGAGGTACTGCACGAGGCTGGAGCCCAGTGTGATTGTGTACAGTGCCATGCTTGTGGTCCCCTGTTGTAACAAACTTTATCGTTCCGCAGTTCTGTTACGTTTGTGTAAATTAAAGGGGAGCTTTCGTTCAAGTAGAAAGTGCAGTAGGTAAGCGAATTTTACTCAGGCGGGACGAAATTTGTGTTCTATTTTAATGAATTTAGATTATACGTGAATTGCTTATGTATTTGTATATGTTCCAATACCCTTAAAGGGAAATTCTGCCTCTGGGTTATTCCATTTGCCTCAAAAATCACTCGGGAGACTAAACCAGTTCTTGTTACTCCTTTCCTCTAGACCCTGCAATGGCATTGCATCTAGCTCAGCGGAAAAGCCAGTCTTGACCGTGGCCTAAATTCCGCGCGCGATGGGGTGGGGGAGAGGCTGCTCTGACCCCCTTGCCAGCAGGACTTCTGCCCTTGCTATTCGCCGTGCCAGTCTCGTTCCCCCAAGTAATCATAGGGCTTGCTCCCTCACCTTCAGGATTTTGCTCAGATGTCATCTCGGGGCCTCCGTGGCCGCTCTGGAAACTGCGAGTCCCCTGTCCCCCTTTCCCACTTTATCCTTCAGGCATTCTACATATCTTACGTGTTTATCTTATTACCTGTTTTTCCCCAGTAGAATGTTAAACTCCAGGAGGGCAAGAAGTTTTGTTTTTCTCCACTGGTGTTTTGTGGAGAAAATGATGTCTAGACCAATGCCTGACACACCAGTAGATGCTTAATATTTGGTTAATGAATAAATGACCATTATAAGGGCCCTGACCTCCACCCCCCACATGCACACACACCAATTTCTGTACTCTGGCCCTTTATAGATACACTTACATGCTACAGATAACTTTATGAAAGATTGGTGAAAACTGAAAAAAAAAATCTAGGGAACAACCAAGTTTATTACAGAGTTCTAGAGAAGGGCACTACTTTACACATTCACCCTCCACAACACCAGAAGCCCACAAACTAGTGGTAATTGTTTTTAGGTTTCTGTAAATGGGCTTGCTGGAGGACAGTTGATTGGTAGATCACATGATCATACGCATACTGAGCCAGTTAGCTTTGCTCTCTTCCTGAATCACAAACTATTTCTTTATCCTGTCTGCCCTCTTTCTTGCAAAATACTTGCTAAATTAAAGTCTGTGAGAATTTGGTTGGCCAAATCCAGCACTACTGGAAAAGTTCATTCACCAAATATTTATTGGGCACAAAATGTGTGCCACGCACGGTGATTCAAAAGGTGCATGTTTCTGAGGCTTTGTATAAAGGACCTCATATGGCTGCTTTGCTTGCTATTCATTTATGCTGTCAAGCAAAGCAAATGCTAGGGAGATTTATTTTTACAGTTTCCTTCTGAAGAAAAGATTCATTGAAAGCTTAGGTCATGGATAGAGTGGATATTTTAATTCACCTTTCAGTTTGCTGTTCATTACATTTACCTTATGCTAGCACTGGATATACCAATAATTTATGATTTTTCAAAACTGAAAAAAATTGAGGATTTTTATTTCCTATTATTGCCTGGGATAATAGACCTTTTAATGGGGTGCCTGGGTGGCTCAGTTGGTTAAGTGACCACCTTCAGCTCGGGTCATGATCTCGCAGTTTGTGAGTTCAAGCCCCGCGTCGGGCTCTGTGCTGACAGCTCAGAGCCTGGAGCCTACTTCAGATTCTGTGTTTCCCCCTCTCTCTACCCCTCCCCTGCTCACGCTGTCTCTCTGTCTCTCAATAATAAGTAAACATTAAAAAAAATTTTTTTTTTAAATAGGCCTTTTAAAATAAGTAAGTATACCAGTAAACTAGAAACTATACAATAAGATTTTGGCCATGATATCCCAAATAATATTTCATGTGTTGAATTTTTGGAGAAGAAAAGACAGTCTTTATAACCATTAATACAAATAATTATATATTGTTTGGTAAATCCAACAGTCTGTTCATTGTAAGTTTACCCATTAATTTTAAGAACAGCTTTAAGTAATATACAGATGGCTCAGAATATGTTTTTCACTCAGTTTCAAAATAGTATTTCAATTTGCTTAATGAAGCACAATTATCTTCCTATATACTTTCTTAAATGTTACTGGTAAAGTTATAATTTTGCATGTCTAGAAAACAAAAGTCTTGGCATTATTGTAGCATTTAATTTAAAATTTCAGATATGTTATTTTTCACTTTCTTCCCTCATGTATTAAAGACACTAGGTGCTAATTAGCTTTATGATAAGCACCTCTTACATACATTAGTGAATAAAAAAAGGTCTCTACCTTTAAGGGTTTTAAGTTGTATGTAGTTTATATTAATTTTTTTCCAGACCACAGAATTAAAGAAATTGTTTCAATGCATATCAGAATATTTTTCTATTAAATCAGTTAGTGTTTCGCTTGCCTAAATTTAAGTATCCAAGTTAAGATCGTGTGTAGAATCTCTTAATCTAATCTTAGAGTTTTCTTGATTTGTCTTGTTTCTTGGTTTTGTTTTTTTTCCTTAATTATTTTGATCATCACCATTCATTTATTTTGCTTTTACATTTTTAAATCTTTATGTCCAAAATCAGTTGGCTTTATATTTCATTGTTATATCCTTGGTTTGTCAATAGTTTGTAGATAGCCCAGTAAACCCTTAATCTGACCTAATATTGTCCCCTTGCTTTAAGTATTGAGTTGCATTAATTTTATTTATTCATTTTATATTCTTGGATATTCTCATATGTATTCCTGGTCAATAAATTGTATAAGATTTAATAAAATATTTTAAATGGATTTTAACTATTAAATATTAATATCAGCAGGAATTGGTACAATTGAGAAATTATGAATTGTTATTTTTTGGAAAACATCTTCAAGATAAGTACAATTTGCCATAAAATGATAGAAATGAAAAATTTTAGAAAATCATTTTTTAAAAGAAAAGTAAAGAACATGTAGTGTGTATGTGTTTTGTAGACTATTTCACACTATCAAAATTATTTCATATTTAGGATAAATAAGTTACTTTTAGGGTGATTTAGATCTTAAGAAACTTTAGTGAAGAGTTTGTAATAGATGTTTATTTGAGGGTGAGTTAAAAAATATCAAACAATAGTCTGTAAATATGTTCCTATTTCAAGTTTTCAAAGTAAATACCTCAATCAAATTTGTAAGAGTATCTATGAAGGTTATTTAACATATTTTATCCATTTTGTTAAGATAATAGAAATTAATGGTCTTTCCCAGTGACTTTCTTCATCTTGGCCTCTCAAGAACAAGTTTTGTCCTGTCATTCGTTAATCCTTCTTACCTAAGGATTTTCTTTAAATTCATAGATTTTATTATTCATGCCATCCACTTATAATCCTATGACTTTCCTATATTTATATTGTTGTGTATCTATACTTCATACTCCAAATAAAAGTAACTAATTTTACTACATTGCAGTTTTGTAATGTGCATTGCATAGGGTAAGGCCCTTAAAAAATGCATGTCTGAAATATGATTTCATTATTTAGGGTCATCACATCTTCAAGAAGGCCTAATCTTAATGGAACCAATACATATGCTGAATGTGAGCCAGATAATTAAACTACACATGCATTTTAATCCTAAACCAACCTGGAATAACAGATTAAAAATTACTTTATCTAGGAAGGGAGAGTACAAAATCCATTAAAAACTCAGTATCTAAAATAAGTATGAAGGGATGCTTACGATGCTCTTTTAAAAGCATCTCCATTAGACCAGTGTTTTAAAACTGGGTCACGTACCATTATAGGTCATGAAATTTAGTGGGTTGTGACTAGCATTTTTTATTTAAAAGAGAGAAAAGAACAGAATCTAAGTACCATCACACATGGTAAAGTCTGTATTTTTAAATAAGCATTCGTTCCATTTTTGTGTGTGCATGTGCTGAGTTGCCATGTAAAATACATTTCTTATTGTGGGTTATAGGCCAAAAAAAGTACATTTTTTAAAAAAACCTGCAGTTCAGGTTTTCCTTTACTTCGCCTCCTTAGAAAATGAAAAAGAATGCTAGACAGTTCTGATTGCCTATGTAGTGAGGAATTAGAGGAGGTGCTAGGGTATCTTACAAGAGGTTTCAGAAAGGTGATCTTAAGGTAAAGGGTAGGTAATATACCATGTAGAAATGTTAGGGGTGCCCAGGTGGCTCAGTTAAGCATCCGACTCTTGGTATTGGCTCAGGTCACGATCTCATGGTTTGTGAGGTTGAGCCCTGCATCAGGCTCTGTGCTGACAGTGAGGAGCCTGCTTGGGATTCTCTCTCTCTTCCTCTCTCTGCCCCTACCCCACTGGCACTGTCTCTCTATCTCTCTCAAAATAAATAAATAAACTTAAAAAAAGAAATGTTAAATATGGTTGACGTTGTAAGAAGGAATCAATTTCCTAGTAGATTGGTGTGTTTAGATCTATAACTATTTTCTTCCTTATTGGTTGTAGTACATTTTCTAATCTCAAATGCCCAATACAGCAAAATAAAATAAGGCAAAAGGTATTTCTATTTCTTCCTACCTTCTCTTCGATCTTAAAACAAGTGTTTCTTAAGTAGCCATAGGAATGCAAAGAAAGCTGACCTTTGAAGACAGCAAATTATAAGAACAAGTTATTCTCTGAAAATGGTAGAAACTCCTCTTCCCTCCAAAAAATAACCAAACTGAAGGCTTTTCTCTCTAGCCCAAGTACATATATATATTTTTTTTAACGTTTATTTATTTTTGAGAGACACAGAGGGACAGAGAACGAGCAGGGGAGGGGCAGAGAGAGAGAGGGAGACACAGAATCTGAAGCAGGTTCCAGGCTCCGGAGCTGTCAGCACAGAGCCCGACGCGGGGCTCGAACCCACGAACCGCGAGATCATGACCTGAGCTGAAGTCACCTGCTTAACCGACTGAGCCACCCAGGCGCTCCTATATATACATACATACATATACATATATATGTATACATATATATATGTATATGTATGTATGTATATATGTATATATGTATGTATGTATATATACACACACATATATATATACATACATACATATATATGTGTGTGTATATATATATATTTAATTTTATTTTAGAGACAGAGAGCACAAGCCAGGGAGACGGGCAGAGGGAGAGAAAATCTTAAGCAGGCTGCATGCTCACTTTGCAGCCTAAAGCAGGGCTGATCCCATGACCCTGGGATCATGACCTAAGCCAAAATCAAGAGTTGGATGCTCAACTGACTAAGCCACCCAGGCACCTCCAAGTAAATAATTTATCAAATAGTTAACCTTAATTTGCCATCCAATTCACTATATATTTAAATAAATGTACTTAGGGGCACCTGGGTGGCTTAGTTAAGTGTCTGACTTTGGCTTAGGTCATGATTTCCTAGTTCCTGGGTTTGAGCCCCATATCGGGCTCTGTGCTGACATCTCAGAGCCTAGAGCCTGCTTCCAATTCTGTCTCGCTCTTGTTCTCTCGCTCTCACTCTGTCCCTCCCCCGCTTGTGCTCTGTCTCTCTCTCTCAAATAAACATTTAAAAAAATTTAAATAAATGTACTTAAAATTCTGTACAGAATTCAAAGGGAAATTTTTTAAGAGAATTATGTATAGATTTGAAAGGAGGCAATATGCTGTATAAATAAGATGAAAAGTAACTGTCAGAAAATAAGGATTATGTTACATACACTGGTATTTCTTAATAGGATTTAGACATTCCGATACAATTTACATCAGTTTCACTGGATTTCAGTATAAATTTCAGTATTCACAAATCTAAGAGCATTAATAAAAGTTTTTTTTCCAAACATATGATGCCAGCTCCCTTCAATTATAGATACTTAAGACCTAGTCTGGTTAAAACCTTAACACAAAATTTAGAAAAATAACATAAGAATCTCTAATTTGATTACTGAACCACAGCTTGTATCTCACCAAATATCACCAAATGCAATACATATCCTGTTGAACTAAGAAAGCAATTATATTACTAACCAGCAGAGGGAGCCGTCAGTCCTGAAAGGTAGGATTACAAAGACAGACCACATGACTTCCTGTTTGTTTGTTTGACTGTTTGGCAGCTGTTCTCTTTTTTAGTTTAGTCTAGGCAAAGCCAAGTAAAAGGATAGAAAGGCTACGAGATATGGATAGGGTGACAATTTTAACTGTCAAAATTACCTTGCATGAAGCCAACTGAAAGAAAACACTTCTGCTTCAATTAAGGACAACCCAGGGAGGAATGTGTGGCATAAAAGAGAATTCTTTAAAAACCAGGTATTGAAAGTTGAATAAGTAAAATACTTATTCAACAGTAAGATACTGATTTTCTTTCTAACACAGGTGATGAAACTAATGTGGATCAGAACAAAGCAATTAAGCAGAGGAAATTCAAGTAGAAATATGAAAGTGGAAATGTCTCCGTATTATAACCTAAGATGGAAAACCATAGAAAACATTACCTTAGGGCCACAATGAATTACAAGCCAGATGTAACAGTGAACCATTTCTTAATAAATCCATTTTTATCTAAAGCTGAAATTAGGCTCTAACTAGACACATTTTAAAATTGTAAAGTTGGTGCTGATAAGCAGATTGACCTTATATTAGATTTGCTTTGAAAATCGAAGAAGCAAGGAATAAATTTTTTTAAAAAAATGATTACAGCAAAATAATATAATGAGATAGTTTTTCACTTTAGAAAATAGAATTGTTTCCACTACCCTTTATAAAAACAACAAAAAGTGGTATCTGTTTTGTGACAGAAGTTTGGAGGAATATAGTTGCTAAATGGTTACTTGTACTGTCAGCTTATTTAGTATTTTCTAAGAACCTCAAAATGCCTGATACAGTGATTATTTGAAATAAAATTGTAAAAGCTGGGTGTTAGCTAACTGGATCAAAGTAAAAAACTTAAAAACCCAATTTTAGTCAAATAATTAAATAATGCTAGGTTAGCCGTTTACTAATTGCAAGGTTTGTGGAAACATACTGTCCGAAGCACAGAAGAACAATGGATTCAGGCAAATTTTGAATTTTTTTTTTTAACATTTATTCATTTTTGAGAGAGAGAGAGACAGAGCATGACGGGGTGAGGGGCAGAGAGAGAGGGAGACCCAGAATCAGAAGCAGACTCCAGGCTCTGAGCTGCCAGCTCAGACCCTGACGCGGGGCTGGAACTCATGGACTGGAGTTCCATGGCTCCATGGAGTTCCATGGCTGGATCATGCCCTGAGCCGAAGTCGGATGCTCAACCGACTGAGCCACCCAGGCACCCCCAGGCAAATTTTAGTTATAGGTACATTTACTTATGTGTGTATTCATTCCAAACGTGTACTTCTTGAATACTAACTCCAGAAGACATGGAGCATATATTCAATTATGAACTAGACAAAATTTTTGTTGAAAGATTTAATCTCATTAAAATATATAAGCAGAAATTTAATATGTAACCCATTGAATCCAAGGAAATGGTACTTAGAAGCAAATCATTTACTATTGAGCACTAGAAGGTAGGTTGTACACCTTATAGGTCAGTTCTTTTATAATGCTACATTACAATATACTGACATACGTATTGGCATCTGGTATCAAATCAGTTAATCGTGGCAATGATATCCAAGAAATAAAATTCATCTGATGGCAGCCTTAGAAACATTTTGATGCCAAAAAAAGCAATTCAATCGGTATTACTTCTAAGTATGTGCTGCTTTTATACACAAGTTGTGATAAATATAGGCTATTAGAATTATATAAACAGCCTGACCTTTCTAATTATATTTTAAATTTTGTTAATGTTCCCACCCATGAAAAAATACTATAAGGATCTTTTTAAAATTACATTAATAGGTGGCAGTAGCTTTGCCATGAACCATTTCTTTATTGATGAGAATAATGGGCTAATTCATCAAGTTCCAATAAAAACTATTAACTTTGTCACCAAAGTCAACATTATAAAAGTAAAATATGTAGTATAAGTTTTTCCTTTTTATATAGCTTTTATTCAATAGTCTAAGTCTCTGATTATAATAATAAAACCAAACAAAGCAAGGAAAGAAAATAGTTCATTCCTTGTCCTACTCCAGAGTAGAGAATGATGACAGATTAGTAAAAGCAAGAAAGCAACTTCCAGTGAACAAAATCAGGTTTAGTAAAGGATTTTGCTCTCCCTAAAAAATTAAATACAAAATTTTAGTCAGAGATTTATACCCATATGTGAATACTGTTTTCAATACTGCTCTTTATTTACACTTTTGAAATGTTTTATTTTCCCTTTGAAAAAACAGCACCAGAGTCCAAGTTGCTTTGATAGTCCTGTTTCTAATTTATTAACCTTCTTTCTGTCTTACACTGTTGAATTTTGTATCTTCTAAAGCACCTCTCTGGTACCACTTTCTCAGTGTTGGCTTTCTAATTCTACCATCAACATACAGTAACTTTCTCAAATATATTCAGATGGTTCTTCATGATCATGTCCATGAAAACTATGTAACTTCCGCCTGATTGAAGGGGAAATAACTTTCATTATGAATTTAGAAGAGCTATAGTAATACTTGATAATACTTCATATATACAAAAGTATTTTTAATTTGAAAACGTTATTCACATCTTACAGGCTTCCTGTAAAAATGTTGGAATATCTATTCTAGGAGCCTAGAATTGATAAAGATTTCACGTATAATCTTGTACTTACATGAAATCTTGTGAGCTTTAATTGTACCTACAACACTGCTGTGAAAACAGCAGAGTTGTGAAATCTGGCTCTTTAAGAAATGCTCACCAGAAAACTGATTTGAAACTATTCTATGATGTAATTATTATGTTCAATATAATAAAAGTATGACCTCTGAATAAATGAGTCTCTAATTCTATTTTTTTAAAGTTTATTTACTTTTGAGAGAGAGCAAGCACAAGTTGGGGAGCGGCAGAGGGAAAGGGAGAGAAAGAATCCCAAGCAGGCTCCGTGCTGTCAGTGCAGAGCCTGACACAGCGCTCAATCCCACGAACCATGAGATCATGACCTGAGCCAAAACCAAGAGTTGAACACTTAACCAACTGAGCTACCCAGGTGCCCCTCTCTATATTTTTAGAATATTGTATTCTAAGAGTATCAGAAGATAATGTGCTTCTTTTCTTTAGATTTAGTTTTAATTAAAATGAAATAGACTACCAGGAGGCATGTCTATTAGTCTTGGATTGTCAGGTGTTAATAAGTTCTGGGCAAGTCCAGAGCAGTGAGTGGATGGGTGGATACTTGTAGAGCTGCTGGGGCAATCAGGGCAAGCAAGCAAGGTCACATAGTCCTGTAAAGGGTCCGTAGTTCTCCCTTCTGTTCACTCTCCCTGACTCTCAATTCTGCTCAGGAGCCCAGGTTCCATCACAGGATACTATCAGTCTCACCATATAAATAAAGATTTTTACTTTTTTTTTTTTTTAACTGAAGTATAGTTGATATACAATGTCTTAAATTTTGAATTTATTTATCCAAAATTGGGGGATAAGTTGTTCTTCACTTATGAATGCACAACATTTTTATTATTATAAACTATAGATCATTCAACAAGCATGTGCCCAGCACCTATGTACTGTAAACAGTGAATACAAATGAGTAACCTGTCTCTTAGAACTAGCCCAGAGGAGGACTAAATCAAGTACATTTAAAAGAGTGAGATAAATGACCAGGAGTTGTATCAAAAATGCTATGAAAATAAGAAATAAATAAATAAAAAGTGCTTTGAAAGTACAAAAGATACCTGAAGTCTTGAGAAAAGCTTCACAGGATAGGTGAACTTTGAACATTAGTGAAGGATAAACAATCTTTCCAGGCAGGGAAAGACAGGAAGGATGGAAATCAACCATTCTAAAGAAAAAAAGGAAAACAGAAAAGGACAGATGCATGAAAGTTCCTTATATTTTATAATCTGAAAATTGGTTTGGTTAGAATGCAGATTTTGAAAGGAGGATGGGATCTGCTACTCTAGCATAAATTGGGTTTTGCCTCACACTTAACAGGTAAACAAAGAATCTTACATCCAAGATAATATAAAATTTGCATTTTAGAATAACTCTGCAAATTCACATTAAAAAGAAGTACCTACTACATTAGGAAAAAAACCCAAAGATAATACTTAGTGAAAGTGTGGTGAACCCAGAAGTTTCATGCAATTTAAAAATATGTATCCATATTTTTATTCATACTGCGTATTCATACTCTGACACAATACTTTCTCATCTGGACTCTTGATATAGCTATATTTTGTAATTTCAATTGAAACAGAAAGAAGCTTAGGCAACTGAATGAAGGAAGGCTGGAATGTGAATGAGGCTGGAGAAATATGAGTCAAAAAGAAAGCTAATGTAGTTGTTTAAGTGAGCTAATGTAGTTAGTTGTTTAAGTGGAAAGGAGGAGGTAAATTTAAAAGATAAAGTAGAATCTAGGACTTGTTGAATCAATGAAGATGTAAGGTAAGAGAAAGTGGGGAGGGGAGGGCTCAAATATTACCGATAATTCAGGTTTAGTTCTCTAGATGGACTCTCGTGTTATTAAATGAAATAGACCTACAGGAGAAAGTGTAGGCTGAGAGCAGAGAAAAGTACAAATAAGTCAGTTTGGGGTCAGTTAAATTTGACTTGCCTATTAGACTCCCTGTTAGAAATATCTGGTAGGCAGTTGAAAACATGTATAATACTTAGGAGACAGAGCTAGAGATAAAGATATGAGAGTCATCTTCATATAGATGATAGTTGAAGCCACAGAGTGGAAGCCAGGGAGAGTTATAAAATGAGAAGGAGCACTAAGAAAAAAGCAAGCTACCAAAGTTTGCTATGGTTTAATAATCTAGTACTTTCCCCCTAAAATATCTGAAAAGAACCCTTTTTATTTACAAGACATTTAGTTAAATATTATAACAAAAGCTTGGCTCTAAAATCAATAACCTATAAAATGTTACTTTATCTAATTCTGGAAGTTATTCAATTACTGTCTCACTTACTTTAAAAAAAAATTTTTTTTTTTTAATGTGTGTTCATTTTTGAGAAAGAGAGAAAGACACAGCATGAGCAGGGGACGCGCAGAGAGACACAATGCAAAGCAGGCTCCAAGCTCTGAGCTGTCAGCATAGAGCTGGACACGGGGCTCGAACTCAAGGCTGTGAGATGACAACCTGAGCCAAAATCGTACACTTAACTGACTGAGCCACCCAGGCACCCCTGTCTCTTACTTTTTACTTGAAAATGGGAGAGTAGTAGAACAGGTGGATTTCCTAAAAGAATAATAGAAAAGGTTAATGACATTTTATTTTTAAGCAGCAAATTCTTAACATTACATAATACTTACAACCCAGATCTAGAATGTTTAGTTATAGCTTTCAAACTTTCCAAGGAGTTTCTGTCCATATTAGTCCCAAGGTGCCACTCCAATCCAATCCACACTCCTACCTGACTGTTCTTGCTGCTTCATTTAAATCGTTCCTTTTTAACCCCCATTTATCTTACCACTCACCCTCTCATAATATCTATCCAGTCACCATCGGTTTGTAATGTTCCCACACATTTTTTTTAATTGTTATTTATTTTTGAGACAGAGAGAGACAGAGTGTGAGCAGGGAAGGGGCAGAGAGAGAGAGATTGAGGCACAAGTTCCAGGCTCTGGGCTGCCAGCAGAGAGCCCAACGCAGGGCTTGAACTCAGTGACTACGAGATCATAACCTGAGCCAAAGTCGGATGCTTAACCGACTGAGCTACCCAGGAGCGCCCCCCCTCCCACATTTTGATTCCTTTAAAAGTCAAGGGTAGGGGCACCTGGGTGGCTCAGTCAGTTAAGCGTCTGACTTTGGTTCAGACTTCGGCTCAGGTCATGATCTCGCAGCGGCTCGTGAGTTCGAGGCCCGCGTTGGGCTCTTGTTGACAGCTCGGAGCCTGGAGCCTGATTCAGATTCTGTGTCTCCCTCTCTCTCTCTGCCCCTCCCCCACTTGTGTGCGTGCTCTCTTTCTCTCTTTATCTCTCTCTCTCTCTCAAAAATAAATAAGCATTAAAAAAATTTTTTTTAAGTCAAGGATAGTATCACAGTTTTCATTATTCCTGTCACCTACTAGTAAGACAGAAACTAACATAGCATGGAACAAAAACTATGCAAAACATAACATATTCCAGAGATATCCATGTTTTTCAATAGTGAACCATAACTGTCAGAAATCTATGTCTATGGGCCACATACATTTTAAATCATAACAACAATGGAATTCTAGTCATTAAACTGTTCAAAAGTATTTGGTTTCATAGTGTCCAAATAGCTTAATCAGTTTTCATAAAAAGGTGCACAATTATGGGCCAATTACTAGTCTTCAATCAATTTTGAAAAATCGATGAAGATATTATTATACAACAGACCAACCTCTGCTCAAGAATGAAGGGCTGTTGGGGGCACCTGGGTGGCTCAGTCAGTTAATCTGATTCTTGATTTCACCTCAGGTTATGATCTCACAGTTTGTGAGTTCAAACCCCACATAGGGCTCCACGCTGACAGTGGGAAACCTGCTTAGGATTCTTTCTCTTTCCCTCTCTCTCTGCCCCTTCCCCACTTGAGCATGCTCTCTCTCTCTCTCTTACTTTCTCTCTCTCTCTCCCTTTCAAAATAAATAAAACTTAAAAAAAAAAGAATGAAGATCTGTGAAATCTGGTACTGGTACTGTGACATCTGGATGGCCACATACAAAAGAATGAAGCTGAACCCTAACTCTTCATACCATATGCAAAAATTAATTCCAAATGGATCAATAACCTAAATATAAGAGCAAAAACTATTAAATTCTTAGAAAAAAACATGGGAAACGATACACAGATATGACACCAAAAGCTCAAGCAACCAAAAATAAAAAAGAAATAAACTGGATTTCAAAATTAAAAACTCTTGTGCTGCAAAGGACACAAGAAAGAAAATGAAGAAAACCCCACAGAATGGGAAGAAAATTTGTAAATCATATATGTGATCCTTATCTAGGGATCTATATCTAGAATATATAAAGAAATCAAATAGTAAATCAATTAGTAAATCAAATAGTAAATCAATAGTAAAATAACAAATAGCCCAATTTAAAAATGAACAAAAGATCTAAGTACATATTTCTCCAGAGAAGAAATACAAATGGCCATTTACATACATATAAGCATGTATAAAGATGTTCAACATCATTAGTCACCAGAAACATGCAAATCAAAATCACAATACTCATACCCACTAGTTTGACTAGAACAAAAAAATCAGATAACAAGTATTGGTAAAGATGTAAAAATATTAGAACGCTCATACACTGCTGATAGGAATATAAAAGAGTATAGCCACTTTAGGAAACACTCTGGCAGCTCCTGAAATAATTAAATCATCTAGTTACCATATGACCCAACAATTCTACTCCTAGGTATATACCCAAGAAAAATGAAAATGTATGTCCACGCGGAAATTTGTAAACAAATGGTTACAATGGCATTATTCAGAATCACCAAAAAGTGCAAACAACCTAAATGTCCACCAACTGACAAATGTGTAAACAAAATGTATATTCCTACAATGGTACATTATCTGGCCATAAAAAGGAATGAAGTACCGACACATGCTGCAACATGAATGGATCCTGAAATCATTATGCTAAGCCAATCACAAAAGACCTCATATGATATGATTCTATTCATATGAAGTCCAGAATGGGGAAATCTACAGAGATATAAAGTAAATTAGCAGTTGTTTAAAGCTGGGAGTATGGGTGGTGAGTGCATGGGAGGGGTGATAGCTAAAGGTACCGGGTTTCTTTCTGTGGTAATGAAAAATCTTCTAAGACCGACTCTAGTAATGTTTGAGTGTATCTGTAAATACACTAAAAACCACTTGATTGTACACTTTAAATGAGTGAATTGTATGGTATATGAATTCTATCTCAGTAAAGCTGTTAAATGAAAAACAAAACAAGGACTCTATGTAAGCAGGGCACATCTCATATTTCACTCCAAGTTTACATTACTGAAAGTGGCCCTCAGATTCAATTTCCATGGTTTTAGGAAGAGAATATTACATTAACAGAGTTGGAAAACTCATATGTGACAAGAATTTGGCCACAGAGCCAGAAATTCTGGCATAGTAATGAGTGATGTATAGATTCATCTTCAATATCCTAGGAATACTATAGGTTCTTGGTAGGTATAGTTTGCCTTCAGCTCAATCAGTTCCTCTTAATTAGAGCCATTTTGACAAGGCAGATGCTTAAAACATTCAAACACATCATTCTAAAGTCAGCTGCAAAAACTTAAAGCATAATTCATGCTTATGAAAATTTGTGAATTTCTTCAGAAATCCTGACTTTATTTCTACCAAATAGCTTGGCAATTCTTCAAATTCTGTGATTCCATTTAGCACAAGGCAGTTCTGATATGGGACATGAATGCACACTCCATGTAATAACCACCCATTCCCCATGTTCTCACTTGAATATTAATAATTATAGCTCCTTCACCAACTCATCAGTTCTTTTACTTTTTCTATGCAGTCACAAGTTCAGTTTAGTCATGTACCTTGCTTGCGATACCAAACAGGAATTATAACCATGTTAGCTCAGGTTTGGGCTCTGTTACTGGCTGAACATTTATGCCCTCCCCTAAAATTCATGTATTGAAGCACTACTTCCCAATATTATGCTGTCAGGAGATAGAGCCTTTGAAAGGTAATTAGGTTTAGATGAAGTTATGAAGGTACAGCCCACATGATAGGATTAGTCCCCTTACAGAAGAGGAAGAGACACCAAAGACTCCTCTGCCATGTGAGGATACAGCAAGAAGGCAGCCATTTCAAGGCAGGAAGAGAGCCCTTACCAAGAACCAAATTGCTGGTACCATGCCTTGGACTTTCCAGCCTCCAGAACTGTGACAAATAAAGATTTGTTGTTTAACCCACCCAGTCTGTGGTATTTTGTTACAACAGCCCAAGATGGCTAAGACAGGTTCAGATAAAGTTGGGTCCCTTTTATTATCAAAATTTTTAGATCTGAAAGAGCATCAGTATAACTCTCTTCAAGTTTCTATAATCTAGCCACTTTACTGCATTAAAATAAACTCATTGCATTTAGAACAGCACAATGACAACAGTAACAACAAAACACTTAGAATAATCTTAACAAGAAATATGTGACATCTATATAAAAAATGTATGAAAGTTTTGTACTGAGAGCTATAAAAAATTTGGAAGAAGAGAATTGTCCTTAATTTATAGGTTTTTTTTTTACAACTTGAAAAAATGATTCTAAAATTCATATGGAATAATAGACAGAAACAAAGACATTTTATAAAAGAAGAGTTATTGGAGCATCTGGCTGGCTCAGTCAGTAGAGCATGTGACTCTTGACCTTGGGGTTGTGAGTTTGAGCCCCACCCAAAGCCTCTACTTTGGGCACAGAGCTTACTTCAAAAAAAAAGAGTTATTTGTAAAGAAAACTTGTCTCTCTAAATATTAAAACATATTATAAAACTAAAGTAATTGCAACACAATTGTCATAGAATTTACAGATATTTGGAAGAAATTCCAGTATGTCATAACCCAAAGGGGAGGGATAGAATATTTAACAAATGATGCTGGCAAATGGATTCTTGTAAATCCGGTTTTGTTCAAACCAGAAACCTAGAAATCTTAACACCTCTCTCCTTCATGTCCCCAGTACCCTGTTAATTCAATCACCAAATCCTGTTCATTTTGTCTTCAAATTATCTATCGAATCTGTCCACTTGTCTGTCTCCAGTGACAACTTAGCCGTAAGTTATCACTGGTAGCCAGAATTAGCTGCCATCATTTCTCACCTATTACTACAACAGCTTACTTACTGGCTTCTGGCACACACAAAGTCTCCCTCCAGTTTTTTCTCCTGCAGCCACAGTGATCTTTTGAAAACATAAATTTGATCATGTAAACCTCCTGCTTAAAACCCTTAAATGGTTCTCATTACTCTTAAGATAAAGATAAAAATTCTTAACATGGCGCAAGGCTCTGCATAGTGTGTCCTTGCCCACCTCTCTAATCTCATCTCACACTAATCTCTACCTTGCAGTTCATGCTCCAGACACTGGCTCTCTTCCCAGTGCTTAGGACAATACTATGCTTCCTGCTACCAAGGACTCCACAATTCCTTTCCTTCAGGGCTTGTACATCACTTTGCATTTGTACATTCTTTGGGGTGATTATTTGATTTATGTCTGTCTTTACCATCTAAACTGTAAGTTCCACTACAGTTGGGACCATGTCTGGTTTATTAGCACCTGACAGAATACATGCTTGATAAATATTCACTGAATGCATAACTGAATAAATGAATGAAAAATAAACTAGATTCCCATACTATATTCACTAAAATAAATTACAGATGAAATTAAAAATTTTAAATGTTAAAACAAAATAATTAATTTTGAAAAATTATAGATTACTTGGTTAAGTTAACAGAACTCAGGATGTGAACAAATTTTTTTAAACAAATACTGAAACAACACTGCTTAAAATATCAAAGAAAAATTTAAATGTCTTCCCGTTGAATGTTTGTTTTAAAAAAATATATTTTTTAATTTATAGTTTTTTAATATATAAATTAATATATAAGCATATATATTTATATATTAAATGTCTTTAAAGAACATTATAGAATAAGCACATAATAGACTGTAAAAATCATAGTGTGTATATATACACACATATATATATATACAATTCCAATTCTATAATTTAAAAATTGCTTAGAAAGAAGTATACCAAAAAGTTATCTCTGAAAGGTGACCTTAAAAGTAATTGATCTTCTTTTCCATACCTTCTTTTCTTTAACCCAAACTTTTCATTACTGACCAAGAACAACTAAACAAAGATACATACTTTTAATGTTATTAAAGAATTACTCTAAAATACTGAAATATTGCTGAGTACAGACAGATCATTTTATTAAACTTTCATGAAATGGAGAGTTTCCATGCTTTATTTTTTATTTCAAACTCAAAAGTGATTGAAAATGACCCAGTTCATTTTTATTAGACTAATAGGATTCTGAGGCTAAAATATAACCAAAAAATTCTTAAAACAGAAACTGAAGAAAATTTCAATTAATAACCAAAAATCTTAATTCAATAGTAATTTGAAGAATCCATCATAACAATTATGTTCATAACAGGACTGCAAAGATGTGAACCTATTAATACAACATTAATATATCATATCAATCAGTTAAATCAGAAAATACATATGATCATCTCAATAGATGCCCAAAATGTATTCAATATCCATCCCATGTAAGCTCTCTTGGAAAGCAAATCAGTGGGGATGGGAAATCATTCAACAACTAGTACTGTGAAAATTGGACATTTCCAAAAATTTATTTAGTGTCTCATTCATAATTCTACCTATTTTAAACAGGTAGAATTAAAAATCAAGCAGTATAAATTGTGAAGAGAATATGAGAGATTTACACCAAATTTGTGATTAAGGATTTCAAAGCTTAAAAAAGTAGAAAAACTTTTTAAAAGAAAGAATATGGAAAAGTTAAGTTATAATATTTACAACTATAGGCCCCAAATCCAACATTTCTTGGACTAATGATCAAATATAATCTAAATTTTAAGTAGAAAATTTGTCCTAGTGGTATAAGTTAAGCAGACTTTTATAATAAGTGACAAGTCAGAGACTTCCTTCAGTGGTTCCTTTGTAATTTGTGCAGGACTTAACATATATATATTAATATGTTAATATATTCTTAATATATTAAGAATATATTCTACTCTTTTTAAAAATGTACCTTTTCCTCCAACTACTCTTATAGTTGCATTAGCAACACAGTGCTTGGCTAGCACTCTATAAATATTTGTTGAATGAATGACCCACAAATGATCATATTTTAATTAAAAATTAAATGTTTCTGGATTTTTTCCCCCTTCTCCTACACTGTCAGGGCAAGGAATATCCTATAGCTTGGAATAAACCCCATGTCCCCAGTCCTTGGGAGAAACCCCATGGACTGTAAATTGGGATAAGACTTACCAAATTACACATTTTGGCAAGTCGCTAACTTTTTTTGTGAACAGGTTGATAATATGATGTTGTCTGTACCAAATCTATTTTAATATTAAGTTAATTACACTGAGTCACTATACCACTATTACCCAAATTATTTCACAGAACATTAGTTTTGCAAAATGATCCAGAGATAAAGAATTCTTTGGCCATATTTCCCTCTTGAAAATTCTGGATATCAACATATTGAATGTTCTGAAAAGTTCCTTAATAAAGAAATCTATTAAGTTTTGTTAAATCCAATGTTTTCAATCATGAAACCCTTTTATCATAAACCTCTATTACTGTCTTTAATATTAAAGTACTTTTCTGTGGAAAACCACATTACCTAATTCCAAACTGAAATAATTATGCAGACATTTTGGAAATGGAGTAAATAGACATTGTTTAAAGTTTGTTTCCTAACTAAACCAAATAGGCCCACCTGGTTAAAGCAGAACCAGTCTCTTAACCACATATTCTTAGAGCTTATGGGTTTTTGTTATATAATGTTTATTATATAAGTCAACACATGTTAACATTTAGCTTTATCTTTTCAATAATTTTAACAACTTAAACCTTATCTTTTAAAAGTAACTTATGCAAACATAAAGTAATTTATTCAGGTAAAATAAGATTTTTTTTTTTTTTTTAACGTTTATTTATTTTTGAGACAGAGAGAGGCAGAGCATGAACGGGGGAGGGTCAGAGAGAGAGAGGGAGACACAGAATCTGAAACAGGCTCCAGGCTCTGAGCTGTCAGCACAGAGCCCGACGCGGGGCTTGAACTCATGAACCGTGAGATCATGACCTGAGCCCAAGTCGGCCACTCAACCGACTGAGCCACCCAGGCGCCCCTAGGTAAAATAAGATTTAAAAAAAATCTTTAAGTGGCAGTTATGTATATGAAAGAAGAAAAGCAATATTGTAAGAATGGGTCAATTTTTAGCCTACTTTCATAAAACAGAAGCAAATATTACATCCTTAAATGTTATATTTTTATATCTAACCTTTATTGTTAATTTGAAATTTCATTTCTACGTGAAATAGAGAGTTTCATCAAGCACACACCTTAAACATTTAGATTTAAGTAATTAATTGATAAGACTTGGGATTACCATTTCCTAGTAACTCACTTAACTCTCTAAACTTTTGTTCCCTCATCTATAAAATTGTGGCCAATGAATATGGCTAAGGGTAAGAATTAAAGGAGATAACACTTGCAAAATTTTAGCACTATGCCTGGCATATAATCAATTTTAAATAAATGTTTGTGATTATTGGAGTCTCTCAAGTTTTGTTTCTATTAGGCAAATTACCCAAAATAACCCAGTTTTTGTATTTTTAAAATACTATCTAGCTCATAGAACTGATGTAGATATTTTGCAATGAAAAAAAAATATTTAAAAAAATTCCCTGGGTGCTTCAGAATTTAAAAATGCTTCCCCCCTCTGTAATTTCTCTCCTCTACCAAAAAATAAAGATTACCAGTTAACTTTTCACAGATTTTTCTGATACTTTCCATGTTACTACAATTATAAACCAAGAAACAACCTTGGCCTTACTAAGAAATGAATATGCTATGACTAAGGTACTATAAGATTGTATCAATTTCACTGATATATAAACTATTTGCAAATTATTAGCCCAAGTCATGGAGAATTTATGGCAAGGCAAAAATAAGCTGTGTAAGTCCTAATATGCAAATCATCATCACATAAAATAAAGACCCAGGCTATAATACAGCTACTTACACCCAAATTATCACAGAAATTGTATATGTACTACCACATTATTAGTTATTGCTTATTATATGCTCTAGGAAAAAAGTTACTAATATTCTTAAGGCTTTAATTGGTTTAAAAAAAAGATTTAAAAAAACCCTTCACATATCTTCAATTCTGTTTTGGTTAAAAGCAAAAGAAAAACTGATACAATCACAACATACTATTGTGGGACAGCAACCTAAATCCCATGTCTACATTTTTATTTTGGCTTTACCAGGAACTAGTAATGTGACCACTTTAAATGAATCTTTGTGGTTAAACGTTTCAACTTAAAACAGGGGAGATAACCTAAGTAACTGCTGAGGTCTTTTCACTTAGAGGCAGGATGCTGCTGTGGCTAAAGCATGGATTTAGTTGTCAGATCTGGACTCCTGACACTACAGTAATCTCTCCAAGTTTGTATCTTTGAGAAAATTACTTCCCACAACGAAAGTTCATTGGCTTTTTTTCCGCAGTGAAAAGTAAAGTCCCAGATAGGTGCTGAATAAAAGTATCACTCTGTCACATCTACATTTCCCCTTGTTCCTTGTAGAAACCTGGACTTTTCCTTTGGACTGAATTCAGCGAGTTACCAAAAATCTGGGCACGTAGATATTTTTCTATTTGTTTCAAGCATTAAAAGTCACAAAAATCAAATTGCATGTAATGTAATCACACATTTAATGAGTAACCTTCACTGAAAAGAATCCATTGGCACGAAACCGGGGCTGTGCTGGTAAATCCAAGACCTACAGTTTTCCTCCAACTGTACGCTCCAGCTCCTTGGGAGTCTAAAATATTTCGGGTGTTGAGTTTAACTGCTGATTCTATTTATAGTATTTGAGCACATCCCACGTGCCCTCCCAGCCCTGACCGTCTACACACCTGAGGGACGAGGTCCAGAGCAAGCCTTTCTATTTATTAGCTGTTGATAGTTCTGGGCAATTCAGGAACAGTGTCAGATGAGTGAGTGCTTGTATTCCTGAAAGGAGACGCAGTAACTCGGTCTGGCCGTCATCACAGAATTATCTAATTAGTAAGAAGGAGGAAAAACTGCGACGCCACTTATCGGAGCGGGAAGCCTCGGATTAAACCATTCCTCCTAGCGAGGTGCCATTTGGGAAAGAAAGAGGACACCAATTTCAAATTCTCACCTCAGATTCACAAGTCTGTTTATTTTAACTTATTCTATTGATTTCACCGGTGATAGTGAAGTTCTCCTATTCAATATGGGACTGAATAAGTTGTATTTGTAAGAAAATCCCACCCCCCCCCCCGCAGCCCCCCCCTCCCCGCACACCTTTCCGGGAAAATGTGAGTGTCCACTGGCCATCCATGTGGTCCAGGCTCAGCTCAGCCTGTGGCCCCGCGTGTGCCTCGCTGGCTGGACGTGCTTCTGTGTTTGGCTGGATGGGTGGCTGTGTGTATTGGGGAGGAGAGCAAGGGGCTGTAAATTACAGCCTAGAGAAGACAATTCTCTTGTTTCAAGTGTTAACTCCTTCTAATGGAGATTTTTAAAAATATAAATAATGAAAAAAGGAAGATATTTGAAAAGAATTGCATTGACATTATGATACTGAAAAGTACAATGAACCAGTTTTAGTATTTGATTTTTGCATAACTGCCAATGATATGAATCAAGTGGGTTTCTTTGAATACTTTTCTAAATAGAGTTAAAGTTTGTGAAAAGTAAAATGTGAAGTATATTTTTTCAAATGAGAATAACTATATTTTTCTGCCTTTAATTTTAATACATGATCATTCTTTTATTTATTAAAACAATTTTTTTAATGTTTATTTATTTTTGAGAGAGAGAGAGAGAGAGAGAAAGAGTGTGAGCAGGGGAAGGGGCAGAGAGAGAGGGAGACACAGAATCTGAAGCAGGCTTCAGGTTCCAAGCTGTCAGCACAGAGCCCATCGGGGGCACAAACTCACATTCCAGGAGATCATGACATGAGTTGAAGTCAGACACTCAACCCCAGGTGCCCCCATGACCATTCTTTTAAAAAGCAAAACAGGGGCGCCTGGCTGGTGCAGTGGGTTAAGCATCCGACTTCAGCTGGGGTCACCATCTCACAGTCTGTGAGTTCGAGCCCCGTGTCTGGCTCTGTGCTGACAGCTCAGAGCCTGGCGCCTGCTTCAGATTCTGTGTCTCCCTCTCTCTCTGCCCCTCCCCGGCTCATGCTCTGTCTCTCTCTGTCTCAAAAATAAATAGAAACATTAAAAAAATTAAAAAAAAAAAAGCAAAACAATGCACAAAGGCACAAGAGAAGAAAGTAAAATCACCTGAAATCTCACCATTCAGAGATAAGCACTACTAAAATTTTGTTGAACAATTTTCTAGTCATCTTATAATGTATACACACTGACACAGACACACATATACCATAAATTTACATAACTGGACATCCTATAAGCATACTGCTTTGTACACTGCTTTCTAATGAAATACTATGTTGTGTACATCTTATGTCATTTTATGACTGGATAGTATGGTTGAACAGTAAGTTGTTCAATCAACCCCTGTTGGAGGACAATTAAATTGCTTTCAGTTTTTTATAGCATATAACATTATAGAGAATATCCTTATATATAATCTTGGGTCCTTTTTGGGTTTTCTCCTTAAAATAAACTTCTAGAAGTGCAATTGCTGGAGCAAAAAAAATATATCCATTTTAAAAATTTCGTGTGTATTTTCAAACTGCCCTCCAGAAATAGATTTACAATCCCATCTAGTACAAGAGAATGTCCGTTTCTCAACACTCTCCATGTCAACGAGCATTATAAGTCCTTGCAAACTTTTATAATCTGGAAAGGTTTTTTTTCTTATTAGCTTTTTTGTATTTTGTATTATTAATTAAGCTGAATCTTTTCTTGTGTTTATTGTTCGTTTGCATTTCATCTGACATTTTCCATGTCATTTGCATATTTTTCTATTATGGCAACCATCTATCTGAATTATTTCTTTTTTTAAAATTATTTCTAAGAACTTCGTATATTAATTTAATCTCTTGTTTATATCAACAAATATAAGCATGTTTTTCTGAGTTATTTGCCCTGTGATTTTGCCTATGTGTATTACTTCAGACATAAAGTTACCAAATCTGTATTTTTATTACTCTTAATATTTGATTATAGAATTTAAAAGTATAAGAATACAAAGAATTATCAAGTAGATACTTTTCCTCAGATTGTCAGCTCCACCAGTTTCTGAGGTATGTCAGGGTGATTCATTTGGTTGACTTATCCTCTACCCTCCCAAAAGTACTTTTACAAAAGTCTACCCATCAAACTTTCATTACAATGTCATGACTTAACAACACTGTAACCAGAGAGTAACTCTCATCAGAGATAGCTCACGTACAATAAGTGACAGTTTTCACATTATTCAACCTTTCCCAGATATCTAGAACATTCACACAGACTCTAGTCTGCCCAAGGAAAGCATCCTACTCTGAAGCCCCCAGCCCCAGAAAAGCATACAAAAATCTAGACCCTGTCAATGTTTTAAATCCTGATAAACATCATGAAGTCTGTGTCTCAATACCTTAGGACATTAATAGTCACTGTCAACTGCTGCATTTTTAGATAACACCTCCATGAATACTGTTTAATGACAAGCTTTTTCCTTCTTTTAAGTTGTCATTAAAAAAAATTACAAAAGTGGGATGATTGGATCAAAGGATGTAAACATTTGTATAGCTCTAGTTACCTAGTACTATATTTTTATCCAAATGGACAATACCACTAAAATTGTTTTGTTTTTATTCCATTCCAACTATAATAGTTTGAGCGTTATTAACAATTATTTTTGTTAGTTTATTAAGTATAAGAGAAGTATATTGTAGTTTTAATTCATATTTCTTTGATTTTTCCACATGCCTTAGGTTTCCATTTTTGTTTGTGTATATTTTATATTGAGTTTAAAAAATCATGATTAAATTTCTCTTTATCTCTAGAGATTTAAAATAGGTAGGAAAAACCTGAAATAATTCCATTTTTAAAATAAAGAAAATGTACTGGTTTTGAGCAGAAAAAGAAATGAAAATACAAAACAATGCATTCTAACCACAATCCCTGGATTCACTTTCTGCTAATCTTTGAAGTCATTTCATGTGTTTAATCAAATTTAGAATTGGGCTTAAAATTTATTTTCCACATTGAAGCTAGAATTATCTTTTAGATATACAAGCTTAAAGCACTTAAAGTCCCCGATCTTAAACTTTGCTTCTCAGCCCTTGATCTGACCCCTGTCCACTCTTTGAATTTCAGTATGTGACCCTCACTCTCAATACGATCTATTAGTTCAGGAAATCTCTTGCCCTTGGCACCCACTACACTGTTCCTTCAGCCTAAAAGCTTTTCCTATACCCTCTTCACTAATGTATCTTCATTCTTTGGGGGACTCTTGGAATATTGTATGGTTTGGTACAGGTGGTCAAGGACAGATCCCTAAAAAATGGCAATTACCCAGAGATCATGTAAAGGTGTAAAGAAAAATAATACAGGGGTGTCTGGGTGGCTCAATCGGTTGAGCGTCCAACGCTTCTGCTCAGATCCTGATCCCAGGGTTGTGGGATTGGGCCCTGCATCAGGCTCAGCACTGAGCACAGAGCCTGCTTGAGATTCTCTCTCTCTCTCTCTCTCTCTCTCTCTCTCTCTCTCTCTCTCTCTCCCTCTGACCCTTTTCCCTACTCATGCTCTCACTCTCTGTCTCTTAAAAAAAAAAAAAAAAAAAGGAAAAGAAAAAAGAAAAAGAAAAGAAAAAAAATACAGAAACCAGAATCATATAGCTAGGGCTTCTGCCAAGAAACTTCATGCAGATAAGGGGTCCTGGAATTCACCTTTCACAGTAAATCCACCTCTAGGTGTAATACTTGCCTTGCTTCTATCATAGGGTCATGACGATCAAAAGAGATAACATAATCTGGAAAGAAATTGAAATTTAAAGCAGTACACAGCAGTTATCATTTTTCTTTATATAGGGACAATAGCAATAAAGGTTTAATAATCTCAATAAATTGACAAATTTTATCTACATTGACAAATGAACCTAATCATTTGTTCATTTAACTTATGAGCTACTCTACTCTTTAGGGGATGTTAGCCTGTCTATACTGTGCACAAGTTGACCACAGCAATACATTTTGCTTGAATTAATATATTTTTTTCTTAAGGCTAATAGTTATTTATTTTTTTAAGGTTTATTTATTTTTTTAAGTAATGTCTACACCCATTGTGGGGCTCGAACTCACAACCCAGAGATCAAGAGTCACATACTCTACAAACTAAGCCAGCCAGGCAGCCCTAGGCTGGTAATTGCATTTAAAAACATATACTTTGGGGCACCTGGGTGGCTCAGTAGGTTCAGCATCCGACTTTGGCTCAGGTCATGATCTGACGGTCTGTGAGTTCGAGCCCCGCGACGGGCTCTGTGCCGACAGCTCAGAGCCTGGAGCCTGCTTCGGATTCTGTGTCTCCCTCTCTCTCTGCCCCCTCCCCCACTCATGCTCTGTCTCTCTCTATCAAAAATAAATAAACATTTAAAAAAAATTTAAAAATAAAATAAAAACATATACTTTGATGGGCCTAAGGCATCCTCCAAGAAAAGTAGTTAAATGATTAAATAGTAGGAGAAGTGTCAGTAAGACTAATTTTCTGGTCATTGACAATTATTGGTTAGTTGTTAGATATTCAGTACAACATGTACTTGTAAAAAGAGGTTCAGCTGATAAATGTAGAGAAGAAGGGGCCTATGGGCAGTGGGCTGAGCAGAGGGCAGGAAGGCCCTCTTCTTGGAGAAGAAACAGAAGAGGGTGAAGAACTCCGTCTGCTTTGCAGTTTGCCTTTGGACTAGCCTGGGACCAACAGGCATAATGATGACCATCATTTTTCTATACTGTTAAGAAATATATTTATTATTTTACTTTTCAATTGCTTTAGTTATATGCAAATGAAAGTTTATTCTAATTTTTTGTAGTTCAAAGTAAAATAAATCTATAATAGATGTTCATGTTGAGCATTTATAAATATTTAAATATACATTATGCCTGTAATTCAAAAAATATTATCAAAGTATTTCTCATAGTTATTGGTTATTCATTCATTCACTTAGCAAATATTTATTGAACACCTAGCAAATATTTACTGAGAAACCATTTTAAAAAAGTTTTTTTTTGAGATAGAGACAGAGCATGAGTGGGGGAGGGGCAGAGACAGAGGGAGACACAGAATCCGAAGCAGGATCCAGGCTCTCAGCTGTCAGCACAGAGTCCAATGCTGGGCTTGAACTGCAAACCACGAGATCATGACCTGAGCCAAAGTCGGACACTTAACCGACTGAGCCACCTAGGCGCCCCACTGAGAAATCATTTTGAATGCTAGGGATGCAGTGATGAACAAGAAAGTTTATATTCTATGTGGGTAAAAACAGTCAATGAATTAAAGAGCAAATAAATATTGAATATACAAGTGTGATAGGTATTGTGAAGAAAAATTAAGAGGATGGAGAATGATGGCAAATGGTCAGGGCAATTTCTGTCTGTGGAGGTAGCATTTGAGGAGAAATGTGAATGAAATGAGATGTGAGCCATGTGAGGGTCTGGAGAACAGTTTCTGAAGCAGAGGATAATAAGAGTAAAAATAAGTAAGAGCTCGGCATGTTCCAGGAGTAGCAAGAAGGCTATGTTGTTTCTGGAAGAGTAGAGTTTGCGAAAGAATGAACCGGACAACAAATCCCTGTTTTCCCGGAACTGATATCACACCAGAGGGAGAGATACAAAATGAATCAACCATCACATAAGTATATGTTGGGGGTGATAATTGCTATGAAGGAAGGAGCAGATCAGAAGGGGGAGGAGAAAGAAACAAGTGTTCTTTTAGGTCAGTGGTGAGAGAAGGCTCCTGAGAGGAGATAACATTTGAGCAGTATCTTCAATGAAGAGGGGGAGTGAACCACACAGATATCCAAGAAGAATGACACAGGCAGGAGAACAGTGAGTGCAAAGGCCCCGAGATGCTTAGAGAAAGGCAAAGAGTGTGGATGGAAGTTTGCAAGAAGAAAAAATGGTAAGAATGAGGTTGGATTCATAGCCAGGGGCAGAATTGCTTGGAGCTTGGAGGTCTTTAGATTTATCCTCAGTGAGATGAGGTGCCAGTGTAGAGTTATGAGCAGAGGTGTAACATGATATGATTTACATTTTAGAAGGATCACTGGGTCTGCTTTGTTTAGGGGACAGAGGTGGAAGCAGGGAGACCAATTGGGAAGTTATCTGGTAATCTAGGTGAGAGGCAAAGGTGTTTGGATTAGTGGAGGTGGTGTCAGAGGGGTCAGGGTCTGGATATATTCTGAAGGTAGAGCTGACAGGATTGAAGACTGGATTAGCTGTGGGATGTAGGAAAACAAGTACCAGCTGGACAGTACTTGCAAAAATCCAGGTGGAATTATGTATTTATAAATGTAATTCAATTGGAGATGCTTACATTTTAATTATTCAAAGATGTTAGTAACGCAAATATAGGTTTGACAAATCCATTCAACTAAGTTGCTTTACACATGAAGGTTTGATTGGAATGTGCAAAATGATTATCTTGTTTTGTCTTTTATTTAGCATCTGGCCCATATAAGTAACACTCCTAATTAAACCACTTGGCAACAAATTCACCAACTCCTTGTTAAGCTGATGGGGACACATGATCAATAAGGTACTGATCTGAAATCATATTTAATCTTCAAAATTACTACTTTTAGGTATATACTGACATTAACATCCATGCTAGTAATGTCTGTGACATAATATTATATAATCACAGTGTTCTTTTTAAAAATAAAAATGTTCCCTATTGTAATGCTGATATTGGGAAGAAGGGCTTCCTTATAGCCTGACTTACTGGTTGTGGCTGTTATTTGTAAATTGTTTTAATTGTCTTGGGGTTTGATTTAAAATCTCTGTAAGGTAATAATAAGCCATATGACAAAGGAGTTTTTGTGTACATTTGATTCAATTTAATAATACTTGATTTAGGTTTTTTCTTCAGTGACCAGAGGAAAACTATTTAAGAATCCATTATTATATAACTTTTATCATATACTACCAAGTCAGAATTGTTATCTGATTATTTTGGAAACTTTTTTTACATTTATTTATTTATTTATTGAGAGAGAGAGGGAGAGAGAGAATCCCAAGCAGGCTCTGAGCTGTCAGCACAGAGCCCAACAGGAGGCTCCATCTCATAAACCAGGAGATCATGACCTGTGCTGAAATCAAGAGTCAGATGCTTAACTGACTGAGCCACACAGGCACCTCAATTTTGGAAACACTCTTAATTCATCTAATGAGTGTTGCGCTATCTTTTAGGGCTACATCTCTTTTTTTTTTTTTTTTTTTTTTGGGACAGAGAGAGACAGAGCATGAACGGGGGAGGGGCAGAGAGAGAGGGAGACACAGAATCGGAAACAGGCTCCAGGCTCCGAGCCATCAGCCCAGAGCCCGACGCGGGGCTCGAACTCACGGACCGCGAGATCGTGACCTGGCTGAAGTCGGACGCTTAACCGACTGCGCCACCCAGGCGCCCCAGGGCTACATCTCTTTAAGACCATGCTACAGTATTTTTAAAGAAATATTTCCTCACTTTCATTCTTTTTATAGTGTCCAGAGTATCATTGCTGGCTTCCTTTTTCTAAGAATTGTATAATACTTCAGTGAATGCCTCTGTTAGTGCCCCTTAGCTAATTGTTGTGATAAACTCAAGTCCAATTTTAGCTGATTTTACCAAATTACAGAGATAAGCTGACCTATATTTTTAATGAACTGATTTAAAAAAACCTGTCTTTTATTCTTGTTATTGGTCTTTACTAATCAATGAAGAATTACTTTCTGACACTGATTCAGGAAGAAAAAGATGATTTAGGTTTATAATGTATGCCTGTCATGCTTCTTACTGATATTTTGTGCATTGCTTTTGTATATATCCCAGGGCCAATTCATATTGGGAAAGTGTTCAAATTTTAGCTTTTTCATTAGGACTTGTGCGATTCTATTTTAAGCACAATAATATACCTGGAATTATCTTTTTATCCTGATAAAATTCCTGTAAATCCTTGCCTACCCAACATCCATCCTTCAATGACCCTGAATCTTCAAGACCAACTCAGAACCCATTATTAAACAAAAGAAACATTGCAGAGAAAAGTGTCAAACCAAAGCTTAAGCCTTCTGCATCATGATGGATGGGTTGATCACACCAATCAACAAACGAACAGACAAAGCAAAACCCACCAGATTGCTCTGATTGATTAAACCTGCCTATAAAAGCCTTCATGCCAACTTCTGTTTGTTGAACCCATGAAGCAGGGGATTAACAAAAGACCCGGAAGAGGAAAGAACAGAAAAGAGAAGAGTAGAGAGTGAAGGCAGTACTTACAGAAGTAGCAGAGGCTAGAAACCACAGAGATGGTGAGAAGCAGCTATGGGCATGGGTGGCAACAGGGAACCCTTGAAGAGTGCACAGAGATACTCTACTCTCCAGATCACCTGGCTCTGGAGCTCTTGAAAGCATAGGACAGCTCCTCAATGAGACTATTTGCAGGAGAGATTTGCCACACAGGTATAACCATTTTAAAGGCATATGCTATCTATCTGTAAAATGCAAATTTCTTTGATTAGCTTACATGGAAGAGAACCATACTTTTCTCATTGTTCTGTTGATGAGAAACACTAAGTAATAGAGTATAGTATTTCATGAATAATTATTTATACCATGCTTTTTTTGGTGAAAGAAAGCACCTATAAATGTCTTCCTTATCTGTAGAAACACTAACTCATAAATAATAAATTTATCTCCTATTTGCATTGCAAAATGGCAGACTTTTAAAATCTAAAGCACATTTCTGCCTCGAATAGTATTTGTAGGGGCACCTGGGTGGCTCAATTGCTTAAGTGTCCAACTCTTGATTTTGGCTTAAGTCATGATCTCACGGTTCATGAGTTTGAGCCCTGCCTTGGGCTCTGCACTAACAGCAGATTCTCTCTCTCTCCTTCTCTCTCTGCCCTTCCCATGCTCTCTCTCTCTCAAAATAAATAAATAAATAAATAAATAAATAAATAAATAAATTTAAAATAATAATAATAATATTTGTAGAATGAAATAGAGTATAAACAAATATAAATACATAAAATGATTCTCAATGTAATTTGTATTCTTTGCAATTAACTTTAGAACCTTTGTAATTATCTAGCCCTAATAACCACTTTTGTATTCAGCTTAATAACCTGGACTTCACTGCATTCCTATTTTTGTTTCCTTTTTACTGTGTGACATCTTCCAAAATATGTTAATGTGAAAAAATTTGGTTTGTGTATGAGTCATTTTTATTTAATCCACTAAAATGTCATCAACTGAATGGTTTTGTTTTAATGGAGCATTGAGAGAAAGCTTCTACCAAAGATTTTCTATCAGAAATGAATCAATGTAAGCCACAAAAAAAAAAAAACAAAAAAAAAAAACAAAAAATAAAAACAACTAGTAGTCCATGAACTATGTTATTTCTGTCTTATTTATATAAATTATTTCATTAGAAGAGGGAAGCCTTACTATGCCATGCTCTCCTGATGAAAATATAGAAGTTCACATGTTCATTGCAAAGGAAGCATTATAACATGGCCAATGTCCAAGAAAGCCCACAGCTGGCTCACTTCTTCAGTATATATAAGGGTCTCAGGCATCTCATCTCAAAATCTCCTTTACTTCAACCCAACTCTATTCAAAAAAATTAACCTTAGCCTGTGGCTCTCAATCTTCAATAGAGGAGCTTGTTATAGTACATATTCTGGGTCCCAGTTTCATCAGTTCTGGGATGAGGCTGAAGAGTCTGCATTTTTAACAAGCCTGCAGGTAATTCTGATGCATGTGATCTGTGTATACACATTGAAAAATCCCTGCATAAGGGCATCCGGCATCATACTAAAGATATAACTAATATCCCTTCCTGAAAACACATTCTAATGTTGATGGGATTTGGGAGGAGATTGAGTACTTTAAAAGTTGGCACATCACAATGATATGTATGGAAAGGGTATTTAAAATGGGGACTTTGTGGGTACTTAATTCTTTATAATTTCATATGGCTAATTTTAGAGTAATAAAATCTTCTCAGAAATGAGAGTAGGTGTACAACATAAGAGAGGAATAAGAATGGGAGATGAAAACATTTCTCTTTAAAAAGGGGTATCATTAAAAGGCTTTAGACAGTGCTTAAAGATAAGTGAAACAGGGAAGGTATCATCTTTTAATTTTCAGTTAAGATCACTTTCTGCTGCGAGTAACGGAGTAGCCAAACATCAATTACATAACTCATAAGGACATTCAATTATCTAACCAAACAAGAAAGCTACAGATGGAGGTTCCAGATATGGAGTTCAATGATCCAGGCTCACTCTTCTCTGCCATCCCTAGAATGCTGGCATGTTGTTCCAGACTTAACCACATTGGCACATGATGGCTGCATCTTCAAACATTCAAGGAAGAAAGAAGAGATCACCTTACCTTGAGCAAAATCCTTCCCAAAAGTGTACCTAGCAGATTTTCCCTCCTGTCTCATTGACCAGAACTCACTAGAACTGGGTCACTCCAAACATTAACAAAGAAGAATGGAATTACACTCCTGGTTTATATCAACTGTGGTTAGTGCTGTGGTCTGGAGGGAGACTCTACCTTCTTTGAATTGAATATGCTGCTGCTAGAAAAAACTCAAAGTCCTTTAAATTGATATATAAAGTATAAAAAATGGGGAAATTACAATAGATAGGCAACCAATCATATCTTCCTTGGTTTTGAAATTATCCTTTGGGTTTTAGTGGTTGCAGAATGCATTCAGAGTGGGGTAGAGGGGGAGGGAGAGGTTACAATCAGAATTGCTTCTGGGGATAGTGGTGGGTGGGGTGGGATGGGAGTGGGTATGTGGGAGAAGACCTGGAGAAAGAGTTGGCTTTCTTTTTGGGTATTTTGGTCAGTCATGCCCTAGTTGAGGATGTCTTTGTAAGAACTAGAAGTGTTTGTTTGTAAAGCTTGTATTGCCATAAGGAATAATAAAATAAAAGTGATGTCAAACTTGTAACATTCTGTAATCTAATAACTTTGGTTATTTTCAGAGCCTATTTGTAAGTTTGTTTATTGCAATACTCTAGTATCTTACCTCAGTTCATTAAAATACAAAACAAAGTATTATTTCAGCTTCTTGCAACTCACATGAAAGACTACGGTAAATAGTACTATATAGTGTTTGTTTTTATCCTCAACTCTGGAGATCACACAAGGTGTTTAGACATGTTGGAAAACAAAATGCCAGCCATATATGTAATGCGTTTGTTTATTTTATGCTTTGCTTTGTTCCAAAAATACTTGAAGTGGCTTAAAAGAACGTGCCTAATACAAACAGGTAATAATAAGTGGAAATGTCAACCTAACACCTACGTAGTACAAAGTTACTGTTTTTAAGTTGTACGTAATGCAAGATGATGAGAATGAACTTAACCTTTTCTGGAGACTAATGCTAGACTTTCAAAGATTATTATTTTTAAATTATTGTAATTGGGAAGTATTTGCTTTCAACTTTGTCTCATTAGAGTTATTTCAAACAAAGGAATGTTTCTTTTGTATCAATTTCAGTATAATAAACTTGAACACTAATATACCTGCTAATGTACCGGTATTTAAATGTTTACTTTGTAAAAATTGAATTTCTATTTCAGAAATAGAGTTTATATTTAACTATGGTATTTTAAACATTTAAAAGTTCTATCTATCTGAGCAATATTGAAGAAATAGGTATTGGTTCATCTGACATTGTAATACCTTAACAGATATACATTAGCATTTTATGAGGAAGTTGAACTTCATTTCACTGGAAATTGCTGTTGCTTCAAAATAATTAGTGCAGTGAAATACTCTCCAACTTTAATAACTGTTTTAACAATATCACCCTTTCCTGACATATGAAAGAAACAGACAACAGCGTGTAATATTGTCTTATCAAATATCTAATCAGGGGGCATAGTTTTCCAAACTGAGGAAAATGTTGCAATAAAAGAATGTGTTGTAAGAAAAAACAAACAAATAAATAAATGAAAGCCTTACCTTTGGAAAAGAAATGCCAATAATAGTATTAGTACTCACTGGAATTTTTTTTTCAGTTAAACAACAGTGAAGATTTTAATCTCCTTTCTACTCAAAAATGAAAAAAATCCCATCTGTGTTAATGGCTTTAAAATTTTTAACTTAAAACCTAGTCTAACTATTTCAAAATAGTTAGAATAGCAATTCTTTCTTCATCCCAGACTTTATGATGGAAAACAAACTCAACCTAAACTATACTGGTGTTTTTTTGTTTTTTTTTCCAGCTACATATGTATGTGTGTATGATCTGAGAAACTTGTCATAATTCTTTAAAATGATTTTGGAGAACTTAAAAGTGAATTAATTGAAACAGCTATCTGATTAGTTATTATTTATTCAAGAGTTTTTTAATCATTTAGGCTAATGATTGGCAAAACCAGACATGTAAATCAAATAGCAGAAAAAATTAATCTATAAAGGATGAGTTTAAGAAGAGCATTCTAATCAAGTCTGGGCAAGTGGAGGTTAGATTAGGCAGTGACCGTTGAGAGTTAAATATTAATGAGAAATGCACTAAAATGTACCAAACACTGGTTTTCTTCAAAATTTATTTTATGTACATTATATTTATCATTTCACTTAGTAGTGTTATGGGAACATGAGAATTTTATAATAAGTCATATTTTGGAAAGGGAAAAAAGGACTGGAAAACTCATGATCTAACATGATTCTCAGGTAAATATATGTAAGGCAAAAATACAATTGTAATTGACACATAGTAGGTGCTCAATAAATACTTATTGGAAATGAATATGGTGGGTTAATTGGGGCAGCAGAGCTATATGCAAATTCAGTTCTTCTTAGTTATGAATAAACACCTCAAACATTCTTAATAATGGTAATATCACTCTTACTGAAGCACAGCCACTTTATTACAATTATTTGACAATGCTATACTTGAAGGAAATAAAGAAAAACACTTGGGAAACAGCAAAAGATATTAATTGTTAAGACAGTTTTGCCCTGCATATTTTTATTATTGTTATTTCTAATAATGTTTGACACAACATGCCCTTAAGGCAGTTTAAACTCAAAGCTTAGTATTGTAATCACATTAATCTTATTTCAAAGTGCATCTAATATGTATGTAATGATAGCGATAACTGTACGTTGCCAGCTGGTCTTTAGGCAACATTAGTAACATGATTACAAAAATGGCCATTTGAATTATTATTCACCTTGTACAGACTGGGCTAGGGTTAGTGGAGGTGGGTAGGGAAGGGGCTGGAAGGTAGGTAGTGGACAGGAAAGAGGTTGGGTCTGTGAGAGGGGATTAAGCAGTGCAGGAAGTTATGCTGAGACCACTAGGAAGACTCCTCCCAGCATCTGGAGTGCTGCAGGTCACTACCTTCTGCGCAAGGATTTCCCGTGACCTGGTGTTCTGGGAAATTCTGGCTAATGGGCTTGTTCCCACACTCAGGAACTCAGAAAGCAAAGACATAGGAGGCAGCATAAATAATGCATCTTCCCTGAGGAGTGAAAACTCGACAGATGGCTTGGTTCTTAGGCTTCTGACCAAGGGCAAATAAAGCAGAAAGAACGGTGACTAATATCTAACTTTCTCAAAAGAAGAACTGGGTAGTCACAAAATTTCCCCTCCCCTTCCTCCTCTCCTTCCGGAGTTATGTTTTACTTAAAAGGAGACATCTGCATAGTAAAATTAAGGGCTATTCACCTGCCCCCAAATCTCCAAATCCAGCAGAAAGAGAGAAAGAGATCCTCATGGTGAGAACCGAGGAGTAGCTTTGAGGAATGCGCTGAAATATCTGATGGTGTAAACATGCTAATACCTCTAAGGCATTGGAGAGGAAGCTGTCATTCACATTTTATTCATTCATTCACTGAATATTTATTGAGCACCTAGCATTGTCTCCAAGCCATTTTATAGATATAATGCATTCCAAGGACACTAAATGTAAACTGAGTTCAGAGACCAAGAAGGCACTCCTTGTGCTTGCAGTAAGACTGCCCCTTCCTAGGTGTCTTTGCCTCCATCTGTAGGGTCCAGAACACCCTGGAAACCCACCACTCCCTGATCACAGCTCACTACCTTATCTGCCTTGAGCCCACTAAAATTCATTTCATATTAAAACTGCAAAGTAGCCACAGTTCTCCTTCCCACTCATTTCCCATTCTAATCCTTACACCGTTCAGATTCCTTTCTCCTACTTCTCCGTGACTCCTGAAACCTTTAACACCAAGATGACACCAAGTTCCTTTGGAACTTGTGGTCCATCATCAATAATCCTTTTCCAAAAGTCCCCTTCACTTCCTTGCTCTAATCAAAACCTGGCTGTCTCTGGAGCCTACTACTTCACCATCAAGTGGTAAGATGTTGTTTTCTTCCATAAGGTTGAGGTTGGGGTGGGAGTATGTGTTTTCCCTGCTCCTTGTCACCATTTTCAGAATATTCTTATTCCCTCCTCCCTAAAAAAATAGTCAGCTGTGAGTTTCACATCATCAGACTGTCCCCACTATCTCCCTTTTGCTTCCATCTACTGGCTCTCTGGGTTACTGTGCTTGTTCTCTTGGTTTATCTCCTGACCCACTGCAGGCTACTTCTATCTTAGTTCTTGGTAATGTTAATAAACACATAGGTGATCCTTCCAACACTCTGGTTACTTAGTTCCTTCACACCTCTCTTCCAATAATCCTACCTTAGCACTTCATCTCCATAATTATATCCTAGACTTTATCATTACCAATAATTGTAACAGCTTCATCATCTCAGTTCCCTGCATATTATTCTCTGACAATCACGTTTCTAACTCCTCTCTCTGGACTGTAACTCTAAGAAGGCTTGGGTCAAACCAGAACCATGGTTGGGTCCATTGACGTTACTATTTGTTAGCCGTCTCCCCTCTTCCTGTTGACCACTTTTCCTTCCTTGCCCAGTGTAAATTCCATAATCAAGCACTATAGTCACTAACTTTTGTTCATCTTCAAATCCCGTGCCCCTCTCTCTTACCTCATCATACCGCCTTCACAAAAGCTCAACCTGGTTAGGCCTGCTATTGCCTACTTTTGGTTTCATTTGAAATCTCTGATAGTTAACCTCATTGGGCCCTTAATGGTTTCTGAGAGATGTCTTGTATTCTCCTAGTCCATTCACTTACTTCCCCACTCTCTTACATGACAGTTGCATACCTTCTTGTCTCCCTTCAAACCTTCAGCATCACCTCTCATATCCTCACTCGTCAAGTGTTACATTTGGATGAATAGTATGGGCTCCTTTTTAAGGCCAATCTCATCTTCTCTTGTTTATTAAAATGCACCTGTTGTAGTTCTTCTCTGTCTTTCCTACATTATCATTCCCCTCCTTCTCTCTTCACTGTCATTTCTGTAAACATACAAACATTCCATTTTTTTCCCATCTTTACTTCAATCTGGAAATGTGTATTGAGCATCTAGTATTTGAATCTACCAGTGCTGGAGGAATGGAAGAAAAAAAAAGAATCATTGCATACTTCCCCTACAGACCAGAGGTAGAACTTTACTAAGAAAGATTTTAGGATTGGGGCACTTGGATGGCTCAGTCGGTTAAGTGTCCGACTACAGGTTAGCTCATGATTTCACGGTTTCACATGTTCGTGCCTCAGTTCAGGCTCTGTGCCGACAGCTCAGAGCCTGGAGCCTGCTTCAGATTCAAGTCTCCCTCTTCTCTGCCCCTCACCCACTTGCATTCTGTCTGTCTCTCTCTCAAAAATAATAAACTTTAAAAAATGATTAAAAAATAAAATTTTAGGATTAAAGACTATAGATATAATGAGTTATGGTACTTTAATTTCACCTGTAAATTTCCGTAATACCAGCTCTCTATTGCCCAGGTAACATCTATGGTAGAAGTTATTTTGCTCGGAGCAGAATATTTTATAAGCCTTTCTATACTTTCTATCACCAGAAATGAAAATTTTGAACTTTCTTGTGAATTCTCATGTATAGTACGTAGCTATTTTCCTTATAAACAACAAATAAGACTGCTTCATAAATTAAGGTTAAGGTTATAATGATTGCCTCAATTTATTGTATGTCAATGCATTTACTGATTACCAGACTCTTGGGTGAGTGTTTTCATCCATTTGTTCACTCAATCCTCACAGCAATCCTGGGAAGCAGGTGGAGTTCCTTAAATTACAGGTAGAAAACTGAGGAAGAAGAAAATAATTTTTTTTAATAAAGGCCCTCCCCATGAGTTTTATAAAATTTTAATTTTAATTAGGGTAACATACAAATTGTTTGAATAGTCAAAGACAAGCAAAAGTATGCATGCAGATGGTCTGAACTAAATAAATCATGTGCACTTGAGAATGAATGCCATCTTATGAAAGAGAACACGTCAATGGCTGCAGTGGATTTATTGTGTGAGTGGTTTCTGCATGACACCAGAAACCCCAAGCAATGACTGGACAATTTAGCCAACAGAAAACTGGTATCATTCGGGGACATGCAGGTAGGAGGGCATGGGCAAGAAAGGAGGAGGGAGTGCCCACTTTTTGTTACATACAAGACACTTTTTAAGTTAGGTAGCTTAGCTTTTTTTACTCTCAATTTTACATTAAGATTTTTTTTGAACCTATAGAAAAGTTGAAAGAATAGTACAACAAACAATGATACACAATTAATGTAGGTTCCAAAATTAACATTTTGCCATATTTGTTTCTCCCTAGATATTTATATTTTTTTCTTTATTTAAATGTTTATGTATTTTTGAAAGAGAGAATGCAAGAAGAGGAGAGGCAGGGACAAAGGGGGACAGAGAGCACAGGGCTCTCTGCTGTGCTGACAGGAGAGAGTTCAATGTGGGGTTTGAACTCACGAACTATGAGATCATGACCTGAGCTGAAGTCAGAACTTAACTGACTAAGCCACCAGGTGCCCCTTATTTTACTTTATTTTGGAGACAGAAAGAGAGAGAGAGCATGAGCAAGGGAGAGGGGCAGAGAGAGAGAGAGAGAGAGAGAGAGAGGGAGAATCTTAAGCAGTCTCCATAGTCAGCACGGAGCCTGACACGGGGCTTGATCCCACAAACCATGAGATCATGACCTGAGCCCAAACCAGGACTCAGATGCTTAAGTGACTGAGCCACCGAGGTGCCCCTTTTTCTTTATTTTAAAAGTTAGCTGCCCCTGTCTTGATTCTTCAGCATGTAATGCTCGAGAATAAGGCTATCCTGGGGCACCTGGGTGGCTCAGTTGGTTAAGCGTCCGACTTCAGCTCAGGTCATGATCTCATGGTTTGTGGGTTCAAGCCCTGCATCGGGCTCTGTGCTGACAGCTTGGAGCCTGCTTTGGATTCTGCGTCTCCCTCTCTCTCTGCACCTGTCCCACTCACACTCTATCTCTGTCTCTCAAAAATGAATAAACATTAAAAAAAAAGAATAAGGATATTCTACACAATAACAACCAAATAATTACACTTAACAAATTTAATTTAAATCCATTATTATTATCTAATATGCAGTCTATTTTCAAATTCTCCCAATATTATTATTTGGATATTCCAATAATATTCAATATAAATCATTTTTAACTCTGCTTCAGAATCCAATCATAGATCCTACATTGCATTTAGTTGTTAAGTCTTTTTAGTTTCATTTAATCTAGAACACTTACTCAGCCTTTTTCATCTTTCATGACATTATCTGATAGAAGGTTCTAGGCCAGTTGTTTTGCAGACTGTTCCTCAATTTGGATTACTATGACTTTTTTCTTATGAATAGATTCACAATAGACATTTCTTGGCAGTCATACTACATAGATAATAAGATGAAGTTTAATATATATTAGATTTTCTTAATAAATGTATTACCATAACTAAGTTTCAATTCAGTAATTTACATGTACATTTTAAATATTTATTTCCTTTGCTTATGATGTAATTTTGCTTAAAACTGAAATAAGATGAAATGTACTGTAGCGTCATGAATTAGAAATTCTTTGCAGATTAGCTAATTACATATTTTCAGTGACAAATTTTATTTTTATTTATTTTTAGTTTATTTATTTATTTTGAGAGAGAGTGCATGGGAGTGAGGGTGGGACAGAGAAAGGGAGAGAGAGAGAATCCCAAACAGGCTCCACCTGGTCAGCACAGAGCCCAATGCAGGGGCTTGAATCCATGAACCATGAGATTATGACCTGAGCCGAAGTTGGGTGCTTAACCAACTGAGCCACCCAAGTGCCCTTTCAAGTGATGCGACCTAAAATGTGTGAATGGGATTGGCTTAAAATATTTATGTATTTCCTGTGTACAAGGCTGACAAATGCACTATACTATTTTTGTCTAGTTATAATGAAGTTCTAGCAATGCAAACCCTTTTCAGGGGGTTTGCTGCAATGTGGAGTAAAACTAATAAGGTGTTTGATAAGAGATGCCAAATTGTTATAGAAATAGAAAATAGAGAAAATCTCTTGAGACAGCTTGACATTTATTTACAAAATTTTAATGTGTGCTTTATAATAATAATGGTTGCTGTTTATTGTACATGAACCTCCTACAATTAGCACACAACCTTAAGAGGGAGATATAATTATCTGCATTTTATAGGTTGAAAACAAAGCAACTTTTAGCCATTATACTAAGTTCCTTTGGTTTCATCAGTCTATAAAAACACTCGCCTTAAGGGATGCTTAAGTGATGCTCACCTTCAGCTCTCTGTTACAGTCATTTGGAAGAGAGATGAGTCCACTGGCCACCATTCCAGAAACTGCTTTTAAGGAAAGGAAGTATGGGAATCCAGAGACTCACTCACCTAACTTCCTTCTGGCCTTTCTCCTCTCAAGTGCAATCTAGATCTGAAGTTGCTTTCCTTTTGAAGCCACCTTGGAAGTGTTAGTCAGATGTTGTCCCCTTCCTGGAGAGATGAACATGTCCCCAGGATCTCGATGTACCTTATCCACAGTAAATTTGCGAAGCAGTTAATTTAAGCTAGGATAATTAAGGGTGATTTGTTTTCAACTATTATTTCACTGTTAATAGAAAGTTGACCATAGTTTTTCCTTAGCCATTATTTTAGTTTTTCTGTGACAAGAATACCCACTATTAACATTATTAATTAATATTACTCTGGAATTTCTGTCAATACGACATAACTTTAGGAAAGAGAATTTTCATTATTTATAGACATTATGATTAGATATCAGCAAACTCTACAAAATCAACTAATAATTATTGAAAATGAAAAGCTCAGATTGAGATAAACACGTATTTTAAAAACCCTTCCAATACACCAGTAAAAACAAGTCAGAAAACAGAACAGAAAAAAATTTCATTCAAAAGAACAATAAAAAACATAATGTACCTAGGAATACCCACAGCATGAGATGTAAGGTAAACAGTCCATATTACTTTGTATCAAAAATAATATGATAAAGCTAAGCTATAATATTGTTCTGATGCAAAATAGAAAGATCACTGAAACAGAATAGGAAGTAGGCAATCAACCCAGGATCTAAGAAAGAATTTAGTACATGATAAAAGAACTATCACAAGTCATTGGCAAGGGAATGTTATTCTCACTGGGCCTTTAACAGTGGATTAACATTTAAAAAGAATCAGTATTGTTTCTAAACCAGTACTGTAAACCAAAATACACTTTGCATGGTTTAGAATGAGATGTAAAAGTTAAAACACACATATACACAGCAAACCACAACACTTAAGTAAAGTGGCACCTAAGGACACATCATTATGGTGGCTATGTTAGGCTATGTTAATGGTACCAGTGGAGAACAGTTACAAAGGAACTCTTTGAGGAGATTAGAACATAAGAGCCCAAGGGCCTGCAAGCTGAGGGGATTGTCACGTGGGTGGCTCCTCAAGGAAGAACGTCTTGGGAGAGCTGGCCCTTGAAGGAGGTATCACATTTGGGTTGTTGCAGAAGAGGGGAACACATCCAGGCAATGGCACACTAGTAAAATTATGGTGACAAAAAAAGCCAGGTATTGGGGAAAAAGTGACGCCCCAGGAAAGGGGTGGAAGCTCCGGGAGGGTGGAGATTTGCATTTGCTTTGTTCGCTGCCGACCCCCCAGGCCCCTGGTGCTCAGGAAACCCGGTGAAACAATGGCTGTTGTTGGGGAGCAGCCAGTCCCTGGGCCAGGAGGTTCACTCTGGGCCAGGAGGGATTTTGACCTTGAGAAGTCTCTGGGCGACGACCACCCACAGGTGAATGGCGTAAAAAGAGATAAGATGTAGGCATTTGTAAGTATAAAAGCAATGAGCGAAAATAAGAAAGAAAAGGTGAAGAGATTTTCAAAAAAGAGCTTTTGAAAGATCTGTATTTTGCAAAGTGTATAAATCGAATCGGAAGGCAAATAAATGGAAAAATAACAAAAAGGGATAAGGTCAGTACATTGGAGATCTCCTAAAAACTATTAAGACATGAGGATTTATCAATAAATGGACAGGGAAATGAAAATTTTCACAAAGGAACAATTACAAATGACTGACATTTGAAAGAATTCATTTTCTTGATCATAAAAACAAATTTAAAATAATATATTAACTACTTCTACCTCTTTAAAAATTAACTAGTAAATGTTAATAAGGATGGTCAACTTTTCAGGAAAGTAATCTACAAACATGTTCAGAGGGCTTTAGATTGTTCATGTTTTCATTCCTAGGATCTGTTACACTCCTAACTAGAAGCTTTATTAAGGAAACCAGAAATGCTGGCAAAGCTTTCATCCAAAGAGTTTCTTCTCAGTGTTATTTACATAATAAAAAAGAAAAAAATCTATATAAGTAATAATATGGGAAATAATGTTATCCACATAACAATAATATATAGAAATAGAAATATAAAATATGTAAAAATAAGTAATGATATTATCCACATAAAGTAATAAAAATGTTTTCAAACAATTTTAGTGAGTTGGAAATAAGTCATTGTAATATAAAATAAAAGATGCGAATTTTAAAAAAACTGATTGATGCCAATGTGCATTCTAAACTCCAGGATGGGTGTGTGTGTGTGTGTGTGTGTGTGTATGTGTTTTTATTATGAAAAAAGAATAAACTTAAATTTACATCTTTGTACAACTAATTTTTGCTGTTTTCCCTGGGAGAGTCTTTTATGTCTTGAATAGAGCTCTGAGGATAGTTTTATTTTTCTTGTTTATCATTCTGTTCTTCAATAAAAAGTATTAATTTAGTGTAATATAAACAGTTATACCAACAGCCGAGATGGCTAAGAAAGAAAGCTGCTATTTACATTCTCTTCCTTAAGAGTGTTATGTTTGCTTTGGCTAAATTGCCACTTTGGCAAATTATCATTTTTTTTTTTTACATTTATCCATGTAAAAAGTGATGTATAAATCTAAAGAAGTAAAGACTTAATATTAACTTCCACTTTTTAAGTCAAATTCTGAAATAAGCATGGTAATGATTAGAATATTTTTACTTTATTATAGAAATATCTTTAAAACAAACGATGGTTAGATTAATAATATTAAAGCAAACATTGAAGGCAGGAAATCCAGTGAACTCTCTTATCATTAGCGCTTAGTTGTCAAAACGCTTTTATAATAGGAGTAATTTTTTGTTCATACTTCACCCAGCGTCTGATTTTAATTTCAGCATGATCTTCTCTCTATGCCTGATGTGTTAGAACAGCCAGATTTTAAGAATGAAAAAATGGAGCGTGTGAAAAATTTGCTTGAAAACTACTACTAAAAGATTTCTCCAAATGTTTGGCTAAGCAATCTGATGGAGGCAGTTCTGGGGAGAAGAGGACTTCTGGACATGAGTGTGTTCCTGAAGAATCAGAAAACCAGGGTCTAACAAGTGATGCAAGTGCTATGATTCACTCACTCACTTAATTTGACGATTTAAAACTGTGATAAAAGGCAGGCAAAATGTGGTGTCAAATTTAAAACAAAGTGTGGTGATCTGCCTTGTTTTCAACTTGTTGCTCTCTGATGAAAACACTTTTCTACAAGCAACACTGATGAGCAGATGGTGCTAATAAGACCAATTAAGTGCTAAGCTTCTGGAAATGTTTTTGTTGAGTGACATCTTCAGACTGTTTTCTGCTAACATACATCTTGAGCCATGTGTTTCTAAGGTACAATAGCATTAATACTTATGGTCACTGGAATTTTCATTTTTAAGAATACGGACTCAGACAAGACAGAAAAAACAAAAACCAAAAAACCCCACCAAAACCTTCTGCCCCAATTCCAAAGACAGTATGTGAAATTGAGTGATGAGATTCTAACACTTTTGGGACTCGGGGGGGATTAGTCTAGATCACTCGTTTCCAGTAACTGGTGCATGAAGAAATTTTCTCTAGTCTGCAATGAAGAAAAAAAATACATAAAGAAACCCCCAAAAGTAATGAATTTTGGGGGGATACTTTTTCCCTTTTCCCTCTTAACTTTTACTTTTTTTCCTTGAAAGTCATTGATCTTATTGTTTTATTGATTTCTATCTACATAATATATTTTATTTGGATGGCAGGTAAATAGAATTGAATTAATCATAATATGTTGTCATCATTGATCCATAAGTGATCCTTCTTTATTTTCTTTCTTTTTTTTTTAAATATTTATTCGTTTTTGAGAGACAGAGCGCAAGCGGGATAGGGCAGAGAGAGAGGGAGACACAGAATTCAAAGCAGGCTCTAGGCTCTGAGCTCTAAGCACAGAGCCTGATGCTGGGCTTGAACTCATGAACCGTGAGATCACGACCTGAGCTGAAGTCGGATACTTAACCAACCGAGCCTCCCAGGTGCCCCTTTATTTTCTTTATTTTACTTTTATTTGTTTGTTTGTTTGTTTGTTTATTTTTAAGGTTTATTTATTTTGAGAGAGAGTGCATGAACAAGGGAGGCGCAGAGAGAGAGAGGGGGAGAGAGAATCTCAAGCAGGCTCCACACTGTCAGTACTGAGCCCAATATGGGGCTTGATTTCACAAACTATGAGATCATGACCTGAGCCGAGATCAAGAGTCATATGCTTAAGTGACTGAGCCACCCAGGTGCCCCAAGTTTTATTTTTTACATTTACTTTTACTTACCACTCCTCCCACAAAAAGGTGGGATGATGGATAGTCACCAAGCCAAGAACCAAAGTACTACTGATAATTTACATCTACCTAAATATTCTTTTCTTATCTCAACTCCCTGCCTTGTCTCCCTCCCCCAAGTATATGTTACCTTTTCCCTGCATGTGTGCATTTCCAAATTTCTCCTTTGTATAAGAACAGCAGTCATATTGGATTGAGGCCCACTCTAATGACCTCATTTTAACTTGATTAAGCTCTGCAAAGACTGTCTCCAAATTAGTGCACATTATGAGATACTGGAGGTTAGGACTTCAACATATGAATTTGGGGGCATACAATTCAATCCATAATAACAGAGAACTTACTTTTTGTTTATTACTATCGAGTTAACAGTGAGCCCCTCTTGAAAAAGTTCATAGAGGATTGGTTCAAGTCCTTTCCCAGAAAGGAAAATGAGGGGAAAGATAACAAGGAATAATGGGAAAACAGAAATTAAATAGTGGATAATTTTTGCCTGCCCAGAATGTTTTTCTTCTTCTTTTGGTAATATCACCTTGATTTTGTAAATGGGGACCAAAATGGAGTATTCTATGCTACTATGCAAAGTTACTGGAATAGGGATGGCTACAAGACCTATCATGGACCAATCTTAACATCTGAGAATGTTTTTTGGAGCTGTTATTGGAGCTCTTTAGAGAATAGTGTGCTCTCTCTTCAGGGGTTGCTGGTGGCCAACTTTGACACCTCTTGAAAAGGACCTAAGTCAACATGGGAGACAATAGAATTGAAAGATGGAACAAGGTGGAATTGAGTCATCGTCTTGAGTTCGTAGATTCAGCCAGAGTCTTCTAAGTTAAATGAGCTGATAAATTCCCTTTTTGTGTTAGGTTGGGCTTCTGTTATTTGTAACCAAGAGTCTTAACAGATGCTCATTTAGTTTTTGAGGAAAGGTAATAAGAAAGAGACAATTACATAAGTGAGATAACTTGACACATAAGTGAGCACATAAATAACAGGATAGTTCTAAGTCTCCCTAAAATGGGCTAATATATTGTCTCCCTCCTTTTTCTCTTTCACTGATTACCTAAGAGCCTCACTTTTTGACCCCTTTTGGATTATGGGGTTTTTGTTTTGTTAAGTGTGCTTTCATATTCTTATTATTCCTTTCCTCTCCAAAAAATAATCTAGTGAGAAGGAAAACACCCAGATTGTCTATAAATGGCTGGGCCTGAGCATCACCGATGGGTTTTTATTCATGTGTACTTATTAAATATTTTACTGTTAAAATGTGCTCAGAAATTCCATTTTTATTTAAGGAAGTGTATTAATCTGTGGGTAGTTGCTAACTTACAAACAGGTTGTAGCCTAGAAATTTGCTAAAAAGAAAAGGCAAGAGTTCAGAATACATCTTCCCACAGAAATAATATTATGTAATGGGATTACATACCCAAATTAGCAAACAAGTCTCTTAAGCTATAGGGCAATTATGGAGAGGGTAGGATGTGTGCTGGATAAGAACTTGCTTCCTGGATCCAGGCTGCCTGAGTTCAAATCCCAGCTTTGCCATTTATGCCACTTACAATTTTGTCCTTGTGCAAGTTACACCCACTAGAATACTTAAAGTTAAAAAGATTGAAGCTACCAAATTTGACACCAACTGTTAGAGAGGAGGTGGGGCAATAGGAACTTTGATACACTGATGGTGGGAATGAAAATTGGCACAACCACTTCGGAAACTGTTGGCAGTTTCTTAAAAAATTAAGTACATACTCACTATGTGATACAGTCATCCTACTCCCAAGAGAAATGAACGCATATTTTCACATAAAGATTTGTACATAAATGTTCATAATGACTTTTTGGTAATAGTCTCAAACTGTTAACAGTCGAAAATTTTATCAAGAGGTGAACGGATTAACAAATTGTTGTCCATCTATACAATGGAATATTACTCAGCAATAGAAAGGAACAAACTATTGATACATGCTACAACATGGATTAGTCTCAAAGTAATTATTCCTAGTGAAAGAAACCTGACAAAAATAGTACTTATTGTAGGAATCTGTTTGTATAGAATTCTAGAAAAAAACCCTAATTTATAATGATAAAAAGGAAATTGGGGTTGCTTGGGGATGGGGATGGGTAGTAGAGGGGATTGGATTACAACGTGGAGGGAGGAACTTTTGGGGATGATGTATTCATATGTCATGGGGGTATTCATATATCAATATTCATCAGATGGTACACTTTACATATGTGGTGTTCATTGTATATTAATTATTCTTAATAAAAGTATTTTTATTATACCTCATAAAATATATTTTTGAAAGGTTCTTTTGTTGCTATTTATACTTTCTAATTCCTGGAAAGTCTGAAAAATGAAGTATTAACATTGTACTTCGCTCCCCCATTTTTTACTAAAACAATAACAATAACAAAAATTCACACTAGAACAAAACTAGAAACCAAACAACTCCTCCTGTTTTTTAAATGGAAATTTAAAACTGTAAAAGGCAAAAAATAGAAATTTATTTCATAAATCATATCAGCCCATACCAACATTTTATAAATGCAACATATTAAGATATTAGGCACTGTTATTCTATACTCAACCATATTCTCATATTTTATAAACCAAATAACAGAAGTCTTGTACTAGTAAAACATTTCAGCTTTTAATGACGCATTTTAGGAATATTAAAATGCCATGAAAAGAGAGCCCTTCTAGATTATAGTTTAATAGCTTGAACACTCTTTGCTGACACATTAGTTGCTGGTAATTAGTCGGTTAATCAAAAAAGTGGTCAATGCAATGAGTAGTAAACGAGCCCTAGAGACCTAACACACAGTGTGGTGAGTATAGACAATACTGTATTATAACCATCAAATTTGCTAAGACTAGATTTTAATTATTCCAACTACTAAAAAGAAACGGTAATTATGTGATGTGATGGAGGTGCTACAATGGCAATCATATTACAATATACAGATGTATCAAATTAACATGATGTACACCTTAAATTTACAGTGTTCCATATCAAATATATTTCAATTTTTTAAAAAAGTGGCTGAAGGGAGAAAATAATACCAAAAGATACATAACATCTCTTAAAACTAAGGTTTGTATTTTGTGCATTCATTCACCAAATCTTCAGTGGAACTAAGTTCTTTTCTTTGATTTTTGGTTCCCGATTAGAAGTTTTGAATTTTTCCTTTTTTTTTTTTTTTTTTGCACAAATCACATTCATTTGCAGTATCTTCAATTTTATAGTTCCTATTTCATTATCTTGGAAATAGAATATAAAGACATTGCAGAACAGTCTGAGTGCAGAATCTTTCTGGATTTTTACAACTAAAGATTTTTTTTTTTTTTACAATTGCCTCACTTGCATGTAATTTGATAATTTTTTTTAGCAACTCACTTTTTAAGCATTTTTAAGCATTTGACTTAGTTTTCATAGAATTAGAGTCTAACTCACTTGTGTTATGCCCAGAATTCGTGATCCCCAAATACCGCCAGGGAGCCGAGTCCGATGTAAAAGCAAAAGAGCCTTTACTCGAGCTAGCTCGAGCTCAATCCCCTACCTGCACCGACGCAGCAGTGAGATACCAGGGAGAGAGAGTGAGTTTCAAAAGGACAAAGGTTTTATTGGGGCCTAGGGGCAGTTGGTGAGGTAATGGCTGTGGCCTCAGCCGATTGGCTGGGGAAGGGTCCGAGTCCTGTTAGGCAGGTGAGGGGGGGGGTTACTCAAGGGGAGGAGGTGTGGTCAAGGTGAAGGACACAGAACAAGATGGAGTCGGCCGGCGTAGGCCCGACCTTTCATTCCCCCCTTGTCATGTAGCTTAGGGACCCAATCATGGGACCGGCTGCATTTATGGTGACAAGGGGAACAGAGTTTGGAGGTTTACGCAAAGTTCTGGGAACCAAGTGTCCCTGGGGTGGCTCTGGGACATCTGATTAAGTATTGTCCCTGAGCTGGTGTCTATGATCTGCCAGGTGATGTTTTGGGGGGCGTGGGGACTCCCGGCAGCATGAGCAATGACAAGCAGAGTTAACAGAGTTACCAATATTAGGTGGGTCAAATGCGCTGTAGCTTGAGCTTGAGCGGGTTGTGTTGGTCCCGACTGAAGGCCCATCGCGTGACGAAGTCCTTCCGGATTGAGGAGGGGTCCGCTGGCCGAACGTGGGTGTGATGGACTCAGGTCACGATGCCGTCTACTTTGAGAGCGGTGGGGGTTGTCAACACCACGATGTAGGGTCCCTTCCAGCGCGGCTCAAGGGTCTCTCGGTGGTGCCTCTTGGCGTAGACCCAGTCTCCCGGCCTGTACTGATGAGGTGTCGGGGTCGGGCCAGCCTCGTAGATGGCACGGAGGCGTGGCCAAATGTCCTCGTGCGCCCTCTGGAGCCCTCTCAAGGAAAGAAAAAGTTCTTGATCTTTAAACTCAGCAATAAGTTCAGCTCAAAGGCTGGGAATAACAGGGGTGGCCTGCCAAACATGATCTCATAGGGAGTAAAACCCAGAGTGTAAGGAATGTTTCTAACCCGGTAAAGGGCGTACAGTAGGAGAGTCACCCAGTCCCCGCCAGTCTCCATGGTTAATTTGGTAAGGGTCTCTTTTAGGGTTCTATTCATTCTTTCTACCTGTCCTGAGCTCTGGGGCCTATAAGCACAATGTAATTTCCAGTTTGTCCCCACCGCCTTGGCTACTGCCTGTGTTACCTGCGAGATAAAAGCTGGTCCATTGTCTGATCCTATCATGGCAGGAAAACCATACCTGGGTAAGATGTCTTCTAGTAGCTTCTTAGCCACCGTCTGAGCCATTTCATGCTTGGTTGGGTATGCCTCCACCCAGCCAGAGAAGGTGTCTGTAAATACTAAAAGATATTTATAACCATACTTTCCTGGTTCGACTTCAGTGAAGTCGACTTCCCATTGGGCTCCCGGTCTGGTGCCTCTGAGCCTGGTTCCTTTTCTTATTTGATGTGGCTCTCGCGTTGGTGAGTTGGCAGGTCTTGCAGGCAGATACAACTTGCTCTATTTTGGTGTCCTGTTGGTGAATCTTGATGCCCGCATGTCGGATTAAGTCTTTTAATTTTCGGGCCCCCAAGTGAGTAGACCGATGCATGTGCTCTAATATTGAGACTCCGAGCCAGTCTAGCAGCACGAGCTCCTTGTTAGGTGTATACCACCGTCCCTTTATCTTCTGGGCCATGGGGAGTTTCTTGATCTGCTGTAACTCCTCTTGGGAGTATTTGGGCAGGTCTGGTAAAACTGGGTCTCCCAAGTCCGGTAGTTGTTAAGCCATTTTCTAGCTCCCAACGTTAGCGCCTTGGTAAGGGCGACAAGCTCTGCTTGCTGGGCTGATGTTCCAGAGGGTAGAGCCTCCGCCCATACGGTGTCCGTTTCGGTGACCACCGCTGCACCAGCATACCTGTGTCCATCTCGCACAAAGCTGCTGCCATCAGTGAACCAAGTAGCCTCGGCATCGGGGAGGGGCCGGTCGGTCAGGTCCATCCGGAATCCATGTACTTGTTCCAGGATTCCCGCACAGTCATGTAGTGGAGCACCTAGGTCAGGGTCGGGCAGCAGGGTTGCAGGATTGAGGGCTGCACTGGGGTGGAACTGCACTTGTGGAGGGTTGAGTAGGAGGCTCTGGTAATGAGTCATACGTGTATTGCTCATCCATCTATCTGGAGGCTGTTTTAGGACCCCTTGAATGGCGTGTGGGGTCGTGATCCAGATCTCCAGATCTAGGGTCAGTTTGTCTGCATCCTTGACTAGCAGTGCTGTCGCCGCAATAATTCTTAGGCATGGCGGCCAGCCGGCAGCCACTGGGTCTAGTTTCTTAGACAGGTAAGCCACTGGGCAGTTCCAGGGGCCTAAGGCTTGAGTTAGAACCCCTTTTGCTATTCCCTTATGTTCGTCTACAAAGAGGTGGAAGGGCTTCGTAATGTCTGGTAGGCCCAGGGCTGGGACACTTAGGAGGGCCTTTTTTAGCTGATTAAAGGCAGTTTCTTCTTTTTCAGCCCATTTAAATGCTTTCCCTTCTTTGGTAGCTTCATATAGGGGCCTGGCGATCTCAGCAAAACCTGGAACCCAGAGGCGGCAGTAGCCGGCTGATCCTAGGAATTCTCTCACTTCTCTTCAGGAGGTGGGAGTAGGGATCTTTAGGACAGTTTCTTTTCTGGCATCTGATAACTGCCGCTGTCCGCCCTCCAGGATATATCCCAGGTAACTTACCCTCTCCCTGCATATCTGAGCCTTCTTCAGGGATGCGCGGTACCCTAAGGCCCCCAGGGTAGCCAGCAGGTCCTGGGTCCCTTGCTCACAGTCTTTGGCCCTGTCGGCAGCAATCAGGATGTCATCTACGTACTGTAGAAGGGTGAGGCCAGGGTGCTCCCTTCTGTACTCACCCAGGTCCTCGTGTAGTGCCTCGTCGAAGATGGTGGGTGAATTTTTGAATCCCTGAGGTAGCCGTGTCCAGGTGAGTTGCCCACTGTAGCCCTCCTCCGGATCATGCCACTCGAAGGCGAACAAGGGTTGGCTCTGGGGTGCCAGCGGCAGACTGAAGAAGGCGTCCTTTAAATCTAGTACAGTATACCAGACCCTGGAGGGCGCCAAGGAGCTCAAGAGAGTATATGGGTTGGGAACAGTTGGATGTATGTCCGCGACCCTCTTATTTACTTCCCGGAGGTCTTGTACCGGTCGGTAGTCATTTGTGTGAGGCTTTTTGACCGGCAGTAGGGAGGTGTTCCAGGCAGACTGGCAAGGAACTAGTACCCCTAGGCTTCGTAGTCTCCGGATGTGTGGCTGGATCCCCTTCCAGGCCTCCTGAGACATGGGGTATTGTTTGATCCTTACCGGACTCTCTCCTGGCTTGAGCTCTACCAGGACTGGGGTCCTATGAGCGGCTAGTCCCATCCCCACCCCCGTCTCTGCCCAAACCGAGGGGAATTCTTGTAGCCATCTGTCTATATTATCCTCTCTCGGGAGCGCCTCCTGGTGGAGGAGGTATTCATCCTCCAGTTTCATGGTTAGGACCTGGATGGGGTGGCCCTTGCCATCGGTGACCTGAGGCCCCCCTTGTCTGAAAGTTATCTGAGCTCCAATCTTGGTCAGTAAGTCCCGTCCTAACAGCAGGTAGGGGCATTCTGGTATTACCATAAAGGAGTGGGATACCCGACCCGTTCCCAAATCTACCGTTCTTTGGGTAGTCCATGAATACTGTCTCATACAAGTTGCCCCTTGTACCCATGACTTCTTGCTGGCTAGTTTTCCTTGTGGGGTGCGGAGGACCGAATGTTGTGCTCCGGTGTCGACAAGGAAGTGAACAGGGGTCCCCTCTACTTTAAGAGTTACCCTGGGTTCGGGGAGAGGGTCCGAACCCCGACTCCCCTAATCACTTAGTTCATCTAGCTCTAGGACTTTTACTCGATCAGTCTTGCTTCCCTTCCCGCCGGCCCTTTTTGAACAATCTTGGGCCCAATGCCCTATCTCCTTGCAGTATGCGCACTGATCCTTCTGCAGCCTCTGCTTCCCCCCTTGGTGGTTCTTTTACCTTTTCTTGCGTCGTCTGCCAGCTGCAGGAGACGGTGGTCTCATTCCTTGGGGAAGTCAGCAGTGGTAGCTAGTAGTATTCTGGCCAGGTCTCGAGTCTGCTTACTGCTGGCAGCCGCCATGGTGCGAGCCTGCTTATCCTCAGGAGGCTCCCGGTTATTATATACCTTTTCGGCTACCACCAGTAAGTCCTGCAGACTTTTTCCTCCTAGTCTATCTATTTTCTGTAATTTTCTCCTAATGTCTATGGCCGATTGGTTTACAAAGGCCATGATAACAGCTGCCTTGCTTTCCGGAGCCTCTGGATCCATGGGGATATAGGTACGGAATGCCTCCATGATCCGTTCTAAAAAGGCAGCCGGAGATTCATCTTTTCCCTGTTGTACATTTCCTACCTTGGCCAAATTGGTTGGCTTTCTAGCAGCCATTCGGAGACCCCCCATTAGAGTCTGGGGGTAGACCTGGAGCTTCTCCTTACCTTCTGCCGTGTTGAAATCCCACTGGGGCCGAGTTAAGGGGAAGGAGGCATCTATCTGAGTCTGGTTGGTGGTGGGATTCCCGTCTGCACCCGGAACTAGTTTTCGGGCCCCATTGAGGATTCTTTCTCTTTCTTCAGTCGTGAACAGGACCTGCAAAAGCTGCTGGCAATCGTCCCACGTGGGCTGATGGGTAAAAAGAACAGAGTCTAATAGATCAATAAGCCCTGCCAGTTTCTCGGAAAACTTAGGATTTTGAGCTTTCCAATTGTAGAGGTCACTAGTGGCTAAAGGCCAATAGTGATGGGGCTGATTCCCCTCCGCGTCTGGGGGTCCGGTGACTCGCAGGGGCAGAATAGTTGAGTCGGCAGCGCAGGCGGATTGCTCCCTCTGAGCCCTTTGTCTGGTAAAGGGCGGGCTTCCCACTGGAGCGTTTCCGCCTCCCACTCTCGGAACAGCGTCTGCCTTCCCTGGAGGGGGAGGATGGTGTTCTTCCGGCATCCTAGAGGGGTTATACAGGGGAGGAAAAATTAATTCTTCTTCAGTACCCCCCTGTATGACAGGGTAGAGGGGTGCTGAAGGCTGGGTAAGACTTTTCTTCTTCTTTATCCCTGCAAAGCAAGAATGGGTCTGGCTCCGGAGGGAGTGGGGCTAGGAAGGGCTTAAGCCAAAAGGGTGGGTAGAGGGGTAGTCTGAGTCTGTCCCATAACGTCCGTCCAGTAAGTCCACAGAACAAAACAGAGAAACACAAAAACAGACAAACAGAGGGCCCCTAGAAAGTCTTCCAACTCCATGGAAGCAAAACTGAAAGCTAGCTTAGACCTTTGAGGGGATTCCACGTCCCTCCAAAACAGATGAGGGGATTCCACGTCCCTCCAGAAGGGAGAATCGGAACGTCTTCCGAAATTCCCGGCCCGTGGTCCTCCAGTGCGTCCACTTAGACCGCGTTGGGCACTACCAGAATTCCAGAAATGAGCTCACACAGAAAAGACAGAACAAACAGACAGACACTAACCATGGCCAGTCAGGCTCTCCGGGTCGGGGGTCCCTCGGGGGTCTTGGGGATCCTGGACGAGCCCCTAAATGTTATGCCCAAAATTCGTGATCCCCAAATACCGCCAGGGAGCCGAGTCCGATGTAAAAGCAAAAGAGCCTTTACTTGAGCTAGCTCGAGCTCAATCCCCTACCTGCACTGACGCAGCGGTGAGATACCAGGGAGAGAGAGTGAGTTTCAAAAGGACAAAGGTTTTATTGGGGCCTAGGGGCAGTTGGTGAAGTAATGGCTGTGGCCTCAGCCGATTTGCTGGGGAAGGGTCCGAGTCCTGTTAGGCAGGTGAGGGGGGGGGGGGGGTTACTCAAGGGGAGGAGGTGTGGTCAAGGTGAAGGACACAGAACAAGATGGAGTCGGCCGGCATAGGCCTGCCCTTTCACTTGCACTTGCATTTCTCATTTTATGTAATATTTAGTTGAATTATATAATTATAATTAGTACAACTGGCATCAGCAGACTTGAGGATAAACAGCTGACTCTCGGTTAGCATGAAACCTCAAATGTAGAACCAGGTTTCCTAGGCTTGAGCATTCAGAGCCTTAGGGATATCAATCAATATGTTTTACTCTTAAGCTATTGTTTAGAGAATTCATTTGAAACACTTTAATTTTATATTCTATGTCTTTTATGTAAAAAGGTAAAGTCCAAAGAAAAGATGGTGTAGTCACAGAAAAGTCAAGGATGGCAGTAATTTTAAAGAAAAATTCACAGAATAAGATGACAAAGCAACATGCTAGAAGAGGGGATGTATTAGAGTTATAATTGTGAAAGAAGTAAATATCACATTAGTGAAATATTAACTACATCAGCATTTTGGAGAGGCTTATAGAATCTCAGGGGAAATAATAGCCAAAATTCCAGACCCTATATTACTAATTCTAAATACAGAAACAATGACTTTCATGTATTACAAAAGCAATGAATGTGTCACTGTGACTATTTCAGTTAAGTAATAAAAATAAAATCATGATTTTTATATTGCTTATCAGTCCTTCCACCTCATCTAGTTATGCATTTTCTACACCAATTTATGACTGCATTTGTATTTTCTACTATTATATTTTCTATTACAGGTTATATGGCAGTTTTGTCTCTGAAATTTCCTGTGGAATTACACAAAAGAAAAATGGCAGACCTTGCATCAATGGTTAGTTTATCATTTTTATCAATCTCTGAGGGGATTCCTAGGAAATATAATTATGCAGTTAGACGAAGAACTTGCCGTATAGCATGTGAATACAGAAGAAAACTAACTACCCATGGAAATTTCTTGAAAGACTGCCAGGGCCCTAAAAGGTGCAAAACTGGTAAAATAAATATTTATTTGGCATGTATGATTTCCATAGCTGGATTAGTGAGTAATAAAATACACACTGGTTCAGTGACTAATGTTTCTATCTCTTCCTACTTTAACTGTACAATTGCTTATTCTAATAGCACAGAGTGTGTTCTCATGAAGAGATAAACAAGGTAAGTGGAATCCTTTTAACTATATTCCATCTGATATTCTACAAGACTATGCCATTCAATTTTGAACAAAAATGGAAAACAGTAAATTGTTTTTGTTTTTTCTAAATTTCTATCTAGTTGCATCCTTGATAACAAATAGATAAAGCGTCAGTATACTGGAATTTTTATCTACATGTATTCCTTTTTAAAACTTTTTTTTGGCATTTTTTATTGTGGTAAAACATACATAACATAAAAGTCACCATTGTAATTATTTTGAAGTGCAAATTTGGTGGCATTAAGTATATTCACAATGCTGTGCACCCATTACTGCTTTTCTATTTCCAGAACTTTTTTTTATCATCCCAAACAGAGGCTTCATATCATTGAAATGATAAGTCCCCATTTCCCCCTGTTCTTAGCTTCTGATAACCTCTATTATCCTTTCTGTCTCTATGGACCTGCTTATTCTAAGTACCTCATGTAAGTGAAATCATATAATATTTGTCCTTTTGTGTCTGGCTTATTTCACATAGCATAATCCTTTGTAGGTTCATCCATGATGTAGCATGTATTAAAATTTCATTCCTTTTTAGGGCTAAATAATATTCCATTATAACACACACACATACACACACACACACACAATTGTGTTTATTCATCTATCTGTTAATGAACATGTGAGTTTTTCCACATTTCGGCTATTGTGAACAATGCTACTATTAACATTGGTGTATCTGTTCAAGTCCCTGCTTTTAAAAAAATTTTAAGTAGGTTTCACACCCAGCATGGAACTAAATGTGGGTCTTGAAGTCACATCCCTGAGCTCAAGACCTGAGCTGAGATCCAGAGTCAGATGCCTAATTGACTAAGTCACCCAGGTGCCCCCAAGTTTCTACTTTCTTTTGTTTATATATCTGGGAATAGAATTGCTAGGTCATATGGTAATTCTGTGTTTAATTTTTGAGAAACCACCACACTGCTTTCACAGTGGCTGCACAATTTTAAATTCCTATCAGCAAGGCATAGGGTTCAAATTTCTCCACATCCTGTGCCAACACTTGTTATTTTCCATTTTTTTAAATAGTCATCCTAATGGGTGAGAATTCTCTCACTGTGGCTTTGATTTGAATCTCTCTAATGATTAGTGATGTTGAGCATCTTTCTATGTTTTATTGGCCATTTGTATATCTTCAGCTAGTTCAGTTTGCTTGACTGGGTTAGGGGATACAGGTGACTCAGGCCTTCACTCCAAGAGGTTGGAGTCATGATCACCCACTGAGGACTATGGCTGCAGCAATCACCTGTTCATAATTATTTCTAGGTAACACCAAGAGATGCCCTCATGAATCCCAAACATTATCCTGCCTATCTTCTCCTGGTAATCAGGGTTTATTTTCTCTAACAGTAGAGTAACCTCTTTCTTTGCTGGCCCACTGGCATGGGGAGCCCAGAGAGACTGGTTGGTAATCAGAATTTCTAGCTCAGTGAAATTCTTGCTGTGTTCTCCAGCAGAAGTGTTCTCTTGAGAATGAGAATCTAATCTGACAAAATGTAGAATTTCAGAGAAGGAAAGCACAGAATCTGAAAATATGCCACTGATCATGGTAGTGAAAGAGGTTAATCTCACTTCTTGTTTTCTGGATCTATGTATTCCAACCACTGGGGACATAGCACTATTTATAGAGCTCTGATTTAAAGCTTTCACTACATTTCAGGCACTGTGCTCTCCCCCACCCCCCTTCCCAAAATATTGGCCTTGAATTGGAGAGTTACTCGAGCCTATAAAAGTTTATTTAACCATCTAATAAGCTAGATGCTTTGGAGTAAAGAGGTATGTGCTAAAACTAATGAATCTAGTGCTCATGTGCCCACTGACATACCGTATATGCCATAAGATGGGGCCCTTCATTAGAGGGGACAGTTGTGTCAGTTGCTGTGCTGATAGACCAGTCATTCTATATGCCTCTGAAACTGTTCCCCCTGCCCCATCCCTCAGCCAACATAGTGAATCAGAAGTAATACCACAGTCCAGAGAAAATGCAATGTCTAGTGCCTCCAACAATAAAGAATTCGAGAATAGAGAAGTCCCTACAAAACCTTTCAAATAAAAACATTTCAGGCTACCATTATAGCAATCATTATAATTAACATTACCACCATTAAGTATCATCCTTACGGCATATTCCAACACTTCGCTTCACCCACACTTCACCTCAATCTTTCACAACTGAGAGTCTCAGGAATTACAGTGGGGTCTTATCGCTGTCTCTGATCGATCCAGTTGCCAAATCCCATCCTAAGCACCTGTCTTCTACGACTACTCCTGGTACCAGTGGTCTGGGTTTAATATCTTAGATTGTGTTTGCTAAGAAATATACTCTGAGGTAGATATTGAAATGCAGAGGGTTTACTGGGTACGGTTCTCGAGAACACAAGTAAGGGAGTGAGGAGGGCAGGAGTGAGCAGAGGGAGAAGTAGAAGGGTTTGGCAAATCCCATGGAAATCTCTGAAGCTGAGTTTGACCTTCAGAGATGTCTCAGATTGATGCAAGGCTGTTTTGCCCCCAAATCTACCAGTCAATTGTTAGGCTGTGGGAAGGGTTGCCAGCATGGGTGAAGCAGCTCCCTCTGGTCAGGGCAACACCGTGAAAGGTACTCAGCTGTGAACACCAGCAGTCAACTCTCCCAGTGGCAGCAGAGAGGAAGAGAGAGGGGAGCTCTGGGGGGTGGTGAGCCACTGCATTTACTACACTAAATGAAAAAGAAAGCAGGGTTGAGACAAGTGCATTGCAGCAGATATTGTATTTGGAAGTGATCTCAGGGAGCAAGAGGGAGGGACAGGAGAGCCAAAAGAGAAGAAGGAAGGCCAGTGCAAAGATGTGCTACCCAGTTGGTCACTGCTTTAGAAGACTGCCACTGAGTTCCGTGAAATCTGAGGAGTTGCAGGAAATGTGTCACAGAAGTTTCCACCTGGGGAAAAAAAGAGAGAAGCATTTATCAGTTGGCTGTCATTGGTCAAGGGTAAAGTCCTTAAACCTCCCTGTGGTTCTGGGTTTTCCATGCATGAGTGTGGAGAATGCCAAGAAAAGGTGCTGTCAGATTGCATCTGCAAGAAGCTTGTAGAAGCCAGTATGGAATGGATTACCTCAGAACAGGATGGAATTGAAAGGGTCTACAAAAAGTATCTAGTACTTCTGGAAATACCTGGCAGAATTTAAAATGTAAACAGTTTATGATCCACAAATTTCACTTACAGAAATTTATACTACAGAAATTTGTGCTTATAGATGCAAACACGTATGTGAATTTGATAGGCTCTAGGGTCAACGGCCTGGGTGTAAGGCCAGGTTCTGCCACTGTGCATGAGGCACCTGTGAACTATGTCATGTCTCACATAGGGATGCTGACAGTGTTAAATAAATTAAACCATGCGCTAGGCTTTGGATAGTGCCTTGCATATAGTGAGGTCTCTATGCATGCCAGTTATTATTAATGTAACTCTTAACTTGGATAGTGATTAAAGCTACTGTTTGCAGTGAAAAAAAGATGACAAACAACCTACACACTAGGCAAAGAAATGACAGTATGGCCAAACATAGGAAACTATCACATGTGACGTATGTTGTAAGTGAAAAAAACAAAGCAAAGCCAAAGTGTAGAAAAGCGTATCTAGTATGTGCTCCTATTTGTGTAAAAAGCACATTGTAAGTACTTATGCGATACAGATTATTAGTGCTTGCCACAAGCTGCTTCTCTTCTGCTTCCTGGGCACACAGAAGATTGCTCTTTGCGGTTAAGTGGACCATGTGATTAGCTCTGGCCAGTGTGAGCCCAACAGGAGAGAAAAGCTCCTGTGTAACCTTCCAGCTCTCTCCTTCTGGAAGCCAAATGCTAGGATGGCAGCACCACAAGGTGATGTAGCTTGAACATGTAGTTTGGAACAAAACCAAAAATCTAGCTACTGAGATACTGGGTTAAATTTGCTACCACAGCATAACCCAGCCTATCTTGACTAGAACGATACGATTCTGCAAAGGAGGCAGAGAAAAATGAAAACACTAGTTGCTCCTAGGGAGGAAAACCTGGGCACCTATTGGAGTTTGGAGGAGCTGGAGGGCGACTTATTTTGTCCTCTGAATCTTTTCATGTTGCTTGAATTTTTATTTTATTTAAAAAAAAATTTTTTTTTAACGTTTATTTTTGAGACAGAGAGAGACAGAGCATGAAGGGGGTAGGGGCAGAGCGAGAAGGAGACACAGAATCGGAAGCAGGCTCCAGGCTCTGAGCCATCAGCCCAGAGCCCGACGCGGGGCTCCAACTCACGGACCTCGAGATCGTGACCTGAGCTGAAGTCGGACGCTTAACCGACTGCACCACCCAGGCGCCCCATCATGTTGCTTGAATTTTTAAACCACAGGTGTAAGTTAAATTTTTTAATGAAAGAAATTGTAATATTAAGTGTAGTTTGGGTTATACAGGAACCATCAACCTTCCCTAAAACTTACGAGAAGATACAGCCCTCATCCTCCTCAAAACAAGAACAAAAGCCAAAGACAAAACGACCTCTGTCCCGCCTCATCCCCCCAAAAGGCAAAAGCACAGAAATCATTTAGCTGGATTATGTTATTTTCTCCAAGAATGTTCAGCAGCTTGAATAAAGATTCAGGAAAAGAACGTTTGGGACAAGGAAAGCAGTCAGGGTAGGAAGGAGTGGGGTTTGTGGTAGCGGATGGGGAGAACGTGGTGAGGCTGTAGCCCTGGAGTTCTCGAAGAAGTGAAGAGGTTATGGGGCCATGCCAGAAGAAGTAATGTGGGGAAAGAAGTGCTGGTGACTGAGGGGGTAGACATCTGAAGGAATAATTGTTTACTACTTGTGACCACGTCCATTACTCAGGCAAAGTCAACTGAAAGGTAACGTGGTTTTGATAGTTTGAGGCAACTACTATAAAATTTAGTCTTGTTTTATGTCTCACTCTGCTTATAATATTCCGAGTGATTTCAAAATACATTGCATAGTGCACCACGCAGATGGTGACAATCAAAGAAATCTCTATCATTTTTCCTCAAGAGCTTTTGCAAGGAAATGTGTGATTTTTCTGTAAGTTTTATCTGCAAAGGGTGGTACGACATACTGCTGATCAATAGTGACCAAGCCGGATATTTGCAGGACAGTCATGACAAAAGAGGATGGCGGTTTCACAATAAGGATGAATAACGGAGAAGATAAAAGATAACCTTGACAGGTAACTCAGTTAAGAGGGAAATGGGAAATGTTTAAAGATCCTGATTCACACCAATAGGCCATTGTATGGGATTGCATCTAAACGAATAAACAATCTTTATACAGACGATTTCCTTGAGTCACAGAAAATTTTTCCTAGTGAGCAGACAACTGTGGCATTTTGGAAACTAGATGAAAGATTTTATTAATACGAAATTATTAACATGAAATAATAGGATCTTCCTCAACAATACTGTAGCGAATGTTGTGGGAGAAAAATCACTCAGCGATTCAGCACCTACTGTGTGCCTAGACAAGAGGATGGGCACTGTTTGAAGAGCTATGTGATCCCTGATTTTAAGGTACTTCTGGCTCATTTGGAGAGATGTAGCATAATGGAATATTCCTCACAGGAATGATGGGAGGTAAACAAGATAGTAACCTCTGATGAATTGCAAAGAATAAAAGTGGTATAAAAATTCAGAGAAAGGTGAGCTCAGGATAGTTGAAATATATGTTGAGGGCTCAATGGAAGTTATTATTGGATGGATTCAGAACTAGAAGACCCAGATTAGAATCTTCTGCTGTCATTTACTGATTTGTGACTTCGAACAAGTTTTGAACTTGTCTGTTCTTAATTTGTAAAGTAGGAGTGATGGTATGTATCTTGCAGTACTGGAAAGAATATTCTCAGATCTGTTTCTTGTCTTTTCTGTATCACAGTCCAGTAGGGGTGGCAAGAAGCTGCATTTCCCAAGTGCTCTGCCCTAAACTGTGTCCTGCCAGATTCATACATTGAAGCTCCTCAACCCCCAAGATGACCGCATCTACAGAGAGGTTCCTTAGGAGATAATTAAGGTTAAATGAGGGCATAAGTGTGGGGCCCTAATCCAAGAGGGCTGTAGCCTTATAAAAAGAGGAAAAAATCTCTCCCTCTCTACTCCTTCTCCCCCTCCCTCCCTCTCTCCCCTCCCTCTCCCTCCCTCTCTCTCTCCCTCTTCCTCTCCTCTCTGAGGGCACAGCCTTCCGTAAGCCAGGGAGAGAATCCTCACCAGAAACTCACCATGCTAGCACCTTGAGCCTGGACTTTCCAGCTCCCAGAACTCTGATAAATACATTTCTGCTGTTTAAGCCACCCAGTCTATGGTATTTTCTTACGGCAGCCCAAGCTGTCTAATGGAGCAGGTTTCCATGTCAGGAGGGTCAGGCCAATGGCAGATACAGGAGAAGACTAAAAAGTGCGAAGGAGGGAAAGGCCAGAGTATGTCTCTCCTTCTCTCTACCTCAGCAGCATCTCCAGCCTCTTGCATGACCTCAACTCCCTGTATTTAGCCTGATCCTAGCTTCTAGCTTCTAGCTGTTGTTGGGGAAGTCTGATTGTGGATCCCAGTAGAGCCAGTTCCTCTTCCTTTTGTCTCTCAGGCCTTGGGGTGCTTGTAGCTCTCTGCTCTTACAAATCTCTGGATTGCCTCACTGTCTCCCATTTTGTTACTGTCAGCTCTCCTATAATCTGTGTTATCAATTTTCCCTCTATTAGTTGTTAAATTCCCTCTGTTATAAATATGTAAATATGTTTTCTGTTTTCTGGTAGAATTTTGACAAAGACAAAGGGTAAATTTTAAAATGTAACACTGTGAAGCTATAATGTGCCTTACAAGTAATAACCATATATACACAGAGGGCACACTATATGTATGTGTCTTTCCCCATCTTGCCCATGATGCCTGTGTGACCATGTTTGTGATATGTCTTCTTGGATCTAATTGATTATTCTACAGGGCCCAAAGAGGGCTCATCACAGGTCACAGTGTTGACCTAATCACAATCCCTCTCTCAGAGCCTGGAACTAAGGTACACAGAGGGACATTTTAGCCAGCAGTGGTCGCTGAAGCTGAGAAGCCAACCATGAAGTTCATGACTATGTTCTGGTGAGTAAAAGATTCTGGTGGAGAAAGAGGACCAAAGAGTAGGTCACATGGCTCCTGAGAAGCAGAGAGTATAGCCTTGGTTCCAGGTAACTTTCAACTCCCCAGTGCTAGTTTTGTACAGGTCTGGTATTCCCACCGTCACATTTCATGAAATTCTTTAAATGTTTTGCATAAAGTTACCTTCATTGGGGCTAGCTTCTTTGGATATCTGTGTTTTTGAGTGCTTGATCATGCATCCATCCATATACGCATACACACATGTGCGCGCGCACACACACACACACACACACACTTCTGCAGACTTTGAGCTGCCTTCAAAAATATTTAGCTTGTGGTTGGGCAAAGAGACATTTATATGGAATTCTGCTGAGGATGAACAACATGAGCAAAAGTTCATGGATGAGAGAGATGAGACTCTAGAATATCTGGTTGACTGCTCTGCTTGTTTTAACTAACAGAGTTTACCATTATGTCTAGAGGCAAATTGTTTTTAAGTTAAATATAGTTGGAATGTTATAGCCCTTACTCTATATAGAAGACTAATAATGTTGGTGTTCCCTAAAGTCTGATTTAAAAGAACATAATTTTAACATTCACAAAAGAGCAGTAATCATTACATTAAAATATATTAAAAACCAGATTTATAAGCAGCATGTTTCTCCCATGCCCTGAAGGTCATGCCACCAGGTTTCTGCAAAATTGGGTCAGGAAGAAAATTCAGTAACAAAGGGACTCTCTCTGGAAACCATCCTATTTGTAGTTTATTGAAGATAAAATGTTGAATCTCAGAGCACCTACTAGATCTTCAGTACCAGACACAACAGAGTTTTTGGGTGTTGTTTTGTCTTACTATGAGGTGTTCCTGCTTTCGTTCATTCCCTGCCTAGAAGAATCTTGCTATTGAAATGAACATTCCTGTATTGATCAAATGGTTATATTCTAAAATAGGCTGGAATCTGTTTTATGACGTCAATGTGAAAATGTCACTGTACAAGAAGGGATGGGGGGCACCTGGGTGGCTCAATCAATTGACACTGACTCTTGGTCTCAGCTCAGGTCTTGATCTCAGGGTCGTGAGTTTGAGCCCTGCCTTGGGCACATAGAGCCTGCTTAAAAAATAAAAAAATAAAAATAAAAAAAAGAAGGACAGAAATGGAAATGTGGAATGTGCTGCAGAGGAGAGTCCCTGTTACAAAGTTTTAGAAGATCTTAATCGGGGCGCTTGGGTGATTCGGTTCTTTGAGAGTCCAACTCTTGATATTGGCTCATGTCCTGATCTCAAGGTCATAAGATTGAGTCTAGCGTCCGGCTCTGTGCTGACAATGTGGAGCCTGCTAGGGACTCTCTCTCTCTTCCCCTCCCCCCCCCAAATAAATAAATGAACAAACATTAAAAAAAAAAAGATATTGATCAACTTCACCAGTATCTGGAATTTGGAAGTTGTTTCTTTTAAATTAGCAATAATCATGCCTTGGATGAAACTCATTGGCTACGATACTGCCACTGTGCAAAGCTTGGAAGCTGTTTCTTTTAAAATAAAGAGTATTTTCTGGACATAATATTTGCATGTGCTGTAGTGGGTTTTACCTGATTACACAAGCCCATTTGTTAATGTGCTGTACTAATATTTATTGCCTTGCATTGCATTGTTGTTGACATCTGTCTTTTAGTTTTGGCACTTTTTCTTTATGTTCCACTCATTCTTCTGACAGCACCATGAAATGAACATGCTCCATAAGCCCATTGGTCCCAGGAGGTGGATGAGAGATACATGGCACAGAGCTGCCTCAATCAAGCTGCCCCTAACAAGCACAGCCTGCATCAGCCAACCACAAGCTAGCTCATGGGCTAAATAAATACCTACTGTCGTAAGGGTAATGAAAATTTGTGGTTGTTTGTTAAGCATCATTGTTGTAGGCATAGTTAACTGATACCACAATAGCAGTAGTTTATTATTGAATTCAGTAGTTCCAATAACAGCCTTTTGATTCCCTCTCTTGTGATTGTGACAAATGTAATAGCTCCCCTCGTGAATTGGTTTATGGTGTTCCCGGAATCATTCTGGAAGACCAGTTTAGAGTTTGCTGCTCCACTGCCTCAAACAGTTTTTAATGATCAACTTCCTTTTCTGTTTAGGATAACTATACCACCTCACATTCATTAGGATGGCTACTACAGAAAAACAAACAGAAATATGAATGTGGGCAAGGATATGGAAATATCGAAACACCTTTGAACTGTTGGTGGGCACATAAAATGGTGCAGCTGCTATAGAAAACTGTATGGCAGTTCATCAAAAAATTAAAAATAGAATTGTGATCCATCAATTCCATTTTTAGGTGCGTACTCAAAAGACTTGAAAGCAGACTTGAAGAGATATTTATACACCCATGTTTATAGTAGCATTATTTACAATCCAGGAGGTGGAAGCAGCCTATATGCCCATCAACAGATGAATAAACTGTAGTATATACATTCAGCCTTAAAAGGAAGGAAATTCTGATACATGCTGCAACATGAATGAACCTTGAAGGCATTATGTTAAGTGAAGTAAGCCAGTTGCAAAAGGACAAAAACTGTATGAATCAATTAATGTGAGGTACCTAGAGTAATCAAATTTATAAAGACGGTAATCCTAAAGACAAGAAATATAGGTATACTCTGGCTACCCCTCCACCCTCTGGCTCATTTTGGGATCAGAATAATATGGGGTAGGGCCAAGACTGTTGTTTATCCCATTATCATCTCTGTAATAGTCTGAATAAGGAACTAGCATAAAATGGCTGCATTTCCTCCTATACAAAAAAAAAGGTATTAGTTGAATCCATAGTAGACAATGTGTAGTACATGCTGTCAGTGTCCTAAACGTGTCCCTGTAAAATTCAGTGTGCTTTCCTGAACTTCCAGTTGCCAGTGCCTGAGTCTTTGCCTGAGGGTTCTTTCTTCCATCTCCAACCCCAACTACAACCCTGAAGCCTTAAAACTGCATTGTGAAGCCTGAAAATGGACTCAAATTCCCTCCCAGTGATTTCCAGCGGAAAAAGTCAGGAAGTTCTGGTGTGATAAACTGAGATGGGTATAGGGTACGTAGTGCGAACAAAGAACAAATGTGGGAAAAGCAAAGCAAAATGGTGGAAGGCAATTGCTAGAAGAGAAGACTTGGGACCTAGCTTTCACTTTTGAGCACTTGTGCTGGTTATACAATGTGTGATGAGTCAGCCTCAGTTAAACGCACAGTTGGAGGTAAACCTTAAGTTACCTTGATTTTCTTATAAGAAAATTATTTTACTACAGTGAGTAAGGTTCTTTGGCCATGAGCCCTACTCATTTCATCTTCTGCATTAAAACTGAATACATTGGAAGGAAAAAGCCACTGCCGGTGAAAGTTGGCTTGAGGAGTTACTCTGGACTCTACCTCCCACTTTCCCTGTCAAACTTTGTTCTCCCTGGTTTCTGTCTTATTGATTCCACACCCATTTTATCTCTGCATCACTGAGAGAACTGACAACTCTGGCCCGAACCTTGAGGAACTCATAATCTGGTTGAAGAGACAGCCATGTAATCAGAGTCAAGTAGTAGGTAGCAAGTGCTAACATAGGGACCTAACTTACATGCTACGGAAACAGAAGACAAAGCCGCTAATTCTAGCTGGCGCCATTGAAGGCGCATGAACTAACAGGCACTGAGAGATTAGGAGGAGATTTCCAAGCCGAGAAGACTGTACATACATTTCAGGCAGAAGGACCACCATGCCTTCTTTGTGTGATTCTTGGGATCTTCATTTTTAGGCAAGTAAACACTGTGGGGCTGTTTGCAAACTTGAACACTCCACATATGTTCCTTGACAGCTATTGGGGGAAAAATAATCCATTTGGAAAGTTGGTATTTTGGGGAAAAGCAGTGTTTTTTTTTTTTAAAGTTAATCCTCTTTGAGAAACCATCTCTGATGCATAGCTTCCCAAAATGTAGGCATTTATTTCTTATGAGTTGAGAACTTTAATGGATAAGCCACATAATTTGAAATTAATACTCACAGGCAACATTAACAAGGGTCAAAGCACAAGTACAAAGTCAACTTGATGTGTATATTGCTTTTTCATTAAAGGGAGGGAATACCTAGAGTTCAAATTCCAAAAGCAATTATCAAACAAGTTTAGGCAATGTATCAGTTCAGGCCCTGATTTTTCATCTAAAAACTCCTGATTTTCTATGAAGTTGTTTCCTCTCTTTTTATTTATTTATTTTTATTAAAAAAATTTTTTTAACGTTTATTCATTATTGAAAGATAGAGAGAGACAGAGCATGAGCAGGGAAGGGGCAGAGAGAGGGAGGCACAGGATCCAAAGCAGGCTCCAGGCTCTGAGCTGTCAGCACTGACCCTGACGCGGAGCTTGAACTCTCAAACTGTGAGATCATGACCTGAGCCAAAGTCAGACGCCCAACCGACTGAGCCACCCAGGTGCCCTGAAGTTGTTTCCTCTTTTAAAGCATCACTATAAAATGAAGATTTTGGAGAATTTAGAGAAAGGGATGGTGGTGTTACTTTTGTTACACAGCTAAACATATATTGGGAAACTTCTTCATTTCTCTTTGGTGGAAAAAGTTTAAAAATTTAGGAATGCTTTTCACTGGACATTGTTAACATGAAAAAATTTTTCACTTGAATATTCGTATTTGTAAGACACTAGATATTTTTAGGAGATTAGATGCTTTGAAGGAAAATAACTAATACTGAATATATAACTCTGCCCAGTTCTACCATTTATTAGGTTTCTGTGGGTTGAGTCACATTTTGGGTTGCTATTGTTGGTAAGGTCCTTTCTGGCCCCAAACTCTGCTCCTCCTGTCTTCTTCTTCATCTGCCTTTTTATTGCCAGTTGTGGGGAATAATTTTATCTCTTGGGAGTCATATTTGCAAATGTAATATATCAGTTAGGGAACAGATTGGATTGCTGTACAAAAGAGACACCAAATTACAGCAGCTTAAGCAAGACAGATTATTTCTCTCTCGCAAAGAAGTCTGCAGAGGCATTTTAGTGACAGTATGACTTTGCCATGGTGTCAGGAGTACTATCTTGTTACTCTGACATTATTAACACGAGAGCGTTTTTTTTAATTTGTTTTTTGTTTTTTAGTTTTTTAATTTATTTAGAGAGAGAGAGAAAGCATGAAGGAAGGGCAGAGAGAGAGAGAGAGAGAGAGAGAATCCCAAGCAGGCTCCGCAACATCAGTGCAGAGCCCAGCTCGGGGCTCGATCCCACAAACTGCAAGATCATGACCTGAGCCAAAATCAAGAGTCAGATGCTCAACTGACAGCCACTCAGGTGCCTCAACACTCAGGTTTTAATCCTTTGGTTGAAAATGGCTGATTCAGCTACACCAGTGATCAATTTATTGTAAAACTAATGAAGATTCAGTTTCAGGATCCTTCACTTACATGGATCCTTTCCATGTGTTATGTGATGTTGTAGGGGCTGTGGGCTTCTGGGATATGACTTTAGGAGTACTTTTTGTGTCGTAGACCCCTTTGGCAGTTTGGTGAAGACTATGGACCCCTTCTCAGAAAAATGTTTTTTAGAAAGCCTAAAGTCCAGGGGCACCTGGGTAGCTCAGTTGGTTAAATATCCGACTTTGGCTCAGGTCGTGATCTCACATTTCAAGCCTGGCATCAGGCTCTCTCCTGTTAGATCCTCTGTCTCCCTCTCTCTCTGTCCCTCCCCTGCTCTCTCACTCTCTCTCAAAAATAAATAACTGTTTAAGAAAGCTTAAAGTAGGGGTGTCTGGGTGGCTCAGTAGGTTAAGCATCTGGCTTCAGCTCAGGTCATGATCTCAGAGCTCTGTGTCTCCTTCTCTCTCTGCCCCTCCCCCACCCCCTGCTCACCCTCTGTCTCTCTCTCTCAAAAATAGTAAAAAAAAATTTTTAAGAAGCTTAAAAGTATAACACATAGGATGGCAAAGGAGTCCAACATATTCAATAATCAAAATATTTTTAAAATTTTGTGATATAGAAATATATGTCCTTCTTTATTACACATTAAACAATCAGATCTAGTGATGGGACTAATAACTACCATAATTTTGAAGTTGTAATGAGCACTAAAGATATTTCACAAGTCTTCATTAATTGGAATTCGTATGAACATATTTAATTTATATTGATGACAACAAGGTCACAGGCAAAACAAATATAACCATGCTTTTGTCTACATTTATCGTAGAAGGAAAAATGTTGAAAGTCACACTCCCCAAGGTAGGAGATCTGAGTGGTGTATTTTCATGGATTCTATATTGGTTCTCTAAATAAGAGACAACAATTATCCTTGTATTTGATTGTCTTTATTTTCCATCTCAGTTTCTCTCTGTGTCCACTTCTTTTCATTTTCATCAATGTATATTGTAATTATCTCAGGGTTTTCCTCTATTTCAGCAATTCAAATTTTTAGTAGACACTATTCTTTTTTTTATACATTTATTTAATGATATTATTTTAGTCTTCAGTTTTCCCTTCGGGGCACCTGGGTGGTTCGGTTGGTTAAGCATCTGACTTCGGCTCAGGTCATGATCTCAACAGTTCGTGGGTTCGAGCCCCGCATCTGGCTCTGTGCTGATAGCTCAGAGCCTGGAACCTGCTTCAGATTCTATGTTTCCCTCTCTCTCTCTCTCTCTCTCTCTCTGCCCCACCCCCACCTTGTGCTTGCTCTCTCTCTCTCAAAAATAAATAAACATTAAAAAAAATTTTCCCTTCGATTCACAAGTCCTCTTTTTATTTTATTTTGATCTTTCTTGGTTTCTTGATTCATTTCTTGGTTTCTTTAGTTTATATTCTTATTCAGTTTTTATACAGTGATGCAAGTTCAGGGAGTTTCCTTCTGTTCCTTGAATTAGGTTTTCTTTGGGTTTGAGCATTCTGTCTTTTTCTTTGCCAATTTCCATTACTGCTTTTTTTAAAAAAACATTTTTAAAAATTTTATTTTAGAGAGGGAGAGTGCACGTGAGCAAGGGACAACAGCAGAGGAAGAGAAAGAGAGAATCCCAAGCAGGTTCCACACTCAGCACGGAGCCCAACACTGGGTTGGATCCCACGATCCTGGGATCATGACCCGAGCTGAAATCAAGCGTCAGATGCTCAACTGACTGAGCCACCCAGGTGCCTCTCCATTACTGCTTTGTGAAAAGAAGGACGAAGAAGAGGAAGCAGAACAAGGAGGAAGAGGAGAGAGAAAGACAGGGTGGTTATCCAGTTTGCTTTTCTCGAGACTTGAGATTAGTGAGAATTCTTCAAATTCATTACAATGTCTGGGTGGCGGAGGTGGTGTTAGGAGCTAAGCCACTTCTCTGCTCAACTCCAGAATCTTCTCTTTCTTTCTTTGAAAACCTGATGTTAAGGTTTGTAGCACTAGCTTAAACCCCTTTTCTTGTTTGGTGGTTGCTAGTAAAGTTTTGGATCATTCTGTTAGGTGAAGTAGGATAGAAGTCTTTTGAAGAAGTTCTAATCTTATATCGTATCCCAGAAGACAGAACCTGAGATTTTGAGTAATAAATTAGGCCTAAGTATACCTAATTCAAAGAGTTGTTAGAACAATACAATGGATTGATGTTTGCAAAATGCCCAGAACAGTATTTGTTGTGAAGAAGGTAGGTTGATGGAATGCATTTGATTTAAATACAATCAATTATTTGTCAAGTATACCAATAAAGCTAGGGAAAAAATAAAATGAATAACTGTGATAGCATCTTTACATATACTATAAACATTGAAATATGTACACTTACAAATCATCTTCTCAAGATATGTGCATAGTTCTAATACTTAAAAATACTAATACTTTTACTACTGACAAAGGGCACATTATCAATGCAGACATCCAAAACAAGTTTCCCACTTAGACCATTAAGATTGACCCTTAATTTATTTCCTGAATTATGATCTTTTTAGGTGAGTCAGGAGAATCAGGAAAAATCACAGTCATCTATGGGGAACTACATACATTTGCAGCCAATACATTTGCAGCCAATTCTTGATTATCACATGGGGATTTTCCACCTGTGTGATTATCAGTGCCTTCCAGATGATGTCAAGAAAACAAAAAAAGATTCTGCTGTTTGGTATGGTGCAAATTAATGTTTCTTTCTTCTTTCTATTAGTGAAATCTAGACCAGATGGTATTCCCAAGCAAACCCTCCTATTCAGGAGTCTATAAACAGAACATGTCTTTCCATACCAACCCTATTTTAGAAATCTGTGCTGTCTCCTGTTGGTGGGAATGCACAGCCACTGTGGAAAACAGTATGGAAGTTCCTCAAAAAGTTAAAAATAGAATTAGCCTATCATCCAGTAATTGCACTACTGGGTATTCACCCCCAAAATACAAAAACTCTAATTCAAAGGAACACATGCACTCCTATGTTTATTGCGGCATTATTTATGATATCAAATTATGGAAGCAGCCCAAGTGTCCACTGATAGATGAATGAATGAAGAAGATGTGATATATATCTATATATCTATAGATAGATAAATATATATGTATTTTATATTATACATATTGGAATATTGTAAATATATTGTAATATATATAATATATATTATATATTTTGGAATATATTATATAGGAATATATTACATATATTATATATGAATAGATTGTATTATATATATTGTAATATATTATATATTATATATATAGGGATATATATAATATATACATAATAGAATATTATTAAGCCATAAAAAGGAATGAAGTCTTGCCATTTGTAACAACATGGATGGAGCTAGAGAGTGTAAGTGTAAGAGAGTGTAAGTCAGAAAGACAAATACCATATGATTGCACTCATATGTGGAATGTAAGAAACAAAAATGAGCAAAGGAAAAAGAGAGAGAGAGAGAGGAACCAAGAAACAGACTCTTAACTACAGAGAACAAACGGATGGTTTGGGGAGGGGAGATGGGTGGGGGATGGGTGTACAGGTGAAGGGGATGAAGAGTGCACTTATCATGGTGAGCGCCGAGCACTGTATAAAATTGTTAAATCACTATATTTTACACCTGAAACCAATATAACACTGTATGTCAACTCTACTGGAATTAAAATAAAAACTTAAAAAAAAAAAACCAGAAATCTGTGCTGCCTTTTCCATAAGCCTTCTGGAAGAATGACTCATTTGCCTTTATTAAATGGAAAGTGAAAGGGAAAACCTTGAAGAACTACTTGTTCAAAGAATCAACCATATGTGTTTGATAAAAATAAAAACAAAAATAAAAATAAAAATAAACATAAACATAAAAATAAAAATAAAAATATACAGGGGCGACTGGGTGACTCAGTGGGTTGAGCGTCTGATTCTTGATTTTGGCTAGAATCGTCATCCTAGGATTGTGGGATCCAGCCCTGCATCCAGCTCCATGCTGAGCATGGAGCCTGCTTGTAATTCTCTCTCTGTCTCTGTGTCTCTCTCTCTGTCTCTCTGTCTCTCTCTCTAAAATAAAAAAAAATAATAAGAGGCAGCTGGGAGGCTCAGTCAGTTAACCAAACGACTCTTGACTTCGGCTCAGGTCATGATCTCGCGGTTTGTGGTTTCGAGCCCCAAGTCAGGCTCTGCATTGACAGTGTGGAACCCGCTTGGGATTCTCTCTTTTTCCCTCTCTCTTGCCCCTCCCCTGCACTCTCTCTCTCTCTCTCTCTCAAAATAAATAAATAAACTTAAAATAATGATAATAAAATAAAAAATATAAAATATATATATTGAAGAGTGACAGGGAGGACAATGTGAACTTTCCCCCCATTTTTTCTTCCCTTGTTTTCCCCTTATATGATTGTAAATTCCTATGCAGGGAGGAATTCAGTCTTATCCATCTTTTTATTCCACTTTCTGCCTCTATCACCTAGCAGAATGACTGGCACAATTGTAGGTACGTAAAGAGTTTTTGAATAAATCAACATATGTATTTAATGTGTGAACTAAACATTCCAATCTGATTTATAGACATCCTTTATTAAGCTTGTCAGATCTAAAAACATATTTTTCATTTTCTGAGGAGCTAAACATACAATTAGAGGACTGTAGGACTAGTCATTATCTAATGCTACCAGGAGAATTGCTGTCACAACTCTTCTTGGAGACTAGACTATTCCCAAGCCTCCTTATAGTTAGGGTCAAGTGCATCATTTTGCCTCATCCTACTGGGAAGACTAGATTGTAGAAGTCATTTGGAGAGAACATTGTGGGCATGGTCATCATATCTTCCCCAGGTATTGATGGTATTCATAGTATGATTGCTAGAGATTCCTCAAATTTCATATCTATGTCCTGACAATAGTCTTTTGTGAAAAAAGCAAATGACTACTTTTTATTATTGGGGTGTGTGTGTGTGTGTGTGTGTGTGTGTTAAACAACACACTTGACCAATACAGCCAAAGAGTCAAGAAAAGGCCCATGACTCATTTCTTGGGTGTTCCCTTTCTTGATGGGTGGCTTATGTAAGTCAAGGCTATTGCATTCTCCGAAATTAACAGGTGTGTGCCTACATATTGTGTTTTTTTTTTTTTAAATGAAGGAAATCTTGCCATTTTAAAAAAAAATTTTTTTTTTTTTGAGACAGAGAGAGACAGAGCATGAACAGGGGAGGGGCAGAGAGAGAGGGAGACACAGAATCTGAAACAGGCTCCAGGCTCCAAGCTGTCAGCACAGAGCCCGACGCGGGGCTCGAACTCACGGATGGTGAGATCATGACCTGAGCTGAAGTCGGACGCTTAACCGACCAACCCACCCAGGCGCCCCCATATTGTGTTTTAATATACCTCCCTTCACAGTTGGTAGCATTCTCAGGATCAAAAGCTATTCAAGTGCTGAAATGCTTTGCACTTTCTAGTCTACATAAGTTTGTTTATCCTCACCCTTCAATAGTGGGTGCCATCTGTTGTCCCTATATATCTGTTGAGGTCAGTTTTATCATTAAAACCATGTCAAATGCACTCGTGTCTCATGCAATGCTTTACATTATAGCACAATTTATCTTAGCTTTTGAGATGGAAACTACATATATGTAGTTAGAGTAAAGAAGAGTCGAGAGTAGCCTGACAAGAAGCCAACCAGGTACAGGCCGACCCGCATGAAGTATTGCAAAAAGACAATCAGTATTAAGAATTTGATGATACCTGTGCCAGGGATTTATCTTTAGAATTCAGCATCCCTACTTCATTCACTATTATCTGTCATGCTTTAGTATTTCCATTTATTAGGCAGGCTGGGGTGGGGATGTGGGCTACGTCTTACGGTATATCCTGCATATTAGTTTTGAAAATTGTTATGGGCTCACACATCTAGGGCATAAAAGAAAACCAGTCAAGTCAAGTGAAATGAGCTGGAAGGTTAATGATTTTTGAAGTGATTGCCAGCCAGGCTGATACCACTCTTCTTGAGGTGGCTGGATCTCACTCATTAGCTACATAAATCCATCAATTAATACAAGGAAATTTAGTGGGCACTCACTCTACATCTATAACTATTGTTGTCACACTGTGCTAAGTGCTAGGTCACTTTTGCTGGTAGGATTTAGGGCATATACATACACACATACCATTTCAAATGTTTAAATTTCAAAGTTAGGGCTTGGGACATTAAAGTAGATTTGAATGGATAATGCAATTTCATAATTTTTGTGACATAACTATAGCTTCATTAGGAACTTTTCTTTTGCATTGTCAAAACACTTCTGAAATATCTTGCTAAAGGTTACTGTTATATGAGGGTGGTCTCTGTTCAAAAAAGGGCATGCTTCTTTTTTTCAGTGGGAACCCTTTATTTTTATTTAAAATAATTTTTAAAGTTTATTTATTTGAGAGAGAGAGAGAGAGAGAGAGCACATGTGCACAAGGGAGGAAGGAGCAGAGAGAGAGAGAGAGGGAGAGAGAGAGAATCCCAGGGAAGCTCCACACCACCAGCGCAGAGCCTGATGTGGGACTTGAACTCACAAATCGTGAGATCATGACCTGAGCTGAAGTCAGACACTTAACCGACTGAGCCACCCAGGCACCCCCAATGGGAACCCTTTTATAAATAATTCGATTGCTTCTTTAAAAAATATGTAATGAATTGAAATTATTCTTAAATATTCGGATTCACTTTTCAATGAATTCAGTAAGGTAATTCAAGCCCTTCTTACTCCCTTACCCTGACACTTTTTATTTATTTATTTTTAGATTTATTTATTTATTTTTTAGTAATCTCTACACCCAATGTGGGGCTCAAACTCATACCCCTGAGATCAAAGTCACATGCTCTTCTGACTGAGCCAGCCAGGTAACCCCTACACTGACACTTTTAAAGTGATATACCTATATTTTAGTTATTCTTGGGGACTCCTGCCTTGAAACAATTGTAGCATTTTATTTTTTACTCATATATAAGATAGGTCTGTGGTTATTGGTAATTATTTAGTATGAAAAATCATGGTATCCATAGTGACTATGGGGAACAAATCTTATCTTTACATTAGCTTGAGTAAGGAGAGGCAAATTAACCTTTATGAAACCTTGTCTTTGAAGAAGAAAAATTGGGGTGATAGAAGAAAGACTGAAGAATTGTGACCAGTTGCCAAAAGAGATGAGATAGCCTGATTTGGGGTTGCTGGAATTATTACTAATGATGAGAGGTATTTTATAAATGTTAAATATTATATACAAACTGCATAGAAAATATGCAAAATAATATACTTTCATGTCTGTAGAGAAAATATGTTTAAAATATGTCTACAAATTCTTTGACACACCTACCTTCAAGAAGTGGAGTCTAAATTCCCTCTCCTGGAGTGTGGGCTGGACTTAGGGGTTCGCTTTTAACAAATAGAATAAAGCAGAAGTGATAGCATGCAACTTAGGAGACAAGGTCATAAAGGGCACTGCACCTTCCTCTTTGTTCTCTCTCTTGGATTGCTTGCTTTGGGGAAAGCCAACTGTTATGTTTTAAGGACAGCCAGGCAGCTCTGTAGAGAGACCCACACAGTGAGGAAGTGAGGCCTCCTGCTAATAGCAAGTTAGGATCTGAAGCATCTTGTCAATGACCTTGTCAGAGAGCCATCTTGGAAGTGGATTCTCCCACCCCAGTCATGTCTTCAGATGATTGCAGCCCTAGCTAATATCTTGACTTGCAACCACCTAAGAGGCTGAGCGAGAAGCACCAAGTAAATCTTCTGAATTCCTGGCCCACAGAAACTATGAGACAATTAATATTTGTTATTTTAAGCCACTAAATTGGGGAGGAGGGGATTTGTTACACAGCAACAGATAACGAATACAAATTCCTATACTAGGATTTATTTTCAAGATGCAATTAATTCCAGCTGTTTTAATCTAAAGGCGGTATAATAAGGAGCTGAAAGGACTGGAGAAATGGTATTTCAGCCATATTTGCAGAATCACACCCCTATTTTCACCTATAAGAGGAGCTGCCACCTCTGAGGCTATTAAGAAAGTGAAAAATCAAGAAACTCCCCCCTGAAACTGCTGATTTCAATGGGCTCTCCCAAATGAATCAGGAAGCCTCTGCTACTATTGCCACTGCTGCAATACCCACAAAGCTCCTACCTGGATATGGGGATGTGGCTCCAGAATAAAACCAGTGTGTGTATCTTTAGAATCAACCAAAACTTCAGGGGAAAAAAATGTCTCTGCTTTACTTCTGCCTTTCAAGTCTCATGAAAATACATCTCAGGAATGTTGTTTATAGCTTTCTAGCTTCTGTAGTGCAGGAAGGCATACCTTGGGTGTTGGATATTTTTGCATTTCTATAAATATTCTTGAGCTTTGTTCTTCAATGCAGGTAAGTTACTTGAACAGATTTTGATTCTTTTGAGTCTTGCTTTTAGGATTTAAGCCATGCTTAGTCTAGGGCTAATCATTTCTCACTACTGAGGCAAAAACCTTCCAAGTACTCTACCCAATGTCCTGTGGATGATGAGGTTTTCCAATCTGGTTGGTAGGCACCACTCCAGACCCAGTTTGGATGCCAGGCACTGTTTTTTTTTTCCCCTAATTCTTTCCTGTGCCTAAGATAATTTTCTTCACGCACACAGGATGATCATTATTCTCCTGAATACTGAAGGAATAACCTTTGTGGATCTCTGAGGTCCTGTATATGCGCAGCTCTCTCTTCTTTTGTATTGTCATGTGAATTCTGTCATTTTGGTCTCTCTAGACTTTCAGTTCATTCTCCTTAACTCAGGAAGTCCATCTAGTTCCACCTGGGTTTTTCCTCCCTGCACTACAGCCTAGAAACTCTCTCAAGCCAGTAAGTGAAGGTAATTGCAGGGTTCACATCATTTGCTTCTTGTTCCTCAGGGATCACTACTTCATTGCCTGATGTCTACTGTCTTCAAAACTGTTTTCTCAAATACTTTCTCCTTCCGTTGTCGATGTGACAGATGAGAGCATAAATCTGCCCCTATTATTACATGTTGGTCCCTTATTGATTTTTTGACTGGAGCCTGTATCACATCCTGTAGGAAAACATTCCAACCTAACACAGTATTATTTCCCAGGTGACATCGTCAGTGTCTACTTCAATAAGTTGTTCAACTGTTTTACAAGACTGATTGCTTCTGCGTGTGGGGATACATGGTAAGATCGTTGTTTGCCATAGGCATCGATTCATCCCATACCATTTTTTTTTCTGTACATTTAGCTCTTTGGTCAGTAATTGAGTGAATAAGGCATTTAGTAAGTCTATGAATAGTAGTACTGGCAGAAATAGGACAAATAGGAAAGATAATACATATCCAGAATACATTTCTATTCCATTAGGACCATCTCTGCTTCCCTATGATGGAAGGTTTCCATTGTGGTCAACCTGTCACTAGGTACTAGTTTATGGGACTGTATCATGGGCTCATTGCTGGTTTTTGTGGTTGGCCGATTAAGTTGCTCTGCAGTGGAAGTAGCCAGATCAGCCTTGGTGAGGGAAAGTCCATCCCTCCCATCATGGGTGCCTATTGAGCAAGTACTGGGTGACTGGGGAAAGAGTCTGACTAACATCCATGAACAGTTCTACCTGTCCTCCAGGTTTTTAAGTGCTTCATCAGCAGTGGTTGACTTCTGATTAGCATTCACAAGGGCACAAATAGTTTCACACTTTAGGCCAATTCTGAGAGATTATCTGTTTGTTATCTATTGCTGTTTAACAAATCATCCCAAACTTAATGGCTGAAGAAAACATCTATTTTGCTTTTGAATCTATTTAGGCAAATCTTGCAGGGATAATACATCTCTGCTCTACTTAGTGTCACTAGGACTGACTTGAAGGCCGAGGCTGGATTATTCTAAAGGTTTGGTCACTCACATATCTGGAAGTTGATGCTGCGATTGGCTAGGTCTTTGGCTGGGATTGGGCTGAAACATCTACATGTGGCTTTTCCATGTGGGTGCTTAGTTTACTCACAGCATGGTTACTGGGTTCCAAAGGTAAACATCCCAAGAAGAGTAAAAGAAGCTGTATTGCTTTTTATGACAGCTTTAGAAGTCACATGATATTGCTTCTGCCATAGTCATAGACCTGCCAGACTCAAGGAGAGGGATCACAGATCTCATCTCTCAGTGGGAGAATGTCAGTGTCATGTTATAAGGAGTGCATGTGGGATGAGATATACTGGTATGGTCATCTGTGGAAAATAAGAGTCTGCCCCACAATCATATACTTCTTCTGTAGACTTCCTTATCACCAATTTTCATTCTTGTTCCTTCCAAGATCCTCACTGTATACCCAAATTGGTAGCCCTTACACATGGATTGATATTGATCTATATTTCTGGGTGTGTATATTTCCAAACAGAGGATAAACACATACACTGCTTAAAGTTCTTGTCACCGAATGTGTCTGCCTTATTGTCCTTCATATAGCCAATGTGAGTAGCCCTGTAATGCTGAGGCAATCCATTTACGGAAGGTGCCAACATGTTACGCAGAATGACCTGAAAACCCTTCTTTAATTTTTCTTATTCCCTAGGCAATGGGTGAGAAGAAGGGGATAGGGCAGTGCATCAGGAGGAGGAATACTAAGGATGTAAGCTACATGTTTGTGAAAAATGTTAATGTCTTTATTTATTTATTTATTTATTTATTTTTAATGTTTATTTTTGAGAGGGGAGAGACAGAGCACGAGCAGGGGAGGGGCAGAGATAAAGGGAGACACAGAATTCAAAGCAGGCTCTAGGCTCAGAGCTGTCAGCACAGAGCCTGACACGGGGCTCCAACCCATGAACCATTAGATCATGACCTGAGCCAAAGTTGGACGCTTTGGTGTCAACTGAGTTGACTGAGCCACCCAGGTGCCCTGAAAAATTCTAATGTCTTTAGAACCTGCTTGAGCCTAATCTTTTTCCTTGAGGATGGAGTATAGTTGCACACAGCTTTAGTGTTTACTGGATCAGATAACACCTCAGTGCATGACGGGAAGATCAGGTTGCATAGACACTTAAAATCCAATGGTTCCATAGTGTGGTAAGCTAAATAATGGCTCCCCAGCACATCCACATCCTAATCTCCAGAACCCATGAATGTTGCTTTATATGGCAAAAGCAACTTTGCGTATGTGGTTAGAATCTTGAGATGATTACCCAAGATTATCTGAGTGGATCCAATGTAATCACATTCCCTATAAGAAGAATGTAAGCGGAATCTGAGGCAGAGTCAGGGGAAAGGGGGATGTGAGGATGGAAGCAGAGATTGGAGTGATGCCCTGAGAAGGAGGAGGAAGGGGCCAGAAGTCAAGGGCCACAGTCACTAGAAGCCAAAAAATTCAAGGAAATAGATTCTCTCCTAAGAGCTCCTGGCAGGAACAAGTCCTAACAAAGCCTTGACTTCAGTTCAGTGAAACTGATTTGAGACTTCTGACCTCCAGGACTGTAAAGAGAATAAATTTACATTGTTTTAGGCCACTATATTAGTTTCCCGTAGCTGCTATAACAAATTACCACAAACCTTGTGGCTTAAAACAGCAGGAATGTATTCTTTCACAATTCTGGAGGCCAGAAGTCTCGAATCAGTATCAGAGGGTTACAATCAAGGTATTGGGGGGGGGGGGAGGGGGCGCTGCACTCCCTCTGAAGGTTCTAGGGCAGAATTCCTTCCTTGTTTCTTCTAGCTTCTGGTGGCTTCTGGCATTCCTTAAGTTTGTGGCCACATCCCTCCAATCTCTGTCTTTGTCCTCACGTTGTCTTCTCTCTGTGTGTCTTTTCCTCTTCTGTCCTCAAATTACCCTCTATCTCTCTCTTATGTGTGATTATCACATAATCACACATGTCACATTGAACTTAATCACATCTGCAAAGACCCTTTCTCCCATATAAGAACCTTTATGGGTTCCAGAATTAGGACTTGATATCTTTGGTTGGTCCTTATTTAGCCTATTACAGCCAAGTTTGCAGTAATTTGTTACAGCGGAAACTAATACAGGTAGATATTAAGTCTCTACTAGGGCACAGTAGCAAGCCAAAAACTGTTTCTCAAAAGGAAAATAGTTACTTTTTTAAGTTTTTATTCTTATTTTGTTTTTAATTTTTTTAACATTTATTTATTTTTGGGAGACAGAGAGAGAGAGAGAGAGAGAGAAAGTGAGAGTGGGGGGAGGAGCAGAGAGAGAAAGAGACACAGAATCTGAAGCAGGCTCTGAGCTCTCAGCAAGCTGTCAGCACAGAGCCCAATACGGGGCTCGAACCCATGAACCATGAGATCATGACCTGAGCCAAAGTTGGATGCTCAACCGACTGAGCCACCCAGGTGCCCCAGTTTTTATTCATTTATTTTGAGAGAGTGTGTGTGTGTGTGTGTGTGTGTGTCAGAGAGAGAGAGAAAGAGAGAGAGTTGGGGAGGGGCAGAGAGAGAGAGAGAGAGAGAGAGAATCTCAAGCAGACTCTGCACTGTTAGCACAGAGCCCTACACAGGGCTTGATCCCACGAACTGTGAGATCATGACCTAAGCAGAAATCAAGAGTTGGATGCTTAATAGACTAAGCCATCCAGGCATCCCATCAGAAGGAAAATAGTTATTTTTAAGGAGAGCATGGCTTTCTTAGGAAACCCTAGGAGACTGGACAGTGATGCTTTGAATGCAGCTTCTCAGATCTGCCACTGACATTTCAAACTTCGTTGAATATATTGTTGTAAGGGACACATGTTAGCCTAGGCTAGTTGAAGAACTTTTTGTTTCTCTCTGTTCCATGTAGAACAGGTTGCCTTAAGGGTCACTTAGCGAATGGGCAGGAACCATGCACTGAAATGTGGTATATGCTGTTTCTAAATCCCAGGAGATCCATCAAGCACTGTGCCTTTTTCTTGGTGGGAAGGGGTACAAAGTGTGGCACCTCTTTCATTTTTTTGAGAAGATATTCTGAGATGTTCCATCTATTGGACTTCCAGAAACTTCTCCAAAGGAGCAGGTCCCTAAACTTATCTGCCACATGTGTATACCTTACTAAGGCATTCCAGTCCTATTAATCACTTGCTATATATTCTTTTAAACCCCTTTATTTTCATTTATATATACAGATATTCCACATGTATTTACTTCTCACCCAAGCTGCTCTTCGTCTTTTTCTCACTATAAAATATGCAGCGGTGGGTTAATCAATGCTGACATCCATGCTCTCAACTCCCACCCACAGAGTCCCCTATGAATTGAATGAAAGAGAGACATTCTGGAATGAGAATACACAATATGATAACAGGCATCCTTTTTCAAGTTCAGTTAGACCAGATGTAAGGAGAATTGGTGTGGTTTGTCTTTTTTGTGTTTGTGGAATTTGCAGGTGGTTCTGACTACTAGATTCTTCTATTTCTGAGCCAGATGTGCTCACAAATAGAAGTGGCACGCATTTACTGTGTGCATGTTTGCATAAATGAATTCCTCCCTCATTAAAAGCTGAGGATTGTAATACTCAAAGAGTATCTTCTTTCTTCATTTGACAGGCACAACTAGATGATGTATTTATCCTTCAGTGGATAATTTCCAGGAGAAATAAAAAGGAAAAAAAAATAGAAACTGAAATAGAAGAAGGAAAAAAGAGATGTATTTGAGAAATGCCACCTCCATTGTATTGTAGAGAATAGAGTGGAGGAGGAAGAGCCAGGGAGATTAGATAAAAGCTATTGCCATTAAAAACAAACACACACAAAAACCACACACACACACACACACACACACACACACACACACAAACAAACAAAAGCAAAACAACAACAACCAAAACCGGAACACAATACTGATATATATGATAATATGGGTGAAACTTGAAAACATTATGTTAAGTGAAAGAACCCAGACACAAAAGACCACATATTGTATGATTTCATTTATATGAAATATCCAGAATAGGCATATCTATACAGACAGAAAGTAGATTAGTGGTTGCCAAGGCTGAAGAAGGGCAATGGATGCGGGTTGGGTGGGGGGTTACTAATGGGAATGGAGCTTCCTTTCGGGTGATAAAAATTTTCTGGAATTAGATAGTGGTGATGGTTGCACAACTCTCTGATTATACTAAAAATCACTGAGTTTATAACTTAAAAGCATGAATCTTTTGATAGGTAGAATTGTATTTCAACACAACTGTTAAATTTATGAAAAATATCAGAGTAAGACATCAAAGAATTTTGCCTAACAAATAATTTCTCAAACTTCCTATCAGATGTAGCATTTCCCTAAGACTTTGAAGGACAGACCTACGTAGCAACATTTCAGGTAGTTTCTTTTCATGGTCATTTAACTAATATGATGGACAATCTAACAAAAATGAAAGGAAAATATCACCAACAAAATCAAGGATTTTTACTTATTCCACTTAATGATCAGGAGAGATAAAAGTCTTCTGATACTAAAAGGTTAGGAAGAAACAGCTAATCATAAATTGCCCAACTTAATCATAAAGTGAATTATAAAGGCCTCAGCAAACATACGAATAGTGATCCTCAAGGAAGCAAATTCTCCTTTATTTGTGGTAATTGCTATTCAACATAATGGACACCTGTTGGTGCCTTCCAGAGCATTCTGAATGCTAGCTCATGGCAATTGGGGAAAGTCTTTTCTTATAAGACAAATAAAATGTCTTAAATAAACAAACAGGTGTTTTGTTACAGGTAGGTACACCTCACCATGCATCATATTTATAACTAAACGGAATTTGGGGCAATTTTGCAATTGGGGCAATTTGCAAGCATTTTTGCTTGTTTGTTTGTTTAAAGAAAATCAAGCAGGGATGCCTGGGTGGCTCAGGTCAGTTAGGCCTGACTTGATTTCGGCTTAGGTCATGATCTCACCGTGCATGGCATCAAGGCCCGCATTAGGCTCTGCACTAAGCATGGAGCCTGCTTGGAATTCTTTCTCCCTCTGTTTCTGCCCCTCCCTCGTCTCTCTCTCTCTCTTTCTCAAAATAAATAAATAAACTTAAAAAAAAAAGAAAATCAATCAATATAGTAGGATTGGCGGGCGTTGCAGTGTCTATCCTATATCAATTTCCCCCTTCTTACAAATAGAACCCTGATTATGTTTGGAAGGGTGTTGTGAACTGAACTGTGTCTTTTTAAGATTCATATATTGAAGTCATAACCCCCAGTACCTCACAGTGTAAATGTATTTGGAGATAGGATAATTAAAAAAGAAATTAGGTTAGATGAGGTTACTAGTATGAGCCCTAATCCAATATAGACTGGCATCCTAATAAGAAGAGGAATTGTACATTTTCTTTTTTAAGTTTATTTATTTTGAGAGAGAAAGAGAGAGTGAAGCACAGACATAGATGGAGAGAGAGAGAATCCCAAACAGGCTCTGCATTGGCAGCACAGAACCTGATGTGGGCTTGAACTCATGAACCATGACATCATGACCTGAGCCCAAAGCAATAGTCAGATGCTCAATGGACTGAACCACCCAGGTGCCCCTAAACTTAAATATAGATAACACATGGGGTGTGAGGGTGGCTCAGTTGGTTAAGTGTCCAACTTTGGCTCATATCATGATCTCATGGTTTGTGGGTTTGAGCCCCACGTTGGGCTCTGTGCCGACAGCTCAGAGCCTGGAACCTGCTTGGGATTCTGTGTCTCCCTCTCTCTCTGCCCTCCCCCGCTTGTGCTCTGTTTCTCTCTCTCTCAAAAATAAACATTTAAAAAAATTTAATAAGTACACAAATACATAAATAAAAAGATACAGATTACACACAGAGAAAAGACAATGTGAAAACACAGAGAAGGCATCCATCTACAAACCAAGGAGAGAAACCTCACAAGAAACCAATCCTACTGACAGGTTGTTCTTGGATATCTAGTCTCCAGAATTATGCGAAAATAATAACTACTCTGTGGGTGCTTTGTTATGGCACCCCCAGCAAACTAATATAAAAAGTAAACAAAAACCTTTTTTTGTTTTGTTTTTCAGTTTTTTTGCAAACATGGGTGGCCATGACTCAGCATTCTAGCCAAGGAGACATACAAGCAGAAATTCCTTGGTGAACCATTTGCTAGAACTTTCTAGAATAGGTCAGAATTAGCTCCCATGTGTCTTTTGCTCTTTGCCCTTTCCTTTCTTCCTGCCTGGAATGGGAATATAAATCTGATAGTGTAGTAGCCAACCTGGGACCATGAAGCAACAGCCAAGGATGGCCAAGTGGAAAGACAAGAGACCTGATGGCATCATAAGGCCATTGTACCAATCTAGTGCCACCTAACTCCAGGTTCTTGTAGGTGAGAAAAACAAAACATTTAATTTATTTAGCCACTTTTTCCCCTTCAAGTTTCTATCTCCCATAGCTGAATGCAATTCCTAAATGATACCATAGATATTTGGTATGCATGTGCATGTGTGTGTGTGTGTGTGTGTGTGTGTGTGTATAATTCCATATATTTAGTATGTATATATCTATATACACTAAATATTTATATATACTAGATAAATACTGTATATATTCCAGAATTTAGTGTATATAGATATATATATATATATGGAAGAGAGAATTGTGCTATATAGGTGAAAGATCTAATTGGAAATCATAGGGAACATGAATTTATTTACTTCCAACCATCTGCTTAGCTACACAGTTGCCACCTTCTCATTTGTGAGCAAATTTCAAATGAGATAATTAAACAGAGAGATACTGACTTTTTACTTAAAGTGGGCAATGATGCCTACAAATGCATTTATTGAGTATCCAAGAGGATTTCAAAGGAACTATAATTTGGTAGCCAATGCACTTAGATGTAGAGAAGTTGTCCACTGTGATCATTGGAGTAGGTTTCAGAGTAGCATCATGGGATTCCTTGTCAATTTCCTTGTAAATTGTCATATGTGGGCTACCCAGGTGTCTGACCTCTGGCTCATTAGCCTGTGTAGTGTGTGAACCAGCTATGGGTCTGCAAACTGTTACCAATTAGCAAGAGATAAGGAGATAAGGAGGCTGTCACCAAATGTAAAGGAACTACATCATTTGAACAGACTGTTTAGTTCAGTTTACTTAATTTTTTTGGTGGCAAGACTTCTCGATGGAGGAAGCAATAAGCTGGTTTACAGTCTGGTGCCAGCTCCATATCTCATTGTAGGTTTGTACCGTGCGCAGTACAGTATAACTCGGGTCTGATCAGCTAATCATGGTGGAAGATAAGGATGTGTGTGTCCGCCCTCTGTAACTCACCGGGATGGGAGTCCAATAAAAATCGTATTTCTATTAGGTCCAGACTGTGATGATGACTTTGAGCCCCAACTATCTGCATAAGAACTTGGCCATGCTCTGAGAGTCCCTAGAAAACTGTCTCATATTTGTTCAGGAAAAATTCACTCAAATTCTTTCACTTTGGTCTGCTAGCCAAATCGTCCCAGCATGGCCTCTGCTGCTGATATTTTCAGTGACAAAACTGAAGTGTTCTATTATTTAAGATACTTTTGGCTGCAAGTAACAGAATACTCTCCTTTATCTTAACCCACCATATCTTTAGTAATACAGACATTTAATTTTCTCACATAACAGAAAGCCTGGAGGAAAGCAGGTCTAGGTTTGAAACTGGCTCAATGGTTGTTTGTAGCTCAGTCTCTTTGCATCTCTCTGTGCCGTCCTCAGCATGTTGGTTCTGTCCTTGTACAAGTCACCTAGTGGCTACAAGGGGACCTTCACAATTTTAGATGTCACGGTGTCCAGCAGGAGCTTTCTTTTCTTTTATTCAAACCAGAAAACCTTTTCCAGAAGCAGCAGGTGTCATCCCCCCATCTCCAACCACACACACCCAGATTTCCTGTTACATCTCATTGGTCAGAACTAGGTCTCAGGAAATGCCCTACCTTCAAGGCAGTCTGAGAAGGCAATCACCTGATGAAGGGGAACAGGATAAATATCACTGGCATAGTCAATTAGGATTCATTTCCTTGGGCTCCACTCATGGATACCCCAAATTAGATCAAGGTTCTGTTGGCAGAGAAGAATGGGGGGGGGCGGTGTGGGTTTCTGTTGTGTAGTTACCCAGCAGCATTTTCCAGGGATACTGTCTCCCCAAAGCCATCTTTCTTTGGAGGACTAGATCAGTGCTAATGATAGTAAAGAGACCTAGGCTTCAAAGCAGCTTGATCCAGATCAAGTCTCAGAACTTCTCTCATGCAAAGAGCTGCTTTCGCTTCTAACATTCAGTTTCTGAGCCCTTGACAGCATCTTCCGGACACACACTCACACTCCCATGACAGGGAACCACAGTTTTCCAGCAACAGATCTGTTTCAAATGCACACTTGGAAAGGAAACATTCTCTCAATGGAACATCATTCTACTGAACTGTAACTGCTGACCACACAGATATTATCATCCACTGTAGCTTTAGCCCCTAACCGCTTGGAGCCAGTCTCAAACATCTTTTTTTTTTTTTTTTTTCAGACTGTGGTCTTTACATTCGTAAATATACCATAGAGGTAGTTTTTTTCCAGAAGAAAGAAAAGTGTGTGCAACTCTTTGCTTCTTGCATAACACCAAACTGCTAGATGCTTTGAAATGGCAGTTTTCCAGCTCCCATACGTCCTGTCAAGGTTTCAATAGATTCAAGTTTCAGCCAGGGATCGAGCACTTACTCTATCCAAGCCCTCCTTACAGCAGTTTCTGAAAAAAGTTGTTCTCAAGCAACTGGCCTAGGAATGGGATCTCAACTCTGAGATGGTGGCAAAAAGTTATTTCCTTTTTTTCATCACCTAATTAGTGATCCTTGTAATTAAATAATACAAAGGAGTGTGTGCCACATACAAAAACAACTGATAGAATTCTATCAAGTACAATGGTGTGTGTGTGTGTGCGCGCGTGCATGTATGAATCAAAAGAAGCTGGATGACTTAGGAAGATTTTAAACAAGAAGCAGGGTTAGAATTATAAGTAGGTTTTGGCCAACAGAGACAAAAAAAGGAGTGAGCCTTTCTGGGTGAGAATAGTTAAATTCCCAAGTGTATAAGCAGTTTAGATAAATTCATGATTAATTTATATTTTTGAAGCTTTGTTTTCTGTTTATATTGACTATTATGGTTATTGTGGTGGGTTCCTTAGGAATAACTGGAGCTACCCAGATTCAACCATTTCTTTTCTTCCACTCAGTTTCTTCATGCAATCTTGACCTTGATCTAGCTGCTTCCAAAACAACAAATTCTGAATTTAAATGAATACTAATCAGAAGTTTCACAAGATCTGCAGTCTCTCACATTATTGTTCATCCCAGTAAAAGAAATTGGGGCACATAACCTGTATTCTCTTGAACTTTCTTCAACTGGTATAATTACCTTTATTAATAGGGAAACGTTAGCATCTTCTGGTCTTTTCCATGCATAAATTCTGGATATAATTCTCCAATAGTGCTATTATTATTATTATTTTATTTATTTAGCACCAATTCTTAAACATCAGTTCCTTTTAATTTAGAGAAGAGTAAAAGAAAATGGGTTGATTATTATATGCATGAGAGTCACTTTTCCATCTTTCCATTTTCTTTTTCAAAAAACTTTGACAATATGCATAAAGGCATGCAATGCTTGCCTTCTGATGAAAGGCAGTTTCTGGCTTCTACTGGCTGGGTTAAATCTCATTAGAGAATTTAGAAAATTGGATTTTATGTGTCAGCAAAACTGATTGTTCTTTAAAGCATTTGAAAAACCAGCAAGGGCGGTGTGAGGGTGGTGGAATCAGACAAACGGGATAGGATATATGGATCCTGAAACAGGGCTTGAGAAATCTTCTTTATTCACACAAGACCAAATGTGTATTTACTGAAAACAACACATGGAGAGGATGGGGAGCTAGAACTTGCTTTGTTAAGCTAAAGCTTGGGAAATATTGTAATTGAAGATCCACCTGGTGTGTTCAAAGCAGATTATAAAGCCTGTTGAGCAGCAACCAATTTCTCTGGAGATCAGTTTGTACCTGTGAACGTAGCTGGGTTGGCCCTGTGGTAGTCCAATCAAATCAAACCACGGTTTTGGTTTCACTCATGATATCTCTCTCTCATTTCGCTCATTCTTTCTCTCTCTGTCTCTGTCTGTCTCTCACAGACACACGCAGAGACACAGAAAGTTTTAGTGGGAATGAGTATTTTGGTAGGTTGAGTGATGGTCCCCAAGTATGTTCATATTCTAATTCCGGAAATCCTTGAGTGTTACTTTATATGGCAAAAGAGATTTGCAGATGAAATTAACTTAAAGGTCTTGAGATGGGAGAGAATAACCTGGATCATCAAGGGGGAGGGCTTAAATGCAACCGCAAATATTCTTATAAAAGGGAGGTGGGGGAGCTTTGATACAACAGAAGAGGAGAAGGCCATGTGGCCACGGAAGCAGAGATTGTACTGATGCAGTTACAAGCCAAGGAATGTGGGCAGCTGCCAGAAACTGGGAGGAAAGTACTGGATTCTCCCTTAGAGCCACTGGGGGGGAGTGTGGACCTGCTGACATCTTGGCCAGGGAGACTGGTTTTGGACTTCTGGCTCCAAGAACTGTGAGAGAATGAATTTCTGTTGTTTTAAGCCACTAACTTTGTGGCAATTTGTTCCAGCAGCAAAGGACATATAGTGGAGTGACATCTTAGATATCAGAATTTAAGGCAAAAGTCATATACAGATAAATCATTGACCCCTGAAAATCACTTAAGAACACACCACGTTGGAGAACAATATAGCAAGTCTTGTCCCCAGCAAGCGCTGGAGTGGAGTGTCGTTTCTTCACATGAGATGGCGGATGAAGGAGTTGGCTTGTGTTTAGGGGCTATGTTCTGGCAAGAAGATTTATCTTTAAATATTAGACTCCTCACAAAAGTACCTGGCAACCAAGATGGCAGATTTGTATCTCCCATCTCACTCTCAGTCAAGGCACATGCTCTTCGAATGGAACAATGGACAAAATTGCTCATGTGATTTAAATTGTCCTTTCTTCCCCCCCAAGTTTGATTTGTTTAAGATAAATAATAATAGCTAACTGGTAACTCAGCACATGCAAGATGCTTTTCTAATTGCTTATATTAACTCATTTAAAGCCACAAGCCGAGGTGTACAGAGGCTAATAATTTCACTAAAATGAATTTTTCGGGGGTGCCTGGTGGCTCAGTCAGTTGAGTGTCTATCTCTTGATTTGGGCTCAGGTCAAGATCCCAGGGTCGTGGGACTGAGCCCTGCATCGGGCTCTGTGCTGGGAGTGTAGCCTCCTTAGGATTCTCTCTCTCTCTCTCTCTCTCTCTCTCTCTCTCTCTCTTCCTCTGCCCCTCCTCTCTCTCAAACTAAAATAAAAATAATAAAATAAAATGGATTTTTCATATATTTATATGCATATTTAAATAACCTTCCAATACAAAATCAAAGACATTTGAATATCCCAACTTTTTGTCCCATAAGATTTCTTTGGGGAGGTGCCTAATAAAGTTGGTCTCGATTTCAGAAACTGTGGATCCTTTATGAATATGCTACTCCACAAGGAAGCTCCTCTCTTGTTTCATGCAGACTTTCCCAACTACTTTCCATTCAGCTTGAAATAAAAAGATATCCTTAGAAAACTTTTCCTTTCTTTGCTATTAACTTGAAGATATGCTGCTATTTTCCAAGCCTCTATTTTCATAATTCAGTCTGATGCTGCTAAATTAATACACACTTTATTCCCAAATCCTTTTTCCAGCAACCTCTGTGGATATCAAAGCTGATACATTCTGTGCTCCCTTTACTTATTTTTAGTCCATTAAAAAAATGTCTATTTTAATTTGTCTTTCATACGATGCATTTGAAATAATTTCTTTTCCCTTCCTAACCACAGAACATTTTCTTGGGTTCAGTAAAATTGATGCAATTTTATACAATCTTTGGTAACTCTCTTACTAGAAGAGCCATATGTATGCTTCAGCCATGGCTCAAAGCTGCCATAAAGCTTTGACTCTACCGGTTAAATAACCAGACTGTAGCACGCTTGATGGGATTCTTCAGGTGTCCTTAATGACTGAGTGGTGTTGCTGCATAGTTGATGGCCACCCAATGATTCAGAGAGATTGCAAAAAAGAGTGAATTGGTGATGGCAGCCAATTCGGTCACAGAGCACGCAGGGGAGATCCAAGAACGAATGATTCTGTAGCTTTAAGATCACCCGCATCATTACTGTGCACCCCACTTGTCTCACTGATTGTTTAAAAAATAGAGAAATTCTTTTTCTGGCTTGTTATCCAGACAACTTGGCAGTCTATGGTGGTATCATCTGTCTTTCTGAGATATTTCTCCTTTTCTTTGCTACAGCAAAACTCTGACTGTCTCCTAAGGACACCGATTCTCCTGCATCCCTTTTGGGTTTATTTTCCTTTCTCCATATACTTTAGGCTTGTGAAGAAGGATGGTGCAGTTCTCATACTGTTGCTGCCCTGCCCAGATTCCCCTTCCTCTCAGTGCCCTCATCCCATTTGCTGGCTACTCTAAGTGGGGGCTACTGACCACTCAGAGCTGCTTCCTTCTCTGTCACAACATCTTTCTAGACATGTCTCCTAAGGCAAGGGAAACAAAAGCAAAAAGAACCTATTGGGACTACACCAAAATACACAGCATCTGCACAGCAAAGAAAACAATCAACAACCCAAATTGGCAACCTACAGAATGGGAGAAGATATTTGACTTATCTGATAAAGGGTTAGGATACAAAATACATAAAGAACTTATATAACTCAAAACAAACAAACAAAAAAACCCAAAGTATCCAATTAAAAATGGGAAGAAGACACAAACGGACATTTCTCCAAAGAAGACATATAGATGGGTGACAGACACAGGAAAAGTTGCTCAACATCACGCATCACCAGGGAAATGCAAACCCAAACCACAATAAGATAACACCTCACTCCTGTCAGAATGACTAAAATAAAAAACACAAGAAACAACAAGTGTTGGTGAGGATGTGGAGAAAAAGGGACCCTCATGCACCGTTGGTGGGAGTGTAAACTGGCACAGCCACTGTGGAAACAGTATGGAGGTTCCTCAAAAAATTAGAAATAGAATTACCATGGGACCAAGTAATTCCACTACTGGGTATTTATCCAAAGAATACAAAAATACTAATTCAAAAAGATATATGCATCCTACGTTTATTGCAGCATTATTTACAATAGCCAAATTATGGAAGTAGCCCAAGTGTCCATCAATAGATGAATGAATGAAGAAGATGTGGTATACACATATAAAGTAGAATATTACTCAGCCACAAAAAGAATGAAATCTTGCTATTTGCAACAACATGAATGGATTTAGAGGGTATAATGCTAAGTGCAATAAGTCAGAGAAAGGCAAATACCATATGATTTCACTCATATGTGGAATTTAAGAAACATAGCAAAGAAAAAATAGAAAAACAAACAAACTTTTGAAAAAGCCCCCACACTCTTAACAAACTGATGGTTACCAGAGGGGAGGGGGGATGGGTGAAATAAGTGAAGGGGATTAAGAGTACACTTGTCTTGGGCACCTGGCTGGCTCAGTGGGTGGAGCATGTAACTCTTGATCTCGGGGTTGTGAGTTTGAGCTCATGTTGTGTGTAGAGATTACTTAAAAAAAAAAATCTTTAAAAATAGCATACACTTGTTTTGATGAGCACTGAGTAATGTATAGAATTGCTGAATCACCATATTATACAACTGAAACTAATATAACACTGTACATTATACTGAAATTAAAAAAAAAAAAAGCTGTTTCTTTTTGAGAACTGCCCTACATCAGTGGGTCTCAAAGTGTGGTCCCTGGGCCAGCAGCATCAGCATCATCTGATCATTTGCTAAAAATGCAAATTCTGAGGTCCCACCCCTGGGCTATTGAGTAAGAAACTTGGGATTGGGGTCCAACCACCTGTGTTTCTCATGCACATTAAAGTTGGTCAATTACTGCCTTAGAGTAAATGGAAACCCAGAGCAGAAATGCCCAGGATGATACATCTTCCTTTCAGGGGTTATCTGCAGCCAATGGCTGAATGATTCAGGAAGAACAAAAGGCTGTTAGTCCCTTTCTTCAATAGGGGACAACTTCATGATGCCATTCAGCCTGCAGAAATCCTTGAGGGATCAGGCTGAGGCTGGAATCGAACTGAACCTATATCTTGGCCAAACGTGTTCCTCACCCTGTTCTGCACTCTCATTCATTCCCTTAAGAGGTATTATGAGTTTAATGTGTCCTCCCAAAAGAGAGATGTAGCTCAGAATGTGAACTTATTTGGAGACAGGGTCGTTGCAGATGTAATTAGTTAAGATGAGGTCATATTGGAGTTGGGTGGGCCCTTAATCCAGTATGACTGGTGTCCTTAGAAGGTGAAGACACAGGGACACAAGGAGACTGCCATATGAAGATGGTCTATGGAGTGTAGACACTTCAATGAGAAGAAAAGCAAGGTTAAGGGTATGATTAACTGGCTACGCATACAGTGGAAAGGGACAGATCCAGCTACCTTTGGCTCTGTCATGGCCCCTCACTCTTGTTGCTTTCTACTGTTCACCATTCCTGGGGTGTGTGCCCCTTCCCAAGCTCTTTCCCAGTGTTCCCAAATGGTGCTCAATATACTGAACTATCCACAGAAGGTACTCTGATGAGGACAGAGTGGCATTGCTCTCAGAACTCCCTCAAAGGGAGGAATTTCCAGTCATACCTCCGCTCAAAGTTGGAGTACTTGAATTAGGAGAAGAAATCATTAAACAGGGGATCACGGAAGGCCTTTGGTTTCAACTCCTAAGTGAAGCTAAATAACAAGAACTCATGGAAGGTATTAAAGGGAAATTCCTAGTGTTGATTTGTTGGGTTTTGGCATGTCCTTTCTTTTGGAACTTCTCCAATGAAAACTTCTAAGTCATTTTCTATTTGTAGAATTCTGTCATAGCTCAGGTTTGGCTTCTCCAACTGGTGCTTTCCTTAGATGAAGCATTCAGTAAGATGGAGCTAAAGAAAATAAACATTTAACTAGAATTACTATAATGTGCTTATAATGAAAGGACAGGTTTAAAAAATAGTGTATATTAAAACTTAAGTTTCCTAAAGTAGCTTTTCCAAAATAACAAAACATCATTTGCTGGGTAGTGACCGAAGATACACTGAGTGGCTCTAGCTCTTTTTTGTTTAATGTGGAATAATTCTATATACTTCAAGGCCAAATTTGCTTCACTTAGCTTAATTGTCAGTTAGATGAATGGAAAATAGCATGTTACTAATTCCAATTTATTTTGCTTTGATATAGTCAAAATTCATGCTGTGGGGAAAAAAAGGAGGTCAGATTCTGATCTGACAACTTTTTCTTTTTTATTATTCATATTTTGCTATAATTGCTAACATTTAGCAAACAGTCCAACTAAATTACAAATAAAATACACAGCTGACATTTCTTCTCATAAAAGGAAAATGTTAAGCCCAGTATAATTACAGAGAATGAAAAAAAGGCATACTGGTATGGTTAATTTTTGTATTTTCTGTGAAGAAATACCATACATGATGAAAACCTTTGTAAATAGGTTTTAAGTTGATTCTGTTTTGGTCAAAACTAGTTTCTTAAATCTGATTGCCCAGTTTTGGATTAATCTTCTTAAAGACAATCAGTTCAGGGACACCTGGGTGGCTTAGTCTGTTGAGTGCCCGGCTCTTGATTTCGTCTCAGGTTATGATCTCACGGTTTGTGAGTTTGAGTCCTGTGTCAGGCTCCTCTCTGACAGTGAGCAGCCTCCTTGGGATTCTCTCTTTCTCTCTCTCTGGCCCTACCTCTCTCTCTCTCCCTCTCTCTCTCTCAAAAATAAATAAACTTAAAAACAAAACAAAACAAAACAACCAACCAATCAGTTCATATTATTCTCAACAAGACTGCTTTTCCAAAAGCTGTTAGAGAATCTAGTAGTTTTGTTTTTCATATATAACAAGTGTCATTTTTTCTGTTCAAAATGGTGCGTGTAGTTGTCTGAGGGGATTGGTATTCCATTGATTTGCTATTAATAAAAGAAGCTCAAAATTGTTCATGGTAAGAAGAAATCTGGTAAAACCCATTATCCTGTATTACACTGATGCTTGGGAACTTCTTTCTCTTTGAATGAAAATTGTCCTAGAAGTTGAAGGTTGTCTGTCTGGGCAACTTCAGTCCTCTTGGACTCTGGGACCATCGTTGAGTTAGGACTTATGTGTAGACATAAATAGGCAACCAGCTCTCTGGTGTGAGGAGTGTGTATATAGGTGTTTGAACCTCAGTTTTTTCATCTGCAGAATGGAGGCAATTCTGCCTACTTCACTGGGTTTTTGAAGGGCTTTAAAATGAAGCAATTTTTTTAAAGGCCTTTACGTTATGTTAAAGGAGTGATAGAAAAATGGGAACTGATCAACATAAGGATTATGCTAGTGGTCTCTATGCTCTGCACATATTTATTCAGTGCCTTGTTTTTCTTTAAAATGGAGATGATGATATTGACCTACTTCAAAAGGTTGATGAGAACAACTAATTACTGTTGGTAAAACACTTTGAAAACATTGAGTGCTATCTATGAAAATGCTAAATACAGACTTCCTGATGCAGTTGAAAGGATTAATTAGGGAATGTTTGCTTGAACCTTGATCCCCTAATGAAAGGTGTTTCTCCTGTTGCTATTTTTGTGTTAACTATTATTTTGTGCCACAATTTGTTAGATAGTAAGTGTCATGTCTGGATGGTTTTTAACTGTCTCCAGATGGAATTTTGATAATTTTTCTTTGAGAGATCAAATGCATTTCACATTGTAAAGTGTCTTGTCCAAGGTCATTCAACTAGACTGACCTTTGCTTATTTTGGGCTGTCACTTACGGCTTCCTAGATGTTCTCATCCAAGCCTCTCTTTCATGTTCTGCTTGAAATATTGTACTTAGTGATGGATTTTTAATACTCTAACCCTCTATCTCTCTGAACATTTTTTTTTTTACCAATTACAAGAAAAAATTAAGAAGATATTGAAAAAAATTGCTCTTTAAAAAACTTACTGAGAATTAGGATTTGCATGAGAATAAAAGGTTGTCCCTTCTCTTTTCCATACTTAAATTTGTAAGCATACAGGCTTATTCTCCTGTTTTATTCTCTTAATTCTCTTGGTGGCAAAAGGGACTGCCTTTAGACTATCCTCACCCCGAAGGGTAGTTGATGAAATTTCATTTCCCCTTCTTTCTAATGGATACAATTGCTCCAAGCCATTTTGCAGTGTTCCAATATATTGTGAATGATAATTGTGTCAAAGAACCCACGTGATTTCAGAAGCTGGAGAAAAGGATATCGGGCAGCTCACAGACTCTGTGGGGAAGCTACAGGCCATGAACGATGGCCAAATCATGTTGGAGAAGTGCTTCCTCTGGAAACCAAATCCTATGGCTCGTACCGTTTATATTCCTGACACTGGTACCACCAGCTTCTGCCACCATAACCGTCATTGCTGCCTCTGAAAATCAGATGCTGCCATTGCCACCACCAACACCCATCTCCACGGTAAATGTGGGCAGCCCTTCCTCTTTTAATTAAACTCTGAGGGGAATGAATGGAGCCATAGGAAGCCTGAGAAATCCAGGGCCTGGCATTTCCAACTTCTATGGTAGAAAAGGGGCTCTCTCTGAGGAGTGCAGATGGGCCTGGGGAGGGGTGTCCTTTAGACACTGGGAAGAAGTTCAGACACTGGGTGGCCAAGAGGAATGACAAATGTCCAATAATCTAATAGGACTGTAGTCTGTAAATATGTGCATTTGATTCCTTATATTTACCCTTGGAAGAAATATTTAGATGTTTTTAATTAAAAATTTTTAAAGTTTATTTGAGAGAGCGAGTGAACAGGAGAGGGGCAGAGAGAGAGAGAGACAGACAGACAGAGAATCCCAAGCAGGCTCCTCACGGTCAGCACAGAGTGCAACGTGGGGGCTTGAACCCACGAACCGCAAGATCATGACCCCAGCAGAGACCAAGAGTCAGACACCTAACCGACTGAGCCACCCAGGTGCCCCTAATTTAAATTTTTTCATGTTTATTTATTTTGAGAGAGAGAGAGAGAGAGACAGACAGACAGGACATGAGCAGGGGAGGGGCAGAGAGAGAAGGAGAGAATCCCAAACAGTCTCCAAAGTGCCATCACTGCAGAGCCCAATGTGGGGCTCGAACCCACCAACCATGAGATCATGACCTGAGCTGAAATCAAGAGCCGGACACTTAACTGACTGAGCCACCCAGATGCCCCAAAGATGTTTTTAATTTTAAAGATATCTTTTTACTTTTTCTGTTTACAAAGGCTAAATTCTGCTTGGGATTAAAAAAAAAAAAACAAAAAAAAAAACTTCTGTTATTAATCTCATGGTCTTTAATGAACATCTCACACATAATTTGTATACAGATTTTCTACAGAATATTTCCTGTTAAATATGGCATTAAAAATCCTCTTGATGGCATATTTGAAAAATAATTATCATAAAAGTCAGTAAGGAGGAACAGTGGACTTCTTTATTATTATCAATAGTCATTTCTGTTTGTTTTTTCATTCCTTTGGTTTGTGTCAGCAAAAGATAGCAACTGGTGCCCATGCAATGCCAGAATTCTAACCAGCTCCGGATTAGTTGATTGCATTACTATGGTTTTAACACCCACTGGCTTTTCTCTAAATCTAATTACTGATTTTATGGTTCTCAACATTGCTGATGGTGAAAGCTTTTTTTTTTTTTTTTTTACTTTTCTTTTTTCCTGAATACAGTGCCTAGCTCCACCAGAACTATGACAGTATGTTGGTGACTTTTGCAAACCAATAATGCTGTTTGTAAAGTTTATCAACAATATTCCCTGTGGCAATCTCTTCAAATCTCAGTTTTCAGAGTTCTCATTTGAAACACATTTTGAATTCTTTCAGTATCAAGATTCCCAATATTTTATTATTATTATTATTATTATTATTATTTTAAGTTTATTTATTTTGAGAGAAACAGAGACAGCATGAGAAGGGGAGGGACAGAGAGAGGAAGAGAATTCCAAGCAGACTTCATGCTGCCAGGGCAGAGCCCGACATGGGGCTTGAACTCATGAAACGAGAATATCATGACCTGAGTCGAAACCAAGATTCGATGCTCAACCAAATGAGCCACGCAGGCACCCCAAGATTCCCAATATTCTAAAGTAAATTGTACTGGTACTGGACAGGTACCCATGTGGCTTGCCACAAAAAATGGACTACTCTTGTTCAGTTCAGATATTTGTTGCTCAGCTCTCCTGAAAGTTTTGCAAAGAATTTTTGGTTTTGTTTTAATGTAATGGTGGAGGCAGAGAAAGCTTTCAGAATGGAGACGCTGTAGATGTCAACTGCTTCATAATGAATGTTCATTCATTAGCATTTGACAATTCATCTTTACTCAACAGTATTCGATAGTATATCCAGACGGGCTCTGTTGAACTCTCATCATGAATCAAAGTGTAACTGGTAAAATTGAAAACCTTAATCTGGTTGGGGTGCAAATTTTAAAGATTTTTTTTTTCCAATCGCTGCCCTAACTGTACTAGACAGAAGCACCCTTTCCCCTCTTTACCTATACTCTGAGATCCCACTGAACGGTCTGTGAGAGCTCCCATTTATTCCGTCAAGTACTCAAAATTCCCTAATTAGGCACCCAGTCATGTGAGTTGTGCCTAGCGAGTACCAAGGAGCATCCCTCATCTCCTGGTGGCCTAATGCCAACAGAACATTGCAGAGGGGAAAAAAAATGACTTTTAAAAATTGTAAAGATGCTTCTAACCACCAAGAAATGAAGGGTGTCCCACCCCTGCTTCTCACCAGTGCTCACTAGGCACAATGCACATGATTAAGTGCCTGGTTAGGAAACTTTGAGTATCTGACAAAATAAACTGGAGCTATTACAGGCTATTCAGCGAGGTCTCAGTTTGAAAACGTTTGGCTTACAGATCAATAACTCATAAGACTGAAATGGCTCTGAAAAAAGTTGGTCTCTGATCTATGAGGGTACTGTGGTCTGGGAGGCTTGAATGGATATGGAGAGGCATGTTGGGTTATTCTGACATAAAAGACTTTGTAGGATTCTTGAAGAAGCTATGTTGGGCCCTTCTGGGCTCCTACCAAATAGGAGCCACATATCTCTGTAGCATGTATAATTAATGTTTTAAAAGGCATATTAGGGGTGCCTGGGTGACTCAGTCCGTTAAGTGCCTGACTCTTGATTTTGACTCAGGTCATGCATGATGTCACCGTTCGTGAGTTCAAGCCCCACATATGGCTCTGCACTGAGTGTGGATCCTCCTTGGGATTCTCTCTCTCTGACTCTGCCTCTCTCTCTCTCTCTCTCAAAATAAATAAACTTAAAAATAAATAAATAAAAGACATATTAAATGGACTGTTGGTTATTGGTAATATATTTTATTTTGGAACAGATCCACGTTGGTTTGGTTTAAAACACAAAATTCTTCTCTTCCGAGGAGAATATGTTGTAACAGGATCCGTCTATTGATGCAATAAATATTGATCACCTGCTATGTGTGAGGCACCACGTTAGAATACATACTGTCTCTCTCTAATACACACACACACGTTTGTATATGAATCTGTATATAGAGAAAACGTACATGTACAAAATTGGTGGTAGCTATTTAGCACAGGGAATTTACTAAACAGGTAGCACATACTGTTTAAGCTGCTCATATGAGAGTCACTCTGCCTTGTGTGACCCCTTGAATTATTATCTCATATAATTACTTCGTTCTTATTTGGGTTTTGACTCCCCACCGAATCTCTGAGCTTTAACAGGGCTGGACTGTAGAGCAGGCTCTGCCCTCCCTCCACTCATTACTTCTTAGCGGTAATTAGTGGATAGATTGCTGCTAAGCATCAAACAGGTGCAGACATTTAGCAGAGGGTAGGGTTACATTTCTCCAAAAGCCGTGCCTTTCCCGCACATTTTGAAGGCAACGTGTTGACAGTACAGAACGCAGATGAAAAGACGTTGGAGGAAAGTATACACATTACACAAACTTTCGTGTGCGTAGCAATCACCTAGGGATCTTGTTAAAGAGTAGATTGTGAATCAATAGGCCTGGGGCAGGGCCTGAAATTGTGCTGGTAACAAGCTCCCACGTGATGCCGGGGCTTCTGTGTGGATCAGACTTGGCTGATGCAAGGTTATATGTAATGGCCGCATTAGGGACCAGACTCTTACAACCCTAGATAAAGAAGCTAGAGCGCTTGCCCTAGCCATGGCCGCTCTCCAGGCCACCCCCGCCCCGCCGGGTCAGCACCCCAAGTTCGCCCGCCTGTAGTCGCGCCTGGCTGGCCTATGACAGCTGTTTGCAAGGACCTGAAAGGCTTGCCTCTCCCTACTCTCCGAGTCGGAGTCGGAGCGCAGCCGCCCGGTGAGCGCCGCCGCGCGGGCAGACGACGCGACTCACGTGGGACATCTCCAACTGCTCCTCCTGGAAACCCGGCAGACCGGTTTTACCCGTCCTCGTCCAGAAGTGGCTACCGATCCAACTGCAGGCAACCGGAGGAGGCCGGCGTCCTTCCTCACCTCCACCCGCCCCCCGCCTTCCCCAGTCACTTCTTCATTTTTCTACCTGACACTCCCGGAGCCGCAGAAAGCGAAGACCCAGCACAGCAGCTGGCCGAGCACCGTCTCCAGCGACGTGTGTGAAACTGTTCAACCCCAAACACAAACACCAGCCACTGACATGTTTTAAGAAACGCCACAGTTGGATGACTGCGGAACCAAAACAGACCAAATGGGGAGGCAAGAAGGGAAAGCAATTGGCCCAGTTCGGTTGGAGAAGCGGCTCGTGTTACACTCCCTTTGCCAGTTAGCGTCGTGGGCGTTTGTTGCTGTGTTAATTACAGTTCTTCCCCGAGTCGGAGGCGAGAACAGCCCTGGTGGAACGGTTTCAAGTGGAGCGTTCCGCCAGGGGGAAAACAACTGCCTTTCTCCCCAGCTGGGGAGGGATTCCCAGCAGGCAGCCCACGGTGCGCGCTGTGCGCCCGCATCGCCGGCGAGGCTCCGACCGCGGGCTTCCGGGTGCGCTCTCAGACGGAGCCTCGCGCGCTTCCACCGCGTCCGGCTGCCCGGCCGGCTGAGGCAGAGGAGTAGCAGGTCCGCTGGCGTCTCCTGAGCGCACGCCTGGGGCCGGCGAGAGGGCGCACTTCTCAATTCCTGGTTTTCTCTAAGCGTTCCGGGGGAGCTCCCGGAGTGGAGGTCTGGCACGAGAGACTGCCCGTTTCATCTTTGGATGGACCCCGGCAGGGTGGGCGCGGCTGATTCTGAAGGAATCAGGGACAAAAGTCAGATAGTGCCGCAGGGTGGGAAGTAGGTGCAGACAAAATGACCGGGCTCCAAATCCTGCCTCTGCCCCTCATTAAATTTATGTGACCTTGGGCAAGTTGATACTTTCCTGTGCCGCGCGAATTCTCCCCTTATGCGGTATCGACTCTGTTGCGGGACTCTTCTAAGCAGTCAGTCCTCACAACAACCTTATAAAGAAGCACTTTTTAAAATTGCCGTTCCACAAATGGGAAAACTGAGTCCTAGAGATGTTAACCGCACAGCGGATGAGTGGTAGGGCTGGGACTGGAAAGGAAAAGTCTACGCTCTAACCACTGTGCTAAACTGCACGTTAAGCGATAATGCGTATGTATGTAAAGTACCTGGAAAATAGCAGGGAGGGGGTGGCTATAGGCACATACTCATCAAACTGATCCTAGCTAAGATGTAATGGACCCAGTATTGATTTACAAGGGAAGTGACCGAGGGGGGTGAGGGCCCACGTGGTTATGGGAAATCCATCAGAGGCAGCTGAACAGGGATTGGGGAATAGGAATATGGATCCCAGCTCCAACCCCATCAATGTGTCACCCTCATCCCCACCACCTTGCCAAATGTGTCCACAGCCCAGACACGGCTAAAGACCCTAGAAAAACAATTAGAAGCCATAGGGTCAGAAAAGTCCAGTGAAAAGGGGCCTGAGTCTGTGAGTCTATACTAAAGCCACCTACCAGCTCAAAACAGTACAAAAAATACTAAACTGTTGGTTTTCCTGCTATTTTGAAAAATACATTTTTCTACAGTGCTATTTGGGCCTTTTACGAATAAAATTCTTGGAAATGACTCAAAAAATGCAGTCCAAAAGCCGTGGTATGCACTTGTAACTGTCATTTATGTACACTGAAGGGCTGGCACAGATGTCTGAGACAATATATGGGAAGTGCTTTGGAATAAAAGCACTAGGTAATGATATTTTAAAAGGATACCATACATGTTTAGATTGTAATAATCTTCCTGAGAGAATTCTGTCAATAACATGTGGCTTTCCCTCAGAGTTTCATGTCCCTCTTGGTAACACGGTTTTTAAAATAGTGCAGTCAGGGTGGGAAAGGGGAAGCCTTATTCATGGGCTCTGAGGATCAAGACGTGGACATCTCTGGGGGCCACTATTCTGCCTGCCACACACCCCAATTGCTTTGGTGGGAGGCATAGCCTTAATTAATTCAGAAACATGCTCAGCACTTATTCTGTGAAAGGTACTATTAGCAGGGACTCCTGAGTCTCATAATCCTGTATTTGAGTGTTAGCTCTGCCACTTACTAGTTACGTGATTTTGGGCCAGTTACACAACCTTTCTAACCCTCAGTCTCTTCATCTCTGAAATGGGGATAGCAATAGTACCCACCTTGTTTTGTTTTTTGAATTAAATGAGATAATGCTAGAAAACATTTAGCACAGAGCCTGGCACATGGTAAACACTCAATGAATGTTTTGTTTATTATTACTAATCTGTCATGAGGATTGCAAAGATACATAATGCATGGTGTCTGGCCTTGTGGAGTTTGGGGAATACAGCGTACTCCACATGTAACTGTGAAGTTAGATAACACACAGGAACAGATAAAGATGCAGAACAGTATCCTACTAAAGTGCTAAATGGGGTACTATAGACAGTAAGTGCTATTGAGTGAAGTAAGATATTTTCAGTAAGCAGGAAAGGTAGGAATGAAGGAGGCAGGATTGGTGTTGGGACTAAAAGAAAGGTTAAATATAGACAGGTAGAGGGGGAAATGTCGGGCACATGAGCATATACATGACAGATTACAAGGTGACAGTAAATAAGATGATTTACTTGTCATCTTATGGAATGGAGGGTTTGTGTAGGGGTGTTCATTCATTTCCACTTTTCTTCCGGAGTGTTTAGGGAAGGAGTGTACTATCGGACTTGAAGGGGCCAGACTGGAGGGGCTTGAATACTAGGCTATACAGTTAAGATTTTTTTCCTGGTGGTAGCAGAAAACCTTGGGAAGTTTTAGAGCAGAGGTAGATTCCTGGTGGAAGCTGTGTTTAGGAAGGTTGATCCAAGAGTAGTAAATGTAGGATTGGTGGGAGGAGAACCTGAAGGTAGGGAGAGCTGTTGGGAGATGTCTTCAGTGGTCCAGAGAGTAGTGACTGGAGGAGATGTGATAGCAATCAGCTTCAGAAAAGGGGACGGACGAAAGAGACATGACAAAGCAAGAACAAAGAAAAGAGGGCCTTAGTGACACAGAGGGAACGGATACAAAATTCCTGGAAGTCTAGTAATGGAAATAATAGAAATGAGAAATGAGTTCATTTTGAGCGTTGCTGTGTTTGTTGAAGATGCTGGCAGGTCATCAGGTGGCACATGTCCAGGAGGCCATTGGAAATGTGGAACTGGAAGGGAGAGGTCAGAGCTAGACAATGAGGTTTGGCCATCATTAGCAGAGAGGTGGTGGCTGAAATCCTTCACTCCGGCCCCCTAGGCTTTCATGGTCAAACCCGTGTTAGTGCCCACATGGGTGGATTCCTAGCCTCATTCCTCTTTTCCTCCCCCTTTATGGGCTAAATTGTGTCTCCCCTAAATGCATATATTGAATCCTACCCCGCAGTCCCCCAGCAGGTGACTGTATTTGGAGATAGTGTCTTTAAAAAGGTAATTAAGATCAAATGAAGTCGTCGACCAGTGCCTTTAGAGGAAGAGGAGATTAGGACAAAGACACACACAGGGGAAAGGCCACGTGAAGACACAGGGAGAAGATTGCCATCTACAAGCCAAGGAAAGAAACCAACCCTGCAGGCACCTTGTTCTCCAACTTCTAGTCTCCAGAATCGTGAAAAAATAAATCTCTGTTGTTTAAGCCATCCAGTCTGTGGCATCCTGTTATGGCAGCCCTAGCAAATGAATGCTCTCCTCCAGGGACCAGCGTCCTTGTACCTCCAGCCCATCTGAGCTGAGGGCGCTCCATGCTGCCAACATATCCCTCTGCTTACGTTTTAACAGCCTGTTTCCTAGCCCCTGATTATCTGGATATGGTGTGGGTGGTATTTAGTAGCTATCAGAAATGTTGTCCCCTGTGAACTAAAAACATAGTTATCCTTCCTTGATAACAGTGATATCTTGGGAGGCTCCCCTTGGTGGGGACTCTGGTGTCCAGAGCAGAGCTTGTGGAAGAGAGAGTTGGTCAAAGACGCCTTTCTGAGTACCCAGCTCACAGCTGTTCGAGGACTGTTCTGCCACCTGTTCCTAAGGCTGTCTCTGGCAATAGATTCTCCATGTGCCTTCCTCCGAAAGCATGCTCAGAACAGAAAGAAATGTGTCCCTTCTCATTAGTAAGACAGAAAAATGAGTTTTACTGCACTTGTAACTCCTACTTTTTTCTTTTCATTTAATAATGATTCTAAATCTTGGTGGGGCCCTATTTTTCAAAACACAAAATAAAGTACATGGGGGTTGAAGACCAAGTTAGCACTTAAAGTAGCCCTCAGAGGAAACAAACAGTGATATATTCGCACAACCACCTACAAAGAGCTTATCTATGAAAGGATAGAATAACAAGTGTCCAGAAAGCTCCTGTTAATTCACCTGGACAGATTCCAAGTCCCGTCTTGTAGACCTGTGACAGAGAAATATTCAGACCAGGACCGTGTCCTTGCTGACTTCTGTGTTCGTGAGAGCTGGCCTTTATGATGGATTAAGGCCCTTATTCTGAGGAAGATGCTGATGAAGTGTTCTCCATCTTCACAGAGGACAGAATGAGAGCAACTGGGCTGAAGGTGTAGCCAATAGAGTCATCCTGTCAGAAATAGAAATCCTGCTTCTAAGTCCATTTTAAGGTCTGCCTAGGTTGTGGTTGTGCTCTAGCTCCCTCCTCTGGGCTCCCGCAGTATTACCCTGCATTTTCCACAGTCTCTTTACTACTACACTGTGGTTATTTGTTTATGTTTGTTCCTACCTGGAGCCTGCGAACTCCCAAAGGGCATTGCTACTGTCCATCTCTCTTTGTCTCTCTGCCTCAGCTGAATATTTCTAGCTGGCACTAGGTGAGGCCTCAGTGGATGGTGACTGGCTCTGTCCTTTGAAAACTTTTTGTGTTCTGGAGACTGTGTGTGTGTGTGTGTGTGTGTGTGTGTGTGTGTGAGTGTGTGTGACAGAGAGAGAGAGACAGAGAGAGCGCAAAAGAGCAAGAGAGAGAATAGGTGAGAAAGGCCACGAATAACTGCTTTTGGAAATGTTTTGTTACTCTGGATATCAAATAAGCACATGGATAGTGTAGCTGAATATCTAGCATATGTTGATAATTGATACATACTTATTGACTGGTTGACTGAACAGGGCCTGTGAAACAGGTATTTGCTAAAGGGAGAGGTGTGGTTTCCTCTGTAGAGATTTTTAAAAATATTTATTTATTTTTGAGAGAGAGAAAGAGCAGGGGAGGGGCAGAGAGAGAGGAAGACAGAGGATCTGAAGTGGGCTCTATGCTGACAGCAGAAAGCCCGATGCCGGGCTTCAATCCATGAACTGTGAGATCATAACCTGAGCCGAAGTCAGACGCTTAAGCAACTGAGCCACGCAGGCACCCCTCTAGAGATTTTTAAGCAAAATGATAGTGATATTTCTGAGCTGGGGTGTGAGCAACCTGCTGAATGCACATTCTTTTTTCTTCTAGACCTAAAGGGTGATTGCAACCATGAAGCTGTGTACTGGATATACATAGCTATCATTTATTGACTCCTACCATGTATCAAGTGCTTTGTACATGCTATTTCATTGACTTTTCACATGCTTATTTAGATGAATATTGTTTCCCCCAATTTTACAGATGGAGAAATGGAGATTCAGAGAGGTTTGTTTATTCATTCAGTCAACCATATTTATCACTTTCTTGCTATGTGCTAAACACTGTGCCGGGCTCTAGGGATACAACAAAGGGGAAGGAAAGTGTTTCCAGGGAACAGGATATGCAAAGGCCAGAGGTGAGAACTACCATGATCCTTGAGAGTTAATTCTGGCTGGAATACAGATTTTGAGGAGAAATAAGGCTGGAGAGTTAAGCAGTGACCAGATATTAAGTATTATCATGAAAACCTTAGACTTGGGGTGCCTGGATGGCTCAGTTGGTTAAGTGTCTGACTCTTGATTTGGTTAGGTCATGATCTCACAGTTTGTGAGTTCGAGCCCCGGATCGGGCTCTGTGCTGACAGCATGGATTCTGCTTGGGATCCTCTCTCCGTCTCTCTTTGGCCCTCTCTGGCTCTCAAAATAAATAAATAAACATTTAAAAATAAATAAATAATAAGCTTGGACTTGCTTTTAAGGCAACCCGACAGAGGAGGAAGGTAGTGGTGGCTTAAATAAAGTAGGAACAGGTTAAGGGACTTATCCAATGTTGCATGACTAGAAAGTGGTAACTTGGGGTTGGAAATGAGATTCCATCTAATTCAGAAACTCATCCCATGTTGTCAGAAAACACTTCCACAAACTGGAGAAGAAAAGGTGGTGACTCATTTGTGGTTTTCTACCAATATCCTCTCCCTACTCCCAGCCCCTCACAGGCTTTCCCTTTTTTTTTTTTTTTTTTTTTTTTTATATTTCCCCAGGATCTGTGATGGCCCAGAAGAGGGTGTGTCTTAGCCTGGGGACCAAGCAACAGTTGCTGGCACCAAGGAACAGTTCTATGACAGCTTCTTGACTGCTTTCCACCCCTTTTCCTGGGGCTGACATTTCTGTCCATTACACATCAGTACAAGAAACAACCTGACTGCCTGCAGGTGGTGGGGAAGCTACATCTGGGCGTCTTTCGCTGCCTTCCTAAAACATGAGAAGAAGCACCAGATTCCCACCTTGGAAGAGGTTTTCTTTGGGGGGGGGGGGGGAAGAGGACGAGATGCTCATGTTCTCTTCGCTGCCATTCGTGTTCTTGGGTGGATTCGAGGTGCATATGCTTGCGCACTGTTTTTTCTGTGTACCTCCTCAGTAGACGGCTCCCATTTTGCCAATGTTTAACTAAATCCGCATGCCATTATTTCGTATTTTGGAACCCCAAATGTTAAATCGCTTTCATGGTAAACAAAATGTTTTCAATAATTGCTCAGGAGAATTTGGAAAAGTCAGCTTGTTCTCTCCGTCTTTATATTTTCAGCAGGATGCTTGTCTTTGTTCTTCTTCTTCTTCTTTTTTTTTTTTTTTCTCTCAGTATAGTGTAGTGGGTGAGGGTGCAGTCTCTTCCAGAGTTCAAATCCTGAATCTCACACTTTCTAGGTAGGTGACCTTGGGCAAATTATGTAACATTTCTGTGCCCCCCCTTCCTTATCTGTAAGAAAGAAGTAATAATAGTATCTGTCTCACACAGTATGATTATGAGGTTGAATGAGTTAATTAGAGTATGTGGCACATAGTAGGTATTTCATAGTGTCAAGCTAACATTATTATTCATTAATTACTTTGCATAGTTTTTTTTGCCGGGGGGGTGGGGGGTGGGGATTCTAATCCTCAGCTCCAAATATGCTTTTAGGAAAGCTTTGGAGAGATAAGTAGTACAGAACTTCATCCTGAGCACCCTGTCCGTGTGAAGTCCATCAGTGTACAAGGCGATGATTATCGGATGAGGCTTCCCTGAGGATCGAAAGAGGGAGGTACAGTTCTGCTTTGCTAAAGCTTCTGAGAATATTCAGAAGCCTTTTCAAAGGATGAAATAATATCCTATATGTTAACACATGTCACATCAATCATCCCCAGCAAACTTCTGGGTTAGCTTACAGCACGAAGCCCAGTAACAAATTGCAGAACCACAGATGATTTTTTTTAAAAAATGTAGATAATGTTCATTGTATGAGTAAAATTCCAAAGCTTTTCCAAGCCACAGAGGAATGTACCTTTTGAAAAAGGTAACTTTTGAACAAAGTTTTTGTTACAGGTCAGTTAATTCTTTAGCTCTGCATATGAGGTGACTTTTATTTTCTTCGGAAACAGCTTTAACCAGAAAGCGCATGCCTAAGTGGAGGGAGAAGGCTGCCCTTTGATTCTTCTAGACAGAGGCTGTGATAAACAAGTTCTTGACAGTCTGCACTGCCTGGGAATGCGCAGGTGACTATGGAGACAGCCGTGGAGGCACAAGAACGGGCATATGGTCCTCACTGGCACAGCATACCAAAGTAATTAAAAATGTCTTAAAATGCAGAAACCCCCTAAACTGTAAAGTATATCATGGTAGATGTCAAATTAGCATTTTCTGCCTCTTTTAAACAATGCCATAATCTCATTAATCTGCAGAAGGAACCAAATGCATGGACTCCAACCAGTTGGCTGGACATATGTTGCATATTGGACTGGCCATTTGGTTGGATCTGATTAAAGTAGAGAAATTGCATTTTATTTTGGGCACTGAACCCAAATCTGGGTCTGCTTATTACTTTTTGAGCTCCCTTTTTAAAGTGATAGGTTTTTAAGTGCCAAAAATTCAGTACCAACTTGCGTTAAAAAAAAAAAAAAAGCCTATAAAGAAACTACACAGAGGAAAAGGACAAGGAGTGGAGATGGAAACATAAGGCTGGCTTCAGATCATTGGGATATATTAAATATCAGCATTCACAATATTATACATTAGAACTGTCAAACCCACAGGCTCTCGCTCACTTATGGCAAGGTGGCTCAGTTGATCAAAACATCTTATTTATTTTGCATAGTATCATATACTTTTAAGCCTTTTAGCACAGCGCTTTGTTTTAAAATTCTTTATTAACAAGTATGAAATTTTTAAAATTCTAAGTATATTTGTAAGCAAAATGAATGTATATTGTTTGCTTGCACGGATGTACCCACTGTCTTAGTCAGTTTGGGCTGCTATAACAAAATGCCATAGATTGAGTGGCTTAAACAACAGAAATTTATTTCTCACAGTTCTAGAGCCTAGAAGTCTGAGATCAAGACACTACCTGCTCTGGTGTATGGTGAGAACCCGCTTCCAGATCTGCCTTCTTGCTATGTCTTCACACAGTGGACAGAGAGCTATCATCTCTCGTGTGGTGTCTCTTCTTATAAGAGCAGTAATCCCATTCATAAGGGCTCTACCCTTATGACCTAATCACCTCCCAAAGGTCCTACCTCCAAGTACCATCATACTGGTGATTAAGACTTCAACAGATGGATTTGGGGGGACGCATTGTTGATCCACAGCGCCCACTGATATCTCCCATATATTTGGTGTGTGCTTAGCCCCCCGTACTAAGCATTGTAAGAACACAAATTTGCATGGGACGTGGTAAGGTATTTGTGATTAGGGCAAGTTCACAAGTAGCTCACATGCTGGGCAGGGTGTGTCATCTTCAGAAAAGTGCAAAGGGCAAGGGGATTCAGAGGAGGAGGAGATCATATGTGGTGTGTATTTGTGGGGAGGGGTAGGGTTCTGACAGGCAGACGTGGGAGCAGGAAGGTGATTTGCAATCTCAGGAGTAAAGGGTGGAAGGAAACACAGGAAACTATGTAATGGTGGCCAACGGAGGATAAATTTGGAAAGGTGGATGTGGGGGATCATCTTGTGGAGACGATGCAACGGCAGATCACAGCGTGGTGGGCAGCAGGGGGATGCTGAGGGTTTTTGAACAGAGGAATGATGACTGGAACTGTTCTCTAGGATGAATAACATGACAGTATGTGATGCATGGGACAGATCGGTGAGAACATCAGTTAGGAGATGATGATGGCAGACTGGGTGAGGGGGGATAGAGTCCTCATTTGAGGAAGGGGGTGAAAACAGAGGGGATGAGAAGTTAGAATTACTGTGAAAACAGAATCCACAGGACACAGACACTGAGTGACTGCTGGCTGATGCAGCAGGATCATAGGACCTCAAAATTGTCACTTTAAACAATGATAACCAAAATTGTCACTTTAAACAATGATAATCATTATACATTCATAGACAGGCTAGTTTTCATAAAGCACTCTGGTTGACTGAATGCCCAACAGACAAACTTTTGTTCTATTAAAGATGTCTTTTGAAATGCTAAATCTGGGGCCCCTGGGTGGTTCAGTCAGTTAAGCGACCTACTTTGGCTCAGGTCATGATCTCATGGTTCGTGGGTTTGAGCCCTGTGGTTGGGGTCTGTGCTGACAGCACAGAGCCTGGAGCCTGCTTGGATTCTTTCTCCCTCTCTCCGTGCCTCTCTCCTGCTTGCATTCTGTCTCTCTCTGTCTCTCAAAAATAAGCAAAAAACTTTTTAAAAAATTAAAAAAAAAAAGAAATACCAAATCTTTCATTCCCTCAGACTAAGGTAAACTATGCCTGGGGCAGGATAGATGTGGGTGAGACAGGGAATAGGGTTCATGTTCTGTTTTAAGCTAACACTGCACTGCAGAGACATCCTTGTTAGCTTGTTCAGAGATGAGGAAACCTGACAGGAGGACCAGAAGCTGGAACTGTCCCTACGACTTAACAATGCCACATGCATTCTTCCATGACAAGCCTTGAATGTTTTTATAAGGTCTCAACACTGACTATTTTCATTCATTTTATAAGGATTTCTGCCAAGATGGTGGCTAGAGTGGAGAAACATGTTCGTAAGGATTTTAAATACTTCAGTTCCAATAATCTTGCAAAATCTATATGGATTTTTAGAAGCAAAGAATGCTACCGTTGGGCATTTGCTGGCATGTGAGAGGTCCTCAAGTCGATGGGAGAAAGAGGTTTTCCCTTTTGAAAGAGTGTTCTTTTGACCTATGCCCTAAATCCATAGTTCAGATACAAGCAGGTCTCAGTCTTACAACATGTAGTAGTCATTTGATTTCATTATTCTCTCTTTTTGTGGCAGTAGAATTTTCTGAAAGGAAATGAGACCTCTGAGACTTGGCATAGAAACGGTAAATTAGAAATCTATCCAGGAAGACTTCTTTGCATTTAATTAAGTGACACTCTCTAGGGACTTAGCAGCGTATAGAGTAATAAACCCATCACACAGAACTGCTAAATATGTGGTCTTTAGTACCAATTTGTGACAATCGTAGTAAGATTCTAGTGCTATATGAAAACATGCAGAAATGAATATTTTTGAAGAAATACTTGCTAGCATTTTTTTTTTTTTTTGGTCTTGATATTGTGACTCTGAGGCAAACATGAATTAAAATGAGTTGCCTGAGTTCAAGTGAAAGTATCAAACCAACATGAACCTTTTGTGGTTTTTCTTACAATGGGGGAAAAGCTGCGGAGGAGAAAGAGTCCTTTCTGCCTCATGACGGGGAACTTCTAGGATAACTTCTACATTGTTCTGTGTGACTCATGACTAATGACTGTGTTGGAGTATCAATGAAGCTGTGAGATCTGTTCCTAGTCCTGTTGAATCTTTTAGGGATTTCTTTAGAAACTCTCTAATACACTGGGCAGAAACAGCTTATGGAGGTAGGGGAGCTATGATGTTGGAATTTAACTTGACATTGCTCAGTTCATATAGACCTGCCCACCTCCTTGCAGAAAGGACTTGCCATAAATTATAGGCTAGTGAAGGTGTGTGTGTGTGTGTGTGCGCGTGTAACGAGCATTTTAATGAGATGTGATACAGTTCCATTTCTGGTTTTATGGGCTTATTTGATTAAACACTGGAAATGTACCTTGTTTTGATGTTGTCACTTTTTTTTCATGCTTACTTATTTTTGAGAGAGAGAGAGAGAGAGAGAGAGAGACAGAGTGTGAGCAGGAGAGGGGCAGAGAGAGGGAGACACAGAATTCGAAGCAGCCTCCAGGCTCCGAGCTGTCAGCACAGAGCCCGACACGGGGCTCAAACCCACAAACTGTGAGATCATGACCTGAGCCGAAGTCGGACGCTCAACCGACTGAGCCACCCAGGCGCCCCTGTCACTGTCTTTTTTAAGCGTCTTGCATCCTTTCTGTGATAGGTAGATTCATTTAATGACAGCTTGGAAAATTTTAAAGCATTTGGAAGATTTTTTTTTTTTAAACTGGCTTAAAACATTCACTCCCTATTAAAAGAGGAGAGGAACTTATGAGCTCATTTTGTAGATGATGAAACCTAGTTAAACGAGGCATTGAGTTAGCGCACCCCCTAGTGATGTTAGTGGCATGAAGACCTCAGCTTGGGGGCTCTAGGGTGACTGGGATCGGGGTACTGGCTTTGCCTCTTCCTTCCTACATGATTCACCTTGGGCAGGTCTTCTAGGCCTCTGAGCCTCAGTTATCTTGTATGTAAAATGGGGATATAAGAGGGGAGAGAATGCATGTAGGGGCCTAGAACCATGTCTGGTATCTGGCTGGAGCTCGGTAAATATTAGTGGTCGTGAGCATCATTCCAAGCCTGATCCAAATTCCCATGTACAGATGGCCTCGCATGCCGATGTTGACTGCACCTACTTCTGACTGTAATGGGGATACTTGGCTGCTGATTTGGGCAATGGGCCTTAACGTCCAGCTTCAGTCTGTCCCTTATGATTCCTTTCTCCTTCTAGATGCCTCCATTTTAAGTTTTTTTTAAGTTTTTTTTAACGTTTATTTTTGCAAGAGAGAGAGAGATCAGAGGAGGGGCGGAGAGAGAGGGAGACCCAGAATCCGAAGCAGGCTCCAGGCTCTGAGCTGTCAGCACTGGGCCTGACACGGGGCTTGAATTCACAAAAGGTGAGATCATGACCTGAGCTGAAATCGGACACTTAACCGACCGAGCCACCCGGCGCCCCTAGATGCTTCCACTTTCAATTCTCTTTGACTACCCTTGGGTCAGAGTAGCCTGTGTCAATATGTCAGTATTTAATTGGGGCAATGCTGCTTCTTAGACTAGAGCCTCATTTGGAGAATTGTGTAATCTTGAGCCAGAAGGTAGAATGGACTTTGAAGCCAGACACATTGAATTTGAATCTTAGTTTCACATCTTATGATCTGAGGAAGCCTAGCCCAGGGAGCCGGCATAGCCCAGTGATTTCAGGCTTGAGTTGCAGAGTAAGACTGTGTATGTTGAAATCCTTATTCCCTAGATAAACTACGTAATCTCCCTGAGCCTCCGCTTCCTCATCTGAAAAATGGGGTTAAAATAATCTTTACTTCATAGGATTAGTACGAGGACTAAATGGTACTACATTAAGCGCTCAGCTCAGAATTATAGTGGGTACCCAATAAATATTTGTTACCAGTAATATTTTCACATATGGCCATGGGAAGCTATTTAACCTCTCAGAGACTCAATTGTTTCACTTGTGAGATTGGAAGACTTCTATCAGTCTCATAAGGATTGGGGAATAGATGTGATAATGTACATAAAGGACATGATGCATAGTAGATTCCTGATAAATGAATTAGCCATTTTATTACTTCTGCAAATTAGCCTTCATGCTGGAGAGCCCTCACTGGCCAAGCGCCTTCCGTGACCAACTTCGTGCCTTTCATTTGCTGCCAAAGTTGAGCCCCATTCCCTAAAGAGCTGACATCTTTCCAGAGTGGGTTCTGTTCCAGGTATCACCACGAGAGCCAATCCCTGCCCAGGTGGGGCCTATGTAATTGATGTGCACACAGACATGGCTCCTCAGGCCGTGGTGGGGCCCTGGCCTGTGAGGCTGCTGCATTTGATTTCTGTGGGTCAACAAAGAAACATCTGAAATTAAATAAGCATGTTAGTCATGGCGGGTTCAAGTTGCCGTAATTAGCTTCTGTCTGGCTTGCTGTAGCAGCAGCAGGCCCGTGCTTCTTACTGCAAGACAACACTGGTCCCAGAGCTCTGAGGAGAGCTCTGAGGGTGCTGTAGCTAAAAGCCCTTGATGTTGATGCTGCAGGACAGATGCTGGCAAAAGCCTCTTCCTGTGGTGGTGGTGGTGAGTGCTGGGCCTTTAATTTTTCAGGCTACAGAGAGTTCCTGAGCAAGCTATTAGGCCTAGCATTGGGAATATACTGATGGGCTAGACATGGTCTTTGATTGCAAGGAATCATGATGGGGGCAGAGGCAGGGATAAACACAGAGAGACCAGGGGCAAAAGGTGATTACATCTTTCTCGCTGGCTTCAGGGATGAAGCCACTTTGGGTTCACACCACTCTTTTGGTCTTGCTGGGGGGACGTCGTTGATCCAGGTGTGGCTACCTGCTGGGCCCCAGACCAGCTTACCTGTGTCTCAGTGCTCCCCTTGGTTTCTCTACCTGCACAGGCCTAGCTTCTCTCTCTGCTCAAAAACCCTGAACTACCTGGGCACCAGCTTGGCCTCCCTTCTTTCTCTTTCCTGGAAAGTTAGCATGTTTTAGACTGAATTATAGTCTCTGTATATCATTACCCTACAATCTGGCAAATCAGTGATGCATTTAATCATAATGATAATGATGATAATAATAACAATACATCGCTTTGGTAAAGTTATTTTGATTTGTCAGAGCAAATTGTATTTTTAAAAAAATTTTTAATGTTTATTTTTGAGAGAGAGAGGGAGAGTGGCAGAGTATGAGCAGGGGAGGGGCAGAGAGAGAGGGAGACACAGAATCTGAAGCAGGCTCCAGGCTCTGAGCTGTCAGCATGGAACCCGATGTGGGGCTCGAACCCATGAACCGTGGGATCATGACCTGAGCTGTGGACGCTTAACCGACTGAGCCACCCAAGTGCCCCTGTCTCATTTTTTAAAGAAGTTGCGTATTCATCACCATCAGGCATGTGAGTACCAACAATGTTTGTCAGCCTTGGAGGTACAAAGAAGCATAATACACAATATCCACCCACTCACCCTCTATCCTCCAAGGGGAAGCAGTGTGGAAAGTAAAGATAATATGAGCTTTGTCAACCTCTTTGCTACTTACTAGCTCTGTGACATCTGTCACGTTATTTAACCTTAGTTTTCATGTCCATAATATAGGACTAATAATAGTCTTCTTTGTGTGTGTAAATCTCATATATAATCCTAGTAAAAGAATTAGGCACCCAGAACGTGCTAGGGACTTTATTGTAAGCATAATCTCTTATACCTTACCAAAGCTCTGCAAGGTAAGCATTACTATTCCCATTTTACAGGTGAGAAAACTGAGGCTTGGAGATGTTCTTATGTGGTAAAGCTGGGATTCAAACGCATACTACACTGGAGTTTATTAGGCACTAAGCCCAAAGGAGTGGTATAAGTGGTGAGAAGTGGAGGAATGCAGAAATGAGCTCGAGAGATAAGTGCCTGGTCATTCTGAACATGTTTTTGTTTCCACCCTATTTTTAATGTTATGGACTTCTACTTTTTTTTTAAGTTTATTCATTTATTTTGAGAGGGAGTGAGAGAGAGCAAGTGTGAGCAGGTAGGGGCCAAGAGAGGGAAAGAGAGAATCCCAAGCAGGGTCCATGAGCTTAGCACGGAGCCAGATGCAGGGCTCCATCCCATGAACTGCGAGATCATGACCTGAGTAGAAATCAAGAACTGGAAACCTAACTGACTGAGCCACCCAGGCGCTCCTGCACCTTCTAATTTTAACAAGACATGAACAACACTTAAGAATACTATACTGGAATAATTTGTGTTTGTGTATTTGCATGTACTTAGACATTCTACTTTCAGTAAATGCTAGTGTGAGATATTTGTATTCAAAGTTTTGCTCAAATAAAGGGGGCATTTTGTTTAAAGGGCAGCATTTTGGTGATAAAAAACCAAACACACTCTTTGTGACTCACTTTTGCATCAGTGCCCTCTGGTGGTAAATCTTAGAAATCATTTACCTCTTACAGTGTGTACCAACTAAATGGGGGAAAAAAACTCCTGAATTTACCCACGATCTTTCTGACTCTCTTGCTAAAATACTGGCCAGTTAATGCCAGCTTCTTTATTTTTTGTATAAAAATATCTTTATGAAGGTCCAAAACTTGTAAGAAAGAGGTGACTTTTTACACAAACATTAGCTGTGTTTGCCTTTAATGATTTTGGGTAAATATTTGGGAAAATATTTTGAAATCAATTTCATGTTATGTAAATCAATGTCAAGGGAAGTAAATACTGCCAAGAGATCTCTACTTGCTGCCTTTTCCTTAGAATCATTTTAGAGAGTGTTGTACTGGAATAAGCTTTTCATTTATTTAAATCTTTTCCTCCATAAAATCCACTAAAAACAAACAAACAAACAAGATATCCAAGTTGGATTTTTCTTGTGCTTGTTTGGAGTCATTGTTGCAAAGCCCTTGGTTAAACGCTGAAAATTCTACTTTTCCTCCGATGCTCAGGAATCTAAGGTCGGATTCACTATCATGGAGAGTAAATTGTGGAGGGTATCATTCAGATTTCCGTATTTTCTCCTAGGTTCTCAAATGTGGCATCTAATTCTGTGGTCCAAAGGATATCCTGGATGGTGTTCCTCCAAAACAGGTGATATGAGCAGGTGCTACTGGCCCGCCATTGTGTCAGGTGTTTTACATCTTGCTTCATCTTCACAATCCTTTGAGGTCTGGTTTTCTAAAGAAAAGGACTCAGAGAACCTAAGTGACTTGCCACTCAGCTGTTAAGTGGCAGATCTGGGATTCAACCTCAAGTCTCTGACCTCTCTCGTCTTATGGTTTTGCCTTCTTCCTGTGTAGGACTCCAAATGCTGGGTGGTGTTCATAGGCAGCTCAAACTCCAGACTGAAACCATGAGCTTGGCTGTGTGTCACGTTCCCTCCGGGGAGAGTAGCAGTGGGGCTAATGTGTTTTGTAAACAATCTAGGCTGACACGTGCCAGTGTCACCTCTATGGAGTCACAGGAAGCAGAAAGCTCTGCTTTGCCCCCTACCAATAAGTTAAATAAAATGGATGATCTGAACTCAGGACGGTGAGATTTGCAGTCACACCTGTCCAGCCTGGCAGGACTCCTTTAAACACATAACCACCTCTATGGCACAAGTTGGAATTCTCCATTCCCCTCAAGAAACTAGACCAAACCCAAACTTGCATCTTACCTGGTATCTCTCTTGGTCCCTGATTTTGTTACTCATTTGCTCATCATGGGCTCATCCTGTCTCTGAGATTTGATACACTTTGGTGCTTTCCTGCTTAATGACGTTAGCTCCCAACTGCAATTCTGCCTCCCTTTCTTGGAAAAAGTACTTTGTAAAAAATATTTACAATCCTAATCTTCTCACTTACTGATACACTGTTGGCAGGAGGGTAAATAGACTCTTTGGAAGGCAATTTGGCAGTTGCTGTCCCGTAATTTCACTTCTAGGAATTTATTCTATATAACTACTCATGCGTCTGTTCAAAGTTACATTTAAAAGAATGTGCACTGCAGTATTGTTTGTACTAGCAAATAAATAAATAAAAGGAAAACCCCTCTGATATCCATCAATAGGATACTAATTAAGCAAATAAAGTCTACTTGATTCCATGATATGTTTATACTATAGAATCAAGCAGCTGTTAAAAACATGACATGGTTGTATGTGTTAATATTTCCCAGATGTACGGCTACAAATGGCTCTACAGTATACAGTTCAGTTTAAAAAACAAGACAAGTTGCAGAACGGTGTATATAATAGATAAACTTTATGACTTGGCATCTGCATAGGAAAAATATATGGAATGATATATACCAAACTCTTAACAATAGTCTGGGACTGGGAGTGGGGCTGGGATTGAGGAAGGATCAGAATAGGGTGCAGAGAGTGCCTATAAGATTCAGGATTATGTGAATTCTTAAAAATAAGCATGTGTGAGGGACGCCTGGGTGGCTCAGTCAGTTAAGCACCCGACTCTCTTGATCTGGGCTCAGGTCACGGTCTCACGGTTTGTGAGTTCAAGCCCCGCACTGGGCTCTGTACTGATAGTGTGGAGCCTGCTTGGATTCTCTCTCTCTTCCTCTCTGCCCCTCCCCTGCTTGCGTGCTCTCTCTCTCAAAATAAATAAACTTCAAAAAAAATATATAAGCATGTGTGAGTTTTGGAATTAAAAAGCTAATGCTTTCTATATATTAATTGTAGCAATAATTGAAACAATTCTGCCACAAACGTAGACGACAGGTAGGACTTGAAGCCCATCTGATCTAGTACTCCCAGGACTCCCTATTCCGCTCACAGGTTTCAGATTTCCCTTGGCCAATGCCCCTCGCCCCTCCCCTCGAGCTTGCCTTAGGAGGATCTGAGCACCCAAGGGTGTGACGGCTGGACAGACGTCGGTAGTGGCAAGTAGCCGCTCTCTGCTACACTTTGCACGCCTCCCCTCAACTCTGCTGTAGGCCTTTCGGGTATATCATCATGGATAGGAATTCACAGTGAAGAAGGAAGGTGACATGGCAGCAATAAGTTAGAAGGCATCGTGGAAGACCAGTTCCGCAAACCGGTTCCCCAGACCTCAGGTGGGAGCCCCAGTCCCCAGAGAAAGGCTAGTCCCCATAGGTTGACAGGTCACTGTGACTTCCGAGCAGGCTGGCATGTTGAACATGTGCCAGGCTGGGGGCTGACAATACCAAGGCATGCCCTGAGTCCTAGAGGAGGTAGGGTACCAGGTCAACAGCTAAAAATCAGGTATAAGGAAGAAAGTTACACAGAATGGGCCCAGGGTGGGGAAGGGTCTCACAAACAAAGTGGAAGTTCTCTAAGAGTCTTCTTGTAGAAGGTCAGCATGGGTTTGGGGCTAGCCCTGAGAACACAGGGAAAGGGAAGGCTCCGGCTCTGTAGGGAGAGATGGCGTGCAGAAGTGGCGGCTGCAGATAGCCTGAGAGGTGGGGAATTTTGTCTCTTCTGGTTTCCAATTACTCCAGCTTCTTGAAAAAGTTTTCTTGAAAAAACTGAGTGTGGGTGTCGGGGTTGGATGGGTAGAAGGGGACTGGCTTAATGAGCAACAGAAGCTGCCATATATTACCATCAGGACTACATTATTCTTTTCATTTGGAATCCTGAAAATGGTAAGTACATAAAGACCTCAAGGACTTTATACATTACTGATTTTTCAAGAGACCAGAACATGAAATAGTGCCCTAAACTTCTGGCCTTTCTGGTGAATGTTTTTTCTCTGTCATCATCTCTAATCACCCTCACTTCCAGCCACACTGGCCATGTCACTGTTCCTTGGACATGCCTCAGGGCCTTTGCACTGGTTCTTTTTCTATGCCTATTCCACTCTTTCCCAAGATAGCTACATGCCTAACTTCCTCACCTCCTCCAAGGCTGCTCAAAAGTCACTTTCTCAGAGAGGCCTAACCTGACCATCCTATTTAAAAAAAATTTTTTTAAGTTTATTTATTTATTTATTTAAAAAAATTTTTTTAACGTTTATTTATTTTTGAGACAGAGAGAGACAGAGCATGAACGGGGGAGGGTCAGAGAGAGAGGGAGACACAGAATCGGAAGCAGGCTCCAGGCTCCGAGCCATCAGCCCAGAGCCTGATGCGGGGCTCGAACTCACGGACTGCGAGATCGTGACCTGAGTCGAAGTTGGACGCTCAACCGACTGAGCCACCCAGGCGCCCCAAGTTTATTTATTTTTGATAGAGACAGAGCATGAGTCGGGGAGGGGCAGAGAGAAGGAGACACAGAATCCAAAGTAGGCTCCAGGCTCTGAGCCTTCTGCACAGATCCCGACAAGGGGCTTGAACTCACAACCCATGAGATCATGACCTGTGCTGAAGTCCGACGCTTAACCAACTGAGCCATCCCGGTGCCCCTGACCATCCTATTTTAAATTGCACTCCAAATTTCCTTTCCTTTGCTTCCCCCCTCCCCCATAGTGAGCACTACAAAATTTACTTAGTTTTTAGTATTTTATTGCCTACCACCATTCTCAGCCTCCTTCCTGGATCCCAGAATGTAAACTCTGTGAGCAAGCATAGAGGTATTTTTTGTTGTTGTTTGTTTTAGGGTTTTTTTTTTGGGGGGGGGTCTGTTTTGTTCATTAACAAACACCCAGTGCCTAGAAGAGTACCTAACACAAGAAGTGTTCTGTATTTGTTGAATGAATGAATACACTGTAGTACAAGTGGTAAAGGACTTGGGATCCTTTGGTCATGGAATGCTGCCCAGATATGTAGAAACCATTTCCGAAGCACTTCCAAAGACCTACTTTCTTTCTCCTCATTCTACTCCCAAATCCCTATGGATTTAAGTCTTGGCATTCAGCCCAGGAGATATAATTACTGGCAAAAGTTGAGTGAAACAGTTAAGAGCATGGATTTGGAGTCAAGGAGACCCAAATTTGCACCTAAGCCTTTCCACCTACCAGCTGTGTGACTCTGGGGCAATTATCTTCCCCAAGCCTGAGAATGAAATTTGTATGTGAATACACAAACCCTGGCATTAAATGTGCCGTTAAATGTGGTACTTTACATTATCAATGATGGAGATACATGAAAGAAATGGAGCACTGAATTTTAAAAGGGCAGTTTCCCCCATCATAGTCATTTAAGCTGCCTTAGATGAAAATATTGGGGGAAACTCACCACATTTCTATTTAATTTAAACATATCAAGAGATTTTAATAGATTCCGGGGTTTTCCTTCAATAATATGAACTATTTTTTTTTTTTAAAGCTCACGTAGGGATGCCTGGGTGGCAAAATTGGTTAAGTGTCCAACTTCGGCTCAGGTCATGTTCTCACGGTTTGTGAGTTCAAGCCCCAGGATGGGCTCTGTGCTGACAGCTCAGAGCCTGGAGCCGTTTCAGATTCTGTGTCTCCCTCTCTCTCTGCTCCTCTCCCCCTCGCACTCTGTCTCTGTCTCAAATAAAAATAAACATTAAAAAAAGAAAAAAAAAGCTCATGTAAGCACAGCGTCTTGGAGTTGGGTTAGGTCTTTGAGTCTCGGCTCTCCCATAAGGCGCATAGAAACCGCGGAGGCACCTCGTGCCTGGGATCCAGCGCATGGAAGCAAGCAGAGAATATGCGTGGTTCCAACATCGGGAGCCAGGTTACCGGTGCAGATGATAAAGAGCAAAATGCAAAATCTGTGGTTCAGGTGAGGGATGCCAAGGCAGAAAGAGTTTGATAAAACGGATGAAAAGTGAGCCAGAACCAAAGCCCGCGCAGGTGGCTGTGGCAACTTTTTATCTAGAGCCCAGGACTCCGGGAAGAGACAAGGAGATGGGAGAAAAAAAGAGCTACCTGGACCAACCTTCCTGTCTGAACCAACCTTACCTCCTCAACAGCCCAGAAGAGGGCTCCAGGGTAGCCGCCAAAGTCTTTTTCCTGACGCCTCCTCCATTGCTTGGCCTCTTCCCTATCCTGCTCCCCCTTCTCCTTGTTAGTTTCTCCTGGGAGGCTTCTGGAGCCTTGCCTCAAAAACTCACTTGCGCCTGAGTTTTCGACTCCAGGTACGCTTCTAGAAAACCCCAACCCAACACAGAAGGCCTCGCACAGCTTCGCTTTTTTAACAACTCAGCAAAGAATTTTGATTGGCCAGCCAAGGTCACATGCCCGTGGCCTTTGATTGGCAGCCTACCCTCCCTGCCCTGCCTCCTCCACACCCACATGACCTGATCCCGCCAGCCCGCCGGCACCGCTCCAGCGGGTAACAGGCGGTGTAACAGGCCCTGAGGATTCTCTGCTCTGCGCTGCCCCTGCCTTCCTGTGCTTATAGTCCAGCGGGAGAGAGTCGGTAGTCAAATAATTGCACCTCTGCACGTTTACAAACTGTGGACAGTGCCAAGAAGGAGAAGCACAGGGTGCAGGAAGTGGCAGGGGGCGTGGTAGAGGCAGTGCAGAGCTGGCCGGCTGCCGCGTGGACAGCGGGTAGTAAAGACGGTAAGTGTGGAAGCCACGGCAGGAAAGCCGGTGAGAGGTGGTGGTGGCTCCGTTACAGGGGTGGCCCTCGAGTTGGAGAAAGGCGGAAAAAACTCAAAAACCTTCTAAGAACCTAACCGATTGCCATGGAACATGACCTCATCATTACCAAGTCCCCGTCATAGCCCTAGGGTAAACGGAAAACCTAAACTAAGCAAAACCAAGAAAAAACACATTGCAATCGGCTAACGTTGGGAAACTTTAGGAGAAGCAAAAGAAAACCAAGTAGTGCCCTCTAGTCTAAAGGTTTATCTTATTTAATTCCCACCCCCCTTCCGTAGTTTCAATGCATCCATCTCCTGTGTGGGAATTTTTTTTTTTTTCGTTTATTTACTTAGTCTTTTAGTTCATTTATTTTTTAGAAAGAGAGAGCGCACACAGGGGAGGGGTAGAGGAGAGAGAGAGAATCCCAAGCAGGCTCCACAGTGTCAGTGCAGAGCCTGACCTGGGGCTTGAACATACAAACTGGGAGATCATGACCTGAGCTGAAATCCAGGGTCAGACTCTCAACCCACTGAGCCACCCAGGTGCCCCTGGAACTTTTAATAGAGAAAGGTTTCTCAACTTCTGAAAAATATTGCTTAGTTGAATTGCACCTTGGCATTTCCCCATATTCCCATTTTTATTACTTCGGGGGAGGGGTGGAGGGCGGTATAAAGGATAAACTGGTCTGTAAATCTCATCTCCATTCCTGATTCTGTAGGTGATAGCAGTGGTTTTCAAGTGTATTTTTCATGATGTTTTTGACATACGAGACAAAGAGCTCAGAAATATAAGCTCTTTCACCGTCTCTCCACAATGTAGTGTGAAAAGATAGTGACCATTTTGTGAACCCCTGTAATTTGGGGTGGCTAAATTATTACCCCAAAGCGTATTTGATGCTGCCCAGGCCTCCTTCCCCTATAGACCGTTAATGGGGAGGGAGGCAGAGGCCCCGCCCCCGTGCTGCTAACCTTGGGGCAAACCCGGTGGATCCCACTTCCTGTCAGCAACGGCATGGGTTTGCCTGGGGATTCAAAGCCTGTTGAACCAGCCTTGTTTCCAAGCAGTATATGGGGGAACTCCCAAGTAACTTGCCCACGCCACCTGCTAGGGCTGGAGAAGAGAGGTCTGAGGCTTTAAGAATCTAACTGGTTGATTCGAATTTGCCAGACCAGTCTTCGATTTCACACTTTACTGAGCTTATTAACAAATATTTCTAGATGACACTGCTTAGACTCCAAAGGTGTGTCCGTGTTGTGTATTTCCTTCCTCTTTTTTTTTTTTTTTTTTTGGTCTTGTGTATTTTAGGTCTTCGGAATCCATCAGTCACACAAGCCCCTTGGAGCTTCTAGTTCTTTTTCCAGACATGCTTTGTCCCCCAGTACTCAGTTCCTTTAATTTCTACTCTTTTTGCTTTTTATTTTCTCCTTCTCCTCCTTCTTTTTCTTCCTCCTCCTCCTCCTCCCCTTCTTCTTCTTCTTCTTCTTCTTCTTCTTCTTCTTCTTCTTCTTTTTAAATCACTTTTCCTCTGCCCCTTAACTGCTTGTATTGTTTCTTTCCCCCTGCTATGCTGTGTCCTTGTCCCTCTTCTCTCTCCTTTCCCTTTTGTTTTTCCTATCCTGTGTTCCCTTGTTATATCTCACGAACTCAGAAATTGCCCTGGAAATGCCATGGGTATCACCATCTATTGAGTGGTAAGGGCTGCTCCCACTTTGCCTTGGAAGATGACATTTCCCAGAGTGTTCCCCGTGGAGGCTGACTGGTCTGACCCAGATAATGCCACCAGTTAAAATAACCCTGACTTAGGGCCCAGGGGACTCACCAGTCATTATGCTGTATTGGAAAGTAAAACTGATTTGGCAGCCTCATTAGATTATAATCAGCTCAAATTTTCCTTCTGGCTTCACAGAGCATAGCATGTGTCCCCAGGAGCAGCAGAGGGAAGAAAACCACATCTCCTCCCCAGCTTTTTGTACTTCTTCTAGGCTCTTGGCTCGAATTAAATATTTGCTCATTGGCCACCATGCTTATCACCTTAAGTGGGTTTCTAATTTCTTTTAGAAGCTATGGGGAGCTCCAAGATAGCATCTACCATTTTAAGAGTACAGTTCCAGAGTAGAGATTGTGTAGGCCAACGGATGCTGGGCCAAGAAGTATGAGCCATATTCCATAATAATAGTAATAATAGCTACCACTTATTGGATGCTTATTAAATACCAGACCCTTTTCTATATTAATTCATTTCATCTTCAGATTAATCCTATGAGATATGTATATATTATCCCTATTTCAGGTGGAGGATGTTGTGGCACAGAGTGATTAAGTAACTTGCCCAAAGTAACAGTTAATAAGTAGCAGATTCAGGATTGGAGCCCAGACAGACTGACCTCAGTATCCATGCCCCTTAATATTTTCCTATACCACCATCATGACATGAAAACAATGACTCTCAGGAAGAGTCCTTTGAAACAACAGAGAGTGATTGGTGGATGAGTCAAGGAACACAAGATAAGAGCCTCTTCTAATATATCCTGGTATGCAAATAGTAAAGTCTGAATTAGAGTCAAAGCAGTGAATATGGAAAGCTACAGATGTAAGAGATGGTGTGAAGGATTCATCTGAACTAATTTGGGACACAAAGGGAAGAGCATGGCCTGGATGTTCTGCCCTGGGAGAATGATGGGGTCATGGGCAGAAGTAAGAGGTGGCAGAAAGGACCTCTGACTTGTGTGGCCCTGAGATATTGGGTTGATAATGTTTCCAAGCTGCAGAGATGAAGCATCCTTCCACTGCCCCGTATTCTATCCCTGAAAGGAGGGATGCGGATGTGGATTAGTTACACTCAAGGAAAGGAGGCCAGCATGCTAGAAGGTGGGGCTCTTGCTGAGAGAAGTGTAAAGATTATAAACAGAACCACCCTTCATCCCCTCTTTTCTAGGATGATAGAAAGTCAGGTTCCAGGCACCTCCAGGCCTGAGGTCCTCCTGTGGATGGGGCCAGGGAAAAGAAGCCTAGGGGATAGTTCAGAGGAAGGGCTCCCTCACATTTTACACATTCCCCTACTTCCTTCTCTGGAGGGACATGGTAAGATGTGAGAGTCAGGAACATAGTGAGGGCTGGAGAGAAAATAGACAAGTAACAGGCTATTGAGCCTGCTCTAATTCTAGGTCTGGTATTAAAGGAGGAAAAAAAAAAAGTCCTCAAAACTAGCTCCCCAGGGTAGAACTGGAAGTGTGATACTGAAACTCCAGGCTGTATTGAAGACTATATGTCTACCCTTGATCAATGTCCTCCATAATCCAGAGCAAAAGTCATCAACAGGGGGAGTTTAAGGATTCAGTATCCATCTGTATCAACCATGATAATGACATTTCCTTTGTCTAACCAGTTTTAAATTCTCTGGAGTTCTTTAGTGACCGAATCCACCTATGTTTTCCTATTTCAATAAGATACTCAGTGGCAATAAATATCCTTGGAATATTTGTTTAAAAGAGCTATAAAGAGCTCCAAAAAGAAAGACATCTCCATGTACCCTCTGAAACATTGCTGGTGCCTGATAAAATGACGTATCTGAAGCCCTGATTTAAACAAGCTCTTGTTGCCGATAAACAAACAAAAACCAAGGGCCATGTGAATGTTAATAATTTGGAGATGTAGGTGGAGGTATCAATATTCTTGAATAACACATGTTCACACTTCATCTTTTTAATTAACAAAGTTCTTTTTCTTGTAATTTCAGCAGGAGGGATCCCAGGGTAAGAGAACAAAACTTGGATTTATGTGAATAGGATTTTTTTTTATTTCATCACTGAATCCAAATAGTGTTTTCCTAGTGTGAAAACAGATGGCAGAGACTTTATTTGTGGTCAAAGACATTATGCATGAGAGTGAACCTTTCTTCAACAGGCAGATTTGAATAAATTCAGGAAATGATTTAAGACATGATAGGTCCCTGGAATCTGATCTATAGCAGGTGATTTTACAAAATTTATACACTCAAACCCACTGAATCAGAGGAGCTAATTTTCATTCTGACAAATCATCAGGTTTTTGTTTTTTTGTTTTTTTTCTGTCATTGAGTACATGTCTGGACATTGATGTTGTCTTGGGAAACTCAGTCTATGAGTCAGAGTTTGCATGTTTCTCCATCCTTGCTGAAGAATGTCTTCTCATCTTGTTTTCAAGACCTCATTGTGTTGAAAAGAAATTATTTGAGGGTCACCTGGGTGGCTCAGTCAGCTAAGCATCTGACTTTAACTCAGGTCATGATCTCGTGGTTCACAAGCTTGAGCACCAAGGTGGGCTCTGTGCTGACAGCTCTGAGGCTGGAGCTTGCTTCAGATTCTGTCTCCCTCTCTCTCTTCCCCTTTTCTCTCTCTCTCTCTCTCTCTCTCTCTCTCTCAAAAATAAACATTTAAAAAAGTAAAAAAAATAAAAAACTACTTGAGGAGACAACCAAATCCTGGCTTGCTGTTAACCTTATTAGTGTATACATTACAATTTGGGTATTTCTAACAATGCAAAGTTTAAGTGGGGTATTATCCTTAAAAGATGTTAGAAACCATAAATTACTTTGCAATTGTAAATTGTAAAATGGTGTTATTATAACACATAGCTTTGAGATAAAGCCAAATTTCTCCTGCATTCCCAATGGAAATTAGACAATTGGGTTAACTCCTCCCTGCTTCCAGAGTATAAGTTGGATAACTACAGTTTTGGAGCCAAAAGGGGATACCTGCAGGAAGTTATTGAAGGCCATACACAGATGTGGGAAATAGTTGGAAATATGTGTTTTCTGTGACTTAACTGTCATGGTTTATTCTTGGGGCAATTTCCTCCTGAGTTCATCAGTGAATTTCTTGGATTGTAGTACCTTGATTTTTCTTCTCTTCTCAGTTTCTTTTCACCCCTACCAATTCATTGACTTAAATTCATGTAATGAAGGAAGATTAAGTGATACAGTGCCAGAACTTGCCTGAGGGCTCTGAACTGGACAAGGCATAGGTGATGTCCACTAATGAAATCTTGTTTGGCCATGTAGGGCATGTAAGTCCTCATAGATCTTGGGGGGGGGGGTGTCTTAAACTTTAGTGTGATGAGAATCTCCTGGTTAATAATAACCTGGTAAAAAACCAAAACCAAATTCTGTTACATTAAGTCTGAGAAAAAGAGTCCAGGAATCTATATTTATAATCATGGCAGGGAATTCTGATGCAGTTGGTCGAAGGGACTGCAGTTTGAGAAACACTGCATAGAGTCCTAACTCTGTGGCATCCTGGTGCTCAAGAAAATGGATTAAAGTCCCTACTTGTCTTTATTTTTAGACTTAAAAAAATTTTTTTTATTGTATTTTAAGTAGACTCCACACTCAGCGTGAGGCTTGAACTCATGACCCAGAGACGGAGTTGTGTGCTCTACCAACTGAGCCAGCCACATGCCCCCTACTTTTCTTTGTGTACAAATAATGTATTCTGTCTCAATAAGTGAATGAATGAATGTGGCATTGTCTACTCTGGGAGGTTTAATGATTCTGATCTCTTCTTCACCAAGGTTGGGAAATGCTAGGTGAGTGGATATTCCCAGAGACGACATGGTCTCTGACCAAAGAAGCTGTGTAAGAATATAGATCCAAGCCTTCAATACTCTACACTTGAATCACTTTTTCTGAGTTGAATTGTAAATCAATAGGAAACAACTAGAGCCAGCCAATTAGTAAATAAACACAAAAACAGGAAGAGCACAGAGGATGACACAAAGCAGTGGGGATCTAGTTAATCCTGTATGAGCAATAGAAACTGGCAGCTCAAAGAGCTGTGGGTTAAGAAGCTATGTGATCACAAAGGAGGCCGGCGGTTCTCAGTCTCAAAATGCTACTGTGTGACTTCCGTAAATGTGTTTAGACCTCTGTTATTCTGGGGTCTGGCATGTAAAAGGTACAAGTAGGGCTCGGTGTAGAGAGCATAGAGGTGTATTACGTGGCCCCCAACAATTTACTTTTGGCAGGCACTTGGAGGGAAGCGGAGCCTTGGCTCTCAGAGCTCACGGGTAGTTTGGCAAATGTTTCTTGTGTACCTACTGTGTGCTCAGCATTGAGCCCCGAGCCATGATAGGTGTGACTCACGTTCTGTGTTCATTACTGGCCAGACAGGTGCCTTGCATTTCTCAGAGCCAAACTGAAGCTGGCTTTAAATTCCTGGGTGTAGCATACAGACATAAGCAGCTTTCTATGTTCTGAACTTTCTCTCTTGCTTAAAGGGACAACTCTATGCCACAACCTGGAGAGATTAAAATGCCACCTAATTGCTGCAGATCACTGATTTCGAGTTCCCAAACTGACAAAACTGAAAGATGAAGACCCCTGACGCTGTTGAGAAACAGGCACCTAACCCCAGGCATGAATTAGTACGTGGGAGAAAACATCAGGTAAGTGGGCAAAATATGGACTTGACAGTCAGACTTGAATTCAAATCCTGATTCTGTCACTTCTTGCTTGCTGAGCAGTTTCCTCATTTCTTACAAAAAAAAAAAAAAAAAAAGGGATTCTACCCACCTCATCAGGTTTATGTAACAGTTGATAAGATACAAACATACAGCACAGTAGTGGCACATAACGGGGACTTGGGAAATATAAAATACTCCCTTCTGCTTCTCGTCCTCATATCCTGGGCCTTTGGGAATTATAATCTTGCCTTTGGCAAAACCTCAGATGAAGCACACAGTACATTTTGGTTTGAACCTTCCTGAGATGAGTGTGCTTGAGGGAGAAGGCCTGTGTCAGAGTTCCCTGCCAATTGAGCATAAAATATCAGGAACCAGAAACCGTTATCTCTCTAGGAGATTGTTTATACCAGGGTTCCTATCAGAAATAGGGCATAAGACAAGGGTTTGTATGCAGGTGGTTTGGGAAATGAGGTCAGCAAATGGGAGTGGGGGATGGGGAAGAAGGAAAACAAGACAAGCGGCAAAGCCAGTTGGTAAAGAGTTTGTTATCAAGTTTGGTCACTGCTGTGAGAAACTGGGGCCTGTTCCTTCTGGGACTGAGAGCCATGAAAAATGCCTCTCAGAACTGTCCACTCAAGGGACACAAGTGGGACAGGCACCCGCAAGTTCTCAGCCCTGACATGTCAAGGATTGCCCCAGGTGTCATCTCCCTCGCTTCACCAGTTTCGCACAAGTGCTGGGTGGTTCCCGTTAGTGTCCTAGCCCAGTGTCTGAGAAGTCGAGGCATGCGTGTGGCAGAAGTGAGGTGCACTCGGGAAAATCAGAGTAAAATGTTAGGGTCCAGAGCATGTGAATGTGACCAAGGCCAATACTGGGATCAAAGGAAATGCCGACTGACAAAAAAATGACCAAGTGTGTTTCTCCTTTCAAACCTCAGACACCTCTACTGTTTACAAAAGTAGCTGCTAGAATATTCTTCAAGTGCCTCCATGTGGCACTGCACAGCCTCACTTGTCTCTTGGTTTCCTGAGCTCTAATTCAGGTACCGCCTCATTAACTTTGTACTTGATGACATATTTTCTTCCTTGTCCTCCAGTTTCTTTACATGTTTTAGTTGTGTCCCTCTTCTTCACAAGAGACACTTCTCTCCTTGGGTGGCTTCGGATGGAGTCTTCTAATTTTTTTTTTTTTTAATTCCATCAGCACCTAACTGTGCTCAGCAAAAACCTGTTGACTTGAACTCACTTGATACAAGATGATAAATCCTTTCTCTAGTGAACACAGGCAGTAACTTCTTTGACAGCAGCTGTAGCAACTTCTTTCTAGATATTTCTCCTGAGGCAAGGGAACAAAAGCAAAAATAAACTATTGGGACTACATTAAAATAAAAAGCTTCTGCACAGCAAAGGAAACAATCAACAAAACTAAAAGGCAACCTATGGAATGGGAGAAGTTATTGTCAAATGACATATCTGATAAAGGGTTAGTGTTCAAAATAGACAAAGAATTTATAAAACTCAACACCCAAAAAACAAATAATCCAATTAAAAAAATGGGCAGAAGACATGAATAGACATTTCTCCAAAGAAGACAGACACATGAAAAGATGCTCCACATCACTTATCATCAAAACTACAATGAGATATCACCTCACACCTGTCAGAATGGGTAAAATCAGCAACACAAGAAACAACAGGTGTTGGTGAGAATATGGAGGAAAAGGAAGCCTCTTGCATGGTTGGTGGGAATGCAAACTGGTGCAGCCACTGTGTAAAACAGTATGGAGTTTCCTCAAAAAGTTAAAAACAGAACTCCTCTACAATCCAACAGTCACACTACTAGGTGTTTATCCAAAGAATACAAAAATACTAATTCAAAGGGATACATGACTCTGATGTTTATAGCACCATTACTTACAATAGCCAAATTATGGAAACAGCCCAAGTGCCCATAGATGGATGAATGGAGAAAGAAAAGCAACTGGGTGGCTTGGTCCGTTAAGCATCCAACTTCAGCTCAGGTCATGATCTCATGGTTTGTGAGTTCAGGCCCTGCATGGGGCTGTCTGCTGTCAGCACAGAGCCCGCTTCAGATCCTTTTTCCCCTCTCTCTCTCTGCCCCTCCCCCACACTCCCGGTGTCTCTTGAAAATAAATAAACTTAAAAAAAATTAAAAAAAAGAAGAGGTGGTATATATACACAATGGGATATTATTTACCCATACAAAATAATGAACTCTTGCCATTTACAACGAGATGGGTGGAGCTAGAGAATATTATGCTGCGCAAAATAAGTTCGTCAAAAAAAATGCCACATGGTTTCACTTTTGTATGGGATTTAAGAAACAATACAAATGAGCAAAGGGGGAAAAAGAGAGGCAAACCAAGAAACAGATTCTTAACTATAGAGAACAAACTGATGGTTACCAGAGGGGAGGGGGGGAATGGATTAACTAGGTGATGGGGATGAAGGAGTGCACAGGTGATGTATGGAAGTGTTGAATCACTATATTGTACACCTGAAACTAATATTACGCCGTATGTTAGCTAATTGGAACTTGAATAAAAAATTTAAAAAATCCCTTCTCTAGAAGCACAATGATTTTTTTCAGGGGCTTGTGCATCTTTCTACTCCTTAAGTATATTGGGACCCTCACCAATTAATGGGGCTTCGAAAGCAACGTCTATAATGAGGGGCAGGGAGGTGGGAGCGCAATGCCAGTGCCTCAGGGTGTTGTAGGGTTTTCACCAGCAATTCATTCTGTGCTCTTTGTATTTGCTTTCATTCCAATTGCTTCACAGCAGTAGCACTCAGAAGGGACATATATTTAGACTAGACTTCAAGCCTTTTGTTGAAGCTTATAATGAAACACAAATGCACTGGTCCTTTTTCTGCCTATCCTTTTCCCTCTCTGCTTTAGTCCTGCCCAACTGTAGACACCTTGTAAGCATGAATAGTAACTGGGAACTCGGTGGATCAGCAGGGAACTCGTATTTGTTGGATTCTTTGAGATGGCAAAAAAGGCACATATCTAAGTCACTCTCCGTATTTCTTAGTGTGAACTTAGAGCCACTTACATGAGGACTATTCATAGCCACCACATTTAGGTGGGCAGGTTGTGCACTGCACAACTCTCAGGAAGCATTCGCATTGTCGTCAGTATGAATGTGTTCCTGGAGGAGTACGGTGAATAACCTGTGAGGTCACAAATAGTGACCCTCCCTGTCTGAGGCTCCACTCCAGTTCTACTGAATCAGAATCTCTAGGGAAGGGGCCCATGAGTCTACATTTTAACAAACTTTACAGGTTTCTGTTAACACTGAAGGTTGAAAATCACCACTTAAGAGATAGGTTTTAACACAAAGATGCACCAGAAAGATCCTAATCAATTGAATGGAGCCTACATGATCTGAATACAATATGCACAGTGTTGTCAGTCCTGGAAATAGTCTTTCTTTTTTCGTAAAATATGTGAATGAAGTGTTGGTGTCTTCACCAAGAGGTGGCACCTAAGGGTTCTGAGGAAATAAACGTATAGACCCTATGTATAGACTTGTGTATAAACAATTTTGTATATACATACAGGATAGCTTTTTTGAATTTATACAGCTGTACTTAAAAGTAGCTTGTATTAGTTAATCCTGTGTTAACAGTTTGGATATTTTTCACTTGTACATTTGGGACTTTTTCTTTTGGTTGATGAAAGTTGCATATGCTAAGTGTGTGAATGAAGTGAAAAAAGAATGTGGGAAGTTATCTCACCACCTGTGCCATCACTGGATCCTCTGCTTCCCAGGCTTAAAGTTCTTCTGGCTTCATGAATAACTCAGTGAATAATTGCCGTTCAGAATATGGCTGCCCTACTAGTGATCTGGCCATTTTTTCAATGTCTTTCAAACAGGCCTCTATTGTTTTCTTCCTTGTGTGCTTTTATATTCCAACTTTCCAAGAGAGAAATTCTGATCGGGCTGGGTTGTCACCACTCAATGTGGAGTGCTCCGATTAGGTAGCTTCTTAGGTCAAGTTGTCTCCTTGGCAATGTCTTGCTCATGTTTATCTTATGGACATGTGGTTGCCTCAGTCCTGGTCACTCATTTTTGGTTCAGTGACCATCAGCGATAGTATCTTAATAAAGAATAAAGAATATCCATGACCACTTTCCTCTGAATGGAGATGTGGGCATAGCCAACATCTAGTACTTTACTGTTTGTTAGAACAGGAAGGAAATGTAATTACTCAATATGCCATCTAGATGCCATATCCTATAACAATAAGAGCTGATATATATATTGAGTACCACCTTATGCCAGACATTTTTTCTGATCACTTGAATAGCATTCATAACTTAACCTTCAAAAGCAACTTTTTGTGGTAGATGCTATTATTAACTTCATTTTACAGATTAGAACATTAAGGAATAGAACTTGCCCAACAGTTTGTATATGGTGGAGCCACAATTAGAGCTCACACTATTTAGCTCTGAAGTCATTGCCTTTTATGACTATGTTGGGGTTGTGATAGAGGATCATGTGTGTGTGTGTGGCGGGGGTAAGACAATTAGGGAGAATGAAATGCACAAATTAGGTCTGGTAGGCAAAGCATAGGCAGAAGCCTCCATTGGTGCACGTTGGGGGAAGGAGTTGTAAGACAATGACAGGCAGATGCCACAAAGGGACAAGACACAGCTGGACTTGCCTTGAGGGCCAGACAGGATTCTAAAAAGATATCCTGAGAGGTTGTTCTTACTCCTTCCTTGATTTCTTAAAAAGGAGTATAAATGACATTTAATTGCCCATGGTTCCTTTTAAAAATAAAGACATAGTAGCGCCTGGGTGGCTCAGTCGGTTGAGCGGCTGACTTCAGCTCAGGTCATGATCTTGCGGCTTGTGAGTTCAAGCCCTGCGTCAGGCTCTGTGCTGACAGCTCAGAGCCTGGAGCCTGCCTCTGCTTCTGTGTCTCCCTCTCTCTCTGCCCCTGACCCACTCACATTCTGTCTCTGTCTCTCTCAAAAATAAATAAACATTAAAAAAATAATAATAAAGGCATAGTAAACACCTTCTTTTGGGGCCATTATCCTTCATCCTGGCCAGTTCCTCCAGGGGGCACCTAGCATTCCTTGATAGAAAAGCCTTGAGAATTTAGGGTTAGACAGGAAAGTTTGGGTCTGACTGTCAAAAGAAAGTGAATGGTATTATCCTGTATTGCTGAGGAGCACGAAGTTTGCAGCGGGGACGTGGAATGGAAGACCGTTCCACTCTGAAGAATGCTCTTAAGGTCCATGACCAGAGCAGCTACTAAGCTGTAATCAGTCTCCACCAAAGTTTGAGGCAAGGATTTTAGCATTTCAGGAGGAAAGGGGGCTATTGAATTACTATGATAATTATCTTCATTTTCTTTCTTTCCCTCTTTGTTTGCAGAGAGAGAGAGATCTGGTCTGCTCAAGTCAATGTGTTCTACATTGCTTGCTGTGGGCTGTCTCCCAAATCCTTAACTTTTTGAGTAAAACACAGTAATCATTGAAAAATCATTTTGAGGGCCCATACGGGTTTTGTCAAGGTCTCCTTGGTGCTTCTGAAGTGGAATCTTTTCACCTTTCATTAGCTACTTGTTTTCTTTCAATCAATGCCTTAGGAAGTAACACAGGAGACCAGAGAAGAAAATGGCTATTTTATGTCATTCCCAGGTTACAGTCAGTTTCTTGTAGGTTGGGATTAATTTTGCATAGTCCTGACTGAAAACAGGATGATGGACAGGATGACCTTTGCCCTCCCAAGATCTGAGCAGGCCAAGGGGCTGTGCAAGGTTTGGGTTCTGGCCAATACTAGGCACAATGAATGAATTGGGTATTTATATACCCAAAACCAGTACTCTGCTGAGAATAGAATTTGAAGGAAGGGCCTATAGTTCTCTGGGTCAGTTGTTCCTCTGAGAAACACTCACAAAGATGTTCTCTGTTTCAGGCAAAACAATTACTCTAGAGACTTTGGGAGTTTCAAGACAACTGCATGCACGATAAGAAAGGGGATATCTTGGAGAAGACAGACTGCTCATCTCTACTGGGATTCTTCTGTAAGTCACATTATTGACTTCAAGAGGCCATGAAAGTGTGTCTTTCCTTGAGACAGTAAACTCTCTGTTTTCTGAAGTGAATGGAAAAAAAGGGGTGTATTGGTTTGCCATGTCGGTTTCCAGAAATGAGTATACTGTACAACGTACTTCATCTACAATGCTGCCAAATATAATTTATTGTTACTCAGATGATTCAGAAGACCTTCTGGTATCTCATCAAGGTAAACAGCAAATATTTTGTGCTGCAGCTGTGTGGAGGAGACATTGCCCAGTGATTTCTAGAAATGAGTCAGAAAAATAAAAATAAATGCTTTTCTCTGTTATAACATATTCTAAACCAGTCATTCAATCAATTGGAACTTACAATTTATTTATAACTGTTGAGGAATTAAAAAATAGGTATGTGGGGAATATAAAGAAATGTAAGTAGTGGACCCACTGGTTGCAAACAGAGTTACAGCTACAAAAGTTCTTTGTCAGAGCTTAAGACTAGAACTTAGTATTTGGGGTTTGTGATGGGTTTGCTAGATCTGCTCCTATTGTCTACGCCACCCGCCTTCTAATATGCCTTCTTGTACTGTAGTGGCTGAAGAGCCAAACACCACATTTTCCAGACTACCCTACCCTCAGGGCTCTGGATGTTTAGAAGGTAGAAATGAGGCAGAGGCCATGCTTTCACTGCTTCTGTGTTTTCTTTAAAAAGTTTGGTCATAGAGGCATTAGGATTTTCTTTTTTTAAAAAAATTTTTTAGTTGTTTATTTTTGAGAGAGAGAGTGTGAGCAGGGGAGCGGCAGAGAGAGAGGGAGACACAGAATCCAAAGCAGGCTCCAGGTTCTGAGCTGTCAGCACAGAGCCCGATGTGGGGCTTGAACCCTCCAGTTGTAAGATCATGACCTGAGCCAAAGTCGGAAACTTAACCGACTGAACCACCCAGGCGCCTCTCTCTCCCTCTCTCTTTTTTTTAATGTTTATTTGTTTTTGAGAGGGAGAGAGAGAGTGAGAGTGGGTGAGGGGCAGAGGGAGAGGGAGACACAGAATCCAAAGCAGGCTCCAGGCTCTGAGTTGTCAGCACAGAGCCCAATGTGGGGCTTGAACTCAAGAACCGTGAGATCATGACCTGAACCGAAGTCGGACACTTAACAGACTGAGCCACCAGGTGCCCTAAGGCACTTGAATTTTCTGCAGCAGCATTAGCAGAAGTGTGTGAATTTCAGGAGACAGTCACAGAAAGCTCATTTGCAAGTGAGGATTAAAGCATGTCTGGTTTGGTGTGGTGTCAGCTTCCTGTCCATGAGGGCTGCTCCACTGTGATGGCTTCCGGACTTTGGTAGTCGTAACGTTTAAGAGGTGGCAGTTTCCTAATCTTGGGAGAACCAAGAGCTCCCCTGGTGACCCAGATCTACCATGTAGTTTGGGGAGCCATTTCTGAAATGTCAACCTAAATCCTTGACTCTCCTAATGATGCAGTAAGCTTTAAAAAATTTTTTAAAATTATTTCTTTTTAAAGCTTATGTATTTATCCTGAGAGTGAGAGAGAGAGAGAATATGAGTGGGGGAGGGGCAGAGAGAGCGGGAGAGAGAGAATCCCAAGCAGGCTCCTCACTATCAATGCAGAGCCCAATGCAGGGCTCAAATTCACAAATCCCAAGATCATGACCTAAGCCAAAATCAAGAGTTGGACACTTAACCAACTGAGCCACCCAGGTGCCCTGATTCAGTAAGCTTTCTAATGCCCTATAATAAGTTTTTTCATTCTTCATTTTCTTGCTAGAATTGCTTATGTTCCCTGGAATTGAACCCTGTCCATGACTGTGATTGGTACCAGGAGGGTTATAGGCAACAGACTCTTAAAAAATTGGAAATTTGGATTTTTTTTCATTTGATTGGGTTTGATTTGAAAGTAGCAATGATTATGTTAGCATTAGAATATGGAATACTAGCGGGGCGCCTGGGTGGCTCAGTCGGTTAAGCGTCCGACTTCGGCTCAGGTCATGATCTCGCGGTCCGTGAGTTCAAGCCCCGCGTCGGGCTCTGTGCTGACAGCTCAGAGCCTGGAGCCTGTTTCAGATTCTGTGCCTCCCTCTCTCTGACCCTCCCCCGTTCATGCTCTGTCTCTCTCTGTCTCAAAAATAAATAAACGTTAAAAAAAAAAAAAATTTAAATAGCAGTCCTTATTAAAAAAAAAAAAAAAGAATATGGAATACTAGCAGTATGTGACACGTAGAGGTGAAGTAGTTTCTTCAAATATTGGTCACTTAGAATGAAGCACCCGGTGAAAGCAAAGACTTTGGTAGAATGCCGGCTGACCACCATGGTGAGAATAAGGAATACAAGATCTGTGGAGTTGGGTGGCTGTTTATAATTACATCGGAGAACTTCAAGAAAGAAAATGATATGATCAGGATTTTAAGGTTATTGTCATGAGACATATCAGAGGACTAAGGAGCTTCCACAACTTTCTAGAAAAACCATTTATTTCATGTAGCTGCAGAGCTGATGCATTCTAACATCAAATGCCATTTTATCCTGTGGGCTGATGATTAAAAGATAATCTAAACTCATAGAACCAATAGTTCTTTTATGTAAAACTTTAGGTATTGATTGGGAAAGAGTGGGACCCTGAGAAGTGGGTTCAGTTGAACCTGAGTACCAAGTTCCCCAAAACTCCATTGAACCTCATTGCCATAAAAGCATCTTTTCCTTCTCTGTTTGATAAGGCTGGTCAGGGCTTGCTTAGGGACTCTGTAATGACCTTACTGAGATAAGTTCCCTGCTAGGGGATTTCAGTTTTCTTCCTGCCCCTATTTCCCACCACTCGTTGTTCCAGATCTGTAAGCAGAGTCAGAAACCAGCATGTCCCCAGAAAGACAAGTACAATGTCTATCTTATGAAGCAAATGTTTACACAACTGAGGAATTGCAAGATTTTGCTCATTTATATAGGCAAAAACCTAGGGAACAGGTGTGGGAATGCATTATGAGAATCTAGGCCAGAGAGGAAGAAACTTAATTTTAAATCTGGCTTAATTTGTTGGTGTGGGTGCATTTCCCAAAGATTCTGGACTCATTGTTCTAGTTGGTGCAACCGGTAATGGTTGTAACTCTTGGCCTGGCTGAATGACTGGAAATGGGACTCAAAGGTGGCCTACATGGAAGGAAATTCAGGCGTCAAAAATCCATGGTATAATGTAGGGGGAGGAATCCTGAGAGAAAGAACTATTGAAGTAGGTATTTCACATATGACGTATGACCCAGTAACTAACTAAAGAGGTCCAGAGGATGCTCTTTTCACCAATGCACTGAGAAACAAAATTGTGAGAAATATATCCTTGGCAAATATTGCAGTGTAATCCTCTCTAGGTCAGGGCAGGGGTAAAGGTGAGAGATGCTGCTATTGAAATGGGAATTTTGATTGCAGTGGGCTTGTTGAGATCCTGGAGTGGCAGAAGACAAGTAGCAATAGTTAAATGCACGATTCAAGGTGGAAGCTGCTTCTGGTAAGAGAGCTGGAATAGTTAATTGGGTAGTTGATTGATCATGAGTAGTTAAGGATCATGATGTTTCCAGGAATGGAATAGATGACTGGTCTGTCAGGATCCCACTTGACATACCTAATCAAAAATACTCCCTTTGGGAAATAGGCCTGGCTTGTTTTTCATGGAATACCAAGTGACCATGTGACCTGAGCTGTCCATGGGCTTGGTGTTATCTGATTAATCAAGGTATAAGAATGGGTCTTCTCATTCTTCATTCTTCAACACTTCATCATTAAGTGGTCTTGAAGGCAAAGGTACATTGCCTGAACAAAGGGCTCACACTCCCAGGGTATCGCCTATTGTTGCATTGTCCTCTCCCTTAATCATTACCTATAGATCCTTGGGTGTGGGCCCAATGAATGTGTTAACTGGGTAAAAAAAAAAAAAAATCAAGCCTGGTTTATAGATGTGCTACACATGACACACTTGTATCAGCTGGAAGTCAGCTTCTGTAGCATGATAGCCCCACTCGGTGGTAATTTTGAAGGACAGTAGGGAAAGAACAATCTCTTAGTGGGAAGAACTTGTCAATATTACCTGAAAGTAAAGATGTTCAGAGGTCCAGGCTGAATCACTGGTGATGGTTAATGGGCACTGGAATAGCTAGATGGTTAGACATACAGAAGGAAAAACAAAGGGACTGATGTCAAGGACTGAGGAAGAGGTATGTGAATGGAACTGTTAGGATGGTCACACATATCTTCATGTTCAGGATAGGGTGTGTTTTGAGGATTAGTTGCTAAGAAATAATTTGGACACAGTGACCTATTTTGTGGATATCTGTAAGCCTCTTTCCACGATCTGACAGTGTTTCCTCATAATTAGATTCAGGTTATGCATTTTTTGGCAGGAATATCATGTAACTAATATCGGGTCCTCAGTGAAAATACCAGGAGGCACATGATATCAGTTCATACCATTAAACTGAAATTTGAGATTGCCAGTCACCATTTGGGCACCTCATGCAAATGAACCAACAGACAGAAGAGGGGTCATCATTAGGTCAGCTGGGTGATTGAGCCCCGTTGTCAAGAGGAAATAGGATTGCCATTATACAGTGGGAGCAGGGAGAAGTATTTTTGGAATGGAGGGGATTCTCTGGGGCATTTCATAGTAGTGCTGTGCCCAGTGGTAAAAGTTATATTAAATTATATTTTTAATGTGTATCTTAAATATATACCTTTAATGGAAGACTACAGAAATTGAATATAATCAGGATCCCCTAGTGTTCAGATTCACGAGGAATAAAGATCCGGGTGACTCCATCAGCTAAATAAGTTGGCCCAGCCGTGATGCTGACTGAGGACAAAAGTAACCTACAATGGGCTGTGGAGGACAAGAGTTGTAAATACCAACTATAGACTTGCACCTGAAACTGGAACTATCATAACCACCAACGATTTCTTCCTTGCTCTGACATGTATATTTTATATAATCAACCATTTCTCTTCCTCCCTTATCCCTTTCATCACAACTTTACATATGGTCTACTGATAGTGGTTAATTTTATAAGTGAATTTATATATAATAAATACCCTGGTAGAATTGAAACTGAACTAGAGAAGGAATGAATATCACTCAAAGATAGATGCAGACTCATGGAACTTTGAGTTTCTTTTGAGGGGAGGTGAGTACATGTTTTTTTAAGTACAGGGACAGTTATGTTATTATTGTTTGGAAGTTTAAATATGGAGAGAATGTAAGTATGGATGGATGTTGACGAGCCGGAGGAACAGTCTATGGCATTTATGGTGGATCGGTGCTCAATATCCGTTCAGGATTTGTTCTGTGAACTTTCATGATCTGCACAAGTTAGAAAGTAGAATACTTGTTGACTGTCTTGCAGCTAACATTTTGGGTGTCATTTAGGCTGGGCCAATCAAACACACTTGGGTAAGATTTGGAAGGTGGAAGTGGAGTGGAGGCTATACTCTGCTGTTCTTGCTTTTTTCTGAAAAGCAGAGTCATGGGGTGGGGAGCGGGGGGGATTTATTTTTTTCTGTGGCAGCTTCAAGATAGGTACCAGTGTCTAGTAACCTAGCTGGTTTGAGTACTAAGAGGCAGAGCGTTGGCTCCTCCCTTTTGCTGGTATGTATGTAGGCATGATACAACTTTCTGATGTGGCAGCCTTCCCATTGTAGCAGCTTCCTGATCACAGCAGTGCAGCGTGGCTCTGGAGCCAGCTGCTTCCTGCAGCAGAGGCAGAAACTCCTCTGGTGACTTGTTTCTGCATTGTGGCTTTTTGTTCCTGAAAGCTTGAGTTGGAGGCTATATCTTCAGCTTTCCCAATGATTCAGTAAGCCTTTACAGTGGCCTGTAATAAGTATTTTTCCTACTTAGCACAGCTACGATGGATTCTGTTCTTTGCACGTACAATCTGATCTCTATATACACGGGTTTAGGAGACCACTATTCCTATGCCCATACTTTACATGAGGAGCAAGCAAAGTTCAGGTGTGGCTTCTCCACTACTGCTGGTTATGTTCCCTACTTATTCTGGAGAGAAGTCTGTCAAAAATGACATGTTAGTTTATATCTTTTATTGCTTTTTATCTGCTTTTGATTCTAATAAGAAGCAGTGTGGTCTGAAGAATATGAGACCAAAAACTGCAGAGACACAGAGGGGTTAATGAGAACATATGTCACACCCTTTATGACAATGGTTCTCAAACTCACCTGCACATTAGAATCATGTGGGGAGTTTAAAAAATTCCTGACCTGGGCTGTCCCCAGATCAATTAAATCAGAATTTCTGGTGTGAGTCCCAGGATTCAGTATTTTGAAAGCTCCCCAGATGATTCCAATTGGTGTTTTCAAGGTTGAAGAATCAGTTAAGTCTGGGAAGAAAGAGAGAGGTGAATTTTGGGGTTGTGTAGGAGTTGCAGCTGGGGAGAAATAAAATACTAGTAAAGTAGCAAATTTACCATCTCACAGTCAAAAATCCAAAATGGGTCTCACTGGGCTAAAATTAAGGTGACTGTAGGGCTGGGTTCCTTCCTGAAGACACTAAGGGAGACTCTGCTTTCTTGCTTTTTCCAGATTCTAGATACTGTCTGCATTCCTTGGTTCTTGCCCCCCTTCTATCTTCAAAGCATGCAAAGGCTGGTTGAATCTTTCTCATGATGCCATTTTCCTAGTTCTGACTGTCTCCCTCTTCCACTTTTACAGACCCTGTGATTCCATTGGGCTCACTACAATAATCTAGGGTCATCCTCCCCTCTCAAGGTCAGTTAATTAGCAACTTAATTCCAACTCCAACCTTAATTCCTCCTTACTGTGTAACCTAACATATTCACAGGTTCTGCAGGTTAGGATGTGGATGTCTTTGGGGGAGCCATTCTGCTTATCATAGGAAATAATGGACAAGGACGCTGGAGAATAGACACCCATGGGATTCCTTCCTCATACTTTTGAATCAGAAAAGGTAATTGGAGGGGCCAAGTCACTCAAAAACTATTACAATAAAATAAGACAAAAACAGAGAGGGAGGCAAACCTTAAGAGATCTTAAATAGGGAGAACAGGGGCGCCTGGGTAGCTCAGTTGGTTGAGTGTCCGACTTTGGTTTAGGTCATGCTCTCACGGTTTGTGAGTTTGAGCCCTGCATCAGGCTGCTATCAGCCTGTCAGTGCCGAGCCTCCCCACCCCCTTTGGATCCTCTGTTCCACTCTCTCTCTGTCTCTCCCCCATGTTCACTCTCTCTTTCTCTCTCTCTCTCTCTCTCAAAAACTAAATAAAACATTTTTAAAAAGTTTAAAAACAGAGAACAAACTGAGGGTTGCTGGAGGGAAGGTGGGTGGGGTGTTGGGCTACATGGGTGATGGGCACTAGGAGGGCACTTGTTGCGATGAGCACTGGGTGTTATAGGTAAGTGATGAATCACTAAATTCTACTCCTGAAACCATTATTACACTATATGTTAACGAACTTGGATTTAAATAAAATTTAGAAAAAGAAAAGATAAAAAAACACAAAACTTATTGCAACTCAGTATGGGAGCTATCCATCTTAAAAAAACCCATTACAATATTAATTTGGATGTGATGGGAAGCCTGGTACACTGTATATTCATACTTCTGGAAGAAGCAGGGCTAGCCAGAATGGATTGTTAAGAAATTAGATAATAATTTGGGATTGTTTAGTTTGTCACTTTTCACCTATGTGCAAAATTATATTTCAATGATTTGAAACTTTTGTGCAATCACCTGGATACCTGGCTATAGATAATAGGATAATACAAACATGCAAACCTTCCAGTTTACTGATCTGTGCCCTCTTGTAAGGAACCAGGAGGGGTCTGCCACAAACAGGTGGTCCTGCTAGCTAATTGTTTTTCTCTTTTTAAGAGCCATTTGACATTAACTATTCTAAAATGATAATTATTCTTTTGGCAGATGTCCTCCAAAATTTATTGCTCTGTATCTAGTAACGACTGCTGCAGGCTAATTCGTGTAGTTCCTCTAGGGGCACGTTGTGCAGCTAATTTATCCAGGCAGGTTCACTGGGAAGCTTTTGCGCATGACAGCATTTCTGAGATTTTTTTTTTTTTTTGACCTTGCTGAATGATTGGTAACACCTGTTTTAACTAGAGTCCATGCCAAGAGCATCAGAGCCAAGATCCATGGTATAGAATGCCACAACCTTAGCATTTACTTGTTGCCATGCTAGAGTAGACCATGTCTCTTGAGAAAATTCCTGCCTTTGTGGCAGGTATTCAACAGATGCTTACTTTACCACTTATTCATCTGATCTTAAAAGCATCTGGAAGCACCCTTAACCAGCATGTCGGACTATTTACACACTGGGTCTTTGGAAACTAGTGATCTGTGTTTCCCTGGGGCCATACTAGATGGAGAGGTGGGTGGGGTTGGGTTGAAATAATGGAAATAAAGTTGGATATTTCTGGCCCACTGGCTGTCCCCAGTCCAGACTTGCAAGATCTTCAGCCTCGCCCTGCAATCCCATTTTTGATTCCAGTGGCTCCTGCTGTTTCCTCCTCTCAAGGCTTGAGGTTGGCCTCATGGGCCCTGGCTCCTGGGTTGCTTCTCTGGTTTCCTGGAAACTACTCTCTGTAGCTGAATTTGAGGCACACTCTAGCCTCTCTATTAGCTGCCTTGGGCTTTCCTTAGGCTTGATTTTCTATTTTTGTTTATTTTATCCCTGCTGTTGATTCCTTATTCTAATTTATATTATGTCATAATATTATTGTACAGGTTCTTGCTGAAAAGCTCTTCGAGTTTCCCAAGGACTAATACAGGACACAAATAAATATTCAGAACAGTGACACTGATGTCCCTCTCCCCTTTGAGAGACTGGTGATGAACGTCATCTATGTATTTTATTCCTGTACATCAAAAGAGCCTTGGGGATGATGAAATATCACCCATTTCACTGTGTTGATCAAGGGAGGTCTTGGTTGCCTGGGTCAGGAGAGGGGAGCTTTACCTTATCAGGCACATTTTCTAAGTATTCCAGATAGGCAAATGGCCCATGAAATGATCACATACCAGGATTTAGTCTTAGGACTGAGTAGGTAGAAAAAAATCACCTGGGTCTTTCATTTTTGTTAAAAAAAAAAAAAAAAGGAAGGAAACTAAATATAGCTAACTGAATTTCCAATCTGGCATAAATTTAAAATATACAATTTTAGCTCAATTGGCAGCATCTAACAATCAGATTTTAAAAAATGTCATTTTGGACTGTGCGTCTAGGGTAGAAGTTATCCTGGGGAAAACTCGCAAAACTTATCTGTCCGATTCTTGGTCTCTCTTTTTCTCTCCTCTTTCTCCCCCGCCCCACCTCTTACTGTGCATTTCTCCTCATTTTTCCTCCTCCCTTTGCCTAATACCGTATGGAGTTTCCACACGGGCCCCACTGCTGTGCTTAATAATAGCGGTAGCTGCTATTTATCAAGCCTTTACCACTTGGCAGGCGTCGTGCGAAGCACCCCGGATACATTACCTCACTTGCTCCTCCCCACAGCCCTCCAGAAGGATGGGCATATTTGTGTAATGAGCCCAGTCAGACGTGCTGGTTAATAGCTGCATTATGCCCGTCGTCAGCACTCCAAATAACAGTTATTGGTATTCTTGACTTTTTCATGCTTGGCTTAAAATTTATTGGTAAATATGATGCTGGCTAGAGAAAGGAACTAGCAGGTGGACTGTGGGGAATTGGAGTTATGCTTTGTATATACTTTTAATCCTTTCCCTGAGCAGTAATCACTGGTGGTAAATGAAAGTCCTGGGAGCTGTTGTTTTATGTTGAAATGGCATTGCTTCTTTCCCTGGAGTGGTTTTAACACTGGTAGGAATGTGTCAGAGCCCACAAGGTAGGAAAGTGTTAAGTTTTGTACAATTTTTTTTTTAATGTTTATTTTTGAGAGAGAGAGAGAGAGAGAGAGAGAGACAGGGCACAAGTTGGGGAGGGGCAGAGAGAGAGGGAGACACAGAATCCAAAGCAGGCTCCAGGTTCTGAGCTGGCAGCACAGAGCCCGATGCAGGGCTCGAACCCACAAACTGTGAGATCATGACTTGAGCCCAAGTCGGATGCTTAACTGACTGAGCCACCCAGGCACCCTGAAAGTGTTAAGTTTTAAATTAGACTTTCCTAGTTGGCTCAATAGTAACCAACATTTTCCGTACTTAACCCCAAGAGAAAATAAAAGTACCAAGTCTTTGTGCTAGGTATTTCATAGGCAAGGTGTTCCAAGCTGTCTCTGGAAGGTTGGAGGCAATGAATCAGGAAAGTGTGGCAGGTCCATGCTGTGGATCCCCAGGCTGGGGTGTTTGTTTGTTTTCCCTTTTCTTGGCGTGTACATCACCTTCTTACCTTCCTGACTGTCATAGCGAACCCACCTGTGTGCAGAGTTCTCCAGAGTTCTGCTTCGCATGTAAAGACCTAAGGTTGCTTTCAAAGTCAGAATCTGGAGCTCTGGGGACTGGCAGATGTTCCCCAGCCAGGCAGCCGGGTTCTCACACAGGGGACAGAGCCAGCTTGTTGGGTGAGAGGGCACCGAGGGAGCACTGTCTTGCATCAGACGCTGTAGGTCTTTCATCATGCTGTTCTGACAATGACAATGAGGCTGGAACAACCACAGCTGGAAACTGATGCAACAGGACGGAAGGGGCTGGTAGCATGGGGAGTTAGGTGGCCCTTGCAGGGGGGAAGGTGGGAAGGGAAATTGAAAACAATGTCTTGAGGCACTGAACTTAAATTACTGGCTGCATACGACCTGTGACCATCCCACATCTTTTAAGATGAGCTTAAAGGGGGTACAGTTAAGTCCCTCACAGGGCAAGTGATAGGGATGTTAGAGATTCATCAGAAAATCAGCCTTTCTTCGTTTTGTTAACATGAATAAGTTCTGGGCAACAGTTGGGTTCTAGATATCGTCATTAATTTGTGAAAGGAAGCTTTAATGTTAACCGATCCACAACTTACTGGAGCGGTCTGAACAAAAGCCCCCAAAGATGATTGGTCCTAATACTTGGAACCTTTATTTTTGGAAGATTGTCTTCACAAGTGTGATTCAGTTAGGGATCCGGAGAAGGAAAGATAGTCTTGCATAATCATACTGTAATCCTTTCAAGAAGGACACAAGGGGAGGTTTGACATACACAGAAGAGGAGAAAGTGATGTAACTATGAAGGCAGAGATTGGAGGGATGTGGCCACAAGCCATGGATTGCTGGTGGCCACCAGAAGCTGGAAGAGGTGAGGAGCAGAGTCTACCCTTGAGCCTATGGAGGGAGCTCAGCCCTGTTGACACATTGATGTGACCCAGTGATGACAGTGGTTTCAGATCTCTTGCCTCCAGAACTGTGAGGGAATAAGTTTTGTTGTTTTAAGCCACCAAGTTTGTGGTCATTTATTATAGCAGTCATAGGAACCTAATACACTTACCTACCTTGAACCTCGTGAGTTAGAGTCTTAAGTCATAAATATAGTTCTCTCTACTGAAAAATATGTCAGAACCTGCATGTGCTTGTAGAGAAGGAGATACGAGAAATTGGCAGCCATGGTTGCTTCTGAGAAGGAGAACCAAGAGAATAGAATCTAAAATAAGAGGCAGACTTACTGTTACATTTTATATATTCTGGTTCTGTTTGAGACTTTTTTCAAATGCATGTATTCCTTTTTTTAAAACATCAACTTTTTATAGACATATAGATCAATGGAACAGAACAGAGAGCCCAGAAATAAACCCATGGTCTTATGGTCAATTAATCTTCCACAAAGGAGGCAGGAATATGCAATGGGAAAAAGACAGTCTTTTCAACAAATGGTGTTGAGTCAACTGTACAGCTACACGCAAAATGATGAAACTGGACCACTTTCTTACATCACACACAAAAGTAAACTCAAGATGGATTAAGGACCCAAATGTGAGGCCGAAACCATAAAAATCCTAGAAGAGAGCCCAGGCAATAATTGCTCTAACATTGGCTACAGCAGCATTTTTCTAGATATGCTTCCTGAGATTAGGCAAACAAAAGCAAAACAAAAACAAAAACAAACAGCCAAAAACAAATAAATAACCCCCAAAACAAAACTATTGGGACGACTACATCAAAACAAAAAGCTTCTGCACAGCAAAGGAAACAATCAATAAAACTAAAAGATAACCTACTAAATATGTCTGTAAATGACATATCCAATAAAGGGTTAGTATCCAAAATACACAAATAACTTCTACAACTCAACACCAGAAAAACAAATAATCCAACTAGAAAAACCAGGCAGAAGACATGAATAGGCACTTCTCTAAAGAAGACATCCAGATGGCCAACAGATACGTGAAAAAATGCTCAACATCACTCATCAGGGAAATGCAAATCAAAACCACAATGAGATATCACCTCACACCTGTCAGAATGGCTAAAACCAAAAACACAAGAAACAACAAGTGTTGGTGAGGAAGTGGAGAAAAAGGAACCCTATTGCACTGTTGGTGGGAATGCAAACCAGTGCAGCCACTGTGTAAAACAGTATGGAGCTTCCTCAAAAAGTTAAAAATAGAATTACCGTATGATCTAGGAAACGGCACTACTCGGTATTTACCCAGAGAATATGAAAACAGTAATTCAAAAGGATATATGCACCCCTATATTTATTGCAGCATTATTTATGATAGCCAAATTATGGAAGCAGCCTGAGTGTCCATCAGTAGATGAATGGATAAAGATGTGGTATATATACACAATGAAATATTACTCAGCCATAAAAATGAATGAAATCTTGCCATTTGCAACAGCGTGGTTGGATCTAGGGAATATAATGGTAGGTGAAATAAGTCAGTCAGAGAAAGACAAACACCAATATGATTTCACTCACATGTGAAATTTAAGAAACAAAACAAACAACTGGAAAAAAAGAGACAAACCAAAACCCAGTCTTTTAGCCATAGAGAACAAACAGATGGTTACCAGGGGGGTGGTGGGTGGGGGACGGGCGTATAGGTGAAGGGGATGAAGAGTAAACTTATGATGAGCACTGAGTGATGTACAGAACTGTTGAATCACTATATTGTAAACCTGGAACTAATATAACACTGTATGTTAACTATACTGGAATTATAAATAAATAAGTAAATAACTAAATAAAATATTAAAAAAAACCTTTTAAATTTAGGATAGTTTTAGATTTACAGAAAAATTACAAATATGGCTCAGAGGTTCCATATACCTACATCCACATCCTCCTATTACTAGCATCTTATATTATTAATATGGTACACTTTTCACAATTTGTCACAATGAACCAATATTGATACAGTATTTACATACTTTATTTGAATTTCCTTCATTTTTACCTAATGTGCTTTTTCTGTTCCAAGATCCCATCTAAGATTTCACATTACATTTAGTTGTCCTGCCTCCTTAGGCTCCTCTTTGCTGTGATAGTTTCTCAGACTTTCCTTGTTTTTGATGACCTTGACAGTTTCAGTAAGTACTAGTCAGTAGTGGCTACTAGTCAGTATAATATCTCTGAATTGGGATTTACGATGTTTTTCTTATGATTAGATTGTGGCATGTTTTCCTTTTTCAATTAAAAACTAGTTAATAGAAAAGGGAATATATTATTAGTACAATAAAAATACTTGTGTAGATTATTGTCAGTATTAAAAGAGTACATATGTGTATGCAGATACAAATATTGTTTAGGACATTATTTAGCATTTAGTCTATACTGCATGGGTATTATGTATTACCGGAACTGCTATTTTATGAGGTAAAACGTTAAAAGCATACACTCAAATAAGTGTTTGGAGAAAAAGATGTTATGTAGGATAATGTGGTAAAGTCAGAAAGGTCGATATTACAATCTCAGCCCTATCACTTGGTAGTTCCATGATCTGGGGCAAATAAGCTCTCTGAGCTTCAGTTTCAAAATCTATAAAATGGGGATAATAATACGTGCTTAATAGGGTGGTGGTAAATGTTAAAAAAAAATGTGCAAAACTTGAATGCAGCTACATTAATTTTGTGTTGTTCTTAAGTTTAATATTGGAAGATAAACTAGATACAGTGGACTGTGACTAATTTGCTGGTAAGACAAAGTACAAATAAAGCAGCCAAGTTATTGCTTTAAGTTGGCTGTATTTATAAACATCGCAGCTCTTCTAATTGTGATTCATCCATCAAATACCTGTTGTCTATCAGAGGTGACATTCCGAGCAGCACAAAGTTACAAAAGACAGGGTGCTTGCTTACAGTATAACAGGGCCAGGAATGAAATGACCCATGAGTGCGGAAGAGGAGGGGGTATTTCTGGCAACTGGGGCAGCTTTGTCTTGAAATACAGGTGGCTAGAATTTTTATACCTTATCTTCTCTTGATTATCAACATATTGGATGCATACCGCAGAAAATTTGAAAAAGTATAGACAAGTAGAAGGAAAATATTCAAACATAAATCTATTTTGGCATAGTTCTTTCTGGTGTGTTTAACCATGAATTTGTTAAAGAATTGCTGAGATCATATTATATATACAATTTAGTATCCAGTGTTTTCCCATTTACTGTATCATAAACATTCTTTTGTGACATTCAGATCGCTCCTCAAAGCATCATTTAAAATAGTTGCATAATATTTCTGTGTGCTAATAGCAAACAGGTTTGGCTCTTGTGAAAGAGACACAGAATAAGAGTGGGCTCACCAGGGTAGAAATTTGTGTCTCTGTGGTGGCCCTCCAAGCCAGTGGCTCCGAGGCTCAGCTCCTTTATTGTATAGCTCTGCCATCCCCTGGGGTGGCCCTCATCTGCATGATCCAAGCTGTCTCACCACCCCGTTTATGTGAACACAAGAAGGAAGGGACAGCACATAGGGAAGACACACCCCTAATCTTTAAGGACACAACCCAGAATGTAGGCCTATCACTCCTGCTCACATCCCATTGACGAGGCTGGTCATTTGGCTCTAACTAGCTGCAAGGTAGGACGGGAAATGTATTTATTCTAGGTGATTCTCTGCCCTGCTAAAAACCAGTGTTTCTACTTCTTTAGGTTCTCCTTCTGTAGAAGGAAAAGACTGACACTGAGGGTCGACTAGCAGTTTCTGCCACCCTTCGTGTGGCCACATACTGCTTCTAGACACCACATGCTGTTGCTAGAGGTTTTTGCATTTTCTTTTGCTTTAATGATAACTCCTTAACATTTTTGTGTTTACCAAGTGTCAAGTGTTTCACATATTAGTTCATTTAAGCCTCACAGGAATCTTATGGATAATACTATTATCCCTATCTTCAAATGTGGCAAGTGACGTTCAGGAGTTTGCACAAGGCTATATTACTGGTAAGTAGAGTGGCCAGCATTTGAACCTAGACTCCATGTTCTATAACCACCACTTTATGCTTCTCATCTTTGACCATTTACTGATGATTTCCTTGAAAAAGATTTCTAGCAGAGGAATTACTGAGTCAATGGCTATGGGCGTTTTTGAGGCTTTTGATATATCTTTCCCAGTTACTTTAACTTTTTTAATGTTTATTTATTTTTGAGAGAGAGACAGACAGACAGTGAGTGGGGGAGGGGCACCGAGAGAGGGAGACACAGAATCGGAAGCAGGCTCCAGGCTCTGAGCTGCCAGCACAGGGCCTGACGCGGGGCTCGAACGCACAAGCCGCAAGATCATGACCTGAGCTGAAGTTGGACACTAAGTGACTGAGCCGCCCAGGCGCCCCAGAAGTGCATTCTTGAGTAGAGAAATGAGAGCCGATGGAAAACTGTACAATTCATTTCCAGGCAAGTCATTGCTCACGCTTGTTCTTAGGTTGTCTCAAGTAAGTTATCATGCAATCAATCCATGGTCTACACGTGTAGACACCACCTGTGGTATGTAGGGTGGCAGCTCCATGAAACTAACGCTCTTGTCTATAGGATAAAATGGGGGAGATGTCTGAGTGACCTCTTACTGAATTGCCCTAAAGTCTCTTCAAAGGCATTGAGACACTAACTGGAAAAAAATTCTTTCTTTTTTCCTCCTCTTCATTTCTGTCAAATTTAATTTTTTTGTTTTCTTTTCCTGGAACTCTAGTAGCTATCAAGCATGGATTGCTGGGAGCCAAATTGGCCATTTTATCTTCGTCCGTTGCAGAGCTTTGATTTTTCTTTCTAGGGGTAATGCATTTCCACTTAGAGGACAGCTAAGTGAAAATGCACTCCGGAAACAAGATTTGTTCTGTTGGCTTCTTTCAATTTGTCAGAAGGACAAAAATCTCCCCAGCCTCAGTCTGTAATAATGCCCTCAGATTACTTAGCATCATCTTCCACCTGCTTTTCTTATCTGGATTATCTACCACTTGTGGCAGGGAAGAAGAAAATGAACACGTTTAGAATGTAACGTTCTGTATATCCATGTATTGCCAAAGCTAATTGTTTTCAACAAGGTGTCTTATAGCTGATTAAAATGATCAGGGCCTATAAGTATAAAATAAACAATAGTAGAGTTTTACAAGCCTTTTACATAACTCTTTCATGTGCTGACACTGATTTCTAAAACACAAGTCCTGAGTTAAGCCATGATTATCCTTCAAAATAGAAAGATGAATGGCCCATTCATTAAGGAAACTTTTTGAGGTTCCTCCATGCTCTATCCAGTTAGTGAGAGGCATTCCCCCCCACAAAATCCTCATTTGCAGAGGAGGAAACTGAGGCCACTAATCGCTTAAGGATTTTTGCTTTTTCAATCCAACTGGGTATGAGCAATGTTGAATATTCAACACAACTTTTAAGTCTCCTAAATCCCAGCACCATCTTCAAAGCACATAAGGCTTTCCTCTTCAGGCTGGCCATTTGCTCTGACACCGACCTGATGTCTACTGCTTGTATATTTGATGTTAACCATGGATAATGGAAAAGCAGAAAGAGGTTTTTATTGTCTTCACAGAGTAGGTCTAGTAAAAAAAGAAGGATACTATCTCATGCTTGCCCTGGCCATGTAAGTAACATTTTCTTTTCTCTGGGTTCCTCCTCCTCACCTCACCCTCCATCCCTATCCTGGGCAGACCCATGGTGACAATACTATTGCTGGGTAGTTCCAGTTCACTACCATCTGAGAGGTTTCCTGGAGGTCGAAATCTGTGTCTCCCTCTCTCTCTGCCCCTCCCCCCCCCATCATGCTCTTTCTCTCTCAAAAATGAATAAACATTAAAAAAAAGGTGTTATGAAGCTCTCAAAAATTTTTTATGTTTATTTTTGAGAGAGAGAGAGAACAAGCAGGAGAGGGGCAGAGAGAGACACAGAATCTGAAGTGGGCTCCAGGCTCTGAGCTGTCAGCACAGAACCCCACGTGGGGCTTGAACCCATAAACTGTGAGATTATGACCTGAGCCGAAGTTGGATGCTTAACTGACTGAGACACCCAGGTGCCTCTAAGTTCTCAATTTTTAAAAAAGTCATTGAATTGTTTTTGTGTTGTATATGTTTGTTTATATTACATATATACATATATATGTATACATATAATATATGTATACAAATACATACACATCGTATCAACTGTGCTACTGAAAGTCCCAGAAGGTAGTGCAAAATTAAGCGAATTTTGTTGTTGTTTTTTTTTAATTTCATAAAGGAAAACAGATGGAACATGGTGCCAGGCTGAAAGGAGCTTACCATGACAGGTAACTGACAAGCAAGGGTGTTAGAGATAGAATATCAAAATTCCAGAAACATTGTGAATGCCTGATTCAGGGAAATTATACTCCATCTAGAGTAAAACCACCTCTTAGCTACGTTGGTTCTTGACCCAGGGAAGGTTCTTCTTAGGGGACATTTAGAAAAGTGTGAGGGTATTTTTGGTTGCCACAGCAACAGGAAAGGGAGGGTGGGAAATGGGGAAGGGTGGTGGAGAAGGTAGAGGGGTGGGGGAACAAGCAACATTTGGTGTCAGCAATCCGGGATGCCCCACGCCTATAGTTCTCAGGGCAGTTGTTGATGGCTTGTCTCACCGAAATAATAGTAACCTGTCTAGGAGAGACACCAAAAGGGAAGAGGATAGTACTCAAACAGATGCTAACACTGGTCATTTGGAATTCATCAAGTTAAAGATGCTGCCATTGAATTGAGAACTTGCTTAGTGTTTGTTCTACACTCCCCTTGCCTTCAGACACTGGACAGGAAACACACTGAGAGTCTCCTGGGCTTTCTCTGTTTATCTCTCTCCTGTGGTTGCACTGTGATGAGTCACACAGGCTGGACCAGCCTCCCTTACCCCCTTGGCCATGATCACCACCATCATCATCAACCACCTGGAGAGGGAGTAGGTCCTGCAGACAGAGACCGCTCTGCCTTTGAGATCACAAGCTAGTTTTGGAGGCTGGAATTGTATGAAAGTCTGAAGGAGAAGTGTGTTCAAGACCAAAGGCTCTAGGGGCGCCTGGGTGGCTCAGCAGGTTGAGCATCCGACTTCGGCTCAGGTCATGATCTCGAGGTTCGTGAGTTCAGGCCCCCCATTGGGCTCTGTGCTGACAGCTCAGAGCCTGGAGCCTGCTTCTGATTCTGTGTCTGCCACTCTCTCTCTGCCCCTCCCCCACATGCACTCTGTCTCTCTCTGCCTCTCAAAAATGAATAAAACTAAAAAAAAAAAAAAAAAAAAGACCAAAGGCTCTAGAATCAAATCATCTTAGTTGGAATTCCAACTTCACCATTTATTAGTTTTGTGACCCCAGGCAAGTTATTTAACCTAGTTTTCTCCTCTGTAGAATGGGGATAATGATAATAATTATCTTCAGAGTTTTCATAAAGATTAAATGAGACAATGTATATAAAGAGCCCAGCACATAATAAGCATTCACTGAGTGTTTGCTCTTTTTATAAGGGAGGTGAAGAGCTAAATTTGGCTGAAGGGTTAAGAGTGCTCCTGCTGGACCCACACTGTTGAATTAAAAATGTTAGTCCCACAGCTTGTGGCCTTGGGAAACCTACTTAAACTCACCGTACCTCATTTTCCTCATCAGTAAAATGGGGGATTATAATAGTCTCCACTTCAAAGGGCTGGAGTGACTTGATTTTAACCATGTAGATCTCTTAGAACAATGCTTGGCACATAGTAAGCTGTCCAAGAATCTTTGCTATAATTTTAATGGAGTAAGGCAGGCAAGCAATGATAGGAATGAAATAGGGATCTAGATTTTAAAGGACAATTAGTGAGTGCTTTATATAAAATGATGAAAGGGACAAGAGAAGCAATTTTGTTTGAATGCTTAATAAGTACTTATAACTTAACATCAAAGGAGTTGTTTTGAGCATTGAATAAAATAAGATACCCCCATGCCCGCTGTCAGTGGTTGTTTTCTTATCCCAATTTTGCAGCCGAGTCTTACAGAGTTTTACCCAGGGTCTCATGATGAGCGATGGGCCCTTGGCTATATTTGCCTGTAAGCCCCTGTTGTTTTCCTCCTCCTTTCTGTCTCCAGCCACAGAAGGGAGGTGATGCAGGGGGTGTGGGGACATGAGGCATTAATTCAGCTGCAGTTAGAATTGGTACCTGGTTCCCAGGTTAATGCTTTCAAGTTCAAGATACTGCAGTGCCAGCCTCTTGATGACCACCAGATGTCAGTGCTAACAAGGACTTTCTCCCCTTCCTTCTGTTTCTAGAGCTAAGTGCCAGAGTAGACTTAAATCTTCATTTGGCAAGAAGCACCATCAGATATGTCTCTCTAAGAGAAATTTAACCCTGCCATGGAATCCACCTTCAAATTTATCCATGCGTAGAGTGATTTTGGAGGGCTGGGTCAGAGGCACATTTATTAGCGGGGCCCAGAACTGAATTTGGAAAATGGGTAGTGGTTGAACACTTGGATCTTGAAGATAGAAGTCTGAATCATCACTTCCTAAGGAAAAACTTGTATTTCAAAGATAAAAGTTCCTTGAGGGTGGTCAGTTGTGGAAACCAAAAGGCATTTAAAACCTTGAATTCGTGAGTTACTGATTGGCTATTATTCAGCAAAGTCTTTGAAATGTAGCTTTAAACTTTTAAATCATGGAGTGTAATTTATTCAGGATGCAGGCCTATACACATACATACATGATTAGAATAAAAATTTCCTGAACCAATCCAACATGTAGGACACTCTGATATGTTCTATTCTATTCTACTCTATTCTATTATTAAAAAATGCTAGTGGGAATGCAAGCTGGTGCAGCCACTCTGGAAAACAGTATGGAGGTTCCTCAAAAAACTAAAAATAGAACTACCCTACAACCCAGCAATTGCACTACTAGGCATTTATCCAAGGGATACAGGTGTGCTGTTTCGAAGGGACACATGCACCCCCATGTTTATAGCAGCACTATCTACAATAGCCAAGGTATGGAAAGAGCCCAAATGTCCATCAATGGATGAATGGATAAAGAAGATGTGGTATATGTGTGTGTGTGTATATATATATATATATATATATATATATATATACACACACACACACACACACAATGGAGTATTACTTGGCAATCAAAAAGAATGAAATCTTGCCATTTGCAACTGCGTGGATGGAACTGGAGGGTATTATGCTAAGTTAAATTAGTCAGAGAAAGACAAAAACCATATGACTTCACTCATATAAGGACTTTAAGAGACAAAACAGATGAACATAAGGGAAGGGACACAAAAATAATATAAAAACTGGGAGAGGGACAAAACAGAAGAGAGTCATAAATATGGAGAACAAACAGAGGGTTACAGGAGGGCTTGTGGGAGGGTGGATGGGCTAAATGGGTAAGGGGCACTAAGGAATCTACTCCTGAAATCATTGTTGCACTATATGCTAACTTGGATGTAAATTTTAAAAAATAAAAAATAAAATTGGGGTGCCTGGATAGCTTAGTCAGTTAAGCATCTGACTTCGGCTCAAGTCATGATCCCACAGTTTGTGGGTTCGAGCCCCACATCAGGCTCTGTGCTGACAGCTCAGAGCCTGGAGCCTGCTTCAGATTCTGAGTCTCCCTCTCACTCTGCCCTTCCCCTGCTCGCTCTCTTTCTCTCTTTCTCACACACACACACAAATAAATAAACATTAAAAATAATAATAATAAAAAATAAAATTAAAAAAATATGTACATTTTTTGCATTGTTATATTGGCTAGACATCCAAGACAATGTTGAATAAAAGAAGTGAAAATAGGAAAAAAAAAATGCTAGTGGGGGTGGCTGGGTGGCTCAGTTGGATTCTTGATTTTGGCTCAGGTCATGATCTCATAATTTGCGGGTTCAAGCTCTGCATCTGGCTCTGTACTGACAGTATGGGGCCTGCTTGAGATGGTCTCTCTCTGCCCCTCCTGCCCCCTCTTTTTTCCTCTCTCTTTTTCTAAATAAATAAATAAACATTTAAAAAATGCTAGTTGGGACCCACAAAACTTATGACCCATAGTTTGAAAAACAGTGACCTAGGAGATTATCCCACAGTGTGTTTCAGATGAAGTCCTGGGTTTGCAATGCTTGACCAGAATTAATTTCCAGGATTAGAGTATTCTAACGGAGAAAGCCACTGCTTGACCTGGACTCCAACTACAACTACTTTTAAGTTACTTATTCTCTGAAGCTCACCTTTCTTGTATATAAAATGGATGTAATAATGCCACCTCACAGAACTGTTGTGAGCTGCCTGGCACATAGCAGGTTTGAACATATATGCCTTCCCCTTCTGTACTGGAAGGGTTTTATCTTCTACCTGGTTAGAGTCCCTTACTGTTAAAGTAAATGAGGGCATTCTGAAGCGGAAGGGGATTATTGCTAAGAGCACTGATTTAGGACTAGAGTAATCCTGCACGTGGAGTTCAGGCACAATTGCATTCAGAGGCAGAGTGCAGGAAACCTCTCGGAGGTTTGGGGAGAGGAAGACGTGTCCGGTTTACAGTGATGCTTTCACTGGAATTCCTCTCTCTGACCTTCTCCTAGTGCTTATTGCATGCATGTTATTACTCGTTTAATGATTTTCCCTGCTAGGAACTGTGCTTGGCTGGTAAACGGTAGGTGCCCAAAATATTGCTGAATTAATGCAAATTATGGGTCAGACTTCTCATCTGAAGAATTTAGCCAAGAACCCCTGTGAGGTACTGAGGGAGGAGCTAGAAAGACTGAATTTTTAATTTTCAAGGTAATGAATAGTAATCACTAGGATGCTGTGATTTGCTTTATAATGGAGCTACTTAGACAGGTTTGTTTTCTGTTTTGTTGTTGTTGTTGTTTTTCAGTCTGTGAGAGCCTCCTACTTCTGTTACCTGAGGAATAGACCCAGAACATCTGGCATAAGAATCCATACCACCATTGGCATTGCTTTCTTGTGATGTATTTCTATCTCTCCTCCCCATTAGACTGTAAATTCCTTGAATCTGTTTTATGATGATGCCTGTTGTTGTGTGATTACCTGTTCTATGTATGCATGATCATTTACCTTCAAAGCTACCATAGCAACGTAGATGTTGTTATATCTCCATTTTACAGATGACAGGACTGACACACAGAGAGGGTATAACACTTCCTCAAGGTCACACAGTTAGGAAATAGCAGAGCCAGGATTCAAACTCATCCCTGTAAGGCCAGAGCTGGGCACATACCCACAGCACTCATGGCACCTCCCTTCCTCATGGCCTCCACATGCTTGCACTCGATAAATACAAATTGATGGTTGGTTAGTTGGTAGACCCAGGAATTTGTGGTCTGATTCCTTACAGACAAGCGGGAGACTAACTTGTCCAGCTCCGGGTTGGAATAGAGCATTTCAGGATCCTGAGCCTGGTCTGTGGGGGCATTGCTTCGGAGCATAGAGCCTGAGGAATGGTGGTGTGAGAGATGATGCCTTAGGGGGACTAGAAATGGAAAACCAGGAAGCCTTTTGAGGCTAGGTGAGAGGACTAGGCAGAGGGAGAGAAGATGAGAGAGAGAGAGGAAAAGAAAGACAGTGATTACATGCAGTCACGGTGATGAGGTTTTGGGGTGATGGGGTTCAGAGCCGACGGCCAAGAAAGAATTCTTGAAGTCATCTTTGGTGCAAAAAGGTGATTTTATTAAAGCACAGGGACAGGACCCGTGGGCAGAAAGAGCTGCCCTGGGACCATGAGGAGAGACTGGTTACATACTTGAGAGTTGAGGGAGATAAATCCCAGGGGAAGTTTCCAAAGTGAGTTTCATATGCTAAAGAAGACTCACAGGATCCAGGAGGCCTGGCTATTGTCAAACTAAGGTTGTTTTTCCCTCTAGCAAAGCATTAACATTAAGACAGGAGGGAGTTCCTGGAGAAACATTTTACTCTGCCAGCCTCAAGTATTTGTCAGTGGGCTGTAGGTTATAAGGAAATTTAATTTCATTTGCCATTTTCTTCTTGCTTTTGTTCCTCATATCACAATGGAGGGGAAGGTGATGTTGGGGCTCCAGGAAACTGAGTCTATAAGCTTCTGGAGATTAGGCTATTGATAAGATTGACCTTTTCCTTGTAATTTACTAAGATATTGTAAACTGATGGAGACTCACGTCCTGCATGACTATGATCCCTATCAGTTAACCATTTGTTTCCTTTCCTTTGTCTTTGGGCAGCCAGGGGTGCCTGAGGAATATCACACATACTCCATGGAGGTGGGGGGTGGTATGCTAGTTTGTACTTTGCCCTCAGCCTGCCTTATGCTCCCTCATCAAAGGGAGAGCAGAGGATTAAAGAGAAGTAAGACAGGGAGGTGGAGAAACCCTCTGAGCCTCAGGAACAGAGCCCCAGACTCACTCAAAGACACCTGTAGATTCCTGCCTCGATGGGAAGGAGCAGAGACCAATGCTTCTGGCTCTGAGAACAGACTTGTGTTACAACCCAATCCTCTTTGGCCTGACTCCATTCCAGCTATAGAGAGAGCATTTTCACAGACCCATGAAACTTTAGAGCTGGAAAAGACAGCAAAGACCTTGGAGATTATTTGCTGCCATCATGTGGCAAGATTCTCTCTCTCTCTCTCTCTCTCTCTCTCTCTCTCTCCAGATAAAGCCACCCTACACACACTGTATGAAACAAAAGTAATAATAACATCAGTACTAACAGTAGCCAAGGGTGAAAGTAAAAATACTTTACAGTTGCTAAAGCATGGATGCTGACTAATCAGAAGTAAAAACAGCGGTAAATAGCTGGAGTGGCTGTCCTGGTGCACTGATTTTCTGCTGTGTTTCAGCCCCAGAAATTGCAACAGTGTAGTAAGCACACGTATGTGCTGGGCATCAGCTAGGTATTACCTAATTAAATACCCATAAAACTCCATGATGCCGATGATTCTGATGAGGGAGCATGGGGCAAGCTGAAGGCAAAATACAGGCTAACAGCAACCCGCCCCCTCCCCCCTCCCCACCAGGTGGGATATGTGTGATATTCCTTGGATGCTCCTGGCTGCCCAAGAACAGAGGAAAGGAAAGGAAGCAAATGGTTGGCTGATAGAGATCACAGTCATGCAGGACAGGAGTCTCCTTCAGTTTACAGATAACTTAGTAAACTGCAAGAAAAAGGCAATCTTATCCATAGCCTAATCTCCAGAAACCCATAGACTCTGTTTCCTGGAGCCCTAATATCACCCTCATCAAGATGTAAGGGGATTTAAGTGCTTGCCATGGTGATGTGGGAAACAAAGACAAATGAAAAATTAAATTCCCTTACTGCCCACAGCCCATTGACGAGTCCTTGAAAGAGACAGAGTGACTTCCCTCTAGGAGCTCAGCTGCCTTGATGATGACACTTTGCTAGGGGCAAAAGGGAAACTTGGCTTAACATTATCCCAACCTCCAGGATCCCGTAAATCTACTTTAACATATAAAAATTCCTTTGGAAACTTCCATTATCTCAGCTTCCCCAAGATATATGCTGGCAATCATACTCCAAGCTTATGGCCCCCTGATATACATCTGAAGGGTCTCATGACTGAGGCTTTTCTAAGCGGTAATAAATGGTGTTTTCCTAATAGCAGCTAGCCCCTCGAGGTCCTGGAAACCTTGCTTCCAAAATTCCTTAGAGATTTACACTGTCCCTGATCCCCTCCCAACCTGAGGGTATATAATCAGTTACATGTCACAACCCCAGTGCAGCTCTTTCTGCCCATGGGTCCTGTCCCTGTGCTTTAATAAAAATCACCTTTTTGTACCAAAGGCATCTTCAAGAATTCTTTCTTGGTGGTCAGCGCCAGACCCCACCAGCACCCCAAAACCCCACAATACTTCACTAGAGGAGGAGAAGTTAGGCTTAGAGAAGTGACATTACTGTCCCAAGGGCACATGACACTTAGGTGAAGGAGTCTGGTTTGAATTGGCAGGTCATGGTCAGGCTCAACCACTCTGGGGTGGGGTGGGGGCAGGGGTGGGGGGTGGGGGAGGTGGTTTACTGTCTCATAAGCACAGAGCTGGGACAAGGCAGGAACAAGGGGGCATCTGCTTGGAGTCTGAGAGTTTGAGATGAGCGGGTAAGGGAGCCTTTTTTGTTCTTGGAATGACTCCTTGATTTTTTCCAACAAGGGCCTCTGAGAGATGGTATTGCTCTCTTGGTCTCTGATTTCCATTAGCGCAGGAAACACATAGTAAATGGTGACTTCTTTCCTATGTCAAGGTTTTCCTTGATTTTGGTTGGGGTTGGGGGTGGATTAGATTTGAAAAACATTTCCATTATTTATACTTCAAGTCTTCTTTCCACCTCAAGAGGGCTCTTGCCTGAGGGAAATGTCTGGACTTGATCCAGGCCAACCCTGCAGGGGCCAGAAGGCATAAGGTGAGTTCCTTTACAGTGGCAGAGGCCTACAACTCCTCAGCTTTTCTCCAAGTGTGGGTCCTTAGTATTTCTCCCATGGGACCTCAGGGGCCGCTAAAGTGCAGTGAAGAGGTCCAGGGTGACCTGGGAGTGTGACCTGTGTCTCTCATGAGAGAGACAAATGGAGGAAATGAGGAGAAAATGGAAGAAAAACCAAGGCCAGACATAAGGGCCCAAACTAGTTTTCATTTCATAAGTGAATAAATCTCAGAGGGATAAAGACTTCTTCTTAAGTAGAAGTAAAAAAATCAGTCTTTGAAAAGGCAGTGGAAAAATCCATCAAATGATAAAGAACCCCAGTGAAGATTTCCCTGCCCCTGCCTCATTTTTTATAATAATAATAATAATAATAATAATGATTTATTATTATTACATAATATTTTGATGGGAAAAATTGACATGATTTTCTCTTTTGCTTTTCTAAGTATATTTCTGTCACTCCAGCCAAGGGCCCTTGTCTGCCTTAAGAAATTAGGGAAGTTACTGCAGAAAGAAATTGATAGTATTCAGATTCTGATTTCCAAAATAGGGTCTTATTTCAAGGTAATAGACTTGAGAACAGGCACCATGAAGAGAGATTTTCTAAATTCCCTCATTTCCTTCCTCATCTTATCGAGACCAGCGAACAAGGCCAGCGAACAAGACCATAGCATTTTCATTTGGGAGGTTCATGCAGGAAGAGAAGTGGGTGGCAGAAAACCCATCCTTTCCATCCATGGTGTGGCTGGAAAAAGAAGGCAGGCCATGAGGGCAGGTGTTCCATAAGCTGATGAGAACACCATGGGCAGAGAGCTCTGAGCCCCTCCTTCATTGTGCTGGGCTGCTCTGCACCAACAGAAGGTGTGGGCTGCACCTAAGACCTCTCTCATTTCCTGTGTGGTGTGCATGTCAGGTTGAGAGCCATTAGGTCTGATGGGGACCCTACCTTAGTGGGAATTACAGAATTGGGTGAAGAATGTGAAGAGGGGAGAGAATGGGAGGTCTAGAGGACTGCCCTGAAAGATACCAAGCATTTAAATTGAAGGTAGCCGAGTTACCCAAAGGAGACTATTTAGATGGGCAAGCACTAGGATTGTTAATCTGAGAGGACAAAGAAGGATCTCCTGCCTCTGAAACTCCCAGAGGCATCCCACCCCGCCTAGAATAAAATTTACAGTCCTCACATGGGCTGCAAGACCCAACCAGAGGGCTTTTCCTCAGTCCCTCTCTGGCCCCTCCCCTTTGTCCAGCCCTCCTGGCCTCCTGGCTGTTTCTGCCACACAGCTTTGGAGTACACATTGGAGGTCTTTGGAGATCCCCAGTCTTGCTCTCTCACTCCATTCACGTCTTTCCTAAAACAGAGGCTCCTCAGGAAGCCTTCCCTGACCATCCTATTTAAATAGTGGTCCAGTCCCTCTCCAGGCTCTTCCCAGCTTTTTCATTCTTCATAACAGTGATTGCAACTTGACCCAATGTCTCTTTTTTTTTTAAGTTTATTCATTTTGAGAGAGAGAGAGAGAGAGAGAGTGAGTATGTGAGCTGGGGAGGGAGAGAGGGAGAGAGAGATTCCCAAGCAGGCTCAGCACTATCAGCATGGAGCCTAATGTGGGGCTCAAACTCATGAACCACGAGATCATGACCTGAGCTTAAATCAAGCATTTGGAAGCTTAACCAACTGAGTCACCAAGACGCTCCAACTTGACCCTATGTCTTCGTCAGCTTGGGCTACCATAACAAAATACCACAGACTGGGCGGTTTAAACAATAGAGATTTATTTTATCACAGTTCTGGAGCCTGGAAGTCCAAGCTCAGGGTGCCCACATGGTTGGCTCTTTTCCTGGCTTAGACATGGCAGCCTTCTCCCTGTGTCTCCATGGGGCCTTTTCTTGGTGTATGTGCATGGAGAGAAAGGGCCACCAATCCTATCGAATTAAGTCCCTACTCTTATGACCTCATTTAACCTTAATTACCTCCTAAGAGCCCCATCTCCAAATATGTCATATTGGAAGTTAGGGTTTCAACACATGAATTTTGGAGGGTACACTCTCTGAAAAGGGCCACCAATCCTATCGAATTAAGTCCCTACTCTTATGACCTCATTTAACCTTAATTACCTCCTAAGAGCCCCATCTCCAAATATGTCATATTGGAAGTTAGGGTTTCAACACATGAATTTTGGAGGGTACACTCTTTAGTCCATAGTGCATGTTTATTGGACATAGTCCCTCTATGAATGGAGGGACATAGTCCCTCTATGAATGGAGGGACTTTATTTGTACATCCATGTGACTACATTACCCATTACTATGGCTGGTGCTCTATAAATATATGTTAAATAGAGGAAAGAACTTCATTTTCTCTGTGTATTCTAGTGGTACTGTGAATACATGTATTCCCATTATAATAACACCCTAAACTAGCACCATTTATCAAGCATGTGTATATGTCAGTGACTTTACCTTTGTTTCTTTTCTAGCCTTCAACAATCCTAGAAAATAGGATTGATTATTGGGCAAATTGAAGCGTGGAGAGGTTAAGTAACTTGCCCAAGGTCACACAGCTCATAGGCCCAGCCAGGATTAGGACAGTCTGTCAACGCCAAAGTCTGTTTCTTTTTGGACTCTAGACCAGTGGTTCTCAAACTTTGGTGCACAGCAGAACGACCTGGAGGGCTTATTAAGACCGATGGCAGGGCTCGGTCTTAAACCCTCTGAGTTTCTGATTAGGTAGGCCTAGGGTGGGAATCTGAGAATGTGCATTTCTAGTAAGTTCCCAAGGGATGTTGATACTTCTGGTGTGGGGACCACACCTTGGGCATCACTGCTGTAGACATAGAATGCTTCAATTTCCTTTTTTGCTTCAGCTTTCTGAACTGTTTTCTGTCTCTGTGGCCCTTGCTTTCGTCACTGAGTAACGAGTTTCAGGCAAGTGCTGTTTCCACGTAGCCTGGTCTGGAGTGGCCACGAGGAGCCCGGAGAGAGACCTTTGCCACGGGGTGGCAGCAGCACCGCAGGTACAACGTCTGTCCTTGCTGGGGCCAGCTCATTAGCACAGCATCCCCTGGGTTCCCACAGAGCCAGGGCCTGACCGCCTCTCTGGTTCCCCTTGGCAGGGAGGCAGAGGATGGAAGGGGGCCTAGCAGAAGGGGAGGTCACTGGCACACAGAGGGGCAGTTTTGTTCTCTGAGAGACTCAGGAGGAAGCTGGGTGGTCTCCTCAGAGTGTCAAATTGTGCCATGCACAAAACCGCCATGCAGTGCGGTGCTCCCGGGAGCCCAGCCTAACAAAAGCCCTCGGAGGAGACTGGCAGGGCTGCTGGTCCGCCCGGGTGCAGAGGCCCCGGCCCCTCCGTGAGGAGGCCCGCGGGTTTCTCATGATGCTGGTTTCCAGGGGCGACAGCCCCCCTCCCAGAAGATGTAGGTCTGCGGCCTCCTGGCCTCCTGGCCTCCGTCCTGCCCACAGATGGAGCTGGGAAACACTCCCCCCTTCTGCAGCGTCACCCCCACTCTCTTCCTCCTTCACTGAGCCGGTTTTGTTCTAAACATCTTAAGAATCTTTCTAAGTGCCAGAAACCGTGCTGGGGGTTTTCTATTATCATCTGTTTCATTTTCCTTACATCCTCATGAAGACAGTATTCTTATATTCATTGAGGATGAGGAAGCTGAAGGTTAATCTCTCGTGCGTCAAGTTTAGTTGACCCCAGAAGCCCGCTGTGACACCTCTGCCAACGTGTAGAAACCTGATACCAACATTGCTTTGAAGACTGCAGGTTTCATCCAGTCCCCCACATGTACAGATGAGGGCGCTGGACGATCAGGTCAAGGAACCACAGGTGGTTAAAAGCAAGTGAGAGACTAAACCTCCTTTTCCCCTAAGTCTGCTTTCCACTTGACCTGTCCAGTGAAGCTGTTCTAGAACTGCCATTACCACGAAGTCAATAGATTACGTTCCAGGGTTGACGAAGACGATCCTGGGACCCTGGGGAAACTGCTCGAGGATTCAGGTGTAACAAGTGTGGATTCAGCCCAGTGCTGCGGACAAGTTTAGGTTCAACCACCACTCTGAAGCTGAAGGCCTTTGGGTTTTAGGACACGCGCAGCTAGTTTTAGTCTATTTGTGTTAGTTTTCTAATTCCCACGTGGACTTTCTCCAGTTTGTTTTCTACCTCTTTGGCAAATAGCTCATCATCAGCTTAAATGAAACAATGCTTCACAGAGGCCCTGTGGTGCCAAGGCAGTGGGATTTGGTGACAGAATCTTTAAGTGCTAAGTTCTCCCCAGGGCAGACTCATCATCAGTTCCTTTAGTGGCTTAGCTGACTTCCTGGATGGTCTTTATTTTCTCCTGCAGTGTCTGTAAACTCCAGGCTGGCTGCCTTCAGGCCTTCTTAGGATCCCCTGAACCTGCAGAGTTGAAAAAGTCATCTGACACCATCTTCTCTGAGACTCACTGCTGTCTTTAACATGCGCATATGCAATTATTGGGAAACAGTTTATGATTTTTAGGGGCATATTTTGTCCTTCTGCAGTATCAGTTGGGCCCTGCTTTTCATATGCTTCAGCCTGGGTTTAAAGAAGGGCTTTTGTAGGAATGGTGCCCATCCACGGATGGGGAAGTTCCCTGAAAAAACCTTTGAGAAATGCCTCATTCCCAAGTTTACAATGACTGCAAAGTGATGGCCTTTGAATAGCTCAATATGAAAAAAATATGGGCGCTTTCCTAAAAGGAGCACCCCAAATGAAAAAAATGTGTTCACCAGTGGAAAACAGTATGTGGATGCCAAATTTTTCAGCCCTGTAATGGATTACAGAAAATATTTTGTTTGGGGGGGGGGGCGGTGGTCAGGAGGAAGGATTGAGAAAAAGAAAGGAGAGAAAAAAGGAATGAGAAGAAAAGAAAAACAGATGTGAATCTTAAAATATTTCAAGCATGGATAGCTGAAATACTGTTTAATTTATTTAAGACTATTCTGTGAAGTCTAAAAGGTGATTGATCAGGCTTTTAAAATGCAACCACAAGATTTACAATCACGTAATGAGTGATAATGTCCCCAAAGCAAATAAATAGTGGGAAATATCCCAGGTCTGGACTGCCTTTTAAAGCGTGTTGTTTGTAGAGAGAAATTAAAGTTAGGATGATTATTTTTAGTAATCACACAAACTTTTATCTGTAGTATCACTTAATTGAGGCAAACGTAAACTGTCTTGAATTCTTCATTTCATTTGTATGTAGGGTTATTAGATTCACAAATAAAATTACAGGTTACCCCATGCAATATTTGTGATGTACCCACACTAAAACATTGTTATTTAATACTTATACTAAGACATTGTTACTTATCTGAAATTCAAATTTAACTGGGCGTCTTTTATTTTATCCGACCACCCTACTTGTGTGTGCAGATTCAGTAAACGTGACTTTCCAAATTGAAGATTGAGACAAAGAGTTCTGTGGTCACGATGAGGAAAGATCAGCTGGAAAATGTTACCATCACGCTTTCCGAGTTCCTTTCTGTGCCTGGGAAGCATAAGTGACGGAAAAGGAAGATGAGAATTCAGAACAGGATGGCAAAAAAGGCGTTGGGAGGGGAGAGAGGCAGGACACACGGAGACCAAAAGAATACCCAGAAAGGAAGGGGTTCCTGGGGGAGAGGCTATTGGAGAAGCAGAAAGACTAGAGCGAAAACAGAAATGGGGGCATTGAAAACTTTTAAACAGCTGGATGACTTTCTTATACTTATCCTCCCTCTGCTCTGTGGACCTTGGAATTCCTTAGGTGCTTATCCAAGCAAGTTCTAAGAGGAAGTTCAGTCCTTACCCCCCACCCCCCGCCGTCCCGCAAAGAGCTCTGGGCTCCCCCTGTTGGCTGTCTTGGGTATCGCTCCCCCAGCCCCGGCCTCTTATAACCCAGAGATTTCTCATCTCCCACTTTCTCTCTTAACAAGCTCCCCATCAGCTTCCTTCGCTCTTCCTGCCTTGCTCTTTTTCCGTCGGTTTATTTATTCATTCGGAGCCTGCTTTCGACGTGACACCTCCCAACTGTTCTGGCGCCCGGGAACAGGCCACACAGAGCTGGTCATTGTTGCCCCAGCTCAGGGGACCACCCGGGTGGGAGCTGAGGCTGCGAGCCCGCGGCGGAGGCCGGATGATTGACAGCAGCCTCGGGTCAAGTGCCCAGAGGCGGCCCGGAAAGAGGGCTCCCGGCCCCCACCCCCCCTCTTCCTCCACACCTCCCCCCCCTCCCCACCGCCCCTCAGGACGCTCCTCACTCGGCTCCCAAGGAAATGAACCCTTCCTCTAAGCTCCCTTCAGACCCACGCAATTAGCAGCACGAAAATCCCTGTTTTCGACGTGGTGCCTATGAATAAAGACAACAAAAAAGGATTTTACTTGGAGAGTGAGACTTTTTTAACTTGGGAAAGGGAATCCTGCTTGGGGCAAGACAGTGGTGGTGAAAGGATAAATAGGAGAAAGGGAACACAAAGACACCCCCCCACCCCCACCCCCGGCCCAGCTTCTCAAAGCGTAGGATTTAAAAACTTTGTTAGAAATGTATTTACTTATCAGGAACATTTTTAAGAAGTTCACCTGAAAAATGTTCAGTTATATTGTGAACAGATCTGTGATGACCACGCCTAACGATCTATGTTTTCCTTCCCCATCATCTTCTGCATCCCCACCCCACCGCGCCCCCCAAAACAGGCCATACAGTCACACCTTGACCGAGCTGCTATGTCTCCACAGACCTCCCACAGGAGGATGACTAGCTTCTCAGGCTTGCACTCTGGAAAGGGTGCAAAATCCAGCTTAGACTGCAGAAGTGAGAAAAAGCCTGGTGATTGCAGGAGGAAGCATTTCCTAGTATTGGATTGATCTTTTGTGGCACTTCCCTGAATGCTTCTGTGCCCAGAATGTCCTCACACATGTCCAGATATGGGTCCCCTCAAGGTGGCCAGCGCTGGTTTGGTTCCCTTGGGCTGTGAACCTCCCCAATTAGCTATTTGAATACCACAGATACCTTGAAATAAGTTAGGTTGTATTATTGATCAAACGCTGATTTGTAAATTTTTTGGTCAAAAGAGGCTTCAGAGAAACAGATGGAAATTAAAGTTTCTACCCCAGAAAAAAGAAAATGCACAAAGCCTTCCCTACAATTTCAAGGGCCATGCAAACCCACTGAGGTCTTCACATGGAAACCCATGACCTAAGGGTTTCCAGACCCTACTTAAGAGCCTCTCCTCTGACTGTTACCTACAGGTAGAGGGTCACATTTAAGAGTCTCCAGACACAACCTCAACCTGGGCATTCCATAATACTGTCTGCCAATTTTTTTTTTTTTATTAAAAAGCCCGAGGGGGAAAAAGCAGTAGTCCACAAGTTGTTCTTTATGAAAAGAAGGGTTTACTAGCACGGGGGCTGCTTCTGAAACATCCCTTGAGATCTTATTCAGCTCTTTTCACAAATGGCAGCAGTAATCACATAGATAAATCTACCTAATTTGAAGGCCAGGCAGGAAATTACTTTTTGGGGAGAATCAACGGTGGCATTACACTTTTCTAATCCCCACGTGGAAATGATTCAATTTCTCTGAGAAATTTATGTGGACAAGTAAGGGCGGGCTGTTACTGCAAAGTGCTTCCCTCACCAAGCCTAGTTCTAGGACTTGGGCGGGAGAGCAGGCGTCCTTCCTCATTGTCTTGTGACTGGCTCCCCCAGCTGGTCCTCCCAAGCTTTTGCCTAGTAAAAATCTACAGAGATCTGGAGGGGATCCCTTCCCGGCATTGCCCTGAGACTACTGCAATACTTCCACGAATGGGAACTTTATGGGAATAACAACAACATACAAAATTATAATGTAAAACTATTTTTTTTTCTTTATTGAAAATACATCTACAAAGTAATGCTTCTCAGTCCACACGGGGTGCATGTTATATGCAGAGCCTGTGATGGGCTGGCGAGAGGATCATCCTAGAGGATTTACTTTCCATAAGAAATGGTTAGTATTAAAAAAAAAAAGATCACACGGCATAACAGAATTAATTTGACATGATTAATTTTTGCTCTACTGGTGTCGTGAGACGACAGCCACATACATTAACTTTCAGAGTGTATCTCCCAAATAAGGCCTCGGCATTAAATGGTTATTCCACCACAGCCTAACGTTAACTTTTGTACACACGTGATGCTCACAATCTCTAGAAAAAATGTCTCTAACTGTATATCAGAGGGTGTATGTCTAGATATCCAGTCTGTTAGCATAATTAAACCCATTCTTCACCATTTTCGGTCAGAGACTCAAACACAGCTGGTATTGTCTGACAGTTCCCACTTCATGTCTTTGACTGAATGAATACTCCTTAGGGGGTAAAAAATTAATCTCCTCTAAACCTGGGAGCTGCCTCGCCTGAAACTAATGCCCCTGCTGTTTTTTTCTTGGAACCCCATTGACCGTGTCTTTATACTGATTCATCTTCTACCATTTCTCTCAGGGACACAAACAAAATAAAACCAAACCCCACTCCGGCCGAAGGGTTTGAATGACTTGGTAAGTGGAATTCTTACACAAAGAAATATCTTGTTGCTCTTATTCTAAGAACTTCTGATTATAGGCAAAAACTTTTTTCAAATAAGAGACCACCCACCCAGCTCACGGACCTCTATTAGAGAGAGAGCTCATTCATTTGACTTCTTTATATATAAGAAGTGACCTCATATTTTCATATGCGGACCTCCTTGGGGGATGATTTTGAACTGAAGAGACAAAGTGTTTCAGGTTAAAAAAAAAAAAAAAGAACCTCTCCTTTTAAATTCTTCCTTAAAGATCATCTATAAATCTTGGTGTCTCAAAATCCCCTGTGTAACGTCAACCATGCTCCGTTCTTTCCTACCTGGCCCTTTAGTGTTCCGTAGTAAGACTATGAGCATGCCTGCTAGTTGCTAGTCTTACATTTTACTTCCTAAAAGTCCATAGTCAGTTGAGGAGTGGTGGGAGACATCCTGCCCAGAGAAGTCCCTTCGGTTTGGGAAGAATAGGAAAGAAGGGCCTATTTCCCGTACTGAGAAGGACCGAGCAGAGTTTCGTGAATAATTCCGCTCCCGAAATGGCCTCCAGCCTGGTGACTTGCATGACTGATATTCGGCCACAGGACCTGGTTAAACCGCACAGCCATCCGTCCCCTACTTAGAAATGTTCATTCCTAGTAAACGTCCTTTCTGAAAGTCCCATGGTCCATGGAATCATACCTGCTTGGGACAGGATGTTCCAAGGGAAAATAGAGGGGAGGCTCTTCGTGATGTCACAGGATGTTTGGGCTAGAAGAGACCATAAAGGCATCTGGGGAACTCATTTGATTTTACGGATGAGAACACTGAGGCCTAGAGAGGAGATGTAACGTGCCCATGGCCACATGGAAATTTCACTTTTATGTGCCTCCTCACAGGTGCATTAGGTGAGTATTCATATTGTCTTGCTATTAATAAAATCAAAACACAAATCGGCAGAGAAAGGGGAACAAACCCTTCTACTGTCCCATTTGATAACCGATTGTGGTTTATCAAGTTGTTTTGTTTTGATACTAAAACTGAATTGTATTCTGAAGGATTTTTAAACTTTGCAGGTTGATTTAAAAGCATGTTTTAGCCTACTATTTGTTTGACTCTCTACCTTATAAAAGAACCACATTTACAGTTTTGTATGTGCCACATAAACTTGTAAGATCTGATCCGACTCGCAAAATCCTCCCTTGTTTTTGGATGAATACTTCCCAATCCTATCAGTGTATTACGCAGGACAAGGGAGGTAAGGGGCTTACTGGACAGAATGAGTTGTAACGAGATGGAAACATTTTACAATGGTTTGCAAACACCTGCTGCTCAAGAAAGCATTTTGTGTGTTAGTCTACATCTTGGTTTCACTGTCCATGGGTTTCTCACTTTCGCTTTCCTGGGCAATCAGCTGATAGGGTTTCTTCATTTCATTCTCTTCGATGACCGAGTTACCCATTTCTACGTCTCGGTTCTTCAGTTCGTGTCTTGACAAGTGCTCCACAATGCCGGCTCCAAGAGAATCTCCCAGCACGTTGGTGGTGGTGCGTAGGCGGTCCCTGGGGGTGTGGGTGTGGGGGAGGAAAAACGGGGCTCCTGTGAACATCATGTGATCTCAGCTCATATTGTGAACCGGCTGCTAAGTCTTTAGAGGCATCTTTTTAAAATTCTGCTTGGTGTATCCACCAATTGCAACATCACATAATACACATAATATTTATAATAGTAGTTACTAAAAGTTATAAGGATATATAGATTACCAATCTTCAGTTACTAGTTCCAGTCCTAACAGTGGGTAATGACCCTTCCCTTTCTCCTTTTATTTAAAATTTCTCGTTGCCTCTCTTTCCTACAATTCACCTTCCTTTATATCCGCAGTTCTCAAAGTGTGATCCAGAGACCCCTGGGGGTGCCTGTGGTCAAAACTATTTTATTTTATTTTTTAATGTTTATTTATTTTTGAGAGAGACAGAGAGAGAGGAGAGCACGAACAGGGAGGGGCAGAGAGAGAGAGGGGAACAGAGGATCCGAAAACAGGCTCTGCGCTGACAGCAGTGAGCCCGATTTGGGGCTCGAACTCACCCACCATGAAATCATGACCTGAGCCCACCCAGATGCTTAACCAACTGAGCCACCCAGGTGCCCCAAAACTATTTTCGTGATAATGCTAGATGTTATTTGCCCTTTTTTGTTCTCATTTTTTCATGAAAGCCTAGTGGGGTTTTGTAAAGACTACAACATAACACAAAAGATACCACAACAGATTCAATGCAGAAGCAGTTAGGAGACCCCAGCTGTCTTGCATTAAGCCAGACACTAAGGAGATTTCCAAAAATAAAATAAAAGGGTATCATTCTTTTCCCAAAATTTTTAGTTTGGTAAATGACATTTTTTTGCAAAAATATTATTTATGTTAGGATGTAATGAATTTATTATTATAACCTTTAAATGAATTTAGCACTTAAAAATGTCTGTTTTCGGGGCGCCTGGGGGGCTCAGTCAGTTAAGCATCCAACTTCAGCTCAGGTCATGATCTCATGGTCTATGACTTCAAGCCCCGAGTCACGCTCTGTGCGGACAGCTCAGGGCCTGGAGGCTGCTTTGGATTCTATGTCTCCCTCTCTCTCCGCCCCTCCTCCGCTAGCACTCTGTCTCTCTCTCAAAAATAAAATAAAAGCATAAAAAAATTAAAAAACTGTCTGTTTTCCTAATATGATAAATATTGATAGAATCCATATAGATAAAAACTTTTGGGGTCCTCAGTAGTTTTTAAGTATAAAGGGGTCCTGAGGCTAAAAGCTTTGAGAATCACAGTTTTACACTATAAAAGTCCTCAAGGAGTTGAGTGCCAACCGTGGGCCCAACAGTGGGCTGAATGCTTTCTGTGCATCATTGCAGTTAATCCTCGAAACCCCAGGGGGTGGTGGAGGCATTATCATCTCCATTTTACAGAGGTGGAAACTGGGGTGGCTGGTGAGGTTGCCCAATGTCACACCGGGCTGGGATGCAAACACAGATCCAAGTGACTGTGGGACTCATGCTCTCAACTGCCTACCCTGCTCCCACCTATCGTGCCTTGAGCACACCCGTCAGCTCCTCGTGACCCTTCTAGTGAAGACAACATACAGTTGACTCCAGCATCTACTGTGTCCTTCTAGGCATTCGCTTTGGGCAGCCTGTGAAAAGATGTTTTTGCAACGGAAAGGGAATTTATGAGAGAAAAGAGGCAGATATGTCAGCTGGAAGGGTGAGGGGAACATGGGAGAGGGCTGGGCCCCCCAAATTAGGGTCTGAGGGGATGGGGGGTGCCTTTTTCCCAGAGCCAAAAGTCATTTCTGCTTCACTAGTTCTCCCACTGCACGGCTGCCCCTCTCCCCGCTGGGTTCGGACGTGCACATCTGTGCTGCATTACGCCATTGGAATGGGAAGCACAAGGAAAAGGGCCTGAGCCAGTGTGTGGGGCCTGTAGTTCTGTTCTCACCACCACGGGGACGTGTTGTGCAATTCAGAAAATGCCTTGCTGATTTATGTCGGCTTTCAGACAGCCGGTTTCCCAATCGCCGGATGGCTTTATGGAGTGAGAAGTGTAGTTGCCAGATGTGCCCCCTGGGCTGATAAGGGAGCGAGAGCGCTTGGCGTCTGGGGCTTGGCCTCCAGATAAGGGCAGGGACCAGGCGGTGAGGACAATTCAATTACACGCCAAGCTGCCCCTGCTCTTGGAGCCCTTTTGGCGGGAGTGCCCAGCTGCCAGGTTCCTTAGGAAGACAGAGGGAGTCCCTGCAACAGCAAGCCGGGAGGCAGCCAGAGCATACTCACAGAAACCAGTCCACGGCGATGATGAGCGTGATGTCGTCGGTGGGCAGGCCCACGGATGTCAGCACGATGACCATGGTGACCAGTCCCGCCTGAGGAATCCCAGCTGCCCCGATACTGGCGGCTGTGGCTGTGATGCTGTTAAAAGAATTCCCCAAACGTAAAACATTTGTACACATCTCCCCAAATGATAGGCCCCGGAAAAACCATGCACAGCGGCGATGTCTGACTTGCCAAGTTAACAGAAGAGGACGTGCTTTAGAAACCTTTAGATGAGAGTGTAAAAAACCCGCGGAGCTAACAATAACGTTAACCAGTATTTATGAAGAGGTTCTTTTTTTTTAAATTTTATTTTATTTTTAACGTTTATTTATTTTTGAGATAGAGAGAGACAGAGCATGAACGGGGAGGGTCAGAGAGAGAGGGAGTCACAGAATCTGAAGCAGGCTCCAGGCTCCGAGCTGTCAGCACAGAGCCCAACGCGGGGCTTGAACTCACAGACGGTGAGATCATGACCTGAGCCGAAGTCGGACGCTTAACCGACCGAGCCACCCAGGCGCCCCAACTACAGCCATTTTTAAATGAAGAAATTGGTAGCTATGTACTTTTGCACATACCTGAAAATATTTTCCAAGGTCTAAAAGACTGCATAGTTACAATAACAATTTGTTTCCAATAATTCTGTCCAAGTAGAGGATTGTAAAGTTACTGAACTTGTAAGGTTAATGTGGTCAGAAAAACAAATCAAAGTTATTAATGCAAAAGCAAATGATTTATGAACAAAGTTCTATATGACTATAAATATTTTTTATGGAGGCAGTGTAGACCTGATTTGTAAGGCATACAACCTGTCTAGGACTCTGTTAAATACCTATTTGATTCAGGCTGATGTGACACTGTGGAAAATGTTTTATAAATAGTAAAGTATTACCTAGATATAAAGTGGAATTAATGAAGCAGTATGTCTGTGGAGGAGACTATATGGTTCCCTCATATTGTCCCTCTTCTGTGGTACTAGAATATTTAGTTGGTAAATGGCTGTTCAGAATGAAGACTACGTTTCCCAGCCTCCCTTGGAGCTTAAGTTCTGGCCAATGAAATATGGATGAAAGTGACCAAGTACCTTGCACGCTATGCCCTTCTCCTCTTCCCAGTGGCTAAGACTTGGAGGTGGTGATAAGCCATCCTGGACCACTTGGATGAGGGTGACACCCCAGAGACGATGGAAACGACACCCCAGTGCCTTACACTGTAAAACACTACCAGCCTTGAGGGCTTTGTGGAACAGAGCTGTTCCACATGAGGAAAAAATGCAGTTCTGTCTTGAAGTCACTCTTATTGTTATTATTTTTTTACTCTGCCACATGCAACTGAACCTTTGTTTATAACTCAGGGATTTTCAACCAGTATACCAGAGTATGCCCAAGAATAGGTTGTGGTGAGCTGAGATACTGACCTCCCAGTCCCAGTGTGGTCAGACTGTGCTCAGGCCTCCCAGAACCCCCAGGACACTCACTTCTGGCCATGATCGGCCTCATTTTTTAATCGTCACGCATCCTACGACTATTATTATTTTCCAGTAACTCAAAACATATATATGGAGTCTAACATAACTTATTTCCAAATAGACATATGTGTGCACACACACAAAAGGTGGGGGAATTGAGAGACTGAAAACAGACTAAAATGACATGAAAACCAAATGCAAGCCATAGATATGGATTATATTGTGGTCTAGGGGAAAAAGCTACACAAGATATTTTTGGGGCAACTGGGGAAATTTGGATACTGGTATTGGATAGTGGGTATTCCGGAAGTATTTTAAAGATTCCTACTATTGTGGTTATGTAGAAAATGACTCTTATTCTCAGGAGATCTATGTTGGACTCTGTATATGTGAAATGTAATGAAGGCAGAGAAAGAGGCAAAAAGCAGTAAAATGTTAATCGTTGGATTTGGGTCGATGTCTGTCATCATTTTATTTCAACTTTCCCATTTGTAAGATAGTTTTTATAATGAAAAGTGAAAAAAACTATTTTGATATCCAAAACAAATTGCTGATGATAATTCACACACGCACGCACGCGCACACACACACACACACACACACACACACACTCTGAAGAGGAGGGTCTGATCTGGATTGTGAGTCTCTCTTGCAGTCACTTACTGGTCTGTTGTGCATAACTGACTGTCAATGAGTAAAAATGGGGGATTACAATCACATATGCACGTGGATATGCATGGGCTAGTGCCAGAAGAATATAAAAGAAATTAGCAAGCCACAGTGGTTGCCTCTGGAGAAGGAAACTAAAAAATTAGGGGAAGGTGTGGAAAGGAAAATTACCTTTCACCAGATACCTCAAATGTAATAGTTAAAAAATAGTCCACGGAAATAAAATTCTCAATCTATTTGTCCATGTGGCCTCTCCTCTATTTTATAGTGCCTAAAAATTAACCCAAGAGAAAATGTTAATCCAGTTTTTCAAGTGTATTTTTTTTAATACTGTCAGTAAAAGCTAACACATTTTAATGCTATTTAAAACTGGAGTATAATCTAACATTTTTAAAAAAGAAATATCCATGCTATGTATTCTGTAGATTTTATAAGAGTTAGATGTTTTATCGATGGTACATTGATAAATAAATCAATCCAGTGGCAAGCAGTATGCATGGTATGATTCCATTAATTACGAAAAAGTGTGTGTGTGTGTGTGTGTGTGTGTGTGTCTAGGCACTAGAAATGGTTTTTGTACCCCAAACATTAACAGTGGTCACCTATGGAAAGATGGGGGGGTGATAGTGGCAGGTAAGTTACACTTCTTACTATCTACATTTCTATATTATTAGAATTTCATTATTAATAAATGTGTACATCTGTAATTTAAAAAAACTAATAAAAATATCTAAATATCAAAAGTAAAGCTATTGCCACAAATCCCAACCTCCGGTTTATGTATGATCTGCTTTCCAACAAGTTTCTTTATCCAATCCCTGATCACCGTCTCATCATGTAGAGTCATTCTTAAGCAAATGTTGTGTAGAACTTTCCTCATACCTGATTGTAATAATCTGTCCAAAGTTCAGCTCAAAGTTGTTAACTTGAGCGATGAAAATGGCAGCCAAAGCCTCATAGAGTGCAGTCCCATCCATGTTAATGGTTGCCCCCACTGGGAGCACAAATCTGGTGACTCGTTTGTCCACACCATTGTTCTCTTCCAAGCACTTGAAGGTGATGGGTAGGGTAGCAGAACTGAGAATGGTAAAAAAAAAAAAAAAAAAAAAAAAAAAGGTGTGTCAGCTGATCGTCCAGATGGTTTAGACCATGACCCTGTGTTTGGTACTTTGGACAGAGTTCCTTCCTCTCCCATGTCCTAATTTAAAGGGAACTAAGTCAGCACTTGTATAAATAGGGGATTAGGGTTAGCAACAGTGTGGGTCCCCTCACTGGGTTATTTGCAGCTCTCCTGCTCCTGGGTTCTTCTGTGAGGCATCACTTGTGATTATCCCCTATCCTCATGGCCTGTGCCGAGTGACTCTGCCATCTTTCCCTCAGGCAAAGGTCAACTGGAAGAGAGAGATGACAGTGGGCAGGAAGGGAATAGCTGATATGTTTGTCTCCCCAAAGGAGAGCCAACCATTCCCTCAATCCCAACTAGGTCTGATTAGCACCTGAGTGAAAAGGCCAATTCATATATTCATATGCCTGGAAGTGTAAAACCCAGAACCGCACCCCCTCCCCCCCCCCCCCCGCCCTCCAGGGTTCTGGATTAAAGTTAAGTTTGAGCTACACTTCTTGATAGGAATAAGCCACACATATATCCATACATACCTGGACGAGGTTCCTAGAGCTGTGATGAGTGCCTGCAGCAACCCTCCAATAAAAACCCAAGGGTTTTTCCGAGTTACCAAGAAGTAGAGGAGGGGCAGGACAATGACTGCGTGAATGAGCAGGCCGACGATGACCGTCACCGTGTACATGGCAAGCTGCCCCCCAATCACTCCCATGTCTTCCATCTCAACAATTTTCCCTGCAATCAGGAAGAGGATGCCCAGAGGGGCGTACCTATGTAGAAGCAACATACGCACAGTCGGAAGCCTGATCTCCAATGAGCTATTCCAAAGAAACTACCACGTGACAAGAAAACGTGAGGGTTATTTCCACGCTTTTTGTGCCCAGGAGACTATTAGAACTTGCAGAAACTGTGAACTTCTTTTCTTTAAAATTTATTTATTTATTTTTGAGAGAGAGAGAGAGAGAGAAAGGGGGGGAGACATGGCATGAGTGGGGGAGAGGCAGAGAGAGAGACAGGGAGACATAGAATCAAAAGCAGGCTCCAGGCTCTGAGCTGTCAGCACGGAGCTGGATGTGGGGCTCCAACTCACGGACCAGGAGATCAGGACCTGAGCTGAAATCGGATGCTCAAATGACTGAGCCACCCAGGCGTCCCTTTTCTTTTCTTTTTTAAATATAAATTTAAATATAAATAGCGCATAATCAGGCTTTCCTCTCAGAATTTCGCTAGGCCACAATTTTTTTTTTCTCCTTAGCCTATGATAAAAGACAGGTACAGAGGTTTTGTGGGGTTTTTATTGTTTTTTGTTTTTTGTTTTTTTTCTCCCCTCTTTTTCTAGATCATTCTCCTTTCACCTCATCTGAGTCACTTTTGTGGTCCTCAGATGCCACCCAACTCCCCCTGCCTTTTGTTCTCTTTCTAAGAGAACACCTCACCCTGCACAGCCAGAATCCACTGAACCAATATCCAGACTTTGGGAGGGTTTCCCACATCAGAGCCTGGGTTCCAACTTAAAGCAAGACACACAATGCCATTTCAGTGTTTTAGATTTGCAGTCATCTCTCTTAATCGAAGTCCGTTTTTATTACTTTTTCCCCATATTACATACCACTTACACTATCACTCAGTATTAGTCTTCAAATCAGCTTTTAAATAAATTTACTGAGTAAATTTCATGTTATAGTGGCAATGGAAAACTAGTACCATTTCCCACAGATCGAAGGCAACCATATAATCAATCCAAAGCTATTCAAATTAACAATGTGCATGCAGGTACCGCCACGATCAGGTTACAGATGTTCTAGTTAAGTAATTGTCACCCACCCGCTGCTACTGACATTTGTGATCTTCCCCTGTAGCCTGGCAAGAATGAACAAACGAGACACAAAACAACTTGTATGTATAGCAACCCCTGTTGCATCAAGATCCCTCTGCCCTGCTTTCAACTCCCTTTGATGTATGCAGTGAACTCCGCCCAAACTCACGTTACCAAAAACAGAGGGGCCAATCACCCTGAAGGAGAAGGGTCTGCTGGGAACTGTGGAGGTCTTATTTCAAGTTGAAAAATACAATGCTTCTTTTAAACGTCCTTTAAAAACACAGGCCAGGAAATTATAAGAGTACCTGTTTTCAGAAATGTAATAACTCAAGGCTGAATGTGCAGGCAAATGTACAGCTAGAAAAGCTACATGTGAGGTTCATTCAGCAGCCTTGAATGGGCTTCTTTCATAAAAGAGGTGAAAGGTGGAGGCATTTTCATAATATGAAGATAAATGTCCACTTTCAGCTCTGCCAGGATTTCAAAGGAGGGGCCCCAGGATTTCAATCAAGGGCTCCTGTGGAGACCACATTCTGATCAGTCTTCGTGCCCAAGTTCACATCCACCTCGTACAAGCTCCTGAAAAATGGATTTCTCTGGGCTTTGGAGGCAATAAAGACAAAGGATATTTTTAATCATGTTGGCGAGGGCTTTTCTTAGAAATGGATGCCTCCATCCCTCCAGTGCCAAGAAGGAGTCTGGATTAAAAATAAAAGCCAAAGGGAAAGTAACCCCTACATGAGGCCTAAACCAATCAAACGGTTCTCTCCCAGCTGGCGAGAATTTACTTTCCAAGGTCAATGTTCCTTTGCAGATTTAGTGTTTTCATTTGTACCCTACTCTCAACTTTATTTGAAGGAAGTTTTGTTATAAACTGTGGATTGGCATTCTATAATGCTTCCCATGAGTCCTTCAGGCGGTCCACCAAATTGCCATTTGATGTCTCTTTCTTAGGGCTGAAACGGAGGAGAGGCAATCTCACTTTTTCTGAAGGTCAAGGGGCCTCTGTGTTTGCTTTTCCCTCCACTGGGAATGCTCTTCCCCTGGCACTTTGAATGGCTAGCTTCTCCTAGTCAGTCAGATCTTAGCAACAAAGTCACCTCCTCAGAGGCCTTTGTGCACCATCCAAACCATCCAAGGCAAATTTTATGCTTCTTCCCCAGTTGCCTTTTATCATATCAGATCACACAAAAGAAAATCTGCTGTTTTATTTATTTTTTCACAGTATTTGTTACTAAAGCACATGGTGGATTTGTGTGTTTATTTTCTATGTCCCTTAAAAGAATACAAGCTCTAGGACATCCTCGTCTGTTTTCTTCATTGCTATGTCCAGAGTACCTGGCATTATATGCTTGGCATATAGTAGACACTTAATGAACATATATTGAATAGATATAGACTAAATAGATATAAAATGAAGGAATGAAGAATGGGATCCCATCAGCACCGGACTGAAGAAGTAGACACCTTTCAAAAACAAGGAAGCAAACTTATTAAGAGAGGCTTGCAGACAGGTTCAAGGCCACTACAGGCCCAGAAAATCATTGATTTTCTTGTGTTTACCCACGTGGAATTGTTGCAATTGGCTATCCTGCCTGGTGGCATCTTCCTCAGTACAGAACACATGTTGATGGTAATAAGCATCTGGATACAGCATATGTAGCCAATGGAAATACGTACCACATTATCACTGCTACCAATCTCATGATGGCTTCGTTAAGAGAATCAAAGAACTCTCTCAGGGCTTGTCCCTGCTCTTTCATGTTTCCAATCACAAATCCAAAGCACATGGAGAAGACAACTAGTCCAAGGGCATTGACCCCATTCACAGACCCTGGAACTGGGACCAGCTCCTCTGTGATCCTTGTAAGAGTCTCCATGGCCTCCGACACATTGTTTATCACGGCGCTCACGAGTGTTTCATTGGACTGGATGGGCACTTTAAAGCTTCTCTTCTCATAGTTGGTTTTAAACTTTAAAAGAAAAGGCACAACAGGGATTAAAGGTGATTTTTGTTTTCTGTTTTTAACTTTTCTGTTGTCCAAATTTTCTATAATCATATACAATACCTTGCATTCAGAGAATAGTGTTATAGAAGGTATCTATCATCTATCCATCTAATCTGTGACGAACCCCTACCAGTTCCTCAGCACAGACAGACACACACGCACTCAAATATAAAGCATATCTTAACAGGAAGGAGGTATCTGGCTGAAGACGTTGAAGTAGGGTTTTTTTTTTTTTTTGAAACCCTAATAAAATGACTATAATGGGCTTTTAAGAACTATAAATCCAAACATTCACAATAGTCCCTTTACTGTCTATAGGATCATGCTATGAGATCATGGACAAATCACTGAACATCCTTCAGCTCATGTTCTGCAGCTGTGAAACAGAAAGAACTATGGTGGTTCTACCTCACAGGGTTGTTGTGATCAAATTAAGCAGAATATATGAGAACATCTTGTAAATTTTAAAGTACTACACTACTATTGGCTAATGGTGCTCAATAACAAAACCCTTTAGGGACTAGACTTAGCTGGGGATTTCATTGAATAGTAAAATTTTTAAATGCCATATGCACCCCAATGTTTATAGCAGCATTATTTACAATAGCCAAATTATAAAAGCAGCCCATGTGACTGTTTACTGATGAACGGATAAAGAAGATGCGGGGTACATATATACAATGGAATATTACTCAACCATAAAAAGAATGAAATCTTGCTATTTGCAACAACATGGATGGAGCTAGAGGGTATAATGCTAGGTGACATAAGTCAGTCAGAGAAAGACAAATACCATATGATTTTATTCATATGTGGAATTTAAGAAACAAAATAAATGAACAAAGGGAAAAGAGAGAGAGAGAAACCAAGAGACAGACTCTTAACTATGGAGAACAAACTGATGGTTACCAGAGGGGAGGTAGGTGGGAGGATGGATTAAATAGGTGATGGGAATTAAAGAGAGAATTTATCATGATGAGCATTGAATAATGTATAGAATTGTTGAATCACTATATTGTATACCTGAAACTAATAAACACTGTATGTTAACTAAACTGGAATTAATTTAAAAACTTAACAAAATTTAAAACAATTTAAAAATTCCCCAACAAAGGTCTTCTAGGCACTTTTGATAATATTATTCTTAAGAATAGATGTTTCATTAATAGCTGAGGATGACACCCTAACTCTCAGGTCAACAAAGGAATTTCTCTTCGTATTCAAGATATGGTGTTTTCCCAATAGCTTCTGCGTAGATGCCCCAGACAGAAGATGTGAGCATATGATTGTGACCATATAAAACAATTAAGCCCATCCATCTATGATTTTAATGAGAGCAGAATTCCTGGCCTTTGTATTGATGGTAGTCAAGGATCAGGGAGAGTAATAATGTATGGATGTTGACTGGTTCTCACAGCTGTACATGAAGTGCTGGGTCATTTCTCTACCAAGAGTGAATGGGACACTTTTTTGTCCAGTAGGAAACCACTATTCTCAAACAAGGACAGCCAGCTGTCAATACTGTGGACACATCTCTGAACAACCAGTGATACTGCTTGTAATTCTAAGTAACAAAGAAACTGGCCCTTTTTGGTGTCCTATTCCCGTCAACTCTCAAATCTCTATTTCATCAGGATGCTTATGCATTTTATGGATTGTGTAGGGTAGATTTCCAATCCTGGTTAGCCTTTCCTAAGCCTCCAACTCTTTCCCCTTAGACACAGTTTGTAGCCTACAGAAATAGCAACCTCGTTTGCATTCTGGCCTAAGACAAATAGATCTGGGAAGATACTTTTGCTTCCCTTTCAAAATCCTGTAAATGCAATCCCAAACCAAATACAATAAATCTGCTTAAGTCTGCACTTTTCCTGGTGCTGCTAGAAATCAGCATTTTTGATGTTGTCCAGTGCCAGCTGACTAACTGGAATAGTCAGCCCCATGGTGCTGGGGTTGGCTTGTTGGATTGAAAGGGGTTTATTATTTATGGTTATTGTTGGTTTTGAATACAGAAAGTTCGATTTGGGCTTCTTAAACTTTTTTTTAAAGAAAGGATTCTGTTTGAATCTTGCAGCGTGTGCACACATTACCTATTAAAAATAGTCAACAAAAATTTTAAAAAGTGGGGGGACAAAGGGTGACTTGTATGTGTAAAATTTAGTCCTCCACGAGGCTGGGGTTTTATTTTGTTTGTTTTACAGATAGGGTTAGGGAATTACAACTAGGGTCAAGTAACACCATCTGGAGAAATGTTTTGGAACTATTATTTAACCCAGAATGTCTAAGTGTTTTCCTTTTAATGTTTTGGGCCACAAAGCTTTTTTTTATTCAGGTGAAGTTAGAATGAACTTTAATCCCTAGCAGCAAAGTATATTTGTATCCACAACACAGACAGCCAAGAACTGTTTGGATATGGGCGAAAAGGAAAAGAAACTGGACCTCACTATAGCCTCCAGGGAGGTGTCTCAAACCTTTGCAGGAAGCAGAATGTAGGAGCAGAAAGAGGATAGAATTTGGAGTCAGCACAGTAGGTTTGGATTCTGGATCTACCATTTATTACTTTTAAGATCTTGTGCCTATTAGACAATCCTGAATTATCATAGACGAGTTTCCTCATCAATGAAATGAAGACAATGATACCCATCATATTCATGTGAGGACTGAATATAACATTAGTGCTTGGCACATAGAATCCATAAGGCTCTTAGGAGACTTTAAAAAAAACAACCCATTCACTTTTTACATTAAACCCAGAAACTTGAATAATCTCTCTAATGTTTAAAGCAAATTGTAAATGTATCTTCTACTAGAATTTGTTTGCTTGGTGGGCTTTTGTGTGTGGAATGTGGGGACAAGAAGAGGGAGGGAGTCTCCTGATTGGCCTTTTTAACAATTAACAGAGACTCGATGAGCTATTCGTATGCGACACATTTAGTACCTGGTAACTAATAAGCCTTTAGTACAGGGTAAGACCTCCCCACACCCTACAAATCCCCCAGAAAACCCTAGTGCTTTCCATCTGGTTGGCAAAAGAGTGTTTCTTACTGCAGAGAAATGGAAAAAAAATAAAACAAAATGGTTAAGGAGGTCCCACTCTGTTTGGTATGCCAAAGAGGAATTTCAAAAGCGAATTAGTGGCTATAGAGTGTTTACCTGTTTAAAGCAGGCTTCCACCAGATTTGGAGGGAACATATTCCTGCAAAGAAAATAATGGTCACTTGAAAAAGTTCTCAAATAATAAGTTTGTTTCTTAAACACTTTTTCATTGTGTCTAAGGTAAAGATTGTATTGAACTAAGTAGCATATGGGAAAAAAAGAAAGGTGTTGGTGGATTTTATGTCTTGTAATGGGACATATGGTCATCCTTAAGTGGGGCCCATGTAGTTCATATTTTCCAGGGAAATCTCAAATTCAACTCCTCTGTCCTTTTGTCAGACAATGGGATTTTTCACTTCATCATTGTATCTTCAAATCCCGCTCCCAGGAAGAACCAAAGTGAGAATGGAAACAGCTTTGGCTACACATGTTCTGGTAAACTGAGGTATTATTGAATAGTGGCCATTTTGGTTTTGTGCCATGTGTCCAGGGACTGAATGTTCTGAATCATATGCCATGGCCAGACTGTGGAATTTTGTTCTCTACAGAGTCCTCCCAAAGGCCCTCTGGGGGATGGGATATTTACTTTGAATTACTGGAGCTTCTGAGGCTCCTTGGTAGCCAACAGGGAGACGGCCCACAAAACTTAAACTTGTGGTACATGTGGCAAAGTTTGTCACTTTCTCAGAGCAGTGTTTGAGTTCATGGTAGAGTTCAAGGGACAACAATCTAGCTGGAGAGTCTCTAACCAGCTGTGTGACCTTGGCCAAGTCACTGCACCTATTCAGGTTTTAGTTGATTTATCTGTTGAGGAGGAGACTGGATTAAACTGTCATTAGGACTCCAAGGTTGAAGACTGTGGGAGGAGACATGGCCCAGGCAGTTGCAGAGCCCGAGATCCCAGCAGTTGTGTGCTATCAAAGTCATATTTTAAGGTTAAAAACTCTAGTCCCTTTCTTCTTACTGCCTAGACCATCCTATTTGCTTTTCCTTCCTATCTATGCTCTGTGAGTCTGTTTTTATAAATCTTGATAGAAATGTGGGTTCGGGAGATTTCAGGAAAAATGCTCAAGCCAAGTGACTGGGTGGGGATAGGTTAGTCATACACAGGCCTACCAGTGGGGCGGGCAAGGAGAGGCAGAAACACACAGCATTCAGATGGATCAACCAGAATTGGGATGACAAGATCCCAATTCTTTAAACAAGGAGTAGAAATTATACAGAAAGAGAATATAATAAAATACTCCTAACCTACCTAATGGTAAAGTTCGTGAAAAAATGGTGAAAAGCCTTAATTAATTTTCTGAACTGAATAAAATCATAGCTATCAGGTAACAACTTGGTATAAAATAATGTTATATAGGGTGGCTTCTTACCTTCAGATATTTGTGATTAACTCCTAAAAAGGGCTTTTAAGAAGAGGATCTATGGGGCTGGGTTGTTCTCTCAAACAGATGGTACAAAGTCATTCATGGTAGAAATTCAGAAATGCTGCTGAAGAGAGCCTTTGTTGCTCAAATCTCTGCTAAATCTACCTGACACAGAGCCATCCCTTGAGATGGCATGTGAAATCAAGTGCCTAGGAAGACTTTCTTTCAGATGATCAACGGGCGACCCTTTGGGATAGGCAGCTAGGATTGGCAAACCAGTCGCTTTGTAAGAAAGTTGTATAGTAGGGAGGAAAGGGCCAGGTTTGGGGAGGATAGGTTGGGAAGGCTACATGGTGGAGGAATGCCAAGCAGGTGGGAAATATAGAGGCCTGTGCTGGGGTATCTTCCATTTGTCTTTCTAGACCCACTGTCCATCCTGCTCTGTACTCTGGGAGTCTGGCCCCTTGGGTTGTAGCACGTGGGCTCTCTTGCCTTCCGGCTTCCTTTTGGGTTTGTACAGTGGGATGTGCCAACAGATGACAGGGTAGTGGGACATGGAAGTGGATATGCACATTCTTCAGCTCTCTCTTTGACAGGTTGGGCAGCAGTGCTATCCCTCTAAATTAGAGCTATTATTCTTGTCACAGAGCCTTTTCCCAAGACCACAGCTCTTCCTGAATTCCTTTCTTTGCCCCTCAGAGCTGGGGTAGCAACAAAACACCTTCCTATTGCCTTCAGTCCCCTGGTGCCTTACCACCCCTTGTAGGCTCCCTTAACCCTGTCTGTACCTTTGCAAAGCCCTCTCAGGGATCCTTTTGAATATGCAATGTGCTTCCAGCCAGGATCTGACTGATGCAAGCGAAGGTGTGTAGAGAGAACAAACAGGAAGGTGTCAGGATCAAACCTTGGTTTACTTCACAGTTCTGTGTGAGATGACTCTGCCATCAAGTCCCTTTCAAGAATCAGATAAGACTCATTTGCAATCGGTGTATGGTTTGTATACAAAACAATGCCAAAGAAGCCACCCTTTAATCTTTTCTTGCTGCTCTGCCAAATCCTTTCTTCATAAATGGTATAAAAGGAAAACCTTAGAACAAGTATGACCAGATGATCTTTAAAGTCCCTTCTGGACAGAAATTGTTGTGTATAATGTATGATGATACAGATGACAAATTCTAAATTAGAAGAGTCCAATCCACAGGCTATACTTGAACACAAGCTAACCTTAAACAGCAAAACTGGAAAAAAGTAGGGTAAGGCTTATTAATATTCCAAGGTAAGCAGCACAGCTGAAAGGAGAACCGAGTGATCAGAGAACAGAGTGATCAGTGATCAGTGAATCCTCAAAACAGGGCACTCAAAATCTATATCCTCTCACTGTTCTTCTCACCTCTTTCCCATTAGATCAGAAAATAAAAATTTACTTTAATTTCTATTAGAAAGAAGTAAAGATGTGACCTTCATTGCAAAGCCCAGCAAGGCTGGTTCAGTTAGACACCTGTTTTGTGGTTTGATTAGCTCCCCCAAATGAGGGGTTGGGTGGTCAAAACATACCCAAAGGATGGGCTTGCAAGGACGTACCTGATCAGGTCCAGGAAGGCGTCTGCAGCTGTCACTTGTACAATTTTGCCTTCTCTGTGCATATTTTCCTTTGTGCCTTTCCCGGGGTGGATGATGATGACAATGATTATGCCAATCACCACGGCAATGATGGTCGTAGTCATGTAATAGACTACAGCTCGCATTCCCATCTTCCCTGACGCCTTACTATCTAGGGCCGCCATTCCTGGTGAAGGCAAACAGAAGGAGATTTTCAGGAAGTCAGTCCAAGGAATTCTCCAGTGGAGGGTAACGGGAACAGTATTTCCTTCTACAACCCCCTGCCCTCATTCCACCCGGCAATGGGATTTTACATAAGTTATGAGAACTTGGCATCATTTTTAGTCAAGGCATCATAAAAGGTGAAAAAAAAAAGCGCCATAGAATAGCTAGTCATCAGCTGTGTCAGCAAACACCTGATCACATGGCTCAAGAGTTGATTTCACATGGCTCTCTAATAATATGAAAGGGACATTAAATTGTCTCCTACGTTATTACTGGATGGGGAGGCTATGAGTGTACATAGCGAGTAGCGTGTGTGTATCTGTAGATGAAGAGTTACTTAGAACAATTTTCTGGCAGGATAACTTGAGCATATTTCAACTCACTGTGGTGTCTCGCAAGGATTAACTGGCACTAAATATTCTTCCAAGAATTATTATTTTATATAAGTACTTGGGAGCTCTTTTTTGATGTCTTTATGCAAAATTGAAGCCATTATTCTGATCACCTACTAACTTAGCTTCAACTTGCATTTAAATTAGACATTATGTTATAAAGCCAAAGTTCTCAAACAGTTTTTCTGTGGTTTCATTTCATTTCATCTCATCAAAATTACAAAAAAAAATTTTTTTTTTATTTTGGTAGGGTTCTTCTCATGTTTCCACCTCATCCCCTGGGCATGGAGTACCTCATCTCATGTTAAACATCTTCACCCCCTTGTTTTCAGGACATTCTTCAAAGTCTACCTCAGGCGAGATGTTATCCTAGGTAAAAAAGGAGGCGTGACTTTCAAGATTTCCCTTACTACTCTAGCAAATGGAACACATCTTAATGCCTCTTGGATGGAAAAAAATTGGAAATGATACAAACCCCTCAGAAGATTAGATTATAATAATATGAGCTCTTCTGTTTCATTAGTTATTTCCCCACTTTTCCTCTTTCTTTCCCCTCCTGAATCGCACTAAAACTCTAAAATCCAATTATAGTACAATCCAATTATAATGAATTGGGCCTATTTTCTTTACTATTTAAAATTGTGTTTTTATAAATTGTACTAAAAGGTTATACTGTATCCCAATGATCAGTATCAGATTCTAATAGTGGTTCAATCTTTAGGTAGTGACCCTGTTCATACCAACATATTTAGAGTAAGGTTAAGTATTGGAAAAAATAGTATCAACAGTTGCCAGATAACTGGCTGGGTTTGCCCAAAAAAACATGATAGAGTGGTAATGAGCTGATGTGGGAACTGAGGCCAGAGCTTTCAATTTATAATTTCATTTGTATTTGAACCCTGTCGTTCATAATAAACACTTATTATCATGCTTATGATACGTTCTTATTTTTAACAACAACCTGTAACACAGATTTAAAAACACTTAAGTGACTGTCTCAGGTCTTAGTTAACAACAAATAAAATGGAGTGGGAACTTGAACTTTGCTTTTATGTAAATAATCTTCCTGTACTTTCTGCCTCTGAGAAAACCACTTGCAGCTCCCACAAACAGCAAGGCCAACTTTGGCTTTAATGCATGAATTTAACTTCTCCTCCCCATGCATTTCAAGACACCCAGGGCTGAGTGTCCATTTATTGAGATGAGGCCACTTCAACACTTTCGCCAACCTTCAAAATGGGCCAATCTGTTCTCAAAGTGTCCCGTCCCACCATTTTCATCCTCAGGTCTGAATCACATCTCAAATATTTTGGCTTCCTGTGCCTGAAATAATTTCTCTCAGAAGGGGCCTGCTCTCTTGCCCATTATAGCCTGAGCTTGTCACCACTGAAGCCTGAAATTCTTCTGCAGCAAGTGGTGTGGGCACAATAGGCCGGATATCTCTGCTAGGGGGTACCAGGCAGCGGTATTTTCTTCCTCTGAGATGCTTTCTTTCCCTCTTGCCTTCTATTCTGTAGTGCTGTTCCGTTCTCATGCCAACGCTTCTCTGACGTTCCTGCCCACTATTCCCGACCTATAGCTATTCAGAGAGAGCGCTAAGTGGTCAAGGCAGAGCACTGGAAACCAAAGTGGCAAACAAAGGAGGGGGCTTAAATCTCCCTCCCTCCCACCATGGAGTAGGGGTTGAAGTTATCCCGGAATCCACAGCTACAAGGCTATCAACTCAAAGAAATGAGTATTATTTATAGGATTTTTTTTTTAATTTAAAAATGAAAACCAATGTAAAAGTATTTTCTCCATACTTTTAAATTCGGAAATAGCTGAAGACAACCACCAAGGCGTTTTTTTAGCAGTGAGCCCAGAAGGAGAATCCACAGTCAAATGAGAGGCCTCACCCACCTCTGTATATTGGCCCTTTTCCTTTGAAAGAGGATAAAGCAGCAGCTGCTATTATTTCAGCCAAGGAAAGAGGGTTGTGTATGTGTTGGGGTGAGGGGAGTGTCTTCATTAGCCAATTCTCCAGGTAGGTCCTTTCCGAAAAGGGGGCCTGGCCTTCCCACCTCTGCCCCTGGTCCTCCATCTCCTCCTCACCACCCACCAGCCCTGACCATTCCCCTTCCCCTGAGACAGGCTTGTAAAGCTAAAGGGGACTGGGGACAAGGCCACACGCCGTCAGGAGGGCAAAAGCAGGACGGATGTGGACAGTGTGCCACACGCAGGGAATAGCCCCGATACTGGTGGAACCAGGAAAATGGAGGACGAGCTCTGGAAGACAAAACCCAATATGGGCAGTGTCACTCTTTCTCTCCCTTACCCAAACTCTGTGACCATCTCTGTTCCCCAGCCTCCTGAAATCTGAGACAAAGCTCTACATCAGAGACTATACACACATGTCAGATCATCTGGGGGCAAGGGTAAAGTACTAAATCACTTTGTAGAAAAGGAAACTCTGGCAGGAAGTGCCCTACATGTTTGGAAAGAGAAAGTTTTAACTGAACCTTGTCACTTCAAAATATGTGGAAGTAAAAGGCACCAGGGCAAGGGAGACAGGAGGTCACTCGGGTATGTAGGTACTGATGGGACTGTGTTACAACAACTATGCGTTTGTCTAAACATACATTTGAGAAACACATTCCTGAGCAAGTAGTAAAGATACTGATCTCAACTGGTCTCTTTTTCTTCATTAGAGCTGGGTTTAGCAAAACCAGACCCATTCAAGACATCTTTACATCTTTATTATGAATGGCAATTCTGCCATCAGAATTGAGACCTTCTTGAAACCCAAGAAATACTATATCGTACAATTGCTACAAGCACCATGACTGGTCTTCTTATGATAAAGACGTGTTTGTTATGTTTATATGCTTTATATATTTTGAATTAACTTTGGTGCTAATTCACTAACTTACTCACAAAACCCCACCCCCAATCAATGGCAGATATTCATCTAATTTCATATCAACTCTATGTTGTAGATGTCGTTGATATCATTCCGAAGGTAAAGATACAGGAGGTCAGAGAAGTTAAGTAACTTGTCCAGTGTTGCATAGCTAGTAAATGGCAGTAGCAGAATTCGAACCCACACTCCCAAGGGATCACTCTTTCCACTATACCTCTCTTCTTATGGACAAGCTAGGAGTCACCCACATTTCGTTTGCTTGTTATCCATGCTAGCTTTCTCTAACTCTCTTGCATCTGGGTTCAATGTTGAGATGAGCCAACTGGCTGGAGGAAAATTCTGTGGAGGTAGGTAACTGTGGAGACACTCTGGCACGTTACTCGGCATTCCCTACCTTAAGAGGAAGTGGGTGACACTGGTCACGGAAGGACTAGCTAGAGAATTAATCAATTAGTACACATTTCTCACCATTCCTAGAAAAGCAGCCAAGAGCATGTTCTAATGGAATGTAAAGGGTCATGGATACTTGCTGGCTGTGGGTATGTGAATCTTATTTTCCTTTCTAAAAACCAACCCATCAAGAATCAGCCATCAAGATAGCAATCCATTGATCATTTCTGCCTATTACATGTTCACCAACGAGGTAAGCATCTAAAAGGGATCAAACGAGGGGCTCCTGGGTGGCTCAGTCAGTTGGGGGTCCTACTCTTGATTTCAGCTCTGGTTGTGATATCACGGTTCAGTTCGTGAGTTTGAGCCCCGCACTGCACTCTGCACTGACGGCTCAGGGCCTGCTTGGGATTCTCTCTCACCTCTCTCTCTGCCCCTCCTCCTGCTCAAGCTCTCTCTCAAAATAAATAAATGAACACTTAAAAAAATAAAAGAGATCAAATAAGATGTTTTTTAGAATGTAGAAGATTAAGACTTTGCTTCAGATACCTGAGTATTTTAGGCAGCAGTCACTTTGAACAGAGAGGAAGGAAGAAAAGAGTTTCTTAGCAAATAGGTAAATACGCATTTACCTCTTTGTTTATAAAGACAGTCTTTTGGTAATCAGTTAACATTAACAAACATGCACCAAATTCATGGTTTTGGGGGATGGAGGGGGGAGGGAGTGTTTCATAAATATGTATGTAGAACTCTATACGTCTATGTTGTAAATTAGATTTCTTTTGGTATATTATTTGGTATGACTTCTTGGATAAATGAAGTATGTATAAAGCCAAGTATAAAGGATAACATATAAATAATGTCAATTCTCAAGGCTCTATTATTTGCATGGATTTTATTCTCCCATCTGCTAAAAATCTGTGTCTTATCCATTCATGTGTCTTTTTATACTGCCCCCAATAACTCCTGTCTCTGCTTTTAAAAACTGAAATTTAAGGAAGAAGACTTCTGTGATGAATTGTCTTACTACTCATTCTCATGGTGTTTCATTGTTCTTCCAGGGCTGCTGGATCAGGCCCAGAAAGAACGGAAGAGGCGGGGGATGGTAAGTGCTGATTCAGGAATATTGTCTGTTTCAGTTTTTATTTTATTTTAGATGCACTCCTTCTCCACAGTGGGCTTCTCAAATACTCATCTAATGAAAGCCGCCTGTTCTCCATCCTCCTAGAATTTCAAAATGGGCACACTTACAACAAGGAAACCAAGGATGAGCTCCAGCATGTACCATAGTCATTAGACTAAAGGTGATGAATTGTTAATAAGAAAGTTAAATTCTAAGAGCACAATATACTTCATATTTATAGATTGAAAAATGATCTCTTGTGTCATAAAGCAGCCACCCACCACTGGAGCAGGGGCACGCTGGAACCCTCTGAAAGGAGAGTGAGCAAAAGGGTCCAAAAGCTCAGAGGAAAGGCAGGGGGAGGTTGGTGGGGGTGGGGAGTAAGGATAAAGTAAATCACTTTAAATCTAAAACTATGTTACATTTTTCTTCCCTAAAGTATTTCCTTCTGGCCCCTTTACAGACTAGTTTGTTGAAAAAAAAAAGTAAAGTTCTATGATTCTATAGGTTCTGGGACAAAAGAATCTTTAAAAGAATCTTTAAAGAATCTTTAAAAAGTAAAAAGTTAAAAGTAAAGTTCTATGATTCTACAGGTTCTGGGACAAAGAATCTTTAAAAGAATCTTTAAAAAGTCTTTTTTTTTTTTTTCCAATAAAAGGTTAGAAAAGGTTGGTAATGATTGTATCACAATTTTTGAATCACAACCAGTAAGTAACTAAACAATAGTTCAAACTGCTTAAGGCCAACCTCAGGTATTTTGGAAACATATTCTTTTTTAAAAAAAATTATAGCTCAGTGATTAAGAGTTTAGGCTTTCACGTGAGAAGACCTGGATTTCACTTCTGGCTCTGGTAGCATATGACCTCTGTAAGCCTCTGTAAGCCTCAGTTTCCTCAACTGTAGTATGGGAATAACAAAAGCTCCCTTACTGGATTTTCATTGGCATTAAAGGGACTTCCATATTGAAAGCACTTAGCATAGTGCCTGGCACATAGTAAGGACTCAACAAATGTTAGCTGCTATTATTAATTAAGCTTATAAGTAATAAGCAATCTATTCCCTAAGTATTATTTGCCCTCTCTAAGTCTCTATTTCATCTAGACAAGAAGCAAATAATATTTGTAAAATTTGCAAGCTTAGGGAAAACTTATATAAAGAATCCAGACAAAGCAGCTTCTTGATAAATGCTAGTTATGATCATTATGTGTCTTTCTCTACAAGAATTTTAGTACCAAGAAGGCAGAACCATCTGTTTTATTCACTGATGTAGCCTCAGTGCCTAGAACAGTGCCTGCATCGGAAGGTATCCCATAAATACTCGAATAATCATTCTTATCACCGTTATTGTTGTTATTCTGGGTAGCGGCCACACACATTTTTTTTTTTTTAACATTTAGGTTAGGTTACTGTGACTTACAAGTACTAAAGTTGCTTTTTGTTTAAAATACTCTGCAATTCTGATTCATCAGTTTTAGTTTCTCTTCCCCCAACTAATCCAAAATAGTGAGGTTCATTCTATCTTGAAGAGGGAGAGACAGATCTGGTGGGGAAAGAGTGGCTGAGTGTTACCTGGGAGCTTCATTTCCAGAACTGGGGGGTCATTCACAGCAAGGTGTCCCTGGGATAGTCAGGAAGGTGGAAGGCTGGCACACCTCTACTATTCACTACCAGGAGCACCCTTCCTCTTTCCCTTCCTCTCCCACTCCTATATAATTTTCCATCTTTTACTAACATGATGCAGTCTTGCAGATGAGCCTAGATAAGTAACTGCTGAAGTCCTATCTGTCCACATGTTAACAGAACAACGAGTGAATAAGTGAAAACATAAACATAGAAAAGGGAACGGAAGAGAGAGATGGGGTCTGACAAGTGCTAATGATGCAGGTCATGAAATCAATTCAGTGGGTTATGACTAGTATTTTTTTCCAATAGTGAAAGAGGACAGAATAGAAAATATTAAAGGTGTCGCCTGTGATAAAGTTAAGTATTATTTTGTGGATCTTTTTTCAGCTGTGTGTGTGTGTGTGTGTGTGTGGCCAGGTCCCAATATAAAATTCATTTGTATCTTTTCTTCCTGTTTTTTTGAAGGGGGCACCCAAATAGGAATAGATTTGTATTTTATTTGTAGGTTCTAGTAAAAAAAAAAAAAAAAAGTAGCTTCCAAACATTGGTAGATGCCCCCATTCAGTTAATAGTAGACGTTTAAAAAAGGAGTCAGGACTCCATCATTGTCATCTTCACTTCCTATGACCTTGGGCTGCCCACAGCACCCAAAAATGTATGTCATCTTGCTAGTGGAGACGAAGGAGACAAGGGTGCTGATCTCTAACATACGGTCAGTTGAAATGAACAGAAATTCTGCAGACGTTGTTAAGAAGGGGACATTTTTGAGAAGAGATTTAGCTTCATGCAACTTTGAGCAAAGAGGCATTTACTTTCATCGGTGATTCTTAGTGAAGAAGAGTCAAACCACCTCTATAAGCAGCTGAGAACAATTTTGTGAAATTCACAGTCAAGTAAATCACAAGTATCTTCCCAGGGGTTTCCACCTTGGCCAAAGTTTCCTTCCCATGTAGCTGTTCATAATATCACAAAACTTCATATTTCATTCACCTATAATACCACTTCATTTTATGAGGTTATATTGCATGAGAATGACAATGAAGCTTCTTTACAAATTTATTGCTTGTGATGGCATATAATTTGTCAGGCAAATTGATTTTTAATTCGACCCTTAAAACTGTCAACGAAAGTCTTTCTTCGAGTTCTACAGTTTACTAGTAAAATGAAGTGTGGAAAGGCAAAAGGGAAATGTTCTATTCTGAAAGATGGGTAAAGAGTAAACTCAAAGGAACAGACAATATTATTTAGTGGAAGAAAAAGTCACACAAATCACCTTTTATCCCCAGTCTTCTAGGACAAAGCAGCCATCCCTTTCCTCTGGCTATAGTCATCCTCTGAAAATGAACTTTCAAACGGGGAAGCAGTGAGGGGAAATTGAGACCCAGCTTTCACTGCTGCTACCTCCAATATCAAAGGCCTTCCAGTGGCCTCCTTGACCTCTGGTTGGGAATACTTCTCCTGGATTACCAGCTGGTGAGGTCCTCTGAGTGGTCAAGGTTGCTCTTCTCTACACTAGTCTTAACCATCCATCAGACTCTCATTACAGCCTAGCACAGCCCTGTGATCATTCCAGTGACACGGTCTGCCGGGGAACCTGCCATGGGGACTTCCTCTCTCTCTCAGCAAGGTTTCAAGAAAACCTCTGAAGAGCCAGCTCTGAGATTCACTTCTCACAGGCCCACAAGCTGCCGGCACAAGACCCACTGAGAGGTGATTTAGATACCCATTTACCCTTCACATTAGCCCATCCTTTGCTCACGATATTGGAATGTGCTGCACAATATGCTTTTCTGAAGAGGAACCAGGGAGTAATTCATCTTCTTTATGTGTGCTAAGCAGAGCAAGAGGGAGAGGCGAGCAGGACCCATGATGAGCTGGGGAGTAGTGATTAGTAACAGCTGACAGCCTCAGACCAAGACCCTTTCTTTGGTTACCTCATTGTAACAGCCGAGCACAAAGGAATGATTGTCTTCTCGCCAAGATTTAGAAACCCAGGACCACAGAAAATAGCAGCTAAAAGAAAAAGCGTGGGTTGGGCAATGGAGACAAGGGGCTGATCAGACCAACTCCTGGTTATACCTGTGAAGCTTGGCTTTGAAAAGAAACCTCTATCATGTACCAAGATGTGCCAACATGCAGTCAGCCATCAACAGCACCCACCAGGGCCACCTATGTGACCAGGGAAAGTAGGTGACTTCCCTCACAGTAGAAAGAGTGTGTGGAGAGCAGCAAATTACTTCAGCTTAATGACAGGAAGTTCTTTGAGGGCCAGAGCTCCAGCCCCTTCTGCCTTTTCCCCAAAAGAATCATGATTTACAACCAATCACTAGATGAGTAGCTTGCAATTTCCAAAGCAGCCTCTTTACTTTGAATTACTGGCTGTGGAAAAGACCTTTATGTCCTGTGTCCCATGCGACTTTCTTCGGAAGATGATGGTCAAGACAGCATGTTTCCCTGCTGGCAGAATGCTGAGTGGGACTAAATTCCACAACTGGGCCAGACTTGTTCAAAGTTAATCAAAAGGCATCTCAAGCTGACTGCAGAACATGTCAGACTCAAGGGGTTCCCTTTCTTCCCACGGAAGGCCTGTCCCTCACAGAAGAAAAGGAATTGAAAGCCGCATGGAAATTGAAAGCAACATGTGGACATTAAAAACCAGTTCGACCTGGCCCAGCTTCCCAGAACAGTTGAGGCAGGAGTGTGTCTCCACCCGCTGAAATGAGGTTGGGAAGCAGCAGAGATTCCTGGGGCCAAAGGAGCCATACCCACGGTTGCAACTCGACATCCATCCCATTCCTTGCCATCAAAAGACTCTGGAATCATCACCACTCTGAGAACTTGGAAATGGACCGAGGTTAAGTTTGTTTATTGAAACTGAAATGAACATATTCTAAAAAGATACATTTCTTATATATAAAAAAAGAAATAATTAAGAATAAAATGTGTTCACTTTAGCTATTCTCGAAATTAAATCTAGGATGTAGGACCTTATATACTATATACAAGAATAAATTTTCAAAAATTTCAGTCCATGTTCTGGCCAGTTAAAAGAATGTGACAGTTAAGTCTTTGGGGACAGAGCTGGGGTTGAACAGAGAAGGAAGAGAAAATTATGGAGACAAGGGGTTGAGAGAATGACAGGAGAGAAGACAGAAAGACGAGAAGGGAGACCACCAAGCAGAGAAGCATGGGATGGAGAAAAAGTTCAGTAGGTGCTTTATCTCAGTCAGCATATTTCTTGGGCAGTGGCCAACACACCCCTTTTCAGTTCTGATTAATTTTCTCAGCATTTAAAACTTCATCAGTTGTTCTTATCTAATCTATAAAGGAATAGTTGCACCCAAGGAGGGGGAGATTATGCTCCCGGCTACCTGACCTAAACAATAAAGCAGTATCACTTCACCCAGTGAAAAAGACTGTGGCAAACTCTAGAATGGGTTGGCTTCCCTTACATCTGCCTTAAGTATAGTAAGAGAACAGTCTCTCCTTGAAACAGGAAAAGCTGCATTTTTGCCCCCAGGGCCAAGGGCGACAATGGAACTTAATTATTCCTGATATATTCCACCAGCAGTGGTGCAAGACTTTTGCAGCTTTTCCCTTCTACAAAAGGGAGTTGTTTCTGCATATTCTACCTTAATTTTGCAACCTTTGTACATAGTTTCTGTGTGCTTCTCAGTTTCATATTTTGATGTTTTTTAAAGAGGTATTTAGAAATTCCCACATGTTCTCCAAAGAAAATTAGGGGCAGCCCCTTCCGTCTAACTCCACTTATCCTGAATAGACTTCAGGGATATCCAGGAGGGTGCAGAGACAGGGAGTGGAGATGGTATGTGGTTGATTTGACACTGATGTTGCATGGATTGGATTGTAAAAATTATTCTTTAACTTGGAAAATGAGGATAGGGTGGGTAACAATGCAGTTGCCAGTGTTTGGAAAAAACAACTACTGGATGGGTCATTGAGTAAAATCTGGTAACATTAGATGGCAAAAAACAAAAACCAAAACCAAAAACAAACGAACAAAAAACACAGAGAGAGGGGAGAGTGAACTGGCAACATTGTTAAAAAGGGGATGAGATAAAATATTTATAAATAAGGTAAGTGAAAGCAGGGTGAAAAACTGAATTCAATATGGGAAGTCTGGGTGGCTCAATTGGTTAAGCTCCTGATTTCGGCTCAGGTCATGATCTCACGGTTCGTGATTTCAAGCCCCATGTTGGGCTCTGCTTGGACAGTGTGGAGACTGGGATTCTCTCTCTTTCTCTCTCTCTCTCTCTCTCCCACTGCCTCTCTCCCTCCCTCTCAAAATAAATAAATAAACTTAAAAAAAAAAAGCTGAATTCAAATGAATGATTTCAAATGAATGATTCAAATAGCTACAATGGCCCCCTCGCAAATAATGGAAAGAGGTAGTAAGGCAGTGAAGTTATAGTAAGGATAGTAAGGATATAGTAAGGATAATTTGATCTCACCACCAGGACCATGGTGATCATGCCTGAGAGACCAAGACCTGAGCTGAGGTCAAGAGTTGGATGCTTAACTGACTGAGCCACCCATGCGCCCCATCTTGCTTCTTTTAAAAGTGGCTATAGTCATTGCTTCTACAATTAAAAAAATTTCACTTATTCATGCATTTATTCAACTTTTATGAAGGACCTTCTCAATACTCTGGCCAAAGACATGATTGATAGGGTCCTCATGCATTTTAGTAGACGTAAAATTTTAAAATATATTTTTGTGAAACAGCCCTGAACAAGTAAAATGCATAAATTATCCAGCAGAATGATTTGGAATGGAATTGGGAGGAAAACGGGGAAATCTGTCGATACGTATTAGAAGGAAATGGTTGTAATAAACTCCGGAGTTTGTTTGCTTTGAATCCTGGCTCCATCACTTGTGACTGGTCACGATATGTAACCTCTCAGTGTCTTAGTAAATGAAGGATAATAATGGTATTTACTTTCCAGGGTCATTCCAAGGAATAAATGAGTTTGATGTACAATGCCTTAGAAAGATATCTGACACATATAAGTTAGCCACGATGATGACGACGCATATGTTTTTGTTTTATAAAAATATTTTTAACTCTGAAGGGTTCCTTGGAACATGACTATAAAATGTGAGAACTCCATCAGTAAAATCAGACCCCATCCTGCTAGGTACCTGCTAAGTGCTTTATCTCATTAAATCCTCCCAAACCCGCAAGGTTAATAATGGTCATAATAATGGTCAACCCCATTTACAGATTAGGACACAGGGAGGTTAAATCTCTTGCTCAGGATCACACAGTTAGTAAAAGTGGCATTGCTGGCATGTGAACTCAAGTTTCCTTGCCTCCAGAACTCCCTGTTTAATCCCTACATTGACAGCCCTGGAGATTCTTTGTGAGATAAAGTCTTTGCACTGGACTTGTATCAATTGTTGACTTGCATTTGATTCACCTAAATGGGGAACTCTGGCAAAAATCTGTTAAATTCATATTTGAATGGATGCTCTACATCACAACAAAAAAGGATCATGCACATGTTGAAAAGTCAAGCAATGGTGATGAATGGCTACTGTCCAAGCACTGAGCAGCCTTCACTAGAATTAGTCTGAGATCTCATTGAACTGGGGAGTCCTAACATGCAGGCTTTATTCAGAAGTTGATATACCATTGTACATTTTAAATCAAAGGAGAAAGGAGGAACACTCAACCATGGATAATTTCACACTGCAAAGGCCTTAGGAAATTCCTAGAACTCTCATGTCTCTTGGTGAAGCTGCACCGTCCCCCCCCACCCCCCCACCCATTCCCTTTAGAGTATCAGTTATGGAACTTTCTCTGAGTCTATCCATGATGGCACTCACCATCTCCTTGGCTAGCTCTTCTCTATTGGGTAGGTTTGAATTTTAAAAAATGGTGGTTAGGAAGAAGCAAAATCTGGTTCCTTATAACCCTTTTCTCTTGAGATAAATTTTCCTTCTGGAGGAATACAGAGCAGGTCTGGTTCACATTTATCAGAGGGACATCGGGCTTTTTTCTCCAGACTAAATACTCATCATTTCTCCAACGGATCCTCATGTACCATTATTTCCAGATGATTGCCAACCTGTAATCCCTCTCACTGCTTACCAGTCAATGCCCTCATGCTCTGGTCCAAACCTTCTTGGCCCAGCTTTCTTGCCTGCCCAGGCCTACCCCATTCTTCCAGGCAACTTAGAATTCTGTGTTCCTTAGCTGAGCCTTGAGTTTCATAGTCGATTTTGTTTTACAGTCATGCATGGGGCCTTGAACTCATGACACTGAGATCAAGACCTGAACTGAGATCAAGAGTTGGACCAACTGAGCCACCCAGGCACCCCTACGCTCTCCATTTAAATGTTCAACTCCTTGAGGCTAGAGACTGGCAATGTCTCTTCATACCTTTATTCCCCACATTGGTTAGCACAGTGCCTGCCCAAAACAGGAGCCCAATAAATGTGTCTTGGAATGGATTCAGCACCCTCTTAATAGCTACTTTGCTTTGTCAAAGTCACTCCTGAATGTGCTCAGAATTAACAAATTACTCCTGATGCAGTGTGACCAGCGCAGAGTACAGTGAACTATTAATAATTATAACTGAGTAAACACGACTATATTCATTCTTTTTTCGCCACCACATCCTACTGTTGGTTCATATTAAGCTTTTAGTCACATGAACTGGTGCCAAGCTCAGTCTCTCCCCATCCTGTAATTGCACAATTGCCTTTTGAATCTGAAAGCAGAAATATACATTTATCCCCTGCTCAACTTCATTTTGTTGGTTTCCATCCAGCCCTGCAGCCAATTGAAGTCATTTTGAATCATGATCTTAGGCATATGTGGTAGAAGCCATTCTTCTGGGGCTTATGTCATCTGAAAACCCAGTGTAGGTGCCTTCTAGGTCTTTAAGTTGTTGATAAAAATGTGAACAGGAGAGGGCTTTTAAAAAGTACAACACTGCACTTCACTAGGTTTTTCCAGCTTGATATGGGGTCCTAAACACTCTTTAGGTGTAAATGTTCAGCCAGTTTCAAACTGATTTCACTGTCTTATTAGGTCCTATTTTATTGTCAAAAGTAGTACTAGAGATTCAAAAAATTTGAGAACAACCCAAACAAATTGTGACAGGAATTCCACACTAAACGTTATTATAGGAAGGGAGTAATTCCACAATATATTCCTTGTAGAACATGCAACTATTACAAACTGTTTTCTGGGAATCCAGTAAGCCTGACTTCGTAGCTTTAGGAAATAACTCTCTTTTCCTGAAAGGGTCAGTGGTATCAATCTAGAAAGGTATACACTGATAAATATCTTTCTCTATGAAATGGGAATGTAATATTATTTGGGGAGAGATACAAACACACCAAGAATTAATACAAACATGAGTTGTTCATATGAGAAAGATATAATAATTATTTTAAGCTTCAGGAAAGTTTATTGGATAGTTCATCGGGAAAAAAATTCTGGATGTGCTCTACTGACCATCGAAAGGTTCCTTATCTGAGTGCCTTTAATTCATCTTTGCTTTTACTTCTTCCATGGTAACATGTCAGCTTGTGATTTTCCAGGTTATCATCTTTCAATTATGAATATACACAATGGCCCACATTTATTGCTATATGCCCTGTTGCTACCAGAGTCGAGACTTGATAGATATTTGGTGAATGAATGATGAATGACATAGTCTGCAAATTCAGTAGGTGAGAATAAGCAACTGTACTCCATCCACAAATCAAGAAGTTATTTATGTAACATCTACTATAACGGGAGCTCATCACTGCAATGGGTCCTGGGATGCAGATGTATAAACAGTAGTTCCTAAGCCCAAGGAGATCTTCTGTTGAGTAAACAAGTCATATTCTCACCAAATAATCAAATGTTCAACCATATATGACATAAAGAATTAAATGCACAAGAATGGGAAAATTGTGGAAAATGTTCAGTTCATGTAAAGACTTTATCGTAAGCAGTAAAATCAAGGCAACAGAAACACTTTAGCATTATAAATTGATCCAGTACAAATGTAGAGGCCACCCTGCAATAGGGGCCACAAGGCACTACAGAGAGGGGGCTTTTGTGACAAATGGATCTGAGTTTGAACACAGGTTCAGCTACTTGCTAGCAGGGGAACCTTGGGAAGTTTCCTCGTCCATACAATGGAGATAGTAGTAACGACCTTGCAGAAGGGATAACAAATATGTGTGTTCAATGCCTGCTGTGTCTTTCATAATCAATAACTGCTAGTCATTATTATGGCAGGTATAATAAAAATTGTCACTGATGAATCAAAGAATAAATCTGCAATGCAGACAATCATTTTATCACTTTAAGGTGAGAGTAAACACAATTTGAAAGATGATGCCAATGTTCTCAGATATTTTCAGCTTAGCGTGTAAACCACACATTATTTAGCTAATTATTGAGGAGTTACCAAGTGCCCGGCTCTGTCCCAGGCTAAGTAAACCATGTAGCATTGCCTCTAATTTACACACATCTTAATGCTATGGAAACTTGATTGTAGAGAATGTAATCCCACAGGGGATCTGCAAACAACCTTGGAAACCAAGTCTGTTATCAAAAAGCCAAAATTAAATGCCTAAAACTGGGGCTTAAGTCATAGCTGAGGACCTCCAGGTTTGGTGAGTGAGGCCAAGAAACCAAGATTTATACATGTGAGGTACAAAATGCCATTACTGGTTAGTGGTGAGGCCAGCGCAGAATGACAGTTTCACCAGGCCTTCTGTTAATGCGACACGGCTTAAAGCTCTGCCATATAGCACACCAACTTGAAACTCCGTTTATAACACGTCACATTTTCCCCATCTTGGAAGGTCATGACCTTTTTTGGCAAGTGGGTTTTTTATTTTAACATAGAAAATAGAGGGATTTCAATTGCTTACTCAGGCTCACCCACAGGCAGTTTTCTCATTCAGAAACGCAGAGAAGCGTTTCTGAGGGCATGATGTAGGAAGCAGCCAGTCAGCTGAAAAGAGGTGAGGTCACGTGTGACAGGAGCTCCGAAACTGGTTACCGTTTAGTGACAAAGCCAAGGTGTCGTGGATGAGGATGTCTCAGATGACCTGGGCCAACACTGAGGAAATGATCCTCTCTGGGCAGACCCTCTAAGCACAAGCAAGGAAGGGCTTTGCACCTGACACTCCCCACCAAGGAAGCCAAAAGGGCCTTAGAAGTTGATGTTGATAGTAGCGAAGCCGAATCTGAGGGGTGGCGCTCACTAACGTGAGCCTAGTGCCTACAATTCACGTAAAGCATGCTCACAGCCACCATCTGAGCCGAGCTCTCCTGGGGTCCCCTGGGGTGGCACAGATAGCAAATATTTCTATTACTATCACTACTACGATTTCCACTCCACAGACGAGCCGTGAGCGCCAAAGCAACTTCCCCACAGCGAGTTAGTACCGTGACTGGTATAGAAACGAGTCGGGTAGCCCCAAGGTTTGTGTTCTTCAGAACCACACAGGGATCACCACAAATACATAAAGGCAGAGCGAGGCTCCTCTTCTCTGATCAGACGCTCTGCCCTACTCAGCTGGCCCCTCTTCAACTTCTCAGTGTAAACATTTCGTCCTTGCAGAGGAGGAGATCCAGGGCCCGGGGTCTGCGTGTAACAGCTCTGCGACTGCCTTCGCTGGCACCCAGCACGGCTGACCGAGGGAGCTCAACACTGAATGAATCAACAACCTCAATTCGACAATAGCGGCTGTGCATGACTCGGGAGCACAAATGCCATGCGGACGAGGGAGGGAATGAAGCATGAAAACATATGGCAGAGGCTGTCAGCACTATTTAATGCGTACGCAGTGAAAGCACAGAGCTGTACAAGGCTTGACAAGGGAAATAAAAGACACGGTGCAGTCTGTGCCCCTGTGTATCGATGCTCTTACAGAGGCCACAGCACATGTAAATGCCTCATGAATACTTGTGGAGTAACTCTCCAATGTGTAGAGGTGTAAAATGTTTCAAGTAGGGAGATAAACTCTGCAAAGACATGAGGTGCATGGGAGAACCATCCACGGGGAGTTGGGGAGTCGGTATGGAAGAAACACAAACACACCCCTTCTCCTACCCCTGAGTGTTTTGAGGCATGAGAACATTTTCACCGGCTTTTCCAGCTCATTGTGGATTTTCTATACGCACAATTTTCTGTGTGCTCCCTAGCAGCCCCTGCAGGGCCGTAAGAACCCCCTCAGAGCCGGAGGCTGACATCAAAGCAGATTAAAAAGAAAATAATGAACATTTTCCTTTCTCTTAGCTAACCATGCTTGGCCAACTTGAGATAAATTTATTGAACACTTAGTAAATGCCAGGCACAGAACTACAGAGGGAAATACAACCTCGTGCTTGCTCTCAATGCTCACGGGGCAGTCAGGGCAGTGTTGGGTGAGCCTCAGACCGGGGGCTGGGAAAGAAGGGATGGGTGTGAGGCACAAGAAGAGAGGGACCCTGGAGAAAAAGGATTTGGGAAATAGTAATAACCTATAAGCCAGAGTTCTGGCAACACTTAACTTTGCTGTCGGGGACAACTTGAAAAGCACATTTAGGGAGAAGGAGCAATTTTACTGCCAAATCAAATCTGCCTGTGCATGTTTACCGGTTCGGACTCTGAGAGCCAAGTATTTAGTAGTGATGTTGTCAGAACCAATGAATGGGTTAGGAGAACTCGCGAGGGGTAAATGTGGTCAGAGGTTAGGTATTTATGTGAACACTGGAACACATCGAAGGCATAAAGGCTGTTGAAATTCTAATTATGAGACATGAAATAACCCGAATTTTGAAAACGAGTACCCCTCACAAGGCTGCCAAACACCTAGCATCTGTTCAAATCTATTATGAGCCATTCCCTCAGGGAGGGAACGTGAAAGAATTGCAAGAAGCTGCCAAGAAGTGTGCTTGCAAGGGATGCCACGTTCGTGCCGTAAATTTATGTGTGACCTTCTTCATTAAGTAACACCACTGCTGACCACAGACATGCCGCAGAATGGACGACGCACTCGCTCACAAAGCACATGTGAGGTCAATGCTTCTAAGAGGTGGTAAAACAATTTGAGAAGTACATCTTACAAAAGGTACTAAATGCACTAAAAAGCCAACAAGGACATCAGCCTGACTTGTCTCATGTGGTTTATGGAGCTGAACCTTTGCTCAATTTTCAGTACCCCCTCCCTATCCATTTCAAAGCCTGCAATTTACAGTAGCTTTGTCAGTTTCCCTAATCCGGCTTTTAGAGGTTTTAACTTCGTTCGCTGGTTCCTAAGAATCGTTTTTGGTGACATTTTCTTCCACTGTGCATCTACTCGTAGAGTCACTATGGGAGGAGAATTAAAAAACCATGTGATGCAGCAGTGTTAGTAACACACAGCTATATTGGGTTACTTTCTTTTTACTGAACGTTTTAGGCCCAGTTTTACTCCCTGGGTAACTCTGGGAATTCTCCGGAGGCGTGCAGAAGACGTGAATCTAGCTCTTTGTGTCTGTAACTGTACACCTGTTATTGATGCAGAGGATGAAAAGAAAACACCAAACACACATTGTTCTATTTTTAAGCTGTTGTACTCAGTTCCAGGGGAGGAAAGTGCCCTTTCTCCCCTTGAAAGTTACCAAGAGCCAACTATCCTGCTGTAGTGTAAACTCTATTTCCCAACTTCCAAGATAGAGGAGAGAGAGGGAATATGCAGCATGTGTGTGTGTGTGTGTGTGTGTGTGTGTGTGTGTGTGTATGCGCGTGCATACCAGTGGGGGCTGGAGGTGCCAGAATAAATCTTTCCTCACATCCGGAAATGCCTATCAGGGGAGCGAACTAGCTGGCAACCAGAAAAGTCTCATGTAATGTTCACTGTCTCAGCCGGCACACGCTCTCGTGTCCTAGGGCAGAACCGCATGCCATGGCGTTAGCAGGCTCTCCACCAAATGTTAACTGAAAGATAGAATCAGTGAATCTTTCCAGGAATAGCATGGCAAAGAACTCTGCCTTTTTAGAAAGAAAGAAAGAAAGAAAGAAAGAAAGAAAGAAAGAAAGAAAGAGAAAGAAAGAGAGAAAGGAAAGAAAGAAAGAAAGAAAGAAAGAAAGAAAGAAAGAAAGAAAGAAAAGAAAGCCAACTTCATAAATTGGCAGTTGGGTGGTGCAATATTTCTCTGTCAAGAGTCCAAATGTTGGCTTTTCTGTTCTGACACTACTCAGGAAAGCAGCGTAATGAGTTTCTGGAACAGCTAGGTCACCTGGGAATTTTGACCCTTCTTCCCTTCTATGTTGACATCTCCAAAAAACATACAATGCATAACCCTTTTTCACATGAAAATGGAGACTTTCATGACACTTTCTAACACAACTGAAAAAACTCTGGGATCTCCGAAAATGATTGTTGCCAGCCTCCCAGGGGATGAGGACCAAACAAAATGATTCCTTGCTTCCATAAAACTTACAGTTGGCTGGAGGAAGTGGGGAATGACAGTGGGGCCAGCTGGTCACACTGCAAGGGTAGGAAAGGTTTCTGGAGGAAGTGACATCCCAGGTAAGTCCTGAAGGTAAGGAGGGCTTTCAGGTGAAGAGGCTGGAGAAGATTTGACACGGGAGGTGAGAAATGAGATGGAAAGGGATAGGCAGAAGCCATAGAAGACATACGCACAACTGACCTTTATTCCAAAAGCAATGTGAGGGGTAAGCTCAGAGTTACTCAACTCTTTAGTTAGACTCTATAGTCTTCATGCAAAAAAGCAGGCAGGGGGACAGAGCAGGGGAATTGATACTGTAGATTAGGACTGAGCCGGTTTTGTCTGGGCTAGGGCAGGGGCGGAGGCCAGAGGCAGAAGTCAGAGTTAAGGAGGTAGAATCCACAAGCCTGGGGATGGGGAGGAACCACAGGAGGAGACTAAGTTTCTGCCGTAGCTTCTGGTTTCTACATTTCACTTTGATAAAACAACAACAGCAAAACCCCTTTATAATAGTTTTCCTTCTCTTTCTTTCTAAATTGAAAATTGCTGAATTCCCCCTCCAATATTTACATTCTTCCCCCAGGAATAAATTTATTCTACATGAACTCACCATCTTCATAATAATGAACCAGCCGTTTTAAAATCTTAGTAACTTGGAAGGGACCTGTGGGTCCTTTCTAGGCAGAGAGGAGAGCTTAGAATTATGAGGTCTTTACTGGGCCTTTAAGTTTATTTTGTATACAATTCTAGTTATGCACATACCTGGTAACTCATTCTGTAGCCTATGCCCATTTTTTTTTTAAGTTTTATTTATTTAGTTTTGAGAGAGAGAGAGAGTAGAGAGAGCACATGCACACGTTTGTGTGCAGGCGGGGGAGGGGCAGAGGGAGGCAGAGAGAGAGAGATCCCAAGCAGTCTCTGAGCAGTCAGCACAGAGCCCCATGAGGGGCTTGAACTCACAAACCGTGAGGTCATGACCTGAGCCACCCAGGTGGCTGAGCCCCATCTCATGCCCACTTTGAAACAAATGAAAGAAACGCATTCTCAAAGGGTAGCCCTGCCTAACTCAATATTCTCTGGCCAACTGAGTTCTACCAGCTCCTAAGAGCTATGGTCACTAAGGCTCTTCAAGGTCTCTATTGTGTTATAGACTTCTAGTGCTTGTACCTGTTTGTGAATCTCTTGACCTAAAATCATGGTCTGAGAGACAGAGAAAGAAGTCAAAAACACTAGACAGATATGATCAGCAAAATTCAGATGTGGAAAGCTAATGTTACATGACAAACCATCTAGTCTCTTCAACAAACAAATTGCAAAAGAAAAGAGTGGGAGAGAGTGAGAGAGAGTGGTGAAGAGAGAGAGAGAGAGAAACTATAGATCAAGAGATTTAAAAGATACAAAACAGGGGAGCCTGGGTGGCTCAGTCGGCTAAATGTCCAACTTCAGCTCAGGTCATGATCTCCGGGCTCCCGGGTTCGAGCCCTGCATCAGGCTCTCTACTTTCAGCACAGAGCCCACTTTGGATCCTCTGTCTCCCTCTTTCTGTCCCTACCCCACTCGTGTGCATGTGCATGCACACATGCTCTCTCTCTCTCTCAAAAACAAATAAACATAAAAAACAAATCTAAAGGATACAAAACATTTCCAACATAAGACGTGGCTTGATTCAAATTAATAAACTGGAAAAAGAAAGGGAGAAAAGAAATGGGGCTATTTGAAAATGGACTAGATAATATTATTAAGAGATTATTGTTAATTTCTAAACAAATGATAATGGGCATAACTATGTTTTGGGCAAAGAACTCTCTTTTTTAGACATAAGTGATTCTACCGGAAACTACTTTCCCTCACACTATAGAAAGTCCCTATCCTGTATCAAGGAGAAAAGTCTTTCGTTCTCATCCCAGAGCTAGAGGTCACGGTAGAAAAAGTGAACCAGTTCATCTAACATTTAATCTTATTTCCCCACCTGTCGCTGCACTAAGACTTGCATGCCCCATATAAAAACAGTGAGGTAGGCTGACATTCCTAGACTTGACTTTCAGTTTACCCAGTAGTTTATTCCTGAAAAGAAACTGAAAGTGAAATCAATAACCCTAAAGGCTTTGAAGTAAATTTTAAATGCACTACAGTAATCCATGATGGAGCATTTTATAATTCATTAGTTTTGAAAAATGCACAGTTATTCTCAATTGGGAAGGCACATCTTTCTCAAGGGTTGGGAAGAGGAGAAAATGAGTATCAGGGTATCAGAAAAATCTTTAGGGCCCTTTTAAACTACACAAGTTTACATAGCTCCTTCTGCTCCCCCCACACCAAAAACAGACACAACAAAACAAACAAATATATTAGCTACTATTAATCACTAAGAAGAGCGAGTTTTATCCCTCAAGTAGGTTGGAACTGGACAGATTTTGAGAACCATTCATCTGGACTTTCCTTTAGGATATTTTTTCCAAGTGAACTCTACCTTGATCTTTCAACAGTCGGAAATTGTTTTAGAACAAATCTACTGGAATGAAGTTCCTGAAGGAGATAGGAGGAATATGTGTGTGTGTGTGTGTGTGTATATATATATATATATATATATATATATATATATACTTTTTTTTTTTTTTTTTTTTTTTTTTTTAACAAATAATGAACTACAGATAGGCTAGAGCCCTGTTCTTTGTGACACTTTTCGGTCTCGATCTTAGGAATCAACAGAAGATAGGATTGTTTTTTTCTTCGAGAATCCTTAAAATAGGAATTTAAGCCAATTGTCCATTTTTCCTGATAGAGATAAAAAATACAGAGACTCTTTTACCCATGAGCTCATCAGATAAGTTCGTTCAGCTAGGATTGACTTGGTGACTTTTATAATTAAACACACATAAAGACTATAATAACTGAACTGTACAATTAGGGCTGTTCATTATATGTATGTAAAAGTGTATATTTGCGGTGTTTCTTTTGAATGGTTTTTTGTTTTCATATTTTTTCCTTCTGTTGAAATCTTAGTAACCCTTGAACCACAGGTCATTTATGCAGCTGGAGTCATGAGAGATCAAATCCTGCACTTTCGACATTGAGTCTTTCGACAATGTATGTGGTTGAAAGGAAGAAGAGAGAGAATACTCCTCTGTAAAGACCAGTAACACAGTGGGCCTGCTCATGCTTAAAGAAGTTCTTTTCAAGCCCCCTTCCTGATGAGGTCGCACTTTTTCAATGTGGATTTCAGCTATCTGTACATGTGGGAGGCTGGTATCAGTAGCTCAGTGTCACAAGAAGGCCAAAGGGTTTATCCTCCAAGAATGCCATGATTGTGAACAAAGCCCATAGAAACCATGAATACCTTCTCAGGGGAACCAAACACTGTAAAAGCCAAACACTCAGATTGCACAGAGGGGGAGACAGTATGAGCTACAGTACAGAATACATTGGGAGGTTGTTCTAAGATCTGATTAATTATGGGGAGCAAAAATGGTAGATTTTGCAGGCTCAAATTGATTTAAGAACTGTGTTCCAAATTATATTAGTCATCAGTAAAAATGTCTTGACACAAAACTCAAAATTCCTTGAAAAGTTTCTAAATTAAATTTTTGAAACTTAAATTTGTTGCTCAGAGTGGCTAGTCTCGTCTGTATATAAAATGATCAAATATACAGATCTTTTAAAATTTCAACATGGAGACAGTGCATTAATTTTTAGAAACTTAATGATGGAAAGGTATTTAGAGGAATAAAATACTATTTCCTACATATCTATGTGTTTGATCCTCAAAATAAAAAAGGATAAATACAAACCAAATGGTAAGTCTGAAGTTGATTAATGCCTTAATTGAAAGAAAATTCTAAGCGATCACACAGAAATGCAGAATATCATACATTAATCCTAATTTTATAACGCTATAGAAAATAATAGACAATTCAAATAGCATGATTCTAAATGCTCACCATAAACCCATAGCTCTCAGAGCCTATTTTAGCCTTCTCCACATAAAGGCTGGCATGAATTAAAAACAAGAAACAAAAAAAGCCATGAAGTTACTGTGATACATTGTGATAAAAGAAACCACTCTCTTGTACCACATAATAATGGTTATGACTGCTGCCTTTTCTCAAAAACTGATTTCAGTTGTAAAAATAAAATAAAATGGATAATTGGAGTCTGGATGTTTGTTAAGAAAATAGCCTTTCGGTCAAAATTTGACCACAATCTGCCTTTTTCTGGTGCTGACCAAAAATCTCTTTCCATGAAAGAAGCACTGATTTTACCTTAATTTTTATATATTCTTCAGTGTAAGTAGACCAAATGGGTAGATTGGCAGGAATACTGTACCAAAGTAAAATTGATTAAATTTGCTTTAATGGATTTGATCTCTGTTCCTCTCTCTCTCATCTCTCTCTCTCTTTGCTGAGCAAAGTTTGGAATTCTGAATGCCAAAGAAAATGTTTACTTAATAAAAGATACGTTTGAATTTGAGTGTATCTTGGTTGAATGTCAAAAATGAAAACATTTATTTGGAAGGATTGAGTATGCTTTGCTCCAGAGAAATTCATGGCAGCTAATTTTGCCTTTTGTGCATTAAAATTAATTAAATTATTTCATTCAAGTCCCCTTAAAAAGTTGTATTATGATTGGCATGTGGCTGAAAATGGAAATTGGTTAACAGTGAGTGTTTGCTGAGTACTCACAGGATTCATAAAATATTTTAAGAGGAAAATGATCAAATTAGATTCTTACTTGAAACTACCACGGAAGAACTACATTTTTCCAATAGGCTAATTAAAGAAAACAAATGAAAGTTAAACCTTAGCCATGCAGAATCATGCAGCTTTGTTTGCATCTCTTGTGTGAGTATGATGTGGGCAGAGTCTAATTCCATCACAATTCTTGACAAATACGTATTTTATAACATGATGTCATCTGGGATGTATAGTTTATCAGAACAGATGAGTTTTGGGCTGTGGACAGAGATGACTTCAGTGAGAAACACCCCATGGGACCAGTTCTATCCCTAAGTCTTTTATCCCAATAGCACAATGAACACGGGGTGATCTGTGGTTCTTTAAAATTTTTGCCTTTGCCTCTGCTTCCCTCGCGGACACTATTTGTACTCCCCCTTGCAGGAATTACTTGTACCTGCAGAGTTTCAAGAGATCTTTTTTTCCCTCAAAAATTCCTTTTTTGAGCAGTATTCATGAGTAAAGTGAGTAATTTCTATTTCTTGAAATAAAAAATATTGAAGTAGAAAGTTTTCAAAGACTTAGGAACCACTCGGTGGAATTTTCTCCTTAAAAAGACCACAAATATGATGCCACAAATTGTTTTCCTTCTAATATCCAATTCCCCTTTCCCAGTAGGCAGGTTAGATTGTCATTGTCAACGTGGACAACTGCTCCACAGCACTGTGTGGGGGAGTGGGGCTGGGGACACCTACAGAGGAGGCTGACTACGCAGCTTAATCAAAGTGGAGGCACACTGTCTGCCTTCATGAAGCTTGCATTTGGAGAGGCCACTCTGGCTCTGAGCCACCAAAAGCAAATCACAGGGCAGGAGAATAAAGCCAACACACATACCAGAGTGTGGTTTTGTCCAACCACAGGGGGCAGACATTACTGAACAATGTCTAACATTTAGATTTCCAAAAAGCTTGGGATATTTTGTTTATTTTTCGAGGGTTTTAATCTTATGCCCCTTGTGTGGATTTCAACACAGAAAGGATAATCTGAAACAGCAAAATAAACAGAGGAAACCAATTGTTAGTGAAAAAACCCAGCCCTTGTTATCAAGGATAGTTCATGTAATACTCTATCGGTGTTCTTTACAATTCCAGAGTTCCTTTGGTCAGACCAAAAATCCACCCTGTGTCCAGCAGCAGCACCCATGTTGCCCTTCTTGCTGGTAACTTCAAAAGACCCAAACATCTTTCGTTTTCCTTGAATAATATCGTTTTATTCTTTTGTAAAAAGTGTTCAGTGGCTTAAATTTAACTTAGTCTTCAGGGGGTTTCTTTAATGAAACACAAAGGAATGACTTACAACTAACTCATACATTATGTCTACATCTGTAAAAGGATGTCAATCAACATCAACACAAGAAGTTGCTTGGGCCGTAACCCTGTTCAGGCATAAAAGTTAGCAATAATCAGGATCATGACAAATCAGCTCATCAAGCAAAAGTAAAACTCACTGCTGGGAATTCAAGAAATTAGGTGGAAGCTGAATGAAACAACCCTCCAAGTGACTGAGAATGGCCAGTTGCAAACTTCATTCTGGCTCTTCCAGGTCAAGAGGCAGGAGAAGTAATTCTTCAAAGATGCAGAGTTAAGATTTGGATTTGAGATCTCACTAGTGCTTGACAAAGCAGGGTGCCCCCAAAACACAATTACAGGGACTCTTGTTGCATCCCCCAAGTGCAGACACCTCAGGAGAGCAAACATTTACTTTCTGAATGGAAAACAATTCACCTGGAATTATAGCTCACAGTCAAAAGAATGATAAGAAATATGTAATTCAATAGTATTGTAAAAGATCTGAACAGAGTTCTCACCACCGGGGCAGGAGGCCATTCTGTAAATCAAGATGTACCAGGCCACTGACACTAGGGGGTTGTGTCAGCACCTCCGTCTTGGCGTCCGCACTCCTTGAGTCGGTGGGGAGAGGGGTGTGGGGGGGTTGGGGCTCGACTCTGTCATCCAGAGGTTCTCTTGCTTCAGTCTGTGTCTTCCTCAACCTCACCCCCAACCACGCCTTCAGCACAACCACTGGGGCGGCTGAGGAATGTGTCGATTTAGAGAGATTATCTGATCACTGCCTTGGAGAACTTACATTCTGCTCACCCGAGTATCTATACTCCATATCTCCAAAAGTGAAAATTAGGCATGGGGAGAAAGTTCTCTGACCCAAGCAGTCTGTTGAAAGCTTTGTGTTAAAACTCTAGCCGTGGTAGGTTAGAACAAGGAGCAAACAACCGTTTAGAGTGCGTCTTCCAAAAGAATTGACATTACGAGGTTACACCTGATTTAAGAAAAAATTTAAATTGTGTTAAAAATCATATAGAATTTACCATCTTAACTCTTTGAAAATGTATAGTTCAGTCGTGTTAAGTATATTCACATTGTTGTGTCACCTGACATTTTAAAAATTAACTTTATTTTTATTCACTGTAACTCAAGAAATTAACACATTATATTTTAATGTAGCCAAAAGTTATAACTGATTAGTCTACATACATTTTAAGGGATTTCAATAATATTTTAACATAGCCAAAGACTTAATATTTGAATTTTTCTCTTTTTGAAATGAAAACGCATAATTATAATGCCCAGACTACATATCTTAGGACTTCAAAAGTTTTAGCTAAAATATGAATCTTTACAGGTAAAAGCAAAAAACAACAAAAAACCCCAAAAAACAAAAAAACCCAAAAAAACCCACCCCCTCAACCCAAGGAATAGCAAATGCTGACAAGAATGTGGAGTAATTAGAACTCTCATACACTGTTGGCGGGGATGTGAAATAGTGCAACTAATACAGAACACAGTCTGACAGTTTTTCAAAAGATCAAGCAGAGTTACCATATGATTTAGCAATTCTGCTTCAAGGTATATACCCAAGAGAAATAAAAACATATGCCCATAAATGTCGTTAGCAACATTATTCATCATAGCAAAAAAAAAAAAAAAAGCGAACAACTCAAATGTCCACCAACTAATAAATGGATAAAGACACTGTGGTATGTCCATATAATGGGATATTGTGTGGCCATAAAAGGGAATGAAATACTAATACACGTGACAACATGGACGAACTTTGAAGATATACTAAGTGAAAGAAGCCAGTCACAGAGGACCATATACTGTAAAATTCCATGTAGACGAAATGTCTTGAATACACAGATCTGTAGAGAAAGAAAATAGATTGGTGTTTCCTAGGGCTGGGGAAATGGGATAATTAGGGCATGATGGCTAAGGAGTGTGGGGTTTCTTTTTGGGGTGATGAAATGTTCTAAAATGGATTATGGTGATAGATGCACAACTCTGAATACACTAAAAGCCATTGAATTACACACACAAAGTGCATGCATCTGAACTGCATCTCAATAAAACTATTAAAAAAAATTAGTGCCATCTTAAAAGGGGCGCTAGGCTGGTTCAGTCAGAAGAGCACACGACTCCTGATCTTGGAGTCATGAGTTCAAGCCCCATGTTGGGTGTAGAGATTACTTAAAATCTTAAAAAAAAAAACAAAAACAGTAAGTGCCACTTTGAAATAAGATAAGCATAAATCTACCAATACCAATAAGTAATTTTAGGGGCTTCATAGAAGTAAAAGAACCCCCTTCATAAAATGGCTTCTATCATTTTATGTATACAAGTACGCATGTATGTATGTAATCTCTACACCCAACATGGGGCTCAGACTCACGACCCCCACATCAAGAGTTACATGCTCCTCCAACTTACCCAGCCAGATGCCCCTAGCTTCTCTCATTCTAAGGAACAAGGAGAAGGTTAGTGGTGGGTGGTAATGTTTTGCAGCAAGAGTCTCTAGCAGTTGAAAGTCTGATAACACGTTGGGATGTAACTGTCTTTCACATAAGCAAAGTGTGCGTACGTGTATATGCAGCACTTCTCAGGCACCTAACCTCACTTGGTAGTTGTTAAATTACTGTTCAGATGTTTATTTGATAGGAAATTATATAGAGACTTCAAGCCATGTTCCCATTGGATACCTGTGTTGTAAGCTAAACCCGAATGTTTTCTCCTAAAATCAAATGCTGCTGGGTGCTCAATTCAAAGGGAAAAGCAATGAACAGATTAAAGTCCACAGGTTGAATTCTCTCAGTTTTAAGATTTTCCGCCAAAAAGTTTTCTTAAGCCTTTCTTAACTTCTACTGATCTGAATGCTAGCAGATAAAAGGGCTTGAAAACCATAAACTGTTATATCTATATGGTATTAGAGGATTTAAAATTGCCAATCATGCTTAGGTTTAATAGCTTATACTGTACATGGAAATATGTTGTTAGTTTTTATTTTTTATTAAAAAAATTTTTTAAGTTTATTTATTTATTTTGAGAGTGACAGAGATAGCACAAGTGGGAGAGGGGCAGAGAGAGAGGGAAAGAGACAATCCCAAGCAGGCTCTGCACTGCCAGCACAGAGCCCAACGTGGGGCTCGAACCGTGAGTTCATGACCTGAGCTGAAACCAAAAGTCAGACCCTTAACCAACTGAGCCACCCAGGTGCCCCATACAGTTTTTCCCTTATACTGCATAAGAGTCACACTATCTCATAGTAAATGTGTTCCTATATCATATAGAATTTAATATGTAAACATTTTTCATGTACCCATAAAAGCGTTATGAATTTTCGTTTTGTTATTTCTAAATGTGATTAAGAACTACTACATTGCCTGGCTCTAAAACTATGTTCAGAGTCCATGCCAAAAAGGAATGCTTGCAGATATGTCATTAAGCATATGTCTCAAGAGAAGACTCCTGAAGTTGATTCTAAAACAAACAAAAAAACATGGCAAGAGTCCAGGATGGAAGCTACTAATGTTTCCATTTTTTCTTAAATATTTAGTGTGTACGCTGATATTAAGGATTTTTTTCTTGTTATGTATCCCTATATTATAATTTGGGAAACTTTTGTGACATACTTTTAGGTAAATGGCTTTAAAATAATGAAACTTCACCTCTTAGCACAAACACCTTTAAGAACACTGCATTCACATTACAGCTTACTTACAAATAATCTAGTAGAAAAACAAATTCTGGAAAAGTTGTAAATTAAAAGAGTTACCAACAGTTGAGGCACTGTAAGACTACAGTACTTTTTTGAGTTAGAAGGACTTTGGAAAAAAGAACAAACATACAAAGCTATGTGTGCACGTACACATATTGTGTTCATATTGTGCTCTAAGGAAAAATTGTTCCCCCCAAATTTCATAGCATAAGCATCTACTGCATCAATCCCCTACTAAAGACGTGTCACGCTCTGTCTGCAGAAGCGTTTTGGTAATTCATGTAAAACACCGGTAGAGAAGTCTGTACCACGAATGGAAGGAAAGTAAAGAGCTTGGTTGGCAAAACTGTCTTCAAGTGATTGACAGCTCTTGAGGTATATGTGTGTATGTTGAGGGATGGCATAGGACATTAAAGAAACATAAAATATGTATCATCTTAAAATATTATACCTGTCTTATGTCTTCTTTGCTTTCAGAAATGTAATGAAATTTCTGGCATGTGCTTCAAAGTAATCCAGTAGTGGGACAGAGTGTAGATCAGGGAGGGGATCCAGGGATATTACAGATGAAACAAGATTGTGTGTGTATATATACAGATATTTTTTCTGGAAAGTACTGACAAGTTCTGGTAATATGGATGCTGTCTTAGCAGGCTGGATCTAGGAGACCTATCTTGCTCTTCCTATAGAATTCTTCCTAAGACATTAGCCAACAGCTCCTTCTGATTTGTTTACTCATCTCTAGAATCAAAGAACTCAGACACTGGCCACCTTTCCTGCAGTACCCTGTGAAAGGAAACCCTCTTAGTAATTTAGAGGAATTTTCTTTCCTCTGAAGAAAACTTGGGTAGAAGAAACTCAAGCAATTGTTTAAAATACATACATACATACATACATACAAACATACATACATACATACATACATACATACATACACAGATGGCAAAACCTCTTTCCCCACATGAGGAAGTCCTGGAAACAAACATTTGAAAACAGTGTTACACAGATATTGTAGATATTGATGGGTTAGTAAGACAAGTGTGATCATGGTTGTGTGCTGCCTTGCAACCTGGGGATCTGAGACTATTGCAAACATTTTCTCCATGAGGCAGCTAAAAAGTTTTAAAAAGGTTTTAAAACGTAAAAACCTAGATTCCAGCCAGAAACAAAATTGGCTAGATAATTCCGGCAGATCAATCCTCCAGCAGAGAGTAATCCCATCACAAAATGTTCTTTCTGCTTATCAGGAGATGCTCTCTAAACACTGAACAGAGAGATGACAGGATACTTAGCGTGCCCTGGAGACATACAATCCATGACATTGTCACAGAAAGTCTTGTCTGGCTGTAGAAATTCTGTGTGTGTGTGTGTGTGTGTGTGTGTGTGTGTGTGTGTGTGTCTGTTGATAGACATTCCAGCATCTTTTTACTTGGCTTTCTGGGACACAGACAAGTCTTTCATAATGGAACACAGGTACCCAAACATTTTCAGGGTATGCGGTTCTCCTAGCAGAAGTCTATTCAAATGAGAATCAATAGACTGAGTGTCTTTGTGTTTGGGAGTACTTTCATGTTTTGCTCTGTATATTTCTATATTGTTTTGCTCATACAAATGGTAAGCATTCATTTTATTTAAATGAGTTTAACTAAAATCATATGGAATAAATAATGAATAAATAATGGAATAAATGAATAAATAAATGGAATAATGAATAAATAATGCCTTTGGGAGCATGCATTAGTAGGGGTGAGGGAAAAACCAGAAAGAGCTTCCTGGAAGATGGGGTATCTGAACTAATAAGGTATAGCCTCAGTGGTCATACCTGCAAAGAACGATTCTAGAAAAACTGTAAAGCGGTGGTCCTCAACCCTGGGTGCCCAGTAAAATCACCTGGAGCACTATAGAGAAACATCAATTCTCAAGCCCCGTTTCAGACCAATTAATTGAAGAATCTCAGGGGGAGGGGAGGGGTGGGTGATGGCCAGGGGACTACGTCCCGTGTAGTGTAATTAACCTGGATGGGACAGTACAGACTCTCAGAATGTGAACTGCAGAAGTGAGAGGTGCATAAGATGGCATGTCGCTGTGGACACACCCCTGCCCCCAGCCCCCACCCATGACTTCCAGTCCTTGACCATAAATCTCCAGTCAGCATTTATCTGGTAACTTACTCTCTTGGAAGCTATTATTGATCGCATGAACAGAAGAAAAACATCTATTCCCAACGCCTCCCACAGATCTGTAGTTCTACAGTGGTTTGAGGAAATCATTAGATTGGTAATATAAGGGGGAAAAATCTTATTTTTCTTAGAGAATGGTTCAATTTTAAAGGAAGCTTTTAAAATTTCCTTCTTTTTAATTTTTTTTAAAAGAGACTTTCAAAAATTTCCTACAACACAGAACTGATCAAAACCACAGGTTAAGTTGAAAATGCTGCAATTTATAGATAAGAGCTCCCACCTCACGCAGACCCAAGCCTTCTGGAAAGTTGCATCTGACACAGAGCCTTGAGCCTGTGGCCTCTGATCTCTCAGCTCAAGAACTGTTCCATTTTTACCACAAACATATTTTCACAGGCATTCATTTCTGAGGGGTTAGGTGATCACAGGCTGAACTCTTCTGGGCCAATGGTTTGATACAACAGCTGAACAAAACCCAGCCAGTATGATCAGAGGGTTAGGTCCATGTCCCTGTCCCTACCCAGTCATATGACATGTGGAGCACTGAGTTCAAGTCTGGGAGTGGGTGGGGTCCAAGGGAGGGCAACCAGAGTGGTGAAGAATTGGGACACTTGGCCTGTGTTTAGGGGTCTTTTGACTGGAAGAACTCTCATCCTTCATTTTTCCATGTGGCACAATTAGGACTAGTGGGCAGACCTCACAGGAGACAGATTTTAGCTCAACAGTTTGGACCATCTGAGAGTGGAATGTTCAGGTGGCAGCTGACAGCCACCTTCTGGAGGTGTGGAGGGGGGATTCCCGCCCTGGGTGCCAGCCTGTATGGTGTCCCCTCTGCCTGCCTTCCAGCTAGGACAGCTTCAGGTCTCCTGGCTCGCCTCCTGTAAGCTGAATGGCTCCCCTCTGAAAGGGAAAGTTTTTCTGGTCAAAACCCTGTCAGGAGACTCTTCTCTCAGACTTCCCATCTGTGAGGCCACATTCCCAGGGGGTGATTTTTACTGGGAAACCCACAGGGCCCCACCCCTGGCTCTTACTGTATTTAATGGTGCAAGAGTCAGGTGTGAGGAAAACAATGAGGAGCAACAATTAACAAATGCTCCTTCTCTCTGACGGACAGAGTTGTTTCCTGCCAGGGAGCACTGGTTTCCTGCTAGGGAGCACTTGTTTCTGGAACACCGGAGAGTCTGGAACAGGGATGCTCCCATTGCTCCCTGCATACTTTGGGCTCATCCTGCCTGGGTCACCACTGCCTCCTCATATTGCAGTCACAAGTCTATCTCCCAACCAGACTTTGAACTTCTTGAAGTCAGGGGCCTTGTCGTCTTCATTTTGGTATCTTTAGGTCCTAGAAAAGTGGCTGGCACATAAAAAGCCTCTACAAATGCTTACTGGATGAAGCTGTCTGTAATAGAAAGGTAGACTTTTTCTGAGGTAGCCAGACTTAAATGATTTGGTCTACATCTCAACAAAACCCCAAATCCACTAACATTTTTTAAAATAAGTTTTTAAAAATAATTACTCAGATTTCCTTTCAATATGGTGCCAAAAAAAAAAAAAAAAAAGGCCAGGTGATCTCTACCCCATGGATGGGTCTTCCCATTTTACTCTACCACTTTCTTTTCTAGATGGACATTACTTGCCTACTTTCCAATGTTTCTAAGCAGCTCTAGACAGAAAATAAAGCAGGACCAGCCTATTGGCTTCAGATGAGCTGGGCTGAAGCTTCTTTCTGGCTGGCTTGTTTCAAGGCCACCACAAAGACTTTTCACGTGTTGAGACAGAGACTCAGTTTGTCTAAAGGTCTAGTTTGCAGGAAAAGCTCTGCTTACTGCGTGTGGAATTCGCTGCCCTGTGGATTCCAGAGTGCCACACACTGGGCCCCAGTGTCTCAGGAAAGACTGGGATGGAGAGTTGTATAACCAATGAAAATATTTAGAATTATGCAGCTGTGATAAGGTAATCACATCCCATGCTGCAGGGCAGAAAGTAATCCCCTCCAGCGGTGAGGAAGGAATTCTCTCTGGCTCCCATGTTGTTACTCGATTAACTTCATGGTTTCTTCCATTTACCTTTATTTATTTATTTATTTTTAATATTTTTTTAATGTTTATTTTTGGGAGAGAGAGACAAAGTGTGAGTGGGGGAGGATCAGAGAGAGAGGGAGACACAGAATCCGAAGCAGGCTCTAGGCTCTGAGCTGTCAGCACAGAGCCTGATGCAGGGTTTGAACTCAAAAGAGGTGACATCATAACCTGAGCCCGAAGTCAGACGCCTAACTGACTGAGCCACCCACGTGCCCCTCTTCAATTTACCTTTAATAGGAAAGTGATGGCTGGAAGGATCACACATGAGACATGTGCAATCTGGAGGCTTAGTTACCTGCCTCTGACTGAAACTGTCTCTTCTTGCCCTAGAATTTTGATTTATACAAAGCAGACCACCAGGACAGCTCTCACTGATGCTATTACTGCCAAAAGCTTCCACTAATTGAGCACATGCTATGTGTCAGGCGTAAATGCTCACAACATAGGTACCCATGACATAGGTACTGTTATCACCTTCATTTTACAGAGAATGAAAGGGAGGCCCCAAGAACCTCCTCCCCACCCAAGACAGACACTTTTGTTTCTTCTACAAAATGTACGTGTGGGGAAAAAGGGAGACATCTACAGTCCCTTTTCTCATACATTAATGCCTGGGGTATTTCAAACAGGCGTCATCTATACCCAGAGCCATGACAATCAGTAGTTCAAAATGTTGAATTTTTCTTTAAAAAAAAAAATTTTTTTTTTAACGTTTATTTATTTTTGAGACAGAGAGAGACAGAGCATGAACAGGGGAGGGGCAGAGAGGGAGGGAGACACAGAATCTGAAACAGGCTCCAGGCTCTGAGCTGTCAGCACAGAGCCCGACGCGGGGCTCGAACTCACGGACCGCGAGATCATGACCTGGGCCGAAGTCGGCCGCTTAACCGACCGAGCCACCCAGGCGCCCCAAAATGTTGAATTTTTCTTAAGTCATTTTGGCTTTCATTTTTGCAAGCCCTTGACAAACCCTTCATATGCCCAAGTAACTGATTAGGCATTGTCTAGCTCAGTTTTTGCCCTCTCACGTTCAAAGAAATGATAAAACTTTAGGTTATTCTTATTGTACCTGCCATTTGTCTGAAACCGAAAGGATATACTTTGAGGTACATTTATCGTTCTTTTATTCTCTCAGGCAAAAGAGTCCTTTGCTGGTGATGGCAGCTTCTTGGCCTTAACTATAGTTAAGTCCCATGTTCCACCAAGTACATTGGTCAACAGATTTGGAAGGATGCTGCCTAAGGAATATGTGACAGAGTTATGTCACAGAGCTTATCACACAGATGAGGAATTACAGGCAGGCAGGTGATGTTTTGTTTTTCTGGATTTAAAACTATTTGTTTGCGGGGGGTGACTGGGTAGCTCAGTCGGTTGAATGTCCAATTCTTAACTCTTGATTTGGGGTCAGGTCATGATTCCAGGGTCGTGCGGTTGAGTCTGCATCAGGCTCCATGTTGAGCATGGAGTCTGCTTAGGATTCTCATTCTCCCTCTCTCTGTCTCCCTCTGCCCCTCTCCCTGCTCGCACTCTCTCTCTTTCTAAAAAAAAAAAAAAAAAAAAAAAAAAAGTTTGATTTTGCATACAAAAAGAATTGTTAGTTTTCCAAGGATGAATGGGTTCCAAAGATCTTTTGTCCTTGGGAAAGTTAAAGAAATTTTATTTACATGTATTTATTTTTGAGAGACAGAGCACAAGTCAGGAGGGGGCAGAGAAAGAAGGAGACACAGAATCCAAAGCAGGCTTCATGGGGCTCAAACTCACAAACTGTGAGATCATGACCTGAGCCGAAGTCGGATGCTTACCCAACTGAGCCACCCAGGCACCCCTTGTCCTTGGGAATGTCTAGGCAGAAGGTAGACGATAAATTGGAGGAGATACTGTGAGGCTAGATGGACCGAAGCAGTGTTTTCCAAAGTGGGATAAATACAGTGGTATTTATTTGTTCTGGTGGGATAGAAACCCCTCCTTAATTAATATTAAATCACATAGTGAGAAAGTCATTCTTTCAATTCTCTCTTAGTCTTTGTGTTACAGGAAAGACAAGTCTTATTGTGGTGCTAAAATGCATTTAACACCTCATTAACACCCGCCCCCCCCCTCCAAAACACACACCTTTTTAAACAATGAGAGCACAGATCTCAGGCTCCCAAGACCTTTGGCAGGCACAGAAGCAATCCAGAACTTTATTACATTGTAATTTATTATCTCCTTCACTAGACTAGTAACAGGTTTCCACTTTCTGTAATGATTACAAACATTGGAAGAAAAGTACGCATGTGGATTTCAAGAACATTCTAAGTAAATGAGAATAGGAGTGGTACCCATGTAACTTTGAGATGGAGATGCCATGACTTGAAATATCAGATTTGGAATCATGTTCCTAAAATCAGTCAAATGTCTTTCTCGTTGCCCTGGCTGCCCTCCCTTGTTATTCCACTCCCAGAATTGCACCCAGTGCTCCAGATGTCACGTGACTAAGTACGGACAGTGACCTGGAGCCAACCCTTTGCTAATACGGGCTGGGTTTGGGTCAGGCGTTGTATCAGCTGCAGCAAACTGGTGGCTCAGAGTGCAGCCTGTGGCCACCTAACAAGAGGTCACCTAACAGAGGACCAGCCTTACCCCCTTACAGTTGGAATTAGGATTTGCTTACGTATATTGTGTGATTTAAGAGACGCAGGGAAGCTCTCCCTCTCCACCCAACATACATCCTCTTGGGGACGATATCTTTGTATTCATGTATCTCTTGTGCCTAGCTCAGTGTCTGACATAGCAAGAACTCAAAAAATAGCTATTAATGGACGAATGAGTGAGAAAAGATAAACTTCACCTGTTTTATAATCTCAAATCCAGGGTGTCCTACCCCAGGCCCCAGACCCTGCTGCTACTGTTGTTGACATTCCCCTACCACTCCCCTTTACTTACACTCTTACCCAACTCACAGAGATCGTTGGTCAAGTGGTGCTCCCGGCTTCCAGAAAACTGGAGACACAAAAGATTCCCTCCGAGGTAAGTGATTGAGGAGGAAAAGAAGAGATGAGAAAAGAAGAAAGCACTAGGTGTCTGATAGTTATGTCTACAAAGTACAACCTGAAATGGAGTTTAATTATTATCTAGTGAATTTAATCAGGCTAAGGCAGCCAAACCAACTCATATTTCTGGCATGAAATACCTAGTTTGGCTGCCTCTGCTGACCAAATCAATAGAAATTGGTGCCAACCCCCCATTTTATTGTGTGGTGTGTTGGCACAGACTTACTCTTCCTCTTCAAAAACACAGGTACTTGAGTACAAATCTAGCCATTAGGCTCGCTCCCAGCTTCTCTCTGGCAGCTTCTGGAATTGCTAATACACACCAAGGATATTTGGAACGATTGGAATTTCGAATTTGGGAAAGGAGAGCATGGCTTATGGGAGCTTTAGAGCCACAATTCACAAACACAAATGTTTCAAATACGAAAACCTAACTTAGATTTTGGAATTTAATTTTTTTTGATGTTTATTTATTTCTGAGGGGGAGAGAGAGAGAGAGAGGGAGGGGCAGAGAGAGAGAGGGAGACACAGAATCTGAAGCAGGCTGTCAGCACAGAGCCCAATGTGGGGTTCAAACTCACAAGCTGTGAGATCATGACCTGAGCCGAAGTCAGACACTTAACTGACTGAGCCATCCAGCCACCCCTAGATTTCTGAGTTTAAATGTGACTTTAGCACAATAAAATGCACAGAGTCTTCTAAAACAGAATACCTAATCCAACACATGTAGTAAGGGCTTCATGCATTTCTATCTCTGTCTGGCAAGACCCTGGGACTTGTTGACTTAAAAACATTAAGTCTGTCAAACATTTTCCCATTGGGAAATACTTTCTGTGGGAGCATTACCCCCGAGTTCTTATTCTGGTGTTCCTATCAGGTGCAGGAAAGATCAGCACAACTGTGACACAGAAGATGGAGAGGACAGGTTTTCCAATAGCTATTTGTTTAAGCGTCAATAAATGTGATGTTTCGTGACAGCACACTGACTCGAGCTCTGGTGTGAACTGTCAACACTTGAATAAGGCCATAAGGGAAACCCAGTGAGAGCTCTATAGGCGCCCCAGCTCAGCAGTGCATTTCTTACAATGAATGACACCGACATTCACACCTGAGTTCTTATATTGTTAGCCCAAGAGTTGGATTTGGCCTGTAGAGGAGCTTTGTTTGGCTTGCAGTGTTTTGTTCTGTGAATTGTATCAACATTGAAAAATTAGGAGGTTCTTAAGTTTTTTTAGATTTCTGGACCCTCTTAAAAAATCAGAAGATTTGGCCCTTGTTGACACAGAGCAACAATCGGCTGAAGCGGATACTTTTCAGGTCACCACAGTCTCCTTGCCTCCCATTGTCTATCCGATTGTGCAGCTGGATCACTTTCCACTCGTCATCACACTTGTCCCTGTTACTTCCCCTGTCACACACACAAGATATTTCTCTCTATCATAGAAAGAAAATAAAAAGTACCCTGAAAGGGCAGCTTCATATATAATCATCACCTGCTTGGCCACAGGAGGCATTTGAATATGCCTTTCCATTCTAAAATAATGGACCTGACTCTGTTTCCTCCCTAGACAACACATTCTCCAGGAGCTTCTCCCAACACACACAGGGGTCCTCCAGGGATGTATGTAATTTGTAGAGGCTTCTCTTCCTCCTCATTCCCAAAGGGTCATACATACCCCCTGCCCCCTTTTTGGTTTGGAATCACCGTATTTAAAACCCTAAAGGAAAGTCTTATTGAATCAATCGTTCATTGTAATTGATCATAAGTATCCAAAATATTATGTAGCTTGGAAATTAATCTTTGAGATTAATACCTTACAAAGATCTTTGGCAAACTAAATTATATCCCCCCCCCTTTTTTTCTCTTTTTTGAGAGAGAGAGAGAGAGTACACACATTGGGGAGAAGGACCAGGTGGGGGGGAGGGCGGGGAGAGAATCACAAGCAGTCTCCACACTCACCGTGGCTTGATCCCAAGACCCTGGGATGACGACCTGAACCGAAATCAAAACTCGGATGCGCAAACAACTGAGCCACCCAGTGCCCATATATCCTTTGCCTTAACATAGTCCTGGAAAAGGGCTGAGACTCTCTTACTGGTCCCAAGCGGCAGCATCCCCAACGTGCAAGTAGGTTACATTTTAAAAGTTTATTTTATATTGGTTGCTTGCAGCTTATAATTCCTTTCAATATTATAAATGTTGCTAGTTTTTCCAAGGTTTTCCCACAAATTTCTTTTTAACCATGCAAAGAGACTGCATCATGGTTTTTTTTCCTGCACAATTATTCAGTGACAGCTTGTATTCCTTCAACGAAGCTGATGTACTAAGTATTAGAAATATCAGGAAATTCCACTTGGAGGTAATTGTCGAGCAAGATCGCTATTAAGGGGAAATAATATTTTCTCTAATTGGGCCAAATGAGGGCTTTCCTCTTGGAAGGGTAACATGTGGGTTTTCAGCACAGATATCAGAAAGCAGAAACCTCTAAATACTGGTCCCAATATTTAGATACTGGGACTTAGATACTATACTGAAAGACAGTATAAAGGAATCCAGAACCCCTCAAGTTTGCATCCAGGAAGACTGTAGGGACTCAAGTCAGACACTGGCCAGTAGGGATGATGAAGAGGGACACTTGCCCACTGAATAAAATGGCGCATGTGAGTTCTGTCCTCTAAGAGCTACTGCAAGAACTTGCTTCGCAGAAAAATGTCAACACGTGGATAATAAAATGAGAATGTAAGGTCCTGTCAGCATGAATCTAGCTTTGGTGATAAGAATTGGGACTGCTAGGATTACCCCCTGGTCAGCAATGGACCAGGTTGTTTCAGAAACAAGCATCCCAATCATCCTGCCTACATGATTGCTTTATGGGCAGTTCACCCTCCAATGGGAGCCTCCTGTACATGCAATCACTTGTTTAAAGACCTGAACAAGTGGAAGCCAGTAGAGATCCGCAAGGCATTGGGGGAAGAGCTGATATAGTTCCTGTCCAAGTTAGGCCAGCCCTCACAGGCATGCAGCAGTCAGAATCTTGCCCTATGACTTTTGAGTTGTGCTATGAAATTCTTACTACACAGAGATCTTGAGAAGAGATTATAAATATCCTTGAGGACTCCCTGGGAGGGGAAAGATGCTTGGAGCCAGCTCACATAGAGGTGGAGAGATGTACCCATGGAGGGACAGTGAGCCACGGGTGGAGAAGAGAACAGGGTCAGTAATACCTGAGTTCTGGGCTTTAGCTACAAACCTAGAAACCATCCTGCTGGGACGGTGTCTATGGACATTCTTTCTTCATGTCAGAGGTGTGCTGTGGGGAAAGAGAAGAGTGGGCAGGAAGGAATGTATAGTAACCTTTTTTTTTTTTTTCTTTTTGGCTCCATTTGTATTCGCCAGTCACGTGTACAAATGAGTCTTGAAGCATTTCCCATGGAGGAGTCGATTGTTATCTTACTGTCACAGAAAATAGATCCTACCCTGCAAAGCTTCCACTCCTCGAGAATCCAAGTGTCAGCTGACAAAAATATCCAGATGGGGAAATCCCCTGCCCCCTCCCCATTCTCCCACCAGCCTCATAGGTAACGGGGGTGGGGGACAACTGGAGAAGGAAATGAAATCATGCGGGTTCACCAGGAAAAGATAAAGTGTTGGTGGCAGCAGAATTGGTGAGTGCGTTGTGGGTATTACCTCTTGATGAGGCTTCCAAGAAGGCTCCCGCTCAAGTCCTGGTGGCTCTGAGAACAAGCATTCTTGCATCAATAGCTAATAGGCTGTCCAACCAGATGTTATCTGGGTGGGATAAGAGGGTGAGAAAACAGACCTGTTGTACGCTGTTGTCAACTATATCGCTGTGGTCAGAGAAGGCTGGTTGTGTAGGGTTTAGCAGGGTGCCTCTTTTGTAGTGAGGCAGACTAGATTACGTGGTTGTTTAAATCCGTTTCCTCTTGTGATTGGTAAAATACGAGAGTTATAATCATTCATGCATTACTAAAGCCTCCTTTCCATCGTTTTTGAAGGGACTTTTTTTTTTTCTAGAACAGAGCATGCATCCAGCAGAAACCTAAAGCATTTGCTTTTCTAAGCGATCTTTTGCAATAAGCACACTTAAAAAACAAACAAACAGACAAACAAATGAACAAAAAAACAACTCTGCATATGGTACCTGTGACAAGACTGGAGATTATAAGTGGTAACACCAGCATCTGTAACATCCTCATCAGAAGTTCCCCAGGGAAAGAGAAGTACTTGACTTCTCGGTAGCTCATTTTGTATGGTCGGAGGGTAAATCCCAGGATTGTACCTGAAGGGGGAAAGAAAAGATGGAGAAAACTTGAGCCCTTTTAAAAACTGAAGTAACAGTCCTAGGAGAATGAAGAAGTATTTGGCTGGTGGTCACTCCTGTCTGACGAGAGTACATTTATTTAAGCAGCAAATATTGGTGCTGCTTTAGGAGCAAGGGGTGTGCCTGTCTCTTCCATCTGCCAGGGTCTGGCTGAATCCAGGGCTTCGAGTAGGACTTAAAGAAAAAACGTCTCTGGCTTTAGCAAATGAAAAATGTCTTTGTCTAACTTAAATGCAGCAGAACCAAGTTTGACGTGGCTCGGTACAGAGTTACAAAGATAGGGGCATAACTGGGAGACAAATCATGTATCCATGAACAAGGCAATGTAGAAAAAAACCCTCTTACTATAATGAATTTCCTTGGTAACAACGGATATTAGGACGGCTAGCACAAGCACTTATTAAAGGGCAGTATGATTTTATTTTTTTCCAATTAAAAAAATTCCTCTTGCTCACATTGTTAATCCATTTCCATCACCTCCCTGTCTGTACACCATGCTTTCTGTCTACATGGTCTTGATATTGCCTTGGCAACTGTATTGTACAGACTTGTTACTTGCCGGCAAGAGAAGACTCCAAAATGAGCAGAGACCTTTTTCCAAAAATTTTCCCTGAACACTAACGGGGCGGGGGGGGGGGGGGGGATAAGAGAAAGAGAAAGCAATTTTCCCCTTCATTTTCCTTCTGCTCCTGGGACTTTAAAATCTATTTTAAAAATAACTTTATATGTAAATTGAATTACACACAGTAAATTGTATTTTGTAAATTGTACACAGTAAATTGTAAAATGTAAATTGGATTACACACAGTAGCTTTCGAAGTGTTTGGAAATCAACAGACCTACTGAATCAATGTACTCCCCGCCGCCTCTCCCGAATTTACTTTCCTTGTCCAGGAAAATTTATTTATTCCATTATTGTAAATATTTTCTAAATTTTTGCCCTGCTATTACTAAAACATGTGCCTTATAGAGAAATACTGAGTTATCTAGAAGCTGGAGGTCGGTGTAGGGGGAGAGAACACTGGGTGAACCTACGTTTTTCCAAAGGAAGCAAGCAGTCCTTTAAGGAAACAGGCTCATCCTAACTTCTTATGAAATGGGCTCCTTCTCTTAGGAAATGAGACACAAAGTTCATTTCAAGTATTACAGCAACCCTAATTTCATTTCTTGGGTCTCAGCAACTGTGAAGTATCCATTCTTTGATTATATACTGTGATACTGCAATTAAGAGTCTGAATCTACGTGACTAGAAAATCTGGCTGATCCAGTTTTCAGGGCCTTTAGGAAAATAGTTATTGCTTTTCTCCCAATGTAACAGTAATATGTTCAAGACAGAAAAAGGTGATTTGGAAGATACGCAAAAGAAAAGGCAGAAGCCTGCCTCTATTGATTCTCTCACTTAAATAGCAAATAGCTAATGCTTACCGAGCTCTTACCACATGCCAGCCATTGTCAGTGCTTTACTTGCGTTATTATATTTAATCCTCACAAAAACCCCTGGAGGTAGGTACTATTTTACCACCAGTGTACTGATGGGGAAATCTAATTATGGTGAACTTCAAACTTGCTGAACTCCAATAGCCACTCAGTATCAAAGTCAAAAAGTTACTCAAGTGACAGAGCTGGGATTTAAACCCAGGCATTCGGACTCAGAGCTCACATTTGTGACCTTCACACGTACTTCCTATGTCTCCAATAGAGCAAAGACAAGCGCTGTTGGTGCTTCTGTGAGTTTCTTTCCAGAATGTTCTCACACAGAGTTAAATATATGGAAATCACACAGAATATACTTTTCCATATGTAGTTATCATAAGCATCACTTTTAGGGTTCATGATACCAGATCTAATGATTGTACCATAATTTACTTAATACTTCCTTTGTTGTTGAACAGTTAGGTTGGTTAGCATTTTTTTGCTTTTATGAAGAGCACTATGATAAATATATGAAGGCTGTTTTATAACTAGAAATATTTTTTAGTGTAGTTTAGAGAAAGGAAACCAGTGCATTAAAGAATATCACTACCTTGATTCATGTTATCAAATTGTTTTTCTAGTGGGTTGGCCCAACAGTTTAATGTTCCGTTAGTGGATGAGAAGGCTTTAATATTATCTATATGGGGAGAATTATCATAACAACTATTAAAACAAATAACATTTGTGAGTGTGATGAGTATATAGTATGTATTTTTTATTTCCTTTCAATTTACTTAATATCTAATGATGTTGACCATTTCTCCTAATTGTATTTTCTCCAAGCATTTAAACATTCTAGTAGTTTAAGAATTTATGTGTGCATGTGTGTGTGTTGTGTGTGTGTGTATGTATCTGATATAAATTCTTTACATAATAAAGATAATTATCCTTTGCCTATGTGTAACATATTTGCTATAACTATTTTTATAATACTCTAAAATATACAGGTATTTTGCATTTTTATAAAATATGGTCCACATACCTTTTTTATTAGGTCATTTTTTCGAGAGTTATAAACTTTAATTTCCCTCCTCCCAAATTTGATAAATATTTAATTCCTTTTTCCTTCTTTGGTCGCTTGCTTTGTTTGAAAATATTGAACCTTTAATCTTCCTGGAACTTGGTTTGAGGTAAGGCATTTAGTTCCAATTTTTGGTGTGCATTATTCAACACAGTATCCTCACCAGCACATAGGAATTATAAAAAGGCTCTGGTAATATCTGGTGCTTTCCTGCTTGTTCATATAAAGGCCAAATCACACTGAAATAAGTGCTTCATCTTATAATAAGTAAATAAATAAATATTTATAAATCTTACTTTACTTCTAATCAAATGTAATTTCACTGGAATTGATTGTTTTCTGATCTTTTTTTAAAACACATTTAAACATTTGTCATTCAATTATAACATAAAATGGGTGCAATAAACACAAGATACTCATTTTGGTCACCTGGAATTTGACCATATCAAGCTATTAGGAATTTTAGACATCTCCCAAATGACAAGACCAGACTTGGTTTTACAAGTTTCACTTCTAAGTTGGCTGTTTGTTATTAGAAATGCATTAACTCGGGGCGCCTGGGTGGCTCAGTCGGTTAAGCGTCCGACTTCAGCTCAGGTCACGATCTCGCGGTCCGTGAGTTCCAGCCCCGCGTCAGGCTCTGGGCTGATGGCTCAGAGCCTGGAGCCTGTTTCCGATTCTGTGTCTCCCTCTCTCTCTGCCCCTCCCCCATTCATGCTCTGTCTCTCCCTGTCTCAAAAATAAATAAACGTTAAAAAAAAAAATTAAAAAAAAAAAAGAAATGCATTAACTCAAAAACAACAATATTTCCATAGATGGGTAGGATCCTGGCTAGTCCGAAAGTTATTTATTAATTAAATTATTAAGTTGTTTAAGAAATTTACATTATTTATCATTTAGGAAAAAACCGGTAGAGCAGCTGCTCTATCAACGATACAGGTAGACACAAGCCAGTGTAGATGAAGGAAGGGATTATTCTTTCTAAACCTATGTGCATTAGACCCCATTTCCCAAAGTCTAACTCTTGCCAACCTGACTATATTCTCTCTTACAGCCACACCAGCTGTATCCAGACACTCTCTCCTTGGGAGTTCCATGTACCTCCTCCCCCTTTCCCCCATCAAATCCCACATTTACTCAGTGCCACCAATTTTCATCTAGGTGCTAGGAGGGAAAGTAAGCCAGCTCAGTGAGTGAGTCCTGGGCAGTGGGCGGATGACATCTCTTAACTCCAGTCTACCAGGGAGATACATGCCTAACAGAGCAGCAGAAAAACAGCCAGGAGGCAAAGTCTCAAAAGGCTTTTCTAGTCAATAAGCTGATCTTGCTTGGAAGTGTAGTTCTGACATCAGCTCCTCTAGAGTGTCTCAGTTTCTTTGCATTCTCTAATACGGAACCCACATTTTCTAAAAGTTCTTCTTTATAGGGGGAAAGCACACAGGAGTCACCATTTATATGTTGAAAAGGGATAGCTTCAGGTCAAAAGCTTTGAAGAGAAGGGTTGTTTAGAGGGATAGCACACTGCAAATACTCTTTGAGTCAGTGATGCCCCTGACTATGTTTTGGTATGTTTACTATCTCAGGGTTTACCAAGTGAGCCATTTCTACTCCTAGGAAAGAAGAGGTTATGTTGGGAGGGGCAATACTGATTGAACCCTTAATGGGCTCAATCAAGGTGGCATGATCCTCATCACAACTTTATGAGGGTAGATATGATCATGTCTATTTTCAAAAATGAATACACTGATGCTCAAAGCTAGTGAACTTGCTCAAGTCTACAGAGTTAGTAAGTGATTGATTTGGGAATTCTAAAGAAAACCCACTTCTCTTTCTACTACACTTTAATGCCTCTCAAACACAGATATACCCTTGTAGCCAAGGCCTGAGGACAGACCCTGGCTCCCGGGTCTTCAGCAGCTCTAATCCCTAAACTCCAGAAGCACTTGAGTAATAATCTCGGATCTGCTAGAAATGTCCCAGAAGCACCCAGTACATGTTGGAACCCTTCACAGGTCCCTTTACAATATGGTTACCATAGTGCTAAGTCACTGTTTAAAATGGTGACACTGAATCCCTTTCTTTGGAATGATTTAACTAAACTTATATAAAACTTTTAATTAAAATAGCTTGCCTCTTTTGCCCCACCGTACACATTTTAATCCTTGGAAACCATCAGTAACAAAGCTGGAGAGGACATTAAATGAAAACATGCTTCAGGGTCCCACGCTTAATGACGACAGCCAGCAGTCATTGGGTACATGCAAGATGCCAAGCCCTCCAAGCACACTGCCTCACAGGACCATGGAAGCCAGGACTAGTAGAGCCTACACTTCACTTCTCATGAAGAACTGGAGTCATCGAGAGGGTAGGTAAACTGCCGAAACCTCACAGCTAGTAGAGGTTGGGGCCACGGTCAATGCAGGGAGCAGTCAAGCTGCTTCCCCAATGTCAGGGGGATGGCTGAGGTGGACTTCATACCCACGCTGTTCAGCTCCAAGCCCAGACTCTTACTTACTATGCTATACTCATGGCCTCTCAACAGTCACGGTACTAATTCAAAGAGCCTAAGTTAGTACACAATATTTTGCCTATCTTTTCATTCCATTTTGAGTTAGTTTAACTGAGATAGAGCCTAAGTTGGGCAAAGGTTTTGTTGATTTTGCTTAATGAAGTCAACATCTAGCTTTTTGCAGTTCATTTGTTGAATAAATAAACAGAAGACATTTTTCTTCAGCTTTTGCTCTGCTGGGCAATATTAGAGGTGAGGCCAGTGTGATAAGGTCAGCCAGCTCTCAGTGTCAAATACAGAGGAAATGCTCTGAACGTGAAGATGCTTTTTTGGGTAAGCAGTTCAGGTTTCTGATTACACAGCCCAGCAACGATAAAAAGCCTTCCCTGAACCATCCTCACATCCTGAAGAACAGACTTCTCAGAGCCCTCTACTCTCTGCCCTTCTGACCAATTAGAGGTAGCAAGGGGGGGTGGTTTTCTTCACTTGGGTAAAGCCGCTCACTGCCTTTACAGAGCTGAGGACTCTGTCTTACTTGAAGCCCATTGATTGATGTTCCCAGAGCTAATCAAAACCTTTATGGCCTCCAGACCTTTAATGCAAAAGAATAGATTCTTTATTATTGATTACTCTGCAAAAATAACCATAAAAATCAGAATAACTTCCCAAGGGTTTGTTACAGCTGAAGGAAACTTTGCAATCTGCATCTTGGTGACATTAAAGAAAACACAGATGTCACAATTCAATTCAGATTGCTCATTCTCAGTCAAGAGTCTTCTAGCATTCCTGTTTTGGTATTTTACAAGATTTCTAGAATCTAGGGAATATCTTTACTGGAATGTTTAAGGTGATCAAAATTAACAGTGCTGGTTGAATGCTATAAACCAAGATGCATTTTTATTTAAATACTTTCTTCTAACACAGAAAGCTCAAGAAGTGACTTCTTCAGGGGTTCACTGTTTCCCCTAGAGAGCCTATACAACAAACACTTCTTTGGAAGATTAAATACCACTTCACTTTTCTAAAGACACAAGGTCCACACTAGAGCCTCAGAAAGAACACCACCACAGGCTTCCTTTTGAAGGCCAAACACGCACAGCACGTTAAAAGCTAAAGACCTGTTTTAAAGAATTGGGTCCATATTTAATCTGATAAAATTACAGAAAATATTAAGCCAGAAAATATTTAAGAGTAGAAAAACGTGGCACAAGTTGAAGTAAAATTCGGAGCAATTCGCCCAATTTACCTTTTGGTAAATGTTGCAGTTTGAAATAGTAAAATTTTACTCGAGTTTCTACCCTGTTTCCAAACTGTCATGAACAGATTGGCAGACCACAGCTTTCTAGAATTACTACTCACAATACTAAATTCTTCAGAAGAAGATATGATGTCCCCAAAGAGCTCAGATAACAAAAGGGTATCTAAAAGTAACAGTGGCACTGATTTTAGAGGAAGACTTTATATTCTGAGGCCACCATATGAATACCACCAAATGCCCACCCAGGATGAGCTAACTAGCTCTTCTAACACTGACACTGCAAACCAGTCAGAGGACATTCAAACCCCCATCCAGAATAAGCGTGGCCTGCAGATCTTTAGCCAGAACGAGAACATTTGCCTCCTTGTTGTCACTCCACCACCTCGGACATGATCCCACTTTCTGGCCCTGGTGCTGGCTCTTCTTTCTGCCTGGAATGCTCTTCTCAGAGATTCCAAGGTTTGCTTCCAGACTTAGTGCAAATGTCATCTTCTTATTGGAACCGACCCTGAATTTCTCCCTCAGCCGCCTTAATTTGTTTCAGTAGTTCTTATTACCTTCCAAAACACAGTATAATTTTCTAACTTATTATGCTTGTTGTTCATTGTTGTCTCTGCCTCCTAGACTATAAGTTCGGAGAGATCAAGATTGGTTTTCCTGCTGTATGTTTGTTCACTGACATATATCAAGCCCCTGAAAACAGTTCCTGGCACACAGTAGGTGCTCAGTATATTGATGAACGAATAAACAAAGAGCATGAGTTAATTCTCTTTCAGATGACCAGTGCCCAGCAGCGCTGGGCCTGGCTCGCGTTGAACCGTGTTGAACACATTTCTGAATGGAGGAATCGCTTCACTCTGTGCTTTGCAGCAAATGCCATTCCCCACTGCATTCTGTGAGCAGAGAAGCCTACCCTCAGGAACATCCTCTCCTCCAAACTGTGATTACTCTGTCGTGACCTGTGGAACTGGATCTCAACGGAGCTATGATTTCTCATATGGCTTAAGTTTTTTATTTATTTATTTATTTTTTTTTTTAACGTTTATTTATTTTTGAGACAGAGAGAGACAGAGCATGAACGGGGGAGGGTCTGAGAGAGAGGGAGACACAGAATCTGAAACAGGCTCCAGGCTCTGAGCTGTCAGCACAGAGCCCGATGCGGGGCTCGAACTCACGGACCGCAAGATCATGACCTGAGCTGAAGTCGGACACCCAACCGACTGAGCCACCCAGGTGCCCCTATGGCTTAGGTTTTTAGATTCACAAACTAGGAGCCATAGCTTCTGATTCCTGTTTCTCTCACAAGGCTTGTTTTTTTGAATATAAAAGACAGTGGGTGTGAGGCGGTAGAAAGTTCATGGACTGAGAATCTGGGATGAGGTTCTGGGCCTGACGCTGCCAGCAAATTATGTCAGTCGGTACTTTAAAGATTTAATCTTCATATCAAAGCTACAGGATTTAATAGCACCATCTTACAGATGTGGAGACTGAACCCGAGAAAGAGTAAGCCACTTGTTCCAGGTGACGTGACCAGTAACTGATGTTGGCAGAATGGGGTTTGAAACTTAGGCCTGCCTATTTCCACAGCCCACATCTTCAAATCATATAATCTCTTTGGACTTTTTTTTTTTTTTTTTTTTTGTCACAAAACGGGAGGGATAGGTCAGAAAAGGCAATATCTAAAATCCTCTTGGGGTGTCTGGGTGGCCCAGTCAGCTGAGCATCTGACTTCGGCTCAGGTCATGATCTCGCAGTCTGTAAGTTCAAGCCCCATGTCGGGCTCTGTGCTGACAGCTCACAGCCTGGAGCCTGTTTCGGATTCTGTGTCTCCCTCTCTCTCTGCCCCTCCCCCACTCGTGCTCTGTCTCTCTCTCTCTCTCTCTGTCAAAAACAAACATTAAAAAAATAATAAAAAAATAAAAAAATAAAATTCTCGTGACCTTTAATATTCTCACCTAAAGGTTCTGATTTTACAAGAACCATGTAAACCAAAAGCATTATAAATCTTAACTGCTTTACTATGAATTCATCTCGTTTCTTCTAACGAATTCTAACGTCCTGGATAATGCATATGACAGCATTTTTTAATACATCAAAAAATGCTTTGTCAACTTGGCCATTACAGTTATTGCGGCAGGTAGACAATAAATAATTCTTAAAGATCAAATAAAAGTTTCTATTTTAGAACTTGGCTAGCGTGTAGCCCAAGCCGGAGAAGTCGTGAGTCCGTCTCATGCAAACCTGCCGAAGCTGGTGGACATAAAGTCCCATTAGTTTATTTTTAACAAGAAGGGCAAGGGCATAATGGTGAATTTACCTGCCCAAGAGGTCTGCTGGTCTTGGTCTTCCGTTTCACCCCAAACTTCCAGGCATTTCCTGGTGAGAAGCTACTGGGTTTGAGGCAACCTTTCGACCCTCCCCCACCCCTGTTTCCACATCCTTCAGAGAGTTGGTCCCCTGGCTTGGTTCAGTCTTTTGTCCTTTGGTATTTCCTGTTGCTGGAGGTGGAAATACCTGCTCCAGCCTTGTTCTGCCAGCGGAGCCCAGACGAACCAGCTCTGGGTAACTAACGCAGACCCAAGTCCACACGGCATACAACTCTGGCAGACAACCGTATCAGAAGAACCTGAGGAGCTCTGAAAAGCCTGGTGCTTTCTTCCTAAAAGCGCACTGACATAGGCTATGCGAAATGCTAACTAAACTTACAAATAATCCTACAGATCTTTTAAATGTCCACTTCATGCTCGTTGAAAAAATATCCCACTAAAATCATTAACACCCGTTGTTTTCCTTCCTGGTAAAAAATAAAATAGTTATGAGTAAATAGAAACCATGAATGCAATTTGAATTCTGGGCATATACCCCACAGATACACTATACCTGGGGGAAATCACTTTTGTACAGGATTATTCTTTATACCATTTAACAAATATCTAAAAGTTGGAAACAATCTAAGTGGCCATCAATTAGGAATTGGCTTCAATAAATGAGGGTACATGCATAGAGTGCGCCCCCAAGAGAGAATGAGGAGGTTCTTTTTGTGCTAATAAGGAATGATGTCCAAGGCATATTGTAAAGTCAAAAAAGTAAGGTATAAAGCAGGCTATATAATCTATGCCAGCATTTGTATACAAAAGCCAAAAAAAAAAACAAAAACGGGATATGTATTTATTTTTATACTCATAATTCTAAAGGCACACAAGAAACTGATAGCAAGGTATTTATATCCTTTTGTAATTTTTTATTTTGGGCAATGTAAGTGTATTTCATAAGTAAAATAACAAAATACATAAGCAAAAAATTTGGCTCACATTTTTTATCTTTAAATCTGACTGAATTCAGGGCACCTGGCTGGCTCAGTTGGAAGGGCATGCGACTCTTGAACTTGCAATCATGAGTTCAAGTCCCATGTTGGGCGTACAGATTGCTTAAATAAATAAAAATAAGACTTGAAAAAAATTTTTTGACTGAATTCTAAACCACATCATTTCTGCTGGATGCCTGGATGTTTCTAAAAATTCACTTTGGGTCTGGGTTGGTTTCTCCTCAACCTTGCTCTAATTTGCTCTAACAGTGAGTGTACTTCATCTGGGCCATGGAGAGAAAGTCGCTAGTTGCGTTCAGATTTCTAGTGAGTGGATCACTTTCTGACCCAACAGTTCTTTTTTTCCCGGAGACAAGGAAGTGAATCTGAAAAAACTTTGAACTCCACCATTATAGGATCATGTTTGCTTCAACGCATTAGCCCTTGGAGTTACAAGTACACCAAAGCGGCAAAGTCACGTTGGAAACTACCAGACAAAGGTAACATCCATCATACTGTGTAAAGCTCTTTCACATCATACTCTTTCATCATCCAACATACTGTGTGAAGCATCGCAGTGTCAGAATTTACAAAGTTCACTGAATCTTGGCTTTTTTATATGACTATGTCATTTGCCTTAAAAAAGCAAATTCGAGGAGACAAAAGTAAATAAATAAACAAAAAGATAACTTTGGTCATAGGCAGTCTGTTAAAAGACTCACAGTTTTCTTTTTGATGCCTTTACCTTCACATTCATCAACAAGCTGAAGGTGCCAGCAAGCACACGTATATCCCGGGGGTTTTGCCTTACTTGCTTTAAAGATGAAATTTCAAGGGATGCAATGTGTCTAAAGGCAGGGGCCTTCTTTTCAGTATGTGAAGGGCAGCAATTGTCCATTTCTACTCTCATTAGGGACAAATGAGCTTCATCTTACAAGATTCTGAATAGAAAATCTTTCGCTAATAGCCCATTGTTTTCTCTCTGGGAAGCAGAAGCAGTTTATGGCCTGGAATCATTGTTGGAGAACTGGAGAAGTCTCTTTGGGTACAAGAAGAATGGAGTTGTCCCTTCTGGAGACAGAAACTCAGTCTTGAAATTCAAAACTTAAGTGTGCCTTTTAACTAGCTGCTCCTTAATTTACCTTTGAATCTTTGATAGGATACACAGAGTGAAAAAGGAGTGCCTTTTCCCCGCTTGTCTTAATTCAAAGGGAATATCTTCCTTTATCTAGTCTTGGGGGTTTTGTTCTTCTCTTTTTGTTTTCAAAACCACTCCAGGACCTCTCTTGATTGGGCATAGTGATGGAAATATTCTTGGGTTAGGGAGTAAGCTCTGGGCAACATTGACAGCACTGAAGCTTGACCTAAAACGCTTAATTTTTATACTTGGTGAGCACAATGGCTAAACTCTGTGCCCTGAAGTGCTCTGTGCGTTTCCTCATCTCGTAGCAATGATACAGCTCACCTAGCTGCCAGACCAAATAGTTGATGAATGATAGCACCCCAGTGTTCCATAAATAAATATCAAGTACTCTAACACCTGGAATGTACAACTTGGAAAAGACTGCTTTCATTCCAGTTGCCTTTTCCAGATACCGCAGGCTCTTCATAGCTCTGCTGTCTCTGTAGCAAGGACAGGGACTCACAGCTCTCCTCCTCTGATTTATGAGAGACGGTCAGAAGAGTGCTGGGCAGAGGTGGCTTCTGCAGCGACATGCCTCATTTGTGTGCTCTGACACGGGTTTATCACATCCAGAGTTCAGGAACTCCAGGGTCCTCAAGAATTTAGCTGCTTGTTGATGGGAAAGACTGACTGGCGAGGATGGGTTGGGAGGTCAACAGTAGAGGAAAAAGGTCTCTGCCATTGTACGGCATCAAGGAGTAGAAAGGGAACACTGATGTATCTTATTCCCTTCATTCTGCTTTAGAGAAGGGCAAATCAGATGTTCAGTGATAGAACTGTGGAGCTGGAAGCAAACATTAGTCCAAATGTAATTTGCTGATGAAGAAATATGAGGCCCAGCGATTTGTCCTAAATCACAAAGTGAGTGAGTGGATGGCAGAGCTGGCTCTGTCACCAGGACTTTGAGACTCTCAGTGCTTTCTCAGCTGCATCACAGACCTGTGCAGACACTACTCAGAAGGAGGATGGACTGGCCCTGGATTGAGGTGCTAGAGAGAGAACCCTGGAAGCACTTTGTAAACCGTAACACTGCCGCGGTGGAAGGTGTTATTACTGCAGGTAATTGTTCCGAGCACACCTGCTTATTTGATCACCTACTTGAAAGAGAAACAAATTTGAAATTGCCTGCTCAGTTTCCTCATTATCTGAATGAACAGGAAGAAGACAGCAAAGTAAAAATCCAGAGACAATCTTAGAACAAATCAACCTCTCTGCCCCATACTTCAGAAGAATGTTGACCAACTCTGTTAGAAACCAACAACACTCCTCCCAGGTTTCCAGAAGACTTCATCTGGCCTGCCCAGCTCTGGTAGGGGTGGCAGTTAAGGAGTGGCAGACACCAAAATGCTGGAAAAAAGGAGAAACCAGGGAGGTGCCTGACTCTCAGATTGGTCCCAAGTGGCATGAACAAAGTGCGCTACCGAGAAGGTTCAAACATTGACTGAAAACATTTTCTCAGCAAGTTTACTTTCCTGAGAAAGACATCTACTGCCAGGTACTCCTTCCATCGAGCAGTCGGTATTATGATAAGGGCTGTGCCAGGGGATTACTTTCCGCTTCAGCTCGGAGGCCAGGTGGGTAAGGGACAGATAATGACAGTATTACTTTCTCTGAGGCTTTCAGCTCTGCCTCTCAAAGCCCTTTACAACTGCTAAATCTCTTCCTACAACTCTGCTTGGCTCTCTTCTCTGGCCAAGGAAATAGAAGCCGCTTCTCCTACCCATAAACCAGGTGACCATCTTCTCTTCTCCCCTTCCTAGTCCCTGTCCCCCCACCCCCACCCCCATCGCTGGGTCTCAGTCCTGTAGCAGAAAGCATCAGCGAATCGGTGTGCATTTCCACTTGGTGCCTGAGCAAAGGCACAAGCAAAAGATGAGGGGTTTACAGTTTGTGTGGATACTCTACCTGTCAAGCCCTTAGGGAAATTATTAAAAGTTACATGGTTGTAAGCGGCAGAATTGGAACATAAATCCTGGCAGAGAGGAGTTACAATTATTCTATTTTATACATGAAGGAACGGAGGCTCCGTTCCAGAACTGGGACATAAATAAACCTCAAAGTGTCTGACTCCAGAGTCCATAGCTCTGATCCACTCCCCTATAGTGTGCCAGACTTAAACCCCAGGATAGGAGGCAGCTCCCTGGAATGCTTTTTGAGAATGAAACTGAGGGCTGGGATCCAAGTGAGCTGTAAGCACATGTCAGGTAGTTGTTATAGCTGCCCCTGACAATTTTTCTGTTTCTGCTCCCTGGGGGAGAAGACAAAACAGAGGAACATCACTAGTCCCTACACCCTATCCTTGTGTCCCTTCTCCAGAGCATGGCACTGTGAATCCACTGCTTCTGAGCTCCTTAGGCCTGACACTTCCCTCCCAGCCGTCTGTCCCCAGGGGCCTCTGAGAGGAGCTCAGCACCCGGGGAGCGCCTGCCTCAGGAGCCACCCTTTCTAGAAGCTTCCTGAAGCTCCCTCTCTCTCTTCTCACTTCCAGGAAGTGTGGAAGGAACCATAAATCCCAGCCTGGGAATCATTCACCATTCTTTGGGTTCCTGTTGTTCAACTGTGTGGAGACTCCTTTCTTTTGGTGAGCTGAGAGGCTGCCCGCACGGGTGCATGGGTGCCGCTCTACACCCGCACCACCCACTCAAGCCCTTGGCTCGTTTGGTCCCATCACCGATCACTTGAGTGCAGCAGCGGATGGCTAACCACATCGGTAAACTTGTCTGACTGAACTGGCTGACTCGGCCAGATACTGCGTACGTGTGGAAGGTACAAAATACCTGGCCTTGCTGGGAGGTTACTGCTTTACTCATAAAGAAGAGTTAACTGTGTTCTGAGAATGGTCTCACTTACAGAGCAGCTGATGCAGGAGGATAACCCGATTCATGGATCATTATCCATTTAACCTTCAAAGACAGAACTGTCCTTGTTCAGTCTCGACATCAAAAGAATACCTTCAAAATCTCTATGTACCCTGAGCCTCTTGCACTGTATTCCCGTTGTAACGTTTACATTCCCAAATCAACATGTCCAAAAAACCGAAATCATCCCTCCCACTCCCCCAGTCTTCCTGTATTCTACCTTTACTGGGAGCACCAGCACCCTCGGTCACCCGAGTCAGCAACTGGACCAACCCAACAGGCTGCAGTCCGGCTCTTCTGTCAATGCTCACGTGCCATCAATCAATCGTCAAGATGCAGGGTGCCCCTGGGACTGAGGTCTCAATTCCATGTGTCCTTTCCATCGCTTCTGTTGTTGGGTCAGTGCACACCCTCAGCTAACTGATGTCATAAAACAAGAATGGACATGCCCCAAGGGCAGGGACCAGCACTCAGAAGAGTGTGGTGGGTAAGAGTATAAACTTCCAGCCAGAACAGTGGATTTGCATCCCAGTTGGTGAGCTGTTTCCTTATCTGTGAAATAAGAATAAGAATACCTCCCTGCCTTATTTGTTCTGAGAATTAAATAAAGCCAATGTATTAACAGCACGTACAACAGTGCTTGGCACAGTGTTAGTGTTTGCAATGTATATTATATGTGTAACGATATATGAGGAAACCAAGGCACAGAGCAGTTAAACGCCTTCTCTAGGATCATACAGCTATTAAATAATACAGTTCACATATAAATCCAGTCGATGCTTCATCAAAAGCCGTATTCTTTTTTCCCACATGGTACATCTAGGTTGTTAACAAGAAAAGTACAACCTCTAAAGTATCAACACAAAGATCATATATTATATACAACAGTATGGATATGATTTCACTTAAAAAATGTTGACATAATTAAAAACCTCACCAAAACAAAAAACTCCTTATTACTACCTCTGAAATTTGTCTATTCCTTTGTCATCCCATTTTTATCTCTTCTACTAAACTACCCGAGGGCTAAGATTCTCTATTGCATAGCACAGACCAGATACCCAACATTTAGTATGTGTTAAATTGCTGAATAGCACTGAATCTTTCTTTAAAAAAAAAAAATTATTCAGCAGATAATAGATAATAGTAGATAATATACGAATGTGGTGAAAAGCCTTCAAACCATACAAAAACTTAGAGGAAAGTAATATTCCTTCCATCCCATTACCGGACACCCAGCTCTCATCCCAGAAGCATCCACAATGACCAGTTTCTTGTATATCCTTCAGAGATAGTATCGAATTGCGCTGAATTATAGTGCCATTTACATTCATTGCCAAAGATTATAAGGTAATGATGAGAAATGCTTTATACACATGTAGCCAGTATGTTTTCTTTTCTGAAAAGTCACCAATTTTTCTCAAACCCATATAAAGGACAACCCAAACATAAAAGGTGCGTGTGTGCGTGTGTGCATGTGTGTGTGTGCATGTGTGTGTGTGTGTGTGTGTGTGTGCAGAGAAAGATGCTAGTTGCTGTTTGTGAACTCCCTCAGGTAAAACCACCATCCAGTTCTATGCAATTCTATTTAGTTTCCTTCCCCTCGTAGCTGATGTTATGACCCATTTCTTCAAAAATTTTTAGCCTGAGATTTCATTTTTATTGTGCTTTTTGCTCCCTGGATGTGGAAAGATGGGCATTCTATGACTTAAACATGACAAAGGACTTTCCCTTTCTTTCAGCGAGATGTCTGAGGTCACTCTCATACCATTTACCACAGTTTGAAATGAGAAAGTGCTTCCTGGAGGAAGAAAGATAGTAACCACTCTTCTCAGTGTGGTTTTTGTTAGACAGATGTCTGCAACAGCCCTGGGAGACACTTTATCTAATGCTTTAGTAATGAACCCCCTTAAAGAGACTTAACACTTGGTGTTGCCTTCTCAGGTTGCTAATTTGCTTTCATTACGTGGCTTTGACATAGCATGGCACATTCGGACTGTGACACGACTTAGAAATGGCATTGGGAATGTCACAAACTGCACACATGGTTCTAGGCCTGTGCTTGTAGAGGAATTAATACTGAAATATTTATAATTCTCTACTTTAATCTGACTATATGGATTCACATGTCTCTACTCCTCCTCTGTAATACTTTTCTAGTTTCCACTTCAACATACTAAATGCACATTTATTTTTTTCCAAAAAGACAAAAGAAAACAGATGGAATAAAAAATTTACCCAATATATAGGGCTTTTTTTTTGTATTAAAAATTGTATTAAAAAAATTATTAAAACCTAAGAATTTGGTTCTTCTCATCTCTTCTTTGGGGAAAAGAACTTTTCTTCTTCCTTGAGAGCATCTTCCCATTTTTTTGTCCAATGCTGCAGCAAATGAATTAGAGAGCTGAAGTCCAGACATGCTCTTATTATTCTTTTAGGGCTGATGTAGACATGGTACCCAGTGACAAGCTAAATGGAGCCTTTGTTTTCATTGGGCCCTCAATGGAAGACACACCAAGAGATAACTGAAGGGTTCTTCCTTCTCTCCTAAGTCTGTTTGCTACCAAGTGGTCTATTGGCCATTCCAAGTCTTTGGTGTAGACTCAGTGGTCTCTCTGACTGTCAATGAGCTCTTTTTATTTGTTTCTTTGTTAGTGCCTTCTTATTACTTCTACCTCTTCAGTTTCCATTAGTAAAGCCAACCATGAGGACATCCTGCCAAGTTATCTACCCCAGCTCAGCCAACTCACTGCAACTCTCACAAATCTTAGGAAAGTCCTCGCTGGGCTAGGAAATGATCCCAGAACTCATAGAGAAAATGGACCATTAAGTCCTGGCATTATCTTCCTTCTATTAGAGATATGTCTTTGTAATCACTTAGGAACTTGCTTCTCCATCAATCTGCTTTCCATGTGCAGGTTTTATTACTTTCCATTCCTTTATTCTTTAACTGAAACATTTCTGTTCTAGAAATTGAACTCTTCAGGGGCGCCTGGGTGGCGCAGTCGGTTAAGCGTCCGACTTCAGCCAGGTCACGATCTCGCGGTCCGTGAGTTCGAGCCCCGCGTCAGGCTCTGGGCTGATGGCTCGGAGCCTGGAGCCTGTTTCCGATTCTGTATCTCCCTCTCTCTCTGCCCCTCCCCCGTTCATGCTCTGTCTCTCTCTGTCCCAAAAATAAAATTAAAAAACGTTGAAAAAAAAAATTATAAAAAAAAAAAAAAAAAAAAAAAGAAATTGAACTCTTCTTGTGTTTGGAACACCATGTTGAATAAATGTTTCTGCATCTTTTCCAAACATACTCCAGTATCACTGAGCTCTATTATTATGTGTACAGGATTGTAGAATAAATGAGTATTTGCTAAATGCATGACAGGGATGTGGCTTAATCATCTGTAGGAGAATTCTAAGTTTTCTGTGGGTCTGACTGGGTAAATCATATAGTAAAATGACAATGCTATGTGAATGCATGTAGCACTGCTTGCTAATTGGCCTCTACCAAGACATAGCAGCATTTCTCTTCCTGGAATCTCTCACAAGATGCCAACTAGTTTGCAGAGCACAAAGGCAGGATGGCAAAGTGGTTAAGAGAATGGCCCCGGGCCTAGATAGCTTGAGTCTGACTTTGAGCTCTAGCGTTTACTATCTGCATGACTTTGGGCAAGTTGTTTGATCTCTCCATGCTCAGTATTCTCATCTCTAAAACAAGGATCATACTAATCATTCCTGCCCATTCACTCATAGGCTTGTTTGAGGATGAAGTAAGCTAATCTAGGCAAAACACTACTTAAGCAGCTGTAACAGTACTCCATCAGCGTTCACTATTATTATTATTTGGCAGCTATTGTTTGGCTTGGCAACGACTGTAATTCAAAGCAAAAAATGAATTGAGCTTGCTGAGTGTTACATCAACTTCCAAGACAACGACAAAGCACTGAAATACTTCCTTCAGGAATGTATTTAAACCTGGGAACCTACTAAAGAAAGCCATTATGTCCCTGAGTCAATCAGGACATTTTCTCTTTGAACATCTCTAAAATGAATTGAACGGTCATTGATGACCAACAATTACTAAAAGGAGCAAAAGATATTGAGATGGAATATATTGAAAGTCTTGCGACAAACTATTCTGTCGTATTCCTATTTGCAATTTAAGAATCCTATCTTTTTGAATACAGTTATATTTACATGCCACAAAATTGTCTTAGTTTTTATTGTCATTACCTCTTTATATTTGATAGAGACCTTGGCAAACTCCAAGACAGAGATTAAAATTGTACACTAATGCCCCCTCCCCCTTTTGGGTCGGATTAGTAGAAATTTAATTTTTTATAACATGGCATTAGCTTGCACGTTTACCAGCCTAAAGATTTCTGTATTTGTTCAGTCAAAATTTCCCAGTAAGTAGTTTTTTCAGCTATCTTCCACCCATAAATAATAAACAATAATTTCAGATTCCAATAAATCAAACAAAACAATGTTTTATTAGTACAGGTTGCTGTTAACAATGCTAAGTTTGTAAGAGGCTGCAATGTTGCAGAGAAGGGATAGTTATTTATGGCAAGAAATGAATGAAAAAGATCTGTGGTAACATTTGTCTCAATTTACCTTTTCCAGTCACTGGATGGGAGATGCAAACACGTAAAAGTCTCTACCTCTAGGCATGATACCCAGTTTCAAGTCAGCACCCATTAGAATGGTTAGAATATAATTAGTATTAGGAACCTGTATCTCATGTACTAATTGCATAAATTAGCTTTAAGTGAAAGCGACATTGTATGATTACATTTGGGCCAAATCTAGCATATGTTTGCTTGTTTTTATTGTTATTTAACTGCTCAGGCCTAATGATTAAATTGTCACTCTTATGCTTCCATGAGATGGGAAAGCATTTGATTTGTTTCTCTTCTCCACACAATCGATTGATTTGCATAATGCCAAATGATGCTTCTTTCAGATTCTGGTGTGTTTACCGTATATTGCTTCAAACATGCCAACAGACTGTCATTTAGTGGGAGAAAAAAGCCTAGACTATTATTTTGAATACCTACCATCCGTCCATCTGATAATACGCCCAGGGAGCCAGATGCCCCAGAGAAACAAGATCCTTTTTTTTTTTTTTTTTCGGTTGTTATCAAGTGACTTACCCACAATGACTGCAGTGACAGTGAGCAGTACAAAAGCATTCCGAAAAAGGTAACTTTTAACATCCTCCTTTGTGATGCTCTGTACTTTCCTCTTGGCCAAGAGTGTGCGCTTACGAACTCCTCGCTGGAATCTCTCCATCCTGCCCCCCATCCTGGGCTCTTCTCCGTTGGTTTTAGTCATATTTTACTTCTGTAGGAATGTCTTTTCTTTGCACTTCAACGTCTCGGAATCACCCCCGGAAAGCCAGACCTCTTTGGTGTTAGAGAACGCAACTAGAACAAGGAGAGGAGAGACAAGAGTTACAGCCTGCAGGGGTGAGAAATCAGGGCTGCCCCACAGCAGGGCAAGCTGTTGGCATGCTGCATAATCTCAGTAGGAATCAAGAGCTAGAGAGCCGCAATGCCAGGTTTCAAGGCTGGGTGGGAGGTGCATATTTTACAGGACCACGTGTGGGAAATGTGCATCAATTCGGAATCTACCAGCAGAAATGTGTGTTCTATTTTTAAAAATTTGCCCTTCCTATTCCAATGAGGCTGTAAAAGGGTTCATCGGAGCCGAGTGTGACTAAGCAGCCCCCACCCCCTCAGTCTCCCCCAGAACCAGCCAAGTGCTTTTTGCATAATGTTCACCCTCAATAAATGTCTAATTGAATTGAACGCACAGGAAGCGCTCAATAATTACTTGCTGGCTTATGTTGTGTACCCGGTGAAGGCGTAACCAGGTCAATAAAATGAATTAAGATATTGATATTTCATCCTCAGGGCTTTCTGTTTTAAATGATAAAGATTTTCTTCATTAAGGAAAAAAAAAAAACCACGATAATATCAGCTAATAAATATGATCATGAAAAGAACGCAATGAAAAGAACATATGCACAGGACTTGGGAAATATATTTGACTATTTTGCAGGGTAACTTTTTAATTTTTTCTCTGAAACAAGCCAAGTTCTCTGAGCCTATCTATGCATTATCTGTAATCGTAATTCATTTATTTCCATTTTTATCACAAGTATAAGTACAAAGTAGCATTTGTCTTTGTGGCAATCATATCGGAGTCTCCTGAGGAAACCATCACCGACTTCTGGGTATTTCAAAATTTTAGAATTTCTAGAACAGATGAGGCGAATCCAATTTTCATTCCAAACATTACAGCGTGTGGTTTCTAGTTTCTTTAAAGCGCTCCTAGGTTATTCAAATATCTAAGTCAATCTCTCCCGGGTGGAAATCGGTTCTTTTGAAAAAAATCAAAGGATTCCTCCGGTTGTATAAGGTTTGTAATCCACAATCTTTCCCGAGATCAATCCAAGTAAAAATCAGTGGTGCCTGTGGACGTGTGTATATGGCAACGCCAACAGCCAGCGTGTGCGTCCGCGGGGGAGGTAACTGGAAAGCAAAAGACTCCTCCGGAGCTTTTGGCAAATCCAAGTGTGGAAAAAGAGACTCGTCTTAACAGTTTTGACTTTTAAATAAAATTGCAGCTTGGGGACAGTGATAATAAGACCTACGGCTTGTTGAAGACGTCACGGCAGATTAGAAGTTTAGGGAGGAGTGAGGAAGGGGACAGACGAGAGACCAGTTTTTTTTTTTTTTTTTTTAAACTAGCCTCTGGTTCCCTTTCCAGTCACTTTTAAACAGACCAGCTCAGCCTTGATTCTTTTCTAGCTCCCGAACCACAATCTACCCCCAGTCCACCCTGAATGACTCAACTCCGAGTTAAGAGCGGACACGGCATAAGCGGACACCATGCGCTCATTACATTAAATTACTAACGTGGACTTTATCTACCAAAATGGCTAGCTTTTCACTCTCGCTGCTCCTCTGCTCGCGAAACAAAATCCATCGGCGGAGACGTGCATGGAGAGGGGAAGCCCGGCGGCAAGACAGGACGTCAGACTTACCTTTTCGGATTTTGTAACGGGTGGAAGGTACCCCAGGCAATGACAAGGTGAATTCCGCAGCAGGTACGGAAGAGTAACGAACGCCACGAGCCCGGCATGCATGCGCTCTGAAACTGCAAGTTACTATCGGGGCAACTTAAGAAAAGGGGAGGAGTCTGCGCCCGGGACAGGGGGAGTGGGGAAAAATGAAAACACCACAGGGAAGGAGGGCGCAAACCCGAGGTTTCTGGAATACTGATTAATGTTGGCTCACCAGAAGCATGCTTGCTGGCTCTGTTTTGCTCCTTAGACCACTTTCACGCTTTGTCAGTTCACTTTCATTAGGAATGCAGAACCGGGACCAGGAAGAATTGCAAAATAAAGCTCACACACACTCAGAAAGCTGGAAGTCTTGATTAGAACGTTTCAAAGAAGACTCTTCTAAGGCGAAATTTAATTATCTCGCATTATTACAGGTTTCCTCCCCCTGAAGGAAACACGAGAGTGCTCTTTTGCCTGGTTGTACACTGTTATGAAAGAGTCCCTCTTTTCAGAATTGGGGGAAATAACTGACATTTCTTGGGAAGACCCAGAACGCAACAAGTATGGAGGGGAAAAAGTGCTTGCTACTATTCTCTAAACTTGCCTAAAGTTACTCAAAACACAAGATGAGACATGCCTCTATGTTAGCAGTTTAAATTCTGTTATAACAAATCTAATTTAGCTCCAACTTTGCATTGCAAAGACTGAAAAAGCAACGCACAGAGACCAGGATCTTTGCTGAACTATAAAGTAAAAAGCATTTTAGGACCAAGAGTGTAAATGCACACTTGAAGGTTTGTGATTTCAAAAGATAAGTTCCTGTGCAGATTGATGCTTCAATTTTAAAGGAAGCTAAACATCCTCCTTGTCCACCCCCCACCCCCCCCACTGCCCCCACTGCCCCCACTCCCCTCACACCCGTCCCCTCAAGTGCCATTATTTTTAGGAATTAGAAAATTCTCATTGCAGTTTTAGTTCACTCTTCTTAGAAATAAAAATATATTGTGAAAATAGATCTAAACAAGGAAAAAGCTCGACTCAGCTCCAAAACTTAGAAGTTGTTTAGCATGAAGAAAAAAAGTTTAATAGAGACAAAAATGCATACCAAAAATTGCAGCCAGAGTTCTGTATTCCTGCTCATTAAATCGCATATTCTCCATGCAAGATCTGCTTAGTTCTCGTGTCTGTTATCCAACAGGAAGGTATGTTTTTCCCTCATTGGCAAATCCAGGAGATTTGCTAAAGATACGTCTCCTGCCAACATCAACTGTTTCTTTTAAGCCCTTTCGAACAGCTACTGGTTGGAAAGCAATGGTGAATCATGCAAATGATTTAAAATTACAAATGAGCAGCAATCATAACAACTTTTAAACGTGGCATAATTTTAAGAGTTTATGGAAAATATATACTCTTGACAGTCCCAGCCCACAGCCATCTTTCTCTTCCTCTGATCTCCTAGGTCACTTAGCATCTGTACCACATTGTTTAACACTTAATTACACTCTGTTTTCTGCTAATCCTTTCTTTTTAAAATCATGTTAAGCTTTGGCTTCTCAACTGAATTATAAGTTCTTTGAGGGCAAGAACCAGTCCTATGCTTGATACATAGTAAACATGAAATAGCTCTTATAAATGCAGAACGTAACGTAAAAGTATGAAACAAAATGCTTTTCAACCTTCTGTGTTAAAACAAAAGTATTTGTTTTTATGCTGGCTCTTCCGAACTAGGTGCGTGGAACAGACATCATTTCTTAACACCATGACCACATTTGAAAGCATGTATTTACTACCTTAAGTCCTATCTGAGCCATGGGTTTAAGACTAATTTGTCCATATTTCTTGTGGAAGTGACTTGTCTTTTAAGGGAACTTAAAAGAGAAATCTTTAAATGATTTTAAATGGTGTTTCAAGCCAAGTGGCATTTCCATTTTTTAATTCTGTTTTTTCAATAGGCAAGTAAAAGGACTAGAAAAACCACACTTAGGTTAGCATAGAGATAAGAAGGCCCTACTGCCCTTTCTTTTTTTTTTTTTCTTCTTTTTTTTTTTTTTCTTCTTTTTTTTTTTTTTTTTCCTAAGGCTTGGTTATAAACCATTTCATTATTTTAGTTTGTACAGACATGATGGGAGTCTGGTATACCCCTGAGAAGGAAGTAATTCACCACTGAAAGTTTTGTTGGCTGTAATAAAACCTAATGAGAAAATGAGATGCAAAGAGTCTCAGTTCAGAGTTCATCTGAATTACAAGGTTTTAAGTCTGGGGGAAATATTGAGAATTGCTTCTTTTAAGTCCCACTTTCTCTTTGGGAAATCTGCAGCAATAATGCCCTTGGGGCAACTTGGGTCTCCTCAACACATATTTCTACCTTTTCCCATATTTCATAAATAAGACTCTTAAGTGTTAAAACGGCTTTTTCCTTCATAGAAATATGCAATAAGTGAAAGATCAAGAAGTTATGAATAAACCTCTATAAGCCAGATTTCGTTTAAAGCTACTCTGGGTAGGAGACACAGAACCAGGGAATCATATTAATTTTGGTATTCCAGAGTGAAAAACAAACAAACAAACAAACCACATGTAGCAACACCACTCCTTTTGAAAAATCTTCCAGGAATCCTCTTTGAACATACTATTAACAAAGTATGCTATACGTATTATTATTATTTTTTTTTTTTTTGAGAAAAATGTCACCGTAACGACCACCAAATCTAACTTATTCTTAAATGGACTGTTTCCATTCATTAGTTTGATGTATGAAGGATCATGACTAACAAGTAAGTGCTGTAACATAGTACAGAGCGGTTAAATTTCAGCACTCAAGGAAAGGATATTCTGGAATTTGGAAAAGGAAATGGATTAGAAAATCTTTTAACCTTTATCAAATGTTTTCCACTTTTATTTATTTATTTTATTTTTTTTAACGTTTATTTATTATTGAAAGACAGAGAGAGACAGAGCGTAAGCAGGGGAGGGGCAGAGAGAGAGGGAGACACAGAATCTGAAGCAGACTCCAGTCTCTGAACTGTCAACCCCAGCTGACGTGGGGCTCGAACCCACAAACCGCGAGATCACGACCTGAGCCGAAGTCGGCCGCTTAACCAACCGACCCACCCAGGCGCCCCTCCACTTTTATTTTTAATTTCATGTTTCATAAGAGATTTTATCATCCTTTATTCAAGTAGCTTATGTTTTAAGGATCCTCATAAGGAGTGTCAGTTCTCCTGCAATTTGGAAATTATAGAATGTTAAGACAATGAATGGGACCTGATTTAACCCTGGTAGAAATACCAGAGATATAGTAACAGTAGAGGTAGAACTGGTATTTGGTCTCTTGTTTTGTCTTGAATTTTTTTCTTTCTTAGGTTTGAATGTAAAAAGCAAAACAACAAAAAAACTGGTGTGAATTGTGGTTACTTGGATATTATTTTTAAAGAAAATTTTTAAAGTTTATTTTATTTATTTTTGAGAGAGAGAGACAGAGACAGAGGAAGAACATGGGAGGGGCAGAGAGAGAATGGGAGAGAGAGAGAATCCCGAGCAGGCTATGTGCTGTCAGCATGGAGCCTGATGTGGGGCTTGAACCCACGAACTGTGACATCGTGACTTGAGCTGAAATCAAGAGTCAGATGATTAACTGACTGAGCCACCCAGGCGCCCCTGACTGGATTTATTTTAAACCCAGATGAAGCCTGAAAAACCCAACTCTAGGGGTGGCTTATAATTAACCTTTATCATATTCATTCATTCATTCAGCAAATCTTGAGCAAGTATTGTGCTCCAAACACCAGTCCCTTTCCTCAAGGAGTCCACCAACACACATGTCTGCAATCCTTCTGCAGTGGGCAAGGGGAGAACCCCACAGGCAGCTTTGGGAATTCTGTGCTGGGGCCTGTTTCTACCAGGTTCTCCCAAAGAGCTGAGAGCTTCTTGAAGGAGCTGTGCCTGGCCAGTGGTCTGGACATTGTATGTCCAGAAGATCCAAGACGTCAAATTAAAGAACTTGAACTCTATTCCTAGGCAAGAGGGAGGCACAGGATTTAAGCACAAGAGTGATTTTAAATTTTGAGTTGATCCAAATCCTTTAAGTGAAAAAGACTTGAGTTAGGAAGTGGAGGAAAGGTGGAGCATTTACAAACTGGGATCATTCACACCACATCAAAAAAAAATTAGATTCCATTGAAAAATACAGACGATCTCATGATACCAAGGCCCTTCAAGGGAAGGCTGGCATTGAGCAAGACCTCCTGCAACAGATGAGGTATGTACTCCCCCTTCACTGGCCTGCCCACTTCACTTGTTTTAGTTATCTTTAATGTATTCTGATGTTTTGACCTTTGGTGGGGTTTGAGCAAGGGCAGAGGTCTGGAGAACCCCAACGTAAAAGGAAGGAAGAACATGAGGAACCCTCTAAATAGACCCACAAACAGTGAGAAGTTATGCCAACCATTTGATCATAAGTTAGCCAAGAGTTGGATATAATGGTGGTTGAAAGAAATCGAACACATTTTCTTTGTACTAAAACTCAAGACGATCTGCTTTTAGTGAAGATTTCAAAAGTGTTATTGCTATTAATTGTGACATATTGTGAAATGGCATTTTCCCCAGTTGCTCACCATGAGCCAAATCTCTGAAGGACCAGAATCTTGGTTTAGTGGAGAAAGATCATGTAGGTTAATTGGAATTAAAGCCTTCAGCCAAGTGCTAGCAACAATAACAGTCAACATTTTTATGGTGCTTTATGGTTTTATAAGTGCTGTTTCATACATCATCTAATTTAATCTTTGTGACAATGCTTTGAGGTACATTCTATTATTACTAGTCTTGTATATCCAGATATTGGCATGAAGTTTCATATGGATTATGCAGTTTGCTTAGGGTTACAGTCAGCGAGTGACAAGAGTTTGTAACAATTTTCTGAGAACTTTAGTTTCTTGGGGTGCCTAGCTGGCTCAGTGGGTAGAGCATGCGACTCTTGATCTTGGGGTTGTGAGTTTAAGCTCCATGATGGGTAAGGAGCCTATTTTTTTAAAAATAGATAAAGTATTAAAAAAAAAATCTTTAGTTTCTCATCTTTTTCTAAAAGAAGTTCATGGTAGCTTTTATTAAAGACAGAAAAGAAAGTAAAGAACATTAAAAGGAAGGCCTACCCTCTCTTCCTCCTCCAATCTCTGACAGGTTGATTGACCCTCCTATCTGTTCCCAGGGCTCCCTGGGCTTAACTCTCCAGAGTGATCACCACTCTCTTCTGCGACAGACTGTGGGCTCTTTGAGTGCAGAGCCTGTGTTTATAACCACTGCATACTCAGTAACCAGCACAGAAGGTGCTCAGTGAAGAGTTGCTGCATGAAAAAAGGGACACAGCAAGCCGCAGATAAGAGATTTCATCAATTCACTCCAATCCTAAGACTTGGAGAAAGGACATCAGTAAACATTAAACTTTAAAAAGTGGGGGAACAAAGCCAATGAATTCCCTTTTAAATCATTACCAGATTCAAGTAGAACTGCTCTATTTGAATGGGTAGGAGGTGGGTGTCATGGTCTATCTTTGTGTCCCTCTTTTCTCCTCCTTAGGTAGGCCCCTGAGGCACCTCAGCAAACCATGGATTCCATCCATCATCCTTGAAAACAAGGATGCATGAGGAAGTCAGGTTGGTTTGCGCCATTGTTCTTTAGGGCCAGGTTCAGGATTAGAACTTGGTCCCCCATTCGTGTTCCCATTCTCAATCACTAAGCCACATGTTACTCCCCTCGCAATTTTGAATGTCATCTGTAAGATGAGGTTGGACTACATTATTTTTCTCAAGTTGCTTTCCCTATTAAGATTCTGTGATTCTAAATCATGTCATGCCAATAATGGGCTTGCCTTATCCACTTCTGCCTATTTAAAGACACAGATTTTTATATGCACTCAATGATTAATGGCTTCTCATTAGATTTCTCTGCCACAAATTAAACACAAACACATAAACAGTCACCAAAGGAAGCTTATTGAAGGGCATGGGTTTTATGAAGCACAGTGATGACATGAATCTTTTATAACTGTTTGCTGGTATAGAATCATAATTACAGCAATCAAGACAGATACACATCTTTTGTAAGGGAAAAAAAAAGTAATTATAATTTAAAAGCACACAGCTCAAAGTTGCCATCACAAAAACGACTATTATAGCAACTATTTCGCATTTGGACATTTTTTTGGCAGGAGGTCTGGGCATTGTTTATTGTGAGTCAGAAACAGGCACTGAGAAAATATGCAAATTTTTTAAGCAAGAGAAAATGCAGCTTTGAGTTGAGAAAACAGGGTGAATGGTGGAAACTGTCTGGGCCTTGAACACAAATCAACCTTAGCTGCTGAAATCATTTTTGGTCATTGGATGCTGTTCTAGCAATCTGGGGTAAGGTCAGAATAAAGTTATTTTATGCTTTAAAACATACATTCAAGATTGGTGCTGTGCGCCTGAGTGAATATCTGTCTTCTGCTAATGCTGTGTTTATGGATTGATTCTGAGTAGAAAGACTAGGGAGGAAAGCCACCAGAATGCTCATGGATCCCATTTTTCTCCGCTGGGCAGGGAACTGCTGTCACCTGGTGACTTCTATTCACCTGTGGGTCACAGAAGAGGCAAAGGCAAGCCTCCTTCCTTGCCCAGCTGCTTCCCCTCACAAGATCACAGCTGCTGAAGTGAAATGAACTCAGGGTGACCAGTTCATTCCTGTCAACAGGCCTCAGTTGTGAAAAGGTGTTTCTATGAGAACGGCATAAATCCACTAAGTTCTTCCAAAAAAGAAGGAAAAAAAACCCCCAAACAACCAAAACTCTTAACATCAACAGGTGAAACTAGGGGAGATAATATGGCATTGGTGAAAAATACACTAAAACTGGGGTTGGGCTGTGAAACCTTGGGCAAATATTGTAGTCCTCCCCTCCACATGAAAGGCAAGAGGAGAGCTGGGTTTCAAACTTTTTTTTAACCCTTTGTTCAAGTAAAATCTCAACCATGAAACCAACAGCAATGTGGCACATCAAGAATAAGCCTAATGTGGGGTTGCCAGAGCCACTAGATTGGCCCTTCCTCTTGCTTTCCCTCCCGTTTCCTTGTGCCTGCTGCCAGCATCTGGACCCTGAGTTGGTTCCCAGGGCAAGATATGTAAACAACTAAATCAGGTGTTACTCAAATTCTAAGAATAACACTCTGATAAGCAGGCCTAAACTCTGAGGAAAAGACCAAAGGCATAAAGTAAACTCTAAGAACCCAAGTTTTAGTAATGCCTCAGTTAATAAATTTTATAGAGGCTGACTTGATCTAGTAAATTCCACCATAGGTAAGATGTGTAGGTGTATGTGTTTCAGGTCTCAGGCTTAGGTCTAGGGGTTTTGGTGGTGATGAGATTGACCTGACTGAGGGACTGGTCACATTTTTTATGGCCTTGTGACCTAGCTAAGCCCCAGGACAGATGTGAGAAATAAAGCACAGCAAAATGAATGGTTTGCCCAAATCAACCAGGTGAATGTCAAAGTCAAGACCAGAACCCAGTGTTCACTCTTAGCTCTAAGTATTTCCAGAAAAGTATATTGTTCTGTTATACCAATTACATTCAGTGAAAGCCTTGTGTGATATGACTCACTAGTAAGACCAATGTTTTAAAATCCAGTGTTATAAATCTGAGTTTTCCAGTATGGTAGCCACCAGAGACATATAGCTATTGAGCACTTGAATGAGGCTAGTGCAAACTGAGATGTGCTGCAAGGGTAAAGTACACATTGAGCTTTGAAAACTTGATCCAAAAAACGTTAAAGGCTCTCATTAATAAATATTTGTATTGATTTATGCTGTAATAATATTTTAGGTATTGGGTTAAATAAAATATATTAAAATATATTAAAATCAATTTATCTGTTCTTTTTGCTTTTTTTAATGTGACTAGTAGAACATTTTAAATTACATGTGGGACTCACATTGTATTTCTACTGGACAGCACTGTTATAAAATGATTATTCTTTATAGAGGAGTCCTTGCTGTTTATGGAGGAGTCCTTGGAATTGGCAGGGCTGGCTGGCAAAATCTCCTCTCTAGCCTATTTCCTCCCAATTTATTTAAATAGATTAACAGGGGCGCCTGGGTGGCTCAGTCAGTTGGGTGTCCTACTTCAGCTCAGGTCATGATCTCACAGTTCATGAGTTTGAGCCCTGCATCGGGCTCTGTGCTGGCAGCTCAGAGCCTGGAGCCTGCTTCAGATTCTGTGTCTCCCTCTCTCTCTGCCCCTCTCCTGTCGTGCTCTGTCTCTCTCAAAAATAAATAAACATTAAAAAAAAAATTAAATAGATTAACATAAGATGAGAATATTGGTTTCTGCACAAAGATTTAATGCTAGTGGTAATACTACTACTAATAAAAACAGCTACCATTAGTTGAGTCTTTTCTATGTGCTGGGCACTGTGCCACGTACTTTACATTTGCCTCATCTGCTTGTCACAACAACTCTATTGTTACTAAGTGTTATTATTCCCACTTTAAAAATGAAGGAATCGAGGTTCAGAGAGAATTAGCAACCAGCCAAGGTCACAAGCTGGTTAAGTGGTTGGACTGGGATTCCACCCCAGGCCACTTGCATTCAAAGTTTAGGCACTTAAAGGCCACACAATTCTTGTTGCTGGAACTTACACTCCCAATGAAAATACTGCCGTCAGAATTCTACAAATTCCCACCATGTTTAAAGGCGCTGGAGGGAAAGTGGAATATACAGAAAGGGGCAAAATGGCTGCAGTCCTCAAGGAGGTTACAACACAGTGGAGAAAATAAATGCACAATGAAATAGATGACAAAATAAAACCTGAAAAGATTAAAAATAAATTTCTGTAGACATGAGAGAGATTAATTCCAGTTGTGGGGAAAAAGAGTTTCATGGAAGAGACAGTATTTTACACGGAACTCTAAAGATGAGGAAGTTTTTTTCCACAGTTAAGAATATCTTAGGAGAGTCATTCTAGATGGAGGAATGGAGGTATCTAGGTGAAAGACATGGAGTGGTGTGGGGGGCATGAGCAAGGACCTTAGGTGGGTGTTCCATGCATGGCTAACGGATGGAGAAAAGACCAAAGAGATACAGTATACCATGTTTTGGACAAGCAGAAAAGTGGGAAGAAAGTAGAAACAACGTGTATACCTTGTGTTCTTGACGATGCACTCAGAGCATGTCTTAGGTTGAGAAAGTCTTTAGGTGCAATGTTCAATATCAAAGGTAACTTTGTACTAATGCACTTTGCAGAATGCTAGTCTTTTTTTTTTTTTTTTTTCTAGAATCTGGCATAACAAGCAGTAACACCACCAACAACAAAATCAGTCCCTAAAACCTTCCAAGAACTACCCAATCTTCATGAGCCAAAAAGAATATACCCAACCATAACAAGACCCTGTGGGAGTTACTCCCTGGTGGCCAACACTCTTCCATATTCCAGGATCTCCATCACCAGAAACAATGGCTTCTCACCCTCCACCCTCACCCCAATCCACATTCTTGTTGAAATCTTGGTTTTCTTCTATTCCATTAGAGGAAGGTCTGTCTCAGTGACAATAGATTCACCAAGAAATAGTAGTTGCTAACATTTACAAGGCAGACAGAAAAGATTAGAGGGGTGCCTGGGTGGTTCAAGCATCTGACTCTTGGTTTTGGCTCAGGTCAAGATCTCATGGTTTGTGAGTTCGAGCCCTGAGTCAGGCTCTGCACTGACAGCATGGAGCCTGCTTGGGATTCTCTCTCTTTCTGCCCCTCCCACACTCACGCACATGTGCACATGCGTGCTCTCTCAAAAATAAATAAGCTTCAAAAAAAAAAAAAAAGATTAGAAAAAAAGCAGCTTTCACCAGATGTAGAGAAAATGAATGATTTTATTAGGTAATCTGTTGGAATCCCTTTTAAGGTGTCTGCTATGTTTTTCCCATGTGATGTTTAAGACAGAACTCACTCCTCATGGCCTTGACATGGCAGTAGGTGGAGTCCTCCCTCCTCTAGTGCTGCTTATACTTGCATCTTTCCTCCACCAAATCCAACAGGACTCAGAATTTTAGTTCCATTTTCAAATTCTTCCAGGACATTGGAGCCATGAAGCCTCTTGTTCTAGAACAGTTTAGTGATTAAAATGTGGTCCCAGTCTAAGCCTAGTCTCATGGGTTAAAGTGTGTGGAGATGGGATTAAGGAAAGGAGGCATGTTTACCCTAGGTTGACTACCCTTTGTACTTTTCACTATAATCTCATCACTATAGTCCAGCACTAGCAAATCTTACTCCTCCTGGGACTGGCCCTATTCCAGGAGGCAATCCTGTCAATCCTGGAGCTACCCCTCTGGCATTCCTTTTATCTACCAGGAATATCTGGTTTTCCCAACTTCTTTTTTTAAAGAAGGTATGCCTGGTAATTAGAATTTTAACATAGCAATTTCATCATCAGATCTTTGAAGACTGCTTTTTTTTTTTTTTTTTTTTTTGAGAGAGAGAGAGAGAGAGAATGAGTGGGAGGGGCAGAGAGGGAGGGGGACAGAGGATCTGAAGCAGGCTCCAGGTTCCAGGCTCCATACTGAGAGCTGAGAGCCTGGTGCAGGGCTCAAATTCACACACTGTGAGATCACGACCTGAGCTGAAGTCGGAGGCTTAACCAACTGAGCCACCCAGGTGTCCCACCCAATTCGGTGCTACCTTGCTGACCTTTTAGAGCTGTTTTCTTGGGTCTTCTTGATGAGATTTCAGGCTTTGAGATATTGGGCTTTATGGAAGAAGATCCTTCCTATAGACAAGTCTTGAGTTGATGAGAGCTGCCTGGAGGTTTAAAAATGCACATTGACTGCATGATGTGATTTGTGTGATTAGGGTGAGAAAGAGGAAAAGAACAAATGAGAGAATGGACAAGGGCACAGATAATCTTCAAAAGGAATGAGACAGGCTATGGCCAAAGCTGGGATTTTGATTCTCATTATAAAGGGAGTGTAGACTAGAGGAAGTCTCTCTTCTGATCTTTCTCTTGATGTTGACTTAACATTTTCAGATTCCTCAGCTCCACCAGCATGAGCCCTACAGATTTTTCCCTTATTCTAGTGCCCCTTCAGTCTTTATACTTAAAAAGTGTTTACTTATTTGTTTTGAGAGAGAAAGAGAGCAGGGGGAGGGACAGAGAGAGAAAAGAGAGAGAGAGAATTCTAAGCAGACTCTGCACTGAGGGCTTAACCAACTGAGCCACCAAGGCGCCCTTGACACATTTAAGTAAATGTTGACACATATAAGTAAATATTTTCCTTTTAAAATTTTTGAAGACTTGAGTCTTCAAAAATATCTTCTCTTTACAAAAGAGTAAAATATATAAAGTTGTTAGTGTTGCCTTTCTACACTGCTTCACACTCTCAATTTTCACTCCCATTTGTTCACTCTTCATGCAACAAATATTGAGTCCCTGCTCTGTGCCCAGCCCTGTAAAGTCATGAAAAAAAAGAGAAGGTTTTCACTCTCATGGAGCTTTACATTCCGGTTGGGAGGAGACAGACCCTATACAAATAAATGCTCACTGCTTCTGGAAAGGGCTTTGGACCTCACTCTGAGTGGATAGGAAGGCATTTTAGGGCTTAGCTTCATGCAGAAGAGTGATGGCCTTTTAAAAGGCTAACACTGGTTGCTGCATGGAGAATGGTTAGCTGTATGGAGACTAGTTAGAAAGCTACTGGAATAGTCCAGTGAGAAATGATGGTGGCTTAGATTAAGGTCACTAACAGAGACGTGGTGAGAAGTGGCCCTTTTGGGGTTGTATTTTGAAAGAAAAACTGTCAGGATTTAATGATAATTTGGACAAAGGTATGAAAGAAAGAGAGTAGTGAAGGATGGAGCTAAGGTTTTAGGATTGAACAACCAGGTAAATCAAGTTTAATTGAAATGGAGTGGAGAGCCTAAGGTTCAGGTTAGGTGTAAGTGAATGAAGAGTCCTGTTTTGGATCCTCTCAGATCTCAAGATGGAGATGTCTAGGTGGCAATGGCATCCAAGAGAGTGAAAGCTAGAATTCCACATTTGGAACTTGTCAGACACATGGAATTAAGAGCTGCAGTGCGGCATAAGCATGCCCAGGGACTGCGTGAGAGTACGTGAAGACAAGAAGATTCATAACTGAAATGGAATGGAATAACTAAAAATTAAATAGTTGAGGTTATTTTATTTAACATTATACATGCTAGTATACCAAACACTATTACAAAGGCTAGAGTTATATCTAAATGAATCTCTATTATGCTCCCTCATATTGTTAGCCAAATTTGATTAAGCATTTATTGGCTCAAAAAGGATGACACCAAGGTTTTTGGCCTGAGAAATTGGACGACTGTAGTTGTAACGTACTGATTGGGGGGAATGATCCAGAACAGATTTGTGTGGGGTGTGGTCAGGGCAAGATATCAAAACTTCAGATAATCAAATGGAGATGTTGAATGGGTTATTAGATAAAAAAGAAGGAATTCAGGGGAAAGGCCTGGTTTGAGATTAAATTTGGTGTTATCAACATCTAGATAGGGTCTGAAGCTATTTCAGCAGTAAAGGAATGGATGTTGTCTACAAGGGGGTGAGTGTAGCTAGAGAAAAGAGAATCAAGGACTGTTCCTGTGGGCTCTCCAATGTCTAGAAATGGAAAATATATGGAGGAATTGGAAGACAGACAGTAAGGTAAGGGAGGAGAAAGCAGAAGTATTATCTAATATACCAAATTACCTTAAATATTACAAGTACTTAACCCATCACATAGTCACAGGTTCTTTTAAAATTAACACAAGTATAGAGTCCCATGGGTTCAATTTCCATTGTCTCTGAATTTAATTCTAAATTTCTCCAGGACTATAGACACTTGCCTTTGGAAATAATTATGTATGCAAATAATGTTAAGGTTGCTTTCCCAAAGGACTATTTTGGAATTATGCTTGCTGTTACACATTTCCAGCTAATTAGTGTTGCCCACCGACCAGAGATTTTGGCAGGATATGATGTAGAAGCTGCAGACATCTATGCTCCTCACTTCAAAATTGTGTAGTTATTAGACCTGATGCTACATCTTTTTTACTGTTAGTAATGAAGCACAAATACATGCAATTGTATTTCAATATAATTGGTTCCCTTTGTAATTTTTTTGGTTTTTATTTTATGTACTTAAGTTTTTTTATTTTATTTTGAGGAGGGACTTTATGAGACCACCAAAGGGGACAATGGTGCAGAAAAGTGGAGTATCTCTGGTGTCTGGATCTGTGTGGTGCATTCCTTGCATGTACTTCCCACTTCTCAGCACCACAGAACTCTTAAAGATGGTGTGATCATATGCTACTGGTTATCTTGGGGATTTGACCAATGACAGTATCTGAAAGGGTGGGCCTACGCCGGCTGACTCCATCTTGTTCTGTGTCCTTCACCTAGACCACACCTCCTCCCCTTGAGTAACCTCCCGCTCACCCGTTCAAACTTCCTGATCAAAACACGCCCAGCGACCTGTGTAACAGGACTCCGACCCTTCCCCAGCCAATCGGCTGAGGCCACGACCCTTCCCCAGCCAATCGGCTGAGGCCACAGCCATTACCTCACCAACTGCCCCTAGACCCCTATAAAACCTTTGTGCTTTTGAAACTCACTCTCTCTCCCTGGTATCTCACCGCTGCATCGGTGTAGGTAGGGGACTGAGCTCGAGCTAGCTTGAATAAAGGCTCTTTTGCTTTTGCATCGGACTCGGCTCCCTAGTGGTCTTTGGGGATCACAAATTCTGGGCATAACATATCTTCGTTCACAGTGTCTTTTCTCATCTGAGATTTTATTTTTATTTATTTTTCATTTTTGTGTCATATATATGGAGAGAATGCATGTGGGGGGTGGAGGGAGGGGCAGAGGGAGAAGGAGAGAGACAAAATCTTAAGCGGGCTCCACACTGAGCATGGAGCCCGATGGGGGGCTCGATCTCACAATTGTGAGATCATGACCTGAACTGAAATCAAGAGTCCTTCACTTTAGGTAGTGAAGTCTGCTACTGTTACTTCTGTCTCCATGGCTTTTAAGGTTTTTCCAGGTTTTGAGTATTTCTTGGAGACACTTTCCCCACTCCAAAGTTATAAAAGTATTGTACTCTCCAAAATTTTCTTAAAAGATTATTTATTTTGAAAGAGATTGAGAGAGCAAGCAAAGGATAGAGAGAGAGGGAGAGAGAATCCCAAGCAAGCTCAGCAGTGTCAATGCAGAGCCCAACGTGGGCTCGAACCTGACCTGAGATCAATAGTCCAATGCTCGCTCAACTGACTGAGCCACCCAGGCACCCCTTCTTCCAACATTTTTATAGGGTTTTGTTTTGTTTTTCATCTAGCACTTCAATCCAATTGGAATTCGTTTTTATGTCTGTTGTGATGTGTGAAACTGAATAAAGGGAAACCTCACTGAAAATGGAGTAGGGAGGTTGGAGGAGGGAACTCTCATGCCCTGCAACTTGTTGCCAATTGCAGACCCCAACAGGAAGAGGCCTACTTTCCTGCTCCAGCAGGAGGGAGAAAAACTTTCTCCTTGCCTGGTAACAAGTTCGGCCAATAAGAAAATACTACAACTTAGCCAACGAGAAACTGTCACCACCTGGACTATCTCTTTTTTCCCAATGGACTTTCATACAAAGCAGCCTCTCCCAATGTCCTCCTTTTCTCTCTAACATAACTTTCTTCTCTTTTGACCTCTAGACTCACATATGGTTTGCCATGGCCTATAAGTCTTGTATTGCAATTCCTCTGCTATGCCCAAATAAATCCATTTTGCTGGTAAAAATAACTGGCTGTTTTACTTTTAAGGTTGACAGATACAAGGATCTAACTTTTTCAAAAAAAATTTTGACGTTTTTATTCATTTTTGAAAGACAGCGTGATTGGGGGTAGGGCAGAGAGACAGAGGGAGACAGAGAATCTGAAGCAGGTTCAAAGCTCTGAGCTGTCAGCACAGAGCTTGATGCAGGGCTTGGTGCAAAGCTCAAACTCACAAACCACAAGATCAATGACCTGAGCCAAAGTCAGGACGCTTAACTGACTGAGCCACCCAGGAGCCCCTATAAGGATCTAACTTTTTAATTTGTTCTCCTACAATGATAGCTAAATGTTTCAAAACCATTTATTGAATAGTCGATCTCTTTCTCATTTACCATTTTTTAGAAGCTTTACTGAGGTATAATTGATATACAATAAACTTATTAAAAATATACAATTGGATACATTTTGACATATGTGTATACCCATGAAACCATCACCACAATCAAGATAGTGAACTACTCTTATTTCTTAATATCTTCAATTTTATTTATCTTTTGAATAGTTAGCACATTCACATAGTTGAAAATTTAAAGACATAAAATGTTTTATTATAAAGTTTCATTACTCATACCTAATTCCAGCCTTAAGTGCTCATTTCCTTCTCTAGAGGCAATCAATGTCTTTAGTTTCTTTTGTATCCTTATAGAGATGTTTATTTATAGCTATATTTATTATTTTTTTAATTTAACTTATTTTTTAAGTAAACTCTACCCCCAATGTGGAGCTTGAACTCACAACTCTGAGATCAAGAGTCTGCATGTTCTACCAACCGAGCCAGACGGGCGCTCCATCTGGTATGTTTATTATTAAATAGCGATTATACCTTAGTTAAGTTGCTGAAAATATGGTAAGTGAGGAAAAGATTTACTATTCAAAAATAGAAGTATTTATGCATATATAAGCAAATGTATGTATTGTACACACACACACAAAATAGTATATAATACACATTGTTTTTCATATTCCTATTTTTGCCTTACTAATATATTTTGGACATAATTCCATACCTATGTGTATTTATTTATTTTATGTATCTGTTAACATTAATTTATTTATTTTGAGAGACAGAGTAAGAGAAGGAGCATGTGCTTACACGTGGGAGGAGCAAAGATAGAGGGAGAGAGAGAATCCCAAGCAGCCTCCATGCTGTCAGTTCAGTGCCCGAGGTGGGGCTTGAACTCATAAACCATGAGATCATGACCTGAGCTGAAATCAAGAGTCAGACAAATCAAGGACTGAGCCACCCAGGAGCCCTCTATACCTATATTAAAAAAATTTTTTTTCATTCTCTTTTGCTTCTTAGAATTCTATTGTATGGATATACTCAACAAATATTTATTGAAAACATGAAGTACTTTTCTAAGCTCTGATATATAGTGAAAAAACAAACAAAAATTCTTTCCCTCACAGAGGTTATATTCTAATGAGATCTATCATAATTTATACAACGAGTTTCTTGATAATGGACATTTGGATGGTTTTCAATCTTTTGCCACTATAAACAGCGCTGCAGTGAATACTGTATATATGTCATCTTACGCATGTGCAATCAATTGGTAGAATACAATTCTAGAAGAGGAATTGTTGGATAAGAGCATATGTACATTGGTAATTGATATGATCACATTATTCTTAGTAGAAGATTATCAATTTATACTCCCGCCAATAATGTATTGATTGTGCTGGTTCCTCCATGTATTGTTCTATGTGGATTTTTATTTTCAGCAATTTAATAGGTAAAATAATGACAAGTCATTGTAGAGTTATTTACATGTTTCTTCTGATTAATGATACTGGGCATTTTCTCATATCTTTAAGAGCCATTTCTACTTTTCCTCTTCATCTATTGAGTTGTTAGTTTTTTCTCTCTGATTTATAGAGTGCATATATTAGGACATTTTGGCTTTTCTTCTGCGATTTAACTGTCTAAAATTTTGACCAGTTTGTCATTTATCTTTTGATTAAGGCTATTATGGGTTTTGTTGTGCATAAATTCTGATATTTATAAAATTGAAATGATCAATATTTCCTTTTATAATGTAGGGGAGGTTTTTATGGTACTTAAAACAGTTTTCCCCGGGGCGCCTGGGTGGCTCAGTCGGTTGAGCGTCTCACTTCCGCTTGGGTCATGATCTTGAGGTCTGTGAGTTCGAGCCCGCCGTTGGGCCCTGCGCTGACAGCTTGGAGCCTGGAGCCTGGAGCCTGCGTTGGATTCTGTGTCTCCCTCTCTCTCTGCCCCTCCCCCGCTCATGCTCTGTCTCTCTCTCTCTCTCTGTCAAAAATAAACATAAAAAAAAATTTTAAAGTTTTCCCCACTGCAGGATTATAAAAAACTGCAATGATTTCTTCTTGGATTTTTATGATTTCATTCTTTGAATTTAAATATTTAATCTACCTGAAATTATCTTGCCATAAAGTAGGGATTCAACCTAATTTTTTTTTCCATTTGGCTGCCCAAACACTATTTATTAAATAATCTTTCTTTTCTCCATTGATTTAAAATGCTGTCTTTATAACTATTAAATTTTCACATATATTTTTTGCCTTTTTACTCTGCTCCATTGATATGTCTGCATATCCAATGTGCCAATACCACAGTTTTAACTACTGTAGCTTTATAACATAAAGACCTTTTTTTCCCACTGCTGTTGTTTTTCATGATTGTCTCAGCTATTCTTGCATGCCTGTTTCCATATATTCTTTAAAATTAGCCTACACATTCCAATATCTAATTATTTTGTTGGGATTTCTGAGGAGACCAACATATAGCATTTTCCCCCCTCTGTCCATGTTTTGAACAAATTGGGAAAAAATGTAAAGAGTTAGGCGTATGGGAAATAAAAGTATAACTTTTATTAGAGACCAAGGCTGAGTTGGATAGCTAAGAACACTTCCAAATAGGCTTGTGAACTGAAACTTAGAATTAGACAGATATGGCCCCCTCGAATCAGAGGTTACCTCTTAAGGTGGGAGCTGTCCCGGTAAGACTTTGGAACCAATGCTCCTGTAGTCTGTTCACTTCCAAAAAAAAAAAAAAAAAAAAAAACAAAAACAAAAGCAAAAGCAAAAAACGAAAAAAAAAAAAAAAGGAAGGAAAGAAGCAGCCAAGAAAGTCGATTTTATTCTTCTTAAACTTGTCAGAGGACAAGAAGGAGGAGTGACTAAGGGGTTGGAGCAAGACCTTAAAAGTTACCCCTCCATAGAAAAGGAAACTGAAGATTTCCTTTCTAACAATTTGATGCTGGTATGAGCAAATTATTATCCCACTTTTTAAGATGAAAGGCATAATAAGATGTTAAGAAGTCACACAGACATCTTTATCTTCTACCTCAGTTCATTCCATAGGCAAAGCCCTTCTTGCCTTCGACAAATCCCCTACACTAATTATTTTGGAATATTCTCTCACCCCAACATAAATATGAGAGAAATTATAAAGATAAATTTCTCCATTGCTTTGGGTGTATTTTCCTTCATTGAAATGATTTAGAAATAATCTTTAATATAATCTCATGAATAATCCTTAATTCAAACTTCAATTGCTTCCAGTAGCAATTTCAACACTAAATTCAGCTTTTTCCAGTGGTACTTGTTTCAAGATAGCATCTTTCTTGGCAGCTATCTCACAGTTTGGGCTCCGTCTGACTCACCTCAAATTAACTAACCCCAAAGTGATGCCAACCTGCATACATAGTTCCCTCTCCATCGTGCTTTTCTTTTTAAAATTTTTTTGGGATAGTTAATTTTATTTGTTCAAGGGCTCATATTGCAACCACTAAACCAAGCATGGCTTCAATTCAGATTCACATATTTAGGAGGATAAAAGCAAACTGTGATCCATGTATATGGATGAAAAACTAAAGGCTCATGGTTAATCACATTGTAGTTTTAAATTTCTATGGGTTAGAAGCCAGAAGTCACAGGTCTTTTAGGTCTTTCTGGATGTCTCACAAAGTATTTGCACTTTTCTTGAGCTGAGCAACCTCATCATTTGTCAGCTTCTGGTTGATAACACTGGTTAATCCCCGAGAGTTCAGGACGCATGGAAGGCTCAGGAAGACTTTCTTCTCAGTGCCATCCATTCCCTTCATCATGGCTGACACTGGATGAATCCTGGATAGATTTTTCAACATGGATTCAGTGAGATCAGCCACACTTAATCCAATAGCCCAGCTGGTATATCCTTTTATCTTGACGACTTTGTAGGCACCATCTTAAGCACTTCCTTCCCCAATTTTCACTGTCATTGTCTGTTCCCATGTCTGGATTCAGTTCCTGGAGAGAAATGCCTGCCCCATTCACGCCACTCTGCACAGCCACACTTGAGTCGCCATGTTCTCCCAAAATCCATCCATGGAGCTGCTGGGATGAATGCCAAGTTTTTCAGCCATAAGGTAGAGAAATCTAGCAGAATCCAGATTACATCCTTTCCAATCACATGGTGGTTGGGTAGTCCACTTAGCTTCCAGGTAACATATGTAAGAATATCTACTGGGTTGGAGACCACAGCTCTGATACAATCAGGCCTGCACTTGACTATCTGAGAAATAATGAATTTGAAGACGTTAACATTCCTCTGTACCAGGTTGAGCCGGCTCTCTCCCTCCTGCTGGCGGACTCCTGCAGTTACCACCACAATCTTAGAATTGGTGGTCATGGAGTAATCTTTATCTGCCACAATTTTAGGTGTCTGAAGAAATTAGCTCCCATGTTGCAGATCCATCCTTTCTCCTTTGAGTTTATTTTCCAAAACATCCACAAGGGCAAGTTCATCAGCCAGAGACTTTCCCAGAATGCTGATGGCACATGCTATACCAACTTGTCCAACACCCACTATAGTGATCTTATTGTTTGGGACAGTTGCCTCTTCTGTGACTGGTGCAATCAGTTTTTTCTTAAGAGTTGCCATTGTGCCCAGAGAGAAACGGCTGTAAGAGTCGCATGAAGAAGACAATGTCAGCTGTGTTGTGACTCTCCATAGAGTGTTTTTCTTATCCTTGATGGTGTCTATGGGATTATTGCTGTGGACCCTAAAACTGGGAGAGGAAGACTGGCACCTCTTCTGGTTTGCTGAACTTGAAGTTGGAATTATCCAGGGCCATTCATCTACCCTACACCTGTTCTACAACCCCATGAGATCTGGCTGCACTAAAACTGACCTGCCTTTTGGATGGAACATGTCTCTTCAAGGATCACTGAGCTCCTCCTAATCCACATGTTCTTCTAGGTGGTAGATCCCCCTTAGCCCTCCAACTCTTGTGCCCCACCCCGAGACACATGGTTCCGTGGAATTCCAGAGCAGGGGCTTTCTTCCCAAACATATGTTCTGAAACAAAATACTGCTTACTTTTAAATCGCTATGTTAATATGGTAGGTGCCCATAGGAAGAGAAAGAATCATCTTAAATGTACGTCATTACTGGAATCAGAAGAGTGAATTTATTTTTGAATGTGCTGCTGAAAAAGAATTCAGCTTTACTGCATAACCTCCTAAAGAACTAATGCAAGTCATGATTACAAAAAGCTTTCATGGCCTTTGTGTGTGTGTGTGTGTATGTGTGTGTGTGTGTGGTTTTCTTTCTTTGCCTTTCTTCTCTTTTCTTTCTTTTCTTTTCTTTTCTTTTCTTTTCTTTCTTTCATTTTAAAACTCATTCTCTATCTTTGTGCTACTGAGTTCAAGCACACTCCACTTAAGAGCTTGTTAATGTTCATCACAGTATCTGTGTTGAAGTTTGGGAGGTCCATGGAACTTAATTAGAAAGAAAGTTGGCTCTAATTTTGTCTTTTAGTACCATACCCCCACTTGAAAAAATAAAGACTGGCTATTTGAAGACCCTTAAAAAACTATTCTTTAGTTTCCTCTTGATTTGTGTTTACAGCTCAAAGTTTTCCCAGGGGAGGGTGGGAGGCAACCATAGGACAGTTCAGGCGTTCTGTTCTTCTCCTTTTCTATCGAAGGGCTCCAGATAACAGCCCCAAAGAAGGGAACACATCCAGGCCTCACAGCAGGATGTCAGTACTTTATAATGACCTCTCCCACAGCCTGAAGCTCCCAGCACTATTCACTTTGTACGAGTACCCTTGACCCAGCACAAAGGAAGACTTTGAAAGTCGCTGCACCCCACATCCCTGCTGAGAACCCAGGACGCAGGATGCTACACAGCAGTCTTCAAAAAGCCCCCTAATTTTATTTCCATCTCTGATTTCTGGGCCAGAGTCTTCTGCTTGAACAAGGGGGAGAACAGCTGTGTAAATAAATACAGATAACTGCAATGAGCTGAATGCTTTCCCCCAACTGCCTGCTAAGCTCGTATAGGCTCTCAGCTGATTGTGTAGATGGATAAAGACATGGACCAAATGTGCTGCAATATATGATATTCTTCAGGGAGGAAAGTGGTATTAAGCACCCAGAAGTGTTCTGTATAAAATAGGACTGCTGGGCTGCTGGGTAACCAGAAACAGTTAACTGAATCCTATTACACTAGTTAGGAACCTTCAAAAAGCCTGTTTTCCTAACACCTATCAATCATCCATCCAGCAAACATTTATCGAGTATCTACTACATACAAAGCATGTTTCTAAGTGTTTATGGGGTCACTTGGAAAACCTCAGGGAGGTCTGTCTGTGCCTTTAGGCATGTGGATCAGAGCAAAGGGATAAGTAGTGATTGAAAGTACAGTTTCTGAAGTCAACTGTCTTCAGAATGAAGTCAACATTCCCTACTAGCTGTGTGGCCTTGGGCAAATTGCAAACCCTTTCTGAACTTCAGTTTCCTCACCTCTAACATTTGTTTCCTCATGTGCTGCACAGAGTCTGCCACATAACAAACTAAAGATCAGCTGCCTTATAGGGCATCGATTAAGCCAATGCAGAAAACAAACCCCACCCCAAATTCAGTAGCATAGCATGGTAGAGGTTTATTTCTCTGTCCAGAGCTGGGAGGTGCAGGGCTATAAGGGTATCTCTATCACTTTTGACATGTAGCTTCATCTCCAAGACCAAGATGGTTGCTCTGGCTCTTACCACATCCCTGCCAGCAAGAGAAGGAGAAGGTCAGAGGAGAGTATGCTTATTGCTTTTAAAGGTATAACCCAGAAGTGGCACACACCATTTCTTGTTACATTCCATTTGCCAGAACTTAGTCATGTGATTGTGTCAAGCTGCATTAGAAGGGTGGGAACTGTAGTGTCTAGCTGGCCATGTGTTTAGCTAAAACTCATAACTTCTGTTGTGTGAGATGGTGGGCCACAAACCATCCCAGCCACAGCTATCATTATGACCTACTCACAGGGCTCATGACAGTCACTGCTGGAGGAGCCTTGGAAGATCATGGGAGGTAGACTCCTGGACACAGGGGTAAGAAGAAGAAGAAGAAGGAAAAAAAACATTCCAATGGAGGGATAGAGAGCTCAGAGACATCAAAGAGGGGATTTGTTTACAGTATATTGAGAGGTCTGGATTATCTGGGGTGTAGTGTGCAATAACAGAGCTGTGTGGGAAGCCAAGCCAGAGCATAGGTTAGCAGTAGCTCATGAAGGGCCTGAGACATTTGTACTGTATTTTCCCAGTCAGGGAAGAGATAGTACAGATTTCCTTAGTAAGGGAGGGAAAATTAGGCAATGTACTTTAAGAACGTATGTGACAACAATGAATAGGCAGGAGGTGAATGACCAATTGGAGAAGTCATTTAAATAAACCAGGGATAAGATTTTGAGGGCCTGAACCAGGCTAAAGTGGTGGTGAGATTGCTAAAAGTGTCAGATGGGAGGCACCTTTGGAAATAGAATTGACAGGATATGGGAACCCACTGAATATGGGTGTGAAGAAAATGGGTCAAGAATGACCCCAAGTTCTCAGCCTTTGTTTTTGTCAGGACAGTGATGCCATTAAAAAGGACAGGGAAGGGGTGCCTTGGTGGCTCAGTCAATTGAGTGTCTGACTCTGGATTTCAGCTTAGGTCATGATCTCACGGTTCATGAGTTTGAGCCCCACATCCGGCTTTGCGCTGACTGTGCAGAGCCTGCTTGGGATTCTCTTTCTCCCCCTCTCTGTCCCTCCCCTCCTAAAAATAAATAAATAAACATTAAAAAAAAAAAAGGACAGGAAAGCCAGGAAGAGGGGAGAGAAAAGCTAGGACGGGGTAATGTCTTATGAGCCAGTGAAGGAGAGAGAACATGGTACCCATATATTTAAATTTATTTTTTATTTTTTTGGATAATTCTTTAATGTCTGTTCACCTCCACTAGACTGTAAACTCATCTATAGCTGCATAAAAAACCATCTCAAACTTTGTGGCATGAAACAAGCAAAAAAGGTCATTTATTACTATCTTTCATGGGTCTGAGGGTTGACTAGACTTAGCTAGGTGATTATCACTCAGCATCTCTCATTCAGTTAAAGCCAGACAAGGGGAGGAGGTGGAATCATCTCAAACACTCACATGTTTGGTAGTAGATAGTGGCTATCAGCTGAGACTTCAGCTGGGACTATTGGCTTGGGTTTCTTCACAGCACAGTGAATGGGGTCTAAGAACACATGTCCTAGAGAAAGCCAAGGAGAAGCTGTATTACTGAGTCACTCAGTAATATTTATCACTGAGTCACTCAGAACATTTCTACTGTATTCAGTTCATTAGAAGTGAGTTACTGGGGCGCCTGGGTGGCTCAGTCGGTTAAGCATCCGACTTCAGCTCAGGTCACGATCTCACTGTCCGTGAGTTCGAGCCCCGCGTCGGGCTCTGTGCTTACTGCTCGGAACCTGGATCCTGTTTCAGATTCTGTGTCTCCCTCTCTCTCTGACCCTCCCCCGTTCATGCTCTGTCTCTCCCTGTCTCAAAAATAAATAAAACGTTAAAAAAAAAAAAAAAAAAAAAAGAAGTGAGTTACTAAGGGGGCACCTGGGTGGCTCAGTCGACTGGGCGGCTGACTTCAGCTTAGGTCACGATCTCGCAGTCCATGATTTCGAGCCCCACATCAGGCTCTGTGCTAACACCTCAGAGCCTAGAGCCTGCTTTGGATTCTGTGTCTCCCTCTCTCTCTGCCCCTCCCTCACTTGTGCTCTGTCTCGCTCTCTCAAAAATAAATAAATGTTAAAAAAATTTTTTAAAAAAGAAGTGAGTTACTAAGGCTAATCATATTTCAGGGCTTGATGGGAGGAATGTGCAAAAATGTGTGGACATGTTTTAAGCTACTACATTCTGTGAGGACAGGGCCTTAATCCTGCCATTTTTTAAACCACTATATTATTAATGCTTAGGAAAAAGTAGTGTGTGGTGTGGTCAATGAAAGTTTGTTGAACAAGTGAATGAAGAGAAAAATCAACATGTTTCAGTACCACAGATTATTCATGATAAAGACTAGGGAATATTGACTTTTATTGTTTGTTACTAGCTGGCCACCTGTATGGCCACCATGTCTATGTGGGCGACTCAATTTTCAGCAGCCATTACTAACACTACTGGGGGAGTGAGAACATTACAATCCCCTTCTTATAGGGCTATTGGCTCCTGAGAATGGCACAAGTGGATCTGAGAGCTGTTAAAAGATAAACTGAGGCATATTAATAATTTTAAGAGTTTATCTTAAAACTCTGCAAAAATCTGCTTGAACGGGCAACACCCAATCTGGCAGATAGAAAGGAGTTCCAAGGAGCTGTACAAAATGAAAGACTTTTAAGGGCAGAAGGGAGCAGGAAGAAAGAAGTTATATGAAGCACAAAAGCGGGTTGTTTATTGCAAAGTGACTTTCCTTTAGGGTTCAGCAGGGTGCCTTCAGGCAGATTACCTACCTGGTGGCTGATCAGGTGATTCCTGACTGACTGAGTTAAGATTCTGCTTCTCAGAGAGCTCAAACTGTAATTCTCAGTTTGGTGACATGGGGCTTAGTGTAAGCTCCTCCAGTCTGGTTTCTAAGTCAGACCCGGTCTCACCCTAAACCCGCTCTGGTTCCTAAGTTGGACCCCGCTTGACCCAGACCAGTTTCTAAGTCGGATCCAGTCTGACTCCGGCCAGTTTCCCACCTAGCCCACCTCCAGAGGTAGTGAGGAAGCAGCCAACCCAAGGGGCTCCACCGGTACCTAGGTTTGGTTGCTCTGCTGCTCCAGGGGACCATTAGGGTCTCCTCGGTCCCCTCTTCTGATACCAAAACTGTTAGAAGATAAACTGAGGCATATTAAAAATTTTAAGAGGTTGAGCAAAAATTGATTTGAATTGGGCAGCATCCAATCCAGCAGATAGAAAGGAACTTCGAGGAGCAGTACAAAATGAAAAACTCTTATAGGCAGAAGGGAGCAGGAACAAGGGAGTTACCGGAGGCAAAAAGCGGGTTGGTTATTGCAAAGTTACTTTCCTTTAGGGAACAGCAGGGTTCTGTCAGGCAGATTACCTAACTGGTGCTGATCAGGTGATTCCTGATTGAGTTAAATTGCATTCTGGGAGAGCCCAAGCTGTAATCAAGTTAAGTCTCAGTTTGGTGACATGGGGCTTAGCATAAGCTATTCCACTTTGGGCCTATTGTCTTGTTTTTAACAGAGACAATACCTGAACCAAATGCCTACGTCCTGCAAGGAACTATTTTCTGCTTTTACCCAAACATAAAAGGTGAGTGTAGCAGGTTTTTTTTTTTTTCCTGATGCATAACAAATTACCACAAATTTAGTGGCTTAAAACAACACTCATTTGTTAGCTCATAGTTCTATAGGCAAGAAGTCTTGGGTGCTCTGCTTAGGGTCTTGTAAATCTCAAATCAAGGTGTTGGTCAGACTTCATTCTCATCTAGAGCTTAGGGTCCTCCTTCAAACTCATGTGGTCGTGGAAAAATCCAGTTCCTTGTGGTTGTAATATTGTAGTCTGTTTCCTTGCTGGCCGTCAGCTAAGGGTCACTCTCAGAGACGAGACTGCATTTCTTGCCATGTAACCCCCTCCATCTTCAAAGCCAGCAATGGAGAATTTCTCTCTCATTGAATCCCTCTCTTAGGCTTCAAATCTCTCTCACATTCTGTCTCTGATCTCTAGATCCAGATTTAAAGGGCTAGTGTAATTAGGTCAGGCTCACCTGGATAATCTCCCATTTTAAGGTCAATTGATTTGGGGACTTCATTACATCTGAAATTAATATTCGAATAACTAGGAGTTCACAGTATTAGTGTCTGAATAACTGGGAGGTATGTGTACAGCAGGGGCTAGGAATCTTGGAGGCTATTTTAGAAGTCTGCTAACACAATGGGAAATTCCCCAAATATAGGAAGGTATACAGACAGTTCCAGTATTGGAAATAAAAAATGATGCAAATGTTTACCACAGGAAGAAAGAGGACAAATGAAGATATAGGAAAACTGAAAGGTAAGCATCTGAGATTGAAGTTATGAATTCTACTGAGGAGCTACAAATGGACAAAGGAGTGAGGAGCAGTGCTGAAAGCCTGGCTGAAGTTGGCTGGGTGCAGAAAACGGCAATCGAGGCCCTTGATGTTCTTAATTAGTTTCTTAAGCAATCAGCTGCAGCAATGAGTATAAAAAGATGAAGCTGGAGAAATTGAATGGCGATGTTTGCATCGTGTGAGGATTGGCAAGGCGAACGGCATTGATCATGGAAATGAAGGATCATGGTAGGAGCACTGTTCCAGGAAAAGAAGCTGGAGGTCTGAATTCTCCTTATCTGTAAGGTGTGGGTTGTGCAGTGGATAACGTCCAACCGTCAGTACTGTAGCATCTGGATTCTATGTTGTGGCCACAGGGTCCTGCTGAGTGAGAGAGAAGACAAGGAAATAATGCTAGTACAGATGAAGAATAGAGATTAGAAATCATGATGAGGACGAAGATTAGGTGCGTTCGGATTTGATGCAATCAGAGAGTGTAAGAGGGTGAGGTAAAAAGTTGATTTTATGCTACTTCCCGTGTAATTTAAAATTTTTATGGCGATATACTTCCTTCCCCCCATTCCTTTCTTTGGTCTATTATTGTAATAGGTTTTACTTCTCAGTAAGGTATAATCCTCACAGTCCTTTTTTGTTTGTGTGTTTGTATTAAAGGTCAATAAGCATTTAAACACTTTAACAAATGAAAAATGAATGTCTTTTATAGTTATCTGTATATTTACATTTATGGTAATAGTCATTATTTTATGTGGGTTTAAATTTCGATATGATATTATTGTCTTTCACCTTGAAGCACTTTTAAACATAGCTTATGGCAATGAATTCTCTCAGTTTTTGTTGTCTGAAAGTATCTTTATTTCAACCTCATTTTTGAAGGATTTTTTAAAAATCTTTTTTAAAGATTTCTTTTAATGTTTATTTTTGAGGGAGAGAGAGACAGAGTATGAGTGGGGGAGGGGCAGAGAGAGAGGGAGACCCAGAATGTGAAGCAGACTCCAGGCTCTGAGCTGTCAGCACAGAGCCTGACGTAGGGCTCAAGCTCCCAAACTGCGAGATCATGACCTGAGCTGAAGTCGGACACTTAACCAACTGAGCCACCCAGGCGCCCCTGAAGGATTTTTTAAAAAAATACAGAATTCTAGACTGGTTCCCCCATCCCACCCGCCACCCTCTTTAAACCTTCAAAAATGTTGGTCCATTTTGTTCTGTGAAATAAGAGATAAGTGATAATTTTTGATGAGAAATAAGTGATAATTTTTATTTCCTTGTGTATAATGGGCATTTCCTCTTCTGCTTTTATAATCTTTCTCTCCATTGATTTTTAGCAGTTTTATTATGATGTGCCTTGGCATGGTTTTCTTTTTGTTTATTCTTTTGGGACGTGTTGGGTGTCTGGGATGTGTGAGGTTATATTTTTCATCAAAATTGGTAACATTTTGATCATTATTTCTTTAAATATTTCTTCTATATTATCTCCAGGACTCAAGTTACACATATATTAGACTACTATTGATATTGTGCCACATATTCCTGATGCTCTAATAATATTTTTAAGCCCCTCTTGTATTTTAGTTTGGGTAGTTTCTATTGCTCTGTTTTCAAGTTTACTGGTCTTTTCTTCTGTAGTGTTCATCAGTTACTGATCTCATCCAGTAAATTTTTCATTTTGGATATTGTATTTTTCATCTGTAGAAGTTCTATTTGTTTCTTTTTTATATCTTCCATTTCTCTAATCATTATGTTCATGCTTTTCTCTAAATCCTTGAGCATATTTGTGATATTTTAAGCAGTTGTTTTAAATCCATCATCCATGAATTCCATAATTTCTGTCATTTTGAGGGGTATATTTCTATGGGTAATTTTTCTCCTAATTATGGGTCACATTTCCTTGTTTCTTGAAATATTTAGTGGTGTTTTTTTTTTTTTAGTTTATTTAATTTGAGAGAGAGAGAGAGAGAGAGAGAGAGAGATCACATGTGTGTGCACACAAGCAGTGGAAGGACAGAGAGAGAGGGAGAGAGAGAGAATCCCAAACAGGCTCCATGCTGTGCTGTCTGCTGTCAGTGTGGAGCCCTGTGTGGGGCACAAACCCATGAATGGTGAGATCATGACTTGAGCTGAAACCAGCAGTCAGATGCTTAACCTACTGAGCCACCCAGGCACCCCTAGTGTTTTTGATTGGATGCTGGACAGTGTATTTAAGTGTCTGGATCTTTTTATCTTTCTTTACTGGAAGAGTGGATAGATCTGTTCTGTCATGCAGTTAACTTACAGAGTAGCTTCATCATTCTGAGGCTAGTTTTTAAGCTTTTGTTAGGGACAAGTATAGAGTAACTTTTTTTTTTTTCTTCTAGGATTAGTTTGGACCTAATTCTATGCCCTGCCCTTTATTGGGTCTTCAGTGGGGAAAAACAAAGAAACAAACAAACAAACAAAAACAAACTCAGGTATTCAGTGAAGTTTCTGTTTTTCTTTGATTGGTCTCATGTAGTATTACCCTGTGCATGCACAAGGTTGGTATTCAGCCAAATACTCAAAGAGACCCCTACACAGATTTCTAAAGCTATATCTCTGCACAGTTCTGTCTTCATTGCCCTGCAAATTTCAGTCACCTTATCTTATGTGAACTTCATTGAAGATCTCGTCTACTCAGTGAGACCACTGTGCTCTGCTTGCTTTCTGCTTTCATGGCCTGGAGTCTGGTAAATGCCTTCAGAGAAAAATATTATAGGGGTCATTATCAGAATAATTTCATTTGTTTCCCTTCTCTGGGGAGTTACAGTTTTCTTGTTTATTATTATTTTTTAATGATTATTTATTTTTTGAGAGCGAGACAGAGCATGAGCAGGGGAGGGGCAGAGAGAGAGAGGGAGACACAGATTCCAAAGCAGGCTCCAGTCTCTGAGCTGTCAGCACAGAGCCCTATTCAGGGCTCGAACTTACGAACCATGAGATCATGACCAGAGCTGAAGTCAGATGCTCAACTGACTGAGCCACCCAGGCATCCCTGTATGTATACATTTAATATAGGTTCAACATCTTTGGTCTTATACCTTTAAGATTAGCTACCGTGAGATCATGACCTGAGATGAAGTTGGGTGCTCAACCGAGTGAGCCACCCAGGTGCCCCAAGAGTTACAGTTTTCTGATGCTAGTTGTCCACAGTCTAAAAACAATTGTTTCATGCCTATTTCTCAGAGAAGAAAATGAGCAAGGGATTCTTGTGTCTACCTCTGACCTTGCTGGCCTCTTCCATAATACCCCTTGTGCAATCATGTGAAAATCTGAGTACAGGGGCTGGATGAGTTCACGGAGTTAAGAGATCTGAAATGTGTGCTGGGTTCCTACTCTTAGATTAAAAATGCGGCTTAGAATAAGGAGACTTCAGCATTTCTCGTTCAGAGCGCTTCTGGGGAAATTCTTTATGAACTCGCTAAGGTAGGTGTTCGGGAGGTTGGTAACATGAGGCAAGCAGCTCCTGTCTCCCTCCTCTAGGTCCTTCCTAAGTTGGAAAACTCTCCCTGATAAAGGCAAGACCTGAGCTAGAGCTTGGGGAACAGGCTTGGAGGAGGTGGGAGCAGGGTGCAGGCACCAAGGTGGCTCAGCCTCTCTAGCTTTTGCTTTTTCTAAGGTATCCCCTCTTTTCCTTTTCTTCCCCCCTACCCCCACCAAATTCTGGTGTTGTGGTTGCTATTTTCTGAAGAGAACTACTTTAAAATAACTTTTATTGTGTCATAAAATAAACAAGAAAAATATTTATTCATTGTTGAACACCTAAAAATTACTGAGCATCCTTAGGAAACTATCTTAGATGGTATTTCCTTTTAATGAAATAGGTAGTTGGAATAGCTGGAATAATATAATTCATGAAGTTGTGTATCCAATTTTTAAAGCCTAGTATTATGAACATTTTTCTAAAAATTTTAGCTCTGCTTTTACTTGTTGTGTTAGCTTGGATAGTTACTTAGTCTCGGTAAACCTCAGTATCCTCATCTGTAAAATGGAGATAATAGTACCTCCTTCACAAGATTGCTGTCAGGACTAAATAAGATAGTATACATCCCACTCTTAGCTAGTGCCTGACATATGGTAAGCACTCATTAACTGTTAGCTAATACTTTTTCATGTCATGAATGAATTCATTATATCATCAAAGTATGACTTTTCAACGAGTGTGTGTTATGTCATTGTATAACTGTATTGTGACTTATTCAACTGTTGCCCTATTTTGGACATTCATACTCGGTAAGATTTTTGCGTTATAAGTAATTTTGTGATGAAAGTCCCTTGAATATAAACCTGTCTCCCTTTCATGTGAAGGTAAATCCCTGGAAGTGGAAGGAATAGATGGGGAAAAGGAACGGAACATCAGTGGAGGTAGAGTTTCCTTCATCGATCTCAGCTCAGACTCCTCACATAAGGCCTCTGAGAAAGGAGAGCAGCTTGGGGCTGGCTTCTAGAGGAGCCTGGGCTAAAGGAGAGAGGAAGACCCTTTGGGACATTTCTGCCTTCCCTCCTTTTTGTTTCAAATTCTCAGAGGGTTGGGACTCACTGAACTGGGAAGACCTGAGGTCTATGTCCACAGCTCACTGGCCAAGTATGTGACGTTGGGAAAGTCACTCAATTTCCCTGGGCTTCCTCTTGGATAAAATGAGGAGTTGGACTCCACTTCTAAAGTTCCTTTAAATGCTAGCATCCTTCAATCTAAGACTCTGACAACCTCATATCTAATATCAACAGACTCCACTTCTTACTTCAAGCGGAGAATTTAGTTCGTGCAATCTTTGGTTAATTCATGTTTTCCAGAAGCATTTATCCCACATCTACCATTCATCCATCACAGAGGTGAATGGACTCCAATCTTCGAGGAATTCCCAGTCTAGTAGGGAAATAGGACAATTATATTGACACACTGCGATGAGTTCTATAATAGAGACTATTATTGAATCCCGTGGAAGGACAGAAGGAGGAGATATCTGTTATGTTTTTAATGGTGCTGAGTGTGTGGGTCAGATTAGGAGTGGATCACCCAGGAAAACAGGCAACCTGTCTCCAATCTCTTTTATGTATGAGCCTGATTCTGAGTATCAGTGAAAGCTCTCTTGATAGGAGATTATTATCTTAAAACATCTCCATAAAGCGAATATTGCCGAGAAATTCCAAGATGAGAGAAGGGAAGTTGACTACAAAAATGAACAAGACATTGTCTTTACCTCCTAAATAGGGATGGGAAAAAGCGGCTATGGAAGTGGTCAGTATGGAAAGTTAAGTATGGAAATAATAATAATAAGTTATGGACAGAGCAATTTTATTCCTGAGAGATTTGGGGTGTTCTTTCTGGCTTGTTGAAAACAATGTTGGCTTTGGAGTTAGAGTGGACAGGTAGCTTCAGGATCTAGGATAGGTTGCCTGATAGCTGTATCAGTAAACAGACCCAGGAACACTTACCTGGAGATAATGCCCCTAGAGCTGGGGTATGTATCAGGCACTGAAGAAGATGCTCCTTTCTCCCTTCCTCTGGTCACCAATCTTTTAGTCTTTGTTTACATATCTTAAAGGTGTGAATAGTATTTTCCCCTGAAGGAATATTGATGAAGTAGTGAGTATGAGGGCATTTGGCACATGTTAGAGCATTACTGTGGTTCTGGAAGGAGGATATGAACTAGAGTCTTGAAGAATGGACTTATCCAGTAGACTTTTTAAGGAAGATTTTGGCATTCACCAGGGAGTTGTGCTCATCGGCAGAAGGGCACCATCCAGGAGCAGTTGCTGGCACGGGGCCTAATGCTGTGTGGCAGTGGTGAAAGCTCTCACAGGAGAGGGAAATGGAGCAAAGGGGAAGGAGGACAGGGCCAGCTGACCACATCTCAGTCCGACTTGGCCAAAGTGCCAGTAGGGAAGGGGTACTTAGGCAGGGTAGGGTCTGGGGGTGGGGTGACTTCTTCTGAAGTGCTAGTCATCTAGCACTATGGGGAATGTGACAAATAGTGGTTAGCACCCCTTCATCTCCGTCCCTCCTTGTTGTGTTCCAAAGGGGAAAGCTATGCTGAAAGGGCTTAAAAAAAAAAAAAAAAAAGTCAGGGCAAGGGAAAGATAAACCAAGCAGGGGTTGCCAGGATAATAGTGAACAGACATCTGGGTTGAGTGTTTGGGGTTGTGCAGTGAAGGAGAAATGCCCTGAGAAGTGCTGGGCTTTGTTCAGAATTCAGACATAATGGCAAAGGCCAATGAGATCCTCTCCACCAACCTCCCTCCATCCCACCACCCCCCAAAGTCCACCCAGACAGAGAGGGGGAGAGATACAGAGGCGGGAGATTTATTTTGATGTAGAGTGTTCTGAAAGCAATCCAGAAGGGAACAGAAGTGAGCTCAAAGAAGGGAAAATGTAGGATATCCTAGGGCACTTTCACAAGGCACCAGGACAGGAGAGAGAATCCACAAAGCAGTGCGGTGACTGTTATCTCCATATGTACGGAATGCCCGCTCTGTGCCTGCAGTTGAAATCGGCGGCTTTTTTTTTTTTTTTTTTTTAACAGAATAGCATTTGCCGGATTTGGGATGTGTTATCTCAGAATGTGTTTCCTATGCCTGCTCCCTTGTCTCCCAGCATGCTCTGTCCAGCGTAGTGAAGGTGCCTGGTTAGATCACTGGGTAAGGCATGCACTATCTCTCATGCAAGCACAATCACAACATAGCTAGCAGTTAAAAACATGGACTCTGGTGCTACACTCTCTGGATTTGTAATCCAGTTCTACCACTTGGGCGAGAACTTAACCTTCCTGGGTCTCAGTTTCCTCATTTGTAAAATGGGATAACAGTAGTATCAGCTGTGGACTGTTACAGGGTTAGACAGGTTACACATGTGAGGCACTGAGGAGACTGCTTGGCACGTGGTGAGAACTATGAAGTGTTGGCTATCATTATTATAAAATACCTGGTGCTTAGAAGGTATTCGAACAATGTTAAGTGCTGTCAGAGAAATCATCGTATCAAACAGTTCCTGAATCCCTATGTATCCATGATGCTACGTTTTATGCTTATTTATGGTGCTCAACTGAAGACCTGTTTTTCGCCTGGTAACTTACTTTCTGGGGTGGATGCACTGATTTGGACACAAAGAATTGAAGAATAAAATGAGAAATCAGGCACAAAAAATAATGCATCAAAAAATAAAGATGTGGGTCACCCAGGTGGCTCGGTCAGTTGTGTTTGACTTGATTTTGGCTCAAGTTATGATCTCATGGTTCATGGAATTGAACCCCCCATCAGGCTCCCTGCTGATAGTATGAAGCCTGCTTGGGATTTTCTCTCCTCTTCTCTTCTGCCCCTACCCCCCACCCAATAAATAAACAAATAAACAAACAAACAAACAAACAAAATTAAATTAAAAAAAAAAAAGATGTGAGCATAAAAAGCCAGCCAAAATTTGTGTTTACTATCTTAACAGAGCAATCTCATTTCTTATTGGTAGGGTTTTAAAATTGGTTGATAAGTCGTGGCGCCTGGGTGGCTCAGTTGGTTAAGCATCTTACTTTGGCTCAGGTCATGATGTCGTGGTTTGTGAGTTCAAGTCCCGCATCAGGTGAGCTCGAGCCCCACTTCTTTCTCTCTTTCTCTCTGTCTCTCAATCACTTGCACCCTTTCTCTCACAAATAAAATAAAAATAAAAATAAAATAAAATAAAATAGGTTGATATGTCAATTTGCAGCTGTTAAATAGTCATATGCCTACATGTAAGGAGGTCTCTATTGGGATATCACAGAAATCATTCTTATCCTGGTGAATCGTTTTCCATAATAATAGCTTATTATTATAATAAATTATAAAATATTTAATGTTAGTTATATTGTTATAATATCATATTTATAGCAATATTTTATTTCTATAATAAAATGTTGAGAGAATACCCAGCTATGATGTCATTTAGTTATCTCAAGGATCCTGTGATACAAAATATTTATTATTATTCCCATTTGACAGATGAGAAGGTTGAAATTGCTCAAGTCCACATAGTTAATGAAGGGTACAGCTGGTATTTAAACCTAGAACCTAGAACCATTTGAATTCAAATCTATATTCTAAATGACAAAGATTCCAAAGGTAATAATTTAGATTATGAAAAAGATCTCAAAAGAAATAGAGCTGTGGACTAAAACTAACAGGAGTAGATAAAATAGGGATAGATGGAAAATTCTGAATGTACCTTCATAAAACCAGCTGTTTGAGTTTGAAATGGACAAAATATGGCTTAATAACAGATCATGTGATATATGCTTAGGTTTTCTTTTTCTTTTTTTCTTTTTCCTTTTTTCTTTTTTTTTTTAAGTTTGTTTATTTTGAGAGAGAGGGAGTGGAGGAGAGGCAGGGAGAGAGAGGGAGAGAGGGAGAGAGGGAGAGAGGGAGAGAGGGAGAGAGGGAGAGAGGGAGAGGGAGAGAGAGAGAGAGAGAGAGAGAGAGAGAGAGAGAGAGAGAGAGAGAATCCCAAGCAGGCTCCACACTGTCAGCGCAGAGCCCAATGTGGGACTCGGGCCCACGAACCATGAGATCATGACCTGAGCTGAAATCGAGAGTCGAATGCTTAACCAACTAAGCCACCCAGGTGCACCTCTTTCTTTTCATTTTTAGATTTAATTTTAATATGAGCCAACAAATCTATAACATGGCTGCCCATGAAAGCTAATTGCTGTGGTTGCAGCAATCTGCAGAAACACAACCATAACAGGGAGGAACGGACGAATAGAACACTAAGAATTTGTGTCAGTGAAGGGTCTGGAAAATACGTTTCTAACAATTTCAACAACAAGGAATTGCTGAAGGAACCATAGTGGAGTTGTTTTCTAGAAAGCAATAATGGTTATTATAATAATACCTAATTCTGATAAAACAGTTTCCTTGACTCAGGCTTATTTATGTATTAACTCTTTTATACCTTACAACAATGTTATGAGTAGATCTATTATCATTTCACTTTTATGGATGAGGAAAATTTGTTATGCAGCACAGAAGAGTGACAGAGTAATTCTCTACCTTGTGCTTCCCTCTGCCCTGCCCCTCCCCAGCCACCACCTTGAGCTTTTTCTTTTCCTCCTGACTTGTGTTTTCAGCTTCTGCCATGGTCACATGTAAGATGTAAGTGCAGTGACAGAGTTTTTACCTTAGTATGTGGCCAAAGCTGACAGAGGACTAATGAAAACCCGTATCTCCTTTCCCGACTGTTTCCAGATGTGATGTAATGAATCCCTCCTTTTCAAGAATAGCATGCGAGGGGCTAGCTGTTAACAGGAAACAGTTCCCCATGTGAGCTAACTCCTTTTACTCTCTGACAAGCTGTGGCCTCTGCTGGCCAGGGGCTACCAGCCAGGTGTCCTCAGATGTGTGCCATGGCCAGCGAGATTCACACAGCCATGAAATTGTCCATGAGTGGGAAACATAGGAAATTACAAGTTAGGTATATGCAAAATCTTGCTGGATGTAAAGGTTGAACAGTCCTGACACAGACAGATATACAGAAAATAGTATAAACTCTCTTGCTATCATGATTTTGCCATTTGTTACTTGATAACTCTATTTCAAAATTTTGCAATAAAGACTTTCAGCAGAAACAAGCTAAAAAACAAAAACAACAATAAAACAGAACAAAACCCCCAAACCTGAAAGAGTATATTTAAGGAAAAATAAGGTCCTGAATGTTCATTTCTCAAGTCTGTTGATGATGAATATAAAACTTGCACAAAATGTTTGTTGACCTCAGGGGTATAGTGATATCATTAAACACATGAAAAGCAAAGACACACATCTGCTGAAGAAGCAACAGCACCTACTTCAAAGTTAGAAGTTATTTTAAGAGGATTGTGTCCAAAGAAAACAACTTAACATGTGCAGTTGCGGAAAGGTATGTTTCCACATCACTCTTTGAAGTGTGACTTTTCATTTAGATCAAATGTCTGTTCTTCTAAATTAATTTCAATCATTTTCAATTTCAAGATCTCTTGTGTATTTATAAAACAATGTTAAAGTGTTGCTCTATTAGCAATGGAAGAATTTTGCAACCAGTTAAATAACTCCAGTTTTCTGTCAGGGTCATCAGATACTTCAAATAGGAAATCAGACCAGTTAAATTCCCATTAATGATTCAATTCTTTTTCCATCTGACAACTCGTGAAGTCAAAGTAAAGCTTCCAGAAGATTTTCTGTTGAAGGCAAAACATCTGATATAATGGTGAATACTGTGATAAATTTAGTAAAAAAGTTAACATTGAAGATTAAATTTTTTTTTGCTGTGGAGATATTAATGAATATATGTTTTTGCAGAGCATATCAACATGATAAAAACTGTGTTCTAATTATGATATCTGAGGAGCAGAAATATAATTGGAGTGGATTTTGGTCCATGAACAAATCCTAATTGCATTGAAACCAACTTTAATATTTTACCAGTTGAAATAGAAACTGATAATGGTTACATTTTACAAATATTTATATGTAGATACACAAAGTAATGGATTACAATTTTTGTGTGTATGTGCAGTAAAGCTGCAAGAACTTCACCATAGCAGTATGTATTTTCTCTTAGTCACGCATCATCAATTGAATCTTATGAATGTTTGAGCTTTTTGGAAAATTACTTGCAAAATCAACTTAAGTATCAACCATGCGGAAGAATTTCTCTAAATTTTGATTGCATTCTATCCAAAATCAGTTGGAAGTATTTAATCAAATTATTCAACAAAGGAACAACCAAGATCTTTAGTTCTTAAAGTTTATAGCAAACGGTAATTATTAAAATCAAAGCTTGCAACAGGGAGATATTGATGTTTATCCATACAAAAGCAAGGGAAGAAGCAAACACATTAATTAAAGAAAACTCCATGGGGAAAGAACTCCACATGCAGAATAAAATCTTTTGATAAAGATTTGGTTTTTAATTTGGTAAGTTTATATTCTATTCTGGAATGGATTGAAACTGAGAGGACCTGTGATTTTGTATAATCTACGTTTGATGAACTATTTAGAAAAATCATGAAAAACCACCTTTTAAAATGAACTTTATCTTATAAAAAATATTTGTTAAAGAAGATACTCTGGGGAAAAAAAAGTACCTGTAAAAATATTTAAGTTGAAATATGAACAGATCTTAATTTAAAAATTAAAATCTGAGGGGCACCTGAGTGGCTCAGTCACTTAAGCGTCTGACTCTTGGTTTTGGCTCAGGTCATGATCTCACGGTTGATGAGTCTGAGCTCCACATCAGGCTCCGTGCTGACTGTGCAGAGCCTGCTTGGGATTCTCTCTCTCTCCCTCTCTCTCTGCCCCTCCCCCACTCGCTCTGCCTCTGTCTCTCTCAAAATAAATAAATAAACTTAAAAAAAACCCAGATGTTCAAAAATTAAAATCTGAGAATAGGCTCTGTTTAGCAGACTTTGCTCAGAGTTGCCTAGAGAGTGCCCAGCACCCGTACAGAGATTGATCTAGATCTCTTAGATAAAAACATGGTCAGAAGAAAGGGATCAATTGAAGCTGTCATGAATTTCAAATATATTAATCATAAAATTCGACTATGAATAATACTGAAGGCAAATTTATGAGAAAATTAAAAATAATAATTACATATCAAAAATTCTTTACAAAAATACTAGTGATAGGGTCTTATAGACAGATAAAGCTAAAAAATTTATTAAAAACATGAAAGTGTACCAAGGATAATTATTTCACATTTATTAGTTTTAATGTTCAGATAATTTACATTCAGACTTAAAGTTTATCCTAATATACTCAGGTTCATTAATTTTAACTTTTTAAGAAATAATTTTATTTTTGATAATAATTTTTTTTAATGTTTATTTTTGAGAGGGAGAGAGACAGACAGACAGAGCACGAGCAGGGGAGGGGCAGGGAGAAAGGGAGACACAGAATCTGAAGCAGGCTCCAGGCTCTGAGCTGTCAGCACAGAGCCCAACACCTGGCTTGAACTCACAAACTGCAAGACCATGACCTGAGCTGAAGTCAGACACTCAACCAACTGAGTCACCCAGGTGCCCTGAGAAGAAATTTTAATAAAATAATTTGTAAGTTCTCCAATAAAAGGATACCAGTTTGTTGGTCACTTAATATTCCAAAATGTTATATAATTTTAGTTATTTGTCTTAAGTTTTTATTTGGATATAACTTCAAACTTACAGAAAAGTTACAAGAATATTACAAGGAGGTCCATTCCTTCATGTTTCCATTTTGTTCCATTTACTTTAACATTTTCCCTTTTCTCTTTCTCTCTCCTTTATCAGTGTGTGTACATAAAATCTTTTTTTTTTTTTCCTGAACCATTTGAGGGCTTAAGACACCCTTGCCCTTTTTCTACAAAATCATTTCATGCGGTTTTTACTGAAAGTAAGGATATTGAATTCAGGAAACTCAACATTACTATAACACTATAATCTATAGTTCATATCCAAAGTTCACCTCTTATCTCAGTAATGTCCCTTGTAGCTATTTTCTTCCCATCCAGGACCCAACGTAGTTACTGCATATAGCAGCAGTTGTCAGGTCTCTTTGGTACCCTTCAATCTGAAATAGTTCCTCAGTTTTTCTTTGCCCTACTTAATTAACCTTGACATTTTTAAAAAGAACAAGCTAGCTGTTTTGCCCCTCAGTTTGGGTATGATTAATTTCAGACCATGCATTTTTGGCAGGGATAATGTGATATGTCCTCAGTGCATCACATCTGAAGGCACATGGTGTCAGTTTGTCCCAATATTAGTGATACTGACTTAGATCATTTGGATAAGTTGGTGTCCAGCAGATGTCTCCCCTGAAGGCATAAATATATTTTCTAAGAAGTAATTGGAGGTCATACAAATCAAATTTTTACCCGCTATACTTAGTATCAGTTGGTTCTATTAATTGTCCTAGATTGGACCAATGGGATTCCTTCAAGCTAGATGGCTCCTTATTCTTTTGGGATGATCTCTTATTCTTTAAACATTTCCTTAATTTTCAGCATGAGGTGTTACAGGAAGCCTTACTGCTTCAGGTTTGGAATCAGCCTTTTCTCCAAACATCCCTGGCTTTTTAGTAAAGAGTGGTATTTATAAACCAAGATCTGACAACTAGTTGTGCTTCTTGTTACATGTGAATCAATGCTTATAATGGTAGTGCTGATACACACACACACACACACACACACACACACACACACACAAGCATGTACATATATGAACTTCTCTCTCTCTCTCTGTATGTACGGGTATAGAGCCATGAATTTATGCTGATATCCAATTCAATCCAACACCACAGGATACATTCTAATTTTCTCCCTTCTCTATATAATATATAAGTACTCATTTGTTCATGCCTGGAATATACAGAAAGTAGCTTCACAATTGCTCAACCATACTACTGTGAAAAGCAAACTGACTAGCTAGAATTTAATATATATTTATAGTTTTATTAGGTAAAAATATGTCCACTGAAGTGTAGGATCTCAAGTGTACAATATGATGGAATTTTTCAAATGGATATAAATGTGAAACACAATCCTTACCAAGATAAAGAGCATTTCTATCACTCCAGTGAGTTTCTTCTTGCCCCTTCATAGCATTTAAGTCCTTCCTGTAATACACATACTCAAAGGTGATTTTTTTTTTCCTTTCTGATTTTTAAAAACCACCTGAACTTAGTTTTACCTGCTTTAGAACTTCATACACAAGGTCATGAAAATACTCTCCTAGATTCTCCTGGAAGCTTTATAGTTTTAACTTTTACTGTCAGGTCTATGATCTATATCAAATTAAGTTTTGCAGCTGATAAAATAGGAAGGAGTTAAGTGCCATTTCTCCCTCATACATGTATCTAGTTGTTTTAGTACATATGTTGAAAAGGCTTTCCTTTTGTCCTCATTGCATTGCTTTGGCGTCCGTGTTGATAATCAAGTAATTGTTTAAGTGTATTTCTGGACTCTTTTTTTCCCACTGAAATTTGTCTATATGCTATTATCACACTGTCTTGATTATTGTAGCTTATATTTAAGTCTTAAAATAAGGCACTGTAAGTACTCCAACTTTGTGCCTTTTTTGTTTAAGATTAGTTTGGTTACACTAGTTTTTTTTTTTTTTTTCTCATTTGCCATATACAGTTAGCATTATCTTGTCAATGTCTCTAAAAGTACCTGCAGGAATTGTAATTGGGATTGCTGTGAGTCTATAGATCAATTTGTAGAGAATTGACATTTTAACAATATTGAGTTTTCCCATCCATGAACATAGCATATCTCTCCATTTATGTAGGTCTTTAATTTTTATCTCAGAGTATTTTGTGGTTATGAGTGTAGAGGTTTTGCACATTCTTGCTAAATGTATTCCTAAGTATTTTATGTTTTTTTGATGCAATTGTAAATTGAGTTTTCTTAAACTTTATTTTTCAATTGTTTGCTGCTAAGAGTAGAAATCCTACACAATAGAGTTTTAAATATTGACTTTTTATCCTGTGATTTTGATAAAATCACATACAAGTTTTATAGTTTTGTAGCTTCCTAACAACTTTCAACTTAACATTTGTGATGTCTGTGATTGGGAAGAGTTTTACTTCTTCTTTTTGAATGCTTTTGTCTTTTTTCCCCCTTTTACTGGCTGTATTGCAGTGGCTAGATGATGACATAGTTTTTTATCGAATTTGTGTAAGATTGATATTATTACCTCTGTTGTTTCTGATGAGTAGTCTACAATTATCAATATCATTGTTCTCTTTTTAGTCATATGTCTCTTTTATCTTAATGCTTTCAAGATTTTCTTTTTATCTTTGGTTTTTCAGTTGTTCGATTAGGATGTGCCTGAGTGTGTCCGTATTTTTCCTTGGGGAGTTGCTAATCTTTTTGCATCTGTATGCTGTTTTTCAAAAAATTTGGTAAACCATTGGCTATTATTTCTTCGAATAGTCTTTTTTCTTTTATATCATTCTTTTATTTTCTTCTGGGGGCTCTAATTACAAGTATATTAGTCTGGCTGACGTTGTCTTCTAGGTCCCTGATGTTTTGTTCATCTTCTTTAAATCTTTTATTTATTTATTTTTCTCTTTTTATGTTGGATAATTTCTATTGACCCATTGTTAAATTCATTAAACCTTTCTTCAAACTCCATACTCTGATTCCTCAAACCAGTAAGACTGGGACTTTCTGCTTATGCTGTGATTGCTTTAGGCTTGTGTGGACTGGGGAGAAGTCTCAGGCAAAAACTATATAAACACAGATTTTATTGAATTCAGTTCTCTTTCAGAGATTGACTACCATCCAGTTTCTACTGCTTTTGATTGCTCTCCAGGGCCTTTAAATGGTTGTTTAAATTTTTTTTTCATAACTATCTGTAGAAAACACAAGCTACCTTGTCAATATTAGATACGGGAGTAGGAATACAAATACTATTCCCTAATTCACCCAATAAAAGAAAAATATGTTATATAAATATCATTAACAATTGAAATAGAACAATACGTTATAAAAATAAAATGTTTTAAAGATTTAAAAAGGCTTGTATAAATATTTGGGTTACACTTGGCAAACTTAACCTTAAAATATCTCATGTGTTAACCTGAGCCTATTAAATCATCACTAGAATGTAGCTCATGCCACTTGCAATTCACCTGGATCAACAGCCCCTGCACCGCTCCATTTGCTCTCTAATGAACTGAGTCTACAATTATGTACTTGAGTGTTATGGCTGCATCAAATTGCTCTCAAGGTTTCTAAATGCATACTCCAATATGTCCTTGTCTCACGGTGTCTTAGCCACAAATATTCACAGATTGGCAGAAGTCTGCAAAATGCATGATGAGCAATGCTGATATACATGTCATTCTTCCGGAACTGTGGATGCACCTCTGAGAAACAGATGTGCATGATTGTTGAGAATGAGCTAGGTAATGAGTTAAGTGTATCCTTGTTGTGTAGTGAGTACTGCTGACCTTAATCCATCTATTTGTCTATATTCTACCTTTGACAAGCTCTTGCCAGACCAGTGGCATAGTTGTGCATTGGGGACCAAGGTCTCTTTCTTCAGAGGATTGGTGGCCAACACAGATACCGTGACCTACCACTGTTTTTGCAGCAATAACCAAGTATTGTATCTCACTATCAAACCACCTGCTTTCTACAGACACTTCATCATCACCAACTGTGGCAGATCCTGGCACTTGTTAGTGGATGGACTCTTCATGGTTTTCAGTTTTCTTCCATCATGAAGATGGTAATGACTGGACCGAGTAAGATTCCTTGGGTTTTTTCTCTTGGCATGGGAGGTGAGACAACCTAAAGAGGTAGGCATACTTTTTCACAATAGAGGAGTGGCATGCACAGTTATTTAATTTGAATATTAAAAAAAGACAGTTTTATTTTGTACCCCATATTAGGAAAAAGGGACATATAAGTCACCAAAACAGATATATCCAAAGAGGTACATCTAAAACTGCAGACAGCAAAGTCAACGATAACACTAGAACTAACTACCTGTGTTTATAAAGAACATAAATACTGATACTTTTAGGGCAGAAAGATTGGTTGAGAATGCATTGACTAAGCGGACAAAATCCTCATTTAATTTGTGTAAGTCTTTTTCCCAAAGAAGTAGAATTTAGAATGTCCTATTTTTTTGCTATAAATTTGGGCTTGGTTAGATATTGAGACCAATGATGAAGATGTTTGTGTGGAGAGAGGAACACAGAGAACTAAATTTAACTAGTTTAATTTACCAAGTATTATTTTTGTGATCTGTTTTTACTCTGTTTGGGCCATTGTGTTGATTCTGAAATGTTTATCTGCCCTTGGAGATTTCAGTGACGAGAACATTTTAAGAACTCTGAAAAATTCTGTAGTTCATTAAATGCAATCACCTGTTGGCATGTGGTCAAGACAAAATTCACAGGAAAACATTTGTGTTGTGGGATTAGTCCATATCCATCAGGCAAAAGCTTATTTGGTCAGTCATCTTTCCCAAAAGTCCTGGCAGGGAGACTTGGTGTCTGTATTGTTTTATAATGACTCATATCAAGGGTTAAACTCCTTGATCCTTGCCGGGGTCATGTTGTCAAGCTTATGCTGGATACGGTATTTTACATTCTTCACCCACTAACAGCGGCTGCAAGGCTCTCTCCTTTTCTCCCTCCAAAGCCAGGACTAACCTCTTCTTCATTCCTCCACCCCCATTCTTGTTCTCTTCTATTTTTTAACACTCCACTCATGGACTGCCTGTCTGGATTAGGAGGCAATGGAAGAATTCCACTATCTTCTTGTAAAAATTTTCGGTGACAAGCAAAGAGTGTACAGTCTGACAGGGAAGGTACCTAATTCGAGATGACAATGTGTGAGCCCGATGCTCTAGTTAAGGTGAGCACACACTCTTGTGGTGCATCTGGGAGGAAGCTTGCCTAGAGAAGGTCTGAGAAGATTTTCTATATTAGAAGATATGTAAGAGAGCACAGAAATATAATTTGAAAGACAAATAGGGGCTAAGTCATAAAAGAATTTGAATGACATGTTAAGGAATTCAATCTTTAGTGTGAGTTATGAGGAGCCACAGAATATTTGTAAGTGCCATGTAAGGTGCGTGTCTTTGAAAGCTCTCTCTAGTGGCATTACGGAGGATGAACTGTAGACAGAAGATCTAATGAGACACAACTGAAGAAGAACAGGTGACAAATTGTAAAGGCCTGAAAGTGGGGGCAATGAATTTGTATAAGAGGAGAGAAATACACAAGCTATTTTAGAACTTAGACTCCATAGGACTTGGGACTGGCTTGGATGGAGGGTGGGCAGATGGAATAGGGCTCAGGAGGAGTTAGGATGAGGTCTCCCAGGCTTGAAAGACTGATGGATAGTGGTGGCACTTGCCAAGAGAAGGAATATAAGAATAGAAACAAGTTAGTCAGCGAGGGACAGTGTGGGGGAGGTGTTTAGGTAAGAGATTCTAGTTTAGTTTTGAACACATTGGATTTGAGGTGTCTATGGGGAGATAATAATAAATTTCTAAGCATCGAATAAAGGAGAAAGGTTTTTGTTTTTTCTTCTGACAATTGGTAATTCTCAGTAACTTTTCAGTCCAGTGTATTTTTTCAGTCATACTTGTATTGTTATAATTTTCTTGATTCTTTTTTTTGGCCACTCATAGATGTATTCCTGGCTCCCTTGCATTAATATTCTGTGAGTTATTTTTGTATCATTACTATTTTCTTATTAGAAATATATTTTACTGTGAAATATGCATTCCATATTTTGTTTCCATTATTGTTTGATATCTCAGTTCAAAACAATTTTTTTTAAATGATTTTTATTTATTTTTGAGAGAGAGACAGAGACAGAGAGCAAGCAGGGGAGGAGCAGAGAGAGAGAGGGAGACACAGAATCCCAAGTAAGCTCCAACCTGTCAGCATCAGAGCCTGATGCAGGGCTCAAACCCACAAACCCTGAGATCATAACTTGAGCTGAAGTTGAATGCTTAACCAATTGAGCCACCCAGGAGCCCCCAAAACACTTTTTACATATACATTTTATTTTCCTTTATGCAACAGTGCTACAAGTAGGTTTATCAGATAAGGAAACTGAGATTTAGAGGTGGCAGGCAAGCACATGGCTTGTGCAGACAGTTCACAAAAATAAAGCTGGAGAAGTGGGCCTGCTGTAGGTCTGCGGAAGAAGAATAACCAGAAGTGAGGGTCAGAGCTGCAATAAGAAGAAATAATTTGCTGGTATGAGAAAATTGGAGGGGTCACTAGCCACCATTCGAATCAGCAGAATAATGCTCTAGGCTGGACTTCTGGGTGTCTGGGTGTCTCAGTAGGTTAAGCTCAGGTCATGATCTTGTGGTTCCTGGGTTCGAGCCCCGCGTCGGGTTCTGTGCTGACAGCTCAGAGCCTGGAGCCTGCTTCAGATTCTGTGTCTCCCTCTCTCTCTCTGCTCCTCCCCTGCTTGTGCTGTCTCTCAAAAATAAAACGTTAAAAAAAAAAAAGAACCTCTAGACATTTGCATTTGATCTCACATATTAATGGAACATCTACTATGTGGTTGGCACAAGGTTAGGAACTGAGGGTATAACAATTAAATAAGACATTCCTTCCCCTCCATGGGCTAAGAGTGACATATGTATAAACAGTTGACTATAGGGGCGCCTGGGTGGCGCAGTCGGTTAAGCGTCCGACTTCAGCCAGGTCACGATCTCGCGGTCTGTGAGTTCGAGCCCCGCGTCAGGCTCTGGGCTGATGGCTCGGAGCCTGGAGCCTGTTTCCGATTCTGTGTCTCCCTCTCTCTCTGCCCCTCCCCCGTTCATGCTCTGTCTCTCTCTGTCCCAAAAATAAATAAAAAACGTTGAAAAAAAAATTAAAAAACAAACAAACAAACAAACAAACAAAAAAACAGTTGACTATATCCAACTGCTAAGTTCTAAAGTAGAGCAAAAAATCATCTACCTTGGGAATAAGGGAAGAGAGAGTAGTTAATATTGTCTAAGAGTTCAGGAAAAGGAAAATGAAGAAAGAAGTTATATTTGAGCCAAAGTTTGAAAAGGCTGGAGAGATGTCTACAGGATTGGAAAGGAGGACAAGGGAGTTCTAAGTACCAGGAAGAACAAGGGCAAAACCTGGGAAGTGTAACAGTGTATGGGGGTGGATATAGGTTGGGTCAAAGGTATTACCTAGGGTAGAGCCCCTCATAGAGGCACATCCATGTGGAAAGGTGGCCATATTATCACCATGCTGTGGAAACTTTTCAAAGGCAGGCTGGGGGGATAGGTGAGGGAGGGAACTCACCACCTCTTTTAGTGGAAGAATCAGCTGGATTGCTGACACTATGATCTAGATTTTTAAATAATCTCTCCTGTCCACAGGTTCTAGGAGGGGTGAGAAGATTGGCCATGAGTGAAAAGTTTGGTGGAGAATACTCTCCCCTTCTCTTTACCTTGAAACATGGGCAAGGTTTCAGGCAACTAGTTTTCTACAGGTTGTTAGGTCAGACACCATGACCTTGGTGTTATTTGGGGTTCAGAGGTTCTTAGCTCCCTGCGGTAAAGATATCTATGAAAAACTGGGTAGAAATCAAATGTTTACCAATTCTGGAGGAGAGGGCTGTGTGAAAAATACAAGGCTCAAGTTCACCTTGAGGTGGAAAGAGGATGAGCAGGTCCACCCAGCAGAGTAGATAGTCTGTGGAGGTCAACAAGATACACGCTGAAGGAGTGTGTGAAATTGGCCTCCAGTGAACACGGGTATTATGTCCAGGACAAGGCTCATGTCAGTGAGGCTCTTTATAAAGTACTTATATCTGATGTGAGGGGTAGGGAGACATTGCAGGGTTTTTATCATTGGGTAGTGAACACAACGTCTTGGGGAGATGATTCTGATGGATGGAGAGCTGGGAGTCTCTGATTATATGTACATTTTCAATTCCTGGGTTCTTATGAAGTGGAGGGAAGCCTTCATATCATTTTCCTGATAAGCAAACTCATTTGATACCATCAGACTCTTCTTCACAATGGAAGGTTCTGGAGTTTTGGATAAGTATAGGACTGAGTTGAGGAAAAATAGCCTGAAGCCTGCAGTCAGTAGCTGAAACCAGCAGGCATTTATCAGCCCTGTGCCATGTGCAATGGCTTTTCCCAAGTGTTTTTTTTTTTTTTTTTTTTTTAATCTGTGTTTGCTTCAGTCTCAGGGGACAATCTATTCAGTCACCAGAAGGGATACCTTCAAAGAGTTTTCTTGGATAAAGTCCACTCATGTGGTCAGTTGTGACCTCATCTTACTGCTCCAGGGGCCCTTGTTTGGGACTTGATATCTCCAGTTCCTGCTTGAATGGGAAGCAGAGAGGCCTTTCTTTTTAGTGCCTCTCATTTTGGAACACATCAGAAACCACCAGTTAAATGTTTTTACAGATTTTTTTTTTCATTTTTAAATAATCTAGCCCATTGCCCTGCTTATTGTCAAGAATCATTAAAGGCAGCCAACTGCTTATATTCTTTTCACAAACACAAAGTGGGAGGTTTGGGGAGGTGCAGGGTGGGGAGAATGGGGCTTTTCACTTTGCTGGCACAAAATTTGGAACTGTAGAGGAAGAAGAATAAAAGTACTGGTTCAGATTTTCCTAAACTAAATTGCGAACTTGATGTTTCTACCAGCGACCATAATACGTATCTCATGGAAATGCCCATATTTCTCTTTCTTAAATGTCTCTTCAAATTTGAAACTGTTCCAGGGGGGCTCCATATTCCCCCATTTTATTTATTCTTGAAAGCAAGGCTCCTGGTCGACTCCCGTAACTCCTTGGAGGAGAAGCTACCCGTCAGAGCGTCTTTCTCCTGCCAGCTGTGGATACAAATCCAAATGTCTCAACTATTCACATCCTGACCCCATAACTCCATGGCTTGTGCAGAGTGTTCGACTAACAGCTGAGGGGGAGGCTGGGAAGGGGGGGAGGGGCAGGGGGCAGGTCTCTTGTTAGGGCCCCAGAGAGCAAAGCTGTGCATGGGACCAGACCTGCTTCCAGAACAGGCCCCTGCTGCCAGAAACAACTCATTCCCTGAAGAGCCTCTGACTCATGCCTCTAATAGGACTATTATGGTTTCCTGGCTGTAAAGTTGTCCTTTCGAAATGTAGGGTTTTTTTCTTTTTGAAATTTGAATTCTGAGTTATGTGTGGTGGATTAATTCCCCTGTGCCATGGTCTCACAGTGTTTTTTGAAGCTCTCTTCATGGTATCCCTTTGCCTGACTAGATTTTAAACTCTGTGTACCCAAGGACTGGAGTCTGCTCTGTATGCTACTGTATGTCCAGTAGCTGGAATAGTAAATGGAGCATGGAGGCATATGATAATTGTTTGTTGAATGAATGAATGAAACATTGATGTGTTTTGCCTATGCAGCCCTACCCAGGATAAAAAGATTTTAAGAGGCCTTAGACCTCATAAAGCAATAACAGGGGGACAACTAAGGAACATGTCCCAGAATTTCACTAGGCTTTTATTTGGGTCACAATTCAACAAGTGTGGTCATCTGGTTTCTATGCTACAGTAGAAATAGAAACAAATTGGAACAGGGAGGTAGGGTGCTGCTAGAGAGAGGTGACTCTAATAGGAAAGGAGGGAACAGTGGAGCGTGAGGCTACTGGTTGAAGGGGACTCTCACCCCACAAACTTCACGAGCATGGAGATCGTCTTTACATTTTACCAAAATGTAATAATTGCACCGGAAAGTGGCGATGTTCAGTTATCTGGGAAGTGTACTTATGTGAACTAGTTTATTTCCAAATGGTGCTGAGCCACTGAAGTATTAGCATGTTGTGGCATGTTCATTTTATTTCTCCGAATCCTGTAGAAAATCCACCACTTTTCTTTGACAAGAGTAATAAGAATTGTGTCCTATTCTGTTTCTACCTCACAAAATAGAAGACGTTCCTCAATGGCCAAAGGTTGGCCCAGGCTTGTGAGGAGGAGAATCTTGTACCTTGTTAGAGTCTTTATGGACATTTGGGGCACCTGGGTGGCTTAGTCAGTCGAGTGTCTGACTTTAGCTCAGGTCACGATCTCACAATCCGTGGGTTCGAGCCCCACATCATGCTCTGTGCTGACAGCTCAGAGCCTGGAGCCTGCTTCTGATTCTGTGTCTTCCTCTCTCTCTGCCCCTCCCCTGCTTGTGCGCTTTCTCTCTCTCTCAAAGTTAACTAAACATTAAAAAAAAAAAAAGTCTTTATACACATCTATATTGGAAGTTTCCTTCAATCAGAAACAAACAAGAAAAAGTCAAGAGGAGCACCTGGGTGGCTCATTCGGTTAAGTGTCCAACTTCGGTTCAGGTCATGATTTCACAGTTTGTGAGTTCAAGCCCCTGTGTTGGGCTCTCTGCTGTCAGTGCAGAACCCACTTCAGATCATCTGTCCCCCTCTCTCTGTCCCTTCTCTGCTCATGCTCTCTCTCCCATTCTCTCTTAAAAATGAATAAACATTAAAAAAAGAAAAAGAAAAAGTCGAGAGAAGAAACTATGACAAGAAGCTATCTATGTTCAGGGTACAGAGATGCTAAAAAGTACAGTTCTTATTTTGACACAACAAATTAAGGAATAGAAACTTCTAGTGATTTCACAGGAGAGAAAGAGAGGTGAAACCTGGAAGAAACTGAGGAGCTTTTAATCAGATAATGGAGTTTCAGGTATTTGCCAACAGAAGCTGTAATTCTTCCAAAAACTTTTTTATGTTCATGCCACGTTGAACAATAGTTGCTTCAGATTTCTAGGTAAGGAGAAAAAATTGCATGACTCAAGCCATAAAAAAGGTGTCCTCATTCCACCATTTAATTTTTGAGGGCACACATGGGTTTCTCTTGGTCTGTGCTTATTCTAAGCAGGCACCAGGTTGTCTAGCTTGCAGGATGCCACTCATTTAACACCTGGAAGAAAATACATGCCAAGCACTAACACTGTCATGTGAAATATTTAGAAGTAGTTACATCCAAGTTATTATTGGAAAAGGGCTTGAAGAAAAAGGTGAAAAGAATGAAAAAGGAAAGATGAATTCTTTAACACTTTCTTTCTTCCTCTCTCTCTTTCTTTCTTTCTCTCTTTCTTTCTCTCTTTCTTTCTCTCTCTCTTTCTTTCTTCTTTCTTTCTTCTTCTCTCTCTTCCTTTCTTTCTTTTTTTCTTTTTCTTTTCTTTTCTTTTCTTTTCTTTTCTTTTCTTTTCTTTTCTTTTCTTTTCTTTTCTTTTCTTTTCTTTTCTTTTCTTTTCTTTTCTTTTCTTTTCTTTTCTTTTCTTTTCTTTTCTTTTCTTTTCTTTTCTTTTCTTTTCTTTTCTTTTCTTTTCTTTTCTTGTAGAGTTAACATACACTGTTGGGTGCCTGTGGAGCTCAGCCGGTTAAACGCCCAACTTCAGCTCAGGTCATGATCTCATAGTTCGTGAGTTCAAGCCCCGTGTCGGGCTTTGTGCTGACAGCTCAGAGCCTGGAGACTGCTTCAGATTCTGTGTCTCCCTCTCTCTCTGTTCATCCTCCACTCACACTCTGTATCTCTCTCAAAAATAAAAATAAAGATTAAAAAAAATTTAAAAAACCAGTGTTATATTAGTTTCAGGTGTCAATATAGTGATTCACCAATTCTGTACATTATTCGGTGCTCATCAAGACAAGTGCATTCTTAATCCCCTTCACCTATTTCACCCATCTCCCCAACCACCTCCCTTCTGATAACCATCTATTTGTTCTCTATAGTTGAGTCTGTTTTTTACTTCGTCTCTTTTTTTTTTCTTTGTTCATTTGTTTTGTTTCTTAAATTCCATATATGAGGGAAATCATATGGTATTTGTCTTTCTCTGAACGACTCATTTCACCTAGCATTATACTGTCTAGCTCCATCCATGTTGTTGCAAATGGCAAGATTTCATTTGTTTTTACGGCTGAGTAATATTCCATTGTATATAGACGATATCTTCTTTATCCATTCGTCTATTGATGGACACTTGGGCTGCTTCCATAATTTGGCTATTGTAAATAATGCTGCAGTAAACACAGAGGTGCATGTATCCCTTTGAATTAGTGTTTTTGTATTCCCCAGCAGTGTGATTACTGGACCACAGGGTAGTTTTATTTTTAATTTTTTGAGGAACCTCCATACTGTTTTCCACAGTGGCTGCACCAGTGTGCATTCCTACCAACAGTGCATGAGGATTCCTTTTCCTCTACATCCTCATCAGCACTTGTTGTTTCTTGTCTTTTTGATTCTAGTCATTCTGACAGGTGTAAGGTGATATCTCATTGTGGTTTTGATTTGCATTTCCCTGATGATGAGTGATGTTGAGCATCTTTTCGTGTGTCTGTTGGCCATCCGTGTATCTTCTTTGGAGAAATGTCTATTCATGTCTTCTGCCCAGGTTTTAATTGGATTATTTGTTTTTTGGGTGTTGAGTTGTGTAAGTTCTTCATATATTTTGAATACTAACACTTTATTGGATAAGTCATTTGTAAATATCTTCTTCAATTCAGTAGGTTGCCTTTTATCCATTTATCTTTTGATGGCCATTCAGGTTGCTAACACGTTTTAGCTATTGTGAATAATGCTGCTATGAACATGGGTATGCAAATATCTATTTAAGATCTTGCTTTCAGTTGCTTTGGGTATATATCCACAAGTGGAATTGCTGGATCATACAGTAACTCTACTTTTAATTTGTTTTTTATTTAAAATTTTTTAAATGTTTATTTATTATTGAGAGACACAGAGTGTGAGCAGGGGAGAGGTAGAGAGAGGGGGAGATGCAGAATCTAGAAGTAGGCTCCAGGCTCCGAGCTGTCAGCACAGAGCCTGACGTGGGGCTTGAACTCACAAGCTGTGAGATCATGACCTGAGCCGAAGTTGGATGCTCAACCGACTGAGCCACCCAGGTGCCCCTATTTTTAATTTTTTGAGGAACTTCTATCCTGTTTTCCATAGCACTGTACCATTTTACATCAGACCAATAGTGCACAATGGTTCCAATTACTCTATATCTTTCTCAACACTTATTTTTCAGGGTTTTTGATAGTAGCCACCCATTGGTGTGAGGTGATGTCTCAGTGTAGTTTTGATTTGCCTTTCCCTAATGATTAGTGATCTTGAACATCCTATCATGTGCTTATTAGCCATTTGTATATCGTCTTGGGAGAACTATTCAAGTCCTTTGCCCGTCTTTGAATTGAGATGCTTGTTTTGTGTTGTTAAGTTTTAGAAGTTCTCTATTTATTCTGGATATTACCTTTATTAGATTTGATTTGCAAACATTTTCTTCCATTCTGTGGGTTGTCTTTTTACTGTGTTGATATCTTTTAGGGTACAAATTTTAAAAATTTTCGTGAAATCCAGTGTGTTTATTTTTTTCTTCTGTTACCTGTGCCTTGGTATTGTCAGATCCAATGTTGTGAAGCTTTTGCTCTACATTTGTTATTTTTCTAGTTCCTTGAATTATAAAGTTAGGTTGTTGATTTGAAATCTTTCTTGTTTTTTAATGTAAGTAGTTATAGCTATACATGTCCCCTTAACAGTGCTCTTGCTGTGTCTCGTACATTTTGGTATATTGTGTATTTGTTTTCATTCATTTCTAAGCACTTCCTAATTTCTCTTGTGAAGTCTTCTGTGATCCATTGGCTGTTTAAGAGAGTGCTCTTTAATTTCCACAAATTTGTGAATTTTCCAGTTTTCCTTCTGTCATTCATTTATGTCTGACTTCATCCTATTGTAGTCAGAGAAGATACCTTGTATGATATCTATCTTTGTATTTAATATCAAGATATAACTGAGGTATAACATTTTACTAGCTTCAATTGTACAACACGATGATTTGATATTTGTACATATTGAGAAATAATCACCCCAGTAAGTCTCATTAACATCCATCACCACACATACTTATGAATTTTTTTTCTTGTGATGAGAATTTTTAAGACTGACTCTTTCAAATATATAATACAATACAGCAACTTTCAAATATACAACACAGTACTATTATGTAATGCTGTACATTACATCCTGAGGACTTATTTATTTTATAGCTGGAAATTTGTAGCTTTTGACCACCTTCACCCATTTTGTCCACCCCCCTATCCTCTGCCTCTGGCAACCAACAATCATTCTCTGTGTCTATGAGTTGTTTTGTTTTTTTAGATCCCACATATAAAGATCATATGGCATTTGTCTTTCTCTTCTGATTTATTTCATTTAGCATAATGCCCTCAAGGTACACCCATGTTGTCACAAAGGACAAGATTTCCTTTTTTTAGATTACTAGATAATATTCCATTGTGTATATGTGTGTATGTATATGCCACATTTCCTTTATTCATCTATTGTTGGACACTTAGGTTGTTTCCATGGCTTGGCTATTGTAAATGATGCTGCAATAAACATGGAGGAACAGATATCTTTTCAAGTTGGTGTTTTCATTTCCTTCAGATAAATACCCAGAAATTAAATTGCTGGATCATAAGGTAGTTCCATTTTAAATTTTTTGAGGAACTTCTATACTATTTGTCATAGTGGCTATACCAATTTGCATTCCTGTACTTTTTCTTGACTAAGTCTTAGTAATTTGTGTATTTCAATGAATTTGTTCATTTAATCTGTCAAATTTATGGGATCCAAATTATTTGTAATATTGCCTTCTTAGCTTTTTAATAGCTATAATGTCTCTAGCCACAGGGTTATCAATTTTACTCTTTCAAAGAATCAGACTTTGTTTTTATTGATTTTTCCCTGTTATTTTTCTATTGGTAATGTCACTAATTTCTGCTTTTAACTTTAATATTCCTTTTCTTCTACTTTGGATTTAACTTCTTCTTCTTTTCCTTGCTTTACTTAAAGCTTTGCTCATTGACTTTAGAAGTTTTTTTTTTAAATAATTAAACAATTAATATTGTTTAAATTATCTTGTGAGACTGTTTTAGCTTCAACCAACAAATTTTGTGGTATTATTTTTTTCATTTTCATTGAATTAAAAATATTTTCCAGGGGCGCCTGGGTGGCTTGGTCGGTTAAGCGTCCGACTTCGGCTCAGGTCATGATCTCATGGTCCATGAGTTCCGTGAGTTCCAGCCCCGCATCCGGCTCTGTGCTGACAGCTCCGAGCCTGGAGCCTGTTTCAGATTCTGTGTCTCCCTCTCTCTCTGCTCCTCCCCTGTTCATGCTCTGTCTCTGTCTCAAAAATAAATAAACGTTAAAAAAGAAAATTAAAAAAAATATTTTCCAATTTCTTTTATGATTTATTCTTTTACCTAAGGGTTTAGAAATGTATTGTTAATTCTAAACATTTGGGTATTTTTCATATATCTTCTTTTAATGGTATCTAATTATGTCCATTATGGTCACAGATATTACTCTGTATGATCTTAGTACATTTCATTTTACTGAGCTTTATTTTATAGCCTAGTATATAGTCTTTCTTCATAAACATTCCACATGGGCTGAAAAGAGTACATATTCTGAAATTATAGGATATAACGTTCTATATATATTAGGTCAAGTTGGTTTGTAGTGTTTTCAGCTCCATTTTGTCCTTACTGACTTTTGTTTAATTGTTCAATCAATATTTATGTTTTTCTCTGAAACAAAAGTATTTATCCGATTGCTTAGAGCTACTTTAAATAGATTTGGAGTATATCACTAATCTTTTTTACATTTACTTTTACCATTTCAGATTCCTTAGCTCTGAACTGTTTTGATCTCTTATTGCATGACTAGATTTCATCATTAAGTAGGTTTTTGGAAGATATGTTTTAAATAAGCCTAAGATTTTACATGTTTGAAAATTTCTGTGTTTTTTGTCTGAGTATATCTGTGAACTTGGTGCACATTATTCCAATGTCTTCTGGAATTAAGTTTTCTAGGTACAAGTCTGAGGTCATCCTGAATTTTTGTCCTTATTGTGACATTTTTTTCCTGTCTGGTAGTCTTCCTTTATTTATTTTTTAATTTACGTATTTTATTATGAAATATGGTATACACTTTCAGAGATACCTTTTTTCCTGAATATGTAATGACGTCATATAGTATCAATTTTACCTGGTATGTAGTATGCTCTTTCAAGTTTACATATTCTGTTCTTCATTTCAGGAAAATTTTATATGATTATACATCTCCAAACACATTTTTTCCCTACTATTGTTTCTTTCTTCTTCAAGGACACAAATATTTTTAGGTTGAATTATCTTTGTCCTTTCTATCATATTGTCTAATCCATTTCATTTCTTTTCGTTTTCTTATATATTCACTCTTTTTATCTTAAGGTGTTCCTTCCTACTGTTAATTTAAAATTCAGGTATATCTATTTCATCCTTTGCTAGATCTAGGTTACTTATCTGATATAAACGGTGAGGGTTTTTTTGAGTATTTTTAGTATGCTTTAATCATTCTGCCTCCTTTTCCATGCCATGTTGTGATATCATCTTGTCTTTGCACTCTTATTTTATTGAAGCAATACTCTTATTAAATTCTTCTATAGTATACATTCTAAAAGAATCTGCTTCTGTTTATTGATCTCTATTCCACTTTTAGTAATTCATTTGGGTTTTTTTGCACATTTCTTTCTCTTTTTGTATATTTCTTGATCTTCTTTTTGTTGTATCTCTATATAGTTTCTAATGTATTTCTTTTAATCTTGCTTATGCCTGGGAAGCTTTTGTCCAAACGTCTATTTTCTATAATATAGCATGAGACTTGACACATATTCCATTTATAGAAGGTAATTTTAATACCCCACCCCATGTCCCCTCCTCTCATCTGAGTTACCAGCAGCTGCAGACAGTTCCTGGCATGCTGACATCTTCCCTTCTCAAGCACCTACACATCTCCTCTTCACTGCCTGGAGCCCTTCTTTGATAACATGGGAGTTGGCTTGATTGTGTACAAGCACAGTCCAAAAGTATGGGTAGAATACTACTTCTAGGGCAAACTTAACTGATAGGGTATGGGAGTCAATGAATAAATGGTCCTCAGGGAGTATCAACCACAAAAAAAATATACTGAACAAGTGGACATGACAACTCAGTCATTAGCGATCAGCCAGTTTGTCCTCTGCCACCATACTGCTTACACAATGCAATGGGCCCATGAAGAATTTAGCAAGGGTGTCAAGTATAGATATTCTGTATGGGTCCAACTTTTGTTGGGCTCTTTCTCACTAAGGCTCATCTAGTAATTGCCATTGCTCAATGTCCAACATGTTAGCACAGAAAATAATGTTGTGCACTTGATCTGATACTATCCTTCAAGGACACTAACTAACTAGTTGGTGGCAAGTTGCTTACATTGGACCCCTTCCACCCTAGAGGAAAAGTAATTCTTTCTACTTGAGATTGATAAGTATTCCAGGCACAGTTTTGCCATCTCTGCCCACAATATCTTGGCCAGCACCACTAACTGAAGGTAGAATTTCTGATTTATATAGGATCCTGCCTATATTGCCTTGGATCAAGGGACCAAGACATTTACTTTACCTTAAAGAGGTGTGACAGTGAGCAATGACCATGGAATCCATTGGTCCTACCATATATTGCATCACCTAGAAGCTGCTGGCATGATAAAAAATTAGAATGTCTTCTTAAAGGCACAGATGAGGTTCCAGCTTGGAGAATAACACTTTTAAAGGTTAAAGTATGTTACATGGTACTTTGTCCCCAATAGGCTATCATATGGTGCTTTGTCTTTGGTAGCTAAAATACAAGGGTGGAACCAAGGGGTGGAAGTTGAAGTGACTCCCCTCACTCTCACCATCACTGTCCCAACTAGGGAGTTTTTATTTTCTATTCCTACAACTTTAGGGTCTACAGAATTAAAGGTCCTGATCTTCAAGGAAGTAATCCTTCTACCAGGGGACACAATTAGGGTTCCACTGAATCTAAAGTTATGACTGTTGCTCTCATGTCAACACACCATCAGGCTAAAAAATGTTACCATGCTGGTGGTGGTAATTGATAAGATAATCATGAGAATCTAATGTTTTCGTTGTAACAGTGGGCATGGTCTGAAAGTCAGTAGATCCTTCAGGGAACCTCTGATAATTCTGTGCCTGAAGGAAGGGCAGTTTCATCAACTAAGGATTGACAAGGTCAAGGATACCAGGGATTCAGACATGTCAAAGACGAAAGTCTGCATTGTCTCAAGGAAAAGCAAGCTAGGATGGCAAAAGTTCTGACTGAGTGTTAGATGAAACTTGAATGGGTGCAAGGGGAAGGAGGAAATAAAACCAGTTGCTTTGGGCCTAGCCGAAGCCAAAAGAACTTCAGGTTTCCCCATTAACCCTCTTAGCTACAGCAGCAGGGATTTCAGCTTTTACCCCTAAGCATCATTAAAAGAGTGGAATCAGGGTGGGGCCCAAGCAGGTCTGGGAACTGCTAAGGATGGTGACTGGCAGATACCGCTAATAGCATCCCCTGTATCCCTTGACCCACCTGAGTTCACCTACTACTGTGTGTGGGGGAGTTGATACTCTTGATGCCCTAGTCTTGCCCTCCATTGGGACAATTCTGAGGTGCATTCAACACTATTTCTCAGGAAGTCCCAAATGTTTAAGCCTCAATTGCCTAAAGCAGTAACCTGATCAATACCATTACTTCTTTATTGGGCCTTCTTCTTTCCCTTTTCTCAATTCCCAGTTGTCTCCCTTGTGCTTCCTGGGATCATTTTCTAGTTAAACCACCTGTATACAATTACTTGTTCCATAGTCTGTTTTTGGGGAAAATCCAAACTAGAGCATCTCTTATCTGAGACAAGTTTGTGGTTTTCCTCCAAGCTGCACTTTGATTCTTGGATACTACTTTTAATCTATGTTGCTGTGTGCTCCGAAGGGAAGAGTGAGAGTCTTCTCTCTTTTTATTGGCCAGTCTAACTAACAGTTTGTCAATTTTGTTGATCTTTTCAGAGAACCCAATTTTGCTTTCAATGATTTTTTTTTTGTGTTGTTTTTCCTGTTTCTATTTCATTTATTTCTTCTGCAAACTTTATTATTTCCTTTCTCTGGTAGCTTTTGGTTTAGTTTGGTTTGCTCTTTTGCTTTTTATTTTTATTATTTTTATAACTCCTCAGGGTATAAAAATTAGGTTACTAATTTGAGATCTTTCTTCTTTTTAATGTAGGCATATATGGTAAAAATTTCCTTCTGAACACTACTTTTACTGCATTCTCTAAGTCTTACTGTTTTGTTTTTGTTTTCATTCACCTCAAGATATTTTCTAATTTCTTTTGTGATTTCTTCTTTGACTTTTGGTTGTTGAGAATACATTGCTTAAATTCCATATATTTAAATTGTTTTTAGTTTTCCTCCCATTATTTATTTCTAGCTTCATTCCATTGTGGTAAGAGAGATAATAGTTTGTGTAATTTCAATCTTTTAAAAATGTATTGAGTCTTATTTTGTGGCTTAATAGTGTTCTATCCTGGAGAATGCTCCATGAGCACCTAAAAAGAATGGGTGGTCTTCTGTTTTTGTTTGTTAGGTCTAGTTGGCTTACACTGTTAAGTTTTTATTTCTTTGGTGACATTTGGTCTAGATGTTTTATACATATTTGAAAGTGGTGTATTGAAGTTTCCAACTATTATTGTAGAACTGTCTATTTCTTCCTTTAATTCTGTTGATGTTTGTTTCATGTATTTTGGGCTTCTGTTGTTTGGTGCATCTGTTTATAATTATTATATGTTTTTGCTGGATTGACTCTTTTATCGGTATACGTGTCTTTCCTTGTTTCTTATAGCAATTTTGACTTGCCTGTTTTGTCTGATATTGGAATAGCCACCCCAGATCTTTTTTGGGTACTGTTTACACAGCATATTTGTTTCCATCTTTTTCTTTCAATCTCTTTGTATCTTTGGATCTAAAACGACTCTCTTATAGGCAGCATATAGCTGTCTCATGTTATTTTGTCCAATCTATGCCTTATGATTACAGGGTTTAACTTAGTTATATTTAATGTGATTACTGATAAGGAAGAATCTACTTCTGCCATTTTGCTACTTGTTTTCTATATCTTAACACCTTTCTTTGTCCTCCATTTCCTCCATTACTATCTATTTTCTGTTTAGTTTGTGTTTTGTAGTGAACTGCTTTGATTTTTTTCTCATTTCTTTTTGTGTATCTTTTTTAGATATTTTCTTTATGATTCCATTTCTTTATGATTACCATTTAGCATCCTAAATTTGTAACAGTCTATTTCAGTTGATACGACCTTAACTTCAATACCATGTAGAAATTTTGCTCCTATACAACTCCACCCTTCCCTCCTTTATGTTGTTGTCTGATATTTTCCTGAGAGAAAATAATTTTCAGAAAAAGAAGATACAATAGGAGACACTTCACTACCAGTAAGTGGCAAAATAGCCTGTCTTAGAATCCTGTTTCTGTACTTATCCATGCACTGACCCCATGACCCAAGAAATTAAAAGATTAGTAGAGGAATAGTTATAGTATTAGAGTTGTCATCAACAGTGGTCCAGATTCTGGTACAAGAATGGAGGGTTGGAAGGCCCTGACCCCTAGGATGAGACAAACACTGAGGTATCAGATTGAATCACATATGCTGGGAGGAAGTTCAGTCTGGAGGGTACAGTGTGACTTCTAGGGCATGGTGAATCCAGATGGTGGGTTGATGGGACCAGTATAGTCTGGGTTTCAGAGTGCCCTTCTCAGCTTCCTTCCCACACTTGGGTAAAGTCATAGTGTTCCTATAAAATCCTTCCTCCTATACATTGATATATCCAGGATTCTTTCCACACTTGTCTCAGATTTGTCTTCTCGAATTTGTCTTCTTGGGATTGTTGCAGCAAGGTTACTGACCCTTTATCTTTCTTTTGGGTCCCTATGCATGTGATGTTTTTTCACCAACTATTCCAAACCTAGGACGCTATTTCAGATTTTAGTTGAATCATCCCTAACACCATGAAGGTAAACTCTGCCCACTTTTATGAGTCAAACTGTGGACTATGAGTCCAGCAGGACAGAGTGGACAAACAGCAGCGGAAATGACTTTGGATAACAGATCAGAATGAGATCCCCAGCTCTACCATTTAATAGTTAGGCTTGCAACTACAAAAAGGGAATGATGATAAAAAATGGCTAGCTATGTCAGGCACTATGGCAAGCACTTTAAACATCTCATTTAATCTTCATAAAAATTATGAGGTAAGTGCTTTATTATATTTATTTTGTTGATGAGGAAATTGAAGCTTAGGGAAGTTAAGTGCCTTGCTGAAGTTTACACAACTTGTGAGTCAAGGAGTTTGGATTCTGATCTAGTTCTGATGCTAAAACCTAAGTCATACAGTGGTTACAAATATTATGTAAGAAAGTATATGTGAAGTGCTTATTTGCTAGCTATTATCACTGTATTATTATTGAAGACAAATCTCATATCTCTTTCTCTCATTTGTTCATTCATTCTGTACTCATGGAGTCCCTCTTATGTGCTGAGCTAAGCTCTCTGACATGGCAGCCATGAACCAGAAAAGACCCCTGCTCACCTCTTAAGAGGAGGCAAGCAAAAAATTGGATTCAGTTATTTCAGAAAGTGATCAGTGATCTAAAGAGAATCAAGAGTGACTAGAATGGTGGTGAAGATTGTTGGCTTCATTACGTCAGGTGATTTAGAGCCTGAGGACATGTCATAAGCAGAATAAGGATTCTCCAAGATGTCCCTGTCCTAATACGCAGAACCTGTGAATATATTATGTTAAATGGCAAAGAGGGATTAAGACTACAGATGACATTAAGATAGGGAGACTAGATTGTCAGGGGGCTGTGGGGAGGTGGGGGGAGGGACCCCCTGTAATCATAAAGGTTCTTAAAAGGGAAAGAGGAAGGCAGAAGAGATCAGAGTGGTACCATACAAAAAGGAGTTGGCTCACCATTGCTGTCTTTGAAGACAGAGGAAGGAGGCCATGAACCAAGGAATGAGGGAGGCTTCTAGAAGCTGGGAAAGCCAAGGAAATGTATTGTCTCCTAGAGTCTCCAGAAACATACAGCCCTGCTAGCACCTGACTTTAGCTCAGTGAGATCCATTTTGGACTTCTGTCCTCCAGAACTCTAATACCTTAATACTTGAACTGTGTTTGTATTGTTTAAACCACTACGTTTGTGGTCGTTTGTTATAGCAGCAATGGAAAACTAAAATAGGAGACGTCATTGAAGTTGACACCTGGGGGACAAGAAACTATCAGCTGTGGGTCATAGCATTGCAGATAGATGGAACAGCATGAGAAAAGAGGAATAGAAAAGAGACCAAGGAGTGGAACCAGAAAAGGAAGAGAGGGAATGGTAAAAATGAGTTTGGAGAGATAAGTAAGGGCCAGTCATATAGGACCTTGTTGGCTGTCATAATAGATTTGGATCTCATTTTAAGAGCAATTGAAAAACTTTGGAGGGTTTTAACTAAATGAGTGACATACCAAATTTATGTTTTAAAAATAATTGTCTGTATGTAAAACAAAACTGGTGGGCAGAGGACCAGGGAGAGGAATTCATGCAGTTTGAACTAGGCAGTAGCAATGGAAATGTGGGATTGCAGGTATACATGGGATATAGAGACAGGATTTGCTATAGGGGGATGAAGAAAATAGAAATTGAAACTAGGGGTAGACTTCTCATGAAGTTAATGAAGGCTAAGTGTCAGGTATCTTTACCTGTACGGGTCCTATACCTAATTTTTAATTCATTATTTTGTATTATTTTTCATAAAGACAACTCCTGTGATTGCATCTGCTTCAAGTCCCCACAAAAACAAGAGTCTGCTTATGGGCTTAGGTGGGACAATGCAATTTGCTAAGCTAAATCTCTTTAAAATCTTTCTGTCTAAGGCCAGAAGTGGTCCAACCCAGAGCAGGATGGGTATGCAGGTGGAGGCTATCAGACCTCAGTTGGAGGGAGAAGAGAGCCTAGAGTTTGGGGACGAAGTTGGGCTTAGCACCTTTGGGGGCATGGGTGTGCCACTGGAGACCACAGCCAGACTGGGAGACAAGCCTCTTCTCTCATGCAAAGATATGGGTTGGGAGCTAAATGTAGGAGCCTGTCTTTGTGGGAATCAAACTTGTCATTCATAGGGAAAGTTTATTTAACAGAGCTCTACCAAGAGGGAGCAATCAACAGTGACTGAGATACATTTCAATTGGTTGTTAAAAGTCACCCAGAAAGTGATGCGCACAAGGATTTTTCCAGTGTCTATGTTATCTTCTCGTGATGCTTTCTCTGCTTTTTCGTCTTTGCCCCTTTCCTGTTGCATTCCTTTATCCTTGGCTATCTCTTATACCAACCATTTATGGCCAGGTCTGTCCTGTCTTAGACCTGGTTTGCTCCATCTTGTTAACTATCTCATGATCTGCCCCCCTTGCCCTGCACTAGCTGCCTGGTTCTTGAAAGTTGAGATCATGTTAGCCTGCAGGAGACTGTCTTCTTTTTTCAGCAAATACTTGGGTCCCCTGTCCATGGGGAGCAGCACCTTCATTGGCCACATGTAAGGTCATCGTCCTATCCACTTCACTGATCCAGGCCAGCTCAGGTACCTTCTGTCTGCAAGAGCTAAGAGCAAAAGCTTAGTTCCCACATTGCTATCTCTTAGTCCTCTGTCATTCCCCTGGTATTGGACTTTGGCTCACACTTTTCAGCGTAGTTCTGGCATCCTTTTTCTTCTTTCTCTTACCCCTCTGGGACTTGGTGCTGGTAAAGCCTGTGACAGAACTCTTGGTTGATGGATTCAATTCCTGAAGTAGGCTGTGTTATTTTGGGTTCCCCCTAAGGCAGAGCCTGACACAGCACTTTCTGTATCCTTGAGTATACCTCTTGCTTAGGGAGCAGGATGGAGGGAGGTGGGGATAGTGAGACAGGGAAGGAGGAAAAACCGATAAAAATGTATATCATCACAGTTGCTTCTGTGGATGGCAGTGCTTGATTCTGCTGGGACCCGCTGAGGAGCATAGAGAATGCTTGTCAGACTGTCTGCCCGAAGATGGAGAGTCTAGAACATTCACCCAGCCCGCTGTACCTTGTGCCAAATTGGCTAAAGGTTGCCCTTAGGGGCATCAAATTCCTGCTCTCACAGACTGCACTGGCTTGTCCTATGAAGCTCTGGGCAGAATGCAGAGGGACTCAAATCCAGAAAGGCTATGCAGTAGGCATGAGGTGGGGCACCACCTGTTCAAGGTAAGTCTGAGTCTTCCAGAACTGTCCTCTGCAGCTATAGGTGAAATCAGAGGTGGACCAAGTGTATGATTCTTGTACCAAAGCCATCTGTTACACATGCCTCCCTTCCTTCCCCTGCTGTCCCTGGTTCCAGGCTCTCTCCTTGCTTCACATCATAGTATAATCTATCCAAAATGATAGCCCTCATCATCAAGCATGTATGTCGGTGGGAATGTAAATTGAAATAGCCACTATGGAAAACGGTATGGAGGTTCCTAAAAAAAAAACCCTTAAAAATAGAACTACCATGTGATCCAGCAGTCCCACTTCTGGGTATATATCCAAAGGAAACAAAATTACTATCCTGAAGGGGTAGCTGCACCCCCATGTTTATTGCAGCATTGTTTACAATAGCCAAGGCATGGAAACAACCTAAGTGGTTTCTTTTTGTTTTGAAACAAATGATATACAAACTTTTATTCAAAGATATTCAAGAAAGACATGTTTTGGTCATTTTATTTTTATTTTTAATTTTTTAAAAATATTATTTATTTTTGAGAGAGAGAGGGAGACAGAGTATGAGCCGGGGAGGAGCAGAGAAAGAGGGAGACACAGAATCAGGAGCAGGCTCCAGGCTCTGAGCTGTCAGCACAGAGCCTCTCACGGGGGCTCAAACTCACGAGCTGTGAGATTACAACCTGAGCTGAAGTTGGATGCTTAACCAACTGAGCCACCCAGGCATCCCTGTTTTGGTTATTTTAAAGTGAGATTAGTGAGGGAGGGAAGATGGCGGCGTAGGAGGATGCTGGGCTCACTGCGCGTCCTGCTGATCACTTAGATTCCACCTACACCTGCCTAAATAACCCAGAAAACCACCAGAAGACTAGCAGAACGGAGTCTCCGGAGCCAAGCGCAGACGAGAGGCCCACGGAAGAGGGCCAGAAAGGATTGGCATGAGATCTTCAATGTGCTGAACAGAAAAAATATGCAGCCGAGAATCCTTTATCCAGCAAGTCTGTCATTTAAAATAGAAGGAGAGATAAAGGTCTTCCCCAACAAACAAAAACTGAAAGAATTTGTCACCACTAAACCAGCCCTACAAGAGATCCTAAGGGGGATCCTGTGAGACAAAGTACCAGAGACATCGCTACAAGCATAAAACATACAGACATCACAATGACTCTAAACCTGTATCTTTCTATAATAACACTGAATGTAAATGGATTAAATGCACCAACCAAAAGACATAGGGTATCAGAATGGATACAAAAACAAGACCCATCTATTTGCTGTCTACAAGAGACTCATTTTAGACCTGAGGACACCTTCAGATTGAGAGTGAGGGGATGGAGAACTATGTATCATGCCACTGGAAGTCAAAAGAGGACTGGAGTAGTCATACTTCTATCAGACAAACTAGACTTTAAATTAAAGGCTGTAACAAGAGATGAAGAAGGGCATTATATAATAATCACAGGGTCTATCCATCAGGAAGAGCTAACAATTATAAATGTCTATGCGCCGAATACCGGAGCCCCCAAATATATAAAACAATTACTCATAAACATAAGCAACCTTATTGATAAGAATGTGGTAATTGCAGGGGACTTTAACACCCCACTTACAGAAATGGATAGATCATCTAGACACACGGTCAATGAAGAAACAAGGACCCTGAATGATACATTGGATCAGATGGACTTGACAGATATATTTAGAACTCTGCATCCCAAAGCAACAGAATATACTTTCTTCTCGAGTGCACATGGAACATTCTCCAAGATAGATCAGATACTGGGTCACAAAACAGCCCTTCATAAGTATACAAGAATTGAAATTATACCATGCATACTTTCAGACCACAATGCTATGAAGCTTGAAATCAACCACAGGAAAAAGTCTGGAAAACCTCCAAAAGCATGGAGGTTAAAGAACACCCTACTAAAGAATGAGTGGCTCAACCAGGCAATTAGAGAAGAAACTAAAAAATATATGGAAACAAACGAAAATGAAAATACAACAATCCAAAAATGCTTTGGGATGCAGCGAAGGCAGTCCTGAGAGGAAAATACATTGCAATCCAGGCCTATCTCAAGAAACAAGAAAAATCCCAAATACAAAATCTAACAGCACACCTAAAGGAAATAGAAGCAGAACAGCAAAGGCAGCCTAAACCCAGCAGAAGAAGAGAAATAATAAAGATCAGAGCAGAAATAAACAATATAGAATCTAAAAAAACTGCAGAGCAGATCAACGAAACCAAGAGTTGGTTTTTTGAAAAAATTAACAAAATTGACAAACCTCTAGCCAGGCTTCTCAAAAAGAAAAGGAAGATGACCCAAATAGATAAAATCATGAATGAAAATGGAATTATTACAACCAATCCCTCAGAGATACAAACAATTATCAGGGAATACTATGAAAAATTATATGCCAGCAAATTGGACAACCTGGAAGAAATGGACAAATTCCTAAACATCCACACTCTTCCAAAACTCAATCAGGAGGAAATAGAAAGCTTGAACAGACTCATAACCAGCAAAGAAATTGAATCGGTTATCAAAAATCTCCCAACAAATAAGAGTCCAGGACCAGATGGCTTCCCAGGGGAGTTCTACCAGACGTTTAAAGCAGAGATAATACCTATCCTTCTCAAGCTATTCCAAGAAATAGAAAGGGAAGGAAAACTTCCAGACTCATTCTATGAAGCCAGTATTACTTTGATTCCTAAACCAGAGACCCAGTAAAAAAAGGGAACTACAGGCCAATATCCCTGATGAATATGGATGCAAAAATTCTCAATAAGATACTAGCAAATCGAACTCAACAGCATATAAAAAGAATTATTCATCATGATCAAGTGGGATTCATTCCTGGGATGCAGGGCTGGTTCAACATTCGCATATCAATCAACGTGATACATCACATTAATAAAAGAAAAGATAAGAACCATATGATCCTGTCAATCGATGCAGAAAAGGCCTTTGACAAAATCCAGCACCCTTTCTTAATAAAAACCCTTGAGAAAGTCGGGATAGAAGGAACATACTTAAACATCATAAAAGCCATTTATGAAAAGCCCACAGCTAACATCATCCTCAATGGGGAAAAACTGAGAGCTTTTTTCCTGAGATCAGGAACACGACAGGGATGCCCACTCTCACCGCTGTTGTTTAACATAGTGTTGGAAGTTCTAGCATCAGCAATCAGACAACAAAAGGAAATCAAAGGCATCCAAATTGGCAAAGGTGAAGTCAAGCTTTTGCTTTTTGCAGATGACATGATATTATACATGGAAAATCCGATAGACTCCACCAAAAGTCTGCTAGAACTGATACATGAATTCAGCAAAGTTGCAGGATACAAAATCAATGTACAGAAATCAGTTGCATTCTTATACACTAACAATGAAGCAACAGAAAGACAGATAAAGAAACTGATCCCATTCACAATTGCACCAAGAAGCATAAAATACCTAGGAATAAATCTAACCAAAGATGTAAAAGATCTGTATGCTGAAAACTATAGAAAGCTTATGAAGGAAATTGAAGAAGATATAAAGAGATGGAAAGACATTCCCTGCTCATGGATTGGAAGAATAAATATTGTCAAAATGTCAATACTACCCAAAGCTATCTACACATTCAATGCAGTCCCAATCAAAATTGCACCAGCATTCTTCTCAAAACTAGAACAAGCAATTCTAAAATTCATATGGAACCACAAAAGGCCCTGAATAGTCAAAGTAATTTTGAAGAAGAAGACCAAAGCAGGAGGCATCACAATCGCAGACTTTAGCCTCTACTACAAAGATGTAATCATTAAGACAGCATGGTATTGGCACAAAAAAAGACACATAGACCAATGGAAGAGAATAGAAACCCCAGAACTAGACCCACAAACGTATGGCCAACTCATCTTTGACAAAGCAGGAAAGAACATCCAATGGAAAAAAGACAGTCTCTTTAACAAATGGTGCTGGGAGAACTGGACAGCAACATGCAGAAGGTTGAAACTAGACCACTTTCTCACACCATTCACAAAAATAAACTCAAAATGGATAAAGGACCTGAATGTGAGACAGGAAACCATCAAAACCCTAGAGGAGAAAGCAGGAAAAGACCTCTCTGACCTCAGCCGTAGCAATCTCTTACTCGACACATCCCCAAAGGCAAGGGAATTAAAAGCAAAAATGAATTACTGGGACCTTATGAAGATAAAAAGCTTCTGCACAGCAAAGGAAACAACCAACAAAACTAAAAGGCAACCAACAGAATGGGAAAAGATATTTGCAAATGACATATCGAACAAAGGGCTAGTATCCAAAATCTATAAAGAGCTCACCAAACTCCACACCCAAAAAGCAAATAACCCAGTGAAGAAATGGGCAGAAAACATGAATAGACACTTCTCTAAAGAAGACATCCAGATGGCCAACAGGCACATGAAAAGATGCTCAGCGTCGCTCCTTATCAGGGAAAAACAAATCAAAACCACACTCAGATATCACCTCACGCCAGTCAGAGTGGCCAAAATGAAGAAATCAGGAGACTATAGATGCTGGAGAGGATGTGGAGAAACGGGAACCCTCTTGCACTGTTGGTGGGAATGCAAATTGGTGCAGCCACTCTGGAAAGCAGTGTGGAGGTTCCTCAGAAAATTAAAAATAGACCTAACCTATGACCCAGCAATAGCACTGCTAGGAATTTACCCAAGGGATACAGGAGTACTGATGCATAGGGGCACTTGTACCCCAATGTTTATAGCAGCACTCTCAACAATAGCCAAATTATGGAAAGAGCCTAAATGTCCATCAACTGATGAATGGATAAAGAAATTGTGGTTTATATACACATTGCAGTACTACGTGACAATGAGAAAGAACGAAATATGGCCCTTTGTAGCAAAGTGGATGGAACTGGAGAGTGTGATGCTAAGTGAAATAAGCCATACAGAGAAAGACAGATACCATATGTTTTCACTCTTATGTGGATCCTAAGAAACTTAACAGAAACCCATGGAGGAGGGGAAGGAAAAAAAAAAAGAGGTTAGAGTGGGAGAGAGCCAAAGCATAAGAGACTCTTAAAAACTGAACAAACTGAGGGTTGATGGGGGGTGGGAGGGAGGGGAGGGTGGGTGATGGGTATTGAGGAGGGCACCTTTTGGGATGAGCACTGGGTGTTGTATGGAAACCAATTTGACAATAAATTTCATATATTGAAAAAAAATAAAGTGAGATTAATCGAAGATCTCAGAAAAATTATATTTGATTAACGCACATGGCCACTCACAGAAAGTTCTCTCTTCTGTTAATAGCAGCTAAATTTATACACACAGAAAAAAATTCTTAAGACCATGCAAATTCAGTTGAATTCCATGCATTCATTATATTCATCGAAAACCTGTAGTAATGTCCACGCCAAAGTGTTACTTTAAGAAAAAAATTAAAAATGTACACTAAAACATGACCAAGATTAAACTGAAGAAAACAGTAAATAAGCATAATTTATGTTTTATTTTTAAAAGTATGGCATCACACATATTCAAGTGTGTTATACCAGGTTCATTCCCCAGAAGTGGCATTTTAAAGTGTTAAGCATTGTTAAATATCAAAAAAATATGAGTCTACCTTTACAAGGTAGTATAATTCATTGTGGCATAATTCAAAGTACTGTGCCAATAATAAATAGTATAATCAAGTTTCAAACTTCTTTTCAAATATATTTAAAGGAAAGCATATAGACACACCTTTATATGTACACAATTTATTATACTCAGGTAATTAAAGATATTTTATAAGAGTAAACAGTTTTACCCCTCAGCTTGTTTGTACACTTATATAGATTTTTAATACTCGTTCAAAGAGTTTCAATTCCTGTGTATACAGATTTTCATGAGAAGGAATAAAGATAAAATTTAATTTTACAGGAACACACATTGTCTTCCTTCACAAAATAACCCATAGTCATTCAAGGTTGATAAGAACTAATCTTTAAGAAAGCAACTGTTGTTGGGGCCCCTGGGTGGCTCAGTCAGTTAAGGGTCGACTTTGGCTCAGGTCATGATCTTGCCATTTGTGAGTTTGAGCCCCACAGTGGGCTCTGTGCCGACAATGCTGAGCCTGCTTGGGATTACCGCTCTCTGCCCCTCCCATGCTTTCACTCTCTCTCTAGATATATAAAAGCTTAAAAAAATAAGTACTGCAACCCAGGTTCCTTATTAAAATGAAGTGTTACACAGCCCCCCCCCCCAAAAGAAGGAAATTCTGCCATTTGTGATAACATGGATGGACCCTGAGGGTGCTATGCTAAGTGAAATAAATTAGAGAAAGACAAATACTGTATTTACTTGTATTATTCACTTATATGTGGAATCTAAAAAAAAAAAAAAAACAAAACCCCAAACTTATAGATACAGAGAATAGATTGATGGCTGCCAGGGTGGGGAGTCAAGGGACAGGAGAGCTGGGTGAAGGTGGTCAAAAGGTACAAACTTCCAGTTGTGAGATTAATTAATTCTGGGTATGTAAGGTATAACATGCTGACTGTAGTTAATAATACTGTATTATTTATTTGAACATGACTAAGAAAGTATATCTTAAAAGTTCTTATCAAAAATTGTAACTATGAGGTGATAGATTTTAACTACACTTATTGTGATAATCATTTTATTGTATACACATATATCAAATCACTATGTTGCATACCTTAAGCTTAGATAATGTTATATGTCAGTTATATTTCAATAAAACTGGAAAAAAAATAGAAAAGAAGGGAAAGGTCAGCTGGTGCTCCACTGACTTAGTTTACCTAGGTAGCAGCAGCAGAAGTGATGTAATTTGGATAATGTCCTTGATTACAAGGTCATAGGTGAAAAATGCCTCCCACAGTGATATCCTTAAAGAAAGACATTTATCTCCAGCTCAAACTCGCTAGCATTGATTCCGTGGCATGTCACGAAGAACATTGGCTGATAGAGCTCCATGATGCTGGATAAATGACATTTTGCTGTATGACATTTGGTTTAATGTTATCACAAGGAACTAAGCCCGGATAAACTGAAGCCATAAGAGTGAACTTTAAGATAATTTGTATAGGGCCAAGTATGGAGTTCTACAGGAAACATTCAAAATAGAAATTTTGTTTCTTTCTACTAAGAGTCTAAAAACTCAAAGGTGGCCTGATCACTGTATACAGAAAGGAGGTTTGGGGGAACCTAGGTGGATCAGTCGGTTAAGCGACTGCTTCTTGATCTCGGCTCAGGTCATGATCTCATGGTTCATGGGATCAAGCTCCACATTGGACTCTATGCTAACAACATGCAGCCTGCTTGGGATTCTCTCTCTGCCTCTCTCTCTCTCTCTCTCTCTGCTCCTACCCTGCTCATGTGCACACTGTCTCTCTCAAAATAAAGAAATAAACTTTATTTATTTGTTTATTTATTTAAATGTTTATTATTTATTTTTGAGAGAGAGAGAGACAGGGTGCAAGCAGGGGAGGGGCAGAGAGAGGGAGGGAGACACAGAATCTGAGGCAGCCTCCAGGCTCTGAGTTGTCAGCACAGAGCCCCACGAGTGAACCATGAGATTGTGACCTGAGGTGAAGTCTGACACTTAACCAATTGAGCCACCCAGGTGTCCCAGAAATAAACTTGAAAAAAAAAAGGGGGGGGGTTGTTTGTTTGTTTGTTTTTAAAAGAAAGGAGGTTTTGGGGCACAGGACCAGGCAGTTTTTTGTTTGTTTGTTTTGTTTTGTTTTGTTTATGAAATCATTTCTGCCCTTACCATTTTGGCTCCTTGTAGCTCAGATCAATTGTTTTATTTATCAGTATGTGCCAGGCATACCAGACAAAAGGTAAAATGCAGCAAAACAAATCGAAGTAGAATGGTCTCCCTCGTAGAAAACGTATACTCTGCGGAATTCTGACTGGTGTCCTATGAGCTCAGGGTTCCAGACAGCAACCAAAAGTAAATAAATACAACCGAGTAAAGCTGATGATCTAATTGGTGTTATTAAGTGATTCACAAATCAGGGCAGCATCAGGTCCAGCAGGTAGAGGGGAGCTCCATTCAGCTTAATGAAAGAAAGGTTTTTAAAGGCAGAGAGAGGCATAACAAAAAGAAGAAATGTATTAGCAAGGAATGCATTCTTTAGCCAAGGTTGACCTCCTGAGGGGAGCCAAAGGGGTCTACCAGCAAACTCTCTAGTATTGACCAGGAAAATTCATGCTGACTGGTTAAAGGTTACATTCCTGGGGGGGGGTTGAAACTGGAGTTGGGTTAGGTGTTAAGTCTGGGTTTCCTGACTTGGGGCCTTAACCTAAGTAATACCATTTTGGGGCTATGGTTTTCTTAACAGTTCCCTCCTTTTGATCAGACTTCCTCTAACTCAGACATGTGATCAAAATTTAAGACATTAGTGCCACTCTCAGCTACCTCTTGCTGGTTCTCTCAAGTTTGCTGATGCTTCACTGGCATTCACGGGCCGTAACATTTTGCTTTATCTCTGTACGTTATGGCTTTAGGTTCACATTCCTTAAGTGGGTCATCTTCTGTGTGCCTTTTCTGACGTTCCAGTCTTAGGGTGATCTCTTTCTTGGTGGCTAGCAGCTGTGAACATCCATTTAAAGCTTTTGGATGATAAAAGCTGACATGCAGGCTTGACAGCCTTGTTTACATTTGCCCTAACCAGGGAAATAGGGACCTGCCAGAGGGAGTAAATCCTGAATCATGAAAGCTTCCTGCAACATCCTTTTTAACTCAATAATGTGAATTTAGAGGAGTCGACCAATGAGATGTCTTATTTTGCTTGTGAAAAGTTAGGGGCACAGGTAGATTTTTTCCCTAGCCTTAAATAAAACATTGTTCGAATTGCAGAGGTTACCCCCACCCCGCACCCTCAGTAATGGCCTTGGAGGTGAAGATGAGGCATTATCTTTCTAGGCCAATGCCAACAGAAAGGAAAGGAAAAGAAGGAGACAGGGTTTCACGTTCAGTTAAACTGTGAATTCTTGATCTGTCGTCTTGGGCAGAAAGAGTCTGCCTCAATGTCACTACTGCTTTTCCTCGTCAATTTGATTTGGAGGCTCCAGCCTCTATATAGGACCAGGTGCCGCATGGAGCCTTCTTTAGCTGTGTGATGTGAGCCCAGGGCTTGATACGTTCTAGCTCTGTAGCAGTGTCTGTGGTCAGCAGAGCTTGGTAAGTTCCTTTTCAGTGGGGCTCCAGAGCTGGTTTTCTCTGATAACATTTCCAAAATACCTAAACACCAGGCTCTAAACTATGATCAACAGAATCCTTTGTGGGTTTTTTTGTTTTTTATATATATATTTTTTTTTAAATTCTTTTTAATGTTTATTTTTGAGAGAGAGAGAGAACGTGCATGTGCGTGTGTGGGGGAGACGTAGAAAGAGAGGGGGACAGAGTATCTGAAGTAGGCTCTGCACTGACAACTGACATGCAGGGCGCAAACCATGAGATCATGACCTGAGCGGAAGTCAGACGCCTGACCGACTGAGCCACCCAGGTGCCCCTCAGCGGAATCCTTTGAATTGGGACCCAAGAAGGCTTCTTTCATCTGTTGATGACAGGCTTGAACATATGCATTAGAGACTTACAGTAGGTAGCCACACTAGCATGAGACAACAGGGATCAGCCAAAGGTTGTACACTGGCAGAATTCCAAGAAGTCTGCAAGGCTTTGTTAAGACTTGTATGATTTGCTCAGTGAAGTGGATGCCTTGATCACTGGAGATTATAGAAGGTATATCATATCCTAAGTGGGAAACACATTTTTGAACGGCTTTTCTTCTTATTTTCCTACTGTGAGAGCATCAGGAAAGGCTTCAGCCCATCCAGAAAACATGTGTAACAAGAACATATTGATAATACTTACAAAGTGGCATCTGTATGAATGAGGTTAAACTGTAGGTGTTCAGAGGGTCCAGAGGGAATAGGTCTGAGGACTCGGAGACAAAAACAGTTTCCAGGATTATGGACATGCCAAATCACACTTTTTTTTTTTTTTTAAATAGAAGTTTCCCACTAATGTCTATTTATAATCTGAGTCCTCTGAAATGCACTGTGGTGGGTGAAGGAATGCAAAAACTGAAAAAGGGGGTTTGTCAGGGAGCTGGGAAGAACCAAACAGCCCTCTGGGTTTTCTCGCAGCCCTGATATTTCATTTAATGGACTTCATCTGCATGTGTCACAATCTTTATAGAATCTGTTGCTGCTGCCTTGTGTGGAAGTCCGGCCGATGACATTATTAAAATTTCTTTTCAAGGATTTCTTTTCCACAAACCTGTAACTTTCTTTTTAAATTTAGATTTTGTCTTAAGGTTTCCTTTTTTATTTTATTTATTTATTTATTTATTTATTTATTTATTTATTTATTTATTTAATATTTTATTTTTAGGGGCGTCTGGGTGGCTCAGTCAGTTAAGTGTCAGACTTGGGCTCAGGTCATGATCTCACCATTCACCGGTTTGACCCCACATTGGGCTGTGCACTCCCAGTGCGGAGCCTGCTTGGGATTCTCTCTCCCTCTCTCTCTGCCCCTCCCCCACTCATGCTTTTTCTCTCTCTCAAAATAAATAAATAAACTTAAAAAAAAAAAGATTTTGTTTTTAAGTAATCTCTGCACCCAATATGAGGTTCAAACTTACAACCTGAGTTCAAGATTCCCATGCTCTACCGACTAAGCCAGACAGATGCCCTGAAAGTTTTCTCTTTGAATAGCCAGTCTTATTTTAGGACAAAATTACTTTCTTTTTCCTCAACAAAAATGTATTTCTATTTGTCATGCTTTTTCTTACCAAAACTTTCCTGCATATAGAATTGTTACCCTTATTATTTCCAGTAGTCTTAATTACATTTATTAGAATTTGTAACTCCCAGAATTCTTAATTTTGAGTGAAAGCTTATAAGTAAGCAATTGTGAACTGTTACACCAGTATTCTTTAGATTGCAAATTTATGAATAATTTTTAGAAGTATATGCCTTTTTCATTTTTCCAATGTCGTGCTAACACATCTAAAATATCTTTTAGTTTCTTTGCAATAAGAAGCCAAAAGTAGAAAACCTATGTTCAGTAATTAATGTTTTAGTATTTTATCTTATTTGGAAATGATCTGGATATTTAAAGAACTTAACTTATCATTTGACCTCATTCAGAAAAACTTTTAAGGTTTTAGGTTGCCCAAAAAGCTTTAGGAAAGCTATTTAAGTAGACATAAATATTGCTGAAAAGTTCCTTTTTAAACTTTTCTTGCTAACTTTTACTTAATTCACTTCTGTTCAGTAATTATGTTTAGATTACCTACAAAAACTTCATTCAACATTAGACAACTTCAGCCATTATCCTAAACTATTAATTTTTTGTTGACAAATCTTTTTTTTTATAATTTATTTATTTTTTTAAATTTACATCCAAGTTAGTTAGCATATAGTACAACAATGATTTCAGGAGTAGATTCCTTAATTCCACCCCTTACCCATTTAGTCCATTCCCCCTCCCACATGTTTATAAATCTTGTATGAGACAACATGAGCTTATTTGGCTAGTAAATTCAGGTAGAATAAAATTTTTGTATTTAATGCTGATAACTCTAAAGACATGTCTGTTTTAATTAAACCATCAACCTTAAACTAGCTTTACATATCAAATAATTTCCCAGGTCACATGCACTTGAAAAAAATTGGGGTTAATTTCTATCTTTTTGTGTATTTTAAATTGCCCAGTCATTACAAGTGCTTGTCCTCAAACCCACTGAATAGAGCTCTTTTTGAAATTAGTTTTAGCAATATCATCTGGGGGTAGAACAGTACCTCACATTTGTAACATAAACACAAACACACAGGCGCAAAGACCTCATAGTTACTAATATTTGTGGAGAAGATTTTTAAGATTTGTATTTGTCCCTGAAATTAATGTTAAGGGACCTGTGCTAGAGTTTGGGAACAAGTACCCTTTTAGCGGTTTGTATTTTTAAAAAAGGCCTCCTTCTCTTCTTTCTTTTAGTCTCAGGTGATTGTGGGCTATGTTTACATTTCAAAGACATGATAAGATGTTTAACTTCAAGGAACAATGAAAGAATGTAAGTTTCTGTAAGGAGGACTTTGGTTTCCTAAGGCCAATGATTTACTAACCTTTTAAGATGAACAAAAGGAAGTTTGGGGATTGGTAAGAAATAGATAAATTTAGAATTGCCTCTGGAGCTGATTTTTGTTTTCCAAAAGATTTGTAAGATAAGGACAGTTGCTCTTACTTAAAGAATTGAATTGTCACTTGAATGACATAGGTTGATCTACCTTTCCTACTATATTATCATCAATTTGTTTCTTTCCCTCTGAGTATGTAATTAGAATTTTAAATCTTTTTAGCGGTATTGAGTACCCCTCCCCCTCGCCCTGCTTGGGTGTAAGACAGGTCCTCAAAGAGGGTGCAAAGGATATTACCTTCCCCAAACTCCCAAAGACAGACAAAAGAAAGACCGGATGACTGGGGCTGTCCCAGGCAGGCAGAAAGCCAAGCCCAGTTATGCAAAATGAGTCAAGCAAGAAAGCAACTGCTATCTCTGGGAGAGAGAGTGATGCAGGCTGCCTGGGTAGGAGGACCCAGTAGGGGATCTGCAGGACCAGCCAAAAGGGCCCTTGGCTTTGCACGGAATAGAAATCCAACTCCCAGGGAAAGTGAGAGCAGAGTTGGCATAATAGTCTAAGTGATGGGGCGTAGCAGATGGAGCATCTGGGAGACACAGAGAGGATAGGACACTCTTGTTTCTGCTGGGGGTCTGGGGTTTTTATTGAGGATGCTGGTCTTGTGAATGTGTCCTCTCAGACATCTAGGAATGGTCAAAACAAGGACAAGTGCTCAGGCGTCCTCCATAAGTCACTGATGGCCTGGAGCCGTGGGTATTGGTGTCTAGGTGTGTGGAGTCAGTGGTATTGGGAAATGGTACCTGAGGACTCTGCCTGGTCATTCCTTAGATGTTATCTATTGTTCTGGAAGACTCCAAAGAAATCATTAATTTCTTGACCTTTACAAAGAGGACATACAGTATCTGAACTATAAGGCATGTGAAAAGTTGGGGTGCAGGTCCTAGCAAGAATAGTAGCAGGAAAAGGAGCAAAAAAAAAAAAAAAAGTGTTTTTCATGGGGTCCTTCAGTTTCCCTGTCCCAAAAGGATCAATAACCAATGGGTCTGGATTTGGAAAGGCAGGGGCAGTGTGAAATTTTATTTTCGTCTCTTGACTGAGCACTACAGACAGAGATTCAGAAGAACTGATTCTGTTAAGAGTTTTCATCCTTTACTGGCTTCTGCCAATTTTTCCAGGATCTCCTCTGCAGGCTCTAGTATCTCTGAGTCTCCCCAAAATGTCTCAGTGTCGTGAACTCTGAGGGGCCCATATTGGGGGGGGGCTCCTTTGAAGGTAGATATGGGGGTATCTGTAAGGCCATTGACTTGCAAGCATTTTGTTTATATTGTGTAGTCTTTTCAGGGTGGAAAAATAATTCAGATTAGGATGAGTACTCAAAGGAAGAAAAAAGAAAGCAATAGTTCTGTCAGTCTTATAGTCTTTTAGGTACCTCCCACATCTTTAATTTTTCATTAGCTTTTTGCAACAAAACTTTCAATGAAATGATTTTGGAATTTTGAAACCTTTCGGAGGTTTTGCTTGCCAACTAAAATGGGTACACTGTTCAGTTGAATTGGAGAACGCTTTCTCTCAAATGAACTTCTCAAATGAACGATTTTGTCTAATTGGAATATTCCCCATAATGGTCATTGTGATTCCAGTTTGCTTTTAGTAAAATTTTGCCATTTTTATAGATATTCACAGCTCCCTGCCTCAGTTTTTGGACATAAGATGACTTCCAGGTGTGCTGGGAGGCGCTGTGCCAGACTCTTTTTTTTTGTTTTGTTTTTGTTTTTTAAGTTTATCTGTTCATATTGAGAGAGAGAGAGAACATGAGCAGGGGAGAGGCACAGAGAGAGGGAGAAAGAGAATCCCAAGAAGGCTCTGTGCTCTTAGCACTGAGCCTGATGTAGTGCTCGATCCTATGAACTGTGAGATCATGACCTGAGCTGAAATCAAGAGTCAGACACTCAACCGACTGAGCCACCCAGGAACCCCTGCACCAGACTCTTTAGAATTTAAGGATCCCATTAGCTAAGACTTCATTTACACAATACAAGAAAAACAAACATATGCACCTTAACACACCAGCAGTAACCAAAAGATGTTATTGCAGACTGGCCAAGAGAAGGTTGTGTGCACCATCAGCAATTTCCAGAATAGACTAAGTCGGCAAAGTCCAGCAAATACAGAATACAGGTGGGAACTGGGGAAGGGACTCCAGTGTGGAACTGTGGACTGAACCAAGGGCCAAGGGCAGGTGCTCTGTTAGAGGCTCCTATCAGTCTCCACTGACCCGTTAACCTTAGACTGGAAAGCCAATTAAGTTGGTAGCTTGAATTCAAAAAGAGCAGAGCTCAAACCAAGAGGGACTCACCATTGGCCCTCAGAGATGGTGAAAAAGACCGTGAACTCAAAAGGGTTTGCAAGGCATCATGTTTGTTTCTTATTGTCCCTGAATGCTGTCAAAAGTTCACTTTGGATCCCATCGTTGCCACCAAATCTGTTAAAAACCAAAACTGAACCAAGCAAATCTGACGGTCTAGTTGGTTTTATTAAACGACTCATGAATTAGGCAGCATTTCATCCAGCAAGCAGAGGGTAGCTCCAGTGAACTACACAAAAGGCAGAGAGAGGGCAAAACAAAAAGAAGGAAGGACTATATTAACAAGGAATGTGTTGCTTTGGGAAGGTTGCCCTCCTAAGGGGACCCAAAGGAGTGTTTCAGTAAATTCTCTAATATTCACCAGGGAATTAATTCCATCCTGACTGGTTAAAGGTTACATTCCTGGGGAAAGCTCGCATTAAGATATTACATTAGGTATTAAGATTAGGTTTTAAGGTTAGGTATTAAATCTCAGCTTACTGACCTGGGGTCTTAACCTAAGTGACACCATTTTGGGCCTGTGGTTTTCTCTTAAATACAAGCTTAAAGCTTGAAAACTAGAGTGTAATCTTCTCGTTTCACAGATGGACAGAGTGAGTCCCAGGGAGGTAAAGTGACTTGCATAAGGTTTCACAACTAATTCTAGACTGAAGGGCAGCAGAAATGTGACAGTAGTTCAGGACAGGCTATCCCAGTATGCTTTATTATGTTCATCATTGTGAGCTGTAGTCACTTGAAAAACGATACATGCAGGAAAAGGCTTTCCCTGATTTCCCCTTATCTGCCAGAGGACAGGTCAGGCAATAGGAACTGGGTTGTCCTCAAGCCCCTCCCTCCCTAGGAATGTCATTAACTGGGGAAGATTGATCACAGGAGAAGAGACTAGAAATTAATACCAACCCTAACAAACTTTGTCGCTGTCTTATCTCCCATCTATACGTCTTTCCCCCAAGAGTAAATGATCTGCCTCTCTCCCTCCTCTTTCCCTATTAAGATAGTACTTAATCCTGAGTTCTAAAGCCACCTCTGGGTCTTACTCATTTTCCTTGCATATCTCCTGTGAATGCATAAGGTATACATGCTAATGATATATTTCTCCTGTTAGTCTGCCTTTTATCTCAGCTTAGAACTCAGAAGGGTAGAGGGAAGATGGTGTATTTCTCCCCTAAAAGGCAGATCTAGATTTTTATTAAAAAACAAAACAAAAACAAAACCCTGGTGTGCCATTCTCTCCACAGATGGATGCATCCTCCATTGTAAGAGAAACCAACGCTGTCCCGTGTAGCACACCCGACCTCCACCTAGCGCGGGTCTTTGTGCCCGTGGCTCCCTCGGGAGGGGTTTTACCCTGGAACAGGTTGACAAAGAGATGGAATTTAAAATGGCCCTTGCTCTTGGGGGGGGGGGGGGGAGGGAAATGTGCTGTGCGGGGGGCTTCGGGTTGTTTGCCTGGAAGTGGCTTCCACGTAGCAGGAAGTTTCTTTGCCTTGCTGCCTCCTTCCCTGAACTCCAGATTCAGCCGCATTTATTTTTCCTCGGGGTCCTTTCAGTTTCTGCCTAATGAGACCGGTGGCAGCTGAGTGTGTGACTGACACTCGGTATGTACAGCTTGTATTCATCTTCCTGAGAAAGGGCATTGCACAATAAAGGATTGCCAAGGGCAACAGCGGTGGCATTTCGGAGAGCCCCAGCCGCCGCCGTGCACCGCCCCGGGGGAAGGAAACAGCGCGCGCAGAACCAGCGAGCGGCTGGAGGGAGGCGGGACTTCTAAAGTAATTAAAATATTCATATGCAGGGGGACCTTGAGTTCCTTTCTCTTTGCCCATTAGACCTCTTTACTTTTTACCCACAGACGGTTCTCCTGATTTCCAGGGCACAAAAGCCAAGTCGAGGCTGGAGGGAAATACTTTTGGAGTAAAATCAAATCAGTTGCAAATGAGTTACAACATCTCAATTGCCTTAATAGATCAAACAAAACTTCTCTGTGTTACTCCAGGCACCAGAACCGAAACTCTCCTTGGAGTTCCCCAGCTAAAAAACCCGTAAATCTTTGGCCTGCCTATAGCAAGGTCCCCAGCAATGCCCTTGAGGGCTCACCCAGGGCACAGTGACTTGGAAACAGAGTTTGCTGAGCACGTGGCCTGCCAGGATGGTGTAACTAGCAAACTAGCTGGAATGAGTGCGCCAGTTTCAGGCCAGTGAATTCTTCTGTCAGGCCAGAAGTAGATTTTACTTACTTTGCACCCCGTGTATTGCCTGGGGAGAGGGTGGGCAAGTGAAGCGGGTTTTTTTTGTGTGTGTGTTGGTAGCTCAATTGATAATTCCAGCCAGGCTGGCTGCCCGTACCCTCCCTGTTCCCCCATTCCACCTTCTCTCCCGGTTCTGTCTTCAGAACAGAATTCTGTGTACTGCACATAAACGAGCATCGGATAGGCACACACCTCCTTGCTTCAAGTGGGCCCCTTTTTAAAAAGAGCTGGCTGGTGCTTTAAAGTCTAACTTTAAAAACAGGTGGATTGAATTGAGATTTATAGATTTCAAGTTGAAAAAAACAAACTCAGTTTTATTGATAAAAGTAATTTACCAATTGGCATAAAATAAACTGCATGTACTTAAAGTATATAGTTTGGTAAGTTTAGACATATGTATACACCCATGAACTCATCACCATAATCAAGATAATGGACATATTCATCCCCTCCAAGAGTTTCTTCTTGCCCCTTTGGAACCCATCCCTCTCCCCTCTTCCTGGCCCCTGCCCACACCGCTCCTACACTTCAAGCAACCACAGATCTGCTTTCTTTCCTAATAGATTTGTTTTCATTTACTAGAAACTTATATAAATGGAATCACACATGTGTACTCTTTTTTGGTCTGGCTCCTTTTACTCAGCATGATTATTTTGAGATTTATCTATGTTGAGTGAACTTTTGTTTTGTTTTATGTCTGATCTTATTTATTTGTTACTCTTAGAAAATCTCATTTTTGACTAGACTCAACTTAGAGGTAGAAGCTTCCAGAAAGAACAGCCTCTGTGTCTTGGCAATCTGTTCCTGGTGTTTCTCTTTGGCTTTCTTCATTCTCTTGGTCAAAAGTTTAGTATATTTTGCAGCCTCTTCCTTTTTTTAACCTAGTATGCTATTTCTTCAGAGAGAAGATGTTTGTGTCACATGACATGTGGAGGAACAAGATGTTGAATCTTGGGCACTTTGTTTCTGGGTTTCTTACTGTCTTTGTTTAGGCTCTTTCTCACAATGTACTGGTAGACATAATCTTCTTTAGAGAGATTGAAAAGATTTCTGCTAGCTCTTTTGGGTCCCAGGAGACAAGGCACAGTAATATCAGTGAGTCTAGGAATATCGCCTCCCTGTTTTGTTTTGTTTTTTTTACAATAATCAAGTTGAGAACACTAAGATTGACATCCACAGTCCAACGTGGAAAAGATTTGCGCTTTCTTTCTTCAGTCCTCCTTGGTCTGTAATGGGAGTGCCCCTTACACAGTAGCAGGCAGACACAGTCATGGGTCAAGACACCATGCCTCAGGGAGAATCCTTGTCTACAGTTCCCACCACTGATTGGGACCATACAACCCTTCCATTCCTCAATCAGAGCATCAGCAGCAACTTCTGTGGTCATATGCTTCTCATAAAAGGTACGAAATTTGCATTTATTGTCCACTTTGATGAGTTTCTGGCAGCCAGTAGCTGGGAAAGAGAGGTTCAGCTTCACCCTGAAGCAGCCGACCACCTCTAAGGTGCCCTGAAAAAGAGCTGTGTTGGGGCGCCTGGGTGGCTCAGTCGGGAGGGCCTCATGACTTTGGTCGTGATCTCACAGTTCATGGGTTCGAGCCCTGCATCAGGCTCAGCGCTGACAGCTCAGAACCTGGAGCCTGCTGCAGATTCCATGGCTCCCTCTCTCTGTGTTCCTCCCCTTCCTGTGCTGTCTCTCAAAAAAAAATAAAAAAAAAAAAAAATAAATAAATAAATAAATAAATAAATAAAAAAAAAAAGAGCCATGTTGAGTGAACTTTATTAGTCTGTAACTTTCAAAGAATTGGTCCATTTTAAAGTTGTTAAATTTATTGGTATAAAATTTCTTGCTCATTTATTTTTTTAAGTTTATTTATTTATTTTGAAAGAAAGCACAGGTAGGGAGGGGAAGGGAGAGAGGGAGAGAGAGCAAATCCGAAGCAGGCTCTGCACTGAAAGTGCAGAACCTGATGTGGGGCTTATACTCATGAACCTTGAGATCATGACCTGAGTCGAAGTCAGACACTTAACTGACTGAGTCATGTGGACCTGGCATAATATTTGTAGAATTTAAGATACATTCACCTCTGTCATTTCTAATATTATTAGTTTTTGTTTTCTCTGTTTTTTTTTTTTTTTCTTGATAATTCTATTTGGAGGTTCTTCAGTGTTATTGATATTCTCAAGCAGCTTTTGGTTTCATTGATTTCCCGACTGTTATTCTGTCTTCTGTTCATTGATTTTTGCTCTGATATTTATTCCTTCCTTCCTTCTACTTTACTTTAATTCCTTGGTTTAATTTGCTTTTCTTTTTTTAAATTTCTTTAAGTGGAAGCTGAAGTCATTGATTTGAGAACTTTTTTCTTTCTAATATAGATAGTTACTACTATACATTTATCTCTAAGTACTGCTTTAGCTGCATCCCATATGTTTTGATGTTATTTTTCTTCTTCTTAATTAATTTTTTTTAATGTTTATTTATTTTTGAGAGAATGAGAGACAGAGCATGAGTGGGGGAGGGGTAGAGAGAGAGGGAGACACAGAATCCAAAGCAGGCTCCAGGCTCTGAGCTGTCAGCACAGAGCCTGATGTGGGGCTCGAACCCACAGACTGGGAGATCATGACCTGAGCCAAAGTCCGACACTTAACTGACTGAGCCACCCAGGCTCCCTATTCTTTTTAATTTTTAAATACTTCCTAATTTCTCTTTGATTTCTTTTTTGGCTCATAAGTTTAGAAGTTTATTACTTCTACACTTTAAATATATACAATTTTGTGTCAATTAAATAAAACTGTTAAAAATGTGTATTACTTAGTTTCCAAATATTTGGGAGTTTTCCAGATCTTGCTATTATTGGTTTCTAATTTAATTCCACTGTGGTCACATGAAAAGATGCTCAATGTTGCTCCTCATCAGGGAAATACAAATCAAAACCACACTCAGTTATCACCTCACACCAGTCAGAGTGGCCAAAATGAACAAATCAGGAGACTATAGATGCTGGAGAGGATGTGGAGAAACGGGAACCCTCTTGCACTGTTGGTGGGAATGCAAATTGGTGCAGCCACTCTGGAAAACAGTGTGGAGGTTCCTCAGAAAATTAAAAATAGACCTACCCTATGACCCAGCAATAGCACTGCTAGGAATTTACCCAAGGGATACAGGAGTACTGATGCATAGGGGCACTTGTACCCCAATGTTTATAGCAGCACTCTCAACAATAGCCAAATTATGGAAAGAGCCTAAATGTCCATCAACTGATGAATGGATAAAGAAATTATGGTTTATATACACAATGCAGTACTACATGGCAGTGAGAAAGAATGAAATATGGCCCTTTGTAGTAACGTGGATGGCACTGGAGAGTGTGATGCTAAGTGAAATAAGCCATACAGAGAAAGACAGATACCATATGTTTTCACTCTTATGTGGATCCTGAGAAACTTAACAGAAACCCATAGGGGAGGGGAAGGGAAAAAAAAAAAAAAAGAGGTTAGAGTGGGAGAGAGCCAAAGCATAAGAGACTGTTAAAAACTGAGAACAAACTGAGGGTTGATGGGGGTGGGAGGGAGGGAAGGGTGGGTGATGGGTATTGAGGAGGGCACCTTTTGGGATGAGCACTGGGTGTTGTATGGAAACCAATTTGACAATAAACTTCATATATTGAAAAAAATAATAATTCCACTGTGGTCAGAGAAATACTTTGTATGACATGAATCCTCTTAAATTGACACAGATTTGTTTTGTTCAGAATATGGTCTGTGTTCTGCATGCAATTGAAAAGAATGTGTAGTCTGTTGTTGTGTGGAATGTTCTAGAAATGTCAATTAGGTCAAGATGATAGTGTTATTCAAGATGTCTGTATCTTACCTGATTTTCTGTCTACTTTTCCTATCAATTATTGAGAGATAGATAGTGAAATCTGCAATTATAATTATAGATTTGGAAAATTTGTTCTAAAGTTCCATCAATTTTTTGTTTCATGCATTTTGAAGCTCTGTTATTGGATACATTCATTTTTGGAATTGTTATGTCTTCTAGAAGAATTGACAGACTCCTTTATCATTATGTAATGAGCTTCTCTAACCCTGGCAATATTCTTTACTTTAAAAACTGTCTGATATTAAAATAGTCACACTATCTTTGTTTTGATTAGTGTTAACATCGTACATCTTTTCCCATCTATATTAGTTTCCTATTGCTGCTATAACAAGTTACTACAAACTTAGTGGCTTTAAACAACACAAATTTGTTATGTTATAGTTCTGGAGGTCAGAAGTCCAAAATCAGGTTTGTTGGCCTAAAGTCAAGGTATCATCAGGTTTGGTTCCTTCTGGAAGCTCTGGGGAAGAATCCATTTCCCCGCCTTTTCTACTTTCAGGATGCTTTAACTTAGGGCCCCTTCCTCCATCCTTACAGCCAACAGCATAGCATCATTATATTCCCCTTAATTATCTCTGCTTCCATTGTCACATGGCTTCTCTGGCTCTGACCCTCTTGCCTCTCTCACATAAAGACTCCCATGATTACAATAGGACCACTTGGATAATTTCCTCATCTCAAGATCCTTAATCACATCAGTGAGATCCCTGTTTCCATGTAAGGTAATGTGAACACAGTTTCCAGGGATTAGGATGTGGTTATCTTTGGGGAACCATTATTCAGCCAACCATGCCATTCTTTTCCTTTTAACCTATTTGTATTTTAACCTACTTGTATTTAAAGTAGGTTTATGGTAGGCAGCAGGTTCTTTTTTTAAAAAATTCTTTTAATTATAGTGTTTAGGCAATTTATGTTTAATGTAACTATTGATAAAGTTGAGTTCAAATCTTCCCTTTGCCATGTTTTCTACTTGTCTCTTCTGTTCCTTGTTCTCTTTCTCTTCATTTGTGCCTTTAGTCTGCTATAACAAAATGTCACAGACTGGGTAGCTTATAAACAATACAAATTGACTTTCAATGATTCTGGAGATTGGAATTCTGAAATAGGGTGCCTGCATGACTGAGTGAAAGCCTTCTTTCCAGTTGAAGACTTCTTGTGTCCTTACCTGGTAGAAGTAGATAGAGATATCTCTAAAGTCTCTTTTCTAAGGGCACCAATCCCATTCATGAAGGCTCTGCCCTCATGATCTAATCATGTCTCAAAGGTCTTACCTGCCAATACCATCAACTTGGACATTAGGATTTCAACACATGAATTTTGGAGGGATACATTCAGACCATAGTATGCCCTTCTTTGGGATTAAGTATCTTTGATGATTGCATTTTAACTCTGGATTTGGATAATGGCTATAAATCTGTTGTATTTTTTTAGTGGTTGCTTTGTGGTTTATAGTAAACATCTTTAACTTACCACAATATATCTTCATGTGATATCATACCATTTCAAATACAGTATTAGAACCTGATTCTGGTGTACTTTCATTTCTTCCTCCTGATCTTTGCACAATTATTATTTACATTCTACTTTAAATACATTATAAACCTCACAACAGGTTTTTCCCCCCCTTAAAGTGAATTATCACTCAAAGAGGTTTAAATAATAAGGAAAAAATATTTGATTTATATTTACATAGTTACACTTTCTAGCACTCTTGTGCTGGTAATGTCTTCTTTCAGCTTTTATATCTCTGAAAAAAATAATTATTTCACACTTTTTAAAAAGATATTTTTGCTGGGTATAGAATTCCATTTCGTTACTTTGAATACATGCCCTAGTCCCTTCTGACTTGCATTCTTTTCACTAGGAGTCTGATATAATTATCTGATAAATTATCTTTGTTTTTTTGCAATAGGCCATATGATGATGTCCCTACATGCTTTTTTTAAAAGACTTTATTTATTTATTTATTTTGAGAGAGAGAGAGTGGCATGTGCACACAAATAGGAGGGGGGCAGAGAGAGAGGGAGAGAGAGAATCCCAAGCAGGCTTCAAGCCCTACCTGGGGCTCGATCTCACAACCAGAACTATGAGATTATGACCTGATCCAAAATCCAGAGTCTGATGCTTAACCAACTGACTTAATCATTTAATCATTTCTTCTTGTTTCTTATACTTGGATTTTGTTGAATTTCTTAGATCTGTGAGTTTATAGTTTTCATTAAATTTCTGACCATTATTTCCATTATTATTATTATTATTATTATTATTATTATTATTATTTCTTCTTCCTACTTCAGGAGCTCCAATTCCCTATATATCAGGCCGCTTGAAGTTGTCCCAGATCTCACTGATGCTCTGTTCGTCTTTTTCTTCAGTCTTTTCTCTATTTTTCATTTGAATACTTTCTATTATAATATCATTAAGTTTACTAATCTAACAGTATGATCCTTTTGGGTCTTTTAATTTTGTTAGGCAGGATCAGAGCAGTTTTTAGTTTAGGGCTAATTTTCCACCATTACTAAGGTAAAACTTTTGGATATATGCTAGCTGACAACTCTGAATTACAAGGTTTTCTTCTCTGGTTTGTGGAACCAGGAACTTTTTTTTGGCATTGTGTGACCTTTGGTTATTCCTTCTACTCTCATTGGATATCCCCTCCCCCCAACTTCAGCCTGCCTCAGGGTCATTTCCTGACATACAAATGTTGCTCAGCACTCTACTGAAGACTTGTGAGTCATCTGCAGATCTCAAGAGCTCTCTGAGTCCTGTTCTCTCCAGCAGTCTCCCATACAGTCTCTAGCTATGGGGAGACCAATCCTCTCAGACTCTCAGCTCTCCTCACTCAGGGATGATGCTGGCTCTAGTTAGGTTTTTCCTTTCTCTTCCACATCCTGGAAACTGCTCTAGGCAGTAAGATGGGACACATGTAGATTCATTTCATTTGTTTCTCCTCTTTTACTGTTCATTGTCTTTCAATACCTGATGTTTAATGTCTTGAAAACCATTGTGTCATGCATTTTGTCTGGGCTTTTTAGTTGTTTCAGGTGAGAGAATAATTTAGTTCATGACATTTCATCTCAAATCACAGAAGTTCTGCAACCCTTCACTTAATTTTTTTTAAAAACTATTGTGTTTATTCAAGTAGGGACTCTACAATTAGATTTTAAGTGTGTATTTCCTTGATTAAGGGCCTTTCAGAGAATCAGGTAGCTAGAACCTGAGAGGTAAAATAAAAGATATCATTTCCCAAAATGCAAGTGAAGTGCCTCTGAAATAAAAATGGAAGTCATTTAGAAATTAGAGTGCTGTTTATAAGAATTAATGTAGTCATCTACATTTATCTACCTATTACATAAATATTGAGAGATAATTATCTGATTCTCATGTTTCTGCATTTCTTTATTTTGGACTATCTTCTCAAAGATGTTTATGTAGCAAACAGCTTGGAAGTTAGAGATAGAATCTTGTAGAGCAGAAGACAAGATTGCCTATAAACCTGGTATAAAAAAGATTTCTCCCGCTGGAGCCAAGGTCAGACTTTTTGCTTTGTTTGCTTTTTGGCCATTATAAAGGATTCAGGTTCTGTAAACTCCTGTAAAGCAACCCAATGCAAGCGTGGGTGTCACTTGGTCATCTTTTCATTGCCTGTGGGAATTTGGGCCTGAAAGACTGGTACAAATATTTTGATGCTTATGCCCTTTGCTGTGCTGTGAGTAATAAAGTCTTTTGTCTCTGACCCAGGAATCTCATATCTTCTGCCAGCATCCATGGATCTGTGTAAGGTTAGTTTGTTTGCTTGCAAAGAGGGTAACATACCAGATTCTTTACAGAGTTGACAGTGATAAAGAGCATATTTACCTAGGCTGCTGGCAATTTGACTATGTTTCCTTATACCAACAAGAACCAAACTTACAGAAAGTGGCGGAGATGGAGGGACGAGGACTATATGGGAGGAATCAAGATGAGTGGCAGCTATGGTATGACCATGTTCTGTGGCTTATAAGAAGTAAAGCATCATAAAGAAGTAAAGTAAAACACCAGGTGGTGTTACTGTATTATACTTATTAAGGGATCTGAGGATATTCAGCTTGGAGAAGGGAAGACTAGGCAGAGCAAGATAGCCATAATCAACTATGTGAAGAATTTTGAAATAAAGAGTAGAAGTATGTTTACTTATTAGTGAGACCTAATCCTCTTTCTAATCTTAGGTGGGTGCTGCCCCTATAAGAGATGTAATCCACAGTTAGTGGGAAAGGAACTATTGCCAAAGACAAATCTCATGTGCATATCACCAATAGGCATTCTGTTTAGGATAAGAAAGATAAAAATGTACAAGTTCAAAGGAAAGAATCCCCAACCTTGGGCAAAGGGCCTTCCTTGGGGCTTCAAGGGGTTACTCCTGTTGTGCTGTCCTATCCCCTCTGGCCTTACAACTGCAGTGTCAGACTTCTTACATCCTAAGGCTTTCTTTCCTTAGGTGAGAAGTGCCTGAGGCTTTATTTAATCTCCTACACCCAGCAGTCTTCAACCATGACTGATGAAAACTCGTTCATAAATCTTCAGCTCCTTTGCATCTTGGGTTTGGTAGCTTCAAAGCACACGTTCTAAGTGATTCTTTGTGTTCCCAACTTTATGCTCCAGTTACTTCCAGCAGAAATGGACTCTATCATGCACTGTTTATTTGCTGCCTTCTTTTTCCTGTCTCATTTCCCATCTCTTTACTGGAATCACCTCTCCCCCGCCCCCTCCCCCCGAACTCCTTGTACTTGAATCTTTTTATCAGGATTTGTAACCAAACTAAGCAGGTAAAGGGAAGGGGATATGGACACACTGAAATAATTACATTTGACGAACCATCCCACTAAAATTTGTACATCAGAAAGTTGATAATCCCCTCAGTGAGGCTCTGCAGCTAAACTGTAATGCAGTTATTGGCAAGAGGAATGGGTTTTTTAAATGTCCCTTAGGACATGTCCCCTTTGAAGGAGAAAAATGTCCTGAAAACCGTGGTGCAATGCCTGCTCAGGAACATAAAACAGATGTCTTTAAAACCCTATCAGTGAGGTTGGGAGTCCAGAGGGCTTTGATGGCTCCAGCCTTGTGCTTTATTTGCTTGCAAGATATTTTACATTTGCCAGAGCTTCTGGGGTTGCCATAGTATTTGTAAACAAAACTCTGTGGTCAACAGACTCTGGGGTGGTACAACAATGCTAAGGGAAGTTTGGGGAAGGCAGGGTGCTCTTGCTGGGAAAGAGTCTTGAAAAATGACATCTTGAAAAGGTCATAGAACACAAAGCAATGGAACTGGCTGCCTCCAAGATTGGGATCAGTCACATCGACTTGGTTCACTCCCTTTCTTTCCTCTTCTGGGTTCTTCTCAGCAGATGCTTCCATAATGATGGGAAAGAAGTTAAAATCATATGAAGAAATTTCCCAGGTGCCATGGAGGGTGTGGCGAGAGAGACCTCTGGGTTTCTGATAATTAATAATCAAATCTCTGCTGAGGAGCTCATAACTGCCTGCTATTCTCTCTTCTTTGAAAGATATTAGTTGCACAAACATTTATCACACAATTGCAAAATGCTGAACTCTGCAACAGATAGTGGGGAATATAAAGATGATTAAGATACAGCTCCTGTCCTCAGGAGGCCCCTGACCAGCAGGGGACACTATAGGGTGATGAATACGATCACAGCAGCACCATTCACAGTGGTCAGCAGAGGAGAGAGTGGGTAACTTGGTGGTGGGTTGCATCCTCCTTGGAGGGCAGGGTGGGCCAGAGACCATAGGTTTTACTGAGTATTTACTATGTGCCAGGCACCATTCTAAGTATATACATGTATTAACTAATACCAAACTGCACAAGTACTTTTATCCCCAGATAAGTGAACTGAGAAGTTAAGTAACATGCTTAAGGTCACACAGCTACGCCAGAATTCAGTGCCCCAGACTTTACAGTCTTAACGACTACATGGTGCTGCAAAAAAACCATTTCCAGGGCTCAGCATAGGAAAAATTGATGTATATTAGTGATCTTTTTCTTTTTAAAGTTTATTTATTTATTTTTAGAGAAAGAGAGAGTGCATGCAGGCAGGGGAGGGGCACAGAGAGAGAGAGAGAGAGAGAGAGAGAGAATCCCAAGCAGGCTCCATCCACACTGCCAACACAGAGCCTGATGAAGGGCTTGATGTCATAAACCGTGAGATCATGACCTGAGTTGAAATCAAGAGTTGGACACCTAACCAGCTGAGTCACCCAGGCACCCCAAAGTTTGTGATCTTTAACACGTTTTACAGGTGCTCTGGTGGACTATAAACTAGAGTCCCAGATGTGAGACTAGGATCTAGGATTTCCCAGGGCATTAGAGTCCCTATCAGCAAAATGACCACAAAGTTCCTATTTCAGGAAACTGCTTCTAGAACCTGTTTAGAAATCCCTCTTCTCCCGGGGCGCCTGGGTGACTTTGTCAGTTGAGCGTCCAGCTCTTGATTTCAGCTTGAGTCATGATCTCAGGGTCATAAGATCAAGCCCCACATCAGGTTCTGCACTGGGCACGGAGCCTGTTTGGGATTCTCTCTCTCTCTCTCTCTTAAAAAAAAAAAAAAAAGGAAAGAAAGAAATCCCTCTTCTCCCAAAGATGGCGACTAGGGTTCAGGCAGGCTGCCAGAGGTTTATGCATTAAAATGCAAACACGACAGGATCCTGAGAGTATAAAGAACAGCTTTATACTGTTCTTTATACAGTATAGAGAACAGTCCATAAGTCTTCCCAGAGCCAGATCATTGTCATTATCTTGATCAAGATCATTATCTTGAAAACAGAGACCCTTAAGAGTTTTGGAGCAGAAGAGTCCCAAACAGGACCTAGTGTGCTAGGGCTGGCCTGAGGCAGAGCCAGAAAGAAGCCATTTTGCAGAAGGAAAAATGCCTAGAAAGAATGAACATATACGTAATCCAGAATAAGCTTTGTGATGATGGGGAGATTGGGTGGACCCCAGGCAAGAGGAGTCTCGATAAGAGCAAACAGAAATGACTAAGAAAAAATGGGCTTCTAATACCTAGGTGGTGAATACTCTGACTTGGCTGACTTTGGTTTCAATGAGGAGACCTGGGCCAGAGTGGGAAAGGGCCTTCTCCTTCAGGACCAGGAGGAGCTAGAGGAATGACCTCAGCCTTTGCTATAGGTATAGAACTCAGGTGTGCTGGACAGCAAGACAGTAACCTGGAGGGTAGAGGCCTTGTGCCTGGCAGGAAGAAGGAAGACAGAGAGAGCCTGGATGGACCTGTTTAAACTCTAGCCAAGCTACTGAGTAACATGCCACAGTGTTCAACTGTTCTCAGCGTGAAATTTCCTCATGCTGTGGCAGAGTTCATTTGGGATCTTGAGCTGACTGCATGTGCTAGACTTTGAAGGGCTAGATTCAGAGAGGAGAGGAAGAGGGGAAAACTGGCCCTGGACATGCTTGTTAATAGAGAATGCCTTCTACCCTCCTTCCTTCCCTACCTTAATTAAGAAAAAAAAAAAGTAGTAAAATGCACATAGTTTTAAAGGTCACAGAGGTCTATAAGATTAGTTAGGAGAGGGGCACCTGGATGGCTCAGTTGATTAAGCATCCAACTTCGACTCAGGTCATGATCTCACAGTTTGTGAGTTCGAACCCCGCGTCGGGCTCTGTGCTGACGGCTAGGAGCCTGGAGCCTGTTTCGGATTCTGTGTCTTCCTCTCTCTGTGCCCCTCCCCTGCTTGTGCTTTCTCTCAAAAATAAATAAACATTAAAGATTAGTTAGGAGAAAAGCAACAAATTGTATAACATGACTGTCCTGGGAGGGACGTTGGGGGTCTGGCTCTAAAATATAGTCTTCAACCAGTCCTGTTTATTTCAGCTACCCTGTCTAGCTCCCCTCCTTCTAGAGGTACGTGCTGCTAATTTCCAAAACTTTTGAGGATTTCTTGGTGCAAACCAAATTGTTTCTCAGCTTTCTGGTTTAGGGAATACATTCATGTATTTTCTGTCTTCCAAATTTTTGCTCTTAGTTCCTTCTATCATGGACTAGTGGCCTTTTAGATTTATTAAATTTTTTTAATGTATTTTTTAAATGTATTTCTGAGAGAGGGAGAGATGGCATGAGCAGGGGAAGGGCAGAGAGAGAGGGAGAAAGAGGATCCGAAGCAGGCTCTGTGCTGACAGTAGACAGCCTGATGCGGGGCTCAAAGTCACTAACTGTGAGAGATCATGACCTGAGCTGAAGCGAAAGCTCAACTGACTGAGTCACCCAGGAGCCCTGGCTTTTTAGATTTATGTCTTAAGAAAAAAATAACCCTTTATTGGCATTTTTAAGTGTATTTTGGGAGGAAAGTAGACAGTTGTGTTCCATCTGCGGATTTTGTCAGAAGTAACTTACTTCGATTTTTTAAATCTTTATTTGGTGACTATGAAAAATCAACTGTATGAGTCACTATGCGTGGGAGTCTCTCTAGTTGGTTAGTCAGTCAGTCAGTCAGTCTGTCCATCAGTGTCTTATCCCATGCCCAGGAATCCATCGTCTGTGTTATCACAATGCTTTTGGCTGATCTTGGTTTCAAAAGAGATATTAAATCAGATGGGAGGTGGGAGGGCAGAAATAAGATCACCTCATCATCTTTTAGGAGCAGATGGTAAATGCCTAGGCTCTCTTGTATTTTGAAGCAAGCCTTCCTCACTGATTATCTAGATCCATACCTGAAGATTCATATCATCAAAGAGACAAGCCATGGAATCTCCAGGATGTAGAGTAGTGGAGATAAAGCTATCCATTGGATAGATGCCTCCAGCTGGAGACCCAACAGGAATCTCCCTTCCCCAGGGCACCTGAGTGGCTCAGTTGGTTGGGCGTCCAACTCTGGATTTTGGTTTAGGTCATTATCTCACAGTTTGTGGGATGAAGCCCTGTAGCAGGGTCTGTGCTGTCAGCCTGCTTGGGATTCTCTCTCTCCCTCTTTCTGCCCCTCCCCTGTTCTCTCTCTCTCTCTTAAAATAGGTAAATAAACTTAAACAAAAAAAAAAGAACCTCCCTTCCCACATTGATAAACTGACTCTCTGTTATCACTTAGGCAAAGCCAATGAGTGGTGACAAGAAAGGGGAAGCTTTTGCTTCAATATATTGGAGAGAGCAGAAATTCTCATCTGTGTGCTGACAGGAACTTAGGGAAAGGAAGAAAATGCCTCTACTCTCACATTTTCCATTACCAATAGCTTCTTGTTTGGGGACACAAATATACTTGAGCGAGGACTACATTATGTGCCCTGAAGGGTCCTAGTCCATAGTGGACTCTTGGTGGTCAGTCTGCAGGTCCCGCAGGCATAGGATCCAAGAAGGTGGTGGGGGAGGGTGCGGAGAGTATAGATGCCAAAGGAAACTTGCCTAGCTTCCCAGGTGTGTTGACAACTGGCAGGACCTATTAGGTGTCCATAGTACCAGGGCAGGGAAGCTTTTCTTTGGGGCAGTGGCATATGTGATTTGATTCACAGCTTAAAGAAGTGGAACCCCAGGAAGCAGCACTTAGAATACAGCTTCTCTGGACACTAGTATTCCTTGGCTTGTCTTAGCCCCTCATGCCATGTGCCCCGCTTTAGAGCTTTCACTGCCAAGACTTGGAACAGCTTAGGATTGTCCCTTCTCAATGAGTCAGTCCTTCTCAACAGCCACCAGGAAGTTCAAGCAAGAGTGTTCATAGGAGCTGGAGTAACACTACCCGGGACTTATCCTCCATTCTCTGAGATCATTCCAGAGATTTGGGACAGCATTTCCCATGGAGTAGCAAGACTGGAGGAACAACGGAGGGTGCTAGTTAAAAGTGAATATGCCAGGACTCACCCCAGGTTTTCCAAATAGATAATTTCTTGAGTTAGAGGGGACACGCCTAGCCATATTCATTTCTTAGAAACAGAGTTCTCAGTTAATTCTTCTATACGCTAAACATTTGGGAAACTTTAGGCTGTTTTCCAACTTGATAAAAATCTCCTATGTTTTAGGCTTTTTCCCCCAAGATTTGATCCAGAGCATCTGGAATGGAGTGTGGGACTTCGTATTTCCAGCAGGTATCCCATGTGATTCTTACCAGAAAAGTTGGAGAAAGGCTAAGGGATGTAGGAGTAATGAGAGACAGGCCCAGGTCTTCTCTGCCTGGCTAATCCTCAGAATTACCTGAGGAGTTTAGAAAAGGTACATACAGGTGTCCCTTACTTTTCGAAAGTTCACAATTGCACCCCCTTGGTGTTTATGAAAGACCTACATTAGTACCGTATTTGTTTTTGCTACCTGGAAGAAATCCAGAGATGATTTGCACTTTTATGATAAACAACAAAACCAAAAATAGCGTTGAGCATTTATTTCACAGCAAGTCGTTATAGAGGCAGTGCACCCCCAGCAATGAGGGTGGCTTCACCAAGCTCCTTCTCTGGTAGCTATACTTAGTATTTCAGCATCAGGCTGCCAGAGCTTTGGACTGTGCGAGCATCTGTACTTGAGCTCTATTTATTTTGTGTATCTGTCAGCAAACTGTGTCCTAAGGTATCAAAAAACCCTAAGGGAGGTTATTCTTTGGATCTAGGCACTAAAAATTTTCCATATAAATTAATGATACTTGCTTCTTCACCTTACACCATTTTGGCTTACCAAAGATTTCATTGGAACATTCTACTTTTGGACAGTGGGGGAAATGGGTACATTTAGCCCATTCCTGATGATCGATTCAGTAGGTTCTTATCCATATAAGTATAATTATTATGGACACACCTAGGCTAGAAGTACCACCTATGCTCTCCGTCAAGCTGGCCCAGTTTCCATGAATTCCATGAATGCTTCCAGCAGGAAGCATTTGAAAAGAGTGTCTTTTCTGGAAAAGGAGTTCACTCAAGAAATGATGATGGAAGTTTACAATTGGAAATGGAAATGATGGAGATGATGATGCCAATTTACAATTGACATAGCACTTTTGCATGCTTTATCGAGTTTGATTGCCACATTGTACGGTTATGACGTAGATATTTTTACTCTGTTACCTTATGGATGAAGAGCATGAAGCTCAGAGAGGTTCTATAACCTGCCCAAAGTCCCACAGTTTGTGTGGGAGTAGGTGTGGGAGCAGCAATTTGTCTCTAGTCCCATTTAAATAAGTAGATGAGGCAAGAAAATTAACAAAGGAGTATTTGCCCAAGGGATTGGGGTAGCATTGGTGTGGGTCTCCTCTGTGGGTGAAAGGCTCTGTGGGGCTTGGCCAGAGAAGAGGAGGAAACAGTTATGATGCTAATGTGCTCACTTTTATTTGTTCCTGGTGCCACTGGTAGCCTTCAGTGAGATGTTGCCATTGAGGTCTCCCACTTCTCTGTCTCCCAGAGTCAACATGACCTAAACTGGCCTACACTCTGCTGTGGCCAGACCGAAGGCCACACTGCAAACCTTGACCGAGGGCATGGGGAGTCAGGGCTACACAGCTTATTTTTCTTTATACAAAGGCTGCTGGCCCTTTGAGGACTAGTCCTTGTTGTCATTAGTTCCAGTGAATGTGACCAAGTGGACCTACCCGCCCTGACCATAACGACAGTGACATAACAACCGCTGACATTTCACAACTTGTGAAATGCTCCAGAAGTTAGCAAGCTTTGTGAGAGGTGGACTTCTTTTTCCTGTGGCTCATCATTGGAACCCCCACCAAACAACTGCTAGATAAGTATTTATTAACAGGAACAGGGACTCTAGCAAGATCCTGTGCTAGGGCCTAACTCACAAGGGTTAAGACCAAGGGATAAGAAGACCCTCTTGTTCACATGACTGAGACTGGATTCCATTGGACCCCGCCTTGTAGTCTTATTCACAGGAGAACAATCACATCCATCCCAGCCCTCGAGGTCCTGGGGGGAAGCAAAAGGTTCAGAGAAGAAAGAGGGACAGGGGCCTCAACACCCTGCTTGTTATCTGAGCATAATTTGCTTGCTGTTGTAATGAAGAAGAAAACAAGAGGAAGGGGTGAAGTGTGAATAGGAGCAGGCTGCAGAGTGATCCAAGAGTGGCTGGCTCCCTGGAAGGTTCGATTGTATTGGCCTGTATTTCACTGGCTGCCAACTTATTCTGATCCAAAAATGGCATGGGATTGTTGGCACTAGAATCCTCCTTACCACACACTAGGAAATAATCCCAAATAGTTGGAGCAAAATGTGAGGGTGAGGTTTGGCTAGGTAAGGGGATAGAAGGAGCAGAAGGGTGCAGGGCAGTGAAGGAATTCAGAGTCCGGAAGAGACCATATTTGTTTTCCTATCTCTTTCATCAGTGAAGTCACAGGCCCCGGAGTCGGCATGACAAAGGGAAGAATGAGGGTAGAGGCAGAAAAAGAGAGTGAGAGCAGAAGAAGAAAAAAATCTGTAGTAAGGAAACTGACCCTGAGGAGAGAGAAGGACGTGGCTCGGCTTCTGGGCATGTCTTGAGTGGATATGTGTGTGCACGTGAACACACACACACACATTCACACACACCTACCTCTTTGCCAGCTCCAAGCCTGCTGCAAGTTAGCCAAGAATGAATTTTTAGATTACTCATCTTAACCATCCCTTTTATTTTATTTTGAGATTTTTAAAGTTTATTTATTTATTTTGAGAGAGAGACAGCGTGAGCAGGGGAGGGGCAGAGACAGAGAGAGAGAGAGGGAAGGAGGGAGGGAGGGAGGGAGAGAGAGAGAATCCCAAGAAGGGTCTGCAGGGTCAGCACAGTGCCTGACGAGAGACTCAAACTCACGAAGTGTGAGATCATGACTTGAGCCAAAATCAAGAGTCAGATGCTTAACCGACTGAGCCATCCAGGTGCTTCACCATCTTTTAAAGTATAATTAGCATTAGGAACATTTTTTTTGCCTTTATGAGTCCTTTCCCTTAAACCACATTAATGTATTTGTATCACATTAATAGATAATTTCATGTTTACTTATTTTTTTTAACCTCACAGCCACACTTCTGATCTCTAACGTAATACTTTTCATGGGCAGGCAAAGTATCCTTTCATTTATTTCCTACTCCACGCCCCGGAGAACCTGCATGCTCCTCAGCATATGTCACGTGCTTCATAAATGACTAATTGGTGACATCTTCACAGGAAGGAAAGATTCGTGGCTTTCCTGGGCGGTGTCAACCAGTAGCTGGGCTTGGCCAGGGCCCAGTAGCAGTTCCGCCAGGGTGATTCTTACTCTGTATTCTGGAATGTTCAGCCTACTTTACAGTCACTTGGTCCCACAAGGTTCAGCATCTTTTCTCATGGCTTTTCTCCCAACCCAGCATGGCTGTAGCTTGGAACCCTGCTATATGACTGGCCTTGCGATATCCTTTCCAGGACCGTGTTCTCAGTGACACGGTGTTCTCACACAGTACTTCTGGTACTTCGGCTAATCTGACTTCTTTGGCTGGGGCCCAGTGACGGCCTCTGTAACCCTGTTTCTGAGCCAAGGAAAGTCATGTTATAGCAAAGATCTCGTGAAACAAGAATACCCAACTACTCTTTGAAAAGAATTTCAGAAAATTCTGAGTCAAGCTTGCCATCTGCTGAAACTTTTTTTTTTCACCAGCCCCACCCACATCGATTAATGAGATCCCTAATCCACTCAGAACCTCATCCCAGCCTCCTCTCCATCTCCTAAGGGAGAGGGAACATTCACCTGCTTGGAGTTTATACTGCAGAGAATTCCTAAGGAAACCTAACAAAAGGTAAATGAAAGGAGAGGCTCAGGCAATTGGATCCTTTCAGACTCACCACTGAAATTCTTCTAACCCAGGAGATGGCCATATTGGTGCCTCTACAGAGGACATGGAGAGACCAGGGTTGTTGGTTCTGGGAAATGAAAAATCCCAGTGCTGCTGGGAGAAAGCTGAGTCCGATTGGCTAGAATCCTGCTCCTAAAGATTCTGGCTCAGTAGGACTGAGGCCCACCTGGGAATCTGATGCAGAAAGTCTATAGACTGTGCTGTGAGAAACCCAACATTTGTAAATCCCAAGGGCAGACGTTGGTCCTCAGCTCCTTCCATCACCCTCACTGCCATCACTACCACCATCTAGGAAATATTTATCATCTGATGGCCCAGGTTCGACTCACTGCAAAGCTAGCACATTCCTTGCTAGACCACATAAAATTCCAGGGACCCCAGCAGCTGCAATATACATGTATGCATGTGCACCTGAAATACGGTAGTGAGACTGAGGAACTGAACATTTCATGTTATTGCTTTTTAACTAATTTTAGTTTAAATGTAAATAGCTACATGAGTCCAGTGTCTACCATGTTACATAGGGCAGAATTAGAGGCAGGGAGGAAGAACCTGATCAGCTCCTGGCTTTGGATCAGGTCACTGTTTCCAAAATCAACCCATTGGAAAGTACCAAGTGTAACAGCTGGGAGAATCTGGACATACTTAGAATAACTTGGATGATATGTGTGAATTGACCATTTCTCCCACCCCTCCCAGTACACAGCATGGTATGACCTTGATGATCACCAACCTCCTTCCACTCATGGAGGTCCTATACTGGAAGGGTTATGTTGCCTTTCTCAGTAATCCTAGGAGAGCAAGGATGGGACTTTGTGCTACTGAGAATGGGGAAAATTGAGGGTGATAATGAAGCCAACCCTTTGCGCTACTATAGCTGAATTGTTTGACCAAACCCCAGCAGTGTGGTATAGTAGGGAAGGGTCTGGGCCCCAAAGCTGGAAGCCTGGGTTGAATCTTACCTCTGCCACTTGACATTTGCATAACGTTGAGCAAATTACTCCTTAAACTTCAGTTTCTTCCTCTGTAGAATGGGGATGATAACAATAGTTCCAACTTCATGAAGTTGCAAAAGTTTAGCAGTTCTTATATTCTTTAGTCTTCTGACCCTTTTCCACTCTGAAAAACTGATGACGACCCCCCCCAAAAGGACATTTTTTGAGTTAAATCTCTACATAGTATTAGAAATAGAAATAAGAACATTAAAACATATTAATTGATTTAAATATAAAACCATTATATATTAGCATAACTTATTTTTGTGTTATTTTCTGAAACAAAAGTAGTGAAAAGTGTGACATTGTTTTACATTTTTGCAGATCTCTTTCATGTCTGGCTTAAGAGAAAACAGCTATGTTCTTATCTCTGTGCTTCTGTGTTCCTTCTGTGGAATGGTTATGTTATGTTTACACTGTGTTGTTTTGGTCAAAGTATATGGTGAAAATTTGGCCTCACTCGGGTTTTTAATTGGAAAAGAGAGAAGTATTTTTATAGTGTTTTCAGATAATTGTGGGGCTTTTTCTTTGCTACATAAAACTTGAAAATTGAATGGTTTTTAAAGATTAATTGCAATGTGGAATCTGAAACCATCAAACTTTCCATATTTTGCACACTAAAATCTATTGTTTTCGCATGTACTTTTAATGCATCTTTTACCCATGAGTAATTTCGTAATATCATGAATTAGTCATTTGGGAAATATTGGCTCATTAAGTTATGCTGATTTTCGAAATGTTATATTTTATTATGCAGTATCAAAAAAGCATAGTTGATAATCTCACCTCCAATATCATCAGAAGTTTTTAAGTATTGGCAATCTTCTAGGACAGTAGTGTTTGCATTCCTCTTGTGGCCCACAGATCTTAGGTTTATCCAAAGAGTAAAACAAGATGAAGATGGCAATTAATGACATTGTATTTTTTTTTAAGTTTATTTATTTATTTTGAGAGAGAGAGTGAGTGCAAGTGGGAGGGGCAGAGAGGAGAGATGGAATCCCAAGCAGACTGCACCAGTGCAGGGCCTGATGCAGGGCTTGAACTCACTGACTGTGAGATCATGACCTGGGCTGAGATCAAGAATCAGACACTTAACCAACTGTGCCATCCAGGCACCCCTAGGGTTTTTTGTTTTTGTTTTTTTAATCTCTCTCTGATTGTTGTTTTTTTCCAGTAATTAATTTTGTTATATTTGGTATGTTTACATTTTGAAAAACCTTATGGGAAGATTGTCCATTTTTTATTCAGTAACCCGGGATATTGGAGTACATACTTTTGTCATTTCTATACAGTCCAGAGATGAAGGATTCAATGAAGAATAATCAGATTTATTATAGAGGATATCTTGGCACATAGTTAGAATGATTTTGACTTCCATGTAGAAAAAGAAGTAAGATGATTTGTTCAGTAGCTAGGTAGGTGCTATGCCCAAAACTTTAGGCATAACAAATCACCTCAGATCTAAGTGGCTTAGTACAAGGAAAGCATTTCTCATTTCTTGTGCTTTCTGTAGGTCAGGAATTTGGGAATTGCGCAGCTGGGCAGTTCTGGCTAGGGGGCTGTATAAGGTTTCAGTCAGACGCTGGCTTTCAGCAGGAGGCCCTAGTCCTTCACCATGCAGACTTCTCCATAAGGCTCCTTGAGTGTCCTGATACATGCCAACTGGCTTCCCCCAGGGCAAGTGACCCAAAAGAGGGTAAGACAGAAACCACATGTCTTTTATGCCATAGCCTCAGAAGTCACATGTCATTTCTGCAATATCCTATTGGTTATACAGATCAGCCCTTTTTAATGTAGAAGAGACTCTACAAGGGTGTGAATATGAGGAGAGAATTGTTGGGGGCCATTTTGGAGGCTGACTATCACAGGCTATTTTAGGTATAGGGTTGCCTTTTCCACCTGTAGAGGCTTTATTTAGGCTTCATTACCAAGGAGCTTACAGAATACCTATTCAGGAGCATAGAAACCCACACAACTTAGTGTCAGACCAGGGGACCCATTTCCTAGTGAGGGAGATTGGGAGCAGGGCCATGATAATGGGGTCCAGTTTTGTATTGCATACTGCACCATCCAGAAGCAGCTGGTGTCTTAGGTGGCACCACAGTCTTCTAAAATTGCAGCAGACACTCCAGCTCAGAGCTAATACTTTGGGATGATGGTCTGTCATCATTCAGCATGTGGTATGTATATTAAGCATAAGCCTCTATATGATGCTGTGTCACCAACAAGAACAAATGGGTCTAGGAAACAAGCAGTGGAAACAAGAGTGGTCTCACTGGTGATTTTTATGTTTCTTGTCCCTTTAAGTCTATTTCTGTAGAATTGAAGGTCTTGATCCCCAAAGTAGGAACATTTTTGCAGGGTACACAGCAGGGTTCCCATTGAACTACAAGTTACAGTTGTGTCCAGGTTCCAGTAGGCAAGAAGGAAGTCCTCATACTGACAGTGGTAATTTACTGTTAGTCTAGGTCCTCTGAAAAGCAGACATCATGGCAGGATTAGACATGTAGGGATTTTATTGGAGCAAACGCCAAAGGAAGAAAATGAATCATGTGAGGTTGGGAGAGTGGTCAGACTGTGATGCAAGTCTGATCCGAAGGAAGTGGAGAGGAAACAAAGGTTGGGTAGGAGGGTCCTAGACCGCTGTGCAGTCTTCAGAAGTCTCAACAAGGCCACTGGGAGCCCTTAACCCAAAGTCAGCCACCAGAGGAGTCCCATGTCTCCCAGGAAGGGCCACCATAGTATCCCCACAGTGCCCATTCATTGGCCAGGAGCAGCCTGTGGGAAGTGCAGCCTCAGATTTCAGAGCCAGCACCTGGGGCCCTTGGTCAGTTACACTCCCTATAGTTGGAGTTCTGCTGAGTGCATTCTCATGGCTGCCATACTGATCCTGGTTCACAGGAAATGGTAAGACTGCTTTTATACAAGGAGGAAATGAGGAATGCCATGTATAACCTCCTGGTGCTTCCTTGCCTCATTACAACTGTGAATATATGAATATGTGTGCATATTATGTGCATAGGATTATAAGAGCAGGAAGAAAAATATGGGAGGATACAAATTAACTTGTGAACATGGCATGGAAGATAATATTGATTTGTTGATGGAAGCCATTCTTGATCCCCTTTTCCACAGCCACTTTCCAGTCAGGGATGGCCATGTGACACAGTTCTGGCTCGAGAGACATAAGCACAATTGTACTGGTTGTCATGTCTCTACCCCCCTCCCCCCCCCCCACCCCCAACACTGGCTTCCTCATCAGGATATGTGCTCAATGCGTGAAGCTGGAGCAGCCATTTTGAGGCAATGAAAGAAAGGCCAAAAGGATTGCCAGCAGTAGAGTATCTTTAGAACTCATTATGAGAACAAACTGGACACCTATGTTTTAATCACAGTAAATATGTATTCTATCATATAGGATACTTTTGGTTATGTGAATTCATGTGGTGAAGGGATAAGTCAAGGCTTAGAAAAGCAAATATAAGTAAGACCCACTTAAAAAAATCATACATATGATCACATGTAATCATTTACATGCATAGGTCTATATATGTTTTGATAGATGTAAAAGCCAATAAAATGATTAAATATTAAAAAAGTAATAATGTCAATTTAATCTATTTTTAAACTTTACTGGCATATAACTTATATATTTAAATTTTCATTATTTTAGTTATACCTTATTTAAACATTTTTAATATAGTACATATTTTTTCTTTGCCAGATCTTGATTTTACTCATCTTAAACAAAACAAAAACAAAAACTTAGATTCTGTAGACCTTCTTTAGTGTTTATTTTCTAATTCATAAAGTCTTTCCTTACCTTTGTCATTTCTTTCCTTCTACTTATTTTTGGGATACTGTGTTCATTTTCTAACTCTTTGAGTTGAATGCTCGGCATTAATTTTTAGCTTTTATGTATTTATTTTTGTATGTAATAAATCCTGGCCAAAACATGAATGTTGGTCTAACGCAATTAGTGATGGGCTCCCATTTTCTGTCCAGCCCCTATTCTTAATCAGGAGGCAGATTGAAGTTCTCATCCTCTTTATAGGTGGGAGAGGGCTGGGCAAAGGTGAAATGGCAGGCAATGGAGACAGGAGGTGGGTCCTCAGCCAGTTACTCCCCCCAGAAGTCTTGTCAGTAGCAAGCTCCAGTAGATGATCACCACCAGGTGGTGCCCAACCTCAATGGGGACCATTCAAGAAAGGGGATCTCTAGATCTCCTTGCCCATGGACTTCTTTTTCTTTTCTTCTTTTTTTTATCCTTTCTTTATCTTATTGTATTGTTTTTATTACACTATTCCTCCTTATATTTCAAATATTTTACTGGTTACAGTAAAAGTTTTATTGTGCATACTTCACTAGTTATTCAATCTTTATTTGTTTTCCTTCCCCAAATACAAGGATTTAAGATACCTCCTCACATTTCCCACGCCATTGTTCTTTAGTATTTCCTTTAACTTGCTTTTGGCTCTTCCAAATTAGCTCTTATTTTTGTTACTGTTGTTTCAACTCAATGCTCATTTCTCTGCTCATTTGTTCCCATTTATTTTAAGATTCAACTTGTGTTTCTTTCTAAAATACATTCAATTAGTAGCTTTTCCAGCAATGGACGTCAGGGATAAATTTCTTTAGGCTTATTTTTAAAAATACCTTTATTTTATCCTCATTCAGGAACAACAGCTTAGTTGGGTATAGAAGAGAAACTCTTCTATTTTTGCTACTGATAATTTTGTGGTCAACCTACTTGTCATTTCTTTTAGGTTTTCTGTCTTTTCAGGAGCTGTTAAGTGTTTTATTTGTTTGTTTGTTTGTTTAAAAGTTTGGCTCCAGGGTGCCTGGGTGGCTCAGTCAGTTAAGCATCTGACTTCGGCTCACATCATGATCTCACTCTTCCTGAGTTTGAGCCCCACATAGGCTCTGTGCTGACAGCTCAGAGCCTGGAGCTTGTTTCCAATTCTGTGTCTCCCTCTCTCTGACCCTCCCCTGTTCATGCTCTGTCTCTCTTTGTCTCAAAAATAAATAAATGTTTAAAAAGATTTTAAAAGTTTGGCTCCAACGTGTGTATCTGTATGGCTTTTTTGTTTATTTTCTTTTATGCTACTTGGGACTCAATGGCCTTCTTAAATTCTGGAAAATTCCCTGCTATTATTTCTTTGAGTTTCCTCAAACCCCCTTCCCTCCATTCTCTTCTGTAATTTATATTTGATTTAGATTTAAAAATCCAAATATATCAGTCAACTCTCATGGTTTCTTAAACTCTCTTTGATATTTTCTGTTCTTATTTTTCTGTGTTTTATTCTGGATGATTTTCTCATCAATCTACCAGTTCACTAGTTCTTTTTAAGTGCATCTCCTCTGCTATTTAATTTGATTTAAAATTTTTAATGATTTTACTTTTCAGTTCTAGAAGTTCTACTTGATTATTACTCAAATTGCTCACTTAAATTTTTGAGTCCTTTCATTTTGATTTTTGTTGTGCTTTCTTTTATCACCTCAGTTTAAACATACTTATTTTGCTGTGTCTTTCAGGTTATTCTGTTATTTTAGTTCTTCGGCTCATTATTCTTCCATGTGTTGTATCAGCTGATACTCCTCCCTGATACATTTTCATCATGTGGTTAGTACATTTTTACTGTAAGCTTTTACTTTTCCCTTTGTTAAGAGTTCCATTCACCGTGGATTGTGGATAATTCTTTACACAGCAGTTTTGTATTTATTTCACTCCAGGTTCCCATGGTTTACACTAGCTTAAATTCATACCCCATACTCAGGTTTGGGATTTGGGTTTGGTATTTTTCACAAGATGAATATTTTTTCCCACTTGAGCCCAGAAAAGATAACTTGCTTCCTTGTTGTTGCTCTGGACAGTAGACAGAGTTCTTGAAGTACTCCATTCAAGTCCTGGGAGGATTTTTGGAGTCTCAGTTTTAATCAAAGATCTCAGTTTCAGCCTGAACAGCCTCCAGGCCAAATTTACTGTGGGACCTGTATCCAGTTCTGATTTTTTCTTGGTCCCTTACATGTCAGCTGGAGCCCCACATCTCTGGTTTTGAATTTCCTTTTGTTTCTGGCACCCGGGAACTGTCTTGGCCTTTTTGAAGCTGTGCATTTTAGAGTTTTAAAATATTTATCCAGCATTCCATGTATTTGTAGTGGGGAGGAGTCTTTGTTGTCAGGCTGCCATTTTACCAGCACTGAAGGCCTTCCATACTCATGTTTTGGTTATGCATTTCTCACTTAAATTAATCTGGACAAATTCCCCTGATCTGATCTCACACCCCAAAGAAGTTGGATGAACCAGGAACATAGAGTGGCCTACTTGAGTTTCCTTTTCCATTTCATTTGCATTATTTCTCAGAAACAATCAAAGAAGGATAGAGCTGGGAGGGACCTCTTATCTGTATGCTCATTATCAGATGAGGAAGCAGGGCCTAACTGGAACTCTGGATTTTGGATTCTATGTCTGGAACACATTCAAATTCGCTAGCTGGAGCTGAGTGTAGAAAAAGGGGCTCTGGACTTGGACTCAGAAAACGGAGATTTGCAGCCCAGGTTTGCCACCTAACAGCTGTAGGATCTTGGACAAACCACTTAGCCCTTTGAGACCCAGTATGTTATCTTTTAGATAGAATAGAGGCAGAGTACATGGGATTTTTGATTCAGCAAGTGTGAAAGGTTTTGGGATGTAGTAAGCATTAAAGAATTCTTTCTTCCTTATGGTTAAGATACCCCCATACCCTCTAAGAAATATCTCTTTGCAGCTGTTCGTTTTCACAGAATCTGCCTGGAAAAAGCAGATTTATCAAACTGAAGGTGTAAAATTGGGAAACAGGAGGTTATTTTTCTGTTTCTCTTTTTTTCAACTCCTGAAACTTCGTTCCTAAAGGCTAAGCAAATCTGTCTTAAAGAGTTATATACAGGCTATACAATTGTTAGTGAAGTCATTGCAATCTTAAAGTGATTTTCATTTAAAGTTTCACATTCACTGGTTTCCCATTCATTGGCCCATGGCTTTCTTGTGGTGATCACAGAGTGGATTCTACACCAGGGGTTGTTAGCAAACTTACTCTGTAAATGACCAGATAGCATATATTTTAGGTTTTGAGGGCCACAAATGTTCTCTGTCACATATTCTGGTTTTGTTTACAGCCCTTCAAAAATATAAGAAACATTCTTACATTGTAGACTGTACAAAAACAAGCCATAGGCTGGGTTTGGCCCACAGGACTGGCTGTAGTATGGAAGCCTGTTGTGGACTGACATAGCCTTCTGACCAAGTCCATGAAGACTTGACTTCAGCAAATCTCACTCAGCGCTTAGGGGCATTTAGCCTAATTACCCTACCAAGTTTGTGCAACCATCCTTTGTCCTGCACCCTCTTTGTCCTCTACCCCACCAGCTCCTGATTTTTTAGACTAGTTTCCTAGAGGAAAGAGAAGGACCGCTCATTGGATCACTCATTGATTGGATTTCTATCCGTCCAATCAATGACTTTTGCTTTTTGATCAGAAAGTGATTTCCTAGGTGGTTAAATTAATGCTTCTCAACATTTTCTATGACATGGCACATTTGGAAAATGATAGTAGTTTGTACAGCTCAGGACTGTGGGATTTGGGGTGGGGTGGGGGGAAGTGAACAGAAGAAGGTTGAACATGTCCAGAGACAACTCATGTCCAGAGACAACTGGGCTTCAGGACTCCAAATACCCCAGGAGATCTGACGGGGCCAATGTCTCAGCAAAGCTATCAGGAATATAGCAAAATAGTGATAGGCATAGTGAACTTGGAAATCAATCCCATATTTAAATCCTGGCTTTGCTTCTTGCTAATGATATGACCTTGGCAAACTTTTTAACGTGCTCTCTCTTAATTTCCTCCTCTGTAGAATGAGAATAATAATAGAAGTACCTATTTGATAATGTCTATTTTCATATAAAAATGTGTATTATATATCCATGTAATGCCCTTAGCAAGGTGCTCAGTTATTAATCCTAAGTAGAACGCATTCTTCTTCTAAGTCAACAGTAGTTTTGCATTAAATGAATTTTATTTATTGAAGAAAGTCTCTAGGAACTAATAACTTCTAGCCCTTTGAACTTTAGTTTAAAAACTAAATAGTTTAAAAACTATTGTTTTTATTATAAAGTTTTTTTTTTTTCACTTTGTCTTCCAAATTTAAGCCTTTGTGGCCTGCATTTTTTTTTTTGTGAATCTATTTTTATTGTTCAAACACTCAATGTCAAGGAGTTCTGGCCAGTGATGTACAGAGAACACCATGATAAGTAGCAATCTTCAGTTCTTTCAGGCCAGGCTCCCTGCTTTCTAGACACTTATGTACAGCGATCCAGAAAGAGTTAAGCAATCATATAGGGTAAGAATTAAACAGAAAGTATGAGATGATCTGAAAAAGTCTGGCACATGGCGTGGGTTTGCTATATATCAGATAAACACTTTAAGTAAAACTTTGGGTTGAGGAGTGTGCCTTTAGGGCCAGCAATCAAGTCATTAATAACCACAATTTGCCAATGGATCTGCAGCGGAGCCACCTGTGGGTAATCAGCCCTTGGCCATGCCTAGAGAATGTATCCTCTGTCTCTGAGGCAGCCAACCCTTCCAGGGCTCCTGGGATACAACTGCCGCCATAGCAGTAAGAGAGCAACAGTGTCAGGAAGTGAAAGATCACCTTACAAGTGGAAACCACAGGAATCCCGGGCAGGCAGAAGTAATCAGGAAAGTTGTGTTTTGGCAAGGTGACATGGGTCAGCTCTCCCGGCCTCAAGAAGAGTGCTCTGAGATCCGTGTGACTTTAATCACATTCAATCACTCTGTGGTTATGGGATGGCTGGTTGCAAAGTGTTCACAGTGCATTTTGCTTCATTATGCCTAGTACTTTGTGGGGGTGAAAAAGCAATGAAGAGTTCATTCCTTCACCTAAGACCCTAAAATTGGATGGTAGGTCAGACTTGACATATATACAGCAGTTAAAGATACAAGTGATGGGGCCCCTGAATGGCTCAGCAGGTTGAGAGTCCAACTCTTGATTTTGCTCATAGTCCCAGGGTCCTGGGATGGACCCCCATGCCAGGCTCTGTGCCACGTGTGGAATGTGCTTAGGATTCTTTCTTGCTCTCCCTCTGCTCCTCTCCCCCGCTTGCATGTGCTCTCTTTCTTAAATAAGAAAAAATTTTAAAAATTTTAAAAATTAAAAATTAATTTATTTTATTAAATTTTTATTTAATTTAAAAATTAAAATTAAAAAAATATATAAGTGAAAAATCTCCAGAAACAGGAACTCTAGGCTATAGGTCCTCCAAAGTTCTCCAGAAAAAACAGTAACAATAAGGATCTGCAATAAAGAAGGTTTGTGAAGCTCCAAATACTTCATTCTCTCCTGAAGAGTCACAAAGATGCAACCATGTTAAAGGATCTTAGAAGTCCCGCAGTAAAGAATACAGTGTAGCTATGTTTTTTTTTTTTCACATTAAAACACTCATAATTGAAGTATTTTTATTTTATGTACCATGAGTTGGCATTAAGATAGGTTATCTTGGATATCTTCAGTTAAGGTAGGGATCTTGGATGACCCATTCAAGGAAGTTCACTTAATCCAACTTAATGAAGCCTATATCCTTCGCGTATTGACGGAAACACTGGCGGCACATGTTGAGGCCGTATTTCCGGATCAGACCGTGCCGGTTTGAGCAGACGCGGCAAGAACGAGAACCCTGGCCAAATTTCCTCGGATGGCTCCAGTAGAGCTGCTGGTGACCCATCTTGCTCTCCCGGACGCAACGAGGCAAAAGGCCAGGGTAGCTATGTTTAACAGAGTTTCACAAATGTAATTGACCTTGGTACCCACCTTCCCACTGCCTGCAGTGATCTGGAGTTCTTTGATTCTTTGGTTGAAAGGAGATACCAACTCTAGCTAAGAAGAACAAAAGTAATTTTCTGGAGAGATCCTGGAAGCTTATGGAATTGTCAGGAAGACTGGAGAAGCAAGCTGCCTCCTCATGTGGTTTCCTGAGAGCCAACATGACTTAGATTTACTACTTAAAACTGGATCACTGTGAAGGCTGGAGGGAGCCTTAGATGTATGTCAGGGACTTCATAGAGGAGGAAGCTGAAACTGACAGAGGGGAAATAGCTTAATTCAAGTCACCTTGCTGGCCATGGGAGTGTGAGGTAACTGCTATTTCTACCATACTACCTCCTCTCTTTTATTCTGATCTTTTCTTTGGAAGGATAAGGGGTGTTCTTTTAAAGCACTGCACCCCCATTCCACATGAAAAGGAGGAGTCTACATCCTGAATGTTTATTTGGCAACCGAGAGCTTTTCACTGACATTTATTTCCACCTCTACCTAACCCAATGGGAGACTTGTATTCACAAAATGACCAAATAGATGTTTTAATTTATTTCTCTCTTATTTCCAAAATGGAAATATTTTGAGGTGGCTTAACACATTCCTAATAAAGTAATTGTGTTGGTCTTTTGAAAGTTGATAGTTTTTTGTGGTCATGGTTCATCTGAGGTTAGAGGTTCAACAGTCATTACTTCCCTCTCTTCTCTCCCCGTTACTCCAAATATGGAGTAAAAGTACTCATCTTAAAGACTCAACTTCTCCGTGAAACACATTCTGCTACTTCCTTGCTCTCCTCATCTAGAATTGCCAGATTAAATACAAGGACTCCCAGTTAAATTTGAATTTCAGATAAATGATGAATAATGTTTTAGTAGAAGTATATCTCAAACGTTGCATGAGACTTATACTAAAAAAGTGTTTGCGGTTTATGTGGAATTCAAAATTAACTGGGGATCCTGAATTTTTTGAAAGTTTACTTGTTTATTTTTGGAGAGAGAGAGGGAGAGAACTCTGACAGCGCAGAACCCGACACGGGGCTCAAACTCACGAACCCTGAGATCATGACCGGAGCTGAAACCAAGAGTCAGACGCTTAACCGACTGAGCCACCCAGGTGCCCGGGATCTGGTATTTTTACTTGCTAAATCTGACAAGTGGAGCAAGGTTTTCCCTGGGTGACACCGATGGGATTGCATCTTGTCTTGTCTCCCTTCTCTGACTGTGCAGGCAAAGCTCTCAGCACTGTGTCTGGCAAAGATATAGCACTCAATAAGGGTTAATAACTTTTGTTATCACTGTATTCTGCAGCTACTTTTGCCTTTGTTCTGGTAACACTTTTAACACTTTCTTATCCTTATGTGGTTTCATTTTGCCTTCTTTATCAGTCTGCAAATCTAATGACGGGAGGAACTGTGTTTTTATACCTTAGCAACTGGATGTTGTTGGTGCTTAATAAATGTTGAATGAAAAAAAGAAGGAAAGAGAGTCACTTGCACAAGAGGTGATAGAAGAAATGCTATAAAGGGAATATTGAAGCTACATATCAAATAAATAGTGTTTTTCAGTCACTTTTGGCATCTGACCGTCTTGATGTAAAATCTTAGGTCCGCCACTTAATATTCATCTGATCTGGGACAAACTGTTTGTCATTTTCGAGATTCTAGCTCCTTATCTGTGAAATGGGGATAATGCATTTCCCCAGCACTATGAGACTGTTCTTGACTCGGCCACTGAGAGAAGAATCAGTCCCAGTGCCCCTGGCAGTTTTGGGGGGACTTCCACACGTGTGGGACCTCACCTGCCTTTAGCCAATTCGCCACATTGATGCGGTATGAGCTGGATGCAGACTGATTCTTACAGGGTGGTTTCCTAGAGGAAGAGAACCTACCTTTTAAGGTACCCCTGCTTCTCTCTTTCATCCATTTCCGGAGAGAATCTTCATATACTTGCTTCTCTTTCTGTCTTTTTCTGTCTTCTTCTCACACTTGTGTTTCTTTTTAATTTTTTGCCTTTAGTGAGCAGTGACAGGCCTCAAGTTCCAGAGTGTCCTTTTTTTTTTTTTTTTTTTTTTTTTTTTTAGCACCAAGCAGTGTTTATTTCTTCTTTTCCCTGCCTGTGTGAGAAAGGAAAGGCTAGAGGGCTGAAGTTTTTCTGGCTCCCTCATCTGGGGGAGCCCTCTCTCCGTGTGTGGGTTTGTCACTGGGGTACACATCCTGCCTTCCAAAACATTTTGGACAGAATGCAAGTCTTTTTTTGGTGACTCCGAATTATCATTATGGACGGTGGCTTTGCAGAGACCTGGGACTTTGAGATTTTGACTAAAAAAATCAATTTATAACAGGAGGAGGAAGAAAATTTCCCTGCTTAACTAAGTGGGAGTTACTGTAGTTTAATCAGAGACTTTTAGCTCCCTTCACCAAAGGAAGACTTTCACCCAAGAGTGGGTGGTCCATAGGTAATGCAGGACCTTAGCTCAAAGAGACAGATTGTCAGAACACGGTCAGCACCCTACGGAAGTATCCCAGTTTGAAAAGGGATAGCTGTGCTCTGGGAATGAAATTTGCCTTGAATCTCCCACCAATGCAAAAAGGCAAGCCCAGAGGGAAGTGGTTAAAAGCTGCGAGCTCTCAAGAAACTCTCTCGGTCCCAATCCCAGCTTTGCCTCTCACTGGCCGTAATATCTTAGGAAAGATGCTTAACTGCATCTGTAAGATTTGAAGAATAACAGCACCTACCACACAGGGTTCTTATGAGGATTAAATGACATCATGCAAACGAGTAAGGATGGTGCAGAGGCATTTAATAAATTCTAACTCTTATGACTCTCATTCTATAAAGAAAAATGAGTAACTGGTGGAGTCAAAATTAGATTCCAACTCCCACTTTTTTTCCCCCCATTTCAGCACAGGGCCACTGCCCAAAGGAGACAGGGGAAGTGGAATGTGGGGGCATCAACAGGATCCCCAAAATTATACCCCTCGTTACAAATTTCACTAATTGGCTAGGATGTAGGTCTTGCTGCTAAAAACCAGAATATCAGTGGCTTAAACAAGACAAATTTATATTCTTATCAAGAATCAGACCAAGGATAAACAGTATAAGGTGATGTGGCAGCTCCATTGCATCAGTGACCAGACTCTTGTTGCTCTGTCATCCTAAATATGTGGTTGTTTGTCCCAGCTCTGGACACCATGTCCACACCCAAGCCAGCAGATGATGAGAACAGAGAGCATTAGACTTCCTTTCAAACACGGGCATGACCTGGAAGTAGTATATCACTTCCATACACACCCTATTGGCCATACCCAACTGGAGGGGAGAATAGCATAGTCTTTGTTTTGAGCAGTCATGCGCTCAGCTATTATACTAAAATAAAATAGGAAGGATGGCTACTGGGAGCTTAGGTAAAATAGTTCTTTCTTTCTTCATTTTTATTTATTTTTTTATTTTTAGGGAGAGAGAGTGCGAGTCGGGGAGAGAGGCAGAGGGGGAGAGAGAGAGAGAGAGAGAGAGAGAGAGAGGGAATCTGAATAGGTTCCACACCCAGTGTGCAGCCTGAAGTCGCAGGGCTTGATCCCGTGACCCTGAGATCATGACCTGAGCAGAAATGAAGGGTTGGACGCTCAACCAACTGACTGAGCCACCCAGGTGCCTCTAGATGCAATAGTTCTTTCAACTGATTTATTATCTTTGTCCTGTTTTGAAGCTAACTTGATCATTGGTTCCACTCCCACTCTAAGGTAGAATAAGTGGGTCTGTTTATTTCATCATTAAATATCCTAGACTTCAAGGTTTCTTGGATTCCCCTTTTATCATGTTTTTACTGCCTTTTTTATTTTCTATCTCCTTGCCAAGCTATCTGTTGGCATTTTCCTTGGCAGGCAGGGCAGCCATTGGAGGCTCCCCTCACCCAAGCCTGTTTCGTCCTTCCCTTTCTTTACACACTTATATGTTTGACATTTGCACTTGTTTTTTTTTCTAAACAGAACTGTATGCAGTGCAGAAGGAAACTGGTTTGAGTGAAGGCTAAGATATGCCCACTCTTGTCCTAAGTCCATGCTGGCTATTTGGGAGTGCTGCTTGCTTGCTTCCTGGTTCTCAGTTACTAGAACAGCTGAGATCACTAAGTAAGCAAGGAGTCTCTGTGTTAGAAGAAGAGAGGAAATGTGAGGAGACCAGTGATGGGGGAGAAAGAAGCAATCAGAAAACAGCCCTCATCCAGGGAATTTTGCCAGGATAAAAAAAAAAACAAAGTAAGAATAGAAAGACGGGGCAGATGAGGAATATAGCAGGCATAACTATGGGGGAGGTAAACAAATATCCAGAGATCAAAAGCAGCTTTCTTAAACTTTGAAATATAATGATAGTTCCTGAATGTGGATGTCTGGAGTGATCCTCGCTACCAGGGTTTGTTCTGATTTGAAGCACGGTCTGGGGGTGGGGAAGGGTCTCCGGTTTGTTAAGACTGTGGTTGTGTTGGGGAATGCAGGATCTGGAGCTAGCGCGGTTCATCATCATGCAGGCTGAAAAGAAGGCCATTGAGATGCTGGTCACCAGGGACTCTGGCGAGGAATAATGGGGGAGCTGAATGCTGGTCTTCGCGCTGGCCATTCTAATCACTGATCCTCTTTGTAACGGTCGATTTACATGTTAGAAGATCTAAAAGGCAGGAAGCATAGAAATGGGCTTTGAATTTTCTTCCTTAGAGTTTGTTTCCAATTAATCTTTCTGAGACAAGAATCGCAATCCACTGCAGACTGTTTTGAAGCTTTCAAGCGCAGGTTTTGCTACTTGGGACAAGATGCTAACATATTAAAAAGGAAGCAAACAACTTAGTGTTTGGTTGGGTGTCTTCCCCCCAAATATGAAAAACACCTCTCCATATCAATAAAGAGGCAGTACAGAAATCTCATGTACGCTGAAATTCTGGCAGCTTTCTTAGAATCACAAAGCTGGAGAGAACTGGCCAGAGTTTTTAGAAATGAAGAAACTGAGGTCCAGAGGGGCCAAGCCATTCTCAGAAAGTTGCTCAGCAAATGAGTGGTAGAGCAGGAACTGCAACTGTTTCCGGACCTTTCACCAAACCCTACTGGAGCTTCAGCAGAATTTATCTGTAACGAACAGAAAGGGTTGCATCCCAAGTCTGATTAGTTTCTTTGACATTTCTTTAAAGAGCCTACACCTTATATGAGTGGAAAGGTTTTGTGTTCAAAGAGAAACAGTGCAACCCGGAGAAGCTGCCCTTGATCCTACACAGAGACGATTGGCTATGATCTCAAAGGTGATAACAGGACATTTCCTGCCCCAGAGTCTTTCCTACTTCTCTTGCCTCTGGCCTGAAAACTGTCCTATTATTATATCCCAAAGCAAAGATATTTAACAGATGGTGGTTTCTCCTTCACACTTTGGTTAAAATGCAAACATTAACTGGGAAGAAGACCTCCTACAATTATCAGCTGTTGACATTTGCCATCAAGGGTTTCAACCTTTTCTGGGGTCATAGACATATTTTAGAATCTGAGGAAATCTATGGCTCTTTTCCGCAGAAAATACACAAGCAAAATTATAATGTCTTAGGGTCTTCACCGACCTCTGAAGCCCACCTTTAGAACCAGGTAAAAAACTCCTGTTTTTAAGTAAATTAGCTTGTCCTAATAGCTGGCTGGTCTTCACAAGCAGAGCCTATTGGGCATGGAACTAAGTTTCCATGGGAGAAAAGAGCCCCAAAAGGGCTTCCCTGAAGCAGTGAGTAGCCCAGATAGAGTCCTGAGCAAGTTCGAGGGAAGCGGACAAAGGAGAAGAATCAAAGAGAAGGGTTCTCAGGGAGGTTTGGAGAGAAGCCAAAGATAAACTTCTTGACTTCATCGCCCTGTCTAGGGTTGGCATAATTATGATTTCCAGGCTTATTTAACTTACTTAGCTGACCTCTGTAATTATTCTAAAGTCACACATCTTCCTGGAATCCTTCCCCAATACACACTGACTCAAAGGCAGCCCTGTGCTGGTGAATAAGATATCTAGCTGAGAGCTGAGTCCTTGTTTCCTGGCATCTTGCCATTTTATGCTGCTCACGGATCTTTTGGATCCCTAAAAGAGGGGGGAAGTTCCTTGCAATAAGCCATGGGGAGATGATGTATCACCAAAACCTAGACACGATCTTGGCAAGCTCACCAGGTAGTGATGTATTGATAAACATCAAAAGAAGTCATGAATTCCAAGAAAGAAAGTGATTTGGAGTAACTCCAGTGAGTCAGATTTTTTTTTTTTTTTTTTTTTTTAAAGACAGAAGTTGATTTGTATTGCCCGGCAGGACATGGTTGAGAAATGTGTTCAGGCTCCTCTGAGCAGTGGGAAGCCACAGAGAGGGACCTAAGCTGCCAGGACATATATGTGCCCTGGAGTCCCTAGCGGTTCCAAAGAAGTGAGTCTGGGATGAAGCTTAGGTGGTAAGCAGCCATTTCAAAAACTGTGAACAGTTGCAGCAAGTCATGGGCCACTTATCAGGACTCCACTGATGCCATTTCAATGGCAGGTTCTCACAGACTGGGAATCCTTACAGGAGGAAAGGCAGAGTGTGGGAATCCCAGTTAAAAGGAGCTGGGAAAGAAGACTGGATACTGGGAATCCAGGTGGCTGGCTGCTTAATTTATGCAAAATATTCTATAGTCTCTATGCCCAATGGGTAGCCAATAGCCCTGTATGGCTTTTAGTACTTGAAATGTCACTAGTGCAACCAAGGAGGATAAAATCTACTTTCACAAAGTGATCCTTCCTGTTAGGACACAAATAGTTTGGACGGACCATTGCTCCCAAGGTAACATGGAGGCAAAAGTAGATAAACTAAAAAAAAAAAAAAAAAATATATATATATATATATATATATACACACACACACATATATGTGTGTATATATGTATATATTTTAGAGAGCTGTGGACATGAATAAATCCAAGGGAATCAAATTCCAGAAACGGATGAGTCCTAGGTGAGAAGAGCTGGGGGGTGTCTAGGCACATTTGTAAATCAGGGTATGGCAGTAGGAACACAAAAGTGTCATGCACAGAGGGACTCTGTGGGGCATGGAAAAGTTCCCCAAGTTCTGCATGCAGAGGATTCTATAACATCTGAAAACATATCTCACTCTAGAGACATTTGCACAGGTCACAATAATTTATTTTAATTTTCTTAATTTTAAAAAAATGTTTATTTATTTTTGAGGGAGAGAGAAAGGCAGCAGGAATGGGGAGGGGTAAACAGAAAGGGAGACACAGAATCCAAAGCAGGCTCCAGGCTCTGAGCTGTCAGCACAGAGCCTATGTGGGGCTCAAACTCAGGAAGAGTGAGATCATGATGTGAGCCAAAGTTGAATGCTTAACTGACTGAGCCACCCAGGAGCCCCTTTAATTTTTTTTTAAGTTTATTTACTTATTTTGAGAGAGACTGATACATTGTGAATGGGGAAGGGGCAGAGAAAGAAGGAGGATCCCAAGCAGGCTCCATGCTGCCAGAGCAAAGCCAGATGTGGGGTTCAAACTCATGAAAATGAGATCATGACCTGAGCCAAAACCAAGAGTTGGACGCTTAACTGAACTGAGCCACCCAGGCACCCCAGTCACAATCATTGTTAAAGACCTGTGTTCTTTCTGAGAAACATAAAATGGGTGTATCTTCCAATAACTGACATTTCAAGGTATGAAATATAATAGTGGTCATGGCTTTTTCTTCATGTAAGAAAGAAATTAGGTATTGAGATCAAGAAATTTGAACAATTCAACTAAGGCTTTTCTCTTATTTCTTGAGACAAGGCTTTGAGAAAATGCTTTGATAGATTTTGTGGCACAAATACAGTGGAATGTGAAATAGCCACTACAACTCTCATTAGAGTATTTTTATAGTCTAATTATTATAAATAATTATGATAAGATGTTAAATGAAAATATAACACAAAATGCAATGATTCCTTGAGTAAACTTATATAAAAAATTATATACACATGGAAGGAAATTTGGAAAAATATATCAAACATTATTAAGAGGGGCAGAATATGATTTTTTTTTTTTAATGTGTATTTAGTTTTGAGAGAGAGAGAGAGAGAGCATATGAACAGGGGAGGGGCAGAGAGAGAGGGAGACACAGAATCCAAAGCAGGCTCCAGGCTCTGAGCTGTCAGCACAGAGTCCGACACAGGGCTCAAACTCGTGAACTGGAATATCACGACCTGAGCTGAAGTTGGATGCCTAACCAACTGAGCCACCCAGGTGCCCCTAGAGGGACAGAATATGATTTTAATATAGTCATATCTGTGTGTGTATATCTATCTGTACCTATACCTATATCTATATATCTGTATTTGTATCTGTATCTATCTATATCTATATCTATATATCATCTATCTATATCTATATCTATCTATATCTGTATCTATCTATCTGTATATGTGTTATGTTTCAGTAAAAAGCTTTGAGGGGTGCTTGGGTGGCTCAGTGGGTTAAGTGTCAGACTCTTGATTTTGGCTCAGTTCTTGATCTCACAGTTTGTGAGATCGAGCCCCACATGGGGCTCTGTGCTGACAGTGCAGAGCCTGCTTGGGATTCTCTGTCTCCCTCTTTCTCTGCCCCTCCCTTGCTCTCTCTCTCTCTCTCTCTCTATCAAAATAAGTAAATAAACTTAAAAAAAAAACCTTCTTTGAAAAACTTTTAAATTGCAATCAGATATTGAGGGGCACAGAGCGTGCTTCTGGGAAGGGAGAGCTCATGAGCAACGGTGCTCAGGGGGCAGTGTGCAAGGCATGCTCTTGTGCTAGCAAGCACAGGGGGACCCCGGTTGGCACTTTGGATGAGCTCAGCTGAACCAAGGGTAGGAAAACACATAATGTTGTCATTTTTCACCTGTGATCATCTGCCAAGCCCTGGGGGAAAAGAGTATGTGTCCAGTCTCTGGCTGAGCATCCCGAAGGCATGTGGGCTAACTGACGTTGCTAGAAGACAGCAGAAAATAGAGGACTTGTAACTGCATGAGGCACTCATGATAAAGACAACACTCTCAGCAGGGAAAAGCATCCCAAGTGTCACACCAGAGTCATATTGTAGCTTTGCCTTTGTCCATCAAAGTGAAAATGAAAGAGAAGAAAGCAGGCAAGTCAGATAAAGCAACGATCAATAACATCAACCATCAATGAGAAATACTTATCAAACATGTATCTTGTATCCGGCACCTTCTAGGCACTGGACCATCCCATAACTGATAAGTCTTCTGTGGTCCTCTTCCAGGATCAGAATAGCACCATCTGTTGTAATTCCTATTTATCTTCCAGCTATATCACTACAGTGCCTACCACATGGGAGGCAATCAAAAAATATTTTTGAATGACTGACTAAATAAATAACTCCATTAATGATTTAGTGATGAGGCTGGTCTTGTGTATCTCTCAGTGTCTAAACAAAAGGCACCTCCACCTCCCCGTGATGATGCTGCCCCTGTTCACCAGGCCCTGCCCTCAGCAGACACGGGGATGCTGTCTGGGCTTAGCCCAGAGAAGATGAGGACTCTGGACCAGAGCCCTTATACCATCTCCACTGGGAAAGCCTGTTGTGCTGAGGGTGGGGCTTCCCTCCTCCACTCCCTGTCCTCCCTGACACAGTTAGCACAGAAATTTTTGTTTAGATGTTGGTGTTCTATAGTTTCCAACGCAAGAATCAGGCAAGTCTCCTATACCTTCATGTGGCGGTCATTAGAGCTTTTCATATATATTCCCTCAGTTTTGTTGTTGTTATTATGAAGATTTTGGGGTTGTTTTTGTAGCATAATCTAACCTATCCAGATGTGTGTGTGTGTGTGTGTGTGTGTGTTTACATGTAAACACACTATATTTGTAAGTTTTGTGTAAATATTTTTAATAAATTTTTAAATTATTTTTTTTTTATTTGTTTTTACTATCAACCAAAGCTAAACTATGCCTTTGCCTGATCATTATGTACCTCTGCTTAGATAAAAATAGCACAAGGATCAGCCTCTCCTAATCGGCAAGAGCACACAGAAATCTGTGTCTACACAGATTTTTTATCAACTAACATTATGTCACACTGTTAGCTCAACTTAGGGCTCACCATAGTCTTTTGTAATTTGAAGGCAGTTATAGCTTATTTGTAGCTATAGCTTTGTGCTTATTTGCATTTTTTTTTTTTTTTTGCACCCTCCATATAATATATTCTTAAGATTCATGGGAATTCCATTCCCTGATTTCTCTTCCTTTTCCCTCCTGGTCTTAAGACACTAGGAGAGCAATTGATCAGTACATTCAAATTTATTTGTTCAGTTAATTCTTAATTATCGAGTATGAGAGGAGGTATGGGTTACTTCATACACAATGGAATATCATTCAGCCTTAAAAAAAAAAAGAAGGAAATTATGCCATTTGCGACCACATGAATGAACATGGAGGACATTATGCTAAGTGACATAAGCTGGACATAGTAAAACAAGTACCACCATGTCCCATTTATGTGGAATCTAAAAAACTAATTGAATCCATAAAAGAAGAGGGCAGAATTGTGGTGGCCAGGGGCTAGAGGAGGGCAGGGTAAGAGTAACTGTCCATATAAGGGCAAACCCTGGGACCTGGCAGAGCAACGAGATACAAGGAAGTTGGAGTCCTGACCCCTGGACAGGAGCCACCATACCAGGTCCAACCTCTCTGTGACAGAGAGATGAGTTTTTCTGTAGTGTAACCATTATTACTTTGGGTCTCCATCATAAGCATTTGATTCTGTCCTAACTCAGTGGTCTTAAAAGTGAGGTATAAGTTTCCCTGGGGGATAAATATCTTCCACAAGACATACAGACTCATAGTTTTAAAAGAATCAAGTTCTGAGGGTGCCTGGGTGGCTCAGTTGGTTAAATGTAGGACTCTTGATTTCAGCTCAGGTCATGATCTCACAGTTATGAGTTTGAGCCCTGCATCAGACTGTGTGCTGACGGCATGGAGCCTGCTTGGGATTCTGTCTCTGCTTTGGTATCTTAAGGAGACTTTTAGACATTTTTTTCCCAACCATTCCCATCACAAAATTTTAATTCCACGTATGTATGCCATATATCTGTTCATGTTCTATATGCATATGTGTACTTCATACACTAAAAAAGTAAGATTTTTATCCCTTAGGAACCAATTTTTGCCCCCGTCAAGAAATCATACCTTAGAATACAAAAATCTGTAGGGCACCAAAGGACTATTTGAAATACTGATATTGGTGTGAGAGATTAAATGACTCTGATTGCATATTGAATCTTTTACCACTCATAAAATTTCTGATTCTTTGCTTCAAAACATGCAAGAATGTAACAAGATGTTAGCTGATAAACCATTAAAATGAGCTCAGGAAGGATTCAAAGAATTGAGTGACATTGCCATAACAAAACTCCTTTCATTTCTATGTAATTATTTATATGAATAAGATATATCAGGACTTTCATATATAAAAATGGAATACAGTAATATAAGTAGGCTGAGCACTGACTCATTCTGATGTTAAGTATTGTCTATCTGTAGAAATGATTAGAATCACTCCTATTTATTTAGAGATGCACTTCTAATAAAATTCACTTTTTATATTTAATGATTTGTAATATATTTATGTTAGTTTTACCAAAATTACAGTGATAATGAAATTCAGAAGACATCTTTTGACTCTTAGATCCTTTTGGCCATAGGAAATTATAAAGAGCATATTAAATGTCAGGCTTTACATGTATCTATATATCTACATCTAAACATGTCTCTATCTATGGGTGTATCTGCTATAGTAGAGAAAGTATGATGGCATGGTCGTAAAAGACTATAAGAATAAAAATGTAATAGGTTAAAATTACATGGAGGAAGTCAGATGGAAATGTAAGTCCAAAAGGAAAATGAATTGCTATAAAATTTCTAACTATTAAAGAAGGACTTGTTCGTGTATAGTTTAAATAAATGAATGAATGATGGTAAGTACCAATGGTAATAGCTTCTAGATTCCATTTAATACACTTAAAGAGTCATGTAATGGTTCAATTAAAAAATGACAGGGGTGCCTGGGTGGCTCAGTTGGTTGAGTGTCTGGATCCTGATTTCAGCTCAGGTCATGACCTCACGGTTCATGATATTGAGCCCCATGTCTGGCTCTGTGCTGAGCACAGAGCCTGCTTAGGATTCTCTCTCTCTCTCTCTCTCTCTCTCTCTCTCTCTCTCTCTCTCTCTCCCCTCCCCTACTAGTGCGATTTCTCTATCTCTCTCAAAATAAATAAACATTTAAAAAATGTCAAAATACACAACATGCCAGGAAGTACATACTTTGCAACAATTTAAACTCACAATGAAAAATGTTAGATGTCTACTTAGAAATGAGTGAGGTTGCTTTAAAGTTTATTTTGAGGGCTGCCAAGCCAAAAATGTTGAGGATTCGAGGTTCAAGTCTGACAGGTAACTGTGACGATGTTACCAAGCCACCACGGGAGGAGCAGAGTTTGTCCCCAGCCCAATTCTGGTTGCTAGTTCTAGCAACTGAGAGTGAGCCTGAGCTCACAGGGCAGGCAGGAGATGGTCCTCAACATGAGGGGTGCAAGGGAGTAGAGTCTGGGAAGTCAGGTTACTGCTAGCTGCTTGGCACAATACCTGCTTCTCCCTCCTTCCTTGCTGCCTGGGTTCAAGTGGTGAACAGTAGCCCAAAGGGGAACCTGCAGACCTCTCCAGGGCTCTGAAGCCCTCCCCTCCACCGAAGGCCTCCAGCCCAGGTGGCTACATATCACCAAGTTCCCGGGGACCCCCTTCCCCACTCTAGCTGTTTTCAGCTCTTACTACGCTGACCTTCTCTTTCTCCAAAAATGTGGTCCACCTGTGTCGAATCACCTGGAGCCCTTGTTAAAAGTGTATGGTTTTTGGTCTCACAACAGACCTATTGTATTGGTATCCCTGGGGGTGCGACCTGGGATTCTACATGATTAACTCTTCAGAATAAGATTTACCTCTTTATGTTAGCTCTTTGTGTCCAGCAAATAATGGTAAGTTTCTTTGCTTACGATGGAAACTTGATGTTGAGAGTTTGGATTTTAAACACGAGCAAATGGACACATGGATCTGAAAAGATTTCAGCCTGTTTTATTCTTGGATGATAGCAGATACTGGGGACTTCTTGGCTTTAAACCTGAAAGAGCAGGAAGAAAAGAATAATGTTCGGAGCAAGATAAAATGCATGTTCAAAAGAGGAAAAAAAACGAACAGGAAAATCACAAAGCAAGCTGTCTTCTAATCTGATTCTTAGGACCATGACATTGGACAAATGTGCAGCACTGAGAAAAGAGCAGATGGTCTCCAGCACTGTACCTAACGCAGAGTTGGATGCCATCCCAGTCCTGGGGTTGGATCAGAGTTTGGACTAGACCAACACAATCATAAGCAGAGGCCAAGAATGGGTGCTCTGTTCCAGGGAAGCATAGGAAGGAACCGGGAGCTTTGGGGTCTGTATTTAGCAGGGTCAGATTCAAGGCCAGCTGATTCTGTGAGGAAGCCTGAAAGAAAGGCCCATGATAAACAGAGCTGGGCAGACGGATCCCTTTGATAGCACAGAATGGGGCTTACCTAAAGCGTCTGGAGAAATGGAGTGAGGCAAACAGGAGCTTTCTCCAATTTTCTACTTTTAAAATCCAGCAACTGTCTCTGAGTTAGCATGTTCAAATTCTCTGCTCAGCTACTTAAGCCAGCAGGCCACAACCCTTGGTTTTTCCTAAGTTTACTACATGGTGCCTTGTGGCATTGGCCATCAGAGTGATGTTTTCATTATTTAAAATAATTCAGGCAATGCACAAATGTTTGCTTTCTGCCAGACCCAACATGTTTGGCTCCCTTCTTCTAGCATAGAAGACTCACCTCTTTGTGCTATTGAGAAGGGAAAAATTAATCCCAGGAGGAGCCCTACAAGAATGGGATAAAAAAACTTTTTCCTGCGTAGTTGTAGCTTTGGGGAGGGTGGTATTCTCAGAAACAACCATCTGTCTGGACTACAAAGGAGTTTTGAATGTTTTTGGAGAATTATCTTTGCTTCTTTGATTTCACAACACTCTCTTCTCTTTTACCACCTTGGTTTTATAATAATTTATTGAATTAAAATAGGTTGTTTTGGGAAACCAGGGAAGAATTTTGTGACACTTCTGGGGGTGAAATGGAAAGCCTTGTGGCTGATAGAACCAGGAACGAGAGTCGCTACTCTTAGACTAGAAATATCTGAGAGTGGTCTACAAGGTTCTGAGAGTCTTCAGCCTTGAACCCTGGGAAGGTAATACTTGGGTTTCTAACCCAAACACACAACTTGTTTCTAATCTTTTTATTTTTATTTTTTTGTATCTCACTTGCATATGTAACATTCTTTCCATTTATTATGTTTACTTAAGAATTGTTTTCACCCACCAAAGCAAATGGGTAGATCTAGATATCTGCTACAATGCTTTATTTTTCTTGTTTGCTATTCACTTCTTTCCCTACTCACTTTAAGAAAAGAAAAATCATTGTTTTCTTACCTATTTGTCCTTCTCAGTCTGAACCACTTATGCCTTGTTAGATCATGGATTCATTTACTCAGTTGACAGATACGAATGGAGCACCTATTATGTTCTCAGAACCGGGCTAGGTCTAGGATAGAGGCAGATGTGTTTCCTACCTTCCAGAAGCTCTCACTCTCCTGGAATTCCCAACATGTTTCTCTCAGGACCTCTATACAGACTTCCTGGGCGATGACATTCTCTTATGTGTCATCCAGGCCTGCTGGGGGCACTTCTTGGCCTGTACTTTTTTAATTCTGGCTCTTTTTCCAAGGACCAGAGGCAATGCACCTCAGCCCTTTCCTTTCTCCACCAGGAATGAGGCTTGATGGATCCTCACAGTTTTTTTCTCCCCTGTCTCACAGGGATGCCACAGAAGAGTTCTGGAATGCTTGAAAGCTGATGAAGCACCTTAAATAAACAAAAGCAATCATAGTTACATCCCTGGGGGAGATGGAGACATCTGACTACAGCCAAGTAGATAAATATGTCCTTTGGTGTTTAGCTGCAATCCTGGGGATTATTGAACAAATCTCCCTTTGTGGGAGTGGCTGTAAATCAAAAAACATAAGGCCTTCATGACACAAGGGAGATAACTCTGCGTTACCATATGGGTTTGAAAACATCCCAGCTCAACGGGCAATAAGAGGAGCTCGGATAGTCAGCCTGGCGCTACACGTTTGTGGGCCTTCTGGCTCCACACTCCTCGCCCTCATGCGGCTCTCCTCTCATGCGGCTGTGAGGGAAGGGACTCACTTGGCTGACTTGATGAATGTCTTTCCTTTCTCAGGCGTGGAGAGTTGAATCGATTATAATATTCAGCTCGTTGCGCCCCTTTTACCATTGTCAGTACAGAGCCCCTTTCACCAGTTCGGTGTTTGTTTCCCCTTATATCTCATTCCGTACACTCACTCCCCTTTCTCTCCAGGCATTTGTTCTTACAAAGTGTATATTGCTTGGTCTGCAGGTATTCTTTCCATCTTTTAATTATAACCATATTCAAACACAGTGGAAAGTTGAATGTACACGTACCCTCCTATACCAGCCGCCTAGAATCAAACATTGCCTAATGTTTTGCTTGCTTAACTCTATATGAGCATTTGAAAGTAAGTTGTAGATATCATAAGTCACCCCTAAATACTTCGGTATCCTTCTTTTAAAGGCCATTCTCCTACAGAAAGAAAATATCTGCACACCTACGAATGTTAATAGTGATTATATAATCTAATATCCAGTCCATATTCAAATTGCCCTAATTACTAAAAATGTCCTTATAGTTTATTTTTTAGTTTTTTTATTTGTTTATTTATTTGTTTATTTGTTTATTTTGAGAGAGAAAGAGCAAGAGAGTGTGTGTGCAAGCACATGAGAATGGGGAAGGGGCAGAGAGAGAGGGAGAGAGAAAATCCCAAGCAGGCTCCACAGTGTCAGTGCAGAGAACAACATGGGGCTCGATCCCATGACCATGCAATCATGATCTGAGCCAAAATGAAGTTGTCACTCAACTAACTGAGCCACCAGGGCATCCCTCTTACATTTTTTTTTTTTTAATCAGAATTTGATCAAGGTTAACACATGGTGTCTGATTAAATCTTTTTCATCTACTCTAGAATGGCCTCCTTCTTTTAAAAATAACATTGACTTTTTGAAGAGATGTGTTCATTTGTCTTGTAGAATGTCCTCCATTCTGGATTTGTCTGATTGCTTCCTCAAGGTGTTTAATTTTTTCCCTTATGTTTTGTCATTCTTGTAAACTGGAAGTTGGATCTAAAGACTTGATTACCTTCAGGCTAAGTTTCTGACAAGCATACTTCATATGTGATTTTGGGTACTTAACATTGAATCCTATCAGGAGGTTCATAATTTCAAAATAGTCCATTGTCTGACTGTAATGTTAAATTTGATCACTTGGTTAAAGTGATCATTGTGAGATCTTTGCATTGCAAAAGTACAGTTTACCCTTTGCAATTTAATAAAAAATGTGTAGGGATGGTATTTTGGTGCACTTGAACATCCTAGTCTCCAATAACCTCTCCCTTAATAATGATCCATCAATGATTCTTGTTTGGATAAATGATCTTATTGGCAGTTGTAGGATTGTGATATTCTACTGCTATGATCCTTTCTACACTTATTTGCTGTAATTGTTCTATAAAACAGAGCTTTTCTTTATTGACAGTGGATAAATTCATGTCTACTACTTCATAAAAAGGTAGAGTAAGATACTTAATTATTTACCTTTAACAACCAGATTTTGGAGTAATGGGTTATGTAATAGTTACCTCCAAAGATGAAAAATGAGCTTTTTCCTCTCCTTTTATTTTACTTCATAATTTGAATGTCAGTATAAGCTTATGGGTATTTTTTATTCAAGATTTTACAACCAATTACAGTCATTTTTCTTTTTAATGCTCAAATTTGTGTTTCTTGCCAGGATTCTGATTAATAGACAATATATCCTGGACATCACTCTACATCACTACATAGAGATCATCTTCATTGTTTTATATGGCTGTGTAGTACTTCATTGTGTGGATGGACCAGAGTTGGCTCACTTTTTGTGGGCCAACCTTGACATCTCATCCCTCCACCCCAGGAGTCAGTATGATTGGAATCACTTGCTTTTTCTTTTCTAGTGGGTGACATTAAGTAATGTCACTTAACCTCTCTGTGCTTAAAGATTCCTCATCTATAAAATGGAGATAATAGGGTTGTTGTGGAGATTTAATGAGTTAATATATGTGAAGCTCTCAGAATAACGCCTAACGTATATTAAGTATTCAATAACTCTTAGCTATAATAATAATAGCAATTAGGATAATGTGATATTTGCCAATTATTTTTTTAATGTTTATTTTGAGAGAGAGAGAACAAAGGGAAGGGTCAGAGAGAGGAGAGAGAGCATACCAAGCAGGCTCCATGCTGATAGTGCAGATACTTAACCGACTGAGCCACCCAGGCGCCCCTATTTGTCAATTATGATTATGACTATTATAACCTTCACGTATTCTCTTCTTCTGCTTGCTACAAGCCCCTGGGAAGTGTGAAGATGAACAGAAGCTTTTAAGGTGGGACAGTGTGATTTAATGAAAAGAGCACTGGGCTTGGAGCCCTGAGATCTGGATTCTAGTCCCTGATTTACTTCTAACCACTGGGGTAATCCTGGAGGAGTCCTGAAACTCTCCTGATGTTATCTAAATAAAGAAGGAGCTGGAAAAAGGAACTTAATTCTCTCCCTGCTCTCTGGTCTGTGTATTCTACTGGATGACTTGTTTCATATTGGCCAGAGGAGAGGAAAATCTTCTGCTCTGAAAACTGGGGACCCCCCCCCTTCCCCCCCACCCTGCCATCTGTCATTCAAGGATCCACAAGCCCCTGGCTTTCTTCCATTCTGTGGTCTTGTAATGCACCAAAATTAGAATAAAGATTTCTCAAGATCTTTAGTCCTGGAAGGAAAGGAGGGAAGGAGAGAGACAGGAAGAAAGAGGGAGAGAAGGTGGAGAGGAAGGAGTAGGAGGAGGAAAAAGGAGGAGGAGGAGGAGGAAGAGAAATTTAGTTTCTCTTCAGTTTCTTGGCTGTAGGGTGCTTTTATTTTTTCCTTGAATGGGTGCTATGCCTTCCTGTACACAATATGAACATCTCTGAGTAAAGTTACTGTTCAAAAAAACCAGTTAAGTCCTGAGCTTCTTATCTCTAAAAAGGTGCTTTTTGGAAAGTTAATCCTTGAGATTTCCCTAACATGCATGCGCCTGGAACATTCCAATCTTTTGGCTGTCCAGTCCCAGCAGTAAGAGCAAGGTTTGGGTTAAACTTTTAAACTGCAAGGAGTGTCTCAAGGCCGTCATTTTTGTGGTATGTGGAGCAGTGTGTGACCTCTATCTCTGGAAGCCCAAGCATAGAATTAATGAGAGGTTTCATAGGCGCCTAAAAGAAAGTCTTACCAAGAATGTATTACTCTCATTTTTGTATATTCTCTTGAGACCCTTCAAATTGGTGGTGAGATGGAAAACTTCAGAATTTCCTTTAAAAACTCTGCCTGGGCAATGAGAAAGAATGAAATCTTGCCATTTGCAACAACATGGATGGAACTGGAGGGTATTATGCTAAGTGAAATAAGTCAGTCAGAGAAAGGTAGATATCATATGTTTTCACTGCTATGTGGAATTTGAGAAACTTAACAGGAAGACCATGGGGGAACGGAAGGGGAAAAATAGTTTCAAACAGAGAGGAAGGCAAACCATGGGAGAGTCTTAAATACAGAGAACGAACTGAGGGTTGTTTGGGAGGGGGGTGAAAGAGGGGGAAATGGTTATGAGCATTGAGGAGGGCACTTGTTGGGTTGAGCACTGGGTGTTGTATGTAAGTGATGAATCATTGGAATCTACTCCCGAAGCCATGAGCACACTGTATACACTGTATGTTAGCTAAATTGACAATAAGTTATATTGAAAAACAAACAAACAAACAAACAACTCTCCCTGGGGCTTGGACACTTCTTTGTATGTGTGTTATACTTCAATAAAAATTTTTACGAAGAAAGAAAAACAACAACCCTGCTTAAGTCTTACTTTCTCTAGGATAAACCTAACGTACCCATCATTCTTTATCTTTACCATTTCCTCAAACACCCAGCACTTAAGAAGTCTTTACTTCGATTTCCAGAATTGACAAACTGTAGTTTAGTGAAAAGAGCCTTCAGTTATGAGTCAGCATCCCTAACTCCAGAACTTCTTGGTTCTTTCACATAGGAGCTGCCCATTGTTGGGCAGGACCCTTGACCTTTTTATGGCTCTGTTCTTTCACCTCTGAGACAGGTGTAATATGGATTGCCACGGATGTATTGTCATGAAGATCAAATAAGACAATGGATATAAAAAAAACGCTTCATTAACTACAGAAATGTAAAAAATTTATAATAAGGTGTATACGTTTTTGTTATTTTTTTCTGGTCTGTTATATTATTATCTGGTTTCCTGGGTTCCACCCCTTGCTGCCCACAGTTCAATTTCCACCCAGCAGCCAGAGGGATCCTATGAATCCATCATGTCTCTCTTCAGCCTCAGTGGCCCCATTTCTCTCTATGCCCTCTCTGCTCCTAATTGCCTCTCTGACTTCAGTTCCTATTATTGTCCCCCTGCTCATGATCTCCCAACACGCTGGATTTCCTGTGAATCCTCAAGCCTCCAATTTTGGTCCTGCCTCTGAGCCTTTGCAATTTACATTCCTGGGAATGCTTTTTTCCCAGACTTCCTTCAAGTCTTTGCTTTTCATTGAGGTCTGTTTTGGCCATTGTGTTATAGTTGCAACCCCAGCCCTCCCTAATCCTCCTTCCTGCTTTATGTTTTTACATTGCTAATAAGCTTCTAATATTCTATGTATAAATAATACACTTATTTATTTTGATTATCATTTGTCTTTCCCTACAAGACATAAGCTCCATAAGAGCAAGAATTTTTGTCTGTTTTATAAACTGATGCATCCTCAGCACCTAGAACACAGCTTGACACATAGTAGGCTTTCAATAAATATTTGTCAAATGAATGAATGAAGACAGTTTCAGGCTCACAATTGGACAAGGATGGAACTTAGATTTCTGGATAGTTTCCCAGACATAACTGGTATGAGTGAGCCCTATTGGAAAGTCTGTGTGCCTTCCGTACCTTCCCCCAGAATCTTGACCACCTGGAAGGTATTTGTATAATCTCTGCATGCTTCAAAATCAAGGAATGCTGTTTCTATTCCAAAGACCTGTGGAGAGGCAGTAAATGCCACAGAGATATTCTTTGGAGAAATAGAACCTGGACCATATGAGGCAAATTTGACCCGAGGCACTGATCTATTCTATGTTATTATTTCCCCATCCGGGTTTGTAGCATTTTCTTCAGCCTGTAATTTGGTCTTGCAGCTTCTTAGAAGGCAGAATGATGAGCTCATAGCATTCCCCAATGCATTCCCAATAAGTTCGAGGAAATGCTTATCTGAGTTCAAAACAGAATAAGGGCTCCACAGTTCTGATTCATAGTACATATTTGCGTGTTTAAGGCTCTGAGGAGTCACATAGCTTAATATAAATAAAGGATGGGTGGTCTGCTTAATACTTATTCATTTATTGGACTAGGGAAAAGCTTTTTCACTGTATACCTGTTAACACTCTACCCCACTCCTAGAGAATATAAAGGAGTACTAACATTTACTGAGTTTTACTTAATATTTTGTTAAAAGATGAGGCACTAAAATAACATGTGTACACCAGATCCATGACATCACGCCAGATTATTTTTAAAACCTAGGCAATATTGAATTCTGCTCCAGTATATTCATTTATTTGAAATAACACAGTGATATTAAAAGACCTTACCTATTTTGTGGCCATGATCAAAACCTTTCAAACTTTCATTTCCCACAGATCTCATGGCATCTCATATACATTTTATTTTGCCACTGAGTCCTGTTCAGTACTCTACAAGCTTACCTAAGGAACGAACTCCATGTATGGAGTACCTATTATGTTAATGATATATTGTCTGTGGCCCAGCGGTTCTTTATTTTTTTTAATTAACTTGTTTTATTTTTTATTTTTTTAAATTTACATCCAAATTAGTTAGCATATAGTACAACAATGATTTCAGGAGTAGATTCCTTAGTGCCCCTTACCCATTTAGCCCATCCACCCTCCCACAAGTCGTCCTGTAACCTTCAGTTTGTTCTCCATATTTATGAGTCTCTTCTGTCTTGTCCCCCTCCCTGTTTTTATATTATTTTTGTTTCCCTTCCCTTATATTCATCTGTTTTGTCTCTTAAAGTCCTTACATGAGTGAAGTCATATGATTTCTGTCTTTCTCTGACCAATTTCACTTAGCATAATACCTTCCAGTTCCATCCACGTAGTTGCAAATGGCAAGATTTCATTCTTTTTGATTGCCGAGTAATACTCCATTGTATATATACCACAGTTTCTTTATCCATTCATCTATCGATGGACATTTGGGCTCTTTCCATACTCTGGCTATTGTTGCTAGTGCTGCTGTAAACAGTGGGGTGCATGTGTCCCTTCGAAACAGCACACCTGTATCCCTTGGTTAAATGCCTGGTAGTGCAATTGCTGGGTCGTAGGGTAGTTCTATTTTTAGTTTTTTGAGGAAACTCCATACTGTTTTCCAGAGTGGCTGCACCAGCTTGCATTCCCACGAACAACCTGCAGTTCTTTTTTGGTTTCTTATCAATGAAGAATGTGTGAAGCTCTGCTCCTTACTTTATGCCAAGAATTCCATCAGGCACAGTGAAGACACCAGGGGAACAAAACAAGACTAGATCATGGTATTGCTAGGCAAAGACAAATAAACTTACCAAATAATCAAATGTTAAGATAAGGGTTTTAAAGGAAGAGAGGAAGTAGAATAAGGTGTGTGAGGGTATTTCCTGTTTGTGGTGAGGTGACCAGGAGACAAGGGTGCTCTGAGGTAAGGACATTTAAATTGAGGTGTAATGATGATAAGGAGCTGGACATGACAAGCTGGGGAAGAAGAACATTTGTTTTAGGCAGAGAGAATGGCAGGACTAATGGCTTAGCCACAGGAAGCAACTTGCTAACAATTGAAAGAAGGTCACATGGTTGCCCCCTAGTGTTCATGAGAGCCGCGTGATGAGGGGAAGGTGGCAGACAATGTGTAGGGGCAAATCACTCAGGGCTTTTGAAGGCCATGGACTGGACTTTGAGAGAGCAATATGCTCAAATTTGTGTTTTAAGGAACCTTCCTCAAAGCAGAATATACCCCAATAAACTAACATTTTTGCTAAGTGAACAATGGACATTTTAGAATGCTTTTAACAATTTAAAAAATGCAGATTATATATTTCTCTTTCTCTTTATTCCAAACACACAATATCCTCCAACCCTATGTGAACCACTGGGTCTTGGTGAAATGTTATTATTCTACTCTGTGTTTTATTAAACAAATTTTTTTTTAAATTATTTTTTAAAAATTATTTATTTTTTAATTTACATCCAAGTTAGTTAACATATAGTGCTATAATGATTTCAGGAGTAGATTCCAGTGATTCATCCCCTATGTATAATACCCAGTGCTCATCCCAACAAGTGTCCTCCCTAATGCCCTTACCCATTTAGCCCATCCCCCCACCCACATTCCCTCCAGCAACCCTCAGTTTGTTCTCTGTATTTAAGAGTCTCCTGGGGCGCCTGGTGGCTTAGTCGGTTGAGTGTCTGACTTCGGCTCAGGTCATGATCTCGCAGTCTGTGAGTTCAAGCCCCGCATCGGGGTCTGTGCTGATGGCTCAGAGCCTGGAGCCTGATTCGGATTCTGTGTCTCCCTCTCTCTCTGACCCTCTCCCGCTCATGCTCTGTCTCTCTCTCTCTCTGTCAAAAATAAATAAAACATTAAAAATTTTTTTTTTCTTAAATTTAAGAGTCTCTTACGTTTTGTCAACCTCCTTGTTTTTATATTATTTTTGCTTCCCTTCCCTTATGTTCATCTGTTTTGTATCTTAAATTCCTCATATGAGTGAAGTCGTATAATATTGGTATTTTCCTAACCAATTTCGCTTAGCATAATACCTTCTAGTTTCATCCACATAGTTGCAAATGGCAAGATTTCATTCTTTTTGATTGCTGAATAATATTCCTTTGCATCTATATACAACATCTTCTTTATCCATTCCTCTGTCGATGGACATTTGGGCTCTTTCCATACTTTGCCTATTGTCGATAGTGCTTCTATAAACATTGGGGTGCATGTACCCCTTCGAAACAGCACACCTGTATCCCTTGGATAAATATCTAGTAGTGCAATTGCTGGGTCATAGGGTAGTTCTATATTTGATTTTTTGAGAAACTTCCATACTGTTTTTCAGAGTGGCTGCACTGGTTTGCATTCCCACCAGCAGTGCAAAAGAGATCCTCTTTCTCCACATCCAACATCTGTTGTTGCCTGAGTTGTTAATGTTAGCCATTCTGACAGGTATGAGGTGGTATCTCATTGTGGTTTTGATTTGTATTTCCTTGACGATGAATGATGTTGAGCATTTTTTCATGTGTCTGTTAGCCATCTGGATGTCTTCTTTGGAAAAGTGTCTATTCATGTCTTTTGCCCATTTCTTTACCATATTGTTTGATTTTTGGGTGTTGAGCTTGGTAAGTTCTTTATAGATTTTGGATACTAACTCTTTATCTGATATATCATTTGCAAATATCTTCTCCCATTCTGTTGGTTGCCTTTTAGTTTTGCTGACTGTTTCTTTCACTATGCAGAGGGTTTTATTTTGATGAGGTCCCAATAGTTGATTTTTTGCTTGTTTCCCTTGCCTCTGGAGACATGCTGAGTAAGGAGTTGTTGCGGCTGAGGTCAAACAGGTTTTTGCCTGCTTTCTCCTTGAGGATTTTGATGGCTTCCGGTCTTACATTTAGGTCTTTCATCCATTTTGAGTTTGTTTTTGTGTATGGTGTAAGAAAGTGGTCTAGGTTCATTTTTCTGCATGTTGCTGTCTGTTTTTCCCAGCACCATTTGCTGAAGAGACTGTCTTTATTCTACTGGATATTCTTTCCTGCTTTGCCAAAGATGAGTTGGCTATAGATTTGTGGGTCCATTTCTGGGTTCTCTGTTCTGTTCCATTGATCTGAGTGTCTGTTTTTTGTGCCAGTACCATACTGTCTTGACTATTATGGCTTTGTAATACATCTTGAAGTCTGGGATTGTGATACCTCCAGCTTTGGTTTTCTTTTTCAGAATTTCTTTGGCTATGAGGGGTCTTTTGTGGTTCCATACAAATTTTAGGATAGTTTGTTCTAGCTCTGTGAAGAATGCTGGTATTATTTTGATAGGGATTGCTCTACTCTGTGTTTTGTACATGAGTCTCCACAGCTAGGCTTTCTATGCCTCTCTGCTTTAGAGAACACTGATAGCCTGGAGCACATGTGAGGATTTTGAGGTCAAAGTCTACCTTCTACAGTCCTGGAGCTTGTTTTGGGGATCTACCTGTACCATGACCTTTCCTTATTCCAAGTCCCCAAACCTTCCTCAGATCTCCATTTTACCCATTCTTGAGCATAGTTCATGTAGAAATCCCGTTAAAGTGTTAATAGGTAATGATCATGTTAAATGAAGTACATTGAAGTGTGATCTTGACCAAAAGCATTTGTAATTTCGAAGACAATTCTTTAGGGCAGTCTTGGCACCTAAGGCATAGAGACAAGAGCCATAGGGTAAGTGGGTGGGGCAAGGGGGACTCCTGCTCTGGGTGCTTTTAGAGGGTTCCCATATTAGAACGACACACAAAATAAATTTATTAAGTCATACACAGGTGTCAATGCCTTGGGATTCTGTGCTCAGTGTTGGCACAGTATGATCCACTATCATTACTGACACCATTCAGGCCCCAGGGAGATACTTCTCTGCATTTCTCACCCTGTGTTCCTGAAACATCAGCAGCTAGACCTAATGTTTGTGGGTTATTTCACTGCTGAGGTCAGAGATAGACACTGCTTTCTTATGTAGGAATGATTTGAACAATGGAAGAACTGAAGTATGGCAAAACAAATTAATCAACTTTTCAAATCTTTGCTCTCAGTAAGCATGAATTCAAGAGGTTTCTGGGTGGCTCAGTCAGTTGAGCATCTGACTTCGGCTTAGCTCGTGATCTTGAGGTTCATGAGATCAAGCCCTGCATCAGGCTCCATGATTACAGTGTGGAGCCTGCTTGGGATTCTCTGTCTCCCTCTCTCTCTCTGCCTGTCCATTGCCCGCATGCACGTGCTCTCTCTCTCTCAAAATGAATAAACATTAAAAAATGAGGTTTTACTTTTCTAAATATTTTGCATTTACTACAATTTATAGAATTTGATGAAAGCCTGTTTAAATTTTATAAACTTTGAATTTTAACTTAAAATATTTTAATCTTCTAGATTATTGAGAATGAGTGCAAATTGCAATTGTGATAAAAATTAAAAATACAAAACTCCAGGGGCACCTGGGTGGCTCTGTGGGTTGAGTGTCCAACTTTGGCTTAGTTCATGAACTTACGGTTCCCTTGTTCATGAGTTTGAGCCCCACATGGGGCTTTGCACTGACAGCTTGGAGCCTGCTTTGGATTCTCTGTCTCCCTCTCTGCCCAACCCTGGCTCTCTCTCTCTCTCCTTCAAAAATAAATAAGCATTAAGAAAAATACAAAACTCCACAAAAGTGGAGTTCAGAGAAGAGAAAAGGCTATAAAGGAAAAATAAGTAAATCTACAAAGAGGCCATCTGCTTAAATTTTTAAAAACTGTTAAAAAGTGAGCAGGCTTCTGTTACTCTGACCCACAAAAAATTGGCAAATAGGACATTACAAATTCTTTTTAAGTCAGGTTTTTGAGGTATAATTTACATGTAGGAGCAGTCACCCTTTTTAAGTGTTCAGTTTTATGTGTTTTGACAAAATGTATTCTATCACGTAACCATGACCCCAATCAAGATGTCGTGTTTTCCATCAACCCAGAAAGATCCCTTGTGCCCCTTTCTGCTCAATCCCTTTGCTCTCTTCTCCCAGCTCCCTGCTCCCAGAAACCTTTGATCTGATTTCTGTCCCTATAATTTTGTCTTTTTCAGAATGTCATGTAAATGGAATTCATACAGTATATAATCTTTTTTGTCTGGCTGCTTAGCATAATTCTTTTGAGAGTCATTCATGTTGTTGCAAGTATTGATAGATCATTTTCTTTTATTGCTGAGTATTATTCCATTACATGGAGGAACTACAATTTGTTTAGCCATTCACCAGTTGATGGACATCTGGATTCTTTCCAGTTGGGGAGATTATGAACAAAACAGCTATGAGCCTTCTACACAGGTCTTTGCGTGGATATTAAGTTTTAATTTCTCTTGGGTAAATACCTAGGAGTGGTTTGCTGGGTCATATGGAAAGTGAATGTTTAACTGTGTGAGAAACTGCCAAAGTATTTTCTAGAGTGGGTGTCCATTTTGCCCTCTGCCAGCAGTGTATGAGTGTTACCCTCACTGTGCATCCTTGCTGGCACTTTGTAGGATAAGATGTTCTCTCTCTCTTTTTCTTTCTCTCTCTCTCTTTTTCTTTCTCTCTCTCTCTTTCTTTCTTTTCTTTTCTTTCTTCCTCCCTCCCACCCTCCCTCATTCTTTCTTTTTCTTTCTCTCTCTCTCCCTCCATCTCTCTCTTTTTCTTTCCTCTTTCTTTCTTTCTTTCTTTCTTTCTTTCTCTCTTTCTTTCTACTTGGCCATTTTAATAGGAGGAACATTCTGTAATTACTGATCAAAACAGTTAAATTGAGCAAAAAATGATTCTCATCAACAACACAACTCAAATAGGGCAGATGAAATCTTGCAGTTTCGTCATAATGGTTGAAATGATAAGAGAATATGTGCAGGCCTCCACTTGTTTTGTTGCCCAGGGCCCACAAATGGTAGCGGTGAGGCCATACTCCTTATACCCTTTCCTTTCCTTCCAAAGTTGACCCTTAGAGGAGGCGTGTTGCTCTGGGGTCTGAGACCCTTCCTGGTGAAGGACAGCCACCACCTCACTCTGCAGCACCCCCTGGTGGAGGTGGAGACGTCTGGATTGAACCTATGCTCTCACTGTCCCCTCTACACGAGGGGTGAAAGAGGAGTCACTATGCCACTCTGAGAGGCTGTGCATAAACTTAGACATAATATTTGTCAGTTAGTAACTTACAATTTATCTACCAGAATATTTTATGCAAACCAGGCTTTGAAACAGCCTGAGAAGTATTTGGGGAAAAAAAAAATCGAATTCTTATCATTGTGATGTAAGCAAGTAAAACCAGTTTTCGGTCATATTTTTGAGACGTGAAGTAGCAGAGATCTGTACTTATGTAATGTGACAATCGAAAGAATATTAAAATTAAATTTTTGTGCAAGGTCACAAGTATCACTGGAAGTTTAGGTACACATCAACCAGGAACTGCTGTCTTTGGGGTGGCCAACACGCCATGCCGAGAGGCTGCCGGCCCCTGGTCTAGAAGACAGGACTTGTGTTTAGGTAGCTCTCTGTGGAGAATGCAGTGCATGGCTCCATGGGCCACCTAACGGAGTGGTGAGTGATGCTGTGAACAGTCGGCGAGCAGTTGAGCCTCCATTCCCCCAACTGTCATGAGAAGCCTTGTAGGATGCAGCAAATGGTAGCATGCTCCATTTTCCCATCACTGGTGAGACCTTGAGTAGAAGCTTCCAGTCAGTGAAGAATTCAGCTTTAGGATCCCCAAATCCTGGAAGCATGGCATTGGAAAAGGCTGGCCTGCAGTGGACATTGGTCAGCCTCTTTTAATACGGGAGAGGAGGGGAGTCTGAGGCTATCTAATTTACCCTGACTCAAGACCTTTTAGTAGATTATAAAGAACAACACTAGGAAAAAAATGTACTTCCTTCATTTTCAGATTCAGCAAAAAAGGCACTCAATAGATCAAGATGTTGTCTCTTCCTGACCGCAAGAATGTGTCCCCACAGGAGCCGTGGTGTTTTGTGATCTACCAGCAGCAGACTGAAGTATAATATCTCTTGACTTGGCATTTGGGGAACCTTCACATATTTAAGGGCACTCGTCTCTCCTCTCAGTTATTTCTTCCTTTGGGGATCACAAAACCTTGAGAAACGTCAAGCTTTCTTTTCCTATTTTCTTTATTGAATGCAAGATCGCAACTATTTTTTAGCCCTTCTAATGCATTTGGGCTATCATCTAATGTCCATTACACTGGCAAGCCAACTTTTCTAAAGGGCACTCTGTGTGTAAGATATTCTCAGTCGACTAGGAGTTACTTACATATTTTGTATTCATTTAAAATAATTTAGAAGTTGACCATGCAAGCTGTGGAATCAGACAACGTAAGTCCAAACTGTAAACTCAACTGCTTAGCCAGCTGTTATACCCTCTTAAAATTCGAATGTGCTGTCAGCCCACTTTCTTATTTATTTATCTTTGGCAGTTCTGTTTGTGTTATTACCTTCTTGTCCACAAGCAGGACTTATAGACAAGTCCTTTGAAAGTTAAGAACTTTCAAACGTTAGTGAATTTACACAATTGGTCTCAAGCAACTTTTTGCTGCATTTTATTCTTGCAATAAAATGCTGCACAACCTTGGGCAAGGAACTTCTCAATGACATTTTTTCTTAAAAAAAAAATAACTTTTGAATTGAGAGGTAGCAAACATAAAGGGTATCAATCTTCATTGCACAGCTTGGTGAGTTGTTGTATACACCCGTGTGATCGCATTAATTATTGTTACGTTTTTTTCTTGGAAAAACAAATAAACATTTAAACCTCAACTGGCTGGGGCTCAATATGCAAAGCACACAAAGAAAGTGTGACTGTAAGTCACATCTAGAATACTTAAGTATAAATGAGAGTGAATATTCAGATACTAACAAAATTCCCTGTGACAAATTTTGTTTGTATGAGTGATAGTGTTACACTAATTTTATGCGATGTTAACTATGTGATCTGGCGACTGAGTGTACTACAAACTTGAAGTAGCTCTCTTCATATTTGTCTGTGTTGTCCTGCTCAAATATGTGATCTACAGTCCTAAGTGCTACTACAAAGCCATTGTCACATCAAATGACTCAACAGCTCATCTTACAATGAAAAAAAAATATAAAGGATTGTCTTAAGTCCTCCCCTCCAAACAGCCACTTAATCAATGGGACTTAGACAATCCAGAATCTTAGAAATCTGGATTTCACAGAATAATGTGAAAATATTCAGGCTGATCTTCTCATTGTTTAGGCAATGACGGAGGGTGAGAAAATAAAAATTAGCTTGGATGGTAAGATTCTGTCTTTCAACTGACTAGAATAAAAAGCACAGATAAAGCTAGTTGCAGAGTTAATAGAAAACACTATTTCCTCCAAGCACATGCTTCAAAGCGTCACAATAACTCCTTTCTTTGAGTGACCACTGCTTTCTTACTTACTAACTTTACTGTGTGAACTAAAACTGGTTAAGAATAGTTTTATTACTCTTGACCAGAGGATTTAAGTCACTTTGACACAGAGGAGTAGTCTTGGTTTCCAACCCAGGAGCAGAGCTTGAGATAAGAGGGTTTAGATCCAGCATTTCACATCCATCTTAACTTTGTAGTTGCCAAGGAAACAAGACCCCGCTTTCACTTTGCAACCCACACTTGATGTTGACTTCTTTGAGTCTATTGCCATACTACTTCGGTTAAATTTTACTTACTTCTACCTTTTCCCCAAACCCTAGAATAAACCTATCTTTTCCTTTGTTTGGTGAGATATCCCATGATTCTCTGGTGTGTGGTTTCCCTCTTTTGAGTGGACCAGTAAATCTGCTTTAGTTGGCCTACCTGTTTGCCCTTGGAATACACAAGCTAATCACGCTAGGACAGTAGGTTTTATTATTCCTGTTTTTCCAGGTGAGGGAGCTGAGGGTCAGGGAGATTAAATAAAATATATATGGGGTCATGGATAAGTGGTTGCAGAATTACAGAATTCAGACCAAGATCTGAATGAAGTGTGATGAAGTCCAGTCGTTTCCCACCATACCACGCTGCCCTCTACGTTTGCTTAACGCCCCCACCCGCTGTGAAGCCACATAACCCACTTATGCCACTTTTCTCTTCCCCATCATAGCTAGTATCCGATTCTGATACACACCTCTGTTCCTCAAAGTATGGCTTCAGCTTTATAGTGTTCCTCTTTGCCAGGAACCTGAATGACCATCCAATACTTAGTTTCAAGTTCCTTACTTTCTCCGCCACACCTATCAGCAAATATTTCTTTCTTTTTTTTTTTAATATATGAAATTTATTGTCAAACTGGTTTCCATACAACACCCAGTGCTCATCCCAAAAGGTGCCCTCCTCAATACCCATCACCCACCCTCCCCTCCCTCCCACCCCCCATCAACCCTCAGTTTGTTCAGTTTTTAAGAGTCTCATGCTTTGGCTCTCTCCCACTCTAACCTCTTTTTTTTTTTTTTTTCCTTCCCCTCCTCCATGGGTTTCTGTTAACTTTCTCAGGATCCACATAAGAGTGAAAACATATGGTATCTGTCTTTCTCTGTATGGCTTATTTCACTTAGCATCACACTCTCCAGTTCCATCCACGTTGCTACAAAGGGCCATATTTCGTTCTTTCTCATTGCCATGTAGTACTCCATTGTGTATATAAACCACAATTTCTTTATCCATTCATCAGTTGATGGCCATTTAGGCTCTTTCCATAATTTGGCTATTGTTGAGAGTGCTGCTATAAACTCTGTTGGTGGGAATGCAAACTGGTGCAGCCGCTCTGGAAAACAGTGTGGAGGTTCCTCAAAAATTAAAAATAGACCTACCCTATGACCCAGCAGTAGCACTGCTAGGAATTTACCCAAGGGATACAGGAGTACTGATGCATAGGGGCACTTGTACCCCAAGGTTTAAATCAGCAAATATTTCTAACGACACACTCTGAGTTTTCACACTTGCATGCCTGCCTGTCCTTGTGCCATTCCCTGACCTTGGAATTCCTTGCCCCCAATTCTCTGCCTGTACAAATCTTTTTAAAAAATGGTATCAAGGCTTTTACTGCAAACATAAGAAACCACACTAGTTTATTTTATTTTATTTTTATTTTTTATTTATTTATTTTTTTAGCGTTTATTTATTTTTGAGACAGAGAGAGACAAAGCATGAATGGGGGAGGGTCAGAGACAGGGAGACACAGAATCTGAAACAGGCTCCAGGCTCTGAGCTGTCAGCACAGAGCCCGACGCGGGGCTCGAACTCACAGGCCGCGAGATCATGACCTGGGCTGAAGTCGGCTGCTTAACCGACTGAGCCACCCAGGCGCCCCTCACACTAGTTTATTTTAGCAGACAAGTAATTTATAAAGACTATTAGGCACTTCACAGAAACTTCGGAAGGACCAGCACACCTGACTTGAAGCCTACTCTACAGGGTTGGTCCAGGGTAGCCTCCCTGCCACCACAGGACACAAGAAACAGATTTTCTATCTCTGACATTAAGGAGTGCTAGACCCTCTCTTGCTGCTGTTTAATAAGCTGGGTGTCTGCCAACACCATCATCAGGACTAGCGAGGTTGGTGCCTTATTTACATCATGAGCCTCCAATTACATGGCTGGATTTTCTAACCATTGTCCATGTATGCTTGCTTTCTCAAACATCAACCATCCAGGAGGGTTGTGGTCCGTTGTGGACACACACTACTGAATGATGCAATTACTCTGGGCCCTTCAGGGTTGAGTGACCTGCCAAGACCAAAGCCCTTGTACAAAATACCTCATGAAGAATGCTGGGCACAACCAAGGGGATCTGCCAAACCCTACAGTGGTCTCCTGCATCTTGGACCCCCAGATTGCATCCATACCTGAGTGGAGGAATCTCTTTCCTGGCCCCTTTCCTTGTCCCATAAGATGGGCTCCCGATGTGTAGGACCAGCTTTCATATGATTGGTCTTTTGCTTGTTTTATGCTTGAGGTTTTGGTTTTGAAAATAGGCCCAGTGTCTTAGGCCTTTGGGTATAATTTCAATGGATTTGATGGATTTGACAAATAAAAGGAATGATGAATATTATGTAACAGCTGGCAGACTCTGAATGGTTTTTGCTGTGATTCTGGAAAGAATGAGGAAGGGATGACACGAAAAGGTGAGATTTGAATGGAGCCATCCTAACTTTTCTTTGGACATCAATTTTCCAGCAGGAGGTTAAAGCAAGATGACATGGAGGCCAATGCAGTACTTCTTCCCCAGGCTCCTGCCTCTAGCACGGTACTGAAGAAATTCTCAGGCTTCAGGCATTCTTGCATGTTTCTGGCAGGACATCCCTTCTTCCCTATCCACCAACACCCATCTCAGTGGCATTATCTTCCTCGAGACCCTCTGGATTGACCTCCCTCCATGGAAGTCAGTTACCACTAGACACCCAAGACTGCCTGGTCATTCCTCGTCTCCCAGATTCTCATTTCTGAAAAATCTGAATATCTTAAGTGACTCCGTCTCTCATCCTTTTTCCAGAAATCAAAACTCTTCCTCTGTGCCCCTGGAACTCAGTGTATACAGACAGGAAACTCTTCTTCCTCATGTCCTTTTCCCTTTCATTTCTAACTGGCTCTTCCCTAAGGACACTGCTCCCACTGTAGTCGCTCATAGAGGTAGCTGGTTTCTCTCCTACATCTCTGGCACCCCTGGGCCTGGCATAGGATCGATGTCCTCTTTGCTTATTGCTGCTCCCAAGCCATTGTCCCATCCTTTTCCAAAAAAATAAGCAGCACTGAAATTCTTAATATTGGACTCTATATCATTTGCCACCTTCCTTTTGACAACCACTATGACTCCAGTGTCACTTCCCTTCATTCTTGGCTCACTGTCACTTTCTCCGACACCATGTCTACTCTGTTCTTGGTGATTTCAGTATCCACATAGGTGAATCTTCCAGTATACTGGCCTTTCAGCTCCTTTACCTCCTCCCCTCCAAGTATCTCATACTCCATCCTACCTCAGCCGTTCACTTGCATGGTCATGGCACATGACCCTGTCCTTACCAAGAATCTTATCCCCTCTGCAATCTTAATTTTAAGCACCCCAATATTTGAGCACCACTTTTTATTTTATTTTATTTTCATCTAACTATGTCTTCCTTCTCTATCCCATTTCTTGCCTCCTCTCCATGAGCATCCATAATCCCTAATTTTGCATTTTTAATTCCCCTGATATTTATTTATTTATTTATTTATTTATACTTCCCCTGATATTTAAAATGGCTTTATCATATATGCATGTATTCCTAAACAGCATGTTGCTTACTTATTTTTCTTGAATTTTATATAAATGATATCATACTGCATGTAGTGATTTGGAGTTTGCAATGTATTTACTATTCTATGCATAAAATGTCTCCATGTTGTGTGCAATGGCTATGGTGTAGTCTTACTACTGTATAATATTCTGTGGTGTGAATATACCAAAATGTATTCATTCATTCTTCCCAGCTTTTTGATGTCATTATTTCTGCTGCTATAAATAGCTTGTACATATCTTCTGGCACATATTTGCAAGAGTTTTTGTAGGAGCAGAATCGATGGGTTCAACTTTACATGATGCTATGATTTTTTCTAACGTAATTGTATATCACTTCCTATTATTCCTCTAGGTCCTGATTTTAAAAACTTTTTGCCATTCCTAGGACCTGTAACAATTGAGCATACTATCTTCTTACTTCCGTCAGTCTCTACTTATCCAGGCTATAGTCTGTGGTCTGTCATAATATTCATTCCTTTATATGTACCTTAGTTCCTTTGCCTCCGCTTTCTTTGTCATGCTCATCTGGCAAAACCGTGGCTCTGACCACAGCCAAACCTCTGTACATGTACCCCTGCACATGAATATGGTTGCAGACAACACAGCTGAGCTGGCTGTTCTTGCTTTACGTTCATATCACTCATCTCAGCCTGTCAGTCATACTGTACTTCCCTGGTCTATTAACTCTCCCATGCTTCTGTTTCGTACCTTCTCTTCTCTCCTCAAACCTCTATTATCTCTTGCTGCCTCCTCACTCTCAGCAGATAACCTTCTTCACTGAGAAAATAGAAGCAATCAGAAAGGACCCGCCATTGGCTCTCACTTCTGCAATGCTCATCTGTGCTCATTGTATTATCCATTGCTAGGTAACAAATCACTCTGAAACTTAGTGGCTAAAACAATGACATTTGTGATTTCATAGTGGGTCAGAAACCGGGCACAGCTTTGCTGGGTCCTCTGGCTGTAAATCATCTAGTATCCTCCTTTCAAGTGCTAGTATACCTTGATCAGTAAATAAATGGGCCAGTTATACCCTGGCCCTCAATGACAAGTACTTATATTACTAATAACGAGCTGGATGAGAAAGGCCACACACACCTTCCTCTTCCCATAGAACACACACTAGGCAAAATAAATCTTGTACTATTAGTAAATTGTAAAACTCTCCAACATTAAACCATTTTTTACCTTAAATTACCTTTATGGTATTAGAATAACTAGCAGACATCTGGAAAAAAGAAGATGGAATTCTTGGCTCACCTAAGACCAAAATAATTCACAGATGGATCAATGATTTAACTGTAAAGAAAATAAAATACCAGGAAAAAAAAGAAAATAATTTTTCTTATTATCTCACAATAAGAAGGAAAGATCTTGAATGGAGTGCAAAATCCAGAAGTCATATAAAAAAGATGGGGAAATTTGATTCTATAATAATAAAAATGTCTACAGGGTGAGAAAAATAAAATGAAACGACAAATTACAAACTAGGAAAATATCTTCAACTTATATCATAGACAAAGGATATATTATATATATATGTGTGTGTGTGTGTGTGTGTGTGTGTGTGTATACATAATTAAACTTTAAAAAATGTTTATTTTTCAAAGAGGGAGAGAGCAAGAGCACAAATGGGGGAGGGGCAAAGAGAGAAGGAGACAGAAGATCCAAAGTGGGCTCCACGCTGACAGCAGCAAGCCTAATGTGGGTCTTGAACTCACAAATCATGCGATCATGAACTGAGCTGAAGTTGGACTCTCAGCCAACTGAGCCACCCAGGAGCCCCTATAATTTATACTTTTAAAGCACTTGATAAATCAGTAAGTAAAAGATCAATAACTTAGTAACAAAATAGGCTTAATAACAAAAGATTCTCAAATTCACTCGAGAAATGCAAATTATAGCTACAATGAATACATATATGTTGTGTTAGATACCATGCTTTGCACAGATTATATACAAACATGTATTTATATATTATATATATTTGACTCTTTTACTCTCTTCTCAACAATCCTATGGACTAGGTACTATTATTATTCTCATACTGTAGATAAAGAAACTGAGGCTCAGCAGTTTGGCCAAAGACAGCTAGAAAGTAGCAAAAGCACGGTGCTTCTGGTTTATTTGCATGTGCAGAAAGTGATACAAGTGCCAGGAGAGTCACTGCAGAGCATGGCACGAGACAATCACTGGGTAAGTGTTGGCTCAATAAGGAAATAATAGCAAAGACTGGAAACAACCTACCTGCCCCAATAGGAAACTGATTAAGTAAACAGGGTACAGTTAAAAGAATGAAACACTAAGCTCATTGATAGGGAATAATCTCCAAAATTGATAATAAGTGAGAAAAACAAGATACAGAAAAGTATGGATGACAGGCATATCAACTACGTAATATAAGGGATAGATTTGTAAATGTGTGATCTATGTCTGGAGATATTCACAAGAAATCATTAAGAAGGTTTGCCTCCAGAGAGAACTAGGTGGCTGGCTGATAGAGGAGAAATGAAGAATACTTTTTATTATATTCCACCTCCTACTACCTTTTTTTGTTTTCATGTGTGCATCTGTTACCTATTTAAATGAATGAAAAAAATTAAAAGTGAGGTCGTGACAATTTTAAAAGAAATAAAACAGTCTATAAGCAACGGTATAGAAAAATATACTATTACCGAATGAGTTGTTACTTACTGAGTATATTTAAAAGAACAGGAAGGAGTGGTTTTATGTGCAAAAAATAGACATGGTCCAGGGATGTTAATATAGCGTAGAAGCCAGATAGTCTGGATTCATCTCTTGCTTTTGACTTTGGCTGTTGGTGCTGGAGGCAAGTGAATTAAGCCAGTCATATCTGGATAATAGTACTTAATGATCAACCTTACCTATGCATTGTGAAAACCACTTACTTGATGTTGGTGAAACGCTTTGAAGGTGCAACATTCCAGGGTGCAAGGCAGAGCCTGTTCAGACCTGTGTGCTGTCATGGGAACTGAGACTCCATACAGAGTCAGGTCTTTGAGGAGACTTCCAATCACTATTTAGTTAAACAAATGTTTCTAAAGTGCCAGTGCTTCCAAATGTTTCTTAAATGTGTGTGCCCAGAGAATCAGACTATTTCAGTTCAGTTTTTATATTCCTGTATTACATTCCTACAACACCGCCAGTAGTCCACTAGGTACATTTTGAATATGATGATTTCAGGAAAATGAATTCTTTTCAGAGAAGGGAAGTACAGCTAAAGACACATCGTGGTGTACAATTCAATAAGGAAATTGCAAAGCCTTTAGAAAACTAAAACGAGTTAGGGGCTAATAATGTTTTTTAACAATGTATATTAATTAATTGAGAAAAATATAACATCCACAAGGAGAAATGTATAGTCTAGGGGAAAAATAACTAATAGGAATGAGAATGTTGGTAGACAGTTCCCCATGGGTCTCTCTCACTTTTCCACACCTTGAAAGCAATGCATCAACTGTCGTTTTGTCTGGAGTATCTTTTCAAGGATGTTTGCATAGTTAACACCCTTGGAAGACAGAGATAGTGTTTTCCTCTAGAGCAAAGGCAGGTTTGCCAACTGTGCTTTATCAAAGATTGAAGTTCTTCAAATTCCAAGTTCCTCTCTGTTGGTGCAATACAGTATCACCTAGCTCTCTTCACATCATCCGTGGTAACTGGGGCTTGGTGAGCTCATGCCAGTATGCTGATACTTTGGTTACTGCTGTCACTGTGAGTAAAAAACTATCCTTTGGAGATATGGAGTTTCATATCTGCCAGCATCCATGAAACTGTGGCCAAATGACTTCTTAGCTTGCAAGTGGAGTAATATCTCAAACTCTTCGCAGTTCTTGAAAAAGAAGTGTTCTCTAGATCACTGCTATGCAACAGAAATGCATTGTAAGTCACTCATGTGAGCCACATACATAATTTTAAATTTTACAGAAAGCACATTAAAACGCTAGAAATGATCCCAATCAAAATTGCACCGGCATTCTTCTCAAAGCTAGAACAAACAATCCTAAAATTTGTATGGAACCACAAAAGGCCCCGAATAGCCAAAGTAATTTTGAAGAAGAAGACCAAAGCACGAGGCATCACAATCCCAGACTTTAACCTCTACTACAAAGCTGTAATCATCAAGACAGTATGGTATTGCCACAAAAACAGACACATAGACCAATGGAATAGAATAGAGAACCCAGAATTGAACCCACAAATGTATGGCCAACTAATCTTTGACAAAGCAGGAAAGAGTATCCGATGGAAAAAAGACAGTCTCTTTAGCAAGTGGTGCTGGGAGAGCTGGACAGCAACATGCAGAAGGATGAAACTAGACCGCTTTCTTACACCATACACAAAAATAAGCTCAAAATGGATGAAAGACCTAAATGTGAGACAGGAAACCATCAAAACCCTTGAGGAGAAAACAGGCAACAACCTCTTTGACCTCAGCCAAAGTAATTTCTTGCTCGACATGTCTCTAAACACAGGGAATTAAAAGCAAAAATGAATAATTGGGACTGCATCAAGATAAAAAGCTTCTGCAATGCAAAAGAAACAACCAACAAAACTAAAAGGCAACAGACAGAATGGGAAAAGATATTTGCAAATGACATATCGGATAAAGGGCTAGTATCCAAAATCTGTAAAGAACTTACCAAATTCCACACCCGAAAAACAAATAATCCAGTGAAGAAATCTGCAGAAGACATGAATAGACACTTTTCCAAAGAAGACATGAAAAGTGCTCAACGTCACTCATCATCAGAGAAATACAAATCAAAACTACACTGAGATATCACCTCACACTGGTCGGAGTGGCTAAAATTAACAACTCAGGAAGCAACAGATGCTGGCGAGGATGTGGAGAAATGGGAACCCTCTTGCAGTGTTGGTGGGAATGCAAACTGGTGCAGCCACTCTGGAAAACAGTGTGGAGGTTCCTTAAAAACAAAACAAAACAAAACAAAACAAAACAAAACAAAACAAAACAATCCCCCAAAAACAGAACTACCCTACGACCCAGCAATAGTCCTACTAGGAATTTATCCAAGAGATACAGGAGTGCTGATTCATCATAAGGGCACACGTATCTCAATGTTTATAGCAGCACTTTCAACAGTAGCCAAATTATGGAAAGAGCCTAAATGTCCATCAACTTATGAATGGATAAAGATGTGGTTTATATATACAATGGAATACTACTTGGCAATGAGAAAGAATGAAATCCTGCCATTTGCAGCAACATGGATGGAACAGGAGGGTATTATGCTAAGTGAAATAAGTCAGTCAGAGAAAGACAGATATCATATGTTTTCACTCATATGTAGAACTTGAAAAACTTAACAGAAGACCATGGGGGAAGGGAAGGAGAAAAAAATAGATACAAACAGAGAGGGAGGGAGGCAAACCATAAGAGACTCTTAAAATCTTTTTTTTTTCAATATATGAAATTTATTGTCAAATTGGTTTCCATACAACACCCAGTGCTCATCCCAAAAGGTGCCCTCCTCAATACCCATCACCCACCCTCCCCTCCCTCCCACCCCCCATCAACCCTCAGTTTGTTCTCAGTTTTTAAGAGTCTCTTATGCTTTGGCTCTCTCCCACTCTAACCTCTTTTTTTTTTTTTTTCCTTCCCCTCCCCCATGGGTTTCTGTTAACTTTCTCAGGATCCACATAAGTGAAAACATATGGTATCTGTCTTTCTCTGTATGGCTTATTTCACTTAGCATCACACTCTCCAGTTCCATTCACGTTGCTACAAAGGGCCATATTTCATTCTTTCTCATTGCCCTGTAGTACTCCATTGTGTATATAAACCACAATTTCTTTATCCATTCATCAGTTGATGGACATTTAGGCTCTTTCCATAATTTGGCTATTGTTGAGAGTGCTGCTATAAACATTGGGGTACAAGTGCCCCTATGCATCAGTACTCCTGTATCCCTTGGGTAAATTCCTAGCAGTGTTATTGCTGGGTCATAGGTAGGTCTATTTTTAATTTTTTGAGGAAACTCCACACTGTTTTCCAGAATGGCTGCACCAATTTGCATTCCCACCAACAGTGCAAGAGGGTTCCCGTTTCTCCACATCCTCTCCAGCATCTATAGTCTCCTGATTTGTTCATTTTGGCCACTCTGACTGGCGTGAGGTGATATCTGAGAGTGGTTTTGATTTGTATTTCCCTGATAAGGAGCGATGTTGAGCATCTTTTCATGTGCCTGTTGGCCATCTGGATGTCTTCTTTAGAGAAGTGTATGTTCATGTTTTCTGCCCATTTCTTCATTGGGTTGTTTGTTTTTCGGGTGTGGAGTTTGGTGAGCTCTTTATAGATTTTGGATACTAGCCCTTTGTCCAATATGTCTTAAAATCTTAAAAACAGAGAACAAACTGAGGGTTGATGGGGGTGCGGGTGTGGGGGAGAGGGGGAAATGGGTGATGGGCATTGAGGAGGCACTTGTTGGGATGAGCACTGGGTGTTGTATGTAAGCGACAAACCACGGGAATCTACCCCCAAAACCAAGAGCACACTGTACACACTGTATGTTAGTCAATTTGACAATAAATTATATTAAAAAAAAAACTAGAAACAGGTAAAATTAATTTTAATAATATATTTTATTTAACTCAATATATCTGAAATATCATCTCAACATGTCATCAATATAAAATTATTAATAAGACATTTACATTCTATCTTTAGTACAAAGTCTTTCAGATCTGGAGTGTTTTTAATACAGTATATCTTAATTTTTACTAGCAACATTTCAAATGCTCAGTAGTTATTTAGTGGCTTTCATTTTGGAGATGAAACTCTAGACTGTAAAATATGGCAAAATGAAAGTAAAAGTTTTCAAGACTGAACTAGATTTTTCTTTAAACAAATTAAATCCAGGGCATGAGTAATCACTTACTGGACCTGTCACTCCAGGGACTCTGAACCATGTCCTGCATGTTCCAAAATTTAAGTCTGACTAATCTGTCAGAAAATCCTTCATGCATTATTTAATCCTCCTGTGCCCTTTAAGCTACATTCAGGATGGTTGATTCTTCTGCAGCTGCATGTAATAAGATAGGAAGTTAGGATAAGAGTCACTAAAGACAAAGTTGCTACCAATCAAGCCATACCTTGTCCTCTTGTTTCCAGAAACTGAAATTTAAATGCGCCTTCACTTTTTCCTTAATTTTCTCCTTGGAGAAGTTTATCTGCCTAGCTAGAGGAAGGGGGAATATCCCTAACCTCAGCCTGTATCATTTTACAGGCTGATGGGCACTTACACAATTTTGACGAAGGAAAAATGAATAACTTTAGACAGACCCACTTCGCCTCAATTTGCTCATCTGCCCTGCCCAGTTCACAGGGTTGCCATGTGATCGCATGGAATAATAGCACCAACGAGGTGTTGGCAAAGGAAGAGAGAGTGCCTGAGACGTAAGCCGCGTTGATGATGAATATAATGATCTGTCCCTTACTATAAATTTTTACTCTAAACAGGGTTCTTCAGACCTCAGAATCTTGCATGGGTTTGATTATGGTGAAATAAAGCAGATAACTGCCAAAACTTTTGATCATTTGAGGCTAAGGAGATTTAACCCAAATAATACTGAGGTTTAAAAACAAGAAATATGAGTTTACAAGAACATGCACCCTGTTCTTCATACAGCCTCAAAGCCTCCATGTATGGGAAACTGTAGAAGTTAAATGACTTTATTTTAATGCTCTAACCTCACAAAATCCAATGTTTGAGAAAAGGACTCGAATAAAAGTATTACAAGATTTCATTTAAAGTATATATGACAGAGTCCTTTTTGGAACAAGGAGAAGACCCTTTAGTTCACTAAATCAAATCAACCGACCTCTTTGGAAGAGTCCTGTAACATTGGCAGTGGATGAGTTAAAAAATAACATAAAATGGCCCAGTGTGGTCGGGCACCCTAGGGAATAGTGTCCATTCTCAGATCCCAGACCCTAGACAACCCAGGAGAGACATTCTGAATCCCAGTGTGAGCACAGGGGAGGATTCACCTGCACGTAGATTTTCTGTCAACTGATGACCTGTTGTTACTCATGTCATTCTGTTCCATTACGTGAAGCTGGCATTTGGTCTGAGAACTTCACAGAGGTTCTGTGGCTCCTTCATAATGCTATTCAAGAACTGCTACCAAGATGCCTCACTGGCATTGTGCCCTTCTCTTTTGTATGCCTCCTTCTCTTTTATCCAGCACCCTGACTTCCCAACTCTCTCCCCAAGAGTCTCCTCATTTCTTCTATTGCTGTGTTTCCCAGTAACACCACACTTTGGGTTTCATACCTCGACTTTGGCCAGATCCTTCCCTGGGTTGGGACCTCACCCATGTTGACACCTGGTTCCTTCCAGACTCCACTTTCCCTACTTAAAATTTGGTTTAGTTGCTACATCTTTGGGTAACAGGCATCTCGCCCTGCATCACTGCCCAGTTGGGTACTCTTTTAGGCAGCCATTAACTTTGCTGGCAGTCATTTGTTCCTTGCATTAGACAATTGTTTACTCTCTTTTCCCCTTCCTATTCTCTCTTCTCTCCCTCCATTTAAATGACAGTGAGTTATACTAAAAAGTCTATGGAATTTGGAGTTAACAAAAACTCCAGATTGGATTCCCAGTGTAGGATTCCAAGGTGCCACCTTGCTATGCAACCTTGGCACTACTTATATCTAAGCTTGGCTCTTCATCTACAAATTTGGGATGATAACAATCAGTACGTAATTATCTTATGATGATAAAAAGATGTGTGAAGGCCAGTGTGCAAGAACCGACATAAACTGACACATGGGCATGGCATGTTTGAAGGACAATGAGTTGAGTTCTAAAATCAACTGACTTCTTGTTGGCCTGGCTCTTTCTGCATGAATTGGATTTTTTTTTTTTTAACACAGATATATATCTTGTAACTCCTGCTATATTATACTACATCTTCGACATGGAACGCTTTATCTTTTGTATTCCTTTCAGTAGTGCCTTGGCCATAACAATTAGGTATTTCTTGGCTTGGCTGAAACAGAGAGCTCCTGCTCAAATCATGGTACATAAACTACCCAAAAGAGGGGCTTCAAATATTGGTAACCCTTGTAGATTTTTGACCGGGAAATCATATCACGAAAGAAAGTTGTAGGAAAGCATGATACCCAGTGTAACAGAACTGCTTGGAAGCAGGGAGGCTAGTGGTCAGAACATTTGACAGATATGAGACTCTATGTCCTGTTGTCTGTGAGGTGTTGAACAAATTAGCTAGCTTTGAAGCTTTAGTTTCCTTGTAAGTACACTAAGGATAATGATAATATTTTCCCCACAGCATTGATAGGAGAATGTATTCGAGAATCCATGACACTGGATTATCACATGTCTGACATGTAGGACCTACTCAGCACACATTAACTATGATGATTTTGATGTTTCCTTTAAACATCTTCCAAAGCCATTCTCAACCAGAGTGATCCTATTTAAAATGCTGATCAGGTCATGTCATTCTGCTGCTCAGAGCCCTCCAATAGCCCCTTCCATTCAGTGTGAAAGTCATGATCCTTGCAGAGACCTACCCTAATGCACTATTTCCTTTCTCAGCTCTATTTCCCAACCCTCACCCCTCAGCATGTAAAGCCTCTTTCAAAACATTTAATTTACTTATTTGGTATGTTTATTTTCTATTATTTGTCTCTCCTTACTAGACTCTATGAGACAGCTCATGGGACAGGAAGCTCCCTGAGACAGGTCTATTCTGTTCACTGCTATACCGATGCTCTAGAACAGTGCCTGGCCAGTGTAGGTGCCATTTGTTAAAGCAAGCAAGCAAACAAGAAGGAAGGAAAGGAAAGGAAAGGAAAGGAAAGGAAAGGAAAGGAAAGGAAAGGAAAGGAGGAAGAAAAGAAAAGAAAAGAAAAGAAAAGAAAAGAAAAGAAAAGAAAAAAAAGAGGGAATGAATTTCCCACAGTCAAGATAGTCTCTTTTAAGTTCCTATATTACTTTGATGGCTATTCTCTTATGCTAGTTCTTACAGTCTTAATTATGCTCTATACTATTTTGGGATTTGGTGTGGTTGTTTGGTAGCACATATACTATTTTGGGATTTCCCTTGGTTCCTTAACCAGAGTATAAGCTTCCTGATTGGGAATGGGGTCTTTTACCATTTTGCATTACCCCCAAAGCCTGGCACACAGTCATTAGTGCTCTTACCTGGGGAGAATACCTCTGAAATTCTGGACAATGTTTTCTGTCTTCCCCCCACTCCTCTCTCCCTTTTCTTTACTAATATCAAATTTTACTGCTAAAAATTAATTTGGTAAAGATTTAGCCTTTAAATTTCAAAAGCAAATGAATCTAATAAATACCACTTAGTAAAATCCCTTAATAAGGGTCAGCTTTACTTTCTGAACGTAATCCTCACAGTTTCTCCTCAGGAGAAATAAAGCCCATGCTCCCACCCCCTCTGTAATGGGGTGGTCAATATCAGCGTGACGTGGATGTGGTGGCCGAAGGCGCAGTGGACTCTGTCTCCACCTGCTTTCGCTTCCCTCGTGTGGCCACATCGTACAGTAATGGCAATCTGCTGCTTCACCTTCTCCTTCCTCTGGGCCTCCTTGATGCCACCTCCTATCATAAAACACTGTGGCTTTAGGGCAAAATCAAAGGAAGTAGAAAAGAGCCATTTAAGAAAAGAAGCAGACAAAAATACAGTTCTCCCGCTCTCTCTTTTATTACACGGGGAATTACAAAAATGTGCTTAACTGGCCATTTCTCGTTTTTGAATGCTAAACTTCATCAGCTTTTAGCCCAACTCGTGATCCCAGTAACATGTCTATTAAAATTCGGGCTTGTGTAAATCTAAGGAAGAAATTCCTGAGCTTGAGATCCCCACACAGATAGCATGAATAAGCCCTCAGTCAGCGCCTCGGGCCTTGAATAAAGGAGAGAAGCTCCGCCCCCAGACTCTGACTTAGGCACAATGGGAAGCCCTGGGGGCCTCCGGGAAGGCGCCTGAGCCCATGACAGTTATTAAGCTGCTGCACGTCTTTATTTCTCCACTTGAAGCCCTGCGACTTTTACTTGATGTTTCTTTTTGAAACTCTTGGGCTCCCTCAGGACCCCAAATGGCACAGGGAGGTCTGCGTGTTTCTCATGGCCCCTCAAGGGTATGCTGCCATCTGTGACAGGCTCAGGGACCCACATTTGGAGCAACATCTATTTCCCAGGCTGCTGGGCAGACAGACTGGCCAGAGGACTGCAGGCTTCAAAGGCCCGGATGAGCCCCTGTGGCAGGTCAGCCCCTGGAAATGCCTCTGATGTGCAGACACCTGGACAAACACAAAGGATGCAGGGGGGCTCTTTAGTCCTGCTACACATTTCCCGCAGCAAAACTTGTTAGAACTACCTTCTCATGGCTCACAACATAAAGAGGCTTTTGTGTTGCTGGAGGCTGGGGAAGACGGTGCGTGTTGGATTAGAAGCTTCTTGGAGTGAGGTCTTTCATCTTTCGACATTGAGCCAGCCAGTGCATCTGGCCCTTGCTGTGTCCAGTGGGGGTTGGCACCTCAGTGGTCCCGTGCCCAGTCACCGCTAAGTCTGCCTGTGGTGGAAGATTCTCAGCCAAATAGTCATTGACTGATCTTCCACAGAGTGTGTATGTATAGCTTTTCAGGACTGGGCTCAGCGCCTGATCCCGTAGGGACACAACAAATATTTGTTGAACGAACAAATGAGATACTGAATGAAACCCTGGAACAAAGCTATATTTTTAGGAGCTGAACCATTTGTCTTAGTTTGGATTACTAACCCCTGCCCCCTGACCTCCCAAGAAGCAGACTCTGAAACATGGGTGTAAGTGGGAATAGTTCATCTGGGAAGTGATTCCGGAAACACCAATAAGAGAATAAGGAAGTGGGGCAGGTGAAGGAAAGCAGCCGACAGGGGGTGTCTCGTTTAGCAAATTACCTCTGTGGGCAACGGGGTATAATCCTGCTGGGGAGTTCAGGGAGCCAGGGAGGGACACCTGCCTCCGAGGGACCTCACCCAGAGAGTGAAGGAGCCCAGGTGTGTAGGTATTATCCATCAGCTTTATCAGGTATTGACGAAGCACTGCTCTCAGGAGCATCGTTAATTCCAGCCTGCAATGTGCCCGGGGAAAGGGCTGTGGGGGCCACAGAAAACCTAGTGAAGGTGTGCACTACACTTGTAAGTCAGATTGGCCAGTGCATAGATGGTAGGGGGCATTTGCAGTGTCTACGATACCCTTCCACCCTACTCCAGTTTCCTTTCCCTTTATTTCCTCTCTACAAGTAGCTGTCAGGGGACCCTGAGGGTCACTGGCTCCTGCAGCCCTAAAGACAATAGTAAGTTCCAGAGACTACAGCTACCAGAACAAGTCACCTCCACGGTCTTGTTTCTATCAGTGGGGTGGCTAATATGCATGTGTGTTTCAGCAAAGCACAGGCTAATCTTCCTGCAGTGCATTTGGTTTGTGATGTTCTTGTGCTCATTTCCAAATCTCAATATCTGTGTCTTAGAACTCATAGGATTGAAGAAACAATGCTTGTGTTTAAAATTTAAGGGGTTGGGGAGTTCAAAAAACAGCAGTCCTTTTTAATTTAATATTTAATAGCATTACATCATTTCTCCCCAAACCTGACATATTGGACCCATGGGAAACCTTAAATATTATTTAAATGAGCTTATTTTATTGACGATGAGACCAATGAGCAGAGAGGTGAAATGATATGTCCAAGGTCCCATGGCTGAGTATAGGCAGCGCAAGGTGACGGCTTCCTAGCCCCTGTCCCTATCCCCTTGCCACATTCCTGTTCACACTAACCATCCCCAGGGTGTTACTCTTCACAAAATCTCTGAAAAGTAGTTGTCATAGTGTAGTCAAATTCTATACACTACAAACTTTACTCCCCAAAAATAATTTCTTTGATTTTTTAAAAAAAATAACTGATCTCATCTTGGTCCTGGGACTTCATTCCCACTCAGTAGCAGGAAATTAAACACACATGCACAGACACGAACTAAAGTTTCAATGTAGAATAACTGAGCTGCCTAGGGATTGACTCACGAGGCCAATAGTTTTACTTTGTCAACAGCGCAAGATGAATTACAATTCTCATGTTCATGAGGAGACTCCTTCACTGGCCTCTGGTACAGCAGGGCAGCCCTGGGCATCTAAATGTTGGCAGGATTTAATTGGAGTGTCTTCCATCCCCATGGACGTTCCAGGTATCTCTTCTGGTTATAACATTGGAGATCTCTTTAGGAGACAATTATAGCTTTTGAGACAGTATCATGTTAAATGATTATCACCCTGTGACACATCTAAAAAAATAAGTTGATCAGTTTGGGCCAAGTAGAGAGCTGGATGTGCAAGAAATAGGAGCCAGGGGAAGAGCCAAGGTGTTGGGGGAGGCGGGGAAGAGAGAGCAAAAGGAGGTGTGGAGCGGATGCTCAAAGCATGAGAGACTTCCAAGAAGGGCAAGCATGGCCAGGGCTGAGCAGCAACCCAGTGTGAGGGCCCTGGGAGCTTGGGGAGAGGAGTTTCAAGTAGGATGGTGTCTAAAGGCACGTAGCAGAACCACCTGCTATGCTGTGATAACTGTTGTGTGTGTGGGGGTGATGCTTGGACGGGCAAAGTGAATATTGAGGCGGGTGCTGACCATCTTCAGAGCCAAGGGATGGCCTTCTAATCCTGTCTGCACTCGCATGGGAGCCAGAACCCCATCTCCTGACCCCTGTCCAAAGCTCATAGTGCCAGGCACAGACGGCATTGCCCATCAGTGCCCAAGGGCCAAGGGGTAAGTTTCAGGGCCTGTGCAATCCTCTCTGAGCTGTGATTTCCTTTGATTCTGTTGTTCTTGTTCTATCCGAGTGGGACTTCTGTTCCCATTCTGAAGGCCACTGTTAAGTCCTATTCACGCTCAATGGCTCATTTAGTTCAGTGGGGGTTTGGGTTTTTAGAAGGTTTCCTCTTTTAAATTCTCTTTTTTTCTTTTCCCCTTTTTTTAAAAGGGGTCATAAAGAGCTTTAAGATGCCATGCATGAAAAGCTCTGGATAAATGCAGCTTGTACTGGATTGTAAAATACTGTATTGTTCCAAGCTTAATTCCTTGTGTGAGACTGGAATCGGTAATTTCCTTGTCCTAAGAGCAGCAGGCTGCAGACTGTGGGGATGGGCGCCCCTGGGGGCCGCGAGGGAGAACCACAAATCTCCCAGAGAAATTCTCCTTTTGGTCCAGACTTGCTTTTCCTGACTTTTGCATTAAGGTAATTGAACACTTTTATGAAAAAAAAAACAAAAACAAAAACAAAACACAGCTTGGCTCTCTGAAGTGGCACTTTAGGGGCTGGATCGGCTGCTATCTAGGGTCACACCAAGTTCTAAACCACAGAAACGACCTCCTCCCAACCTTCCTCCTCTGCAAACTCTCCCTGTCTGGTTTATGATCATGTTTGCACATGTGGGGAGTCCCGCATCTCTGAGTTATGAAGACTGTTGGCCCTGGCCTTGACATCCAGGTTAAGAGGCTGCCCAGTTGCAGATGAGCAGGGCTAACTTCCCCCACATCTGCCATGCTTACCCCTGCCTCCTTGTCACCGCCTCACTGGGTCCTTGCTTGGAGTCCTCTTCCCAGCTTCCTCTCTGCCTAGATTGTGCCTCTGTGCTTTCAAGCTACCCTCCTCCATAAAACTCTTCTTCCGACTCTACTGGGCTCCCTCTTCTCTGATCTCTGTTGTAATCATAATGATTGCACATTTTAATCCCTTTTGGGCTTCCATTTGGTGCCAAGGTTAGATGGTCAGCTGCTTGAAGGTCATGCCTTTCCCACAGTTTGTATCTGTCATATGTGCTATGGTATGTGTCCAGTGTGAAGCAAGAACTTATTGAATTCCCACTGTTTTTTTCTTTTTTATTAATTGGTTTGTTGGTTGATTGATTGATTGACTGATTGTGGCTCAGACACCTCCTTAACCCAGGTTAAGTGTTTTGCTCAGTTGACCCCAGATGTCAGCAAAGGTCTCCCTCGGGCTTTCATATCCACACAGGCTGACTCACCCCCATTTCTTCTCAGGAGCAAGACTCAGCCTCTGCTCCAGTTTCCAGAAAAAAAAAAAAAATCCACTCATGCCAAATGTCCTATGAGTCTTGGTAGACTTTCACTAAGCATTTGGGGATGGTAGGAGGCCTATTTTGGCAGACTTCTGCATTTCACCATCTCCTTGTGTCCATGATACAGAATGACCACAGAGTCCCTGTGCATGAGTCTGCACCAACAGCTGCTATAGAGCTAAAATGCCTACTGGTGACTCCACAATGGAAGATGTCTAGAAGGACAAGAAAAAACTAAAATTTACTGGGAAGATGAAAAGAGACATCATGGATAACGTCTAAGTTTATTGATTCATTTTTTGAGGGAGAGAAAGAGAGAGAGTAAGAAGGGGAGGGGCAGAGAGAGAGGGAGACAGAGAATGCCAAGCAGGCTCCACACTGTCAGCACGGAGCCCAATGCAGGGTTTGAACTCATGAACCGTGGGATCATGACCTAAGCCGAAACTAAGAGTCGAGTTGGACACTTAAGCAACTGAGCCACCCAGGTGCTCTGAGACATCATGGATAACTTCTTCTTTTTTTTTTTTTTAATTTTTATTTATTTTTGAGAGAGAGAGACAGAATGAGGGCAAGGGAGGGGCAGAGAGAGAGAGGGAGACACAGAATCTGAAGCAGGCTCCAGGCCCTGAGCTGTCAGCACAGACCCCGATGTGGGGCTTGAACTCACAAGCAGTGAGATCATGACCTGAGCAGAATTTGGATGCTCAGCTGACTGAGCCACCCAGGTGTCCCTGCATGGATAACTTCTAATCAGCACACAGGGGATTTTAGCATCTCTACCTCCCATTAGCAGCAGCAAGAATTTCTTCCCCTGGCCCTTGCGTAGCTGCTTATAGAACATTACTTGCGACTTGACGGTGTCTCGTTTAGGGTCACACTTTCCACCTTAAGTGATATATTAACGTGTTTCTTCTAAACAAATCCCATGCTTTCTCCAAGAATAATCCCAGGAATTCTCTTTACCTTCCTTATTCTCACAGTATCCATACTCAGAACGGTTGAGTTTGTCATCTCTGGATCCAATTATTAAAAGCGTCCATTGGAGAAAGCAGCCACTAGCTCAGGGTCAAAGAGGGTTCAGATCTCTCCTGCCCCCAGCTTTAGCACCATGGGATACCAAGAGCGAGGTCTGAGCCCTCTGGAGGTCTGGGCATGAAAAAGTAAACAGACACAGAGCTCCCGCCGGCCTCCCCATCAGGAGCTGTTCACGTGGGTGTCGCTGGCCAGGGGCTGCTGCTCTGTCCCAGCTTCCGGCAGCTTGATTCAACTCCTTTCCAGGCCTTCTTCCTGCCTCATGGAAATAGCAGCTTTATAGTCATGTAATTTTGGCACAGCAGAGATTTCATGTTAAGAAAAAATAGAATTGGTGCTGGGTCATTGCTATTGAAACTGCCACACCGGTTTACACTTGCTCTGAAAAAGCCCTCCTCTCAACTCCCGCTCCCAGGCTCCCCTCTCTTGTGTAGCCTTTTGTGCGGCTCCTTTGGTTTTTCTGCTCTTCAGATGTGCACACAGTTTAAATAACATTCCTTCCTGAATTTGTCCCTTCATTTCCCCAGCTTCTGTGCTTGGGGGCTCTCCAGCTCCCATCCTTTTTCTTTCTTGCTAATGTTCTCTTCTCCATCCTTTGTTGACAGGCCAATTTATTCAGCACTAGCCTCCCCCTTCCTCTCCTCACTGTTTTCCATTCCTCGCACTTCTCTTGACAAACACTCCCCAAATAGTGTGTGTGTGTGTGTGTGTGTGTGCGCGCGCGCCTGGGATCTAGGAAAATAAAATCTATTTTGTCCCCATATCCCTGAAGAGGTGGGGGGAAGTACCTCTTCCTCCCCTACAAATTCTACTAAATCTCCAGTGTGGCCAGCCTGGAGACAGGCTCAATCCTACGCATAGGTTAAGGGCCGTGTGACTTGCACGGTGCCAGGAAGGCCACTGCAGCAGCCACTCCCGGTTGCCTGCCCATCAGCCATTTCTCCCTTTCTCCTTAATAACAGTACCTGGACTTTGTTTGGCATGTGCCTCCTGCTCAGCCACATGCTCCGGAGGAGGTTGGGCTCTAGTCTCATTTCCCAGCTGCGAATCACGATTGGTCTAATTGATCTTGAGAGTTCCGCTTGTCTGTGATTGGTGTAGGCATGGGGGTGTGAAACAAATCTATCCAATGAGAATGAAGAAGCAAGCTGGGGGCGGGGGCTTCTGGGAAAGATCATCCTCTATCTTTAAAAGATAACACGGAGAAATGAAAGTCCTGAATGCCGGTAAGTTGTCTGGAAGATGTGATGTTGAGGGCTGCTGCAGCAATCTTGAAAACATGAGCGGACAAGCCCCAGGGAGAAGCCATTCTGCTGAGAGTAGCAGAAAAGAAATATGAAAAACAGTTGAGTCCTTGACACTCTTGTGCTGCTGAAGCTGTCTTCACTATGGACTTCTTGTTTTTGAGATAATAAACCCCCTCCCTTTTAAGCCATTTGTCTTTAGTATTTGCTGTTCCTGGCAACTTAAAGTATTTTTAAAAACCTAGCTTTTCTGACTGCAAATGGTTCCTGTCTATGTATACCATCTCTTCCCTGCTTTGTTTGTGTGTGATACACAGATCATCATAATAACAATAGCAAGTAATTTCATATGCTTTGTTCATGTGCCAGGCACTGTTCTGAATGTTTAAAATAAAGTAATTCATTAAACCCTTACAAGAGCCTGTTAGATAAGCACTCTTTATTCCCATTATACAGGTAAAGAAACTGAAGCATAGAAAGACTGAGAAAATTGCCAAAGATCCCACAGCTAGTAAGAGGCAGTGGTGGGGTTGAATCTGGACTAGAGGCTGGTACCAATAACTCCATCGGCTTCCAGGAGTTGAATGGACTGGCAGTTCTGGCCCCCGGTTCTCCTGGGAGGGGGCACATCTAAGTGTCTCTTCTCCAAGGTGAGGAAGCCCATGATAGTTTTGTTAGAGTCAAAAGATTGAAGGCTGCCTCATCTCTCTACCGTTGAAGGTGGTGAGGCCAGTGCCCATAAGGTGTCTGGGAAATGTGATCCAGAGGCCACCATTATTATGCATACTTCAGTGCTGTCACCAGGATGAGCTGAACTGGACATTGGACAGCCTAAAGGCTAGCCCAGAGCCAGAGCTGGGCAGCCTTCTCACTTTCCCCTGGGCCTCAAGCTCAGATTCTTTCAAGTCCCCTCTGTAACTTGGGGACCCCTAGCTCTTTACCCCACTCAGTGGCCCCACTCTATAGGACATGGAGATTTGTTATTGAAGGGCCTGTAAAACCCTCCTGGTCCCATCTCCTCCCACCATCTCTTTATCACTCAGGATCCAGTTAGGAGGCAGGAGTTAGACCAACTATTTTAGAAGAGATAGTTTAATATAAATAATTGTTGTCTAAGCTTGAAGAATTGAAAAGGCAAAAAGAGAACATGAAGATATCACAGAGCAGCAACTGCAGGAGGCAGATGCCGTCCTTCTGACTGTGGATCAAAGGAAGAAGTTTGAATTACTAAAACTTAGAAACTTAGAGGAGGGAAGGGGCGCCTGGGTGGCTGAATCAGATGAGCTTCCAACTCTTGATTTTGGCTTAGATCATGATCTCAGGGTCGCAGGTTTGAGCCCTGTGTTGGATCTAGCCCTATATTGGGCTCTGTGCTGAGTGCAGAGCCTGCTTAAGATGCTCTCTCTCTGCTCCCCTCCCCCCAACAGCTCACTTGCTCTCTCTCTTTCTCTCTTAAAACAAAAAAAAGAAAGAAAGAAACCTAGAGGAAGGGGCGTTGCTCTGCAGCAAATGATGTAGCAGGGAAGTGTCTCTAGGGTGCTGAGACAGGACCTTGAGGCCCATTGAAACCAAAAAGCAAATAGGAATGAGTGAATCCGAATCTGTTCTGCCTCCTCCAGCATTGCAGTTGGCCTCCAGTGCTCTCTGTGGTGGAATCCAGCCCTGAGCCAGATGACAAAGCAGCACACAGAGTGTAGAAGGGAAGTTTGAGCCTGAAAGACAATAGCTAATTCTCTCTCTCTCTCTCTCTCTCTCTGTCCATAAGTGTGGTGAGCAGCTCAAGGGAGTGCAAGGCAGACATTCATCAATGGGAATTCAATACAGTAAGGAATCTTTAATTTCACCTGCATCCCATTTGCATTGGATGACAAGATAGAAGTGAGGGGGCAGCCACATGAAAAAGATAACACTCGAGAAAAGTCAGTGCAAGAGGCTTAAAAGCCACATAGTAGAAGACGCTCGTAGATGGTTTGGTGTAGGAAAATTTACTGTGTACTGATGAGGAGACATTTTCTAAATTTTAGGTAAAACAAAGGAAAGAATTAGATAATTAAGAGTTTTGATACCTTATTAATGTCACAGTGTTAACAGAGTCCTAAAGATCTCTTCTCTCTGAAAAAAAAAAAAAGTTGTCCTCACCTCTTGGATCTCTGAGGAGCCCCCATCTCTGCTTATGGGGGGAGGAGTGATGTGTTCCTGGCTTAATGAACACTTATTAAGGACTTCCTATGTGCCAGACTCTTTTGAGTACTTTTACCACTTACCATCTGTGTAACTCTGGTCCAATTATGTTACTTCTTGTAAGCCCCAGGACCTAGATCTATGAAATGAAAGTAATGCTATTTCATAGAGCTAGGAGGATTAGGAAAATACTGGAAAGCTCTTAGCCTGGTGTTTTTCATACATTGTTTCTCATTGTTTGTTTATGTACTTTACCCTTCCATATACACTTTAGAATCAGCTTGTCCATATTTATAAAGTATTCTGGTGGTTTAATCTTAAAAAATTGATTAATATGACAGCATTCTTTCTGATTAAAAGACAAACAAACAAACCTCAACAAAATAGGAACAGAAAAGAACTTCTTCAACCTGATAAAGGGCATCTGTGAAAAACCCTCAGCTAGTATCAGACTTAATGGTGAAAGATTGAAGGCTTTTTCCCTTAGATCAGGAACAAGACAAGGATGTTTGCTCTTGCTACTTCTGTTCAACGTTGTACTGGGCATTTAGGCAAGAAAATGAAATAAAAAGCATTTAGATAAGAAAAAAAGAAGAAAATAACCTTTATTTCCAGTTGGCATGATCTTACATGTAGAAAACCCTAAGGAACTTATTTAAAAGTTTATTAGAACTAATAAACAATTTCAGTGAGATTATAGGATATAAGATTAATAAGCAAAATCAATTGTATTTTTATATACTTTCTGATACAATAGCAAAAAGAATAAAATATTTAGGACTAAATTTAACAATAGAAATGCAAGATTTGTATACAAAAAATTACAAGATGTTTTGGAAACAAAATTTTAAAAATCTGAAAAAAGTATATCTCATGTTCATGGACTGAGAGACTTAATGTTGTCAAAAATGACAACACTCTCCAAACTCATCTACAGATTTAACACAATGTCTATCAAACTCCCAGCTGATTTCTTTATAGGAATTGGCAAGAGGATCCTAAAATTCATATGGAAATGCAAGAAACTCAGAACAGCCAAAACAACTTTGAGAAAGAATAAATGTGGAGAACTATCACTATCTGATATCAAGACTTATTATGTAGTTACAGTTATCAAGACAAGGAGATAAAGATAGATACATAGTTTGATGGAATAAACTAGAGAAATCACCATATATAGTTCTATATATAGAGAGAACTGATTTTTAATGAAGGGCAAAGGCAATCTAGGAGCAAAAGGAAAGCCTTGTCAACAAATGGTGCTGAAACACATAGATCCCCTTAAGCAAAACAAAAACAAAACACAAAGTAAAAACTTAGATAGATATATAAATAACAAAAATTAACTCAACATGGATCATGTACCTACATGTAAAATGAAAACTAGAACATGTCTAAAGGAAAGCATAGGAGAGAAATCTTTGTGACTTTGGGTTAGATGGATTTCATAGATATAGATTGCATAATTGATATTAATAAATGAAACTTTATCAAATTAAGAGTTTCTGCTCTTTGACATAAGAGGACAAAAAGACAAGTCCCAGCCTTGTGAGAAAATATTTACAAATCACATATCTGATATTGGATTTGCATCCAGAATATATAAAAAAACCTCAGAACTCAAATATAAGAAAACAAACAACCCAATTTAAAAATGGGCAAAAGCTTTCAATAGACATTTCACCAGAGAAGATGTACAAATGCCAAATAAGCACATGAGTAGATGCTCTTTATCATTAATCATTAGAGAGGTACAAATTAAAACCACACAGAGGTAGCACTATGTATGTATTAGAACATCCAAATTTAAAACACTGACCATAGCAGGATTTGGTGAGGATTTAGAGCAGCTGGAGCCCTCATACACTGCTAGTGGGAATATAAAGGGGTCCAACCGCTCTGAAAAACAAATCTGGCAATTTCTTACCTTAAGCATACAGTTACCATGTGATGCAGATATTTCGCTCCTAGGTATTTACCCAAGAGAAGTTAGGGCATATGTTTCTACAAAAATTTGTAATGAATATTCAAAGTTTTATTTATAACAGCCCCAAACAAAAAACAACCTTGTGGTATAGTTAAAAAAAAATACATATATATATATATATATGTATATATATTATATATATATATTATATATATATACATATATTAACATATATATATATATAATATATATACATATATATAAATATAAATATATATATAATTATATATATATATATATGTACACATACATCTCTCTATATAGATATCTATATAGATCTATATAGATAGATATATGACTTTGTCCCTGGTTCCTGGCACAGAGATCCTAAAACCCTTGGAATTTCCTGAGTGATAGGAGTCTCTTTTGTTATTTGTAACAAGTCTCTTTAGACCATATCTGAGTTTATGCTAGTGAGGTACATCGTAGTGAAGTCCCTAGATAGCTTCAACATGCAGACAGGCCACCAGGAAGACCAAGCATTAGCACTTTTCAGCCCTCCTCCCTGACCTCCCTCCTGGGAGTGGAGTGGGACTGGAGATTGAGTTCATTCACCAATGGCCAGTAATTTAATCAATCATGCCCGTGTAATCAAACTATCAGAAAACCCCTTAAACAATGGGGTTTGGAAAGCATCTCAGTTGGCAAACACATGGGCGTGCTAGAGGGGGCATGGGAGATCTACACCCCTCTCCCACCCATACCTTGTCCTATGCATCTCTTCCGTTTCACTTTCTGAGTTGTATTCTTTAGAGTAAATGGAGTTGTATCCTTTATAGTAAACTATAATCATAAATAAACAGCTTTCCTGAATTCTGTGAATCATTCAAGTAAATCATGGAAACTGAAGAAGGGTTGTGGGAAGCTCAGAATTAGTAGTCAGCTGGACAGAAACATGGGTTGCCCTGGGACTCCACTTCTGACTGGTGTCTGTAGTGAGGATAATCTTTTAGGACTTAACCTGTGGGGTCTGTGCTACCTCTGGGTAGTTAGTGTCAGAATTGAATTGTCAGACACCCAACTGATATCGGAGAATTGGAGAACTGGTTGTTGGTGTTGGAAAAAAAAGATATCACAAACCCAAATATCCATTGGCAGATGAAAAAATTGCTATATAAGCATTTAATAAAATACTACCCAGCAATAAAAACAAATGAGCTATTAATACAGTCTACAATGTGGATGAATCTCAAAATAATTATGCTGAGTGAAAAAAACAAAAAGAAATATATGTTATACGAACCCATTTATATGAACTAATAAATGTAACCTAATCTCTTGTGGCAGATATCAGACTGGTGTTGGCTTAGGAGTGGGGGACAGAGAAAGGAATTACAAAGGGGCATGAGGATTCTGGGGTGATGGCAGGCAATGGACATACTCATGTTGATTGTGGTGATGGTTTCACACACACACATAGACACACATACCTGTGAAACTTCTCAAATTATACATTTTAAATATTGCATTTTATCATATGTCCATCATGCTTCAATAAATCTGTTAAAATTTTTTAGATGACTGGAATAAGATATTCAAATGGTTATCTCTGGGTGATAGATTTTGAGAGTTCTGTTTACTTTTATACTTTGTTACTCTTATACTTTCCTCTAGTTTTAAAGTCTTCTGCAGTGAGCTTGTATGGTAGAGAATGAACGTATACAGGAACAAAAACAAAAACAAAATGATATAAAAATATTACACAGGGCTAAGACAACATGATTAACTTTACAGGAACGTAGTGAGTGAAGTAGTCCTTTGTGGCTCATCTGGGAACCCAGTCACCATTTATAATGAGGCCGCTGTGAAAAAATGTGCTCTCCTTCCCAAACACTGATTTTAAATTGAACTTTCAGAAGAGTTGTATTTTTTTTAAAGCTCTTTCAGCAGTGAACTCCTTTGTTTCAGGTTTTGTTCACAAGAGTTTCTTTTATTTTCTTGAGGATATTTCTTTCACACTAGAGTAAAAAGGTTCTTTAAAAATTGCAGCAATATTTGGTGTGGGAAATGTCCGTGAGGACTAAGGCCGGAGAAGTTTTCTGCTGAACACATCAGGAAAAGCTTTCAATGTGGTTACGCTCAGAAACAAGTCTATAAATATTGCACCTTGTTATGGCAAAAGCCTGTCTCCTAGTTTATGTGGCCCCTGTGACTGAACTGCTTGGTGAACTGCCGTCTCTCCTTACACACCATCTCCAGCATCCCCCGGGGGCCCCTGCAAATGACAAGCCTTAAGTCGGGCTTCTGTTTCAGGACAGCTTCTGTCCCATCAGTGGCCTCTATTTTGAGTCTGTCTTACTGTCTCATGAGACCTGAACGGACACTTGTTTTCCAGTGAAGTTCTCACCTTGTGATCTTTTTTGCAGACAATGATGCATAAAGCAAAACGCAGGCTGAGAACTTCTGAATTGGTGGGACTCATCCCAAGTCTTAGGGGAGAGAGACAAAAATCAATGCAACTGAATTTAGACTTGTGAGAGCCTAACTAACCACCACTCTTTGGTCTCTTCAAAATAGGAAACTTCAGGAAACACTAAGAAAGCTTTGCGCAGAGTTTGGTGGATTTTCAGACTCGCAAAGTAGAAGTCTGTTTCCCACTATTTATCGCCTTGGAAACTTTGCACACTCTCTAAGACACAACCTGACCTCACACCTTAGTCTATTGAAAAGAACTCAATCCAGACGTTATACAGTTTTCTTGAACAACCCAGAATAGGCTCAGCTATTCTCCCTTCCATAGGTGCTCTTGTCACACTCAACATTGTAGCGCTCAAGCAATTTCTTGCTTTTCTCAAAGGGAAACCCACTCTCTCTCTTCTATGAATCTGCCCCGACGTCTAGAGGAGTTCCTGACACATAGTAGGCACTCAAAAAATGTATATGTGACTTACCCATACTGTTTTATCAACAAATTCCAAACTAATGAGGCTTAAATAAGTGCGTTATTTGAAGGTAACTGATAGAACAGTGTAGGGATAACCCAAGAGGTTTCTCGTGATTTAATTTCACTCTTATTGCTGTTACTTTGTACGTTTCTTAGGGTGTTAAGAGAAGTCCAGTAAATGAGGAGCATTAAGTTGTGTGATTTCGTCATTCTGTTACCCTCTCCCCCAGCACAGCTGACTCTCCAAGAAGTCTCCTCTAAGTCATTTGACCCATTCAAGAGTAGGGTTTGTGTCAGTCAGCATTTTAGTTGCAAGCAACAGAAACCAATTTTAGCTAATTTAATTAGAAAGGGGACCTATTAGAAGATATTGGTAGCTCACAGAATCTTGGGTCAGGTCAAGTAATCAGTCAGCATAATGCTCCAAATGCCACAGTGAACCTGTTTCCTGAAGACACCAGTGTCTCTGGTACTGGGGGATCTCCAGCATCTCCAAGGTAGACCTGGGCACTGCCACTGAAATAGTTGACACTGTTGGCTCCAGAGGTGGAGTGGACCTGCTGTCACTGTGGCCTCCCTTACCAGGATGGGTTAGTGGTACTGTTCCTTTGTGTCATCAGTTTCCAATTGTAAGTGTAGGGCAGAAACGAAACTGAGGTCCAGACCCTAGATGCGCAGGTGTTGGGACAGTGATTATCTGGTGTGTACTCTGGGAAGAGAAGGTCTTGTCTCTGTCTCAGATGCTGGGGCCATGGATATCCTTTACAAGGCTGTCTTGTCATTACTCTCTTAAGGATGGGAGGCCAGGAAATATCTTTAATATACAGCTGCTGAGAACCATCAAATACTATCTTTGTGACGATGACACAAGAGAAAAATCAGTGAGACTTAGAATGTGTATAAAGCATTGGACAAGCAAGCAGAGAAATCAGTGGGTGGATATTAGGGGGTCTGTGAATGCTCTGCAATTTTATGCAAAATTAGGTGTATTTCGAAGGCATGCATTGTGCAAAAAGCTTAAGAACCTAGATCCAGATTATTGTCTAAACCCATCACTTGGTATATGAGACTAATAAATTGAGGCCCAGAAAGTGGCTTATTGGAGGATGTATAGGGTGTCCTGGCAAAGTAAGGACTAGAACCTATGCCCCAAAAACTTGCCTGAAAAACAAGTGCAAGGTGCAGTTTAAGGTCATAGATGTGTTTGTTTTAGAATAACCATGTCAATTTGGACTAAAGTTATTACATGTTTTATGGAAACACAGAAGTCTGATTCCAGGCTTCAATTTCAGCTTTGCTCTTCATTAGGTTGTCTGGTATTGGTATAAATCTCACCTGCTTTCCTTACATTCTCTACCAGTGACCTAGACACATCACTTGCCAGAGGAGGGAGGTGAATCAAGGCAGAGGGTAGAAGCCCCCAGGTCAGACCACCCCAGCAACTCTACACCCAAGCTTCTGAAGGTCTCTTCTAAGCTGAGACTTTGTGCCAGCTATTCTGGACTTATCACAGGGCTTTCCTGCCTGTGCTGAAACCGCCCAGCCCTCATAGCAAATGGGCTTCCAAAGAGATTCTAATTGCACTGTCCAGCCATTTATCTACTAGTCCTTATGCTGAGCGCTCAAAGTTCTATAGGGGTCAAACAAGTAACAGGAGTGAAGCTGTTCAAGGTAAGCCACTAGGAAGTGGTGGGAACTGTAGTAAACTAGGTACAGTAGTGGGAAGAAAAATAAAGTCAGATTCTTCCCTGACTTTTTACACCAAAATAAATGGAGGGGTAACCTCAGTCGATTCACCATATGCCAACAAGATATATGTATTAGATCTCAATAACTCAGACAAATAACTAAGTCTTTTATAAGGCCTACAAAATGAAGATGCCCACAAGAAGATAAAACTGTATTACATTTTTTTTACCCAGCAATATGTAAAAGATCACCTGCCATACTTCAAGCAATGCAACGGAAGGACAGGGACAACTGTCCAGTCTCCTGGAGCAGATGAAACAAATTTCAAAGCAATAAGGGGCTGACCCGACTGATTTATGGATCAGGCAAGATCATCATTAAGGCACGGTGTCGTGATTTTATTGGGATTTTTTCTTGCTTAGTGAATACAGAATAATGGTGCACCTTGCGGTTGATGGCATCTTAGAAATACAGCATATATATTTGCTTGTGTGTGCATATAATATCTCTGGAAGAGCACACAAGAACCTGTAGCAGTGGTTGCCTCTGGGGAAGCAGCACTTGGTGTTAGGGGACAGCGTGTGTCTTTTGAACTTTGTAAGCAGGTACAAGTATTATTTATCAAACAGCAAATAACAATTAAAAAAAATAAAATGTAGCTTTTTACATGCTAACGTGGAAGGAAACCCAAGATATAGTGTCAAATGAATTAAATAAGGAAATGCATAGAGTAGGGAGTTCTCAGATTCAATCCATTTCGCTGTATGGGAATGCAGACCCACTGTTCCCAGATCATCTGATTTTTTGAGAAAAGCTTGAAATCTCAATTTTGTGTGAAATTTCCTAATTTTTAAGGTTGAAAAGCAATTTAAATTCTTTCAAACATGATTAGGGCAATAAAACCCATCTGTGAGTAGGCTGGGGTCCACAGACTGTCACTTTGGAATGTCCACGTTGTTCCTGATGGTGGCCCTGCCACACACAGTTATGCACATTGCTTTGAGGCACCTGCCAAGGGGTTGAGTGGGGGCTGATATCCAGCCCTGTTCCCTTCCCACTGAGCCATGGGGCCTGGCACAGAGCTGTGTGTTCCTAGAAGGAAGGCCACAAAGGTACCATTTGCTCACTAAGCACAGCTCCAAAGTCACCAAAGTTGCCCATGGGTCACCTTTTTCTAACTCAAGCCAAGGTGGTCTACAGGTTAGCGATGGCCCCACCTGAAGAAAGAAAGATCAGTGGCTTTAGTTTTGTAAGGTGAAACTTAAACTCAGATCTGTTTTTTCTGCCATAAAATTGATTACTTTTTGCCTTCTTGGTTTATGAACTGTTTGAAGTGAAGGATTTGCTAGCTAAGAAGGCCAAGTGGAATGAATTCACATGGTTGCACAGAACTCTGAAGTCCTGTGACTGTCTTGGCCAAGACAGATATGGCAGGTTGTCAAGGATACAGTTCTATTTGCCTTATTTGGTTAAAAAAAACCATTTGTCAAAGCTTTTTGTAGTTATTCTTCCTTTCTGTAGATGAACACACAGCTCTTGGCTGTAATCAGTATTCACCCACCCATAAACCAATACATTATATTGAAGCTGAAGAAAACAATTTCAGTCATTAGGGATGTTTGTTGTCCTGAGCATTAATTGAGATAATACACTCAAGGGCTTAGCACAGTGTCCAGCACCCAGTGAATTCTCAGTAAACAATTGCTTTTTTTTTTTTTTAATAAACGGTAATGTAGAATTCATATGTAAAGTCCTAAATATCTTCATACCTTACCAAGTTAGAAGCAAAACACCTTTCATAGTAAGATATCCAAGTCCTAGGCAACCATCCTGGACCCCTCTAAAATAATGGTCATTACAAGGTATGAATTCAATGAAATTTGGCTTTTGTCTAAATGCCCCTTGTCAGCACTGGAAAGCAGGAGAAAATGAGGGACAGAAAAGTCATTCCTCCTGTTGGCTTTTTTTCTCTCTGTTCAAAAATGTCGACTCTACCGAAGTGTTGCTGAGATTGCTAAGAAATTGGCTGTTGTGTACATTGGGACCTTGACTCTGATTTGGGACAAAGCAATCCACAGATTTTCCACACACTGCCTGCCCCTGTTCCCATTACATTGACAGTGTTAAAACCAATCTGGGGTATATTATACTGGTTTCAAGTCTAGGTCTGTTTCTTCATATAAAAATAGTGATGATTAAAACTGATGATGATGATAGTACCTACTCATAAGGCTGTTTTAAGGATTCAATAAGGTAATATCTTTGAAGTGTTTGGCACATTCCCTGGTACACAGAAGTGTTCAGTTAGTTTTGGCTATGATTAGGCTCTGGAAAGCAGGACAATGAAACTTCATTTATTCATCATGTACTTATCAAGTGCCCTATCTGTCTCTCTGTCTCTGTCTCTGTCTCTGTCTCCCTCTCTATTTGTCTATCTCTGTCTCTTTTTCTTTGCCAGGCACTGTGCCAGAAGCACACTCAAAGACAGGAAGACTGAGCTCTCGAGAGGTTTATGTTCTAATAGAATGATAATTTAGGACTGGATGAAAGAGAGAGGACACAGTCGCAGAGTGATAAGAAGCTACCCAGAGGCAATGGGAGTCTGTCCTTCCGGAAATTTTGTGTTTCGCACAGCATACTTCAATCTTGCCATGGCCTGCACCATAGCTAGAACTTTGTTTTCCATATGGAGGCAAACGGGATCAATAATTGGGTAATTTTGACAAAGCCGTGACTCCTAGAATGAAAAGAATCTTGGCTTACCTAATTCCTCCCTTGCGACAGTCTGCAAGAAGGTCAATGCTCAAATAATCCAAGATATCCAGGTCTTCCCTTTTCCACATAGGACCTTTAGTGGTAGAGACTTATCAGTCTCTCTGGAGAGGCACCTGTTTAAAAGCCTTCTAATCAAGACTGCTTCTTTCTCATGTACAACTTTGTTTTCTGGCAGTAAATCAAGCAAATTCTCTCTAAATGAAGTTGAGTGAGCCAGGCAGAATTTCTAGGTCATGGACAGCTCATTACCCTTTCCACTCCTGCTGATATCCATCCTCAAGAGTTGTTCTTGGCCATATTCTGGTTTCTCATTGGAGGAGGCATTAGAATGCCATTCTGCTGCATTCCTCAGGGAAAGTATTCGGTGGAAGGCCTTTCTGAGAACCTATGGTTAAAGTTTAGTAAAACTGGAAGTACCCTATTACTGTTCAAGAAGTTTTAGTAAGTTCCACAACCTGGACTGGAATCTGGAGTATGTTTTTCTTGCTTTTTACAATAGTTTCTGTGACATAATTAGGGCAGCACCTGTAAGAGTTGAGGGCCAAAGGTTAAGGTGGCCGCAACTCACCTGTCTGTACCTCACTGGAGAAGCTCATCTCATTTCAGCAAAAATAGATTGGGCACCTCCTGTGCACGAGTATGATTATTTAGAAGATCATAGAGTCTTGTGGGTCTGTAGATACCACTCAGCACAGCTAAACCTTTCAAATCTACAGGTATATCCATCAGCCAAACATACATTATTTAGCTCAGACTTAAACAAGCTTACAGCTGGAAGAGACTCTAGGAATTTTCTAGTACTCAGAGAAAGATCCCTTCTCTGGGATCCCTAGTATATGACTGTTCTGCTTGAGCCCGCAATCTCTTGGGAGGGGGAAGTCACTCCTTCCAATGAACATTGTTCCATCTGCCACCCAAAGCTTTTTTAGAAGAATTAAAGTATTGCAAATAAGGAAACCAGAACATAGTATTCCCTTGACTAAATATTCTTTTACTACTAGGTTGGAAAGTTCTTCCCGAAACCGATCTTAATACAACCTCTGTCCCTTCCATTCATTTGGTTCTCACTTCACCTTCTAGGTCAACATGAGACTAGTGTACTTCCTTCTCTGCATGACAGTCCTTGAAGCATTCGGAGATAGCTGCCTTCCATCCCACCCTCTCTGGCCTCATCTCATGCTCCTCAATATCATGACCTCAGAGCAGCCTCCCTGACAAGTTCAGCCACAACAGATCCTTCTTTCCAGTCACTCCATCAATCACCTTGTTTGTCTTCTTCAAGCATTTTTCACAGTCTGAAATTATCTTGCTCCCTCATTTGTTTATTTCTTTATGGCTGACTATAATATAAACACTTTGAGGGCAGGGATCTTGTCTGTCTTACTCATTACCAAATTGAGCATGCCTAGAACTGTAACTAGCAAGTACTCAGCAAATATTTGCTGTTTATTAGTTGAATGAGTAAGTGAACAGACCTGAAACCAGTCTTTCGATAATTCCCTATAAGATTTTATTCCTTAAAAAAATTTTTTTAATGTTTATTTATTTTTGAAAGAGAGAGAGAGAGAGAGAGAGAGAGAGAGAAAGTGTGTGTGTGTGTGTGTGTGTGTGTGTGTGTGTGTGTGTGTGTATGTGAGTGGGGGAGGGGCAGAGAGAGACAGAGACACAGAATCTGAAGCAGGCTCCAGGCTCTGAGCTGTCAGCACACAGCCCAGTGTGGGGCTTGAACTCACAAACTGAGAGATCATGACCTGAACCGAAGTCAGATGCTTAATGGACTGAGCCACCCACGCCTCTTGATAAGATTTTATTCTATTTATTCAATTTCTTTGGCTTAGGTAACCAAATAGCTCTATCCTATAGATGGGAATGAAAAATAAAGAAGCCACATTAGAGCAAGGAACATCTACAAGCCACTTCCTTTTCTTACTCCTTTGAATATGGTGTAATACTGGGAGAAAAGAAAAAGCTGTCAGGACCTGGATTCTTATTTGATATCTGCTGGTATCTTACTGTGTGGCCTTGGAAAAGTCTCTCAACTGTTCTGAACTTTAGTTTTCTCACATGGAAAATCTGGAAGGTGGCCTGGGGCTCAGAAATATTCTCAGTGGAAGTATTAATGCCAGAAAAAGAAGCCTCAGTGTAGTTCAGGTGCACTTAAGACCTGGTCATTCTCCATTAGCAAAGAGTCAGAGGTTCCCAAGCCTGGATGTACGTTCGAATCACCTATGAAGTGTTTGATTAGATCAACTTTATTGAAGTATGATTCATATGCAATTAAGTGCACATAATTTAAAGTATTCTCTATACACACTGTAAGCACCACTCCAATACAATATATAACATTACTCTGGTACTGGAAAGTTCCTTCATGCCCCTTTGCAGTTAATCTACATAACACCCTGCCCTACGTAACCACCAGCCTGATTTCTATCACCAGAGATTAATTGTGTTTATTTTAGAACTTTATGCATATGACGTGTGTGTATATATATACACACACGCACATAATCATAATCATACATGTGTATTCTTTTGCATTTGGCTTCTTTTGATCAGAATATTGTTGTTGAGATTTCATCCATGTTGTTGCTTATATCAGTAGTTTGTTCTATTTATATAGCTGAGTAATTGTCCATTCTAAAAAAAGCTTTTTAAATGAAGAGTCTTGGGCTCCACTGATCTTCATATTTGGATCTCTGAAGTTGAAGTCCAGAAATCTATGTGTTTAACATGTGCCAGACAGAATACTTTTGCAGAAGCTGGGTTTAGGAAACTTTTAATTAGCAGCTGTTCCCCGCAAGTGCAAACAGTTCCCACAATGCGACTGGTATGGCTGAGAGTAAATTGGTCACAAGTTCTGTGTGGGTCTGAGAACCCTCATTCCTGTCGGACTCTCTCAGCCAGATCTTGTGGACTTCCATAGCTCATGAAGTTCCTGGTGCTTGTAACAAAGCCCAGAGTCAGCCCTGCAAATATTCTTTCAGCTCTAAGGCACCTGTAAACTGAGTTATGAGTCTCAGTGTTCACAGGTAAGTCTATAATCTTAATCTATAAAAGCTCACCCCTGCCACGGAGAACCAGAGGTGCTTACGGCAGCCCTTCCATTTCAGCCCAGCTGCTGAATTACTCATGACAGTTTTATGAGTTGTTTTACTGTCTGGTAAACTTTTTTCTTTCCTTTTTTTCTTTTTCTTTTTTTTTTTTTTTTTTTTTTTTTTTTTTTGGTCTTAATTGAGGGAAGCGTTCTTTGACCATAGTACACAAACGCCACCTTCAGGCAGAAATTGTAACATTCTTTTGAAACCACAGGGAACAGTTTTCTTAGAACTTAAAAAAAAGTCTTGACAGCAACATGCAGTTTCTATTTTTTCACTTTGGTCCAGACTTTTAAGAATGAGAATTTATTTTTTTAGAGAAGTTTTAGATACACAGGAAAAATGACCAAAAGGTATAGAGATTTTTCCATATATTCCCAGCCTTTTTATCTGCACATCCCACACCAGAGTGGCACATTTGTTATAATAGATGAATCTATATCATTGCCTCCCCAAAGCTATAGTTCATATTAGGTTTTAACTCTTGGTATTGTACATGCTGTGGGTTTGGCCAAGTGTATAATGATGTGTAGGTACCATTACAGTCACACAGAGTATTCTCACTACCTTGAAAACCCTCTGTGCTCTGCCTACTCATCCCTCTCTCCCCTCTTACCCCCACCAATTACTGATCCTTTACTATTTCTGTAATTTTACAGAATGTCATATAGTTGAATCGTATAGTATGTGTAGCCTTTTTATATTGGCTTCTTTCATTTGATAATATAAATTTAAGGTTTCTCTATGTCTTTTCATGGCTCGATAGCTCATTGCTTTTTAGTGCTGGATAATAGTCCACTGTCTGGATGTACCACAGTTGATTGATCCATTCACCGACTGAAGGACATCTTGGTTGCTTCCAAATTTGGGCAGTTATGAATCAAGCTGCTCTAAGCATCCATGTGCAGGATTTTGTATGGCCATAAGATTTCAACTTCTTTGGATACATACCAAGGAGAGAGATTCTGGACCATATAATAAGAACAGATTTCATTTTGTAAGAAACAGACAAACTGGGGTAGCTCAGTTGGGTAGCTCAGTTGGTTAAGTGTCTGACTTCAGCTCAGGTCATGATCTCACAGTTCATGAGTTCCAGCCCTGCATCGGGCTCAGCACAGAGCCAGCTTCAGATCTTCTGTCTTCCTCTCTCTGCCCCTCCCCTGCTCGCATTTTTTTTCTCTCTCTCCCTCAAAAATAAATAAACGTTAAAAACAAACAAAAAAAAGAAACAGTCAAAATGTCTTCCTGTTTGTCCACATTCTCGTGAGCGTTTGTTGGTGTCATCCTTTTGGAGTTTGGCCATTCTAATAGGTGTGTGGTGATGTTTCATTGTTGTTTTAATTTTCCATTCCCTAATAACATATGATGTAGAGCATTTTTTATACACTTATTTCCATCTTTATATCATGTTTGGTGAGGTGTCCATTCAGGTCTTTTGCCCATTTTTTAATTGGGTTGTTCATTTTCTTATCATTGGGTTTTACAAGTTTGTTGTATGTTTTTGAATAACAGTTCTTTTTCACATATGTCTTTTGCAAATATTTTCTTCCAGTTTGTGTCTTGTCTTTTCATTCTTTTGACAGTGTCTCTTGCAGAGTAGAAGTTTTTATTTTAATGAAGCCTAGTTTATTAATGTTTTCTTTCATGGATCAAGTCTTTTGGTGTTGTATCTAAAAAGTCATTGTGCCCAAGGTCATCTAAATTTTCCCCTATTTTACCTTCTAGGAGTTTTATAATTTTGCATTTTATATTTAGATCTATGACCCATCTTGAGTTAATTTTTGTAAAGGTTGTTAAGTTCTGTATATAGATCCATTTGTTTTTTGTTTGTTTATCTTGTATTTTAGTTTTATTTTTTGGTATGTGGTTGTCTACTTATTCCAGCACCATTTGTTGAAAGACCATCTTTTCTCCTTTGCATTTTCTTTGCTTCTTTGTCAAAGATGGGTTGACTATGTGTGGGTCTATTTCTGGGCCCTCTTATCTGTTTCATTGATCTATTTATTCTTTCACCAATATCACACTGTTTGGATTATGGTAGTTTTATGGTAAGTCTTGAAGTTGGGTAGTGTCACTCTTCTGATTTTGTTCTTCTCTGTCAATATTCTGAGTCTTTTGCTCCTCCAAATAAACTTTAGAATCAGTTTGCTAATATCCATGAAATAACTTGCTGGGATTTTGATTGGGATTGTGTTGAATTTATAGATTAAGTTGGGAAGAAGAGACCTCTTGGCATATTGAGTCTTCCTATCAATGAACATGGAATCTCTCTCCATGTATTTAGTTCTTTGATTTCCTTCATCAGAGTTTTGTGGTTTTCCTCATATAGATTCTGTACATATTTTCTTACCTTTATACCTAAGTATTCATTTTCTTGGAGGGCTAATGTAAATGGTATTGTTTTTTTAATTTCAACTTCCATTTGTTTATTGCTGGTATATAGAAAAGTGATTGATTTTTATATATTAAACATGTATCTCATATTCTAGCTATAATTTCTTATTATTTCCTGAGTGTTTTTGTTAATTCTGCCAGATTTTCTGCATAGATAACCATTTCATCTGTGAACAAAGACAGTTTTGTTTCTTTCTTCCCAATCTGTATACCTTATCATATCTTATTACATTACCTAGGATTTCCAGGACAACTTTGGGATGCCTGGGTGGCTCCGTTGGTTAAACATCTGACTCTTGATTTTGGCTCAGGTCATGATCTCGCAGTTTGTGAGTTCAAGCCCTGAATCAGGTTCTGCACTGAAAATGCAGAGCCTGCTTGGGATTCTCTCTCTTTCTCTCCCTCTCTCAGCCCCTCCTCTATTCTCTCTCTCTCAAAATAAATAAATAAACTTTAAAAAAAAGGAACATCCTTGCCTTGTTTCTGATCTTAGTGAGAAAGCTTCTAGTCTATCAAGTGTGATGTTAGCTGTAGGTTTTTGTAGATATTCATCAGTTCATTTAAATCTTTTGCATGTATCTTAAATCTTTTGAGATATTACTAAAAAATGAAAACGGTGGATACTCATGCAACAACTGAACCATGAAAGCAGGTTTATGAGACATTCCTTTTATACTTTAAATTGTTAATTGTGCTTTAAATCAGTTAGCCAAAGAAAATTGTTCATAACTAGTTTCACATTAAAATCCAGAAAACTTGTGTTCCACTGGCTGTTCATTAATATCTAATCATGTCTCTTGTATTGTAAAGAAATCTATCTGAAAATCAAAACTAATGTGTCAATTTCTCTTTAGGCTATGTATTGGTAAATGAATTCTTTCCTAATTGGCCACAATTAAATATTATGTATTCTACCACTATGGTCTACATTTTGCTGTTAGTTTCATGATGGTTTCTTACTTTTTTCTTTCTTTTTAGGTTTATTTATTTATTTTGAGACACACACACACACACACACACACACACACACACACACACGAGAGCAGGGGAGGGGCAAAGAGAGAGAGGGACTCCCAAGCAAGCTCCATGCTGTCAGTATAGAGCCTGATGCAGGGCTCAACCTCATGAACTGTAGGATCATGATCTGAGCTGAAACCAAGAGTTGGATACTTAACTGACTGAGCCACCCAGGCACCCTTCATGATGGTTTCAATCATTTATTACATCTTCAACATCTGTTGGATGGCTAGTACTGTAACAAAAACACAAAGAAGTTTAAGTCACAGTTTCTTCCTTCTGGGGATTTAGGAATCCATTAGGGAGTCAAAATAGATATTAGAAACAGCTGAGATACAATACAAAGCCAAGTGTACTTATTCAACAAAATGAGTGATGTTGGCTATAAGTATAAAAGGAGCCAGGGATATGGCAGACTATTGCAGATTGGTTGCTGTGGAAGATTTTACAGAGAAGGCAATAACAGGTTAGGCCTGAGTGGGTAGGTTGGATTTGCAATGTGAAAGGGAACAGGCAAGGCATTTCTTCCAGGAATCTGGTCAGCTTGAGCAATGGCTTGGAATTGGGAATGAGCGTGGTATGAGTAAGCATAGTGTAAGCAGACCATGAAAAGAATGGTGTTGGGGCTTAATCTCCTTGAGGTGTGATTGTTCACAATGTTATTTTCTATAATGACAAAGGAGGAAGATTTTAACACTCTACAGAGCAAACAAAGCAGTGATTCAGTTTCACAGTTTATGTTGCTCACATAATTGTAACTTTCAGAAATAAGATAGAATGATTAAAATCCACCTCCCCACTCCCACCGATGTTGGGATACAGCATGCCCTTTCCCTCCCCACCCCTACATTTTTGGGAGGCAGTGTAGGAACTAGCCTGGCTGGCTGGAGCCATGGGCTGTTGTTACATTGTAGGTAGGATGGGGGCTGATCTTAGAGCCCATTAATAATGGCTGGCTTCCATTATTTGACTCTCTGTCCTGGACCCCTCTCCCCCAAAGTAAGGGGCTATTCACCCAGAGAATGAAACCCCTTTACTATTGCTATAAAGACAGTGATCTTTTGCAGTGATCTATTGGTTGCTGCAACCATAGAAAAAAATGTCTAGTATGCCTAGCATGAATAGCTTTGGATTTCCTGTTGCTTTCATTTGAGCCCCAGTTCTCCATTTCCCTAATCACGGATTTCCTGTGCATATGGCTAGAGGGAGCCTGCACTGTAGAGCCTTGTGGTATTAAGGCTAGAGATTGCCTCCGCTACCCCTCTGAGGAGTAAGGTGGTAGGTTGCAAATATTAATGTTGCTCTTTGGGGGCATAGGTCACAGGGGTATGGATCATCTTCCTAGTTCCTATCCTACCCTCAAGAAGCATAAGAGTCACGGCAGCAATTACAAAAGCCATATAAGATTTCAATGCCAACTTTCCAAAGCCAGGTATTATGAGTTTCAAAAAAAAGGGTATAGTGAATTTCTCTTTTTCTCTTCAGAGTATCAACCACTTATAAAATCCCCCACTCTGAGAGACAGTGGTGTATGTATATTTTCTCTTGAAGAGCTTTGTTGGTTAATGTGGAATACGGCTGTCATCCATTAATATATTCAGCAAGTGTTTATTGAACACTCACTTTGCAAAATGCCCATGCTTGGGGATAGGGATACGGTGGTGAGCAAAATGGCTAGTCATTGCTCTTAGGGTATTTAGAGTCTTGTAGGAAAGGCAAAGAATAAACAATAGCAATGAAATGCATTGAATGCTCACAGGAGAAGCGTACACGGGAGCATATAGCAATAGAACCTAACGAAGTTGATAAATTAGAAATTAGCCGGGCACCGGGAAGAGGAAGAGTGTTTTAGGAGGAGTGACAGCCTGGCAAGGGCTGGTGGTACTGGAGGAGAGAATGGTACATACTGAGACCAGAGGCAGAGGCAGGGGTCTGACTGTGCTGATTTCTGGAAGTCCTCTTCAGGAGTCTGGATTTTATGAAAAGTGCATGGGAAACCAATAAAGAACTTAAAGCAGAGGAGCAAAGAGTGCATATGAAAAAAAAAATGTGCCTCGTACCCCCTACTGAAATACAGAGATTCAGACAAAGGCTTGTTTATAAACACTAAGCAACAGGAACCCTCAAAATTTACCCCCAACTCGGCTACCTATTCAAATAGTCACCTGTTAGCATTATTTTTCATTTTGGGTGAGGGTGAAATATGGAAAAGAAAATGAAGGATAGTGCTGGTACTTTAGGTTCTCTAGGATGCAGAGGTTTTCGTGAGCTAGGATGATTCAGAGATTTTCATGAGCCAGGATGATTCAGGATAGGACTGACATTTCAAAATGATGGAGGAAACTGTTTCCTTAGTGTCAGGATCAGAAAGTGTGAAAGGAAATAGTCAAAACATTGACAGTGGTTATCTCTATTATGAGTGATTTTATTTTATGACATTTTTCAGTAGTCTCCAAATTTCTGTATTTATTTTAAAATCTGAGGAAACATTATTTTCAATTTAGAATATAATAACAAAGTTAAACTTTACAGAATTTTCTCTTCTTTTCTTTAATCGTCCCTCCATCTTTGCGTGTCCTAAAGGTCACGGAGAGCATCTTTTGGTTCATTATTCATTATTCAGGATCCTGGGGACATGGAGGAAAAGGCTTGGGAGGTCAGACTTGCACAGAAGTGATAAATTCCATTTCACCATTGATTTTTACAGCTGCTGTGTTTCTTTCAGCCTCTTCTTGCCCTAAGCAGTATTAATAATGGATTTCATGTCTTCTTCCAAATTTAATGTTCAGCCCTAGTCTGTCACTGAAGCAGGCTCATGCAATGAACACTACTTTCCTTCTGAAATCTGGAATGTCTTGAAATAGCTCAGAAAGCACATGTAGAGGTGAGGAGATGTGTCATCAGATGTGCAGCTCAACGGAAGGACTTGGATGATCTGGTAAAGGGCTTACATGAAATTAGTGATGGGCTCTCTCATTTTACTAGAAAAGAAACAGACCCAGAGACATTAAGCAACTTGACCAATGCCATGTAGCTAGTTAGTGGCAGAATTGGGACAAGATTTACATTTTCCTATTCTTAGGATGTTGTTCTCACTCCATCCCCTTGCCTGACCATTAATGGTGTCACCTTGGAAGAAGGTATTGGAGCGGGAGAGATGAATGCATAGTGAGCTATCAGAGCAGGGGCAAAAAAAGATTGGGGAAGGGGAAGGATGGAAATCAACAGGACGGGAAAACAGGGGGTATGCCAACCTCAGGGCAAGGCTCAAACAATCCAGTCCGATCCAAATCAGGCTGGCAAGCTGTCTTTGATTGGTCCATCCGGCTGAGTCCTTCAAGCTGTTATTCCCTGAACTGTGCCCAGCTGGCAGGATGAAAATCATTTGAAAAATATCCGGAAATCGCTACTCACCAGGGAGCATCTGTGAAAAATACTGACCGCAAATGAGCTGGCAGGGGCTCGGTGACTGCCCAGTCACCACGGCGAGTTTGTCTGAAGGGGTTCCGGAGTTATTTCCCAGATGGGCCGCGCAGCTGCCTTAAGTGGCTGGGCCTTGTGAAGTGTTTCTCGTAATGCAGGAGCTGTTTTCTTGAAGAGCTGTGAGCAGATCACAGTTTTGTACCTGGAATCGTGCTTTTCAAAGGCGCTCATTAAAAATCCTGTGACAACTCTCTAAAGTGAAGGAGTTTTTCACAAATAATTTGCCATATTGTATATCCGGACTTCTTAGTGTAGAATCTACCCGGGGTCATCCTAATGAAGAAATTCTAGAGCACTGGGACATAATCTGTATTTTTGCACATTGTTGCTGTGAATGGCAAGCAAGAAACAGAGTTAGACCCTCTTCCTTGTAGCCGGAGATCCTGGGACCTGGCCCGCCCTGCTGGAAGTTTGCCCAGCCTCTGATACCAATGCCTCCATAAGAAATCAAAGTTAGAAAAACCTAGTCCAACATTTCAGCTCATCCTTTCCTATCGCAGGTTGTTTCTAACATAATGCAATGAGTGATTTTTCTTGTCTCCTATACATTACTGTCCTTCTCAAAAATGCTGATGTTCTCAGCAAGATATCATGTAAATATTTTAGTTTGAGCTCAGAGTCCAGGCTGTTTGATCTCATTTGGGAATGGGACCACTTGCTGACACCTATCGACTGTTTGCTATCTCCTGTGGTCTTTTCACCTGTGGGGTAGGATCAGTAGTTCACCCAAAAAGGGTACTCTGAGTTTCAATGAAGCAGTTGAAAGTAAGAGACTAAGATGTTTGCTTATCATGTGTATTAGTCCATGTTCTCCTGAGAAAAAGAATAGATATGTAGAGGAAATTTATTACAAGAATTGGCTCACACAATTGTGGAGGCTGAGAAGTCTCACAATCTGCCATTTGCAAACTGGAGAACCAGGAAAGCCAGTGGTGTAATTCAGTCTGCGTCCAAAGTTGAGGAAAGCCAATGGTATAAGTCTGGTACAAGTCTGGTATAAGACCAAAGCCAATGGTCTTTGGACCCAAGAAGACCCAAGAAGCCAGAGTGCTGACATCCAAGGGCAGGAGAAGATAGATGTCCCAGCTCAAGCAAAGACAGCAAATTTTCTTTTCCGCTACCTTTTGTTCTATTCAGGTCCTCCACAGATTGGGTGATGCCTACCTTCATTGTTGAGGGAAATCTTTATTTAGGGTGCCAATTCAAATACTAATCTCTTCCAGAAACACTCCCACAGACACACCTGGAAATAATGTTTTACCAGCTGTCTGGGCATCTCCTGGCCCAGTCAAGTTGACATATAAAATTAACCATCACACCTTCCAAATCAAATACACAAACTGTTCTGTTTATGAACTTCTACCCCCTTGGCCAGTCACGTGACTTCTATCTATTCAAATACATGCAAGCCACTACATGCTGAAAAGGAAGAAAACAATGGTGAAAATTACCTCACAAAGAATAAGACCCATTCTAGAGAACTTGGAAACGCCTCAGATAGGTCACACAACAGCTCTCAGAGCAGAATTCCCAGGAATTCAGGACATGAGTTTTTCAAAGGCTTTTGTCTTGTGGACTCCCTTCTCCTGCACTTGACCTTTCAGCCCCAGAAACACAGAGGCTCTCTGGAGAGAGAAGTGAGAATCAGGGTGAGGAAAAAGAGACTTTGGGCAGCTAAGAAGCATGAGGGAAAGAACAATGAGAAAAATGATTTTAAACAGAATTCTATCTTCCATGGATTCCATCTGCTGGTACAGGTGACCACCTATGTTATCTAGGCCAGCCCTGTTAACTAGAGGGCCCTACCTTTTTTATCATGATTTTATATGTGGTCGCTGCTAAACTCCCTTGGCAGATGCCTTTGCTTTTCTCATATTATATAAATATTGACAGTCCCACTTAAAAAATATTCCTTATCTATGTGGCTGCCGTCCACCAACAGGGACTGCACTAAAAGGCAACTTCCATGTCACTTAGACATGGTGTTACTTTGGTCCGAGGCTTCAGGCTTGGGTATGTATTAGAATCACCTGAGGGAGGGAAGGCTCATTAAGAAGTAAGGATTCTGGGTCTTATCCTAGGAATTCTGATCTAGGGGCTCTGGAGTAGGCCCAGGAGTCTGCATTTTAACACGGACTTCCAGTGATTCTGGTGTAGATGGGTCCTGACTGCACTTTGAGAGAAGCTGATAAATGTACTTTCCACAGAGCCCATTCAGAGGCATCTGGTGAGTCACCAGGCTCCCCTAGGCCTGTACCCTGTGGTTGCTAGCCTAAGTGAGCATTTGCAGAGAATATGCAAGAGCCAGGGAATTTCACTGCCATGTTTTGATACATAAAAGAGTGCCGGGTCTAGATGGTCAGGAGCCCAAAATTCTTCTGGCTAGATAAGGCCAAACGCTTCTCAGGAAAGGATCCATAACTGAAAGATTAAAATAGGGCTTGCTTTCTGCTTCTTGCAGTATTTGGTCATTAAAGCATGGGAAGAGAACTATTTGTTGAAGGGGGAGACACAGTGATTGTCTTCGTAAGTTAAGGATTTGATTTTGTGGAAAGGAGATTACAGTTTTCCCGTGTGGCTCCAGAAAAGAACCGGGAGTAGTACGTGGAAGTGTAGGAGGCTGAGTTTAGTTCAATAAAAGGAAGTTAATAATTAGGGATCTGGAAAATAAAGTGGGTTCTGTTGCATGGCAGTGAGAGCTCTACCATTTGAGAGTCATGATGAAGAGGCTAGGTTAATTAATCAACAAATTTATATGTTCTACATTTTTTAACATAATTTAAAGTAGTGGAAAGAGTCCTGGATTTGGAATCAAGCCTAGATTGAAATGCCAAATCCCTCATTTGCTGTGTGACCTTGGGAATATAATTTAACTTTCACAGGATTAACGTGATGTACGAGTAAGATAGGGCAAGTGCCTGGCACACAGTAGGTGTTCACATGTATTTTCTCCCTGTCCCCTTCTTCTGTGTCTGCCGTTGTTCTAGATATCAGAAAAGCAGACAAGTAAGAACCCGTGTCTTCCCTGCAGGAGCTCCCTAACTAATAGTGGGAGACAACGAGAATCATAAACATGATGCCCGCTGTAATAGTGACAAGTGAAGGCTAATGGAGGCCCAGATGGGAGAGAGACTTCCATCTCTCTACAGGAGTTGATACTTCCTATGATCTCAGGTTCTGGATGTTGTCCTTTGAATTCTCTTGGACACAGAGAGTGGTCTTCCATCTTGAAATAAGTACTCATTCCTGGGAAATGCTAAGGGGCAATGAGAAATTATGCTATGAACCAAAGGTCAAAATTCCCCTTAGTGCTTTGATTTCTTTGGATCCATTAATCCAGAAAACATTTTTTGAGCTCCTACCAATTCTAGGTAGGGGGCTGTCAGCTGGGGATATAGAGCTAATAGGAGTGGTCCTTGTCCACACGAGGTTCACAGATTGTGGAGACAGGCAGAGATGAATAAATACACTACACAATACCCAATATCCATTTCAACCAACAATGTCTTTTTTTCTCATTTTTATGTATTACAGTTATGTTTATTTTGGGCCAGTAAAACTTACTGTGGCCAACATGGCCCTCCATTCTGTAGTGACTGAACTCACAATAGAATTTTTTTCAAATTTCAATTCAAAAGTTTAATTTTTAGAACTTCAAAATAGTGATATTCAAACTCTTTTGATCACATATTTTTATTAGTAAATCAGTTTTGAACTTATATGTATATAAATTATGTACAGTTACCACTATTATTAACTAATTTCTCAAGGCACAATCTACCTTATGGACAAGGCTATCATTAATAACAGTGTTTACAAATCCATACATTAAGTCATCTTGGTAATTTCAATTTGGGGGGATCCAATTCATTATCAGATGTGATGAGACAGTAATTTTTCCCCCTTGTATTATTCTTGAAGGGTCATATTGGATAACTGCCATTGTGTTTGTATAGATTTTTATGTTTGTATTATTGCAAATATTATCTTCAACACACAGCTCATGTGGAAGTCCATTTTGTGAGGGCAAGTTTAGTTAAAACTAGATAATGTCATTCATGAAGCCATTTAACTGGGCACCCAAAAACTGTAAATGTCCCTGCCCTAAACAGAGGGAGATGGGCCCCACTGCTTTGTGGAACTTCCTCACCTCTCTGAGGACACCTCCTGTCCTTCATGTGAAACTGACCTTCTGACGTACAGACAGAATGGCAGTGCCTGGGAAATATTGGTGAAGTTCATCTCTTTTCAACTTTCTGCTTTCCACTGGATCACTTCGTGTTCCTTTGAAGTGTATACCATGCACTTGGAGGCCATGCAGACTTGACAACCAGGGCTCCAGTCCACTCTGTTCCAGTGAATGGCCCCACACAGCCTGCATTACTGGACCCTGACTCCTTTCCTTGATCCAGGGGTGTTCCTAAGGCTCTTGATATAGAAGCATTTCAATGAACAATTGAAAATTTGCTACAGTATGTTCTACTTACTCTCTTTTTAGTTGCAATTCAGTGTTCAGAACACGTGGCCTGATATAAAAATTGAAACAAATTTTATAGTTTTAGAGAACTAAACACACACACCACTGTGTGTGTGTGTGTGTGTGTGTGTGTGTGTGTGTGTGGTTTGAGGGAGGAAAATAAAGGGAGAGACAGGGTTTTTTTCACCACAGTCTTAGAGTCCAGTCTCATGAGAAGAAAAAGAAAACACAAGTTTTTTACACTGATGATTAACACAATGTCAAAATGGTCTTTTGTTAAAAAAGAAACTCTTGTCATTTAATTCTATGCATAAGAAACTAAAAATCATTATTTTAGTGAAAGAGAGGAGTCGTTCTCATGTTTTAATCCTTCTCTATCCCTTCTAGAATGCATCTAGAACATTCTCTTTTTTTAATATAGTTGACAGTGTTATATTAGTTTCAAGGGTAAAACATAGTGGTTCAATGATTCTATACATTACAGAGTGCTCACCACGATAAGTGTCATCACCATCTGTCACCATCCAACATTATACAGTGTTATTGACAATATTCCCTCTGCTGTACTTTTCATATCCATGACTTATTTATTTTATAACTAGAATTTTGTTCCTCTTTACCTATTTCTCCAACACCCTCCCCCCAAACCTGGCAGCCACTAACTAATTTGTTCTCTGTATTTATGAGTTTGTTTCTTGTTTGTTTTGTTTTTTAGATTCTACATATAAGCGACATCATATGGCATTTTCTCTTTCTGTCTTGACTTATTTCACTTATCATAACACCTCGTATGGTGTTATGGACCTGTAGGTCCATCCATGTTGTCATGAACAACAAGATTTCACTCTTCTTTTATGGCTAACATTCCATTGTGTATATACATCGCCTCTTCTTTACCCATTAATTTATTGATGGGCACTTAGGTTACTTCCATATCTTGGCTGTTATAAATAATGCTGCAATAAACATAGGGGTGCATATGTCTTTTTTAATTAGTGTTTTTGTTTTGTTTGAGTAAATATCCATAAATAACTGGATCATGTGATATTTCTATTTTTAATTTTTTGAGGAATCTTCATACTGTTTTCATAATGGCTGCACCACTTTACATTCCCACCAACGGTGCATGAGGGTTCCCTTTTCTCCACATCCTTGCCAACAGTTGTTCTTAGAACAGGCATTCTTTTTTTTAATTAAAAAAAATTTGCGGGGGGGGGGGGGCACCTGGGTGGGTCAGTCGGTTAAGCGTCCGACTTCAGCTCAGGTCATTATCTTGCAGTTCGTGAGTTCGAGCCTTGGGTCAGCTCTGTCCTGACAGCTCAGAGCCTGGAGCCTGCTTCAGAATCTGTGTCTCCCTCTTTCTCTGCCACTCCCTCACTCATGCTCTGTCTCTCTCCATATCTTAAAAATGAATAAACATTAAAAAAATTTAAAACATTTTTTTTATTTTAGAGAGAGAGAATGAGTAGGGGAGAGGGGCAGAGGGAGAGAGAGAGAGAGGGAGAATCTTAAGCAGGCTCCACATTCAGTGCAGAGCCTGAGGTGGGACTCGATCCCATGAACCTGGGGTCATGACCTGAGCTGAAATCAAGAATGAGACCCTCAACCAACTAAGCCACCCAGATGCCCCAAAAGAGGCATTCTTAATATCTTTTATGCCATAAACTGTTAGCTGTTTGATACAAACTATAAACACTTTTCTCAAAATAGTCTATAAAGGTATAAAATAAAATACATGGAATTTCATGGGAAACCAATCATATTCAAAAATCAAAATTTAAAAAGCGAATGTATGAGATAGTAACACATGTGTTTATTTACTAACACATTGAATAACAAGATCTGGTGGCAAGTCTATTGTGATTTCAAAGTAATGATGAGTGTAAACAATACTTTGAGGCATCTGTAATAACTCGAATGTGATTCAAAAAATACCTGTAATTTCTCCTGTTGACAACTTACTAGTAACACTAATAGAGCTCATTACATATATTCATATCCGAAGAAAGTGCTAAATTGAAAATATCAATTAATGGAAATAGAGATGCAAGGTTTCCACCATCAAATTTCATGCAGCGCTGAATCCTATCCAGGGATCCTATCCTGGGACCCACCCTACTGCCTCTGACAAGGGAAATACCTGTGGGTGTAATGGTCACATGCTGTCCAGAAGGTGTCAGGCTTGCATTTCTGAAGACTGAAATCTGGTTGCTGCTATCCTCTCCCCAAACCAGTCTCCTGACTCAACTTCTACAGCAGATAATCCACCAAAAGTGCTGATTTCAAAAGAAACAAAGAGCTTCAAGGGAACAAATTCTACAAGGACTAACAAAGTGCTGTCTGAATTAAGAAATTTTATGGCAAAAAAAAAAAAAAAATCTGAAGAAAGCGAATTGCTTTCCTGTCTTTTCAGTATGAAGACAAGATTTATGTTGTCAGCAAGGATCAGACACTGTGAAATTTTTGAAAATACATCACAGTAGACGCTTGGTTGAAGTTGGATAATTTATATCCTCACAGAGGATTCCATAAAGAGGAGGATTATAGAACAGAAGAGATACTGAAAATCCAGCCTATAAACAGAGTCTTCTGGGTACAAAGCAAGGATTAGACTATAATTCTTCCTTTCATCTGAGTTGTACCCTTAGAATTCTTCAAAGTCTCCAAGAAAACAAAGAATTTGTTGGAAATCTAGTGCACTGAATAAAAGATGTTTCCTAGAGAAGTCATTGTTCACATAGGGACTATATGGGCTTCTCCACATCTAACACATAAGTGTTTAATTATTTAGTGGATTTTCTTATGTGAATGTTTCATTAATGGATCGATTCAACTTGTATTCATTGAATTTTGGGGAATTGCTTCTCTTCCCCCCTGATTTTCATATAATTTCTCATTGATCACCATTAGAAAATAACCCCCTGTAATAGTCTGCATTATTTTCCCCAATTGTTTGTCCTCCCTAGAAAGGACTAATGTCAAATTTGGCCAAGTGACTTACTTGTATTAATGAAATATTAGCAGACATGATATATATCGGGTCCAAACAGAAATTTTAATAGCCACTGAGTGGTTCCACATCTTTTTCTCTTTCTTTTGCCTCAAGAATGATATGCCCTAGATCAGAACTCTTCCTAAAGCTTGTATTGCAGAAGAAAAAGACATGTGGAAAAGAGTGTCAGCCTACTGTGGCTGAAGTAACAGAGTAAGGAAAAAGTCTTTATTGCTGCAAGCTACTGCTATTTGGAGGTTGGTTGTCACATAGCAAAACTCAGTGAAAGATGACCAACCCAAATTCTAGGTCTTTAAGTTTTCAATTTTCTTTTTCCCTGCTGGCTTAAGTAGTTATTGATCTATAAGCAAACTAAAATAAGTTTACCATGGATGCTTCTATTTAATGACCCCTCCTAAAATAATTGAGAAAGGAGACAAAACCTTATCTGTTCTATCTTTAATCTATTCCTCCTCCACTTCCTCCTCCTCCTCTTCTTCCTTCTCCCCCTTCTTCTTTTTGTCTTCAACTAAATCTCATTTATCAGTATCTGCTGGCTACGGAACCTTTCTAGATTCTTGCCAAGAAAACACAACTATTGTATTTGAGGACAAGTTGCTAGTTCCCAGGAAAAGCTTCTGGGTCTCTTGGGCTGGTCAATCACGGCTTTGCTCTTTCTTCTGATGGAGAAAGTATGGAATCCAAAGATAAACTTTGTCCATAAAGAGACAACATTACGATGACCATATGTCATGGATTTTGAGGTAGTCCCTATTTCAAATATCTACTCTCATTAACTCAGTGGTATGCAAAAGTACCCAAATTCTGCTTCTAAAAATAGCTATCTTAAGAGAATGTGTGATTTTATTTGTATAAAGTTCTAAATAGACAAAACCAAACTACATTGTTAAGTCAGGACAGTGTTTATCTCTTGGGGGAAAAATGGAGTGGCAGTTAGGTAGAGGCATGAGTGGGGCTTCTTTGAGGTCATAGTGTCCTGTCTCTTGTCCTTGATACACAGATGAGTATTCACTTTATGATTATTTAAGATTTGTATATTTTTCTCTATAAATGGCACTTCACGATAGAACGGTTTAAAAAATCCTATTGCTGTAGCCATAGCCTATTCAAAACACATATGACATTAAAGGCTTAAAAATTAACAAACTTAGAAGACCCACTTTGTTGTGTAACTAAGAAAAAACACTCTCCCCATTCATTCTGGCTTTCCTGGGCTAGGAACCAAGGGCAGTTCAATTTAGCACTTTTTTTTCTCTATTGAGTGTTCTTGTGCGTGTGTGTGTGTGTGTGTGTGTGTCTGTGTGTGTATGTGTGTGTGTTTGACATATTTTTTTATAGCTATCAGGGGAAAATGACATTAATTAAGTAATTGTACAATAGGTAATTATATATTACAACAGTAATTATATAATTAAGTAATTATATAAGTAATAAACTACACTGCCATAAATACTATTAAAAAGTACAGGATGCTAGGAATATTAAACTTTATCTCTGCCATGCTGTTATCAGCCAAGAGAGGAAATACTGTATCAGATACAACTCTCTAATCTAGAAGAGAAAAGCAAGTGATAATAAATTAGCTCAGCAGGTAACAATTTCAGAGACAAAGCCAGTGATGCGCAATAAGAGTGTGCAAAAGTAGATACTTCACTTGCCTCCAGCTGCTCCCACCATTGCTATCAGAAGTCATCCAGTTCCAGGCAGCATATCTGACTCTTCAGGGCTCCCTTTGATCTTTGATCCTCTTGTATGTATCTTTTCACACAAGCCTCTTTAAACACAGCTTCAGACACATTCCTAGAGCCTTCAACAGTGACATACTCCTCTCTACAACTAAGAAACTGAGAGCTGATCCTCAGATTGGTGTCTCCCTTGATATGACCTCAACCACCTCTCAACTTTATGGCCAGATCTGCAAGGCTTCTGGAATTCTCTGACCCAGAGAGCTCGGCCTTGGGGGCTCTAAGATCAGAGGAGAGGATGAAAATAAAGACCATCGAGGGAACTGAATTCTGCTTCCCACCTCCCGAAGACAGCTCAGGATACATTTCCCAAACTCTGCTCCCCACCAACCAAAAGTTAAAAAAGAAAAAGAAAAGAAAAAAAAAAAAAAGGAAAAGAACCGTCAGACCTTGATTTTAAATGACTTCAACTTGGGCCCATGACAGCCCATAAGAAAAACTATATTTGCCAGTCTCCCTTGCAGTTAGTTATGGACTAAATTCTGGCCAATAGGATGAGCGCAGTACAAATGCAACTTCTCATTTCTATCCTCTTTCTTCCATCCTGCTGACTGGAATGTTAGGTGCGATGGCAGACCAACCTGTCTCTGACATAGGGAACATCCTATGGACAGCAAGTTAAGAGGAGGCCAGGTGTTTGCTAACTTGGCAGAAATGCCTTAGCAGCTCTGACTTTCATATGAGAACAAGACATTCCTATCTTGTATCAGCCTTGTTATTTTCACTCTGAAACGTGAAGCCAAGCCTGTATCTCAACTGTGGCAGAGGCCGTCTATCCCAGGGGTTCTCCAAAGAAGCGTTGGGATTCTTCCCCCACCTGGGAAGCAGTTGGCAACGTCTGCACACATTTTTTGGCTGTCACATTTGTGGGTGTGGGGAGGAGGTTGCTGCTGATATCTAATGAGTAGAGGCCAGGGATGCCGCTAAACACCGTACAATGAACAAGAAAGTATTATGCAGCCAAAATATCAATGTGCTGAGGTTGATAATCCAGAAAGCACTTAGCAGTGAAGAGAATCTAAGGCACAGGTTGGCACCACACAAGTTTGTAATTGGGGTAAGGCAGCTGCCTAGTTCCGATGCTCTGCTCATTGCTTTTTTATTTTTAATTGTAACTATATCATTTCACCACCCCAAAAACCAGATCCATCTTATTCTCTGTCTTCCATATCTATTTATTGGGAGAATAAAAAGGGAGACATGGAGTGTGAAACACTAACAAAAGAGGCACACCCTTTTTCTACGTAGAGTCAACAATGTCTTATCACAAACTTTTATTGAACAGCTATTTGCTGTAAATCCCTAGGCTGGATGCCAGTTTTAAATCTAGGTAGGGAATTAGGGCATATGTAAAAAGAGAGGCCAAGCAATGCAACAGAGCACATGGCAGAACCCAAGAGGGGCCCCTGCAACACGTGGGTGGAGATGGGGAAGGGACATCACAGTGGACTGTGGTGGCAGTGTGGGTGACAGAGCCAGGCCTTCCAGCCCTACAGACTTCCACCCGGATGTGACGGGTTTGGGACATTACAGTCCTCACCCAGGTTGTAAAATGATCTCTGCACAGCCCCTGGGCACACGTTCCTTCCCTAGGAGTTGGTAAAAGACATTGGTTATGTTGGACTACTCAGCACCCCTCTTCTCCTTTCTCACGGTAGCAGCCTTCTGCTTTTCCTTTGCAAAACTGCTCTGCTCCCATTCTGTGTGATCCTGTCAGGGATTCCAGTTACAGTACTCTACTGGCTATATTCTAGTTATCTCTTCAGATGCTCTCTCTACCTATCCTTCTCTGTGTCCCAGAAGCCTAGTGACGGTAGCTTAGGCTGACATAATGCTTCGAATGCCCCATGACCAAAAAGTGTCTCCTCCCTGCTTATCCACAATCCACCAGAGACACAACAGCTGACCTGACGGGTATGATGAGAGTGATGAGAGCTGCCCTGGGGAGCAGGAAAAAAAGAAACAAAACACAACAGAAACAAAACACTAACACCCAGGTTGAAAATCCACATTCGAGTTCTGCTTTTTTTACCGAGTCACTTAACCTCTCTGACCTTCATTTTTTGTTTTCCCTCTGGAAAACTGAGATCAAGTTAACTCCTGGAAATGGGTCTGGAAAGGGAAGGATTTAGGTTTACCTGGGTGGTGGCAGTGGTGGTGGTGGGTGAGTAGTTTTTTCCTTTGGTGGTGAAGGGAGGTCTGGGGTCGTCTCGGAAAGGTTAATATGCTGGCCCACTGACAATTCCAGAACACGGGCATTTCCTGTCCTCCAGCAGATGAGTCTGATTTGATTTTGAGGAAAGCGTGAAGCCCAGTGGTGACAGAATCTGGAGCACTCCCCCAGGGCCCTTCTTGTTCAGTCAACTTCTCTAGCTACTGCCTCTCACCCTGGGACGTGTTCACATCCTGAATGTGCTTCCAGGGAGGCGCCCTTGTTGTGACCCTGCAAAGTTGGCCTTGGGAAGGCCCCCTCCACCAGGAAGGCTTCTGGCCTCCCCTTGGACTGCAGGGAGTCTTGTCACAAGCACAGTGAAGCTTTGAGAGGCAGAAGGAGCCCAGCGACTGCCTGACATAATCGTGTGTGGTGTTGTAAATAAAAAGCCTGAGTGAAAGGGTCCAGAAGATGTTTCAGGTAACACTTGCCCAGAGAGAAAAGCAGAAAGTCTCTGGACACTACAAGGAATTCCCGCAGAGATCAAGACAGTCGCACCAGCAGGGCAAGCAGGAGTCTTCCCGCCCCTCCCTTTGTCTCTCTTTCTCCCGTTAGCCAAATCTCTCCACCTCAGATTGATCCCTGGGTTAGCCCTCGACAGACCAGCCCTTGCAGTTTCAGGATGTGCCATCTGTCCACTCTCTGCCGTGCCCACACACCTGCAATTTAGCTGTTCAGCCTCCCCTGGCCTGTAGAAGAAGGGCGGACACTCAGCGAGGCATCCCAATTCTTCTCACCCACACTTATTTTGATATTTAAGTTCTGCAATGTTTGTTTTAGTGATGCTGCTTCACGAAGAGAATTTAAATGTGCCATATTGGTATTCCTACTTCCCAAACATGACTCTCCAAGCAGAGGGGTCATGCTGTTTCTTAATTGCAGGCCATGACCAGTCTATTTCTATCCTTTATGTGGTTGACCATACATTGTTAGTCCTAAAGCCAGACTTTGTAATTAGTTTTGAGGCTTTGGGAGCATTGCTTCTTTTCTCTGTGCCTCAATTATGTCATCTTTAACCCCAAAAATGGGGGAGGTTGACTTAAAGGTTTTTTTTAATTTTTGAGAGAGGAAGTGTAACCTAGGGAGGGCCAGAGAGAGAGGGGGACAGAGGAACCAAAGCGGGCTCTGCACTGCTGATAGCAATGAGCCATTTGTGGGGTTCAAACTCCCCAACTGTGAGATCATGACCTGAACCAAAGTCGGACACTCAGCCGACTGAATCACCCAGGCGCCCCGACTTAGATGTTGTTTTAAATCCCTTTCTGCTCTAAGGGAGCTTCTGTCATTCTTCATAACCTCTCAAATGTCCTGGATTAATATTTCCTTTGTTTACATGCATCAGTATATATTTTATTGTGTCTTTTTTTTTTTTTATTAAAAATTTTTAACGTTTATTCAGTTTTTGAGAGACAAAGCACGAGCAGGGGAGGGGCAGAGAGAGAGGGAGACACAGACAGGCTCCAGGCTCTGAGCTGTCAGCACAGAGCCCGATGCAAGGCTCGAAGTCATGAACTGCGAGATCATAACCTGACCTGAAGTTGGATGCTTAACCGACTGAGCCACCCAGGCACCCCACTTTTATTGTGCTTTTCTAAATAACTATTTCATTAACAAGGATCACTGATAATGTCTTTGCAACGGGAATGTTAATAGGTCAGATAGTGGGGGCAAGGCCACGTACAGCAGGACACTGGTTATACAATGAACAAACCAGGAGAGGGCCCTCTGGTGACTCCAGAATGCTGGAAGACAAAGAAAGCTGGAAGGAAAACAGAACATGACATAGCACTGCAAAGGATTTATGAAGAGCAACACACACACACACACACACACACACACACACACACACGTGGAGACAGCTCTTCTCCATGTATAGCCCTTTCCACGGCCAGCAAAACAGGCAGTGGAAATTTCCAGCACAACAGACAAGCAGGTTCCAGTCATTAACTCTCTGCTTCCTGAACTTTTGCAAGGCTTCATGGTATTTGTAGGCTACCTCTGACCTTTGCTTTAGAAATTGTAAATTTTCCATGCCCCTTTCTCAGCTGAGTGTTCTTTCTCTTTGTTAAATGATGGAAAACTTCCCAATGTTTAAGTTCAATTGTTCATTTCTTTTCGAGACCATAATGAGCTAATTGGACAGATTTTTTCAAAAATAACACTTTGAGAATACTAATGGACGGTACCAAATAGCAAATAAAAACACGTGCCCTGTGGCTCCCCATATTGCTGTCAGTTTAGAAATGAGAATGTTTACTTTTGAACCAATGAATAGACTTGGATAAAACATGCACAATTATCATTCAGCCTGCTTCCCCAGTGGGAAATGAAGGCTCCCTGAGGTTTCGCTGATGGCTTTTTTATTTCCTTCTTTCCAAGCAAATAGCAGCTTGGGAGTAGAAGTGGTCTGAGCCTTGGTTCAAAGAGCTTCTGACTTCAGCTGATACTGTCAAAGCCTCATGACAAGAAATAGATGATAGTGACAGTTGCCCCAATACAAACTATTAAAAATGGCAATGACTGAATACTTCCTGTCTGCCAGGTGCTGTGCTAAGTCCCTCATAAAGGAAATACTATTATTCTCATCCTTGTTCTACATCTGAGGAAACCAGTTTAGAGAGGTCAAGTAGCTCGCTTGAGGTCTTGTGGCTAACAAGCACAGAATCTGGACTGCATTCAGGTGATACTAACGCCAGAGTCTGAACTCTTTTTTTAAAAAATTTCTTTTTTTTTTAAGTTTATATATTTTTGTGTGTGAGAGAGAGAGCACGCGCAAGTGGGGAAGGGGCAGAGAGAGAGTGTGTATGCATGACAATCCCAAGCAGGCTCTGCACTGTAAGCATGGAGCCCAGCACGGGGCGTGAACCCACAAACTGTGAGATCATGATCTGAGCTGAAACCAAGAGTCAAACGCCTAACTGACTGAGCCACCCAGGAGTCCCCAGAGATTGAATTCTTTTTTTTTTATAATTTTTTTTAATGTTTATTTATTTTTGAGACAGAGAGACAGAGCATGAACAGGGGAGGGGCAGAGAGAGAGGAAGACACAGAATTCGAAGCAGGCTCCAGGCTCTGAGCCATCAGCCCAGAGCCCGACGCGGGGCTCGAACTCACGGACTGCGAGATCATGACCTGAGTTGAAGTCGGACGCTCAACCAACTGAGCCACCCAGGCGCCCCCAGAGATTGAATTCTTAACCATTCTGCTATATTACCTACTTGGAAAGCTTTTTCTTTTTTTTTTTAAACCTATCAGTAAGAGATTTTCAGCACTACTCCCTCTCCTCCTACACCCCATAATACCACTCAATTGGGCTACGAATGAGGGTTAAACCAAACAAACAATTCAGTTCTGTTTAATAAATATTTATGGAGATCCTACAATTTTGGGGACACCATGCTAAGCTATGCCATGGGGACGACAGAGATAAATAACTAAGATCACAAAATTTATGAGGAAAATGTATTTATAATTATAGCTGGAATGACAGCTATAAGCTGAATGTGATTATATGATAGAAACACCAATAAGGGATCAAGGAGAGCAAGAAATACATTTAAATGGAAAGTCTGTGTTATTTTCAGGGGATTCTTGAACTGGATTTTAAAGAATGGGTGGGACTTTAAAAATTAGGATTGCATATGGGCACCCTGGTGGTTCAGTTGGTTAAGCATACAAGTTCAGCTCAGGCCATGATCTCACGGTTCAATGAGTTCAAGCCCCACACTGGGTTCTGTACTGACAGTGCAGAGCCTGCTTGGGATTCTCTCTCTCTCTCTCTCTCTCTCTCTCTCTCTCTCTCTCTCTTTCTCTCTGCCTCTCCCCAAATTGCGTGCTTTCTCTCTCTCTCAAAATAAATAAATAAACTTTACAAAAAATTAGGATCGCATAGAGAGGATATTCCAAGGACAAGAAACAGCAGGGACAAACGTGGTGGGACACAGCTAGGTCCCTGAGCCTACAGCTGGGCTATCCTTGCCTGGGTTGGTCTTCTGAGTAGGTAAACGAGGCAGTAACCTACAAAACTATATGGTGGACTGGCATAGCGCCCCCCCCACGAGAGAGAAGATGCAATGATTATGCAGCAAAATGCCAGACGGATAGAGTCAGGAGGATCTATGAAACTCTCACATAAAGGTATCCTCAGAAGGGTGGGGCTCAGAGCACAGTTCCCTCTTCCCATCAAGAGCCACGGCAATGTAGGGGAGCCTGGGTGGCTCAGTCGGCTAAGCATCCAACTTCAGCTCAGGACGTTATCTCAAGATTCATGAGTTCCAGTCCCATGTCGGGCTCTGCGACAACAGCTCAGAGCCTGGAGCCTGCTTCAGATTCTCTGTCTCCCTCTCTCTCTGCCCCTCTGTCCCGCTTGCTCTCTCTCTCTCTCTCTCAAAAATAAATAAAAATATTAACATTAAAAAAAAAAAAAAAAAGAGCCACAGCGATCTATGAATACTACCCCTGTGTGTGGTGGGCAAAGCCACAGAGCCCGCCAAGGTGGTAAATCACCTTGGTCCCCAGCGTCACACAGGCCAACTCAGGGGCAAACAGGCTGCTACTTGTCACGACACACCTGTCCGATAGGCCAGGTACACCTGCTTCAGTTATACTGCTGGCGGCTATTTTGATTGGTCCAGCCCTGGAGATACTGAGTTTTAAATACTTTTAAAAAGGAGAGGTCCCTTTTAAGGGGTCACAATATCTTGAAGCAAAGGAATCTCATGTAATTAAATTTGTTTATTATTTGTGGCTTTTGTATACATATTTATGCTGAGTTTACTGCTCTTAAACTGCTTGTAGTTAATTCCATTAATGCATATTTTGCTTTTTGAAATAGTTCTTCTTGTTGTCTTCATAGAGTCCCAAGTTAAAGAATCCCTTGCGGGGGAAGAATAGGAATTGTATTATATGTTCCTTTAAAAGGTCTGGAATAATTCATAAGAACATAACAAAAGGCAGTTAGTTGATGGGGCTTGGGGAAGGGGTGATGTAGAGGGGGAAAATTCATGGAGATGGCAGAGAAAAGGGTTGGATGTGTGACTTTTCACCGATTATCTTTTATGATTGTTATTTTTTGACCCATGTGAATGTGACATCTCTGACAAAAATAAGCAAATAAATCGATAAAAGGACTTCAAATAACCGTGTATTTTTGAAAATGCATAGACTATCTCTGGAAGGAGGACACTGAAGAAACTGATCACAAAAGTCACCTCCAGGGAGGACAGAGTGGCCAGGGGCAGGAAAAGGAAGGAGGCTTACTTTACTGCCTCACACGTGAATACTTTGAATTCTGTGCTATGTATAAAGATGATCTGTTTATGAACAAATAGCCCGAAACTAGAATGACCCTTCTGATGACCCACGTGAAGGATTCAGAGCAGAAAGCCCAGCAAGGAGTGACCTGGACCTTGGCAAAGCCTACTCCTCACACTGGAAAGACCTCTTGGCCTAGAGCAACAGTGTCCCCTCTGAATGGATAATGCCTAAAACCCTCAGAATTTGAGTTTCACTTATTTTAGAAATGGTTTTCTCCCTGTTTTTCTAGGAAGGATCACAGCTTTGGGGACCATTCCCAGACTAGCAAACATGTAAATGTCATAGTGAGAAAATCCAAGGAAAATGGAAGTAACAACAAGAAATCCCTCCACCCTCACCCCCACCCCCGCCCCCCATCCTTTTAAAAAAAAATTAGGGAGAAGAAGAAAAGAAAAGGTCTTAGGAAGGGGGTTACATTGTATTCAGTTTCCCGGCTTTCTCCCTCCTCCCAGCTAAACAACTGCAAGCATTGACATGAAATAGTTTATTAAGTCCTTTTCCGAATAGGGTTTAAATCAGTAGGGAAAGAACAGAGGCCACGGGGGCTCCTGGGTGGGGAAGGGGCCCTCTGGAGACACAAAATACGAAAGGGGGAGGGGTTTACCTTGGGGCAGATCAATTGTGCTATTCTGAGAACACTGTAACTAGAGAACAATTGCACTCCCTTCTTTGGGCCAGTAATACAGGAAAAGCCTGTGTGTGTTGGGGGCAGCATGAGGGCAGCGGGGTGCAGGGGGTGCTGTGCTTACTGGCAGGTAGAGACTGCTGCTGTTAACAAGCCCCTGGCTGGGGAGGAAAGAAGTGGCTGTCGGAGAATTAGTAATGATCACAGTTGACCGAGAACATCCTTGTGCCTGAGATGAAGTTGACATAGCCTTGAGTATCTAAGAACGTACGTTTTTCTCAAATACTAGACGGTCTCATTCTTTAGTCCAGGAACTAAAGAATTTAGCTAGGAAGAGTGAATTCTTCTAAAGGCTTGGACTTCCTAGCGGGCAGAGGGGTGCACGCCTTCAACAAAATATGCTGGGTTTCTCTTTAAGTGACTTAATTTTACACAAGGGAATGATAAAGGGAAATGTAAAAAACAAGCCTAGGTTGAGTGATCTGACATGTTTTGTTTCTGGATTGCAAAGTTTAATAGCTCTAAAAACAGTTTTAACTTCAGTTTTGTGCATATGCCTGGTTTTGTGATTTCTCTCTCTATGGCTGAAGCAATCAGCAGTATGAAAATGTGGCTTTCATCTGGTCACTCATCCTGAGCAGGAAGCTTGAAAGATGCTCTCATTCCTACCTAAATCAGATTTACTGCGCTTCCTTGCTGGCAGTGTCTTCTGCAATAGGGTCCTGAATTTACTCAGCCTCATTCCCATGACTCCACAGCAAGCCACCCCTGCTTTATTTGGGCTTGGTCTCCTCACAGTCTCCAGAAAACATACTTTCTCCCATCTCCTCTTGCCTTCTGACCTATTCACTTCCTTCCTTCAAGAACCAAGCCAGGGACGCCTGGGTGGCTTAGTCAGTTAGGCGTCCGACTTCGGTTAGGTCATGATCTCACAGTCCGTGAGTTCAAGCCCCGCATCGGGCTCTGTGCTGACAGCTCAGAGCCCAGAGCCTGTTTCAGATTCTGTGTCTCCCTCTCTCTGTGCCCCCCCCCCCCACTCGCACTCTGTCTCCCTCTGTCTCAAAAATAAATAAACATTAAAAAAAATTAAAAAGGAAAAAAAAAAGAACCAAGCCAAATTCTAATTTCTATGAAGACTTCCTTAAGTGGTGAAGCCTTTATTGATATCTCCTCTGAATAGCACATGGCTTGTGTGGCACTTATGGGACTAAGTCATGTCTACTTCTGGAATTCTGACACATCTGTGTAGACAAGTGAATAGATCTATTTGCATGAACTGAAAAGCTGTTGCCCACGACAATAGGGCTGGAGCCTCCTGGTAAAGACACATCCAAGCTAGAGTCAAGGTGGGCAGACAAAGTTGGCCAAACTTTGGGTTCAGAGGGAAGGGGCAATGCTGGGTGCATCATAGTGTCTGTCATTCACATTATCTTCTTCTACCCACAGTGCCACTTTCTTTGAGATTCCATTAATAGAGTGTAAATGAAAGGTGAAGACAGGCATTCAGGCAAAGTATCTCATTTAACATCCCGGTGATGTTTTGGCACTTTGAGGACTCGAGGCCATTAATTATGAATTCCTTAGGGAGATATTAGTACCTGGTGAAAGCTGTGGCAATGCCCATAAAGAAGGGTTGGATGCCCAGGTAAATGTAAATTTCAGGTAAATAGCAAATAACTTTTTAGTATATCTCATATAACATTTGGAACACATTTATACTAAAAATTATTTGTCATTTATCAAATTCAATTTTAATGGGGTGTCCTATATTTTCCTTGGCAAACGTAGCAGCCCTACTATGAGGGACAATGGTGCCTGAAAGAGGGTAAAACGTCCCCTGGGGTTCGATAGAGCCTACAGGAGGGAGTTCAGATATGATAACTAGGCGGTTGGCAGGCTTCCCTTTCTGAATAAAAAGACAAAGCGTTGAGAAGAGAAAGCCTTTTGAACCCTTCCACTTGCTTCATGTCTTTGAATGACTCATGAGGCCTGGAGTGGTGACAGCCATCTAGAGGTCATGAGCTATAGGCAGAAGGATGAAAAGCCAAGGTACTATGAAGAGTGAAGCAAAAGGTTGCAAAGAGCATATGTCTTTTAAGACACTGTTGAGGTCCATCCAGGGAGGGGTAACCTTCCCTGAGACAAATCTGGGTTGGTTCAGTACTTGAATAACATTCGAGTTATGTTAGGAAGGAAGAAGGAGGAAATGGATGCTGGGTAGGCCATCAACACTGTCACTAACAATGTTTCCAGCAACTGCATGGATAGTAGTCCATCTATAGACATTGTTATTTTAGGCCTCCATTAGTGTCCACAGCATACTAGGATTCTGAATATGGGTACAGAAATTAGAAGTCTAGGGGGCGCCTGGGCGTCGGTTGAGTGTCCGACTTCAGCTCTGGTCTCATGGTTCGTGAGTTCGAGTCCCGCTTTTGGCTCTGTGCTAACAGCTCAGAACCTGGAACTGTTTCAGGTTCTGCAGCTCCCTCTCTCTCTGCCCCTCCCCTGCTCATGCCCTGTCTCTCTGTCTCTCTCAAAAATAAATAAACATTAAAAAAATTCTTTTAAAAAGTCTAGGAAGAAAATGAAGATAGGAAGTATACTGCAGTAAGTTTGCTGGTATCTCCCTTTGCTGTGTGTGTGTGAGTGTGTGTGTGTGTGTGTGTGTGTGTTCAATAGACTACCTGCATGGTTGAATGTCAAGCATAGTTGACATGTTTAAAAAATTATATGGCTTGGTAACACAAGCTGGTGTAGCCACTCTGGAAAATGGTCTGGAGGTTCCTCAAAAAACTAAAAATAGAACTACCCTACGACCCAGCAATTGCACTACTAGGTATTTATCCAAGGGATACAGGTATGCTGTTTCAAAAGGGCACATGCACCCCAACATTTATAGCATCACTATCAACAATAGCCAAAGTATGGAAAGAGCCCAAATGTCCATTGATGGATGAATGCATAAAGAAGATGTGGTATAAATATACAATGGAGTATTATTCGGCAATCAAAAAGGACGAACTCTTGCCATTTGCAACTATGTGGATGGAATTGGAGGGTATTATGCTAAGGAAAATTAGGCAGTCAGAGAAAGACAAATACCATACGACTTCATTCATATGAGGACTTTAAGACACAGAACAGATTAACATAAGGGAAGGGAAACAAAAATAATATAAAAACAAGGAGGGGGACAAAACATTAGAGACTCTTAAATATGGAGAACAAACAGAGGGTTACTGGAGGGGTTGTGGGAAGGAGGATGGGTTAAATTGGTAAGTGGCATTAGGGAATCTACTCCTGAAATCATTGTTGCACCTATATGCTAACTAATTCGGATGTAAATTTAAAAAAAATAAAATTAAAAAAAATTATATGACTAGCTTATTCCCTATGAGATCCCTTCGCATGTAGTCTTCTTTCATCCACATGGGGCCACTCAATCCCTTACCACCATTACTCCCATATCCTCTTACATGTACATCCCTACCTCAGTCACTAGAAAATATCTTTTCAGTACTCATGGAGAATTTAAGGAGCCATAACTCAAAAACACAAGTGTAGCAAACTTTGCCATTTATCATTCTCTGAACTCATACTAAGCTTCACATCTGACCGCCTACCTCTAGATTTCTCAGCGTTGTGAAACATTCATTGTTTTTGTTGCCTAAGACACTGTCAGGTGTTCTGTTACCTGCAGACAGAAGCATCCCTAACCGTTAGAGAAGCTGACGTGTTCTTATTCATGAGCACATGTGAATCATCCTTTACCAACTTCCAGAAATATTTAGGGGAAGCTTTCCAGGAAAGTGGAGTCCTAAATTATCAGGCCATGTAACCAAACATGGGTTACATTTAGCATCTCTATTGAAAAGTTGGTATTGGCTATGAGTGAACATAAAGCCTCCATGTGGACTTCAACTCTTGAGAGCCCAAAGACTTTCCTTTATATTCCCATTCCTCAACTGCATGACTCAATACACATGTATTAATTGACTAATTAAAGTATTTAACTGGGGGCGCCTGGGTGGCTCGGTCGGTTAAGCGTCTGACTTCGGCTCAGGTCATGATCTCACGGTCTGTGAGTTCGAGCCCTGTGTCAGGCTCTGTGCTGACCGCTCAGAGCCTGGAGCCTGTTTCAGATTCTGTGTCTCCCTCTCTCTCTCTGCCCCTCCCCTGTTCACGCTCTGTCTCTCTCTGTCTCAAAAATAAATAAACGTTAAAAAAAAATTTTTTTTAATAAAAATAAAAAAATAAAGTATTTAACTGATTTATGGAGGATTTCTAACTTAATCTAAACCTGGAAGGGAGTATTTGAAAGATGGTGTGGAAAAAAGAGTATTGAGGGTTAGGAGATATAAGAACAGAGGTCCTGGAATAAGTCGTTAGAATAGCATTTTTGGTACCTAAGGATTAGATCCCCCAAAAAGGATTAGTAAGAGTTCTTTTTTTTAAAGTTTATTTATTTATTTTGAGAGTGAGAGAGTGGGGGAGGGGGAGAGAGAGACAGAGAGAGGAAGAGAGAATCCCAAGCAGGCTCCACGTTGTCAGTGCCACAGAACCCAATGTGGGGTTCGAACTCACAAACCGTGAAATTATGACCTAAGCCAAAATCAAGAGTCAGATGTTTAACCAACTGAGCCACCCAGGCGCCCCAGATTAATGAGAGTTTTATGACTAGGAGGAACAAATGCTACCTCTAGGTATATTGGTAGGTGTTTGGGGCTGGGGCAGTAGGTCACTAGGGACCAGAGCAGTCCTTGAGCAGTGAAGGAACACAAGGAAGAAATATCATAGGGAAATTCATTAGTCAGCAGCCTGTAGGATCTATTAAGAGAAAGACATTGGTGACATAGAAAGGCAGTTAGGAAGCTCTTATGGTAATTGAGGGATAAATTACAATGGTGATAAGGAAGGGGAAAAGTGAATCCTAGAAACAGCTTGGTTGAAGAACTGACGGAAGGCAAGAGAAAAAAAGTGCTAACATTTGCTTGGTGCCTACTCCATGCCAAACACTTCACATACACTGCCCCATTTAGTCATTGTGAGTTATATTATTGTACTCTCCACCCAGTGGGGGGACCCAGTCTGTAAACATGTAATGATTTTACAGAGTAACAATTGTTCTAATAGAAGTATATATAAGAAAGCTATTGGGTATCCAGGAAAGAGGCATGGACCCAAGGAATGTCTAGAAAGATGCATGGAAATTTAACAGAAAAAGTCCGTGGAGAACATTCCAGACAGATGGTATGTGCATAGGCATACTTTTGGCAAAATCTGTGTCTGCGGTGTCTTCTGGAGAATTCATTAGTACCAAGGAGTTTCTCTGAGATATTCGAGTGAGATATTTGCAGGCCAGGGCAGGGGGGACTTTGGGGGCCCTTAAATAATACCATGTAGTTAACTGCCAATTTAGCATCTTAGAAAAACTATAGCTATAGCCAGTAGTGGAAACACCTTCAGAGATTTCTGCTGGAAGTAATGCTCCATGATGTGGTGATGGAAAAATTTGGGAAAGTATTGAAGTTCTTCCATGTGTTCATCTCTCCACCATTCCTGGATTCTCCAGGGCCACCGGCCTCTCCCCCTGATCCCCACCCCTATTTGTTCTCCTGTCCATGCTAGAGACTATACATATTCTGAACACAGGGAGCTAGACAGAATCCTCTACGTCCCTCAGCGATTTGCTCTTGGAGCTAATTTTATACCCTCCTCACCTGCTCCCTTTCTGAATATTGCAGACCATCCTTCTCATAACATGCTGTGGCTGTGGCTTTCTGATATTTGGCCTGTAACCCCTGGGGCATGACAGCAGAGACCTCCTGCTCAAACCTTCCAGTGTTCAGGACATTATTTGCTTGCTTGTTTGTTTTTTGTTTTCTTTTCCTCTGATGCCCTTGGAGATAGGCAGGAGACCTCAGATAACCCTAACATCAGGAGGGATCATTGCAGTCTCAGAAAGCAAATGCTCTAGCTCTGGGAGGGGTGGGCTGTCTACAGATGCACTCCCTGTCATGTCCCCTTGCTTGACCAGTTGGAACCTCGCTCTGTGGCATTTTGGGAAGATAAGGAGTCTTCTACAGCTTGTCCAAAATGTTAGCAAAGACTTCCATGTTTCTACTCTAATTCTGCGGCCACTTCAAACCTATATTTCAAAGCATCACAAATATTAACATTGTCGTCATATTACTCTTCCTTCAAATAATTTCTAAGGAATGTGTCCAAATGGCACAGGAGCAGGAGTCAGGAGAACCAGCAGTCTGTAGACCTAACTTTTGTGTTGAATTGAGCCTCTATCTATCCATTCTATACCCTTGAGCAAGACATCACTTTTTCAAGCCTCATTTTCCCCATTTGTTAAAGGGGTGCAACAGAGTTTGCTCCCTCTCCTTAGCACTTCTGTGAGGACTGGATCTGGTTATATACGTTATAGTGATATAGGAAGTATAAAGTATGATAGGTGTGCATAATCACCCTACAGCAGGACAAAATAGCTAATGGCAGCAACTCTGGAGCCAGGCTTTCTTTAAAGCCAGTTTTTTTCCTCTGGAAAATGAGGATAATGATGCAGCCCAAAGCTCTGAAATCTCCGAAGCTCAGAAACCTAAAATTTCTTATGAGCGAGGCACCTGCCCTTACTTGGTGGCAAGATTGACCTGAGGGTTTTGATGGTCTTTGTCCAGCCTATTTGCTGCAGAAAACTCAATGTGCTTGTTTACTGGGTGCGGGAATCATTACATAGCATGCAGTACATCCACTGCGCTATGTTTTCTAAAATATGGAAAATTCTGAACTGGAAATACATTTGGCCTCAAGGTTGGTATCAAACTCATAGGGCTGCCATGATGATTAAGTAAACAGATTCAGGTAAAGTTCTAAGCATAGTGCCTGGTCCACAGTAGGCGCTCAGCAAATGTTAGCTTCCGTTGCTCTTCCCTCTGTTACTGCAGTCCTCAACATCCTTGAACAATTTCCACCATTGCTCTAGACCTGTTTCCCTATTTGTGCCTGTAACTACTAATGTCTAAAATTATTTCCATTCAAACACTCAGCACTGGCCTTTCCGGAAGCGCCTGTCTTCCCAGCTCTCTGCCCAAATGCTCTCCTCATTTAGGACAGAAAGCTCTCCCTGTAGCCACCTGATGTCCTCTCCCTCTGCCTTCTCGGTAATTGGTAGGATGGTCTGCTTGCAGGTGAGGGAGGCTGGGAGAGGGTTCTGGGAAGCATCCCACTGGTTCAGACCCCTAGCTCACCCTGACATCCTTCCCGGGGGCTGTGTGGCTGGGATCCTATTTGGGTGTATGCAGCTCCTCCCCTTTTGGAAAATTTACTTCCACCTTTCTGGACTTGAGTTTCTCATGGGTAAATCACAACAGTCAGCCTAGATGAAAGCTACAAGCCTCATAGCTCCCCTGAATCCTACCTCCTGTGATGCTGCCCTAGAGCTGTTATCTCTGCACACGGGGGAACCACATCCTCCACACTCTTTCGGTAGTCAGGTGATGTCAGAGGGGGAATAAAGGCTGCTTCCCTCCAGCTCCAAGTACATCCAACCTCAAGAAGGGCCAAATGCAAAGCGTTTGCAAACTTTGTGACCAAGGAAACTAGATCCTCTTTTTCCAGCTTTCTGGGCACTGAAATTAACCTGACTGTAGGAATGGGCTCTGGCTCATCTGGACAAGGGTAGAGATGAATTGGACAGTCTCAAGTTCAAGGAGGTCCAGCCTGGTAGTGAGGGGACTGCACGCAAGGTTGTGCCATCCATTGACCGATGCCAGAGGCCGAGCAGCACAGTGACCAGCACTGGTCAATAGACAGAAGGACTCTGCTAGTGGTGAGAGAGGCTGATGGAGAAGTGGGAAAGTGATGTTGGGAAGTGGTGAGGCTTCAGGTCAAGACTCTAGTGCCGGAGGGAGACTGAGGGAGGAGGGAGGATGGGTGATAATGGAAGCCTGGTGCTGTGGACTGGGCCACCCAAGGGTGGAGGTGACACGCCATAACCCTCAGGGCTCTTCCCTGGAGCACCATATGCTGTCACTCTGCAGCAAGACACTGTTAACTGCAGCCAGACATTATTCCGTTTATCATTTTTCATTTTATCTTTAGGAAGGGGACCCCAAGTTTTGTTTCAGAAACAGCGCGATCACCTAGAAATACTAATATCCCAGGGTCCCAGTTGTGTTTTGGTGAGATATCAGCAGAAATCGCTGGGAGGAGCTGTGGGAGAGCCTGTGCAAGGGTTCACTTCAGCTGGCACATGGCATTTGCCCATCACCCTTTTCCCCTTTTTCTGCCTGAAACTCAGACAGGACTCTGGAAGAGAAACAGCCCTCTGGTGACTAGTAAGCACAAAGCCACAGGCGAAGCTGGGTGGGACTGGAAGCTGAAGGAAGCCTCAGAGCTGACAGCGTGGGGAGCCCCTGGAGAGCCCTGAATGGTACTGCAGCCTCTTGTCATGTGAGAAAAATCAGCTCTTGTTTGGCTCATCAGCTGTTGTTGGGCTCTGCTTTGTGCACACAGACCCAGTCCTAACAGGCACACGTATCTGCCTTCCTGGGTGGCTGGGAGGATGAGATGAGATGCCTCAGGAGACTCTGAGGGTTAAGGTGAACCCAGTGGATAGAGCTGAGCACTCGGAATCCAACTTTGGGACCTTGTCCTATTCTTAAGCCCCTGTAAGTGGTGGACACCTAAGCCACTGATATACTTCCTGTCCCCAACTTGATTAACTCCAGACGTAGTAGGCAGATTACTGAAAGTCCGTCTGCATTTCTAGAAAGAATTTCTCTGCTTATGTTATCAATGGTGGTTCAATAGCACCTTCTTCACATTTAGAGTAGCATTCATTCATTTGCCACATTCTTCCTGGGAGCTTACATTGTGTCAGGCACTGTATTCAGTCCTGGAGGTACAGAAGCGAGTAAGATACAATCCTTGGACTCCAACATCTCAAGGATCTTCTCTGGGTACCAATTTTTTTTTTTTTTTTTTTAGAAAAATGGGGCCAAAGATGAACAGTATGTTTGGGCTAACTATGAGGGAAGAGAAAGCTCTGAATACTGATGTTGTTATCATTTTGTATCCTCTGACCGATGCTACAAGAATAATGCACACTGGGTTTTGGGAGGTGGGGGATATTTCCAATCCAGCTTGAAGTGGAAAGTTACTGGTATGCTCAGAAGTAAGCTTCCATAATTATGGGATGAGGTCAGACAAAATATAGAGAGTCCTTAATTTCAAGCATTTCCTTGGACTGTGAGTAAACTACCACCCAGGTAAGATATGCTATCTCCTTAAATGGAAAATACCCAGATGGTGGAAATTTTATGTTATTTACAAATGGGAAACCATTGGGTCTTCAGTGATAACCCCTGCTCCACACTCTGACCAGCTGAATGGCTGTACCAGCCCACCATTTTTCATTTTTAGCTGCTCCTAACCAGACAGATGTTAGGGTATGCAGTATAAACCATGCATCAGAATGCAGGTTTTGGGGTAAGAGCACCTGACTTTGAATCCTAACTGCTCCTTACCAGCTGCTGAGTATCCACGTAGTTACTTGACATCACTGAGTCAATAATTCGTGCCACTTAGGGTTGTCATGAAGATTAAAAATAACATACAAAGGTTGGAGAGTGCTTGGCACTGAGTTAGAGCTCAACCCATGGTAACTATAGGAGAAATGAGATGGGGAAGGGGAGAGAGGATCTCTGTCCAGACACAGCCCATCCTCATCAGACCCCAGAGCCAGGTCAACCCTATGCTGCAGAATTCTGCTCCAATCACCTTCAAGCTGCTGGGGACTGGGGGGGGGGGGGGGGGGGGGGGGAGCTTTCCAATTATTTAAATGAAAGCTGCATTTTGGTGGGTCTGCGAAATGAGTAGGTTCTGATAGTCCACTGGACGATTCTGCTTTGTGAGGCTAGATGAGGGTTTTCATGAAAGCCTTCCCCGTGTAAAGGCGTTCATTTCCTCATCTCTTCAATGGAGGTAGTTGTCCTGACCTCATGTAATGGTGGGGGGAATTAAACCAAATGACAAGCACCTAGCATGATAACAGGAGGAAGTAGGAACTCCAGAAAGATTTCTCCACCCTCCTCCATGACCCCACCCTGCCCTCATACTGTCCTAAACTGAGAGTATGACTGACAGAGAGCTGAGGACACGTGGCAGGGACGAATATAGGAATCCACTCTTAGCACCCTATACTTTAGTTGCAATTTGTTTATCAGACCAGCTAGGCCACTCCCTAGGCCGCTTCTGTTCAGCCCCAGGGCGCATGAGAATTGCTGGGCAGCATTGTAAAATTTATTGATGTCAAGCATGAGTTTCCTCCCCCAAGAGAATCTGTCTTAATTAATAGCTCCTTGAAAGAATGAGCACCTCTCTGGTTTCGGTTTGTTCCTCTGCAAATTGAGAGGCAGGGAAGTGGAGTAATTCACTGGGTGTTGCATAGCTGGAGAAGGCCCCAGGTCTGCTGAAGCCCAGCCAAGGGCAATCACCCCAATAGATACTGTCTTTAGTTAAAATTATGATATTCTGTCCATCACGAATTGTTTTCAATAATTTTAAGTTTTAAAATACTGTATTTAAATAGTATCTTGATTACTGAGGGGTGGCTTTTTTTTTTTTTTTAACACCCTCTTAAATTTTGTACTCGAGGCCATAGCCAAATGATGGGGAGTGTTTAAGAAGAAAACCTCACGTCACTTCCCTGGGTCGAGAAATTGCATCTATAAAGGAACATGAACTGGGCATCCTGTCCTTTTTTCCTTGCAAGGTCATGCTCAGCTATGGTTTTGCGCTGTGTTTCCAGGAGTTGTGACAGTCAGTCACGAGGATAGGGATGAGCTGCTGGTCTGTGGCAGAGCTGGACAGAGGCCAGTGAATTTCTGAGGCTTCTGTACAAGAAATCGATTGAAAGTCATTTTAAGACTGGTTAGAATTTGGGGGCACCTGGGTGGCTCAGTCTGTTAAATGTCTGACTTTGTCTCAGGTCAGGATCTCACAGCTGGTGGGTTCAAGCCCAGCGTCGGGCTCTGTGCTGACAGCTCAGAACCTGGAGCCTGCTTTGGATTCTGTGTCTCCCTCTCTCTCTGCCCCTCCCTGGCTCACTCTCTCTCTCTCTCTCAAATATAAATGAACATTAACAACAACAAAAGACTGGTTAGATTTTGGCTGTGTCTCTTTTGCAGCCTAAGCAGCAGATGAAATTCCTCCAGGAAGGAGTATACATTATTTAACATGCCCCTAGCTTATAGTTAAGCTTTTGACTTTGGCTAGCTTGACATTTTCAGCCCATACTAATCTGATTTAGGTAATAAACAAGTGACAAGACCTGAACTATGCCCTCAGATACCATTAGACCAAAAGATAGTTGATTTGCCTGGAGGGAGCTCTGTGCTTATCAGGTCAGGAAACACATGAATGGTTTGCAAAGGAAACATTTAGACAAGGTGGAGCCGGAGATCCAGGTGAAAAGTCTTTTCCTGAGATGGTAGGCAGAGACTGCTGCTCACAGGTAGTCTTACCTGTCTGGCTGCATCTGCCTCTGGGAGGTCTGCAGTCATCTTAAGGGACAACACTGAAATCTCAACAGTTTCTCCAAACTCAACTTTACTCTTACATCAATTCCCATCAGAACAGAAGCTCCATAAAGACAAGGGTTGGTGTAGGGTTTGTTCCATGCTGTATCCTCGGCAATTAGAATGGTGCTTTACCTAAATAAGTGCTGATGATCATGTCACCCTCTTGATTACAGTTCTTCAATCTCTCTATTTCTGTTAGAATAAACACTGAAGGAAACCCTTATGTGGCCTACTTGATCCGCCCTCTGATTACCTCCTTAATTTCAGGTCAAGCCACCTTTTCTTCATTCACTATGCTCCAAGATCTGCCCTACCAGGCCTTTGCAAATGTTTTCTTCAGCATGGTGAACACACACACACACTTCCCAGAAACAACTCCTTCCCAATCTTCATATTATCTCAGTAGAAAGGTCCTTTCTTCAACTATTCTCAAGGTCCTTCTCTGTTCTTATCCATGGAGAACCTTCTTTTGCACACTCATCTCCATGTCATGTTTTCCTCATGCACTTTTCTCAACTTGTAATTAAGTATTTTAAAAAAATGTATTCCACTGCTTATTGTCTGTTTCTATATTAGACTTCAAAATCCATAAGGGACTGAATATGACTCTGTTCCAATATATCCATATTCCTCTGAAAGACATAGAATAGGTACTTACAAATTACTTGTTGAATGAACGAATAAATGTCTTTAATATATATGACCCTGTCCTAGAACAATATATAAAAATGATGTTTTCCATCTCTCTTTTGTCTGCTCTCTTCCCTTTCGGTGCTCTCTTTGCTTGTCCCAGTGGCTAAATATAGCCTGTTAGCTGCCCAGGCTGCCTTATATACCCGAAGCTCAGGTCTGACAGTCTAAACAATGCTCCACTAGGAAGTTAAAGGCTGGAATGTCATGATGTGTTGTGCATAATATTTAGTTGTTAACAGAAATGCATCCCATTCTAAATATTATGGGAGTTTAGGACATTATAGACAGCTTATGGGGAGGAAATTTATGCGGGGACAGGAGGGCCATTCACTCCACAGAGCAGCCAGCTGGCCCGTTGTCTATGCAGACAGATCTTGACATAGCTATCATAATCAGTTAAAACCAGGTTCATCTGGGATTTTCATGCTATTCTTTTGATCATTCTAATTACATATTGGCTACCTTGCATTATTTTCTGTCTTTACATAAAACTGAAGAGAAATCATAGAAAGAGTATCATACACCACAATGTTAATAATACTTATATTTAGATATTGCAATATGAGTATTTTTAGGGTTTTTCCCCATGTTTGTCCATTTAACAATTTTTTTAAGGTTATTTATTTATTTTTAGAGAGAGAGAGAGAGAGAGAGAGAGTACAAGTAGGGGAGGGCCAGAGAGAGAGGGAGAGAGAGAGAATCCCAAGCAGGCTCTGCACTGACAGCATGGAGCCTGATGTGGGGCTTGAACTCATGAACCGTGAGATCCTGACCTGAGCTGAAACCAAGAGTCAGACGCTTAACTGACTGAGCCACCTAGGCATCCCTAACACTTTTTATTTATTGGCATCTTGTTACTTCTATAATTTTAGAATATGTATTTCATGTGCTCTACTCTGTGTTCATGTACATGGTATCTCAGTTGTATAGAGCTATGCTGTCTAATATGGTAGCCATTAATGTCATGTGAATATTCAAATTTAAATTAATCAAAATTAAAGTTGATTAAAAACTCAGTTCCTCACTAGCCATATTTCAAGAGCTTAGTAGTCACATGTAGCTAGTGGCTGTTGTTTTGAATAGCACAGCCCAGCTATAGAACATTTCCATTACCACAGAAAGTTCATTTGGAAAATACTGGTATAGAGTATGTAGGTTTTAAATGTTTGAATATAAAAAGAGTCTTACAGGTGTTGAAGAGTATTGTTGATGTACACAAAAGTTTGAAAAGATTGACCGTCTGGGTTCCTTGTGATCCAAATGCAGTAGTATTGATTCTTCTCTGAGAAAACACCCTGGTTTGTACACCAGGGTCCTTCAACTTTTATAGCTGCAGAAGGCAGCTGAGTTTAGCCATCTGAGAATTTTTCCAAGGTGATCTGAAAAGGCTGGACAAAATGCCCACCATGATGTTTCAGTCTCTGAGGCTGTTCCTAGAAACCACCTTCTTATGGTAAATTTTCATAAGTGTACTTGATATCAGATGCCTTATTTCCCTAATTTCTATTCCCATTAAAAGGCCTTTAGTATCTTTTCTTGACTGACTCCTTTTTAATGAACTATAAAGTAACCTAATGCTGAGGTAAATTTATTATGCAACCAGCCCAGGAAGTCATGCTCAGCAAGTGGCCAGGCTCTTCCTTGAAAGGGCAGGGACTAAGTGACCTTTGACACAACAGCACAAGATGTGAGCAGCTAATTTTTCTCTGTAATTGTCAAAATTTGTCTGGTGCCAAGATGAATTCCCAAACTCACACTCCTGGTGGCCTAAGCAATGTGTCATGTCTTACTCAGCCACCATTAGCAAGAAAGACCTAGGTTATTAGCTGAGAGGTGTAAGGATGTAGTCATTCATAGATTTTTTTTTAAAACAAACCTTCAGTGAGCATCTACCATGTGCTACACACTGAGAATAGAACAGTAATTAAGGCAGACCTGGATACTGCCTTACAGAGTACCACCTCAAATTATTATAACACCAACCTTATTAAAGTCAAGGATAATCTTAAATAACTAGAAATGAGCTGATACCAAAGAGTCAGGAGTGTCTCCAATGTGCAGTAAAGGTAAAACTCTAGCTACGTGTGTAAATCAGGAAAGATACCGAATGTAGGAGTATGTTTTATATCAATTAGCTTCTCAAGAGACCCCTTAAATGTCATTTAGCTGTGCAAGAGGAAAGAGACAAAATGTTTCTGTAATCAGGTCCTACAGGAGACATTAATCACCATAGGAAAGAGTGCTAGGTAGTAAACTGCCAAGACCTGTAATGTAGTTCACTGGCCTTTCTCTAAGCACCCCGGGTTAACATGGAAAAACGAAGATCTACCAAAATGTTGGTTAAAGTCCATGATAAAAGGTCATTGCCTTCAATAACTAAGATGTGGAGCATGTGTGGCAATGTGGAAACAGAAGTACAGAATAAAAAGGGAAAATGTCTTCTTAAAGTGTCTTTTTGCAAGAAAAAAAAAAGGAAAGAAAGACTTGGATATAATCCTAAGAAAGAGGCACTCAGCTGACACCCCTGCAGAGCATGTCTAATTGCCCAGAAAGGGTAGACTAGTAAATCTTACTGTAAATCTCTCTTCTCTCATGGCACAAACTTCTAGATCTCACACTGAGATGTTGTAAACATATCTGATTGAAGTTCAAGGGTAGGAGAAGAAGGGAAGGGCATGCAAAGGCCTCCATGCTCCTGAAATAAAATTATCTGAGGAGAGAAAACTTAGAGTGATGGTCAGAAATCAACATAAGGGATTGTGGTGGAGAATTATAACATAACATGTGGGTGTTGCTAGATGCCTTTTCAGACCAGTTCACATTAGCACTGTGGTTGTGTTTTGGAAAATATTTGTTGAGTACAAGAGTACATAACATTTGAGCCCAAAAACATGTAGGAATCATCAGTAGTTGTTGATTGTTAAAGAGCATGAATGAAAATACTGGACAATGTAACATGAGGAGAGTGGGGGCCAAGCATGAACACTTGGGTATCCCCAAAGTTTAAGGTCAGGACAAGAGATAAGGAATCTATTAAAGGGATAGAAAATGAATGGTCAAAGGGAACCAGCAGATTGTTGCCAGAGAAGTCAAGGAAGTAAAGAATTCAGAGAAGAGATGCCTGCTTACACACAGTTGGAAGTACAGCCAGCCAAGGATTGTAAACTGTCCATTGATTTAGCAAGATTTGCCAGAGAAGTCTGAGTGGAATGGGGTGAGCATAACACAGGTTGTAAGAGACTGAGGAGTGACAGGGAGGAGAGGAAATGTGGATGGGACCAGCCATTATTTTGAAGGATCCTAACATGAAGACCCACGTAGACATTGCTCATAAGCTTTTATTCCTGAAGAGTCTGGCTTGCTAAATTGCTGAGGTTTAATCTCCAGAACTGACCTGCCTGGCTACAAGGATGGGAAACAATCATATCTGAACTTTTGATCGGAGGAAGAATCCACATAACAGAGCATTCTAAACCTGATTCTTCTCTGATTATTGTAAACATTATTTAGCCCTTAGAGAAATAATGCTTTTGAACATTTTCTCCCCAGCAATTTTTCTTGCCCTTCTCTATAGTATAGAGATTGCCTATAAGATTTAAGTCTGTGGAGTTCAAGAAAAATCCATTGGCATCCCTTCTTTTGAAAAGTGAGCTGTGGGGGTTAGTCACACTGAGCCCTGCAAAGCACTCACCATAGAGGCAAAGAAAGGGTCTCCTGATGTGCTATACACAGACACTAGGTCTATGTAGCCTTTGGGTAAACAGAGATGATTGATGTGCTTCAGATCCACCATGTGGTCAGTAGACTTTGCATAGAGAAATTCCCTAGAAGTGTTGGAAGGCAGACCCTGCCTCTTACTAACAATCATAGCCTCAAAGTTGTTCATATAGATCAGCCATAAAGATGCCAAGAAAAATATTTCAATGATTATTTGTTCTACTTCACAAAGCCAAGAGTCCTAGGTTATCACAACATACCAGTGTTTTCAAACTTTAACTCAACATCAAGTCCTTTTCATGAACTAGATTGTTCACTATATATATCAGATAAAAATGCGGGACTACTATGGTTGGAGCTGAGTGACATAGGGCAAAGCTACCTCCTTGGAATTCAAGACACAGGTTGAAAGCATTAGCCCTAGAAAAGTGGCTCATGACACTGGCTGCCTATTAGAATCACCTATGGACAAATCCTAATGCATTTAGAAATCCTGATGTAATTAATCTAGGGGGAAGACCTCTGACATGGTATTTTTTAAAGCACCCCAGATGATTCTATTATGCAGTGAGGGCTAAGAACTGGTACCCTGAAGGGGTAATGGGAGGCTCCATTCTACCACAGAAGATAGTATTTATGGGAAAACTGCTATCAAAGCAATAGTTAGGGAATACTCTGCTGTTGGTTAATCAGATATCGTAGTTAATGAGTGTCAACCAGTTTACCAATAGAAATCAATTTTATGTGAAAGTAGAATAAAATGATGTATACATTACAAAAGTCAGAGTGAGTAGCCCATATACCAACATTTATCTTGAGTGCCTATTATGTGGTATACTCTATGTAAGAGGCTTAGAGAGATATTTAAATTATTCTTCTCCAGACCTTACTCTCAAAGAACTGTAAGTCTTCTGTGGAAGATATAATGTTTGATAAGCTCTGGACTTGCTAGGTTGGGAAATTTCTAGCCTTTCCATGTGTCAAAAGACTTTCCAAGTTAGAAATGGACTCACGGTAAAGGTCAAATCCAGAATGCTGCTGGTAAAACCTGGACCCAAGTTAAGGACAAATCAAGGTTGTATGACCTTGATTTGTGCTTATGAGACCTTATGTTGACCTCAGAAAGATGCAAGAATCTTAAGAGCATTGCTCCGCAGCATCCTGACTTGCAGTCTAAAGGAAAGAGGGGCCTGCCTTGAAGAATTTTATGGGTGTGAATTTTATTTAATGAACTGAATTTGTAATGTGATGCATAGAAAGCATAAAAAATTTAAAGAGAATTGCATTGGCAAAAGTATCACCAGATTGGACTAAAAAAGATAGGGTAATACAAAATAAAATGAGATTCTGGGCTCCCAAATTTATATAGACAGAAACTAAGCAAAGAAAGAAACTCACTGGGGGCACCTGGGTGGTTGGTTAAGTGTCCGATTTCAGCTCAGGTCATGATCTCACAGTTTGTGGGTTGGAGCCCTGTGTCAGGCTCTGTGCTGACAGCTCAGAGCCTGGAGCCTGCTTCGGATTCTGTGTCTCCCCTCTGCCCCTCCTTTGCTCGCACTCCGTCTCTGACTCTCAAAATTAAATAAACGTTGAAAAAAACCCCAAACAACTCAGTTGTAAACTGGACACTTATCTTACAGAAAAGAAAGGAGTTCTCAGGTGAGAGAGCCAGGATGCAGAGGGTAGAAACAAGAGCCACCAAGGACAGTAGGCTGGATAAAGACTCTGAGAGGGCAGAACTGGACCCTAATCAAGGAACATTCCCTGCACTGTAGTAGGAGACCCTACTGCCCAGGTGGATTTCAAAATTACTATGAATCAGGAAAGCTATGTACTCCTGTTTTCTCCCCTTTTGAATGGGAGTGTCCAATATTGTTATTCTTTCCTTGTCTCACTTTTGTGTGTTGGGTGTTTAGGGAGGCAGATAACTTGTCTGTTTAATTAACAGATCTTTGCATAGATAGGAGCCATACTGATTGTCTATATTCAGGGGAGTTATATTAGGAGGCTCATTCATATCTGTACCTGATTTAGATGACAAAATCCTGGATCTCAAGTCTGGGCCTGATCCCATAATGGAATGAGAATTTTGTAGGTTTTTGGGAAGGATTCGTATATTTTGCATACGAGAGGAAAATAAATAATTTAGAGATTATTAAGGATAGCCACAGATTCTCTGCTTTCCTTCCATCAAGAGATGGAATTTATTTTCCCTCCTGTCAAATCTGGGTTGGCATTGTGTGTTGCTTTGTTCAACGTAATGTGGCAGAAGTGATGCTAGTCTAGTCTAGGCTACACTTTAAACATTGGGAGGCTTTGCTTTATTAGTGTCTTGAGACATCATGTCAAAAAGTCCAGCTACCTTGCTGAAGAGACCACACGGCCAGCCCCCAGCTAGTCCAGCCATCTCAACCAAAGTGCCAGACATGTCATAAAGTCATCTTGGAATGCTGCCTTAAGACTACCATGCTGTGAGGAAGCTCAAGCTCCCCTATGGAGGGAACACATGGAGGAGAATTAAGGCATGACAGTTCATAGCTCCAGCCTGGCTGCCATCTGAATGTTGTTATAGGACTGACTTGACATAAGACTAAAAGAAAAACTGTTCTTTAACCCACAAATCATGAAAAATAATAAATCATTATCATTTTAAACCATTAACTTTGGGAAGGTTTGTTTTAGAGAAATAACTAATTGACACCATTGTGAGATACAATTGGGGCATTTAGTTATGCCAAAGAATTTTCAGATAGAGAATCTTAGGTAGAAGTTCTGTTAAACTTGCTATTTTGTATTAGCAATTTTCAAAAACTGCATCTTAGGGTGACATCAACTAAAGCAATCCTAGAATGCTTGCAAATAAGTAAAGTAGAGTGTAATGCAGCCTTGATTCCACTTGATTCCACATCTAGTTGGGCAAAGTGTTGGGAAAATTCCTCAACAGATATTTATCAAGAACCTCCTATGAATGTCAGACAACCTAAGGAGAAAAATCTTATTGCCAGTTTCTAAGGAAAGACAGGATGTGAACACCTAAATATCCAAATAGCAGCCAATTTCAGACCTTAATTAACTCTGAACATTAGGGAGGTATTTCTTTTTCTTCTACTATTTTTCTAGAAGAGATTGTGTAGGATTGTATTGTTGTTAATTATTTATTATATATTTGGTAGAATTCTCCAGTGAAACCATCTGGACCTAGAGATTTTTTGTTGTTGGCTTTTTGAAATTATGAATTCAATTTCCTTAATAGTTATAGGACCATTCAAATTATACCTTTCATGTTGAATGAGCTATAGTAATTTGTGCTTTTCAAGAAATTGGTGTATTTCATCTAAGTTGTCAAATTTGTGTGTAGATTTGTTCACAGTATTCCCTTATTACCCTTTTGATGTCTGCAGGGTCTGTAGTGACAAAATCTACTGCATTTTTTATATTGGTAATTTGTCTTTGCTTTTTCTTTGTCAGTCTTAACAGCATTGTTCAGTTTTATTGATCTTTTCAAAGCACCAACTTTTGGATTCATTGATTTTCTGGTTTCAGTTTTAGTGATTTCTTCTCTTAACTTTACTATTGCCTTCCTTCTGCTTACTTGAAATAATTTTGCCCTTAGTTTTCTAGATTCTTGAGGCTTTTTATTCTACGGGAAAATACTACTTCAGTTTATTGTATATGTTTCTGGTTCACTAATACAGTATATTTGTTAGATATGACTATTTAGTAGCTGTTACTTTCATAGAGCATATATAACATGCTTCCTTCATGTTCATGTGGTGCCACCAAGGTACATCGGAAAACAATAGCAAAATTCACAAAATGTGTGTCAGTTTAAAAAAAAAAGCCATCAAACAATCAGTACTAGCTGATATATCCCCTAGTGTGCTTAGAGAGGCCAATCAAGATAAATTATACCAGTAAAAGGAGCAGACCATCAATGTTTTTTCCTGCTGCTCTAAAATTTTCCCCTAAGCAGTAACCTAGCAGTGGAAAATCCCCAGCACGAAGGTTAGAGGAAGTGTGGTAAACATGTGCTGGTCACTAGATTTATCTTTCATGGTATTTCCAATAATAAATGGCTCTCTGAACAAGAAAGAATCCGAGTGTGAAAGGCTCAGGTTAGCAGCCGAGCTAAATAAAGAACAAACTGTGGCTCAAAAGAGATAATTTGCATATTTTCTTACATTTGTATTGGTGGCCATTTGGAATTACTTAGTATATTCTTAAGAGGCAAACAATAAACCACCCAACTGAATTTTAAAATCACACAATTATTCTTAGAGATGTATGGACCCAAGGAGGAAATAGGCACCCAGACTGATTAACTGATTTGCCCAAAATTGTTTAGTCAGTCCCAGGAGAACCTGAGATCAGACTGCCCACCCTGTTCCATTCTTTATTTAGTTAACAAATATTTATTGACTGTCTACAATATGTCAAGAGCTGTTCCGGGTGCTTGGATGCAAAGGAGGCAAGAGTCCTTGACCCCATAGAGCTGGCAGAGGGACAGAGATAATAAACAACTAATGAATTAACAAAGTGAATTACATAGTGCATTATGCGTGATGAGTGCAATAAAAAAAGAAAGTAGAGCAAGGGAACCAGAGTTAGGAGTGCTAGCAGAGGTGACAGCAGGTGCAATTTTAAATAGTGTGGTCAGGGAGGCCTCATTGAAAACACTGGGAGAAGACAAGGAAATTAGCCACGGAAGCAATTGTCTGGGAGAGAGCATTTCAGTGGGGAAGAGTGGGCACAGAATAGTTTCTAAGATGCTCCTGCCACGCTTGAGGAATTCAAGTCCTCTGTTAACCATCTGCATCATGTCCTCTAAAAATCATGGAACCTATAGACTTTCAGAGTTGGGAGAGACTGAAAAATTGTGCAGTCTGACCTCCTAGCCATGCAGGAATGTTCAGCAAAGTGGACCAGATCTACGGTTATCCATGCTCCAAACAAATTGCTCCGATCCAAGATCTTACTGGGTCACAAAGCAGCTTGTGCCATTTTTTTAGCTACTTACAATGGTTAGGAAGTCTTGTCTTTGTTGAGCTGAAATCTGCCTCCCTGTGGCTTTACCTTGTGATTCCACTGCTACCCTTTGGAGCAACACAAGCCCCTCCCCCATCTCTCAGCCATGACATATTTGTCTTCTGTCTTCTTCCTTTCAACTGTCTTCTATTCCTGGCCAGCTTTGATGTTCTTCTCCAGACCACTGCTTTCTAAACATTTTCATTACTCATTCTTATCAGAAAAAGAAAAAAAGAAAGATGGACATTTATTTCCCATATATATCTATTAACTTCTTTATTTTTTTTTAATGTTTATTTATTTTTGACAGAGAGAGAGAGAGACAGAGCATGAGTGGGGGAGGGGCAGAGTGAGAGGGAGACACTGAATTGGAAGCAGGCTCCAGGCTCTGAGCTGTCAGCACAGAGCCCGATGCAGGGCTTAAACTCACAGACCACGACATGGTGACCTGAGCCAAAGTCCAACACTCAACCGAGTCACCCAGGCGCCCCTATTAACTTCTTTATTTTATATCATGTGTATGTACTTCTGTACCAACACATCATATATATTATAAAACAGACAAAAAGAAACGAAACAGTGATAAATTAAAAAATAGAATTTGAAATATTTTCTCCCCACACCTCATGAATCATCTTGCTCACTTTGGACATCTACTCTAGGAAAATTTTAGTTTCTTTGTGTCCCCCCTAAGTGGTGAATGGAAAACCACAGTCTCGGGAGAATATTTACATATAACATAGTGACAAAGCTCAGGCTGAAGAACAGAGAAAACACTGTTCCATCTGAGTTCTATCATTGTCAGTTGCACGGTTCCATACAAGTTACTTAACCTGCTTATGCCTTAGTTTCCTCACCTCTAAAAATTCAGTGAATAGTGTTGTTACGTAGGGGGTCTAATGCCTTGCAATGTTGTGGGATACAAATGGGATAATCAACAGAAAGTACTTAATACAGTATCTAGTACAAAGTAAGCATGGAATAACTGTTAAGTAGTTATTGTTATATGGTTTTCAGAAATGGCATCTAGGTCATACATGTCAGTCATTTGGTAAAAACTTCACCTCCGGTAACCCGAATTACTTGATTCTTACTTTAGTAGTAATTTGAAAGTCCTTAATGTCACAAGTGAGTGGTGCTATCCAGATGCTTTTTGCCATTTCATTCCAATCATAGTGGCTTTCTTTTAATCCTTTGTGTACTGTGTTTCCTCATACTACCCCAGGGCCTTTGCCCATGCAGTTTCTCTGCCTGGGGTGATGTTCTGAGCTATTCTTCACTTTGTTGACTCCTACTTTTCAGACGAGATCGGGCACGTTCAGGGTGGTATGGCCATAGACGACTCCTACTTTTCTCAAGGATCCTTCCTCTATCATCCTCAACCAACTCATACTCCTTTGTTGTTTTGGATAATTTAACGAAGGTAGACTGCTTGAGTGAACAGATATCCTTCTTTCAACCAATGTGCGTTATTTCTTTGGCCAAGGACACCTCTGAGACAGTTTGGCACAGAGGAAAGAATGTGGGCTCTGAAGGCAGTAGGGGCTGCAATTCAAATCCAATTACTAGCTGTGTGACCATGAATAAATTACCTCATCTCCTCAAACTTTAAGGTAAAATTGGGAAAATACCTTGTCCCAGAGGACTGTTTGGGACATGGTAGACTACATACATGTGTTCAGTAAATGGTAGTTGTTGGTATATTTTTATCTGAAGGGTGAGTTATCTTTCATTTATACTCTATCTCCCCTGCTAAACCGGCTCAGAGTATACAGCCCTGTAAGCAAAATTTGAATTCAAAATTCCCTGAACTCTTTCTACCTGGGTTTTTGATGTATTTGCTGGCCTTAAGGAAAGTCATGTGCTGGAAGTTGATTATCGGTGATGAGAAGCACATAAAACCAGCCATTAACTTGTTTCAGGAGTTCTGAAATGAGGAAACAAAAACCAGTGAGGAAGAAAAAAGCCTCGTGAATAAAAATGCTGAAAAGTAAGCTGCTTTGTTACTAGTATACACTTGCATATAGTATATGGTATGTTACCCCTAGAGAATTCCCTAGGGGTAACATGTAGACAGTGCTACTGGGCACACCCAAACACAGACAATGAGTCAGAAGCATGAGGTGTCTACCCAGATGCCCAGGGCAATTCCCTGCACACTAGAAGGTCTCCTAGCCACCCTTGCTACCTAATTTCTTCCAGAAACTCAGTTATGAAGTCCACTGAGGCATTTGAAGAGACAATATCTTAGTCGGGATGAAGTAATGAAAGATGATGCATCTGCAAATAACAAAGTTAATAACCATTTCCTGGGTGTTGGACACTGTATTTATAAATATTGCCTCTCCTGAAAAAAATAATATGTTCAATACAGCCTTGGTCAAACCATCCCTCCAGGAAGTAGAAGCCAGTAGTGTTAAGACAAAGTTACTGATCAGCACTGCATCTTCTTCTTTTCTTCCTAAATCCCCTCCAATCATCTCAACTTGTCTCTCCATTGGGAAGATTATCAAAATGAGTAGAGCAAGGCTGAATTCAGGCAGGATTAAATCAACACATGTAGAACCAAGTGGCAAAAACAGACATGGCAAACACTTGCCATACTTACATATGAGCTTTGAAAGACAGCACTGAATTTAAGTGACTACTCATTCTAAAACTTTCCATGTGTCAGGTATGAATTGGAAAATCACAAAACAGTGATGTGCAAATATGGATCTCATTCTATTTTTATACCTTTGACTAGCCATATTCCTTTGACTAGCCCCCATATTTCCCTGGCAACTGGAGAACTAAACTGAGGACAATTTAGAGAAGTCAGACCAATCCTCTAAGTTTTTTAGCCTCTTTTAACTGAAACATAATCTCCCTTCAGTATGTATTCCATCAAATACAACTATTATCTCTATTATCATGATCGGTTTTTGTCTAGTTCAATAGTCTCTCCAAGCTTCTGCTCGTCCCTTCTTCCTGTCAGACTATCCCTGGCAGTCACAGCCTCACAAAGAGAAGGAAGAGGCCTCAGGGCACCTGGCTGAGTGTTGGTGATGGAAGGCTCTGCATTTGGTTTGTGGGGACTCCTTAGCTGGCTCCAGCCATTTGTATCATTGTCTAGTGAGAGTCCTCACGTATGGTGCATTCGATGTGACCTTCTGCGTATCTCTAAGTGTAGATATTCCCACAAGGATGTGCTTTCTTCCTTTCACCCAGAGGCCCATCTCTAGTCACCCATGACACTGATCCTTCTTCAGGCTACATAGATCTGGATGGCAAGTCAACTTCTGTGCTCACAAACTTCCAGAACTCCTGCTGAGCCCATGGAAAACTCATACACCTTTGTCACACCACAGAATGGTGACTTGGGCTATCCCCAGACACCTTCTCCTTGTCTCTCACCTGTACTGGCTGTTGTGGAGCACCTCTGTGCATTACTGACCCTCCAGAGGGCTCCAGATGAGACATCAGCCATATCTTTCAGAGTGATTCTTTCAAGAGTCACTGGGTGGATTCTCTGACCATCTTCTCCCATAGCACTGGAAGGTTCCACAAACTCTCACTTCTCCAAAACGAGCCAGTCTCACTTCCCGCAGCGCTTTTAATGTCTCCTTGTGGCAAAGGTCACAAATCAGGTCTGGTTTGCTCAAATCAGTTTCATCTAACACCTGGCAAATTCCCCACCAAACCTGGCTATGGGCAATCTATTCTCTTTGTTCTTGGCAGTCATGATGGAATGGCAGGGTGGGGCTGGGGAGTGATGACAATGAAAGAAAAAGAACAGAACCTAGATTCTGGTGTCATTGCCATATGTGATATGTGGTATGCTGCCCCATTTCATATACCTGCACTTTCCTTTTCCTACTACAGTCATTATGGTCATAGACTCATCATGGTTATAGACAGCATTTTAAAAATATTTTAGAGATAATTTAGTCTAATCCCTTTAGATGGGATAAGGAGATAAGGAGATTGAAATCTACATGCATGCAAAGATGAAACTTTTATTTTCTCCCATAGCTTGTTCTTTGTGCCAGAAATTCTGGGAATTTCAAGTAGAAAAAAATAGGTGCCAGCTATTTCAATACAACCTACAAATGCAAGATGATTAGAATCGCAGTCTGAAATATTTTAAGCGGTGCTTTTAAACTCATTATTTCCAAGTTCCTTAAAAAAAAAAAACCTCTTAAATTCAAAGAATTTTTCCGACTGCTACATTTCCTTTTGAGGAAAATCTTAATTTGTCTGATCGAAGTAGCAAAAAGTACTTGGAAACTCAGACAGACACAGACACCTCTGTCTTCCTATTTGGAGAAGGCTAGGAAAGGGAGGTGTGGTTCATTATTAAAGGAGTGTGGTTAACGTGGTGGTTAACGTTATGTGTCCACTTGGCTAGGCTACGGTACCCAGATATTTGGTTAAACACCAGTGTAGATGTTGCTATGAAGGTATATTTTTAGATCTTATTGACATTTAAATCTATAGACTGAATAAAGCAAAGTGACCTTCATAACGTGAGTGGTCCACATCAAGACAGTTGAATATCTTAAGAAAAAGAGTAAAATCTCCCTAGGAAGAAGGAATTCTGCCTCAGAGTTGAATTGCAACATCAGTTCTCCCTGGGGTCTCTCAGCTGAGGGCCTCGTCTGCAGAATTCTGACTTGCAAGCCTCCGCTCTTGCATGTGCCAATTCCTTAAAATAAATCTCTCACTCTCTCCCTTCCTTTGTCTTTCTCTACCTCTCTCTATATATTATATTTTATATATTATATATGTTATATTTTAATTTTTCATATTTTATTTTATTTTAAAGTTGATTTGTTTATTTTGAGAGACAGAAAGAGAGAGAGAGAGAGAATGAGCAAGGGAGGGGGAGAGAGAGGGAGAGAGAGAGAGAGATAGAGAATCCCAAGCAGACTCCATACTGTCAGCACAGAGCCCAATGCAGGGCTCAAACTCACAAACCATAAGGTCATGACCTGAGCTGAAACCAAGAGTCAGATGCTTAACCGACTGAGCCACCCAGGTGCCCCTAATATATGTCATATTTTAAAATATATTATATATATTTTATATTTAATAAATTACATATAGATATAGAACATAAATGTATGTGCATATATATATATGTGTGTATATATATATGTATATATATGTATATATATGTATATATATATAGAGAGAGAGAGAGAGAGAGAGAGGAAGAGAGTGAAGGAGGGAGGAAGTAAGTACACACACACACACATACACACGCATACCCTATTGGTTTTGTTTCTCTAAAGAATCCTGATTAATACAGGTGGTGTCATAGCAGCTGATCAATCTGCGGTGATTCACACTGATTCACACTGAGCCTGACAGTGGCCCAGAAAAATGGTTCAGCCCTGACAATTATCTTCACCCAGAGAGACTTTGACCTTCTCACCAAGGCCAGCAATGAGAGATGCAAAAGACCAAGCCTGAGACGTACTGCCTGGCCAGGGTTCGCTGGGGAACCCGAAGACCATGTCTCATCTGCTTCTCTTAGTGCCAATGGGACCTTCAGGGCCACGGGGGTTTTTCTGCCAAGCCACCAGTCCTGAGGGGGAAAAGCCGAGGGAGCAATAATGACAGGCCTGGAGTTAAGATTTTCTCTCTTCAGGGTTAATCTGTCCTCTCAAAAGGAAGAAGAGGCCCAGAGCCACAGCAGCAGGACAACAAATACCCTCCAAATATCCCAGCAGATAGTTACTTATGTCTCATTGGCCAGAACTTGGCTATCTGGCCACCTAGCCACAAGCGAGGCTATAAGCGAGGCTATAAACAAGCCTATAAGTGAGGCTGGAAAATATTTGGCTCTTTCGGTCTCTGCAGTAGAAGGAAGAACATCACAGTATAGCTGTGTTTGATATGAATCTGAATTCTGTGTTTTTAAAGCAGTGCAATAAAACATGCTTGCATATTGTGGGAAATTGTTGATATACCGCAACTCCCCCCAAGATGAATGTTACTTTGAGAGTCACCTTACAGGTCAGTGTTCTCCAAATTGTGAGTTATGGAATTTATTTAGTGGGACTCAACTAGGTGGAGGAAGAAGAGGAAGAGTAAAGGAGGAGGAGGAAAGATGGTGGGAGAGGAGAGAAGGATGAAAAATAGAAGACAATAGAACAGAAAATATTGGGGTGAAACTTGTTTCAGTTAGATATGTTTTTCTCGCTCTTGGTTGTAGTCAAAAAGTTTGAAAGTTACTGTCAGAGAGCATGTGATTGACACGTGTGCATGGCTTTGTACGACCCTGACCAGAGCAAGCTTATGAGTAGTGCACTGCCTCTGCTCTCATTTAGCATCTTTATTCTTGGTGTCTTCCCCACCCCCCTTCCCAGCCTCCAAGCATGCCTCTCCTGCATAATAAGCTCTGCTTGTGTCTGCCACTCCTTCTCCACTTCTCTATCCTTGAGTTCCACCTGGACCCAAGTAGACTCCATTTGCAACATCCATTTTTGCTTTCATCCCCCCTAAGAAATTTGCTTCAATTTCCCGCACCCCCAATCCTCCAATATGCACCTTTAAAAGGTCAAAACTGCTATCTTTAATGTCAAGTTCAGCTTTTCTTGCTGACCGGCCAAAGTTTGTCATCACTCTATGGAAGTGGGTGTTTTTGCAGGTGCTCTCCCTTTCCCTCTCTGAGAACGTACGTCTCTATCATAGATGCAGTTAGCATCACCTTTATGTCAAAGGTTAGACCACTGTATTTCCAGTCCATCCTGTCACTCCTGTCCAGTACTCCACTCTTGCAAGTCTTGAACTCAGCGTATCTGAAATGAGATGAAGCACATCCCCGCTCAAAGGTGCTTTTTCCTCCCAATTTCTCTATCTCTATAAATCGTGCAATCTTCCAGTGACCCAGGCAGGCATTATAGAAGCCATCTTTTCTTCTTTGCCCTCTTTATCTTTCACATCTTTTTAAAGAACAATCCCATGCCCTGGGGCATGGAGTAAGTTCTACTCAAGACTTGTCCCACCCACTGGTAGGGTGCAATCGACTGAAAGGACACTTAATTCCTGGGATTTGCTTCTTCAAAAAGAATCATTATTTTTAAAGTTCCAGATGTAAAGTCAATTTTTTTTTTAATGAAGAAAGCATCAATTTGTATTTTTTTAACATTTATTTTTGAAATTTAAAACAATGCTGAGAGGTAGTTAACATGTTAATTATTACTCTCCATTTAAGCAACTATTTGGCAAAGCATCTAAAGAGTCATGAAAACACTTGTCCCATATGACATAATAATCAAAATTCTAAGAAAAGGCTAGAATCCAAAGGTGTTCACTCTAAGTCTATGGAAAAATAGAAAGTAACCTAACTTACTTTAGGAGAATGGCTTGGTAAGTTATGCTTAAGAAAATCAGGGGCACCTGGGTGGCTCAGTTGGTTAAGCGTCTGACTTCCACTCAGGTCATGATCTCGCAGTTCATGGATTCAAGCCTCCTGTTGGGCTCTTTGCTGGCAGCTCAGAGCCTGGAGCCTGCTTCGGATTCTGTCTCCCTCTCTCTCTGCCCCTCCCCCACTTGGGCTCTCTCTCTCAAGAATAAATAAACATTAAAAAATTTTTCACAAAAAAATTATCGATTTCATTAGATGTGATGCAGCCATTAAAATGATAATGTAGCAACCTGGAAACACACAGAAAAGAAGCAGCTATGATTACAGCTAAGTTAAAATCAGGGATGTATTTGGCAAAAACTGGAAAGAAGTATGGAAAAATAAGATGGTTGAATCTGAACCATTTTAAAAATTTTATTTTCGTTTCTTTGTTTATTTCCAAAGACATCATGGTATAGGTAGGTAGTGGCTTTTAAACTGTTTTGACTATGACTCGTGGTGAAAACTACATTATATATCATCAACTAGTATGTGTGCCCACCCACAGACACACTTACACACTTGTGTAAAAACTATCTTATTGTATTATCTTTGTAAGATACATAATTTTTCACATTTTAACATCTCTAGATTGAGATGTGCGTTACCGCTGATGAGATCTGGAGTTTATAATTGTAAGCATTTTTTTTCTTTCTTGGAGGTACATAAATTAAAGGTGCATCTCATAATTAGTGTTTTTAGGTGTGATAACATATAGTAACAAACCGAAGTTTCACGACACAACTACCACATGTGATGTATTGTGATTTTTTTTCTTTTCTATTTTGAATCTTTTTAATTTTTTTTAATGGTGGAAGCAACTCACTAAATTGAGTCTTACAATTCCTTAATGCAGAAGCCGACAAACTGGTCATGTTTTTGTGTGGCTCATGAGCTGAGAATGGTTTCTACATTTTTAAGTACTTAGATAAGACAAAAAGAGTATTTCATGATACGCAACAATGAAAAGAAATTCACATTTCAGTCTCATAAATTTTTCTTGGAACCCAGCCACCCATTTGTGTATTATTTACAACTACTTTTACACTGCAAGGGCAGACTCAAGTAGTTGTGACAGAGACCATACGGTCACAAAGCCTGAAATATTTATCACGCAGCCCTTAACAAAAACGTTTGCAGCCCCTGTGCTAATGGTTTGCAATTCGCTGTTTAAAACACTTCTAACATCATGGCAGGAACATAGAAATGGTAGATCTGGGTCCAAATTCTGGCTCCACCATTGCTGCTGCCTCCGCATTTATAAATGGATACAATGCCTAGCTGACAGTGCTACTGGGAGTTTTGTGTGATCATTTATCTAAAATGCTTGGTCCATGGTGGGTGCTTGAACAAATGTTAGGGTTTTTTTCTGCTTCTCTTTACATTCTGCTTAAGCTACGGCCCCTACTCTTCTCCATTAAGGTCACCGATGAATACTAACATGCCACCAGGGCAGTCTTAAGGGCAAAGTCCAAAGTGGTCCTCCACAAATGTGAAATTTTTGATGTTTCACATTTATGCTAAAAATTTGGGGGGATGTTTAAATTCTATTCCGAAGTATGCTTATATTTGACTCAACATAAAATTAATTTTTAGGTGGAGCCAAATGGATATTCCTGGAAGACCGTCTTTGTCTGGTGGCTTTGCATCTGTGCTTTCTCAGTTTGAGAAGCACGGGTTTATGCAATGGCGTTTGTTGTTGCTGTTGTTGCCATTGTTTAAAAAAGAGCTTTCTTTTCCAGGACTCACCTTTGTCATTTGGTTGTAGTTATAGAGGACTGGAGAGGAGCTATTTTTAAAGGAGGACATTTGGGTTTGGCCTTAGAATGGAAAGTATGAGTATTTAGGAAGAATCATTAAAACCCAAGATCAGTCGTGAGCTTGCAAGTGCAAAGCTGATTTTTTTCCAGAGTTCCCTGAAGTGGTTAGGATTAGCTGGACTTCCTCAGCTGATGAAGCTCATAAGAGACTCATGCCAGAAGCTAATTTAATAATTTGCAGAGATAAATTATCAGGTGCATTGGAAGATTGTCATCGCTTTTTTCCCCTACAGATAAAGTTATATAAAAAGCCAAATCATAGCCACCAGTCTGCCTGCTGAGCATAGAATCATAGGAGTACAGGCAAAACTCACAGATCTTGTGGACTTGGTTCAGACCACCGCAATAAGGTGAATGTTTCAATAAAATGAGTTAAATGAAGTTTTGATTTCCTGGTGCATATGAAAGTTATCAAGGGTGTAATAGCATTGTGTCTGAAGGAATAACATTCATACCTTAATTAAAAAGTACTTTACTGTTAAAAAATGCTAACCATCATCTGAGCTTTCAGTGAGTTGCAATCTTTTTGTTGATGGAAGGTCTTGATTTGATGTTCAATGTTGCTGACCGATCAGGTGGTGGTTGCTGACGGTTGCGGTGGCTGGAGCAATTTCTTAAAAATAAGACAACAGTGAAGTTTGCTACATTGATTGGCTCTTCCTTTCTCGAACAATTTTGCTGTACTATGAGATGCTGTTTAATAGCATTTTACCCACAATAGAACTTCTTTCAAAATTGGAATCAATCCTCTCAAACCACTTTACCAACTAGGTTTACGTAAATCCTTTGTTGTCATTTCAACAGTCTTCACAGCATCCCCACCAGTAGATTCCATCTCAAGAAACCATTTCCTTTGTTAATCGGCGAGAAGCAACTCTTCAGCCGTTAAAGTTTTGTCATGAGATTGCAGCAACTCAGTCCCATCTTCAGGCTCGACTTCTAATTCTAGTTCTCTTGCTATTTTTTTCTCTGCTGTTTTTTCTCCACTGAAGCCTTGAACCCCTCAAAGTCATACATGAGGGTTGTAATCAGCTTCTTCCAAACTCCTGTTCATGGTGATATTTTGAATCTCTTCCCATGCATGATGAATTTTCTTAATGGCATCTAGAATGGTGAATCCTTTCCAGAAGAGTTTCAATTGACTAAGCCCAGATCCGTCAGAGGAATTACTATCTGCGGGAGGGGTAGATTTTCAAAATGTATTTCTTTTTTTTTTTTTCCAATATATGAAATTTATTGTCAAATTGGTTTCCATACAACACCCAGTGCTCATCCCAAAAGGTGCCCTCCTCAATACCCATCCCCCACCCTCCCCTCCCTCCCACCCCCCATCAACCCTCAGTTTGTTCTCAGTTTTTAACAGTCTCTTATGCTTTGGCTCTCTCCCACTCTAACCTCTTTTTTTCAAAATGTATTTCTTAAATAATAAAACTTGAAAATTGAGGGGCACCTGGGTGGCCGGTTGGTTGAGTGTCCGACTTCGGCTCACATCGTGATCTCTCAGTTCGTGAGTTCAAGCCCCACATCGGGCTCACTACTGTCAGCCTGTCAGTGCAGAGCCCACTTTGGAACTTCTGTCTCCCTCTCACTGCCCCTCCCCCACTTGCGCTCTCCCCCAAAATAAAATAAATATTAAAAAAAAAAACACACAAACCATGAAAGTTGAGATTACTCCTCGACCCATGGACTACAGAATGGATGTTGTGTTGGTGGGCATGAAAACAGCATTTATCTCATTGTATATCTCCATCAGAGCTCTTAGTTGACCAGGTACATCACCAATGAGCAGTAATATTTTGAAAGGAATCTTTTTTTCTGAATGGTAGGTCTTAACAATAGGCTTAAGATATTCAGTAAACTATGTCACTAATAGATGTGCTGTTATCTGGACTTTGTTGTTCCATTTATAGAGCACAGGCAGAGTAGACATGACATAATTCTTAAGGGCCCTAGGATTTTTGGAATCATAAATGAGCACTGGCTTCAATTTAAAGTCACCAGCTGCACCAGCCCTTAACAAGAGAGTCAGCCTGTCTTTTGAAGCTTTGAAGTCGGCCATTGGCTTCTCTTCTCCAGCTATGATTAGTCCTAGATGGCATCTTCTTCCAACATAAAGCTGTTTCATCTACAATGCAAATCTATTTTTTAGTGTGGCACCCTCATTAATAATCTTAGCTGGATCTTCTAGATAACATGCTGCAGCTTCTATATTGGCTCTTGCTGCTTCATCTTGCACTTTTATTATGAAGACAGGTTCTTTCCTTAAAAACTCATGAACCAACTTCTGCTAGCTTCATACTGTTCCTCTGCATCTTTGTTACCTCTCCCAGACTTCACGGAATTGAAGAGAGTCAGAGCCTTGCTCTGTACTAGGCTTTGGCTTAAGGGAATGTTGTGGCTTCTTTGATCTTCCATCCAGACCACTGAAACTTTCTCTGTATCGGCAGAAAGCCTGTTTCACTTTCTTTTTCATGTGTTCACTGGACTAGCACTTTTAACTTCCTTCAAAAACTTTTCCTTTGTATGCACAACTTGGTTAACTGTTTGGCACAAGAGGCCTAGCTTTCAACCTACGTCAGCTTTCAACATGTCTTCCTCACTAGGCTTGATCATTTCTATCTTTTGATTTAAAGTGAGAGACGTGTGACTCTTCCTTTCCCTTGAGCACTTAGAGGACATTGTAGAATTATTAATTGGCCTAATTTCAATATTGTCATTTCTCAGGGAACGAGGATGCCTGAGGAGAAGGAGAGAGACCAAGGAATCACTGGTTGGCACAACACAGGACACCAGAACACACACAACATTTATTAAGTTTCCAAACACACACAACATTTATTAAGTTTGCCATCTTATATGGGCATGGTGCATGGTGTCCCTAAACAATTATAATAGTAACATCAAAGATCAGTGATTACATTTGTCAAGTCACTATGTTTCACACCTGAAACCCATATAACATTATATGTCAAGGGTACCTCAATAAAAATAAATCACTGATTACAGATCATCATAACAAATATAATAATGAAAAAGTTAGAAATATTGTGAGAATTACCAAAATGTGATACGGGGAATGAAGTGAGCAGATGCTGTTGGAAAAATGGCACCGATAGACTTGCTCAACGCAAGGTTGCCATAGACCTTCAATTTGTATATTAAAAAAAAGCAATATCGGGGCACCTGGGTGGCTCAGTTCCTTGAGCATCCGACTTCGGCTCAGGTCATGATCTCGCAGCGTGTGAGTTGGACCCCGCGTTGGGCTCTGTGCTGACAGCTCAGAGCCTGGAGCCTGCTTCTGATTCTGTGTCTCCCTCTCTCTCTGCCCCTCCCCCGCTCATGCTCTGTCTCTCTCTGTCTGTCGAAAATACATAAACATTAAAAAAAAAAGTTTAAAAAAAAGCAACATCTGCAAAGTGCAATAAAACAAAGTATGTCTATATGTGTATGATCTTAATGGCTATTGTATCAAACAAGAAAGGAAGGGCATTTCCACCTCTATCAGGTGCATGCCTACCAATCAAACCGAGATTCATCAGTCTGAGTCTCTTCTATCCAGTGCTAAGCGTAGCTGACACATTCTTAATCTTGGGGAGTTTCCCTTTTCTTGATTTCGTGTCAACCTCTTTCTTCCCTCTCCACATAGTTGTGCTTACTCATTCTTTCTTCAGATGTTAAAGCCATTCATTAGCCTTTTTTTTTTTTTAAAGTATATCCTATAAAATAACAAGTTTGCTTGGAAACTTTTGGATTAAGTTAGACTGTTTCTCCCTGTAGGACTTCTCAGAGGCTTTATGTATTGATGTGAATCATGAGGCTCCAAGAAGGGAATCTACTATGTGGCGTATCTCAGACTTATTTGAGTACTTTTTATTTCTCAGAACGTCTCTCACGACTAATAGAAGTGGAAAATGCTGGACTCCAGTTCTCTTGCCTTCACACTTATTCAAATCTTAATAACATTATAGGTCCTATTTCTACATTCAGCCTAGGAAATGCCACCTTGTTACAGTGACTTCTGCAGAAAGATAATCTTATCTGTTTCCTATGGACTCCATTTGCTTGAATTTCCCAATTGTGATTAGGTGTGATAGGCTCAGATAATGTATCTATGTACCAACTATGCATTATCTATAATTTTATTTTATCTTTTTATTTTATATATAAAAAGTGTTTTTTACTAAAAAGGTAATAATCACTTTTGAAAAGTCAATGAACTAAAGAAAGGATTACCTATATCCCCACCATCCAAATTCAACCATGTACAAAAAATCTAAGGACTTATTTTGTATGCTTTTATAGTTCTCCTGGATAAATCATTCAAAAAAAAAAATACCTTACTTCAATTATTCACTTAAAAAAATGAAGATCAAAGTTATTATTGTTTTGATATCCAATTTGTAGCTGAATTGAAGTCAGTTTGCTCCTTGGTGAGTCAGCAACTACCAGGTTTAGCTGTCACACAAAGAAAACTTTATTTGCAGCAAATAAGATCACAGGGAATGGTTTCCAAAGTGGTGACTCCCCAAGAGAGGGTGAACAGGTTCCTTTCATTTAGGATAGGATAAATATTTAGATAGGGAAGCCTTGTCATCGTATGTAGTGGCAGGCCTAAAAGGAAACATGTCTATACACCTGTTGTATGTTATGTAAATGAGTCTGAGTCTCCTCCTTGGGCAGAGATTTTAGCACTATAATGAAGTAAGTGTAGTTGTACAACTTTCCACAGGTCACTCCATGGCATTGGCGTGAGTCAGATTTAGCACAAATGGTCTGGATGGTCTGGGCCTACTGGGGGTGTCAGGGCAGTCACCTGACAGAGTCACCTGAAGAGGTGGTTTCAGGTTTCATTGCCTGAGTTCAGAGGAAAGCCTGAAAGAAGAGCTTAAGGAAAAATGTAAGACAAAGGTTAGTGAGTACAAGCAGGTTGGCAGTAAAGTCTAGGTCTTGGGGTCTAGCTGGTGACAACGTCTTGCTTTAAAATCATCCATTTAAGAGGTGCCTGGGTGGCTCAGTCAGTTAAGCATCCAACTTTGGCTCGAGTCATGATCTCGCTGTTTGCGGGTTTGAGCCCCGCAATGGGCTCTGTGCTGACAACTCAGAGACTGGAGCCTGCTTCGGATTCTGTGTCTCCTTCTCTCTCTGCCCCTCCCCCACTTGTGCTGTGTCTCTATCAAAAATAAATTAATGTAAAAAACAAATCATCCATTTAAATCGAGTGAAGAACATGGGCAGAAGACATGAATAGACTTTTCCGAAGAAGACATCCAGATGGCTAACAGACACATGAAAAGATGCTCAACACTGCTCATCATCAGGGAAATACAAAATCAAATCCACACTGAGATACCACCTCACGCTGGTCAGAGTGGCTAACATGAACAACTCAGGAAACAATGGGTACGGGAGGACGGGAAAATGGGAGATGGACCTTGAGGAGGGCACTTGTTGGGATGAGCAGCGGGTGTTGTATGTAAGCAATGAATCATGAGAATCTACTCCCGAAACCAAGAGCACACTGTATACACTGTATGTTAGCTAACTTGACAATAAATTATATTTAAAAAAGTCATCCATTTAGAAATTCCAAGAGGTTGTCTAATCTTTTCCCATACATGCAGAAAGTATAATGATCAATCTATCTGAAATATGATCACCTGCTAATATATTCAAAGACATTTACATGAAAGAGAAAGACACAATTTATTGCCATCAGTTATCCTTTCTTGTATCTGCCTATCTCCTCCCCCACAATGGTTATCTTTCTTCCTGTAGTATTTGGGGGACAGGGGAGTGTGTCTCCAGTCTACATCTAAGTAACTCAGTACAGCTTGTCTATTGTTCTCTGGCTCCTACTCACAGCTCCTAGGGTGAACTTGGGCCTCCATTCATTTCACTATTGGTCACCGCCTAGAAATCTGGTAGGCGGTATCAGCTGATTTCACCAGGGGGTCAGGTGGCGGAGGCTACAATCCCCTCCATAGAATCTTATTAAATGTTTGTGAGTTTAAAAAGGAAAAAGAAGAGAAATTTTGGTTCAGCATAAAGCAGGAAACAATTTGAAATTTACAGTTTTATTAGACATTACTCTTCTTATGTAAATAATCACTGGGAATTTCTCAAGCCAGGCCTGCTGCCATGGTGCTGGGAGCTGCGTCTCCTTTTTCTCTTTCCCTAGATGCCAGCACCATCTCCAAATTTCTGTTAATTTCCAGTACAGAGCAGTTTATCCATCTAACTCAGTGGTTCTCAACTGGGGTCAATTTTGCCTCCCTTTCCCCAGGGGACATTTGTCAACCTCTATAGACATTTCTGATTGTCCTGACTAGGCAGGGAGGTGCTGCTAAAGGTCCTACACTGTACAGAACAGCCTCATAACAAAGAATTATCCAGCCTAAAATGTCAGTAGCGTAGACGTTGAGAAACAGAGAAACTCTGATCAACTCCCACCCATCCAACCAAACTAGAGTAAGGGCATACATCTGCAAATCTGGATACTGACTAAGGTATTCTGCTGAACGGTGGGTCATTTACTCCAAGACTCCACTCCTAGCAACACAAAGAATCAACAAACCTTACAAACCTATAGTGCTTTCTTGAGCATATCTTTGAGTTTTGAGCAGAATTCTATCCCTACTAACATTTTAGAAGTAAGAGGAGCAGTAAAAACATTTATGCTTCCCCTGTTAGGAAAAGCCCCTTAAGGTTAGGGATATTTTATCCCAGTTATAATTATGTCTAAACTGCTTTTCTTCTGTATGAGTGTGAGTATTCCTTTTTCTGAAGCCTTACTCATAGAGATACTGAGTTGAGCACCAGTTGAGCTGGTGACAGAAAAACCACACACCGTGCCCATGACCACGGGGCTCTACAACTGCAGAAGACAGGAGTTTAGTCCAGTGGTTAGGAACTGGCTTGCTTTTGTAGTTTATTTCACTTGGGTATTGTGCATATCTCACCAGGATGCTTGCCTTGTACTAGAACTTTCTAGGTACCTGTAAGACTCCAAAACTGCTCCCACCACACTTCTCTTAATGTATGAGATCCTTAAAGTCATCTCCCATCTCAGAGCCGTGACTGGCCCATAGAAGACCCTCAACAGTTGTTTCCTAAATAAATACATGAATATTGGCTCAATGGAATCAGATAGAAATGAAATAACATAGTCCAGATTAAGGCTGAGGTATAAAGAAGGACTTGCATTAATTATGCAAATGTGGACAATATCCATCATTAAAGCTCCTGTCACATGAACGTAAAGTTTCAAAATACTAATTCCTTTAGGGGTGTCTGGGTGGTTCAGTCAGTTAAGCGTCCGACTTCAGCTCAGATCATGATCTTTTGTTTGTGGGTTCGAGCCCTGTGTCAGGCTCTGTGCTGACAGCTTAGAGCCTGGAGTCTGCTTCATATTCTGTGTCTCCCTCTCTCTCTCTCTGCCCTTCCGCCACTCCCCACTCCCTCTCTGTCTCTGTCTCTCTCTCTCTCCAAAATAGATAAACATTAAAAAGAATTTTCAAAGTACAAATTCCTTTAGGGAGTAATTTTTTAAAAAGGGATTTCCTTTTAACTAGTTTCTCTCATTCCATTTACTCAGAGAAACAAAAGAATAATTCTTTAAAAAAAACGTGTGGTTACACATACATACATACATACATACATATATACATACATCCAAATGTATTTTAACCAGATTTGAGACCTATAAGAATCTCAAACTTTAGTGTGTATCAGAACTGGGGAGCCATCAAATTGCAGAGTTCCAGGTCTCAGCAATAATAGTAATGCACATTCCTAGACTTCAGCCTAGTTCATTCTCATTCACTAGTAAAACATGACTTTTAGGAGGGCTGTGGCTAGAATTTCTGAAATCTTGTCTACCCATGGCCTGAATTGGCCCCATTCTGGACTGGAGAGGGGATAAGTGCATCCACAGGTTAATTTAAGTGGCTCAGCTTAGGGCCAAGGAAGCAGCAACAGAGGTACAGAGAAGCAGAATTAAGTACAACAAGATGAGAAGGCAGATGGGGGCTTCCTAGAGGAGAATTCCAAGTGTCTTCAAGGGCTTTGTAGAGAAGTTGCTGTCAACTGGGTATTAATTTTAGCTCATTTTATTTCAAAACACAGGGTTTTACTTGGACTTAATGAGATGTTTTGTTCATATTACTCTTATGTACAAAAGTCATCAATAGGCTTATTTTTTTAAGTTTATTTATTTATTTTGAGAGAGAGAGAAAGAGAGAGAGAGCCCAAGGGAGGAAGGGCAGAGAAAGAGATGGAATCCCAAGCAGGTTCTACACCACCAGTGCAGAGCCAGATGCAGGTCTCAGCTCAGGAACCGCAAGATCATGACCTGAGCCGAGGTCGGACCCTTAACCAATTGACCCACCCACCCAGGCACACCCAATAGGCTTATTGAGATGAAATGAAGAGGGAAGTGAAGAATAAAAGAGAAAGGAGCCAAGTTTTTGTCCAGGAATGAGGCAGGGGCTAGTAGATGGAAAGGGAGGTGAGACACGATGAAAGAGAGTCTGCTTAGAGCAAGAGAGCAGGAGCCCAGACGTGGATCCATGTTGTGACTTCTACCCACCAAGTGAAACAGCATCAGAGAAGGTGGGACACCACCCAGGTCCAACGCACTAACAGTTTATCTGTCAGCCTCCCTGGGTCCCGTCCTTTACAAGGCTCCCCAGGGTAGGCGGGGAGTTCCTGAGGACCTTTCCTAGCCTATGCTCATTACTTTTTCTTTCACTTCATGCTCCTCACCTGGCACAAGCTCTGAAGAGCAGGGGCTGTTCTGCTCACTGCTATCTCCTTATTGGTTTTTTTTTTAAATGCTCAAAGACATAGATCTTGATGTTTGGAATAAAAGAACATATAAACAAACACCAAATCCAACATCTCAGGATCCCACAGGCAGGAAGAAAAATGTTGTTCCAAGCTACAGGCAGTAAGTTCTAAGAGGGACAGCTGGAAAAATAGTAAAAAGACCATGGTCTTCTGGTAAGTTTTATTTTTCTTATTTCTGGTATAAGCACACTTATTTTGATAAAAACTGAATCCTGGTAACTGTAGGTAAATAATATGAATGCACGTACAAACTTAAAGGGACAAAAGTTGGGGCACCTGCGTGCCTCAGTCAATTGAGCGCCAGACTCTTGATTTCAGCTCAGGTCATAATCTCAAGGTTGTGGGTTCAAGCCCTACATCAGGCTCTGCACTGAAAACATGAAGCCTGCTTGGAATTCCCTCTCTCTTCTTTTCTCTCTGCACCTTACCCACTCTCCTTCTTTCTCTCTCACAATAAATAAATAAAGATTAAAAAAAATAAAGGGACAAAAGTTGTCATATATGTATATGTAATATGTAACATACATATGTAATATATGTTAAGGTAAAGGCAAAAGAGAATAGCAAATCATTTCATTAGAATGTTTTCATGTCTTTGAATTTGGAAAAGCTGAAAATCAAAATAATACTTGAGAAGTGAACTTCATAAAACAAAAGACAGAAAACAATGACTCATTCAAATACCTCATCCTCAGAGATTATTTATAATTGAGGATATTGACATTACCCCTCCTAGAATGGATTTATAAGCCATCTTTGAGAAGTTGTGTGGGAAAGCTTTCCCAATGAAACGAGAATTTATTTGGTCAAAAATATTTGAGTAGCCCCCTTTCTTCAGCACTAGAAATCCATTAATTTTTAAAAATTTGCTCATGTATCTCTGTATTTCTCGGTTCTGGTTAGGAGCCAGAGAAAGATGGCAAAGAAGAGACACTCCCATCTGAAGCAGAGGATGATGGGTGTGTCAAACTGTGTAAAATTGCATGCTTCACCCAACAGTATTTCTTAATTTATTATTTAGAATCCATTTCATTGAATTTTGCTGATAACACAGCAAAACTGCAATATTATGCAGGCTTGCCCTTAATCTTATTAAAATAAGACAAAGGCAAATATGTTTATTTTTCAAGGACAAGAAAAGATCTGGAGAAAGTATACTTAAAGATTTTAAAGATATGATGAAAAAGCCTTAACTGGAACCGGGAATCAAAATTCAGCAAGTGATGCTAAGACATGAACATATATATTTAGTATTTTTAAAAAAGGCGAAAAGAACTTAATATTCTAAAACTTATTCTTTCCAGTAGAATCAACGATGTTGCATGAGGGTTCCTTCATAGATTTGGTATTGTTTTAACATACAAAGTAGCCAAAATCTAAGTGTTGTCTTAAACTTCTGGAACTCTGTACATTTCCATTTCTTCTTTTGGGAGAATTTGACCCGGGTTCAACCAGAAATGCTTCAAACTTGAGTCCAATTGCTTGCTGCACCTGGCGAGCCCCTGCTGAGATTCACAAGCATGATCGCGTGTGAATCCCTTGAAGCTTCATCAGTTTAAAACATTTGATGGAGGACTTAAAAAGTTCTTGTGTCATTTAAGAGCATAGAAGAAACAGGTCCCCCCTGGACCTCTTAATCCGTTAACTGAAGACCACAACTCATCACAGATACCCTAAGCAGTCAGCAGTTCTGGCTAGAGGATTAAATTTTGACTTAGTTCATAGCATATGATTTCTCTCTCTCTCTCTCTCTCTCTCTCTCTCTATATATATATATATATAATACATATGTATATATAATATATATGTATTATATATGCGTAATATATACATATATAAAATACATACATATATACATATGATACAAATGACATACATATTTGGATTGCTGTAAGGTTTTTTATTCTTAATATATGTGATCACTATAAAATACTATAGAACTGCCCGTTTTATTTTACTGAGTAACTACATATTTCTTTATTTAGTTTTAATTCCAGTTCTAGATGTTATATATCTATCTTCTGTAGCCACAGTGTTTGAAGGTTGAGGAAGAGTTTATTTGACAAAAATTCTAGTTCCAAATTATGTCTTTTCCTAATGACTTATTAAAAAAAAGCCTTATTTTGAAAAATTGAAATTAATCCTAAAATGATAAAAATTGACTTGTTTACTTGTTATTAAACTTTAAGAGTTCCTTGTTATATTCTGGATACAAGTCCTTTATCAGATATTTTCTCCCAGTATGTAGTTTGTCTTTTTATTTTCTTAACAGTGTCTTTTGAGGAGCAGATGTTTTTAATTTTGACAGAATTCATTATATCACATTTTTCTTTTATGACTCATGTCTATGACCATATCATATATCATTTATTAATGGCTCATGCCTATAAACCACTCATATGCTATCTATGAAATCTGTATCTAATCCAGGTCACAAAGATTTTTCCCTATATGTTCCTCCATAAGTTTTAAAGTTTTGAGTTTTACATGTAGGTCTATGATCCGTTTTGAGTTCATGTTTGTATATGATGGAAGGTATAGATAAATGCAAAGTTCAATTTTTTTGCCCATGGATATTCAAATGTCCCAGTACCATTTGTTGAAAAGATTATCCTTTCCCCCACTAAATTGCCTTTGTACATTTGTCAAGAATCAGTTGTATATATGTGTGTTCACCTATTTGGGGGCTCTTTATTCTTTTCCATTGATCTATTTGTCTATCTTGATGCCAATATCTCAGTGTCTTGATTAATATAGTTTTATAATAAGTCTTGATGCAAGTAGTGTTAGTCCTCTAATTTTGTTCTTCATTGTCTAAGTTATTTGGGCTAGTCTAGATCCTATGCATTTCCATGTACATTTTAGAATCAGTTGATCAATTTTTATTTAAAAGTATGCTAAAATTTTGATTGGGATTGTGTTCAATCTATAGATCAATTCAGAGAGAACTGAGATCTTAACAATATTGAGTCTTCTAACCCATGAACCCAGTAATATATCTCTATTAATATCGGCCTTCAATTTTTTTAAGCAAATTGTTTTTAGTTTTCAGATTTAAGTTTTTCACATATTTTGTCAGATTGATCCCTGAATATTTCATATTTCTTGATGCTATTATAAATGGTATTGTTGTCTTATTTCTGTTTCTGATTGTTTTTTGCTGCTATATAAGAATACGATTTAATTTATCAATTTTATATTCTGCCACCTTGCTAAACTCACTTATTCATTTGGTTTATTTTGTAAATCCATTAAGATTTTCCATTTAAACGATGATGTCATCTGAGAAAAAATAGTTCTATCTTTTCAATCTGGATGGATTTTGCTTGCCTTATTGCACTGACTAGAAAATCCAATACAATATTGAATAGAACTGGTAAGAGTGGATATCCTTTTCTTATTCATGATCTTAGAGAGATTCATTGATTTTTTACCAGTAAGTATGATGTTAGTTGTAGGTTTTTTATTGATGCCCTTTATAGGGTTCAGGAGGTTCTTTTTATTTCTAATTTACTAAGAAGTTTTTAATCAGTATAAATGAAAGTTGGATTTTATAAAATGCTTTTTATGGGTATGTTGGGATGCTCACATGGTTTTTCTTCTTTGTTTAATATAGTGAATTACATTAATTGCTCTTCAAATAATAAAACAACTTTGTTTCTCTGGGATAAATCCAACCAGATCATGATGTATTATCCTTCTTACATATTTTTGGATTCGATCTACAATTTTTTTACTTAGAATTTTGGCATTTATTTTCATGAGAAATATTAATCTGTCATTTTCTTTTCTTGTAATATCTTTGGTTTCGGAATCAAGGTACTGCTGGCTTCATAGAATGAGTTGGGAAATAGTCCTTCCTACGTAAATTTCTGGAAAAGTTTTTATCTACTTGCTATCATTTCTTCCTTTAACGTATGGTAAAATTCACCAACAAAGCCTTATAAGATTTTTTTTTTTATGTGTGAAAGGTGCTTAACTTCAATTAACTTCAAATAACTTCAGGTTATTTATTTCTTCTTAATTGAGCTTAGTGGTTTGTGTTTTTCAAGGAATTTGCCAATTACCTGTAAGTTATTAAAGATTTTGGCATAAAATTGTTCATAGTATTTCCCTATTATCCTTTCAATATCCATCTATTTGTATTGATGTCACCTTTCTCATTACTGATATTTGTAATTTATATTTTCTTTCTTTCCTGATCAGTGTGCTAAGGGTTAATAAACATTATTAATTTTTCTCAAAGAAAAAAACAGCTTTTGGTTTCGCTGATTTTTTTCTTTTGTTTTGTCTTCTATTGTTTTTTAATTTCTTTTCTGATTTTTGTTATTTATTTCCTTCTATTTACTCAGGGTTTCACTCTCTATTTAAAAATCAAAGGGGCGCCTGGGTGGCTCAGTCGGTTGAGTGTCTGACTTTGGCTCAGGTCATCTCGCGGTCCGTGAGTTCGAGCCCTGCGTCAGGCTCTGTGCTGACAGCTGGGAGCCCGGAGCCTGTTTCAGATTCTGTGTCTCCCTCTCTCTCTGATCCTCCCCTGTTCATGCTCTGTCTCTCTCTGTCTCAAAAATAAACATTAAGAAAAATTTTTAAAAAATAATAAAATAAAAATCATAACTTTAGGTGGACTTAGAGGTCATTCATTTGAGACTTTCTTCCTTCCTAATGTAGACATTTCCTGCTATAAATTTCCCCCAACATATTGATTTAGTGGCATTCCACAATTTTTGAAGTGTTGTGTTTTCATTTGCATTTATTTCAAAATACATTCTAATTTCCTTTTGGTTTCTCTAGGGCCATAGGTTATGTACAAGTTTGTTTCTTAGTTTCCAAATACTTGAAAAATTTTTCAGATATCATTATGTTAATGATTTCTAATTTATTTCCTTTGTGGTTACAGAAATACTTTGTATAAGTTGAATAATTTTAAATGTATGCATATTTATTTGATGCTCACAATATGATCTTTCTTGGTAAATGTTCTATGTACTCTTGAAAGGAATATGTTCTGGGTTGTTGAATTCTGTAAATGAATCAGGTCAAATTGTGTGATAGTGTTGCTTAGGTTCTCTATATCCTTACTGATTTCTGTTTACTTATTTTATTAACTATTGAGAGAGAGGTATTGAAATCTCTGACTATAATTGTCTATTTATCCTTGAGATTCTATCAGTTTTTTCTTCATATATTTTGAAGATCTATAATTATGTGCATAAATATTTAAGATTATTATGTTGTCTTTGTGAACTGACCCCTTTAACATTATGAAAGGCTCTTCTTTATTCCTGGTAATAGTTTTTTATCTGAAATGTAATTTGATAGTAATATCACCACTCAAGCTTGCTTGCTTGCTTTTTTTTTCTTTCAGTTTATTTATTTATTTTGAGAGAGAGAGAGTGTGAGCACGAGTAGAGGAGAGGCAGAGAGAGAGGGAGAGAGAATCCCAAGGAGGCTCCACACAGTCAGTGCAGTGCCTGACATAGGGCTCGATCTCAGGAACCATGAAATCATGACCTGAACCTAAATCCAGTTGGAAGCTTAACCAACTGAGCCACCCAGGCACCCTTCAAGCTGTCTTTTGATTAATGTTAGCATGGTATACCTGTTATATTGTTTTACTTTTAATTTTTTTGTGTATTTACATTTAAAGTGGGTCAGTTGGAAGCAGCAGAGAGTTAGTATTACTTTTTAATTTAATCTACAATCTCTGACAGGGTATTAGACCATTTATATTTAGTGTGATCATTGATATGATTAGGTTCAAATCTATCATCTTGCTAGTTTTTCCTCTGTGTCCCATCTGGTCTTTGTTGTCTTTCATTTTTTTCTGCCTTCTTTTGCATTGAGCATTGTTTTTACTGTCTGTTTTACTTTTATTTTTTTTAATTTTTAAAAAAAATTTTTATTTTATTTTTTTTAACATTTATTTATATTTGAGACAGAGAGAGACAGAGCATGAACGGGGGGGGCAGAGAGAGAGGGAGACACAGAATCTGAAACAGGCTCCAGGCTCTGAGCTGTCAGCACAGAGCCCGACGCGGGGCTCGAACTCACGGATGTGAGATCATGACCTGAGCCAAAGTCGGACGCTTAACCGACCAAGCCACCCAGGCGCCCCTTGTTTTACTTTTAAATAGACTATATATTTTAGAGAAGTTTTAGATTCACATCAAAATTGAGTGGAAGGTAAAGAGGTATCTTATATACCCCTGCCCCCACACATGCACAGCCTCTCTAACTATCTACATCCTGCACCAGGGTGATACATTTTTTAAAGTTGATGAACCTATATAGATACATCATTATCACCCAAGATCAATAGTTTACATTAGGCTTTACTCTTGTTGTAAATTCTATGGGTTTTGACAAGTATATAATGACAGATATCAACCATTATAGTTTCATACAGAATAGTTTCACTATCCTAAAAATCCTTTGTGTTCCACCTATTCATCCCTTTTCCCCCTTTAACCCATGTGGCAACAAGTGATTCTTCTACCGCCTCCAGAGTTTTGCCTTTTCCAGAATGTCATCATAGTATGTGGTCTTTTCAAATTGGCTTTTTTCACTTAGTAATATGCATTTAGGTTTCCTCCATGTCATGGCTTGATAGCTCATTTTAAAAACACCAGATAATATTCCATTGGTTAGATGTACCACAGTTTATTTATCCATTCACCTACTGGAAAAACATCTTGGTTGCTTCCAAGTGTTGGAAATTATGAATAGATTTTCAATAAACACCTTTGTGTAGGTTTTTGTGTGGATATAATTTGCAACTCCTTTGGGTAAATACCTGGGAGTGAAATTACTAGAACATATGGTAAAAATATGTTTAGTTTTGTAATCAACTGCCAAACTGTCTTCCAAAGTGACTGTACCACTTTGTATTTCCACCAACAGTGAATGAGATTTCCTGGTACTCCACATCTTCATCAGCATTTTGTGTTGTCAGTGTTTTAGTTTGGCCATTCAATAGGTATGAGTGGTATCTCATTATTCTAATTTACAATTCTGTTCAACAATTTTGATGTTGAACATCTTTCCATACATTTTCTTGTAATCTGTACATCTTCTTTGATGAGGTGTCTGTTCAGGTTTTTGTCAATTTTCAAATCATATTGGTCATTTTATTATTGTTGAGTTTTAAAAAGTTAATTGTATATTCTGGATAACCACTGTCTTTTATCAGATATGTCTTAGGCAAATATTTTCTCCCAGTCTTCAACTTGTTTACTCATTCTCTCAAAGTATTTTTTAAATTATAATCCTTTGTTGTCTTATTAGCTCTAACTTTTTGTTTTCTTGTTTCAAGGGTTTAAGTTACACCTTTCACTTATCACAGCTTACCTTGAAGTACATTGTAGCACTTTACGCATAGTCTAAGAAACTTAGAACAGCATACTTTTATTTCCCTTTTGATCTTTGTGTTATTGTTGCCACAGATTTTATTTTTGCAAATGCTATAAATCTCACACACCATTGTTAATATTTTTGTTTAAACAGTTGTCCTCTAAATATATTTAAATAATAAGAAAACATCTTATATACTTACCTATGTAGTTACCATTTCCAGTGATATTCATTCCTTTGTATAGATCAACATTTCTAACTGATATAATTTTCCTTTTGCCTGAAGGACCTCCTTTAGCATTTCTTATAGTGAGGGTCTTATAGTGATTAGGTTTTTTTCAGCTTTTTGTGTGTAAAAAAATTATTTATTTTGCCTTCATATTTGAAAGATATTTTTGCTTGGAGTAGAAGTCTGGATTGACAGTACTGTTCTTTCCATACTTTCGAAGATGTTGCTCTACTGTCCTCACTTGCATTGCTTCTAATCTGGAATCTGCTCCTAACCTTAGTTTTCTTGTCCTGTATATCACATGTGTTAGACACATGTTTTCACTAACTGCTTTTAAATTTTTTTATCATTGGTTTTGAACAAATTGATGTGACTTGGTGTAGTTTTCTTTATATTTCTTGTGCTTGAATTTATGGGCTTATCATTTTCATCAAACTGGGAAAAATTTTGGCTATTATTTAAAAAAAAATGTTTTTCCTGCCTTCTCAATTCTCTTATCTCTTTTGGTGACTCACATTACACATATATTAGTTCACCTGAGGTTGCCTAACAGCTCACTGATGCTCTGTTCATTTTTTAAAAATCTCTTTTCTCTATATATCACATTATTATTTATTTAATTATTTTTTTCATTTTATTTACTTTAGAGATAGAGTGAGCAAGAGTTAGGGAGGCGGCAGAGGGAGAAAGAGAGAGAATCTTAAGCAGGCTCTACCCTCAGCATAGAGCCTGTTGTGGGGCTTGAACCCACAACCCTGGGATCATGACCTGAGCTGAAAATGAGTCTATTTTTTTATATTTTTCACGTCTCTATTTAACTTTTTGAACACGAGGAATATACTTATAATCACAGTTTTAATATTTTTTGTCTTCTAATTCTAACGTTTATTTTGTTCTGAGTTTATTTTGATTATTTCCCTTACTATGGATTGTATTTTCCCTCATCCCTAGTAATAAGTTGCATACCTGGTAATTTTTTTTTTCAATATATGAAATTTATTGTCAGATTGGTTTCCAAGTACTCATCCCAAAAGGTGCCCTCCTCAATACCCATCACCCACCCTCCCCTCCCTCCCACCCCCCATCAGCCCTCAGTTTGTTCTCAGTTTTTAAGAGTTTCTTGTGCTTTGGCTCTCTCTCCCACTCTAACCTTTTTTTTTTTTTCCTTCCCCTCCCCCATGGGTTTCTGTTAAGTTTCTCAGGATCCACATAAGAGTGAAAACATATGGTATCTGTCTTTCTCTGTATGGCTTATTTCACTTAGCATAACACTCTCCAGTTCCATCCACGTTGCTACAAAGGGCCATATTTCATTCTTTCTCATTGCCACGTAGTACTCCATTGTGTATATAAACCACAATTATTTTATCCATTCATCAGTTGATGGACATTTAGGCTCTTTCCATAATTTGGCTATTGTTGAGAGTGCTGCTATAAACACTGGGGTACAAGTGCCCCTATGCATCAGTACTCCTGTATCCCTTGGGTAAATTCCTAGCAGTGCTACTGCTGGGTCATAGGTAGGTCTATTTTTAATTTTTTGAGGAACCTCCACACTGTTTTCCAGAGTGGCTGCACCAATTTGCATTCCCACCAACAGTGCAAGAGGGTTCCCGTTTCTCCACATCCTCTCCAGCATCTATAGTCTCCTGATTTGTTTATTTTGGCCACTCTGACTGGCGTGAGGTGATATCTGAGTGTGGTTTTGATTTGTATTTCCCTGATGAGGAGCAACGTTGAGCATCTTCTCATGTGCCTGTTGGCCATCTGGATGTTTTCTTTAGAGAAGTGTCTATTCATGTTTTCTGCCCATTTCTTCACTGGGTTATTTGTTTTTTGGGTGTGGAGTTTGGTGAGCTCTTTATAGATTTTGGATACTAGCCCTTTGTTCGATATGTCATTTGCAAATATCTTTTCCCATTCCGTTGGTTGCCTTTTAGTTTTGTTGATTGTTTCCTTTGCTGTGCAGAAGCTTTTTATCTTCATAAGGTCCCAGTAGTTCATTTTTGCTTTGAATTCCCTTGCCTTTGGGGATGTGCCGAGTAACAGATTGCTACGGCTGAGGTCAGAGAGGTCTTTTCCTGCTTTCTCCTCTAGGGTTCTGATGGTTTCCTGTCTCACATTCAGGTCCTTTATCCATTTTGAGTTTATTTTTATGAATGGTGTAAGAAGGTGGTCTAGTTTCAACCTTCTGCATGTTGCTGTCCAGTTCTCCCAGCACCATTTGTTAAAGAGACTTTTTTCCATTGGATGTTCTTTCCTGCTTTGTCAAAGATGAGTTGGCCATACGTTTGTGGGTCTAGTTCTGGGGTTTCTATTCTATTCCATTGGTCTATGTGTCTGTTTTTGTGCCAATACCATGCTGTCTTGATGATTACAGCTTTGTAGTAGAGGCTAAAGTCTGGGATTGTGATATCTCCTGCTTTGGTCTTCTTCAAAATTACTTTGGTATTCGGGGCCTTTTGTGGTTCCATATGAATTTTAGGATTGTTTGTTCTAGCTTCGAGAAGAATGCTGGTGCAATTTTGATTGGGATTGCATTGAATGTGTAGATAGCTTTGGGTAGTATTGATATTTTGACAATATTTATTCTTCCAATCCATGAGCATGGAATGTTTTTCCACTTCTTTATATCTTCTTCAATTTCCTTCATAAGCTTTCTATAGTTTTCAGCATACAGATCTTTTACATCTTTGGTAAGATTTATCCCTAGGTATTTTATGCTTCTTGGTGCAATTGTGAATGGGATCAGTTTCTTTATTTGTCTTTCTGTTGCTTCATTATTAGTGTATAAGAATGCAACTGATTTCTGTACATTGATTTTGTATCCTGCAACTTTGCTAAATTCATGTATCAGTTCTAGCAGACTTTTGGTGGAGTCTATCGGATTTTCCATGTATAATATCATGTCATCTGCAAAAAGTGAAAGCTTGACTTCATCTTTGCCAATTTGGATGCCTTTGATTTCCTTTTGTTGTCTGCTGATGCTAGCACTTCCAACACTATGTTAAACAACAGTGGTGAGAGTGGACATTAAATTTTTTTTTAAGTTTATATATTTACTGAGACAGAGAGAGCAAGTGTGATTGGGGAAGGGTGAGAGAGGGGGGAGACAGAGAAGCCCAAGCAGGCTTTGCACTGTCAGTGCAGAGCCCCATGCAGGGCTCTATCCCACGAACTGTGAGATCATGACCTGAGCTCAGATCAAGAGTCAAATGCTTACCTGACTGAGCGACCCAGGTACTCCCCTGGTAATTTTTTATTGGATGCCAGTCATTGTGAGTTTTACCTTGATATGTGCTCTACATTTCTTTTTTTTTTTTAATATATGAAATTTATTGTCAAATTGGTTTCCATACAACACCCAGTGCTCATCCCAAAAGGTGCCCTCCTCAATACCCATCACCCACCCTCCCCTCCCTCCCACCCCCCATCAACCCTCAGTTTGTTCTCAGTTTTTAAGAGTCTCTTATGCTTTGGCTCTCTCCCACTCTAACCTCTTTTTTTTTTTTTCCTTCCCCTCCCCCATGGGTTCCTGTTAAGTTTCTCAGGATCCACTTAAGAGTGAAAAAAGAATATGGAACACTTCACGAATTTGCATGTCATCCTTGCGCAGGAGCCATGCTAATCTTCTCTGTATCGTTCCAATTTTAGTATATGTGCTGCCGAAGCGTGTGCTCTACATTTCTATACATATTTTGTACTTTGTTCCAGGGCGCGGTTACATTTTGTGAAAACAGTTTGATTTTGGGGGGTCTTGCTTTTATGATTTATTAAGTAAGATCAGAACGGTCCTCAGTATAGGGCTGATTATTCCCCACTACCAAGATGACACCTTTCTGAGTACTCTACCTACTGCTTTGTGAATCATGAGGTTCCCAGTGTGAATTCTGGGTGCAAACACTATTCTGTCTCTGTATGGGTGCTTGGTACTCTTTCTCTAGCTTTCCAGGAGATTCTGTCCCTGGCCTAAGGCAGTGTCCTCACATGAATTTGCTAGCTAGCACTCAAGTGAAAATTCAAGGGAAACTCTGCAGATCATCAGGTATCTCTGTCTAGAAAGCTCTTTTTCTCTCCAGTAGTTTTTCCTGTGACCTCTAGCTATCTTGTTCACTGCACACTTATAGCTCCGCCTCAAGTCAGGGAATCACCCAGGCTCCACTTGTGTTCCCCTTTCTTGCACTACAGCCTGGAATCCCTCGTAAGACAGTATGCTGGGATAATCACAGGACTCACCTCATTTGTCTCCTTTCTTTCAGAAGTTGATATTCTTCATTTCATGATATCCCGTGTCTTGAAAACCATTGTTTCATATATTTTCTTCACTTATTGATTGTTTAATGTGGAAATGTAAATCTGGTCCTGTTACCCCACCTCAGCCAGAAGTGTAATTCAGTTTCCAGCATGTTTATTTGGAGAAGAATATACTTCTTCATAGATACTATTCACTATTAGGAAAGAAGGGGGGGGGGGAGGAAAGAAGGAAGGAAGGAAGGAAGGAAAGAAAGAAAAAGAAAGAAATAAAGAAAGGAAAACTTGGTTTTAAATAAATCTTATAGAAAGAGATTACTGGGGGGCCCCTGGGTGGCTCAGTCAGTTAAGCATCTGACTTTAGCTCAGGTTTTGCTCTCATGGTTCATGGGCCCGAGCCCTGTGTCAGGCTCTGTGCTGACAGCTCAGAGCCTAGACCCGGCTTCCCATTCTGTGTGTGTGTCTCTCTCTGCCCCTCCCCTGCTCATGCTCTGTCTCTGTATCAAAAATAAATAAACATTTAACAAAAAGAGAGAGAGATTATTGGGAGGTAGCAAAATGAGGGAAAAAAGAATAGTGTAGAGTTCTTGATGAAGCTAATTTTTTTCATTTAAATGTCAGTTCCTTATGCTAAGATATATATTTGCTACTTTTGTGTGTTAAAAAGACTTTCATTTGCTTTTGTTTTTTACCTTGTAAAATTAAAACTTGCTTATCTTCCAACTAAAAAAAATACTGGCTTATCAAATTCTAATGTCTGGAAAGGAGTGGTAAATTTTGGGACTAAAAACAGGTGAACTTCAGATGGCTGGGGAATAATTGATTTTTTAAAAATGTTTATTTATTTTGCATGCACACAAGCAAGCAGGGGAGGGGCAGAGAGCAAGGAAGAGAGAGAATCCCAAGCAGGCTCCACAGTGTCGCACTGTTAGCACAAAGCCCAACAAGATCTTGGCTTGATCTCAAGAACCATGAGATCATGACCTGAGCGGAAATCAAGAGTCAGATGCTTAACCAACTGAGCCACCCAGGTGCCCCTTGATTTCTAAGGTGGCAAATAAAAAACTGTGAGCTCTTTGAATGTTGAGAGTGTATCTTCATTAAACATTTTGTTTCCAATATCCAGAACATAGCTGCTGCTCAGTATATGCTTATTGAATGAATGAATGAATGAATGAATGAATTTGATGTCTAACCACATAGTACCTAAGGACTGCTGGTCTGGCTGGCCCAGGAATTTTCCAGTGTAGCCCTCTTCTTAATTGATCTGGTTCATTAAAGTGGAAACAGTGAGACTAATTGGCTTTGACACAGGCTAATTTCCCCAAGTCAGTGATGTGGCTGTCACACACACTGTAAATAAGCTGATACGCAAGGCACCTGAGGCACGGGACCTAATCAGTTGGCAGGATTTTGGACCATGACAACCTAGACAGGGATAGAAGAAACAGTATAGCATTAACTGGTGAATCTGCCAAGATTTGGGAACAAAGACACAAAGAACTGACTGGGAAGATACCTGCCCTATGGAATATAGCCCTGGCTGCTCTCTAGAATCACTTGAGTTGTGTTTATTTTTTCTTTTTAATATTTATTTATTTATTGGGAGAGTGCAAGCGGGGGAGGGACAGGGGGGTGCAGAGGATCTGAAGTGGGCTGTCTGCTGACAGGCCGACAGCAGCGACCCCGATATGGGGCTAGAACTCACAAACCTCAAGATCATGACTTGAGCCGAAGTCGGATGCTCCACCAACTGAACCACCCAGGTGCTCCTTTGAGTTGTTTTTATAATATACAGATACTAAACCCTATACCCAGAAATTCAGCCTCAATTACTCTGAAGTGGGGAAGGAAATTTGAATATTTGTAGAGCTCTTCAGGAATTTCATCATATAGCTCGGGTTACAAATTCCTGTGTCAAGCCAAGAAATTAATAATCCCCATCTTTTTACCTTTGTTAGTCTCTCCCATTCAAAAGGTGTCCTATTCTCCAGCAAGATGCTACCAGTAAGAGTTATGCATTAGAAAAATGCCAAGTCAGATGTTAGCAGATGTGAAACTCCCTTTATTTTGGTATTGGTGCCCATTTTCCTTTTCCAAGCCTCTATTTCTGTTCTGCAGGAGGAGAATATAATTCAGTGTAATTAGGTAAGCATCTGTCTAATTTAGTGTATCTGTAATCATATTCAGGTCAAACCATTTCAATCACTATCCAGTTCAAAATCCTTTCTCCAAGCTGCCTTTACTCCCTACTCTTACTGAATTTCCAGGGAAGAAATGTCATGCTTGACTTTTGTGAAAGCAGCAGGGAGATGAAGTCAGGGTGAGTGAGCTGACTGGTAACAGACCGGTAGGGCAGAAAACTGAAGAGCTGATTCCAACTGCCAATGTCATCACCCCATCTGGTTGTGGGCATCTTATTGTTGGCTCCGCAATCCCTGAATATTCCTAGCTTTATCCCCAGATTCACTTCTGCTTTATCCCCAGAGTGCTGGTCTACGCTGAATCTCTGCTTGTGGGGTTCCTTCATGACTACCCAACCTTTTTTTTTTTTTTTTTTAATGTTTATTTACTTTTGAGATGGAGGGAGACAGTGTGTGAGTGGGGATGGGGCAGAAAGAGAGGGAGACACAGAATCTGAAGCAGGCTCCAGGCTCCAAGCTGTCAGCACAGGGCCCGATGCAGGGCTTGAATTCATGAACGGTGAGATCATGACCTGAGCCAAAGTTGGATGCCCAACAAACTGAGCCACCCAGGCACCCCAATTACCCAACCTTTTTAGGGCTCGAGGCAAAAGGAGGTCCACATATCTTAAGTCTATATATTTAAAAGTTATAAATCAGATCAATAAATTGCTAAATGAAATATGTTCTATCCTCCTAACTTGAAATATATACTTTGTAAGGACACATCAGAAAAATATATATAAAGCTGAGAGTTAGCAAAATATCACTTGACTACAACTGAGTTTAATTTGTATTGCACATGCCAGAGCATTCTCTTGATGGGATGGCAATGTTTGGATGAGTAATAGTTCAGAAATTAGTATATATTGGTTTCCTGGAATCCAAATTTTTGGCCATCATTTCAAGTAAAGTCACTAATTTTGGTGATATAATCAAAATTTTCATATATAACTTGTTTTCTTGTGTTCACTAATGAACACATGAATTAAAAAGTAAACTGTAACTATATCCAAACTATAAAATTTGGGTAAGGTTTTAAGAAAATTTAAAGTAAGTGTAAACAAATAAAATTGTTTTGCCTAGATTGTTAAGTAAGATTTCTTCTAAAATATTTAAAATCATTGGGACGCCTGGGTGGCTCAGTGGGTTAGGCGTCCAACTCTTGGTTTCGGCTCAGGTCATGATCTCGCGGTTTGTGTGTTTGAGCCCCACATAGGCTCCATGCTGACAGTGCAGAGCCTGCTTGGGATTCCCTCCCTCCCTCTCTCTCTGCCCCTCCCCCGCTCACTCTCTCTGTCTCTCTCGAAAAAATAAGTCAACTTAAAAATTTTTTTTAAATATTTAAATTATCTATTAAGATTAAACGGCAAACTACACAGTACAATGAATATCAATTCATTTTGTCACAAAATTTTATAGCAAAGTGATTCATTGACACTATAAATTTCAAAATTTTAATTCTTAGTAAATATTTTTATAGAAACAGAACTATTTGTAATTCTAGCATTGAATGCCCATGAAATTGCCAATATAAAGGAAAGCGATTGCGCTTCATGCCTGTTACACTAGACCTACACTATACATGCACGTAAGGATAATATGAATAATACTGTAGCTAATTCTCAGATACCAGGTTAACTGTGGAAAATCGTGAGCACTGGGTAGTGTATGGAAACCAATTTGACAATAATTATATAAGAAAATAATAATAAAAATAAAATAAATAAAAATGGGATGCTTAAAAATAAATAAATAAGCCAGTTATATCTCTTTGGTTTTTCTGAGTAATTGTGACTTAATTGAATGTAGTATTTTCAGGAAACGTGATCCATTAACTGTATATGCATATATATATATATATATATATATGTATTTTATTTTTCATTCAAAAAAAAAAAAAAGAAAATAGTGGGCAAATGCATGAGCACCTCTGCAAGTACAAAAAATAAAATAAAGGGAACAAAGAAAACGGACAGTTGGCACCATAAGGGAATTGCTCTTTCATTATAAAAGACACTTCTGAATTCACACTATTTGAGAGGAAGGATTTACAAGTTAATTAATTTGGCTTTTTCCTCCCCAAAGTGTTGTCACCAAATACATGGCTGAAATCCTCCCCATGCTCCCAAGCAGCATCGACACAAGCGCAGTCCACAAAACTCTGGGCTTTGGACACAATTGCCTTTTGTTTAGAGGATCTAAGGGAATGGAGAAGCTTTCCCTGGGGCCCGAATAGTGTCAGTCGGAGAGCAAATATTTAGGGTTTTACGTTGGTCTGTGCCGCCTCTGACCTTGGATCCTGGGTGGCAGCAGCACCATGTATTCTTCAGCAAACGCACTTGTTGGTGATCAGCAGAGCCCTGTAAAGATGGGGTCCAGGACGGGAGTCCCTCTTGCCGAGACTAAGCGTGGTCCTGGAACCTTTGCTTCCTGTGTGTCTGGGCAAAGAGGATTTGCGGAGCCAGCTGACCTGTGCTTCCAACCATCTTATTGGACCTCCGGGGCCCTGGGAAGCTTAGACTCCCTATTAGAACCGTCTTGGCTCTGTGGAACACTGGGGGGTAATTTGTGGCCATTCCTGGCTTGTTCTGCCCTCTTTCTGATCCCACTGCTTGTGTCCAAAGCCCGCTGGTGTCTTCTGCCCGTGCCCTGGCAGCTCTGGACGTGCCCACGGGTTCTGCTGGTACCAGTGTCTATGTTCAGATGTATCCCTGAACTTCACAGGCAATTCTCTGGGGATCCTCTTTATAGGAAACCATGGCAAGTGCTCCCCTTTCTCAAGAGTGTGAGGATGTGGAAAGAACAAGGCTTCCAACTCTAACACTCCAAGATCTCTTTAAGTCTCCCCAGTCTTTCTCTTGTATCACTCTGCACACCACCCTCTAGCGGTGGAGTGAGGCGTCTAGTTCACTTCTGAGTCACTCCATTGTTTTTGTCTCACGCCTGACTGGTCCTCGCTGAGCCTACACATCTGTCCTTGTGTCCGGTCTCTGACCCAGGAAGGAGTTCATAGCAAAGGGAAGAAAGTAAGACGTGTAGATTGCCATTCTGAAATCATCCCAGGACTGTTCACCAGCTGGCTGTGGTGAACTAGGCTTTATGCCACATTGCAGGTTGGAGGACATCACTTTTTTCATGACTTTAATGACTTCTTTTTGCCCGCGGGTATAACACCAGGCTGACTCCAGGCTGTGAACCAGCTTCCCAAACCACACAAAGACTTTCAGAAATCTCTGCCGTGTACTGCTAGACAATTCAGGTATCTTAATTTTCTGTCAGTCTTAGTGTCTTTAAACTACAAAATGCTTGCCTCCTTTTAAACTCAAAATGAAGTTTATAAAGTTTGTTTCAAATGAGCTTCAAAGAGGGAAAACCAAGTATTTTTATAAAATAATTTTTAGACAGCTCCCACTTACATACTTAACTCTATTTCATAATACTAATTCCCTTAAATGAAATATTATTTCTTATACCAAGCACAGCTGGCCCTCTGAAATGCATTGTAGATAATTCCACTTGGTATCTGCTATGTTTGTAATTTACTGGGTCTGCCAAATGCTGACAAAATAAATCATGTTAGCTGACTCCCAGTGGGGTGCTCTTCTTCAGTTCAGACTGGGCAGCTATCTCCATCTTTCCATCATATCTAGTTAACATCTTTTGTGCTTTGTGCATTTGTAAACAGTATTTTATTTAGAACTTCATAAATCATAAGAATGATGTAATTTTAAACATTGCAGTTCACAACCCATAATAACAGGGTCGGGAAAAAGAGAAAGAAAAATATCTGTTTTTGTTTGTTTGTTGGCTTGTTGGTTTGCTTATTGGTTTGTGTTTTGGGGGTTTTTTGAGGGTGAGAGTGGAGAAGGTTTCTAATGAAGCTCTCGCATGCATCTGGAAAATTCTTACAGCTGAAAGGTTGGCTGTTTCTCAGCCATGGAGCTGAAAAAGGTTTCCTTGCACTGAGAGAAAATGGCAATGCGAGGAAAGTCAAGGAAGAATGAAACCCTACTTCTTTTCTGTTTGATGTTATGCAGGTTTTAAAAACATCTTACAAAGAAAGATCCTGCCAGGAGTTCTGGGATCTTATGTTGATATAAATTTTAGCAATATGGCTCAGATGAGACCTTGAGAGTGATTTCATGAATTCGTTCTTCCAATGAAACTCATTGCCATCTAGGGTGTGCCAGGCTCTGTGCTCCATTCTTGGGACCCAAAGTTGAACTAGACATGTTCCCTGTCCACAGAACATCTTGATGTTCTCTTGTTGAGACCCCTGCATTCCACAGGCCTCAAATTAGGTAACTCAAATTTATCAATTTGTCCAAGAATGGTCATTCTATAGAGACTTGACTCATCCTAAACAAACCAGAACATTATGTATATATTCATGGTAAGAAATATATATATTCTAGTCAGTACTTTCCATGTATAAAAAGATGCTGACATCTAAACATCTAATTGGCTTGTGCCCAGCATTGAGCTAGGTACAGTTATCTCATTTAATGCAAACTGCATATTAATCATATAAGATCGGTGTTATTGTACTCATTTTGTGTGATGCAGAACTGGAAGCTAGAAGATGGGAAGTTGCTCAAGGTCATACGGTTAGCACAGGGTGAAGCCCAGATTCCAGCAGGCCTGCCTGATTTCAGAGACCTTCCAATGTTATGATCTTGATCTCATTTAATGGTATAAAAGCCTGTCTTTGGTTCTTAGGTCAGTAGCACTTTATTCTTTCTATTTATTATGGATGTCAATCACTTAATGAATCTATGTTTCCCAAATAAATATTTTTTTATTTTTTTTAATGTTTATTTACTTTTGAGACAGAGAGAGACAGAGCATGAATGGGGGAAGGTCAGAGAGAGAGGGAGTCACAGAATCCGAAACAGGCTCCAGGCTCTGAGCTGTCAGCACAGAGCCCGACGCGGGGCTCGAACTCACAGACTGTGAGATCATGACCTGAGCCGAGGTTGGACGCTTAACCAACTGAGCCACCCAGGCACCCCCCAAATAAATATTTTTAAAAATTGGCTTCAGTGTTTTCCATTTTGTTTCTTAACCATGAATGGAGCAGAAATTTTCCCAGTTTGGGGAACCATCTGCTAGGATCTAAACATGACACAAGTTGGTTATTTCATCATGGTCTCATTGAGAAAAAAGAAAGAAACCATAACACTTCTCTTTCTTCCCTTCCTCCATCTTTCCCTCTCTTTTTTCTTATCATCTCCTTTCCTTTCTGCCTTTTATTCCTATTTAAAAGTACCATATATTCAGCCCAATTCACTCATATCTTAGTGGGAAGAAACATGTGTATGGAGAATTATCAGGAAATACGCATTATACAATAAGAGAAATATAGCCGACATATAGGTCCAGCCCAGAAGAGAGTATGGTTGACTCTATCCTGAAGACGGTGGGGCCACGGAATCTTTCACCCAGAAGACACTTGATGTTGATGCTTGAAAAATGAGGAGGCAAGAGGAAGAGCAGCTCAGGGAGAGAGCACAGAGTATGAAAAGCCCTGATGTGTCTTTGTTGGCTACAGATTCCTGTACCAGTGACTACTCAGTGCAATATTAAGAAGAGGAAGGGAGATGCAGAAAGGTGGAGCCGAGCAAGTATTGTGTTGATATTGGCAAAGTGTGGTTTCCAAAGACAAGTGTCCTGCTGCTCTGAGCATTGTTAGAGTGGAAGGTGAGGCAGCTGCAGGGATGGCACCGAGCCAGTCAGTGTTGATGGAATGACTTCTCTCTCTCCTGGAAATTATGATACTAAATACTTCATTTTTTTTTAATGTTTATTTTTTTGACAGAGAGAAAGAGAGAGTGTGTGTGCGTGTGCAACTGGGGAAGGGACAGAGAGAGAGGGAGACAGAGGATCCGAAGGGGGCTCTGTGCTGACAGCAGAGAGCCCGATGTGGGGGCTCCAACTCATGAACCACAAGATCATGACCGGAGCTGAAGTCAACTGCTGAACCGACTGAGCCACCCAGGCGGTTTTTCTCAGTACTTTTCCTGTTTGTTGTAAAAGCCATGTGACATGATACAAATTATTTTCTTGGAAATCTTTAATGCAAGGAGAGTGGGGTCTACGTGATGATTTAGACCAATCCGTGATGACAGGGATGAGGCCCGCCTCTCCTGAAGCACATAGCTGCACAATGTCAGAGTTCTGTCAACATCAAGGAGGGAGGAAATCGCTGCTGGGCAGGCATTCAACTATGTCTGCTACAGAGCGAATGAAAAATGAAGGGACAAGGTGATTGACTTTGCAGTTAAATACAGATACTTAATTGGTACTCCTGTACTAATGAAGAAGGAGCATTGCATATTTTCTCTCTTTGTTAGTACCATCCACATCATTATAGGTCATGTATAATGGTCTGTAGAGAAGTTTTGTTAGTTTTTGTTTTGTTTTGTCACATCTTTATCATTTTCAAACCAGTGCTTTATAAAAGTGCTTTGCAATATCTATCCATCATCTTCAAGGTGCAGGAGATTTTAAATTGGCCTTGATTCATTCGATATTGGAATACGTATAGAAGGCAAGGGATTTGTTTTCTTGTGAAAGTAGTCTTTTCTAAAATCAAAGATGGTAAATGAAAATGTTTCTTCTGGAACAACAAAATAGAAGCCACCAGAGATCCTGGATGATCTCAGGGAAAGCCACCTACCTAGTCTGGACCTCTTGATCATCACTGGACTATTATAAAAGAAAAAATTCTATCTTCTTTGAGGCACTGCATTTTAGAGTCTATTTATTGTTATTAAAAAATTTTCTTAATGTTTATTTTTTTTGAGAGACAGAGAGACAGAGCACAAGTGAGGGAGGGGCAGAGAGAGTGGGAGACACAGAATCTAAAGCAGGCTCCAGGTCTGAGCTGTCAGCACAGAGCACGACGTAGGGCTCGAACTCACAAACCGTGAGATCATGACCTGAGCCGAAGTCAGAGGTTTAACTGACTGAGCCACCCAGGCGCCCTTAGAGGCTAGTTATTACAACAGTCTATCCTAACTAACACAGTCATTACCTTTTTTGAAGAGGGACCAAACCTTCCAGTTTTGTCACAAGAACCTGAAATTTAGAATTTTGTATAAAATCTACAGGTCTCTCTTTTTTTTTTAAGGTTGCTTGTTAATTCAATATTATTTGAAGCCCTGTTTAGGGAAAAACCACATGTCCACACATCACCACTGCCTCTTTGGCATGGCTTCTTGCCTCCAACACTTCTTGGCTTTATGACTGGCTGCTTGTGTGTTTTGACTCTACCACAGATGCAACAGTATTTGCAGGGAGGCAGAGAGGGGATCCCTGGCCAATATTTGAAAAGAGAGGATGAATGGTAGGTTGTGGACTCTCTATGTCCCTTATTTGGTACTTTATACAGAAATTAATTTATCAGGTGAAAGTACTACAGAACATCCAGCTCCTCAAATCAAGGATGTAGTAGTAGATGATGGCAAATGGAAGGACAGCCTACAGAGGACTGCCGAGGGGATTAGATGGGTTAACATGTGTAAGGACTTAAAACAGTGCTGGAAAACAGTAAACACACACTTAACACTGGGTGTTAGCGTTATGCAATTTGCCCAAGGTCACAGCTAGTCAGCAGAGGAGTACATGGACCTCCTAAACAGACTTTTCATGTTTCAACTTGTTCAAAATTTTTTGTCATTTTGCTCTATGTTCTCGAAATTTCCGTTACTTTATCTTCTTTATGACTAATTCTATCTATCTTTAATCAGGTTCATTATTTAGTTCACTTTTTAATTGAGGTGTGGGGTTTTTTGGGCAATCATATTTTTAATTACCAAGAATTTTTCTAGTGTCCTGGCAACTCAGTTTGTGATGGCAACCTGTTCATATATTATGGACGTAATATCCTTTCTGTTCTAAGGACACTAACAAATTATTTTTTTAAGTTCTCTTTCATTTCCTGCATTAATTCTATTTCGTTTTTCCAAGGTCATCTATTCTGTTTGCTCATCTGGTCCTTTTCCTTACTTTTATTGGTTTTCCTCAAATATCTAATGATCTTACATTGGTCAGTCCCATTTATGAGTGAAGGTTTAGGTTGACTTGTATGGAGACTTAGCATGATTTTCCTCTGTAGGTGTGTGAGTCGTTTTTCCCCAGCAGACTTCTCCTAGGGGTTGACTGCATGCTTTGTATAAGTGCCCTGGTTGTAGTGACAGTCTTTTGGGTTCATGGATATAAAGCAGACAGGCAGCCTGAAGATATCCTCCAATTACCACAAAGGAGGACTTTGGCTATGGAAGGCTTCAGTACATTTCTTTCCAGTCTCTTTCTGGGTGGAAGGGGAAAGGGGACGGTCTTAGGTTACTTTCAGCTCTACTTCTCTTTCTGGGCCCTGTTTAGAAGACTTTTCCAAGCAGATAACCTACATTCTTAAATTATCAGGATTCATCCTGTGGGTAAACATTACTCTTCCACATGCAGTTTTCTCGTTAATACATGCTGGTTGTCCGTGTTGCTCATCTTTATTGATGCCAGATTTCTCTTACTATGGTTTATTCCACTCTATTGTTCAGATTCCACCACCCCCCCCCCTTTTTAAATCTTCTTAGAAGTCCTCATAATTTTTCATCCAACGATGGCATGTACATAAAGGTGACACTTTAATGAGCATCACCTATATTTTTTACTTACCCCTTTGTATGACTTTTCATATTTTCTGAATGGATTTTGAAGTGTGTGCTCAGCTTGTTATTTTAATTAGTCTTTTTTGTAAGTAAGTTTAAAAGTTCCTTTCTCTATTGTCTTCTTTAAATGTTTTTTAGGATTGATTATCTACATGGGCTTACTTTGGAAAGCTGACGGTGAAGAAGTGTATGTTTGCTGGCAGCTGATGTATGTAATATACAAGAAAACATACCAGGAGTTTTATTTAATTGTACCAATAACACTTAAGTCTAGGTAGACTGCAGAGTTCCTGGGAGAGCTTCAAGCTCCTCTGAATTGAGAAACAATTTAAAAGATCAGAAGTAGAAGGTTGATTCTTTCTTGATTTACCCAACTGGGCCCCTGAGACAATGAGCAGGATCCTGTATTCTGACCCTTCCATCTTCTTCAACCTCAGTCGCTTTGGGTCCTCACTGTGCAACAAAGGAGTGGCTTTGGTGGCCCTGGTTCTGACACAACTTTTCAGGGAGTCCCCACCCTACAGCTCACTAGGTGCTGTTGTTATTTGAAGCTACATATCAATGTCTGAGCTACAAAACCTGATCCTCACATGCCAGTCATGAATACCAGAGAGATAAGGAGTGTGTGTGTGTGTGTGTGTGTGTGTGTGTGTGTGGTTTGGGAGGCAAGAAGTGGTTGTAGTCCAACAGTCAATATTTATTGACTATCACGAGCAGGCCTCTGAAGTCATATATGTGGGAATGTAACGAGTTCCTAGATACCTTTTCTCCAATGCCCCGCCAAGGAGCTGAATTTATATTAAAACCTCTCCCATTCTTGAAAATACAACCTGTTCCAGAGTGAATGTTTGTGTCCTCCCCAACCCCAAATTCAGATATTGAAATCGTAACCTCCAATATGATGGTGCTAGGTGGAGCCTCTAGGAGGTGATTAGGTCATGAGGAAGGAATCCTCCTGAATGGAATTAGTGCCCTCATAAAAGGGACTCCAGAGAGGTTTCTCACCTTCTTCCCACTGTGTGAGGACACAGTGAGAAGTCAGCAGCCTGCAGGCCAGAAGAGAGCCCTCACCAGAACCCCACCATGCTGGCACCCTGATCTTGGACTTCCAGGCTCCAGAACTGTGAGAAATGAATTTCAGTTGTTTATAAGCCATCAGTTTATGATACTTTGTTACAGCAGCCCCATAACACACAACCTAATTGCTTTTTTAATCGGAAGTTTAAAAATAAAATAGTAATAAATTTTTTTAAGTGGTGTAGAAGGGAACATCTGTACGGTTGAGAAGTAATGAGTAAAATGACCATCTCGTCCTATTTAAAAATGAGTGTGGCATCTTCATGTAAGGCCCAGCCTTACGTGGCTCTCCTCTGCCACAGAGGTCTCTCTGAGCTTAATGATCATGCCCCTTTGTCAATAGCAGATGTTTCTGAGTGTAGCCCAATGTGGGTTTGTTTGTTTGCTTATAAATTGTATTCATGGGCTGCTCCACAAATACAGTATGAATGTTAACATTTCCCATCTTTGTATATGTTTTATAATATAGAGAGTAAAAAGTGAAATAGGAAAAGAAATGTGGAGAGCTTCTTTCCACGTCCTAATAAATCACATTGCCCATTCCTTGTATTCTTTCAATCAGGTTCACTAAAAGTAACTATATTTAAAATTTTTAATCATGGAAATTAAAAATATATATATGTAGGAATATATAAATGAAGGAATAATATGTCTCATGTGTTCACTTAGTTTTCATAAATATCAATTTATGGCAAGTCTTTTTTATGAGCAGGGGGTGGGGAATTCCAATAGGCTTTTATTGAGATAAATTGACAAAAACCAAGATTTTATCAACCATTTTTTCCTAAACCTTATAGACTCAGCAGAGACTCTGGTCCATATATGTGTACACACAACATAATACATCCCAACAAAAACAGAGTCCCACTGGAATGCTTGCCAATTAACAGAAAGCCAATTTTCCCTGTCCCCAAATGTTTTTAAAATTTTGAGTCCCCACTGTACACTTTTCAGTGGAACTGATCCTTTATGGCTTAGGACATTGGGATTCTATTCCTATTTTTACTGAACAAAAAATACATTTTTCAAATTTTAGCCTTATTTGAAGAAAGGGAAGTGACTTTGTTTTCTTCAGTCACCTCTCCCCTACAACCACTAGTTAAAATACAGTACAATTTATGGCAAGTCTTATTTTGTCTATACCCTCCATATCTCCCTCACTCAAATTATTTTGAAGCAGATTCCAGACGTATATTATGGAGTATAATACATTATACTCCATTTAATTAACATAAAAGAAAATGAGTGAAAGGAGAAATAGAGAGAAGGAAAAAGAAGAATGGAAGGAAGGAACCAACAAACAAACTAATGGAAGAAGGAAGGTATGAAGGAGGTAGGGAGGGAAAAACATAGTTCGGTGATTATTTTATTCCTGTGAATGTAAATTCATATCAAGTAACAAAAGTTTGGTCTGGTGCAAGTTAATTTGCTTTATTTTGGAAATGATCCCAGTTAATGAGTGTTTACCTTCAAAGAGTTCAGTTTTGCTGCAAACCCATTGACCCCATGCCCATATACTTCAAACACTTTTAGGTGGAATTCAGATTCTGTAGGATCATTTGATCCTACCCAGATGGTGGACATTATGGAACCAGAACCACCGTACTCCAGTTTCCTTGCCACTTAAAACAAACAAAATAAAACTGCATTTTTCTGCCCTTTGGTTTTATTTTGTCTTGTTTTCACTTTGGCTATAAAGACAGAAAAAATGTACAGCTACAGAGATTAAATACCAGCACATAGCAACAACCAAATTTCACCCATAGGAGAATAATCAGGTAACTTTCCTACAACTTCAGACACAGACAAGCATTTCCTGAGCTCACTAATACAAGACCCCATTCTAAAGACATGGGTTTATTTTGTGCTGAGGCCAAGGCTATTTTGCTAACTGACCTTGGTCTCTGCTGACCTCCAGAGGGAGCCCTGTTGCAGCCAGATCTGAGGCTCATCTGTGAAAGGGCCAAAATTAATTTTGCTTCAAATGCCAAGGCAATGTTTATGGAGTGAGGCAATATTTCTGATCACCAAGACCCGAATGTTGATGTTCAATGGATTAAAGATCAATGGTGGCAATTTCAGAGTGTGAGCACCTTGAATAGGTAAGCAGTTTGGTGCTATGCCAGTGTCGCCTCCTCAATTCGTAGAGAGGAACAAGCGTTCAAGCAGAACAACCTCTAATACAGCCATTTGCATCTCCCATGTTTTAACAAATAGCAATTATGGGAATCCAGCCAACTGTGCTACCTGAGAAATTCTTTGAGCTAAAAACATACAGTGACTTAGAGTAACACAACTCTAGACAGCCACAAAAGCCTGCCTTGATGAGCTTTATGATAAGCATGTTACATAAGCCATTGTGAGAGCCTGAAACTCTACATTCTCGTCCACAATGTCTTTGATGGAAGGAAGCGTGATCTTAAAAAAAAAATCTACCATGGAATGTTATAAAGGAGCAGAGGATCTGTTATTTAAAATCAATAGAAATTCTAAAGTCGTAACACTAGTTCATGAGTATTGAACTAAAATGGCCATGTAATAATCCCTGCAGTGCTTTGGGGGTTGTAGTGAGGCTCTGGCCAGGGCTTCATGGTTTTCATGTTTGCATGTTAGGGGTCTTTTATCCTATTCTTTAAAGATAAGAGTGATAAATGTAATACTGCTGCTTTTTACTTATACTTGTCATTCAAAGCACTCTGAACACTTTCGAAGAGTAGATATACACTATCATAAACACTTTTGAAACAAGGCAGGTTATTAATTAAATAACTCACTTGCATACTAATGTCCAAGGCATATGTTCCTGCTTCTTAAATATGGTTCAACTGAAAAAAGAAAACTCGCCTATAAACTTAGGACCATTCATATTATTTAACCAAGCACTATGCTTTCTGAGCTATAAGTTCTAATCATAAAATATCATTTTTCCCAGTATCCATCCCAAACGCAGTCGTTGAGAAGATCAATTATTTACCTGTAACATGCCATTCAACAGTGGCGTCTTTTTGACATCACAGCGAGTTGGTAAGGGAATAAGCTCGAGTTTCTTAGAAATTCTAACTCATCTTTAATCAAATTGCAAGTAAAAAATGCCAAATATTATTCACTTGTTTTTTGACCCAACCAGACTTCACTTTCTACACTCTGACTCTTTGCTTTTATTTACAAGCAAAAAGCAAAGTATAATATGCCCATTATGAGCTACTAACTTGGTAGTGTTTCTGAAAAATAAGGGTACGGCTTATTATAACTGATTCTAACTATAGCTGATAGAGCTGATATTATTTTACATATTCCTATTACATACTTTCAGCTATCCTGGCTTTTTTCCAGTGGAAATTGGTGAGTCAAAACAGAGTCTCCTCCCAGAGCAGAAATGTGACTCGATATGCTGTGTAAGAACCCAGGAGTCTCTGTAACTCAAGTAATCAACCACAGGGTCACTGCCCAGGGCTGACTCAATAATGCACAACAGTGGGACATAGAGGAACCAGGCAGTAAGTCTCCCTGGGGATTGTCCCTATTCCCTAATGTTGTGGCACTGGAAACTAAGTTTAAAGCATTCTTGTTTTTGGTGTCATCAGCCCTCAGGAGAGATATAATGAATGAAAGAATGAGCAAAGCAGACTATTTAAGCAGGTTATGCATGTTTACCTGGACAAGAGGACTTTATAAATATTCCATCTAAAAAAATCATATATTTATATAAAATATAAACCATGTTTAAATATATATGTGTATGCATATATATATATATTTCAGACACCACCCGTACCTCCAACACTGCAGCTGGGAGTCAGGAATCTCTATGACATTCCCAGAGTAATTACAGTGCTCAGCCAGGTTGGAAAATCAAGGGCCTAGATTTTCAGATACACTCCCAAATCCTACTCATATTTTTTGTTTTAAATCTATTTCTTTCTCCTCAGGCTATAGCCAAAGACAAAACAGGAATCTCCTTATTTTCTCAAGTCTTTATATTCACAGAATAAATATTGAATAACCTCTTGCATTGTTTACCAAACATTTGTTTCATTTGACAAATGAAGACACAAACTCAGAGATGTTAAGTACCTAGTTCAAGGTTACACAGTCCACTAATGGAGCACCAGGGCTAGAAGGCTGGCTGTTTTAGCCTCTGTGGTCAGCTGACCATTCCTTTTCCCCCTTCTCCCCAGCTTTACATCCAAGCGTAAGAAGAATGGAGGCGTCTAGGGGCTTCCTTGAAAAATCAGACATAAATCAGGGTAAATGTAAGATATTAATCCCCATGCAATATTTTCTCTCAGAATCCTACACAGTGAAAAAGACTTATGAGACATATCAACCAAAGACCATGTGTAGACCTTTGGGTCCAGTTTGAACAAAATGTAAAAATGTTTTGAAATTATTGATAATGATTAAATCCAAGTGATGGGCACATAGGGCTTATTATGCTATTCTTTCTACCTATTCATATATATATGTGTGTGTACATATATACATATATATATACACACACATATATATAATTCATATATATGTGTGTGTATATATATACATATATACATATATATATACACACATATATATATACATATATATATATACACACATATATATATATTTAAATTTCTCACTATAAAACTTTTTTTTAAAAGAATCCATTTCTCTCAAGGGCTGACTTACAGTTTTATGGGTTATTTGACTTACCTATATAATAATATGCTTATCAGTGAGGTCCGTAACTTGATAGAATGTTGATAGCTTTATGTCACTCTGGAAGAAAATGCTTCAGCCTTCTGCCATGACTGCTGTGAAGCAGGAGATAAATGCCAACCGTTAAAGCAGAAACTATGTTTCTCTAACAATTGGAATCTCTTTCAAAGTAGCTAAATACTTCTATAACCTGTTGTACTGTGAGGGGCCCAAAACAGGTAGACTATTAAAATAATAAAGGTGGTTTAATAAGTCATGGCAATTATGAAAGAACAATCACACATATCACAAGGGTTTTTATAAGTCAGAGTATGTTTGGGGAATTGTTCATCGCCTCAAAGTGGAAGGAGAACACCCATCCAGATCTGGCAAAGAGGTAACCTTCTAGTTAGGGTTTCAAACTTAGCACCAATTTCCAAGTGCGCCCAGGAAGCTGTGGAGCTCAGACTTTGAGGCTAAGCACTCTGCCTTTCTCCTTCATCCTGGCCCACCACCTCCGTTCAGAATCTACAAAGAGCTGTGGAATCTTGAAGGGCAGCATCTAGTCACGTTCATTACAGTTTCAGGGGTAACAGCTTCTGAGTTAAATGAAAGGTGTTTAGGGTTTGTTTTTAAACAGAAATTAACTATGCTATTATTTCAATGAATATTTCAATGAAATATGCTATTTCAACACAAGAAACCACTGGAAATCTCTTTGTTTTGTGACCTAGAAGTAGACATGGAGAGTCTAAAGGGAATCAGAGGTAGATTTCTGGGAAGATAATGTTTTATGTGTTTATTTGTCTTCCAGAACTCCAAATAGTTGCGTTGGCAGGCAGGCTGCTCTATAACTGCCCCCTTCTGAAGACTCAGAGGTGTTTACAGAAACTGAAAGTCCCAGCAGTATATTTCCATGAGCTCATTACCAGTTCCGCTTATACCCTTCAGATGTTGCATGTGCAAATGAACATCCATGCAGTATAAACCCCTGCCTTGAGCTTTTGTTCTAATTACAAAGTAGCACAAGTCAGAAACGTGGTGACTATAACATCAGGGCATCTTTTTAGAATCCCTGCTTTGGTCACTATTATTCAAAGCAACTCCAATGCCATTTCTTGCCTGCCTCTTTATGCTAATCAGCCTAGCTCCCTCGGCCCCTCCTCCTTCAGCTTCCTTTAAGAACTGTTCAGTTTCAGCTGTCACAGAGGGTAACTCAGACCAGGCTTGGAAATCACTGGATTTAACTCAGCAGCACTTTTTAAATTTTGTGTATCTTATTCTAGCAGTCCTCTCGAAATACTAGAGGCATTAGGTTTCGTGTCAGCAGATGGGTCAAAACATTGCCAAAACTGTAATTGGTTAGAAATAGTTACTTTGTAGGATTTTACACTGTAAAGGGGAAAGCTTCAAAGTACTTTGAAATGAAAGACGAATTAAGCTGTGCTTTTATCCAAATGAATTGGCATCTTTGTATGTAGGGGAAGTTATATTGGTCAATATTTATTTCAAGGATCATGACTAGAAAGCACTTGGAAGTTTATTAGAGAAGTAAATGCTTTACACTCAAGGACAGGATCTGCATGTACCTCTGTGGCTCTGGGTGTCTGGTGAAGACCATTTTAGGTGACTAACCAGGGGAAGGAAATGTCCTAGTGATACTGGAACCACAGCCGTATTGCCAGCACCATGTCTGCTGCACAGAGAAAAGACAGCAGGCACCTGTTTAACAGTTTTTATACCTGTAAACTGAAGCTTCCAGAAGATCAGCGACAGCAAGGTGAGTCAGCCAGGCTAACGCGTTCTGTGACCTGGCCATTTGCATTCCAGGAGGAATGGTAGGCTGGGGAAGTGCCTGGGGAATCTCTGGTTGGAAGATGCTTTATAATCTTTGATTTTTTTTTTTTTTAACTCTGAGAATAGACATAATAGTGATGCATAAGGGTGAGTTAACTTGGGTTCACTCCTGGTTTTTAAAGGACTATGGGAGACTATCAAGAATGCTATTCCTTGGACTTGTCCTTCTGAGGCTTATGTGCTGAGACTTCCAGCCACTGTTGTTTTTCTAGAGTATGCTATATTTGTGTAATTCAAAACACCCATCCAGGGAAGGCTAAATCAGCTACAAGGGGAATTTGCTGAGATTAGCTTTATGTTACACTGGAACTGTCTTCCCTGTCCTGCCACTAATGGCACACTTTTGGATTTAAAGTTGAAGCCTAATTTTGCCTGGATCTCTGACTCACTCATTCGTGGGAAAAATAAATATATTCTTGGCTCTTTCCCTGTTACGATGTAGGAACAGCTGGAGAAAGACAGTGAAAAGTGTCACATTTCACATGATGGGCACTCATTCAGACTAAGCTATCTACCTGGCAGCCATTTTCACCATCAGTCTTTTTTAAAATTTCAAATCCACTACCCAGCCAGCTGCATCAATTAGTGGCAGATGGCTGACATGAATAGACAAGATGATCTTTCCAACCCATTCTGGCACGGACAGCAAAGGACACTTGAAAAAAAGGCAGGGTGCTGTCACAGATGACATCATCACTCCCCAGAGGTTAAGGATTGGCCCCGGACATTTCTAACTTGCCCTTAATAACCACTGATGGATCTGTCTATGTAGGGATCTAGGCTGCATGCTCTTTATTTACTTTTCCACAGACACGGTTTTAGATTTTAGTGGCATAGACAGAGCTGGCTAACGGGCTGAAACCTCCCATTTCCAAGGTGGCACCTGTGTGCTAACGTTTGCATGAAGGTGTCAGGCCACTTTCTTGCATTAGTTCCTGGACTTCATGCTGTACAAGGATTACCATAGTGGGGGTATAAAATGCTTTATAATAAATGGAAACAGCAAAAACTTTTGAGACCGTTCGGTATCATCAGGGCTGAAACAAGTCATTTTAAACTAACTGCTTTAGCATGTAAAGTCCTGGAATGTGCCAGAGTTTAATCATAGCACTATAAAAGTTGTGCTCTTCTGTTAGTAAACGCTAGTCCATCATAGGTTTTTGTTGGCTGTTCATTTTGTTTGAAATGTTTAAAGCTACTTCCCCACTCCAATTGCTAATGTAATATTTATTATATAAAATTTGCCAGGGGGAGCATAGAGGAGATGGTTAAAATCACCATCCAGAGAGTGTTGTTCTTAACCCTTTAGTGCATAGTCTTCCAGCCTTTTCTTCTGTGCCCATGTACAACGTACTCTTTTGCTTGATTTTTAAACAAAATAGAGTTATTTTATATATAACATTGTATGAACTGCTTTTTAATTTAATAATTGATTATGAACAAATTTCCATGTCATCATTCATGTGCATATATTCTTCTACAACCTTATTTTAGCTATTTATTCATTCATTCATTCATTCATTCATTTAAATTTATTTTTGAGAAAGAGAGAGAGCATGAGTGCATAAGCAGAGAAGGGGCAAAGAGAGAGGGAGAGAGAGAATCCCAAGAAGGCTCCACATTCAGCATGGAGACCGACACTGGGCTTGATCCCATGACCCTGAAATCATGACCTGAGCCCAAATCAAGAGTCCAGTGCTCAACCGAGTCACCCAGGTGCCCCTCTGCAGCCTTGTTTTTAGCAGTTGTATGCTCTTCCTTAAATGGATGTAGTAAAATTCCTTTAGGCAATTCTCTATGATTAGACATGTATTTTATTTCTGTTTTTTCCCTTTTACAAACAACATTGTGTTTAACCTAAGCAAATGGATAAATCATTGCAGAGGTAAGATTATTTTCTTGGGATACATTCTTAGTGGTGGAATTGTGAGGTCAAAGGATATATATGTTTTTTTAAGATTTTTGTTGTTGTGGGTTTTTTTGTTGGTTTGTTTGCTTATTTTTTGACAGTTGGCCCTCCAATCAGCAGTATAGGGGTATATTCTCAGTAATATTGGGTATTATTTTTATTTTTCCCCAATTTTCAAAGTGGAAAATACTATGCTACTGTGGTTTTAATTTAAGGCAGGCTGTCTTAATGTTCTCTTCCTTTATTGGCCATACCCAGAGGAGACTGGAAAAATCATTATGATGACATACTTCCCAAAATACCAAGAAGACTAGAAGTCTAGTCTTTTTTTCTCAGACTGAAGCTTTTGCCTAGAATATTTTGAAAGCAACCATATTCTTCCACAACTGAGTCTCAAAATATCAGTCCCCAGAAACCACAATCCATAAGGCTGTAAAGCACGTGAATGCAATTGAGAACAGCGTTCAACAGCATTGACTGCTACAAGAACTATCATCTAGAGATCTGAATTGACAAGTGACACTGGGCAGTGTTTGCTATGCTGCTGAGTAGCATTCAGTTACTCTTCTGGAGTTTAAAAGTATTCATTGAGTATAGTGGCCTTGATTTTTTTTCCTCCAAGCTACATTGGCACCTTGCTATTATGCAAAGTTCAGCAGAGGTCCAAGAAAGCAAAGCGATTGGTTTCAGAGAGTGAGGTCTGGCTATGGATTTGTTTATGGAGGCATTCTGAGTTTGTGGCTTTGGCCTACCCCCCCCCCCCCCCGCCAACCACACCAAAGTTCCAGCTTTTTAATATACAGACCATGATTAATTGGCATTTAACTCCTCAGAGGGCATAACCAGATTCAACACATAGGTACTTTCTAACCCTCCCTGCTATATGCTGAAGTGCTTTATGTTATAAAATTATACTTTTTGGGTGATCATTTAGATAAAAGTCACTTATTGTTTAGCAACTATCTGAACGACGACTATGCAAAGCACTGTGCCAGACATGGTACATCAGTTGAACCAAGCCAACTAAACTATGGTTTCCAGTCCCCATAGTATTTACATTCTACAGCAGCAGATGCTAAACAGTCCAGCACAGGAATCCAGTAGGCTTCTCTCCCTACTTGTTGCTGTCTTTATAGATTCTTCTGGGATAGTTCAAATCTATTTATCTATAACATTGATCTGAGATCACATTTATAAACATTAACTTATATGTCTACAAAGCCTCAACAAAGTTCAGTTCACATTACATGTGCGAGGTAGACTTAACCATACTTATGTTTTATAAACCATATTTATGTTTATATACTTTAAAATTCACAAAGTAAATGTTTAGAATGCTTTAAAAATTACACAATTCTCAATACATTATCTTATTTAATTCTTACAATAGTCAGGTGAGGTAGTGTATTAGTCAAGGTTCTCCAGAAAAACAGAATCTCTAGGATGTGTGTGTGTGTGTGTGTGTAGATAGAGAGAGATCAAAATTTATTTTAAGAGATTGCCTCACACAATTAGGGAAGATGGCAAGTCCAAAATGCACTGTGTGGGCCACCAGGCTGGAGTCCCAGGCAAATTGCTGACCAACATTACAGTTGAAATCTGAAAGTGGTCTGCTGGCAGAATTCCCTCTTGCTCAGGGCAGGTCAGTCTTTTTTATATCCAGGCCTTTAGCTGATGGATGAGACCCACCAACATTCTGGAGGGCAATCCGCTTTACTCACAATCCACCAGTTTAAATGTAAATATCATCCAGGGGCAGCTGAGTGACTCAGTTGGTGAAGTGTCCAACTTCAGCTCAGGTCACAATCTCACAGCTTGTGAGTTTGAGCCCCGCATTGGGCTCTACACTGACAACTCAGAGCCTGGAGCCTGCTTTGGATTCTGTGTCTCCCCCTCTCTCTTTGCCCCTCCCCTGCTCATGCTCATATATAGCTATCTCATAAAATCCATGATTTTTGAGATGCAATGTTTAATTTTTTTTTACTGATCCATATCAGAGAAACTTCTCTGCAGATATTCAAGATGCATTAGTGTTCCTTCTGATTTTTCTTGCTCTGACACCAACTGGGTGTACTACAATTTAATTAAATTCTGTCATTATCCAGAGTTAATGAAGACTCCAGAAGTTAAGGGCTCAGTCTCAAGAGACCGATCCACTTAAATGCTAGCTACAAATTTCAGGTGTCTCCAAGCCACCTCCATTTCTGCCTGGATGACTACAAATTTAAGGCTTCCCACAACTCTCCCAGGTTTGAAAATTTGCTAGAATGACTCACAGAACTCAAGAAAGCCCTATACTTATGATTACCATTTTATTATAAAGGATACAAATGAACAGCCAGCTGAGCAGATACATAAGGCAAAGTGTCGGGGGTTTCTGAGCACATGGAGTCAGGGTATCCCACTCTCTCAAGACATCAGTAAGATCATCAGCCAGGAAGCTCCAGTAAGCATGGTGTCCAGCGTTTCCACATGGGATCTCGCTACATTTGCATGATTGATTAAATCAGTGACTATGATTGAACTCTGGCTTCAGTCTCTCTTCCCTCTCTGGAGGTTGGAAATGGAAAGTAGGGCTAGAAGGTCCAACCCTATACAACCTTGTTCTTTTTGGTGTGGCCAGCCTCTCCCTTGAGTTTCCTCGTTAGCATAACAAAGACAAATGGCCATCAGTTAGGAAATTCAGAGGGTTTTTCAAGCTCTGTGCAGGGAATGGAGAGCTAAAACCAGATCTATTCTTTATTACATCACATTTTGGCTGTCATTTTCAGGATGAATTCTTTTCTTAATATTAAGACAGTTTCCTGCAAGTCAAGGAGCACAGATTAACGCCCTCAACCACTTATTTATTCAGTACAGTTTTTACCAAGAGCTGCGAGCTATATTAGACACTAGAAATGCAAGTTTTTCTGCCCAAGTTTATTTTCTGTCATGTGCTTTTTTGAGGAATTCAGTAATAAGAACTCAGCTAATGGTACTTTTTCAACTTTTTGGGTGAACGAAAAAGTGATTTGACTCCATAATATTGTGACCCTGCTGCATTAATCCTCATTCTGTGTATTTTGGCCACACTCCTCTTGAGGGTTTCAGAAGGCACTTAATTTAGCTTTGAACTTAGTAAATATAAATATAAAGGCTAAGTGGGGCATGTTTACTGTGAGACCAAATTTGCTCTGAGTCTAAACCATAAAACACAAATTATATTTAGATTGCCGCAAATGCACTATTTCCCTTGAAAATACTCTGTGAACATTTATGAATATACTTAATTTAGAACACTTAAAAAATTAAGTGCTAAGGAATGAAGATACAACCATGAGAAAGGAAACGCAGTGGTGGCAAACAATGAAATAATGCCTTTTATATGAAAAGATAATGTGAGATACACACATTATGCTTCTCAAAATAGATTTGTATTAGGTTTCCTTCTTTGTGATTCTAAAACAGTGAAATGGCATAGACAACATGACATCTTTTGGGTGATACATGGCTAAATAAACGAGGATCAGAGGAAGGAACCCTGCACATATTTTTGTTTTTCTTCCACCAAAAGGGAACCTCAAAGTGGCTCAAATGAGTTTTGTTCTATCTACAAAACCATTACTCACATTTAAAAAAAAAAAATCTTTTTTAACGTTTACTTATTTTTGAGACAGAGAGAGACAGAGCATGAACTGGGGAGGGTCAGAGAGAGGGAGACACAGAATCTGAAACAGGCTCCAGGCTCTGAGCTGTCAGCACAGAGCCCGACGCGGGGCTCGAACTCACGGACCGCGAGATCATGACCTGAGCCGAAGTCGGCCGCTTAACCGACTGAGCCACCCAGGCGCCCCCCCCCCATTACTCACATTTAAAGGCACAAATTGGTGGAAACAAATATAGACCATTTAAAAATAACTAGAAAGGAGAGAACTCATATTCTATTAGATTTGATCATATTCAAGCTCCCACTCAGTGCAGGAATTCTTTCCACTAAGCTTTCTTAATAGATGGCACATTTATGAGGATCTGAAATATATATATAATGGTTTAAACTCCATTTTCCCACTTCACACTCATTAGGATGGCTACTATCAAAAGAAAAAAAATAGAAAATAACAAGTGTTGGCAAGAATGTGGAGAAATTAGAACTCTTATACACTGCTGGTGGGAATGGAAAATAGTGCATCTGCTGGAAAATAGTATGGCAATTCCTCAAAAACTACAAATAGAATTACCATGTGATCCAGCAATTCTACTTCCAGGTATATCCCCAAAAGAAGTGACAGCAGGGAATCAAACAGGTACTTGCACACCAATGCTCATAGCAGCATTATTTACAACAGCCAAAAGGTTAAAGCACATCTTTCCATTGACAAGTGAATAAACAAAATGTGGTGTATATATATATATATATATATATATATATATATACAAGAAAATATTATTCAGCCTTAAAAAGAAAGTAAATTCTGATACATGCTACATCATGGATGAATCTTGAGGACATTATGCTAAATGAAACAAGCAAGTCACAAAGAGATGAATACTATATGATTCCACTCATATGAGATTGCTAGAGTAGTCATTTTCAGAGACATAGAGCAGAATGGGGGTTGCCAAGGGCTGGGAGGGGGAATAGGGAGTTATTATTTAATGGTATAGAGTTTCAGTTTTGCAAGATGAATACGTTCTAGAGATTGCACAATAGTGTGAATCAGTTAGCACTATTGAACTATGTGCTTAAAAATGAGTAAGATGGTAAATTTTATGGTATGAAAAAAATTTTTAAGCCATTACTGGCCAAAGCCATCCCTAATTATGTTTCTGAATTTGGGCTTAAAAAAACAAAAACAAAACAAACCTTCATTTTTCCTATTCCTAAAACCAAAACTAGAAGGAAATATTCTGCTCATCTCTGATTCCCAAAAGCTATTTCTTTGAAAACATTAATAAAATTAATAAACTCCTAATTTTTACAAAAAAAACCCAAAACATTACCAATATCAGGAATGATATAGAGTGTCATTATAGATCCTACAGCTATTAGAGTGATAATAAAGGAATATTATGAATAACACTGTGCCAGAAAGACACCAAAAAAAAAAAAAATTCAACAGCCACTCACATAAAAACTCCAAAAGGATTTAGAATAGAAAGGAACTTCCTCAACCCAAAAAGAACATTTTCAAAAAACTGACAGCTAGTATAGTGCTTTCATTGTCAATGAAAGACTTAATACTTCCCTATGAAGATTGGGAAGCAACCAAGGATGTCCACTATAGTCACTTCTATTCAACATTATGGAATAGGACTGAAGGTCTTAGCCAATGTACTAGGTTAAGAAAAAGAAATAGGGGTGCCTGGGTGGCTCAGTTGGTTGAGCATCTGACTTCGGCTCAGGTCATGATCTCATGGTTTGTGAGTTCGAGCCCCGTGTTGGGCTCTGTGCTGACAGCTCAGAGCCTGGAGCCTGCTTCTGATTCTGTCTCCCTCTCTCTCTGCCCCTCCCCCACTCATGCTCTGTCTTTCTCTTTCTCTCAAAAATAAGTAAACATTAAATAGTCATACAGACTTGGTTTTGGGTTTATACTGGAAACCACTCACAGCACTACATGTCAATGGTAAACAAATCATATTTTGTCATATGTCATCCTAACCCAAAAACTCCAGAGCCTGTGCTATAGCCCGAGTTTCCTTCCTCTCATGTGGGCTCATTTAAGTACCTGCAAACGATCTGAGTGATGGCTGGCCCTTGAACTCAGTTTGTCATTCAGTTTTAAATGTGTTGCTATTCGAGTCACCAGTTGATCTGTATGTAAACCGCTCACCACATCCAAATGTCTCCCAAAAGGGGTATTTAACTGTAAAACAATAGGTAAGAAAATGCAGCAGTATCAGTGCAAACACATCAGATCAGAGCAGGTGGCCTGCTTACTGGGCTAGCAGTTTTCACTGAAATTTAAATATTTGCATGATATATGTTTCTTAAACTGCACGAAGTGTGAAAGATTGCAATATACCACTTTTGGAACTGGGCCAATATGGCCTTGGAGAGATGATTTAGATTTTAACAAAATAAATAAGAAGTACCAAAAAGTCCAAATTAAACAGAGGCTAAGCAATAGTCATTATTATAACTCACTTTTTTTTTTTTTTTTTAGCGTTTATTTATTTTTGAGACAGAGAGACAAAGCATGAACGGGGGAGGGTCAGAGAGAGGGAGACACAGAATCCGAAACAGGCTCCAGGCTCTGAGCTGTCAGCACAGAGCCCGACGCGGGGCTCGAACCCACGGACCGCGAGATCATGACCCGGGCCTAAGTCGGCCGCTTAACCGACTGAGCCACCCAGGCGCCCCAATATAACTCACTTTTTTATTTAAACTGGGGACTCTATTCAGAATAAAGTGCTGGCTCAAAGTGCTCATTATATTAAATCATTAACTTGACTTGAAATCTTAACATTTAGGCCAGGTAAATTTCACACCTGACTTGCTTTTTAATGAAATCTATTGGTAAAGCTAGCATAATAACCAAAGGCAGGATTCAAAATGCAGTAAATACTCATATCTAGTAAAAAGCTGCATTCCTTCTACCCAATGATCAGATATCTCACCCTATGTAGATGGTCAATAAATAAGCACGAGGTCATAAGAGTGAGATCTAGATTACTGACAAGAGATGATGATAGTCGGAAGATACCTTTTGATACTAAACCATCAAAGAGCATGAAACATGCATCTGTGAATTGAGCCAGAAGGAGACAGAGGCTAAACTGTAACTGATGAAATGGAAACTGACCTATATACTCGAACGGGAGAGCGAAAAGATTTTTCTAAGTCTCCCGTATCACTGCAGAATGGGCTTCAGGTCCTAAAAGAACCCACAGCTAACAGGACACAAGTTCCTTTCCCTCAGCAGATGCAGAGAAAGTACCAAGTCTCCGGACATGACAGCTTAGTAACTGGATTGTCCCTCTTGAGTAGGAATCTGTAATGACTGGTTTCAATAATTGGCTCCAAATCCTTTCTTGTTCTGATAAAAGGAAGTAGTTCATGACAAGAAGGTATGTTACCATCTGGAGAAAAAAAAGTAAAGCAGGGAGACTTGATGGAAAAGGACCATTTTGGTCTAGGCCTGTCTGTGTTAAACTGTAGTTGACTTGCAGAGAAATGAAGTCACAGATAAGGATTTATGTGTATGTGTGTTTTTATAAATTGAGTGTGAGTAAGACATATACCAGAGCTACAGATTATGAGGGTCTATTCGTTCAACAAGACCGACTTTGTCATAAGGAACTTCATGTATGAAGTATGGATTCAAGTGTGGATTAGTTTTGGTATTAGTTGCCATTTTTCTTTCTGAAAATTGAATACGCTAAAATTAATTAGTAGAGGTGATTGTTTTGATCGTAGGCTGAAGCAAAGTAGATTTTGAGGGACTTGCAGAAAGCTCTAGCTACAAATAAAAAGAGAAAAAAAGCATAAAGATTTAGAAAACAAATCTTCAAAAAACACCCATAATAGATGTGCCGATGTCTTTCTAATTTTGTAAACATTTCTTATATTTTAAGGTTTAAATTCACAATATTGTTATTGTCTTTTACTTTGCTCGTAGCAGGCTATTAATGTTTATTTAGTAAATCAATACTTTTTCCCCAAAAGTTCATCCAAGTGATTAATATTCCTAAATTACTGAGTGTTCGAGCTTTAAACTCCACTTAGGGCAATGGATCTTCACATACTAGAAAACTGAAAGCAGAGGAGAGAAGTGACTTACTCAAAGTTAATAGCTAGTGCAAAGAGCCGGTACTATACTTCTACATTTGTTTGAGAATGTTATGAAGAAAGGGCCAGCATAATAAAAAGGATCTACGATGCATTAAAAAATTAAGACAAAATAAACTTGAGTTGTACCTTATTTAAAAATACCCACAGAAAGAGTATTTACTTGAGTAATAATCTTAGTATTAAGCAGGTAGAGAAAATGATGAGTATACGAGGGAGGGGAAGGAGAAACAGGAAGAGGGAGGAAGGGAAAAGCGCGGAGAAGCGAGGAACCAGGCGCTAGAGAGAAATATGCAGCCAATTGAGAGCAAAGAAAGGAGAAGAAGCAAATGAAGAAAAGCTGATTTAAAAAAAAAAAAAAAGGTCCAAAATGTGCTACATACATACACCGGGATATTATTCAGCCTTAGAAAGCAATGAGATTCTTCATACATGCTACAGCACGGATGAACCTTGAAGATACGCTAAGTGAAGTAAGTCAGGTACAAAAAGACACAGATTGCATGATTCCACTTCTACAAAGTGTCCTAGGGCAGGTGGATCCACAGAGTCAGAAAGCAGAGTGTGGTTTGGTGGGAATGCAAGCTGGTGCAGCCACTCTGGAAAACAATATGGAGGTTCCTCAAAAAACTAAAAATAGAACTACTCTACGACCCAGCAACTGCACTACTAGGCATTTATCCATGAGATGCAGGTGTGCTACATATGCACCCTCATGTTTACAGCAACACTATCAACAATAGCCAAAGTATGGAAAGAGCCCAAATGTCCATCGATGGATGAATGGATAAAGAAGATGTGGTATATATATACAATGGAGTATTACTCGGCAATCAAAAAGAATGAAATCTTGCCATTTGCAACTACGTGGATGGAACTGGCGGGTATTATGCTAAGTGAAACGAGTCAGTCAGAGAAAGACAAAAATCATATGACTTCACTCATATGAAGACTTTAAGAGACAAAACAGATGAACATAAGGGAAGGGAAAAAATAATATAAAAACAGGGAGGGAGACAAAACAGAAGAGACTCATATATATGGAGAACTGAAGGTTAGTGGAGGGGTTGTGGGAGGGGGGATGGGCTAAATGGGTAAGGGGCACTAAGGAATCTACTCCTGATATCATTGTTGCACTATATGCTAACTAATTTGGATGTAAATTAAAAAAATAAAAAATAAAATTAAAAAAAAAAAAGAAAGTAGAGTGTGGTGACACAGGCTCTGGGGAGAGAGACATGGGGAAATAGCACTTCGTGGATACAGAGTTTCAGTTTAGGATGATGGAAAAGTTCCAAGATGGACGGTGGTAATAGTTACGCATCAGTGTGAATATACGTAATGTCACTGAACCGTACATTTTAAATGGTTAAAATGGTAAAATGTTATGTATATTTTCCCACAATAAAAAAAAAAAACACACACTTAAAAGAAATGAATTGATTACAGGATCTCCTCTAATCCTTTCTTTTGGACTTATCACAATAGTTCACTGATCATGAAAACTTGAAGGAAAGAAAATGAATAGATTTAAAGGCTTGTTCTCAGTTTTCTTGAGAATTCTTCAAGTCGTATACATTTGAAAAGTGAAAGTTTTTCTCTTATAGTTTTCTTTAGCATGATGAACAAAATGTTTCTGGTAAGGCTTACAAATTGCTACCTGGCCTTGACTTCTGCCAAACTAGCTCTAAATCAATGCAATAAGGTATCTGCGGCTGGCATTGCTGTATTCCTGCTCATTTCTGTGCCTGAGGGCCAGCAGGGCATTTCAGTGACGATGAATGGCCGCCTGCCGGCTTCTGTGAATTCCCAAGAAGAGAATGAGGTCTGGGCCTTCTGGGCTTGTGAGCTCCTTGGGTGGGCAGTTCTTGCTCCTTTCTTCTGGCCTAGGCCTCCAACATCTTGTTCTCAGGGGAACAACATCCATTTAGTCTTGTGGAAACAAGAAAACAAGGAGCCTTTTTTTCCTGCTTGCTCAAAGCCTCAGGACAAAGAGGAATAAGGAAAAGAGATTTGGAATTAGAAGAAGCCGCAATCAAACTTCTCCATCCGGTCTGTGTCCTTGGAATCTAGGAAGGAATTTAAAAATAGTGTGTTTCTTTAGTGAAGAGGAAGAGCTTAAATTTATCTGAATTCAGATAAAGCTACGCTTCAGCCATATTGATTTATTAATAGTCTATGTGAAGAGTGACTTCTTACTAATATGGTATTTCGTGTCAGAATCACCTCTTTAATTTTAGCAGTACAGAAATGCTAGAGAATTACTTAAAATAAAGAGATACCATTTTAAACCTGTGCATGTGCCTGGTCAATATTAATCTTCAACATGTCATAAAACCTTGACTATATTTCTGTTCCCCCTCCCTCAGCAAAATGGAGAGACCCATTTCTAACATATGGAAGCAGTTTCACACTGCAAGTTATTCCGAGGGGAAAATATGTGATTCATAAATGCTGTCAAATGAAATATGTATTTCCAAATGGTACCAAGTTGACCAAGCACATCCTATGACAGATTCCACATCTTTATTACCCCATATGCATAAATGAAGGAACAGTTTAGAGAAGGGCAAACAGCCCCTTTTAGCATCCTCCATCCGGAAGTCCCATGTTTGTTGCTGGGACACATATTCAAGTAATCAAAGATTGCAAGTAACCTTATCACAACATAGCTTTATTTATAAACAAAATAGCACCTTCAAATTATGGAGAAATGGGTATGCTCTGTCCAAAGTAATACATTCGTCTGGGTTATTTTCGTCAGTGGCTGAATATATATATATATATTGACAAGAAGATTTTAGATGGCAAGGTTCACCATGCCATTTGCCTGCCGACATTCCAAAACAAACCTCTTTGGTCAGAATACGAAGAGAAAATGGTGAGACCAAGTGAAGCATCTTACAGTGTTTACAGAGGGCAAAACCAAAGTGCAGCTAGACTGACGCAGTCTGTGGCCACATCTCAACGAGGCTTTTACAAACCATGGAAGCAGGAGAACCCTCAGAGCCCAGGCACATCACAACTTCAGAAGAGAGGAAGCTGTCAAGTAGTCATTTAACTCACAATGGAAGCCAGGAGGGACCCTTTCTTACAGGAAAAATCTCTCCCGTTCTTTAGTCCCTAAATATTAGCTGTCTGGTCTCAGGCACATCCTGTAATTTTAGAGGCTTTCTTTTCTCATAAGCACAAGGGTCTAATAACCTACTTTTTGAGAATCCTATAATGTAGTAAGAGCTGCAGCTTACTGAGCATTTCGTACGTGCCAGGTGTTTTACCTCCATTACCTTGCAACTCTGTGAAGTATGTTTTATTATCTCCATCTTACAGACAAGGAAACCTGGGCTCAGAAGCATCAAATGCTCTGCCCTGGCTTATTATTAGTAAATTCAGGAGATGGAATTTGAATCCAGGTCTCTTTTCCAACAAAGCTTGGATTTTTTAAAACCACGCATTCTGGACCTTAGTAAGCATTCATTGAGTCACCAAAAACTAATATATTTAAATCTGTCTTACAATAGGTAAAGTAGGATGGAAATGGAAGACTTTAAATTACCCCAGTGCATAAAAGAAGCATCATGGGAGGTCACCAAGGTCCAACCTTTTATACTACTTCTTAAGGTCATATTAAGTTAAACAAAAGGCAAAAGGATAAAGATTAGTCGTGACATGCATAAGCATATCATATAGTAGCTACTGTCTTTAAGAATGAGAAAAAGAAATAATTTAAAAAGTCGGGGTGCCTGGGTGGCTCAGTCGGTTGAGCATCCGACTTCGGGTCAGGGCATGATCTCGCAGTCTATGGGTTCAAGCCCCGCATCGGGCTCTGTGCTGACAGCTCCGAGCCTGGAGCCTGCTTCGGATTCTGTGTCTCCCTCTCTCTGCCCCTTCCCTGCTCATGCTCTGGCTCTCTTTCTGTCAAAAATAAATAAAATATTAAAAAATTTTTTTAATAAAAAAAAAGAATTTAAAAAGAAACGAAAAAAGAAATTTCTTAAATTTAATAATATAAGAAATTTAATTTCTTTTAATTTAAGAAATTTAATAATTTAATAATTTAAGAAATTTAATAATTTAATAATTTAAGAAAGAAATTCCAGTTTTGACACTGGAATAATAGTAAAATTTAATGGCGTATGCTATGATACCTATTGAAAAGGTCACCACTCACCCCCAAATATAAAGCATACTACACATGATGATCGTATCTTTTGGGGTCAATTACAGAACACTCTCAAAATTATAAAGCCATTTTTACCCCTCACCATTGTGTTTTGATTGACAGAGTGATTTTGCCAGATGTTCTATACCACATGACTTAATTAAAATTATTTGTTTTTTAATCTGTGAACCTCTCTACTTACACAGGCATTAGTGAAGTGATTTTGAAAAATAAGAAATTTTCTTCAGTTGAATTCCTGCTGCTATAAATCTCCAGATTCTAAAATGCAAGTGAAGTTAATTCACTGGCTATAGCCCACTACCGCACATAACTGGATTATAAATTAAGCAGCACAGTTTAGAGGTGAGGTTGGGTGAATGCATTCAACACGGAATTCTGAGGGCTTGGTCCTACCTCCAGAATGGTAGCAAGGGCCATGTTTGACACAGAGTCTGAGTCTTTTTGCTTCTTGCTCACATCAAAGACTTTTATTATCTCTATGCCTTGATTTTCCAAAGTTGGTCTGTGTATACATCTAGACCGATGTACAAACCAAGGGAGGAAAGTGTCTAGACTCTTTAGAATTTATGATGAACAGATCCCTTGAACATTATCAGTATGAGAAGCAGATGGGTTCAGAAAATAGGATGGCTTGGGCAAACTCTGGGTGATGATGGTTGTGTTCAGTGGGTTGAGAGAGAGTTTTCTCATCTTCTCCGATTTCCTATTATGAAATGATTCCCATTCTGAAAATGAGTGATTTCTTTATCAGCGTGGTATTGAGAAGAGGAGTAGCTTTCTTTTTCTGTTCTAATGTTGATTTTTTGTCTCTAGTGTGGGCTTCTCATAATGAATCAAAACTAGAAATGCTCGATTTCTTAGAGTTGGCAGTTTCATAACTTCATTTTCAACAAGAACTTAAAGCAGCTCAAACAAATTAGACGTTAGTTGAAAGGCTGAGTGTTTTTCCCTTCTACTTCATATACTGTACTTACTATAACAGTTTTATATTTATAGTACACAGAATTGGTTATTGCTTCAGCAGCAATGACCAGTACTGGAATGCTTCCAGCAGGATCCATTCATCCTGTGTCTCAAATTGAGCTAGTAGCTTTGTGAATCAGCCTGGAAACTTCTTGTGTAAACTCCTCTATTTTCCTCTGGGGTCCTGGTTATTTTACTTCAACTCAGTACAAAACATCTCATAAAATAGAACCAAGAGTGTTCCATCACAGTTAATAGTGTCACTCTGTGGCCCTACCACCCCCTCTGTAAAGACATAGTTTTTTATATGATGGTGGGTAATTTGTTATTTCATTCTTCTTGCATTTTTATTGAGCTCCTCCGTGTAGGGCTAGAAATAAGTACAGAATATCTCATGCTAGTGCTTCCCTCATAAATTGGCAGATTCCTTTTTCTTCTGGGGCTGCCACTTGCCCTTATTAAAACTGTCTTGGAGGGGTTCCTGGGTGGCTCAGTTGGTTAAGCCTCTGACATCGGCTCAGGTCATGATCTCGCGGTTCATGGGTTTGAGCCCTGTGTCTGGCTCTGTGTTGACAGCTCAGAGTCTGGAGCCTGCTTTGGATTCTGTGTCTCCCTTTCTCTCTGCTCCTTCCCTGCTTGTGCCCTCTCTTTCTCTCTCTCAAAAATAAATAAACATGAAAAAAAAAATTAAAATGTCTTGGAATATTTTAATATAATGTTGAGGTTTGTTTTTTCTTTTTACAAAAATCAAGATTATGATTCAGACCCTCTGTGTCTCTTCTTTCTGGGGGTCCATACAGAGACTAAGGTCACTTGCTATGATTTGCCTATTTTTTCTACAGAAGATCTCATTTTTAGAGTTGAAACTTCAGAGGTTTCAAATTTTTGGTGAATAATCCTAGTACTATGGCAATGTTTTTGATGTAGTTTATGCTTCCAGCCCAATTTTTTGCCTCGCAGAAATGAACATTTTAATGAACATTTAATAATCTCAAGCCAAGACATTTTCCAAAAACATTCTTTTTTTCAGGGACACCAAGGTCAGATTTCAGACATATCAAAACAGCAAACAAACTTTTGCATTTGAGAGGAAATCATTAATGGCTTCAAGCAAAATATCTGAATGACTGATTTCAGTATCAGTGTCAATATTTTAATATCCTTACTACAGAGATTTCTTTTGAAGTCTTCTGAATAGCCCTTAACTTCACCTTACACTGAATCATAATCATAGTATGGGGTTTGAGTAGCAATCCTTTTCTCATTAATTGTCAGGTTACTCAGAACATCTGGAGAGTTAGTCACTGACTCCAGGAGTCTCCACTGCCATCTTCCTAAATGTGGTATCAGGTGACAGAGACCTGGAGGTGCTTTCTAAGACTACCTCTTAACCATATGTATACATCACCTAGGGATCGTGTCAAATACGATCATTCTGTAGGTATGGGGTGGGCCTGAGAGTTTCTGTTTCTAACAAACACCCAGTAATGCTTCTGGTCTACCTGGACCACACTTTGACCAACAATCTCTAAAACTCTGTATGGACCACAGCCTGAATTCAGGCTGTGCTCCTGACATTAAAAGAAGAAGAAGAAAGATAGGGGCTTGATGAAGAGAAATGAGGAAGAAAACTAGGGATAAGAATACGGTAATGAGTGAAAGGAAAAAGAAAGATCTTTGAGGAACAATGAGGCATTTCCCTCAGACTAACAAGAGTCACAGGGTACCCACAGGTAATATCGGACTGGAGGGGAAGAGGACAGGGAATCTCACTTTTATTGAATGTCTCCTGTGCAACCTGTGGTCTGATATATTGCTATATGTTTATGTATGTATGGATAGATGATGCTAGATAGATAGATGATAGGCAAATAGATACTGGAATGTACTGTAAATATCTGGATATATAGAGAGATGTGTGCAAATATAGAGAATAGATAGATGATAGATGGTTCTGCTTTGTTCCAAATGGGTTTGAGGAGGAAGCTGTACGAGATGCTTCTATATGCATACATTGCTTCAAGCCTCATGACAAGCTTTTAAAATATATACAGAGAGACACAGATCATAAAACTGAGGCTTGGATTAATTTAAAAAAAAAATACAGTTCTAGGACTATTTGCCTTCCGAGCTCCCAAATCCATGCTTTGACCAGTTAGAGAGCTGGACACAAGTCAAAGAGGGTGGAGAGGACAGGGGCATAATGAACAATGTTGGAGCCTGGGCTAAGACAGTGCACAAGGAGAAGAAATTAGAGAAGAGGATGTGGCAGACATGTGGATAGGTCCAGGAAGAAAGGGAGAGGAAAAGGCAGGACCTGCCAGGGCTGCAGCCCAAGTGGATAATTCCAGTCCTGGTAGCAATTAAGAGGTGACCCATTTGGCATCACCTGCCTCTCAGTGGGAGGGTTTGTTGCCACTCTCTTTCCTGCCAAGTCCGTTTCCACAACCTTTCTGGCCCCGGCTAGGGCAGCCTGGTTCTATCCAGTGTGGAGGATTCAGTGTTCACCTTTCCCCAAATCCCAACGCAGCAAGAGGCGGTCCACAGGACTCTGCTGTGTAGTAGAAATTTGGGGCCCCTAAGGGTGCCGGTCCTGTCCCCGCTGGGACTCTGAGTTGGGGGTGCTCCGTGCTCAGTGTCTTTCTCCTCTTCTGGATCTGCTTTTGGCTCTGCAGATCCTTTTGAACCTCCTTCTCTGAGATGATTCATTGGGAAAATCCTCCAGTTACGTTTTGATGAAACATATGAAAATAAAGGATAGGGACAAGGCCTTATGACCCACCTGAAACTGGGGGAGAGGGGAATTATGGTACATATTAGAAGGAGGAAAAGTTTATATTTACTCACCTTCAGCCTCATCTTGTACCACTGATCCTCTCTTACCTTGCAAGGTGGCTTGTACATGGTCAACCCTCAATACATATATTTTTTTTAAATAAATGGATTGATTAATTAATACATTACACACTTGATCTTAGCCAAAAGGCCGAGAAGCGATTAATGAATACATTATAAAGCAAAAAAGCATAAACTTAAAATTAGAAAATCATAAGAACCTTGCTTTTATTTTGAAAATTTCCTACTGGGTTAAGTAAAAAAACTGTTATGGACCCGATGGCTGGATAAATGCTTACCTTTGGCTTTGGCTTTGGAGCCAAAAGAACTGCTTGGAAGGGGGGAACAGAATCCAGATGGAAGAGGAGGTATGGAGATTATCTGCTTTGCAACTTATGTGCTGGGCCGAGTCAGGGAGAGAGGGTGGCTATGCTGAGGCTAATAAACCTTCAATCAGACAATGTATCCCTACATCCCAGCACAATGCCTGGCACAGAAAGGATGCCCAACGAATATTTGTTGAATTAATGAATAAAAGTGACATTCTTACTTTATCATATGTTCTCCAAGCTGCAAGTAACCCTTTACAATTTCCTCCTTAATGCTGCATTGAAGAGTGCTTTTGCCTGTGTTTAGCTGAATGTTTTGATTGAGGGAAAGTCAACGTGTTATTTGTCTAGAATTAGGCCTCATCATGCTATTTTAGGCATAACTATCCTAAGTTTGGTTTAGAAGAGGCTGATTTATAATTCCATTTCATAAGTATTCCCCTACACATTCACGAAGCCTATTTTCTTTCAAAGTCACTGGAGTTCTCATTTCTTAACTCTAATATAATTGCTGAACAGGAGCTTGTTTGAGAAGGAATAAAGAATTGAACCATAGTTTCATGTGGATGGGACTGCCAGTATGTTCTTGAGTATTTTCTGCTGGGACTCACTTGGTTCCAAGGACAGACAGTGCAGTAAAAAACTTGCATGAAAAACTGAACAGGTTATCTCCGTGGACCACAAGAAGTACCCCCAGGTCATAGGGCCCCAGGAGCTTGGCAAGAGTGGCCTGGCAGAGTTTTGACACTCTCTTACGGGATTCAAATATGGGGAACTGGAGAACCCCTTTCTGGCATATAACAAAATGTAATTGGCAGTTCCTTGAAACTCCTCAGTGAGAGTTTTATTTATTCATCCCAGGGATGGCAAATTACCTTGGCTTGTATGCCAGGACAATATACTGGTAATGGCTATTGAAAACCTATAATGAGAAAAATTCTGAGATCATATTTGGGCTCATTAAGAAAGTGTCATTTTTACTTCAATTTAAAAAAGAAAGTGTTGTCTTAAGTGGTCAATGTCAGCTAAGGATTGGTGGCGTGCCATATATTTAATATTCTTTCTTTAAAGCTTTTTTTTTTGTCTTGTAAAAATCTAAGCAATTATATCTAAAAATCCATTGCCACATACACTCTGAGAGGTAAGTACTGTTGTAGTCTTCATTTTGTTTTCCGATGAAGAAACTAAAGATACAAACATATTATTTCCCCAAGAATTAGTGCTACACAAGCCTCCCTAACTACAGAGCCCAAGCTCTTAACGAACATGTCATTTTCCCTAAGAATTCTGGAGTGCTGATATTTAAATCTGTTATCCCTCATTTACACCCTAGAATAAATGAGTTTCTCTCCATTGTCTTACCTAAAATAGGAAAATATAAAAGATTAATAAGGTCAATGGGGCTGAAGACAAAGTTTATCTACTTTACAACACTGTTTTAGACTGATTTTTAGGGGCACCTTGGGTGGCTCAGTCAGTTGAACATCTGACTCTTGATTTTGGCTCAGTCACGATCTCACTGTTTATGAGTTCCAGCCCCACATTGGGCTACATGCTAACAGTACAGAGTCTGTTTGGGATTCTCTCTCTCTCTCCCTCTGCCCCTCCCCTACTCTCTCTCTCTCTCTCTCAAAATGTAGAAACATTTTTTTTTAACAAGACTGATTCTTAGTTTAAATATTTAAAACATGGCAAGTATTTTCCTCTAATCAAGGAAGTATGCGTTATTTCTGGATTATTCTAAGGATCTACTTGAGATCCAACCCAAGTAGAAGAACTGTTCTTAGATGACATTTTTCAGCCCTTTGTGGTTTTTCATTCTAAAAGTAAACATGTTAATCATTATGCCCTAATGATATTCTAAATGCAGGTAATTATACTTTGTTTTCCTTAAACACTTAAAGTGTGTTCTTTAATGGGATGAGCTCACTATTTGTGGAAACAAATTATTATCACTTTCCCCAACTATTTATATCTGTAAATAACTGAAAATCATTTGTAAATATGCAAGTTCTAGTGTCCATGTAAACACAGTTTGGATTTTACCTAAAGGCAGGGAAAAACACAAAACAAAACAAAAAATCTTCAAATACTCGTAGTTGGTGTTAGAAATGTCAGAATATGATTTGACTTTTTGCCTGTTCTTTTCCTTTTACAGAAAAATCTGTCATTGCTCAGCCAATATTTGTTTTTGCAAAGAGAGAACAAACTTTTAAGGTAAGACGAAGCTACTTTTCTTTGTTTGATTTTCACTTTGACCAAGAAAATTATCTCTCAAGAAGCTGCTGTTACTAAATATCATTGCTGTCTTAGTTTAGGCTCTTGTTCTTTACTTAGCAGAGTAGTGCCTCCAGAATATTTATATAGTCGGTTTTTACTGGCAGCAATTCGGCTGAAATGGGAGGCCAGAGGCCTTGTCTTGAAGCTATGAATAACATACCATTTTTACCAAAATTATAGGGTTTTTTGGAGTGACTTGGAAAGGGGCAGGACTGAAAGAGGTCAGGAGGACTGAGACTCCTTGTGGGTCTCCACCACTGACCTAGCTTAAAACTGGGTATCAGATAAGTTCTGAACTCTGATACTTGATTTAAAAGGGATCTTGAAGAATTTATATGCCTTTTCAGCCTCGTAACTAAAAGCCACTGCTTTGAAAGACGAACGATAAGATTCATGGGTTTTCTCTTTAGCTTGATTAGGATTTTCTTGTTATTCGTTCTTGCTTATGCCAGGTCATTTACCCTACCACCCACAAAACTAACTAAAGAAAAGCTCAACCCCAAGCCCTTGTCGAAAAGTCCGTTTCCTGGGCCCCACCCCAGGCCAACCGCTTCAGAATCTTGAGAGTTGGTGTTTCAAAACCAACCAACTTTTAAATCAGTTCCCGCAAGCAATTCTGCAGTCACTGAAATACAAAACCGCTCTACGAAGACTTTGCTTTTTCTTGAATACATACCTAGTGAGCAAAGGTGAGTGGCTTTAACCTGGCCCATCTGAATAGATGTGGCTTTTGAGAATTCTCTGATCAAGTGACAGGGTGGAATTCTGACCTAAAATCAGCAAGTACTCAGCTCTCATTGACAGCTTTGCTTCTTTCCAGAGACCTGCAGAAGACACCCTGTACGAAGCAGCAGAACATGGTAATGACTTACATCCTTATTTCAAAATCAATCTGCATACAAAGAAAATAAGCAGGCACAAGCATGTAGACATGTGGCAACAACTGTGTAAAATGTAATGGTTTTTCTTGTGTTTAAACATGAAAGGAAAGTGGCTTTTGTTTTGACAGATGACATGTAGGTCCTGAGAACCTGACCCTAGTGACACTAAACTCCCTTGTTTCTCCATTGCCTGTGTCTCAACCTGCCAAAAACATTCTCTGTACGATCTCAAAATTCGTATGCAGTTTCTTGCTGAAGCCACTTGTTTCTAATTGTTCTTACTAGGATGATATGCCTACTGCTTTATAATCACCAAGCTGTTACCCCCAGTATTTAAACTTGTGCTTCAGGAGTTAACATGTTATCAGATGATGATCTATGTAGGCAAGAGGTAATTCTATTTGCCTTTCCATATCTTTGCTTGAGGATAATTTGTTATCCAAGCAATTTTACCCTTCACATTGAATTTCTTACAGAGTCTAATGGTTTTCTGAGAAAGCGCGTACGGTCTTCATCTTTTACTTTGCATACTACACATCTTCAGTCTCAAGGAGGTAGGTATAGACCTGATTGTTGGCCGTTCACTGTTATGTTTACTCCGAGTGTGAAATTACTGAGAAACCTTCCAGATGGAAAATGTTTTAAAAGTCTACCCATCAGATAATGTTTATACTAAGTTGCTGTATGAGGGGCCCCTGGGTGGCTCAGTCGGTTAAGTGTCCAACTTCAGCTCAGGTCATGATCCCATGGTTCGTGAGTTCAAGCCCTGAGTCAGGCTCCGTGCTGATAGCTCAGAGCCTGCAGCTGCTTCAGATTCTGTGTCTCCCTCTCTCTCTGCCCCTCCCCAACTCGTGCTTTGTCTCTCAAAAATAAACATTTAAAAAAAATGTAATAAATTGCTGTATGAAAACAGCAGTCTAAAAATGGATTGTATAGTGAGTCACTATGTACAAATTCAATTTGTCAACATTGGATGAAAGATGGAAAGGACATAAGCCACAATGTCAGCAGTGGTTGTCTTAGGTAATGGGATTACAGGTGATTTGGGGTTTTCTACCCACTCTTTATATTTTGTTGTGTTTCCAAGGTGTCTGCATTAAGTATGCATTAGCTTTGTAATTAGAGGAAACTGCCATTTCTCCCTAAGTAACCACCTACTTAAACAAACAGATGTTTGCCTTCAAAAGAACACTTTAAGAACTTCATCGTGTACGTATTCGGAGTAAATCCATAACTTAGTTTGCCTCTCTTCTCCACTCAAAGCTCATTGGTGATCCCTTTTATAAATGACCGCATTGCCCCCTGCCTTGTAGCTATTTGTGTGCGTGTCTGCTTCCCACTGTGAGTTCCTGGGGGTCATCTTCTTGCCTGATAGAGTATCTTACACGTGCTGAGTACTCTGATATTTATTGGTCTGAATAGAAATTAATTTATAATTCTCACCACAGCCACATTTTATTTCTACTGATAAACATACAAAATCTTGTCTAAATTAGTGATTTAGAAATTTTTCTGAAACAGCAGAAGTTCAAATAAAAAGACACACAAAAACCAACCTCCTTACTGACTTTAGTTTGCAATTTGCTTCTAGCATCAGCCTTGTCCCAGAATCGAATGAGATCATCATCCTTCACTGACCTCCCGACCTTCCCTCCTTCTGGGCCAGGTAATAAACAGCTTCTGGAACTTCAAGCCTGACACTCTGGTTTTTCAAAATCCATTCTCGTTGATGGTGAACTTTCTTACTCAGCTAGTATAAAATGCTGGCATTTTAGTGGAAAATAAAATAGAGCCCTTAGCCAAGTATGATTAGAGAATGCCTTATGAATCCCAACTCCACAAATCCTGTTTGTTTCTGGTCGAAAGTTTGAACTTGAATTTTTTTAGGATTTCATGTTTATGATAAAAAAATTTTTGTAAGGCAGCCATACAGAGTAACTTGTTTTATTTCACTTATTATTGTGCATCTGTATGGTTCATGGTAGCTATGGTACTCAAAATATACAGCTATGCTTCAGATTCTTATTCTAAAGTTTATGCTTTAGATGATATTCTAAAGTTTAGAATATGATCCCTTTTAAACTTTTCACTAATTAAAACATTACTTCTTTTGATTTGGAATTTGTAGTGCTTTGCTAAGTAGATCTGTTTTATCATTACAAAATATTTGAGATGGTTGGAACATTCTCTACATAAAAATTATGATTTATATTCTTTTTGTGTTTGTTTCTACTGAACAACCAGCTGCCTTTTCCAAGTTAATCTTGCCACTAAGAAACTAAAAAAATACAAACTATTCACTTCCTTTCAACTGATCCCTCTCTACCTGAGAGCCACAGAGTTCTCAAACTAACGAATTTATATTCTTATTAATAATTCCAAGCATGGCTGAGCAACATATATGTCAGATACCTTTCAGATACAGAAGAAATACTTTCTAGCTCAATATACCCCATTTAAACCTCACTGACAAGTTACAGACATTAAGAGGAATTGGGGTCCTAGCCTAGAGAATTTGTTTTATTGTATTTGTGCATAAAATAAAGGGATGGCTGTAAGTATCTGAATAACTGTTTCGATTTATTAGTATCTTAAGTTAGACATACATACACAAAAAGACTAAAGAACATTGATATCAGTAAACATCATTCCACTTTATGTTGTGCAGTATGTTGGTGGTGTTGGAATGGAGAAAAATAGTACAACTTTATACGGCCCTTTGGTGCTCGTTTTCAATAATAAAGATCATAAACCATTTAGTTGCACTTTGAATTAGAGAAGCAATTCTACCCCAACATTTATAATATGTTATAATACTTAGAAGAAGCAATTCTTATTCTTTTCTCATTTCCACTAATCAAATGCTCGAAGGTTGCTGTTTCTGCAGTTTGCAACCAAGAGATGATCTCTTTGAAATGTACAGTAATTCTGTATTTTCAGCTACCACCATATTCTTCATACTATGAACACACCTCATAGAAAAATCACCTAGCATAACAGTCATCTTCTGTCTGTAGGTATCACCAGGGTAGAGAAAGGGGCAGAATTTGCTAATAGGTTCATAACATTTTATAAGAAATACATATTAACATACACATAGGGATCACTATCATCAGATTTCATAATATGTACTCATTTCAGTACTCATTTTTATGATTCTAGAGAAGACCGCCTATTCCATTAGTGGCCCAATTTTCACTTATATTTCTGAAGGCAAACAGAACTATGTGGCAAAACTCACTGCCATCAGTCATTGTTAGCCCACCTGCCTTCTCAGCACACTGCCAACAGTGACATCTACTGGTGAGCTTAAGACAGGACTGTTAAAACCCAAATCATGTAGAAACTGACACTCTCTTAGATTTAAATTTTTCTAAATTGTTTTTCTTACAGTGAAGAAAAACAATGTTTTTATGACATCAACTCATGTGCAAAGGAATGTTGATATGAACAGTGCAGAACAAGGTATGTAGTTTATTACAAGAACCTCTGAAATTTTACATTTTACCATTTATATTTTAATTTGTTGTGTGTGTGTGTGTTGGGGTATGGAGGTAGGACCCAGTGACAAAACATGAAAAAAATATATTTGGTAAGCCAAGTCCCATGGTCAAAATGACTGGTTATTGGGTAAAATCTAGGCCAAAAGTAAGCACTAACCAATTCATTGGCTATTTTGACTTTGGTTAGTTAACATTAACCCCTCATTTAATGATGACTTTAGAAAATAAGCGTTACATTGGTCAAAATATGGAGGAAGAAGTATTTCCCTAAAGATATATTGACTCTCGAATCCTGTTCTTTTAAGGTCCCGTGAAACATTCCGAACATGTTCTAAGACCTGCTATTTTGCAACCACCTCAAGCTCAAAGGTGTGAAAAAGCAAGAAAAACATTTGGACACGATACCTTGGAATCCTGCAAGATTAAAGACAAAACAAAAAATAAGGTAAGGAACCTCCAATGGCAGGACTGACACAAATTCTCCGTCTTTCATTTAGTAGATTGCTGTGGGCCCTACATCCAAAGTTAGGGGCTGCCTGACTTTTGTTCTGTTGCTGAGATCACTGCCAGGCTGGAGAAACACCCCAGACTATAGAAAAAGCCCTCAGTAACCTTATTCAACTTGTCCTCTTAAACTGGAGAGTAGTTTCTAGGAACTAGTTTTGTGGTCTCCCCTAAGCTGAAAAACTGAGTCCCTTGGGGTAGAAACTTCTGGGGTCTTATTCCAGTGCACTGATCCCTCGTGAGAATAGGGGGAGCAATGAGGTGGCCAGCTCCAGGAGTCAGAAGTCAAAAAAGGAACATGGGCTTCCAGCATCTCCAGCTGGTTGACATCCTAGTGTGGCTTTGCCAGTTGAGGTCACACCAGGTATCCATCCAGACCCACCTTCATGGATAATGGGAGCAGGGAACTACCCCCACAGGGTAGGGAATTGGGAGGGCTGGGGAAGCTTCTGAAGACAGGGAAGAAGTCTCTCTTCCAGTTGTTGTGGCTGACTGAATTCCTCAGTGTGGGCCTTTCTAGGGAGATTGTCATTTTGCTCAAGCCATGCAGATATGGGTTTGGGGATATTCTGTGTCTTCCAGAAGCCAATAGTTGAGAGGAATGGTACCAAAATCAGTAGGTTGGAATTTGAGAGTAATGCCATCCTTCATTCATCTCCAGCTAAACTGTTGAGGGTTGGTCACTTGTTTTGTTTTGTTTTGTTTTCCATACTGAACATAGAGAGAGTGACACATGGAAGCTGATAATACCAGCCATTTCATCAATGCAATGAAAAAAACATCAGATGGGTAGTAATCCTACCTCTGCCACTAACTATGCTTACATTCTTGGACAAAGCACCCAATCTTCTCTATCAGTGAAGTGAGAGAGTTGAACTTGGTCAGCATTTGACAATATTTTTATAATTTCAAATCCTTTTTTTGTAAGATATGACTTCATGAGACCTATTTTGAATTTTAAAAATCATTTAATCATTTCTGCATGGTATATGGTATGAGTTTTAAGTAAACCATGTTTTAAATTTCAAACCAGGGTGCCTGGGTGGCTCAGTCGGTTAACCTTCTGACTTCGGCTCAGGTCATGATCTCACGGTTTGTAAGCTCGTGCCCTGCTTTGGGTAAAAACATGAGCCCCACTTGGGCGAGCTCTGCTTCTCTCTCCCTCTCTCCTTCCCTCTTTCTCTGCCCCTCGTGGGATTCTCTCTCTCTCTCTTGCCCCTCGCTTACTTGCACCCTCTCTCTCAAAAAACTTTCAGATCAGTAGATTGTTAAAAGTTTTCATTGAAATATAATCTAATAATCATTACCATATTACATAAATTCTTTTATCCATTTAAGAAATGATGCATGTTGTTTAATTTGTGTTAAAGTATGTAAAAAAAGTATGATATGTTGACTAATTTCTAAATGTTATTATATTGCATATGATTTTGGAACAGTATATACTATAAATTATAGATTAAAATTTTTGTTACATGTTATAAATCAATATTTCTTATTTGGCATGGCTTATTGAAATTTTGCATTATGTATTTTATTTTTTTATTTTTATTTTTTTGCATTATATATTTTAAAAATAAAGTTTATTAATATTTCTCTTGTATTTTCTTCCTAAATGATAAAGAATAAGAGAAATTTTCAGGCTATTGTTTGCAAGCATTTCTTCTTGAATAAATGTATTAAGCATAATGATGCAATGTAAGAATTCTGACAAAATGTAATTTATAGATCTAGTGAAAATTATCTCTTGGTGGATTTCATAGAACTATTATTTTCATGTTTCTTATTAACTTGTATATAAAATCATTCTGTCATTAATCAATGGTCACTTATGCACTATACATATAATATAGCATATGTACTGTTTTACAAAGGAGTATATTTTAAGTACATAAGAATAAAAGTACATTTTGGCTGAGAGTTAAGTCATCTGAGTGACCGAGTCATGAGGCATGCACTTTGATCTTTGCTTGCCAACAGCATGTATTCTCTTCATACATATTTCTCAGCTCTATAAATTCTGTTATAAAGGGGAAAATGCTCAAAATTATTTTTATTGGTTGATATGAAATTGAAGTGGAAACAGACCCTATCTACCTTTAAAGATATGAACTTCTTGCAACATCTTTGCAAATCCCTGCTGGGGGAAGGGTGAGGTGTAGAAAACATTGGAGACACTCTATCAGATAATTTATAGGGCTCCTTCAGGTTCTAAAATTGCTCATACCTGGGGGCACCTGGGTGGCTCAGTCAGTTAAACCTCTGACTTTGACTCAGATCATGATGTCATGGTTGCTGAGTTTGAGCCCCATATCGGGCTCTCCTGCTCTCAGTGCAGAGCCTGCTTCAGACCTTCTATCTCCCTCTCTCTCTGCTCCTCCCCCACTGGCAGGCTCACTGGCACGCTCTCTCTCTTTCAAAAATAAACATTTAATAAAAAAAATTGCTCGCACCTTCATCTATACATTAGTCAGGTAATGTGCATATGTATATACATCAGACAAACTAGTTGATTAAGTTACCAGTCAAAAATTTCTAGATGAAGAGATGAATGGGATTCCCTCCAACGTTTGGTGGCTGTGCTGGTAAAGCTCTTAGGGTGTTTTGGGGGGTTAAACAGTCCTGAAGGATATATCTGCTAAATCAGAAATGAGAATTAACTCCATGTGGCTAAAAAGATAACAGTAACAAAAGGAGGTGGGATTTCTGAATATGATGGCTAAGTATACAGTCAGTCACTGGTGTCAGACAGACCCTGGCTCTAAGGTCAACCCCATTCCTGGTTGCCCAAGCCTAGCCACGTTATTTAAACTCATTAGGTCAGTTTACTCATCTGTAAACTGTAAAATGTGGATAATAGACATACAACCTATAGAGAGATGTTGTGAGGAGTAAATGAGATAATGTACCTAAAATGCTTAGGGTAGTACTTGAACACAGTAAATTTTCAATACATTTAACCGTAACTATTGTTTCCTTGTCTGATGCTCCTTTTAAGGCAACTTAAAGGAACTTTCTGATGGATTGTCTTTCAGATTTCTGAGGGGAGCTCCTGTTTGCTAGGTGAAAAATTACCCAGCACCAGAATTTCAGTCCTGCTGACTACTAAACAGAATTGTTTAGGTGCTACATCAGTAGGGTAAGTTAATGCTGAGGACACAGAGAGGATATCCTTTTATTCTTGCTTTCTTTTACCATTATAATCATTTGTGGAAAAATAACTTTCTGATACTGCACAGATAAATTGTCAAGATTTCTGTTTGATATTTTATAAAGAACACAAGTTTAAAATGCTTTTCAAATAAGATAAAAAGAGAGAGGGAGACAAACCATAAGAGACTCTTAAATACAGAGAACAAACTGAGGGTTGCTGGAGGGGAGGTGGGTGGGGGGGATGGGCTAAATAGGTGATGGGCATTAAGGAGGGCACTTGTTGGGATGAGCCCTGGGTGTTATATGTAAGTGATGAACCATTAAATTCTACTCAGAGATCATTATTACACCATATGTTAACTAACTTGGATTAAATAAAATAAAATTAAAAATAAAATGCTTTTCCCAATATCTCTAATATATAAAGATTATCCTATTAATATTGGATTATTTCTACTTTTTCATTGACTTGGGTAAGAATATTTCAAAACTGTGTAGCTAAATTTTTATTTAGTTGGGAATTAATTATCTGACTGCTAGCTTAGCCTTTTCTACCTTTTCTCTGATGTTCCCCTTTTTTAAATTACTTTGAATATTAAATTATTATTCATTATTTATTGATATACATTGGATAGACAACAAAAGAAAGCAGTATAAATGTGCACAATGAAAGTAAGTATTTCCTGGTATCATCAAGCATGAAGGCAGGTTTGAGTTGAGAGGAGATTAAGACAAGCCATGGACATAAACGGACTCACATGGTTAGGGCCCGTGTGGGTCCCACAGAGCTCACCTACAGCGCATACTAGGGATGCAATGTGGACCCCGGAGTACATCGGCCTACAGATAGACAGCTGTATGTCTGAGTTTCTCATCATGCAGAACACTTTTACCATTAAAAAAAAAAAGTTCCAGGACGAAAAACCCAAATTAGACAAATGCAAATTCAAGTATCACTGACAAGATGCATTGGTCATGCCTTTGCTCTGGAGGTCTCTGGTGGCTAAGAACATTGGCCACTTGGGGAGGAGGAGAGTAGAAATTAGAGACTGACAGAGGCTGTGCTGGAAAAGCAAGAAGATAAGGGCTGGGCAGCCCCTGGTTGATCACACGGCCTGAAGAGTGATGGGCATGACACATGTTTGGACTGGCCTCAACTAGCACTGTCACAGCTGTGAAATATTTTAACTATTATCCCTGGAAGTACCTATCTCAGTTTTCCCTTCATTTCTCAATATCTGCAGATGAGTAAGAGTTAACAGATGTTTTTATGCTTTACATAAATCTACTAAACCATTTGACTATTTCATGTGTTAAGGTTTAACATGGCTTTATCCATATATTTTAAATAGCAAATGCTTATTTCTTTTCCTTAGATGTCAACCAAATGAACAGAAGTATTCTTTTAAAAGCTGCAGGTCTGATTTCGTGTTTGGAGAGAACATGGTAGAAAGAGTTTTGGTAAGAATTTGGCAAAGGTGTCTATTATATAAAAAGCTGTCACTTCAAGTTTCTGGAGGCAAATTAATTAAAACAATGTTAAATTGGATCATACTTTAACTCCTGAGTTCAAAGGCACATTTTCTTTCTTTAATGGAAATGTTCTCCTGGGAAGCAAGTTCTAGTTGTTAGAATAATAGACAGGAACCCGCAGAGGAAGGGGATTCTATAATTATAACATTATTACTGATGAGAAATATTAAATAGTTCTTTCACGTGTGTTAAACTGAAGGTATGCATGGAAATCCCAGAATCATCTGCAATAGACAAGCTCAACTGGTAACGATATTTTAATGTAGGTTTTTGATAGCCTTTTTCATAACATGGTGCATTTAAAACTATTTACTTATTTTTTCTTATTAACTACAACCCTCCCCTTAGAGCTTTTATAGTGAAAAACATTATTATAACTTTTTTGTTGTTGTTGTTAGCTTTAAGAGGAAAATAATAAGACTTTAACTTGCCTAGGGAAACATCCTTGTCAAATGGAAATGCCTAACTAGTATTACTATCATCCTTATCTAATATCGAGCATCCTCCTCCAAGAGGCCATTGCTGCCCCATCCTCCACAGAGCATGTTTGTAAAGCACAGCAGGGAAGTAGACAGCAAAGTGAAGGCTGTGCACCTGGTCCATCACACCTTCATGCTGCTTTCACCCAGACCAGGGTCTTGGTTGACATAGGCCAAGGTGACCAGTTTATCTTGTGGCTACTAGTTCTATGGAGGATCCAGAGGAGGCTACAAAGGTTTTAAAACCTGTGTAAAGGCTCAGAATAACAAAAGGACCAAGTCATGAGGTCAGTCTATTCTAAGTTTCTTAGGGCTTTCACAAATCAATCACTTTGAAGACCTTGTTTATGCCATACCTGCCTCAGGCCGAACCCCAATCCCAAGAGTAGTATCATAGCTTTTCAGCTTAGAGGCACCATCCTTCACTCTCAAGATGAAAGTCAACTCCACAGTTCTAGAGCTGTTGACTCACCTCTTTGAATCTGAACCAGAATCGACCAACTTCTAGAGGGAAGTCCTGGGCAATACATTCAGGCACATTTCTTCCAAACCACTTATTCCCAAATTTGGCACTAGATTAGTCACAGCTTCTATAAGATGTCACAGACACAAATAAAACATTTCCCAAGCCTCACAGGATCAACTTTAACATTCAATTCAATTCAACAAACATGTTTTGTGTTCTCATGACATCTAAAGCACTGGCATTGGTCTCAGCTTTGGCTGCGTGTTAACAATCATCTGGTGAGCCACTAAAGGATTTCTTAGGGCATCTCCACAAACAGATTAGATCAGCGTCTCTGTGGGTGAGGGTAGATGTTAGGTGACTTGAATGTACAACCAGGATTGAAAAACATCTGGGTAAGTGGTTATACAAAGCTAAGGGAGCCACTGTGCTCTAAAGGTGTTTATAATCTAAGGGGAGACAGAGAGATCCCTGAACAAATGAACTACAGTTGGGATTGTAAATTTGGTTTAGGGAGGTACTTGCGTATATTTCCTATGGGCACTTTAAATCTGGCTTGTGAAGGAAACTGTACTTCCTGTCTCTTTAAGTTGATAACATCTGAGGACAGCAGGAGCTATAGAGAGCACTTGTATTTGTCCTCTAGTTAATCCTATAATCCTGTGGCCTTGCGATTTGGTGGTCAGAATGCCTTCCTGATTTGTTTGCTGACCATGTGCTTTTCAAGGGGGTCATTAAACTTTCTGAGCCTTAGTGTTTATTTTCTTCAAATGGAAATAATCATACCCGTCTTGGGTGCCTGGGTGGCTCAGTCGGTTAAGCATCTGGCTTTGGCTCAGGTCACGATCTCGCAGTGTCTGAGTTTGAGTCCCACATCAGGCTCTGTGCTGACAACTCAGAGCCTGGAGCCTGCTTTGGATTCTGTGTCTCCCTCTCTCTCTGCCCCTCTCCCGCTCACCTCTGTCTCTCTCTCTCTCTCTTAAAAATAAACATTAAAAATTTTTTTAAAAATCACACCCAACTCTACCGATTTTAACAGAATATCTTAATGTCCAGTTAAATAATGTGGAAGAATTTTGAGTTCATAAAGAAAAAGATAGAAACCTAAATTCTGAAGTACTGTTCCAATTCTCCCTGTTCTCCAGGGGGCTCTCCAGTATCAGAAATGGCATGGCAATGACTCGGTTTTTTTTCACAGACCTTGATTATAGCACATGCACAAAGCCCCATGTGTGCAGCCTTAAAGGCAATTGTTGGCGGAAATTGTCTTGGGAGAGGGGCCCCTGGGTGGCTCAGTAGGTTGAGCATCCAACTTTGGCTAGGTCATGATCTCATAGTTGGTGAGTTTGAGCCCCATATTGGGCTCTCTGCTCTCAGTGTAGAGCCTACTTCGGATCCTCTGTCTCCCTCTCTCTCTGCCCCTCCCCTGCTCATGCTCTCTCTCTCTCAAAGATAAATCATTTTAAAAAAGAATATCCTTAAAAAAATAAATTGTCTTGGGAGAAAAATTACAATTCTTTCTGTAAAGATGAGCTCTGAGACAGCTAGTGCGTTCTTTGGACAACTTTATTTATTTATTCATTCATTCATATGAAGTGGGTATAAAGTGAAGTGCTGGGAACACTGAAATACCTTAAAACAGAAATAAGGGACACCTGGGTGGCTCAGCTGGTTAAGCGTTCGACTTTGACTCAAGTCATGATCTCATGGTTCATGAGTTCGAGCCCCACACCGGGCTCTCTGCTGTCAGCACAGAGCCTTGTTCAGATCCTCTGCCCCACCCCTCTCTCTGCCCCTCTCTTGCTCTTTCTCTCTCTCTCTGTCTCTCAAAAATAAATAAGTAAACATTAAAACAAAAAGAAAAGAAATGATAGTTACGTCTCCTTCTAGGCATCAGGTTAGTCCGGTGGGAGCATGGAACAGCTGCTACCTCCTTCTTGGTCTCTAAACCTTCTCCCTTTGTCCCTGGAACTAGATCCCACCTGAAATAAGCTGGTGGTAACTAGATTATGCTTCCCGAGGATGAGAACCAGGGTCCTCTGATGATAGGAAGGATTTCCCCATTCAGCACATAGGGAGTCCAAAACAAAAACAGAGCAGTTGAGTTCATTTGCCCTGTTGAAGTGGAACAAAGGTCTCTTTTGGCTTACTGCAGATATATGGGTATACAATTAAGTAATACATCTTTTTCCTTCACCTAGGATATTCAACATCTCACCCAGTCTCAACCTGAAAATGATTCATACACCAAGGAACAACCATTCAAATCCGTACTAGAATTTCCTGTCAACTCTCTAAATTCAAGTAAGAATTATTTGATTTGTAAAAAATTTGATTCAACTATTATATTTCCTGTGTTTCCATGTCATCTGTTCAATAGCTATAAAATACAAAAACAGTAATGCAACACTTTAAAGCTTTTTGGCAAAGATTAAAGCATAGAAAATATTGTTCTATGATACATAAGCATTAAAATTTTTTTTACTTAAGGATATGAGGAATCATTAAAGAGATTTATCTAAACTCAAGTAGTTTCATATTTTTGGTAACACTCATTATTATAAAAAGCTAAGGAGACATGTATATTAATGGGGACAACAAGGAACTTTTACAGTAGAGAAAATGGGGTCTTTACGTGTCTTTTCCCATTTTTTCTTACAAACAGACTCTATTAAAAATATATCCCTAATCGAATCAGCTGCTGCTTTCTCTTCTAAGCCATCACCCAAATGCTTGCTGCAGAAAATTGATGTTGTAACAGGGGAGGAAGCTGAACATAATGTGTTGAAGGTCTGTATATCACACATTGCTCTTTCTGGGAGCACTTACATACACGAAACCAAGTTTCTATCAGCAGAAGCACCTTTAAAAATAAAGGCAGAAGTATAGTTTTCATGAAGACTGAGCTGCTTAACTAAACATGCTAGACACTTCCAAAGATTAAGCCAATATTTTGTTGTATTCTTATTTTTGTATGGGTAATTTTCAGGAAAATGTGTTACTGGGTTTACAACCATTCACATTAGTCTCTTAGAAAGAAGACAGCCAGGGACCCTGTCTTAAAAGAACTTCAGACCTACATTTTATACTTTACATGACTGTTTTTAAAATCAGTGCTATTATTTTTTTTTTTAATTTTTTAACGTTTATTTGTTTTTGAGACAGAGAGAGACAGAGCATGAACAGGGGAGGGGCAGAGAGAGAGGGAGACACAGAATCTGAAACAGGCTCCAGGCTCTGAGCTGTCAGCACAGAGCCCGACGCGGGGCTTGAACTCACGGACCGTGAGATCATGACCTGAGCCGAAGTCGGACGCTTAATCCACCAAGCCACCCAGGCACCCCAAATCAGTGCTATTATTGTGTGATTTAAAAGTTCTACTTACACTGGACATTTTTAAATGATAAGATGAATAGATTTCAGTTCAAGATAAAAAAAATTCTGGTTTCCTTTGAAAAGTTCTTTTAAATAAGTTTTGAATTTCATATAAAGCAAGAATTTCACACACGTAGTATATAGTATCATGCATAGGATTTGAATGTTGAGTGACGTAGCCATCAGCGTAGTCACATGAAATAAGGTAGTCATTTTCCAACAAGGAACAGATTTCCCTTTCCTTTTATCCATCTGTTTTTACCCCCAAATCTCTCCATTTCTCTTCTCTTCTCCCATGGTTTACTGATACATTTACTATACAAGTGTGCTTCAAAGCATAATTCTCAGATCGGGTTTAACCACAATTCATTGAAGTAACTGCTAGCAGTGAGGCCCTGGAATGCTATATTTTTAACAAGTCATGTGGGATTCTTTACCACAGTAATATTTAATGCTGGTAAGCATTAAATTATAGTATGGTGCTCCATGGTACCACATCCTAGTTCTGATGCTGTATTCTTTGAAATATTTTAGGCATACAAATACTTGCACTATTCCTTTACTTACAAATAAAGTTACTTAACTTGAATAACATTAAATTTCATTTAAAATGTGGTACATATAAATATATTTGTTAAGTGGAAAAGCAAGATGCAGAAAGTATGTATGATATTCTACTGTTTATAGAAAAAATAGGGGACATAGGCACTGGCATGTATATAAACACAAATATCTCTGGAAGGATAAACAAAATATTAGCAATAGCGATCACCTGATCACAGGGGGTAGAAATCGACAGATGAAGAACAAAGGTTGGGAAGGACTTTTCATTTTGTACATCTTTTTGCTTTTTGATATTTGAACTATTTAACAATTATATGTTTTAAAAGTTAAATAAATTTTTAAGCTGGTTTACAAATCATTAACCAAGGTTATTCTGGTAAAAATCAGGCAAATAAAAGTGTTGTAGCATAGAAAGAAATAATTTTAAAATAAATTTTTATATATTTGACATTTCAAAAATTGTCCTTTAGATCAACTGCAAGCTTTTTATATTCAACAAAACAACACAGTCCTGGACTGAAAGGGGCAGAGGAGCTTTGAGGCTGAATGACACAGCAAGCAGTGACTGTGGAACATTCCAGTCGAGACTAAGTAAGGAATCATTTTGTAAAGCAACTTGCCATTTCTCAGGGTAAAATTTCCAATAGGCACACATCATTTTCTGGAGATGTGTTATAAAATAGTCAACAAATCACTGTTGAAAACAATATTGTTTCTAATGTGCTGTAGGATCTTCCTGTTTAGAGCAGGCTCTGATGTCAGACTACACAGGTTCGGTTCTGCCTCTATCACTGACTAATTGGTGACCTTGGGCAAGTTACTTAATCTCCCCACAGCCTAGTTACATCAGCTTAAAATGGGGATAGTAATACTCCATGACTTATTGAGCAATTGTGAGAATTCAGTGAGATAATGCACCTATGACACAGCCCAGCACACCCCTAAATAGTAATCTAGGTAATATTGAAAGCAATATGATGATATTTTTGAAGGGAAAATGGTTTTTCCTAAAGAGGATATTTGCCCTATAGTTTATTCTTGGCATTCTAAGCATGTTGTGTGGGGCGAGATGAAGTCAGTTTCCAAGGAAATTAAGATGTGTGGTTATTGAATCCTGTGCGTGTTTACTGACATCCATAGTGATGGTAGGAATCTGGAGTCAGTCAAACTGAGAGGCTCTCAAAGTTTTTGGCATCTGAAAAGACACACTGGGCATTGTTCAGAGGCCCAAACAGAAAGTGAGCATAGGCAGAGATCTGGGCGGGGTGTGTAGGTTTACTGGCCAACATTGGGCAATCAGAGCTGTGGAAGGAACCACTGGAAGAAGTGGGATCCATGTATATGGATTTTTATTGAGTTTCAGATATCAAGCTCAAGAAACCAGTAAGGAATAGAATTCACACTGAGAGAATAGGAACCGTGTTTTCAGTTCTATAACTGGCAAACAGGTTTCTAAATAACCCAACGAAGTATTATTCCCAAGGCAGGTGCTAGTTATTTTCTACTCTTGTTCAATGCCACTCTGGCCACTGCCTGCCAAAAGTTACAATGCATGGTATTTACACTGTTGTGTAACCTGATTTTACTTTTTACATAGTATATACCATGACCACCTTTCTACACCAGTAATGATCTTTCTTTAATATTCTTAATGGGTTTGTAATATTATCTTGAATAGCCATGTCATCATTTATTTAGCTAATTCCATTTTTTGAATGCTTAAGGTTTTGCTTCTGTTTTCTCCATTTTGGATAAATATTCTTCAGACCACTAAGTCCTCAAAAGAATTCTAAAATTGTAATCATTGTTTATTATAGTAAAAAAATAATTCCAGCTTTTAAGCTAAAAATGGTCTTCCAACCTAGTAAAGCCAATTTGAAAACGAACTTATAATCAAGCCAAATTACAATTTAATAGTGAAAGTACAGTCTGAAAAACAACTAGAGGATTTACTTTACTTTCAAAAATGGCAAGTTCCCCGGGGAAGGTTAAGGAATCAACTGTTCTGTAGTCTTATATATTCACCTTCCTATTTTAGTTATGCGCAATCAAGGCAGCCTGAGGCTGATTCTCAATAGCAAACTCTGGGCTCAAATGGAGATTCAAAGAGCGAACCACAAAAATTTACGAATAACAGCTACTGATTTAGAAGACTATAACATCAAAGTGTTTTTAATTCAGGTAAGTAACAAATTTCAGTGATAGAGGATTATCCTACTATATTTATAGATCTCTGCAATTGCTAATTTTTTTCACTATATTGTAATAACTTGCACCATTGGCCAAAAAAAAAAACAAAAAACAAAAAACAACCAGCCATTTATTTTGGTTGTTTACAGTTTAACATGAGACCTAAATTTTAAATGAAATTTACAGATTAACACCAAAATCTGTAGTAACCAATTGGCATGTGTCCCAAGACATTTGTATTGATATATGCTTCAAACCTTCACATTTTTTTTTCCATTGAAATTATGTCAACAATCTTACAAAGTTACCAAAGGGACCGTTGTCAACATTGGCTCCTAGGAGTCCAGTGGAATACATAGCCCAGTGCTTACACTGAATGCTGAAACTGAGAAGGCTTTGAGATCACTGGAAAGGACCCCCTGAGAAATGGAAAAACACAGGGCTAGTAAGTTAAAGCAACCAGTCCAACAGCAAATTCCAATTCTGGACATGTGTCAGTCGCCAAGGTAACAGGATGGGAGCACAGCTTTAGCTCTTCCTGGCAGCAGGAATGCTTGACCTCAAATACAAAATCCAGGCACAAGAGAGAGAGAGCTGGCAGGGATCAGGCTAGAAAAAAAGACTAGGTTTCCCACATGAGCTGAGACCCAGAAGACTGGAGAAGACTGGGTACTTACGTGACTCAGGCGGAAAGTAACAATGCAAGTAAATAAACTTCCATACAGTAATGGAAAAAAAGTTGGCCAGTGCCCAGTGATGAAAAACCAAAAGTTTTATTAACTACCAATAAGTGCACTGTTAGGTATAAGTGATACTGAGTATTAAGATGTTAGAGTGAGATAATGCCCAAACCCTGTTTACCATTTAGGGAGACAGACAATACCTGATATCCCGCCAGGCTGGATCTCCTGGTTTTGAGTGAGTAAAGCAGCCTGCTGCCACTGTCACTGAGATTGAGACTATTAATTATGATGAGATTCTGCTGCTCAATGTCTGACCCGCACTGACCCTGTAAATTGTAGGATATTTGCTGAATAAACCAAATTTAGTTTGCTAAATGCAAATAAAAATCACCCCAAATTCCATTCCCAGAGATGGTCACTATTAACATTTTTGTCATTTCAGCATACGTGTGTGTGTACATATGTATATAATGTGCCAACTGTATGATCTTCAGGCAGGTTATATAGATTCCTTAACTTGATTTTACTCATCTGCCCAATAAAGATTATAATGATACACTTTATAAAATGGTTGGGTAGATTCGATAGCTAATACTTGATTATGAAGTACACATGCGTAACCTTTTCACTCATCAATGAAAATGAGTGTTTTCATGTCATTAAATAGTCATTAAAGGTGAAAAGAATTCTATTCTGCACCATAATTTATTCCATTAATCTTGCTTTGTTAAATACTTACGCAATTTGCTGTCTTTCACTATTATAAATTCTACAAGAAAGATGTGAGGAATTCTCTTTGTACACGTGTTAATTTTCTTGGGAAAAGGCTTGACTTGTCTTGACAAATTTCTCTTCAGAAAGACTGAACCAGTTTTCATTCTCACCAGCAGTTTCTTATGGGACTTCCTGGGAATTATACTTTTTTTAAGCATTGAGAATTTGTTATCCGAAAAATATGTCACTGTGATTTTATTTTTTAACTTCTTGTTCTGAATTTCTTGAGTGAATATATCTAAATGAATTTAGCCAAAGGCAATATATTGACTAATGAAAGGCATATTTAAATTTTAATATTAGAAAGTGAAGGTGGTAGAGTAGCATTTATATTTCAAATACTTTCAATATTTATTAACGTACTAAAGAAAAATGACACCTTTGCACATAATGTAAAAAATTAAATCAGTCAAGAGTCAACATTTATTTACTCAACACCCCTATAGATTATTTAGCACAATATGAGAAACAAAAATACTTTATTTAATTTATAGTTATTTTTTGCCCCAAAGTAATTAAGGGAACTTAAGAACATGCAAATGAAAAAAATATAATTGAAGACCCTTCTCCCAAACAGTTGGCATGTAGTTTGTTCTTGCTTTGAAAAGTTTGATAGCTTTCTGGAGGGTTAGCAAAGAGAATAATTTACCTACCTTCTCTTTGATATTGTGAAAAGATACAAAAATGTAAACCACTGCCATGTTGCCTTAAAAGAGCACTGACTCTGATGACAAAGGTCTGGGATTCGAGCCCAGCAGATTTGCTGACTAGCTATGTAAATGCAGGCAAATCATTGTACCTTTCTGAGCCATATCTCCTCATCTGTAAAGGGACGTGGGAAGTAAGTATAAATTGAATACTTGTGCTAAATGCTTTTGCTAATATAAATGGAATAAATGACTAACTCATAGTTTTGTTGTAAGTGTTGAATAAAAAAAGAACGTAGTAACCGTAAATGGTATACAAATGTGATTGTTACCACCATTTTTTATATTAACAGCAACTATTAAAAATAGCATAGAGGGGCGCCTGGGTGGCGCAGTCGGTTAAGCGTCCGACTTCAGCCAGGTCACGATCTCGCGGTCCGTGAGTTCGAGCCCCGCGTCAGGCTCTGGGCTGATGGCTCGGAGCCTGGAGCCTGTTTCCGATTCTGTGTCTCCCTCTCTCTGTGACCTTCCCCCGTTCATGCTCTGTCTCTCTCTGTCTCAAAAATAAATAAAAAAACGTTAAAAAAAAAATAGCATAGAAAAGTACTGAAAGCAAAGACTTATGATGTGTTTATGATACAATATCATAAGGACGGCTCTGTGGCACAGTGGACAGCGCATTGACTTCTATGATGCAATACTAGACTGCTTTAATGAGCTCTGCTTTTCCACAGAGCTGTGAGGCTTGTTGGGATGTCTAAATAAAGTGATGTAAAGGAAGCGGAGGTCTGTTATTCACCGAACCCTATAATTTTCTATGGTGTAAAATAGCGGAGGAGGGATAGTCTTGAATTCAAGTAGAAATTTTACATCAAAAAATTTCATTTCTCAGTTTAAAACACACAAATAGGGACCTGTTATAAAATTATTCACTTTTGGATTTAATTTGTTTGGTTCAGGATGTATGGCTTTTTACCCTTTAACTTCTAGGGTTATTTATATCCTAGATTTCTGCCATATAATTCCTTCCTTACTAAGAGTGAAAGATTAAAAATCTCTAAAACGTGGCTATTATTCAGTTATTTATATTCTTAACAACTTAATTTTCCTCATGCAGGCCAGTGCCAAAGATACAGGGTATCTGTACGCGGCAATACATCATCGGCTCGTTGCACTTCGAAGCTTTGGTAAACAGGAAGATGTAAACCAAGCGGAAAGCCAGTCAGATGCAATCCTCCAACAATTAAACTGTGAAAGCTGTGATGAGGATGAGGATGATTTCATCAAAGCAACTAAGAATAGATCAGGTAAATAATTTTTCTTTTGTTAGGTCGGAGGTATAAGAAAGAAATCTTCTACACAATCCTAATATATGAAATTGTTTTGTTGTTGTTGTTGTTGTTTTTAATGGAACTGGTATGTTTAAAGTGGATGAGGGAGCGTCTGGGTGGCTCAGTCAATTGGGCATCCGGCTCTCAATTTTGTCTCAGGTCATGATCCCAGGGTCATGGGATGGAGCCCCGTGTCCGGTTCTGCACTGAGCGTGGAGCTTGCTTGGGATTCTCTCTCTCTCTCTCTCTCTCTCTCTCTCTCTCTCTCTCTCTCTCTCTCCCCCCCCCCCCGCTCTCTCTGTAAAATAATAAAATAAATAAAAATTTTTTATAAAAAAAAATAAAGCGGATGGGAATTAGAGTCCTAGCTCTTTGGATCAGAGGAGTGGATTTGAAAGTGACTGCCTTCTATGTGTGGCCTCCATCAGGATTTTACCAAAAGTCATCCTCATTTTGATGCCTGTGTGTCACTTGTGCATAAATTTAATAAAAATACCACAAAGTATTACATTCATACACTGAAACTACCTATTTATTCATATTTCTCTTCACCTGTTCTCATTTTCCTATTATTGGCTATAGTAGAAGAACTTTATAAATACATCATAAATGTAATAAACATATTACAGTGGATCCACCAGGCAGAGCTGGCTTGAAACACTGAAACTCCTATTTATCTCCTTTTTTTGGAATTTGCTTTATTCTCAAGGACCTTTTTTGCATAGGCCAAAAAGTACTATTTTTTTGTCAGGATTCATGAATTGAGCAAGGTTAAAATAGAACCAGTAGTTATCAGATTTTTAGGTTTCAGTGCTTGCCCTGGTGAGTAGATTTAAAACAAAAACTTATGATTATTTTTGGAGAAAAAGATTGTCTAGGAAATAATAAGTCCTGCTTTGTTATATAAATGGAGCCAAGTATTTTCAGTAATAGTTTCATTTAGGCCTGAATTCTGTTCTACAGAGAACTGAGCGACATACCTACAAAGATAGTGTGTTAGCAAGCATTTTTCCAACTTATATTTATTTTAAATCTTAAAGGTAACTTAATCACACATAATTTAAGAATCTATCAAAGCACATGTGTAAAACTTGAGGAAATATCTTCCTTTGCCTAATACTAAAAAATGTAATCAAAATGTACAAAATATGCAGACCAGGGGGCACCTGGGCGGCTCAGTTGGTTAAGCATGCAACTTTGGCTCAGGTCATGATCTCAAGGTTTGTGAGTTCAGGTCCTGCGTTGGACTCTGTGCTGCCAGCTCAGAACCTGGAGCCTGCTTCGGAATCTGTCTCCCTCTCTCTCTGCCCCTCCCCTACTCATGCTCTGTCTCTCTCAATAAGAAACATTAAAATTTTTTTTAAATATATGCAGATCAGGATTATAGATTGCTTGACTCAGTGAGCCAAAGAACTAAATGAATATGATTTTTCTTGTCACTATTAAATAAATAGTTTCTTATTCTTCAAAATGTGTGAAATGTATAAATAAAATCATCTTTTATAATGTTTGTATTGTCAATAATAAAATAGGGTCTATTGGAAAATGAATTGGTATCTATTAGAAATGTTAACATGAAATAAGGATTAAATGGCAAAATTCTCTCATCAATAAAAGTCACATTTATGAAGTCTATATTTTATTATATTCCATTTTAGGAAAGAGTAATATACAACTACCTTCATACAAAATGAGAAACAATGGAAATAATGGAAAATAAATGTCAACCATATGAACCCCTCTTCCTCTGCCATTTTTCCCTTTTCACTTAGTACTTTCTCCAGGAGGCGATGCATACAAATGCTGAACTGTTATGAAAGCAATAAAAAGTCCAATTTTTTAAACTTTGTTTCCCATGAATTAAGGAAGGGTTTAGTTATCTGAAATATCATGTTTAAAATTAGCAAATTTCAGGGCGCCTGGGTGGCTCAGCCAGTTAAGTGTCTGACTTTGGCTCAGGTCATGATCTCATGGCTTGTGAGTTCGAGCCCCGGATCAGGCTCTGTGCTGACGGCTCAGAGCCTGGAGCCTGTTTCAGATTCTGTGTCTCCCTCTCTCTCTGACCCTCCCCTGTTCATGCTCTGTCTCTCTCTGTCTCAAAAATAAACGTTAAAAAAAAATTAAAATTTAAAATTAGCAAATTTCCAAATGTTACATATAAAATGTAAATTCTACATTTTGCATTTCATCACCTGTAAGCAAATTCATGCATATTCATGTTCAGTTGTGTTCAATATTAAATCTAATCTGAATGTAACATTTTCTAACATTTTAAATTTATATCACAGATCCTTCGAGGTGGACCCACAGACAGTCGGTTGCCTGTTCATGAGCATTATCTACTATAAATGTGACAATATCTACAAGAAGATTGATCACCTTACTGAAAATCCTAAATCATCTTAAGTAAATGAGAAGATCCTATTCATCCCTTGAAGAGTTTTTATAGCAAAGTTCATAAAACATAATTTGTTGCAATTAAAATTTTTCTCTTATGTAGTCAAATAATTATAAGGTTTTACATTTTGATTATTGTGGAGAAAATGAAAGAATTTAAGAAATGCATGGACTTAGGAAGTTCAAAATTTATCATTTTTGAAGAGGTAATTTAGAATAGGGTTTGATAACTAATTTGGACTATTCATCACATTGGTAGATATCATAGTTAAAATAAATTTCTGGATTTGATAAATATCTAACTAAGATATTTATTTTTTCAGTCATATACTGTCTGGTCATAAAACAAACATTTTAAAGATTTCCAGTCATTTCTTCAAAAACACTGTAACTGCATGCTAACATTTGATTAAGTCGTGTTTATTTTCTGGGAAATGAGTATTTTCATTTAACCTTTGGATTTACTAATACTATAAGATTATATATTCATGGTATGAATTTCTTTAAATTTAGTATTGTTCTTGGACCTGTATCCATTGTACCTTGTATATGGTTGATTCCAGGTCAGCATCCAATAGTTGTTGAAGGGATGAACAAAATACATTACCTATGTAACAAAACAGTAAGTATACAAAAGTAAAATACGTTAACTCATTCTTTGCTTTATGTAATTAAATTGTCATTAACATTTTATGGGTGTAGCTGTATAGAGCCTGTTTTTTTATACATACATATAGCCAAATAAATCTTTTCTTTTTAAAAAAATGTTTATTTATTGGGGCACCTCAGTGGCTCAGTGGGTTAAACATCTGACTCTTGATCCCGGCTCGTGATCTCATAGTTTATGAGTTCAAGCTCCACGTCAACCTCTCTGCTGTCAGTGCAGAGCCTACTTCAGAATCTTTGCCCCCTCTCTCACTCCCCTCCCCCCTCAAAAACAAATAAACAAGTGTTTATCTAATAATAAAATTTGTTTTAATTAATTAATTGAGAGGGAGAGAGTGCATGAATGGAGAAGGGGCACAGAGAGGGAAAGAGAGAATCCCAAGCAGGCTCTGCACTCTCAGCACAGAGCCCGACGCAGGGCTCAAACTCATGAACTGGGAGCTCCTGACCTGAGCCAAAATCAAGAGTCTGATGCTCAACTGACTGAGCCACCCAGGCGCCCCCAAATGGTACCATAATAATGGTAGACTGTAATAATTTTAACAATCGTGCAACAGAGTTTTGATGCTCCTCTTTTGAGATTTGTCTCAGAGATACTTCATGAGTTACACACAAAAAAGTAGTCTCAGTGCTTGTAGCCATACTTCATTTTTTAATCAAGTTTGATCACCCCATGACTTCAAAATGACTTTTGATCATCACTCTTAAATAGTCCCTTGTTAGAGGCATCTTACTCTTCTCGGTCTGCCATAACAAAACACCGCAGACTATGCAGCTTAAACAACAGACATTTCTTTCTCATAGTTCTAGAGTCTGAGAAGTCGAAGATCAAAGGGCCAAGAAAATAGGTTTCATTCTGAGGCCTCTGCTCTTGGTTGTAGGCTACTCACAGGATCTCTTTGTGGGACACAGGCAGAGAGACAGTAAGCTCTCTAGGGTCTCTTCCTATACACCAATACCATTACATCAGGGCCCTTCCCTCATAAACTTGTCTAACTGTAATTATCCCCCAAGGCCCCATCTCCAAATTCCATCACATTGGGTGTTAGGGCTTCAACATAGACATTTAGGGGGAGAACATAAACATTCAGTCCATAACTAGGGAATAAGATTTACAGTTCCAAAATGATTTCTGAAAAGTTTTTGAACAGTGACGACATCTCTCTGGAATAATGGGTCTAACTTCACTAAACGCTACTTTGAAGAACAATATTCATTTGGATGTAGACATGTGAATACACAATTTTTCAAAGTTACGTTATTTTGTTACAATACCTTTTACAGTAATAAAAGCAATTATATATAGATACATATAGATACACTAAAACCTGAACTAATGCCTGAAAATTTTAGTTTGGCATGTGAAAGTTGAGTTAACTCTTTCAACCATAATTTGGTTAGAATATAAATTGTTCACAGTTTTGTTCCTTCCCTATAACTGAGTATAACTTAGTGAAAAAGTGAGCTACTAAGAGAAGCCAATTCATTTTTCTAGTGACTGAGGAAGAAATACAGCATCCTTTACTTCTTTTTTTTTTTTTTAATTTTTTTTTTAACATTTATTTATTTTTGAGACAGAGAGAGAGCATGAACAGGGGAGGGTCAGAGGAAGAGGGAGACATAGAATCTGAAACAGGCTACAGGCTCTGAGCTGTCAGCACAGAGCCCGACGTGGGGCTCGAACACACAGATCGCGAGATCATGACCTGAGCTGAAGTCGGATGCTTAACCGACTGAGCCACCCAGGCGCCCCCATCCTTTACTTCTAAATTAAGCAATGATTCAGGAAATGGAAAAGAAAAAGTTAATGTGAGAGAATGATAGAGGAAAGGTAGAGAGAAGGTTAAAAAAAATAAAAGAATAGCTCTAGCATGAAAGAATAAAAAGAAAGGAAAAACAAATTTTAAAGTTGGTTGCGTTTTTTTCAATCCCAAAAAGTGCCTCTGATGCAGAACATAGTCAGTGAAAATTTTCTTTAGAAGCTAACATAAACAGGAAGACATTTGGAGAAGAAATTAAAGAACTGGTTCTCTTTTCCTATAAGATCTTAGCCAATAGGGGAACATTGTGATTGCACTAAATTGTTAAAGTGAAGCAGGGAACAGAGATCTTTATCCTCCTAACATGTTCATTCTTGCCCTCACTTTAAGGTGGAGATAGAGCAATGTTTTCTCAATGCCTCAAACATTTTAATATAATTTGAATTCATTCTTTCCTTCTGTGATTTTCCTTGAACTTCTCTGCAAATACCAAGCAAAAAAAAATCAGATTACTTCAATTACTTGTCTATATATTAATGCCAGTGCAACAGAATCAAAAATAGTATTAGAATATCAGGAAGGCAGAGAAAGAGTGAAAATTTCTGGATTACGACATGGTTACTCACAGCAGAAACATGTTATTTAGCTTGTGACTTTCAAATCATTTTCTGTCCACTGTACTATTCCTTCTTACAATCTTTATGCAAATATTTAGTAATATTTTGGATAATAGTAGAAACATCTTATAGTTTCTGTTTGTCCTATTTCTTCATCTAACCTCCTTTTTTGGCTTTTCTGCATACTTTGACCTCTCTTTAACATGAAGAGATCATCATACAATGATAATCATTTTCATAAGTTATTAGGTGATCTCAAAGCACACATCTTCTTAGATTTTAATAGAAGCTGCTTTTATTAAAATTTTATTAAATATTTCCCAAATATATTAGATATATATTTAACATTATATTTAATTATATATCATATATATGTATATATATATATGATATATAATAAACTTAACAGTCTTCTCTTTCAACAGGACTTTAGACTTTACCAAGTTATTCAGCTTAATTTATGGCCCGTCAAAATGTTCTCTCTTTAAACTATTATTTTACATCCATTACTGCCAAAGCCAGGAACCCTTTGACCCCAGAGACTAATGACCTATGCAAGTCTTAGAGTATGTGGATGCCATTAAAGAAAAGGGGCGGGGGTGTATATCTTTCATAGAGTCAGAATGTACATGAAGTGAGTTGGAGGGGGATCTAGGGATTGGGAAGGATGCATCTTAAGGTTTGTAAATCCTCAAATTGTGAGTATCACAATGATATAGAACTTTTCCCATAAAATGTTGAAAACAAGTAAACTTCTTGAGATGTGTTTACCAGGTGGTTGGGTAAGCTTACTCTAGAAAAGTACACCAGCACTGCCAGACCTGGGGTTTGAGTTTGAAACTCAGTAACATTACAGATTATTTTAGTAGTTTGAGAGTACTGAAACTCATATTAAATTCATGAATGCAAGCACTTTTGTTTGTTTTGCAATGAATAGATCATACCCACAGTACTGCATGATTTTTGACATCAGACTTGGAGTGGACAAACTGGAATACATGAACACATTTAAAGTTTCTAAGATGATATTTAGAAACTGTGGCATTGGAGAAGTTATTGAAATAACTGGGAATGTTTAGCCTAATAAAGCCTTGATGTAATAGCTTTCAAATAATTTAGAAGATTGGCAAAACTTCTTAATCTCTGCCAATCTAGTGGATGTGAAAGACTATTTCAGTGAAATTACCTTAATTTGTATTTTTCTAATTTCTAATAAGGTTGAGTATATTTCAGATATTTATTCTCTGCTTGTTTCTTCTAAGAAATTCCTGTTCATAAATAATATTTGCAAAGCTAAGCATATCATTTTCCCCTTTTAGTGGCTTCTTAGCATATACAGCATAAAAGCCAAGTTCCTAAGCATTGATATAACACCTTCCATGTCTTTCCCCCATATGCCTTTTTTTTTTAACTTGTTTTATTTTTTATTTTTTTAAATTTACATCCAAATTAGTTAGCATATAGTGCAACAATGATTTCAGGAGTAGATTCCTTAAAGCCCCTTACCCATTTAGCCCATCCCCCCTCCCACAACCCCTCCAGTAACCCTCTGTTCTCCATATTTATGAGTCTTTTCTCATAATGAGGTTTTGTCCACCTCATTATGAGGTTTTGTCCACCTCCCTGTTTTTATTATTTTTTCCCTTTCCCTTATGTTCATTTGTTTTGTCTCTTAAAGTCCTCATATGAGTGAAGTCATATGATTTTTGCCTTTCTCTGACTAATTTCACTTAGCATAATACCCTCCAGTTCCATCCACGTAGTTGCAAATGGCAAGATTTCATTCTTTTTGATTGCCGAGTAATACTCCATTGTGTATATATACCACATCTTCTTTTTTTTTTTTAATTATTATTTTTTTTTTAACGTTTATTTATTTTTGAGACAGAGAGAGACAGAGCATGAACGGGGGAGGGGCAGAGAGAGAGGGAGACACAGAATGGGAAGCAGGCTCCAGGCTCTGAGCCATCAGCCCAGAGCCCGACGCGGGGCTCGAACTCACAGACCGTGAGATCGTGACCTGAGCTGAAGTCGGATGTTCAACCGACTGAGCCACCCAGGTGCCCCTCACATCTTCTTTATCCATTCATTCATCGATGGACATTTGGGCTCTTTCCATACTTTGGCTATTGTTGATAGTGCTGCTATAAACACCCCCATCCACCTTTTATAGTAATCTGCCTCTCTAGCCTCACCTTTCATTGTTGCTTGCCTCCCTCTAAATTCTTTAGGAATTCAGAACTGCTATTTCATTCTCCATACTTTTGCTCATGCTGTTTCCTCTCTAGAAATCCTTACTATAACAGTGTTGGAATAGTGAGAAGAGAAAGGACCTTGAGGATGTTCAAGTTATAAATGAGTAACTCACAGGAGTGCCTGGGTGGCTCAGTCAGTTGAGCGTCTGACTTCGGCTCAGGTCATGATCTCACGGTTTGTGCATTCCAGCCCCACATCAGGCTCTGTGCTGACAGCTCAGAGCCTGGAGCCTGTTTCAGATTCTGTGTCTCCCTCTCTCTCTGCCCCTCCCCCAACTCACACTCTGTCTCTCTCAAAAATAAACATAAAAAGTTAAAAAAAAAGAAAAATAAAAAAATGAGTAACTCACATCCCATAGAAATTAAGAGATGTGCTTAAATTTCCACTACAAGTCACTATTAGCACCTGCTGTGAGGCAACGTTCCTGGCCAGTGACCTACTAAAAGACATCTGGGGCGCCTGGATGGCTCAGTTGACTAAGTGCCTGGCTCTGGATTTTGGCTCAGGTCATGATTTCACAGTTTGTGAGTTTGAGCCCATGTTGGGTTCTGCACTGACAGCGTGAAGCCTGCTTGAGACTCTCACTCTCCCTCTGCCCTTCCATATGCTTTCTCTCTCAAAAAAATAACATTAAAAAATACTGTGTGGTGGCTGGGTGGTTCAGTCAGTTAAACGTCCGACTTCAGCTCAGGTCATGACCTCACGGTTTGTGCATTCCAGCCCCACATCAGGCTCTGTGCTGACAGCTCAGAGCCTGGAGCCTGCTTCAGATTCTGTGTCTCCCTCTCTCTCTGCCCCTCCCCTCCCCCCACTCATGCTCTGTCTCCTTCTGTCTCTCAAAAATAAACATTTAAAAAATACTTTAAAAGTAGACATCTATCAGACTCAATTGTATATTTCCTAATAATATAGTACCCGGCACACATTAGGGATTCCATAAATATTCAGTGAACCCATGAATAAATGGTGGTGGTGGTGGCTAGCTGAAAAGGAAGAGCCCAGATTCAGAATCAATTTGGGCTTGATAGAGCCTTGGTGCCACTCTAGTTCAGTATCTTCATTTTACCGATGTGGAATCCGAGGCCCAGAAAGAGTTAGCAACCTTCCCAAAGTCCACAGACTAGTTATTGATAGTGCTAGGACTCTAAAGAAGCAAAGAGGGAGCCAAAGCAAGTGCATGTGAGGAGCATTAGGGTAACAGTAGGATGTGGACTGCCATTTGACTCTCCCCTTATCATGCGAGCATTTTCTTGCACGTCCATTACCACCAACTCAACCTAGGGCCACGTCTAACTATTCCAACAGTGCCAAGTCTCCTTCCTACCCCTGCCTCCCAATCCACTCAATAGTCCCAAGCCAGATCAACAGTCCTCAAACATTGTTTTCAGGACTCACATCTTTCCAGTTAAAAGCTTTCAAAAGGCCACGACTGCCTATAGAATAAAGTCCAAATTACTAACATTCTTAAGCTTTCTCTCTTGTCCTAGCTACCTTTTCAACGTTCTCTCCCCATCCAGAAATGCTTCACTTGGCCAGATTCCTCTACCCGCTATCCTCTAATTTCCTCAATGGCTACCTGTCTCCCTCCGGACTGATAGTTTTTTGGTTGTCAGCAGAGGCTGTAACTTGTGCAGTCCCACGGGCGCCATGCTTAGATGGGCCGGGCACCCGGCTTACCGCTCTCGGTCTTGAAATTCTTGATAATTTCTGAACAAGAAGCTCGCATCTTCATTTAGCACTAGGCCCCACAAATTATGCACATGGTCTTTGGTCAGTTTCCTTGACCCTCCCCCTCCCCCCACACCCCCCAGCCCAGTGTTGGTCATATTGGCCATCTGCCTAGACTTAGTTGAACGAAGGAATAAAGAATGCAGTTTTATGTGCCATGATTAAAGAGTGGTTTTATGTGGTCGCTTCAAGAGCAATAAAGAAGCCCAGGCAAGGAGGTGCTTACAGGCACCTGCTCTCCCGCCAGGCGCTCGAAACCCCACCCGCAGTCCCCCGCGCCGCTTCAGACCGGTTCCAGCTGGATTCCTAAAGCAGCTCTATCGCCAAATAGAATCCCAGCCCTTCTTCTGGCCACAGCCAACCCCCGCAGCTCCTCAGGCTCCGAAACCGCAGCGGACTCTGATTGGTTCACAGAGTTGGGGGCGGGCGTGTGGGTTTGGTGCCCACCCAGGGAAGGGGGTGGAGCTGGAGGTCGGCCCCCGGGTGTCGAAGCGGCCACTGCGCAGGCGTGGATGGAAACGGATACACAAACAAACAAAACCCACCACCCTGAGGCCTCTAGCTCTTCCCCGCCCACCTTTCCCTTGCTCGGGCTCTCCCTCCTCCCAGTCGCCGGGTTTTCCCCGCCCCCGTCAACGTCTGGGCACGTCCCCCTCGCGGCGCGGGCCACGCACTGTAGTGCTCTTAACCTCTGCCCGCCCGGCGCGGAGTTAGAGGCCGGGTCTGTGCGGGCCGCGCGCACTGTTGGTGGCGGGAGCCCGGGCCTGCAGCCCCGCCGGGCAGAGGATGACTTGCTACCGAGGCTTCCTGCTGGGCAGCTGTCGGCGTGTGGCAGGCGGCCGGGCGGCGGTGCTGAGGGGGCCGGGCGCGGGAGGCCCCGCCGCGCGGCCGCGGCTCTGCGGTGACGGCGGCGGCCGGCGACACCTGGGGCAGGGGCAGCTGCGCGAGCTGGCGGGCTGTGGCAGCCGCCCCGAAGGCGGCTTCCGCCCCTCGCGGGTGGTGGTGGTCGCCAAAACCACCCGGTATGAGTTCGAGCAGCAGCGGTACCGTTACGCGGAGCTTTCGGAGGAGGATCTGAAGCAGCTGGTGGGTCCCTGCGGCCCCCGCGGTTGTGTGTGTGCTCGACCCCGGCTTTGTGGTGTGGCGGAGACCTCTCGGGATGACCCTTCTACCCCGGCGCCCTAAATGCCCAGCCTTCCCCGCTCGCTGCCCTCCATCCTTCTGGCTTCGCTCGTAGACCCCCGCCCTCTGTGTATGCTGAGAGGGGGGGAGGGGGTCATTGAAACTGCAGAGACCCCCCCCCCCCCCAAGACGGGGAGGAAGACTTGGGAGGGGGCAGTGGCTCCCAGTGGGAAGGGTTTGGGGATTCATTTGCGCCCTCACTAGCCCCACTCCCTATTCTCCCTTTGGGGATTAGCAACAACAGCCCCGAGAAAGGTGGGCCAGTGGCTGAGGTCTGGACGCCCTGGAAACCGCTCCCCAAGCCTCCCCGAGAAAAAGGGACCCCCCCCCCCGGGCGCCGCTGCGGGAAGTGGGAGAGAGGACGAAGGTACCGCGGACACACCCCCTTTTACTCTGCAGGACTGCTAGGCCTGGGATACTCCAGAAAGCCGGTCTGGGCGAGCCTTTTCCGTGATGGAACGTGGTCGTCAGACAAGGTTCTAGCAGCTTGTTTTAAAAGCACACGTGTTTTGAGTTCAGAGGTTAGCAAGGGAGAAAATTTGACTTTGTGTTATTAAGTAGAAAGGGCAGGACAGAAGGCAGGTGAACCTGGCAATTATGAAATAAAGAGCCTACGTCTATAACATAGTATCTCCACAAGAGACTGTATTTGGTACAGATAGTAACATGTTTGCAGAAGTATATAAATCCAAACAAGAAAAAGCCCTGAATATCTTCTCTCTTCCCTCTCCTTTTGAAACTTCTGAACCCATGCTCCCTATCCACCAACTCTAGGAAAAGGGGAGTGAAGATGCTACCATGAACAATATGGAAATCTCTAATTGTTGATACTGTGGCCCCAAAGGCTTTGGAGTTATACATGCTTATAACCATAATCTTGTAGAATTCTGTGTAAGAGTGGACAGCTTGTTTTAAACTTCTGGTATGGTTTGTAATCTTCAGATTTTTTCGTAATATTTTGCAGAGGTATCAAAATGAAATTGTAAATCCTCACTGCTTAAATATGGAGTCTGTTTTCAGCATTAAACTTCTTGATTCTTCAATGAGTTAATTGAGCAGGGTCCCTATTTTCCTTTAATGGAGGTGCTAGGTGCAGGTGTGTTTCCTCTCATTTAGTGTTTGAAGATGTAGCGATTTATAGAAGACAATTGTATCATTTTAAAAAGTAAATCAGTTAATTTGAGTAGGAAGTTGGAGTAGTTATGTTTTGTCAGGGAGTGAAATTGGGGATGAGGCAGGGAATAATGTCAGAGGCAAGCACATTGTTTCTGTTCTGGGAAAGAGGTGTGTCCCTTGGATTGTACTCCCAGTTTTGCAAGATCTACTTTTTAGAAATTGTCAAACATATGTATAAAAATGTTTTCTATACAATTTTATCAAAGCCCCTCGCAGCAGTTTAAAGTAGCACACTCCATTGGCATGTTTGGAGTGTGGGATTGGGATTTAGGAGCTTGGGGTTCTAGGCCCAGTTTGTGTGGTTAACTTCCTATCAGTCTTTTTAACTTCTCTGGGCCTCATGCATGAAAATGATACCTTTTTGTAGTACTGTCAGGTTTTAAAAGTGCTTTCACCTAGTTCAGTATATGAAACAGTAGGCTGGACTAGATAGCCTCTACAGGCTCTTTTTCGTGCTGGCATTTTGAAACTCTGGATGATTTTTCAAGGCCTCAAGAAGATGAGTGTCCTCTAAATTAGATTAATTCTGGGACCTCTGAATTAGATTGCCACTAATCAAAACATTTTAAATGTAGGCAGATCAATAAGTCTTTAGAAATTGAACTACATAGTGTACCCACTATGGGTATCTAAAGAGAAATCTCTAATAGGTAAATATTTGTCTATTGCTAGGTAATGCTGTTTGGGAGAAGAAAACTTAGCGTTAAAACTTCTGTACTATAGAACACATGGTTTTGTAATCTCAAGGCAGTGAAATAGTCGTTGTTGTCATTTCAGTTACATTATATTGGATTAGTTCCTTACTGATTTGAGTTTACCATTTACATTAAAGCCAGTATTCAGAATGGAGTAGCAGTAGATGGAGTTGAGGCCAAAGAATATGGGGCTGTGTAAAGTTTTTCTAAAATGGGACTCTGTAGTAGGACTGATAAGCTGGCTAATATTGTTTGCTGTTTTGCTGGGGTAAAAGATACTAAGATATATGAATAATGTGAATTGAGTACAAAAGAAAGTGGCCATGTGCTTACTTTAGTCTCTGGCACCTTACCTCTGGTGTCTATAGTGTCATGGTAACCTGAAGTTTTATACCAGAGGGTTCTCTTTTGTTGTGGAGGTGGTGGTTTTGTTGCAGAATAGGTCTCTGTTAGGTTGTTAAAATGCACATAGAAGATGAAGGATGGAGTGCCAGTATAATCTTATACCCCAAAGCCTCATGGGTTACTTAAGTAGAGGAAATACTTCTTAGTTGATAAAGCATGTATAAAATAGGGTTAAATCTTTGAAGCTTGGTCTTTCACTTACTCTTATTGGTGGCATTGCTTTATTTTTAATTCGTGCAGTGATGTTTCCTGTGAATTTCTGGTGTAGGATTTTTACCTCTGCTGGCTCATTACCTTGCAAGGGATAATTAAACTATTATTCCAATTTACTTACATCATAAGAGATGTAGCTGTTGGCAGATGTGGGACTTTTATTTATAGGGTCTGTGACACTCAACAAATTAGATCTTTAGATGAATCAAAGATGATTGGAAAGGGTTTTGACATTGTTATCATGCCTTATTGGCCAAAGAGAAGGTTTTATTGAAAACTATTTTAATATATACTAAATGAGACATGAACAATTTCCACCCTTCTCTCCCTCCACGCAACTCCTTTTAATGGTTGCCTTATTTATGTATTTATTTATTTATTTAAAGTTTGGGTGCATGTATGGGTGTGTGTGTGTGCATGCATAAGCAGAGGAGGGGCAGAGAGAGAAGCAAAGAGAGCATCTCAAGCAGGCTCTGCTCTCCAGGAATTGTGAGATCATGACTTGAGCTGGAACCAAGAGTCACTTAACCAACCTAGCCACCCCTGCAGGCACTCCTAGTTGTTGTTTTTTAATCTTTATAATGGGATGGAATAATTTCATTTAGCAGTCCCTTTATTACTGGATTGAATTATTCATAGTTATTACCTTCCTAACATATTTGGGAGATCCTAGCACCTTGGATTTTGTTTCCCTTAACAGTGTTTCCTGCAGTGATGGTGTAGCTTAGGTTGTGGTTCTTGGGCAGGTAATACTTTTGCCACATGGTGTGCAATGAATGTAGTGTATATGAATATTTATCAAATTAAAGAACATGATCTGGAGTGCCTCCAGGGCTTTCTAACAGAGTCTCACTCCTCTCAAATCTTTCAGATACAGGCACCAGAGTGGTCTATCTATAGTGAACATCTGGCCAGTTTACTCCTCTGCTTAGAACTACTCAAAAGCTCCCCATAACCGGTAGAGTCACCTAGGAAGTTTGTTAAAATGCAGATACCTGAACCTTTGCACCCCAAGATTCTGATTCAGTTTGTGGAGACTCAAGACTCTGCCTTTATCAACCACACACCCTTAAGGTTGATGGCTCTGTCCAGGGGACTTCATTTTTAATAAGCTCTCCAGGTTTGCAGGTGGTCCCCAGATCACACTTTGAGAAACACTGCTCTATGGGAAGCTTCATGATCCTTACTTAGTATGCCAAACAAGGCCCTTCATGAACTGGCTCCTGTATGTCTGTTGAGCTTTATTTCTAATCAGTTTTTGTCTCGAACTTCATTTTCCACTAATTTCAAACTGTTTTAATTTTCACTAGGTGCTGTGCTGATTTAATTTTATGTATTTATGGATTAGTGCATTAAAATGTTCAAAATGTAAAAGATACAGAAGGCTATACAATGAAAAGTCTCTTATTCTTGTTACTGGGCACTGTGTTTTTGTCCCTGGAAGTAGCCAGTGTTATCAGTTCCTTGTGTTTCCTTCCAGAAATAATCCATACATACAAATCAACACAATGAAATATTATTTTTCTTTGTCCCACCCCTTTTTACTTAGTGATAACATACTATTTAAGCTATTCTGCACCTTGTTCTTTCTTTAAAATAGTATGTGTGGGAGTCCATTGTGTGCATGTCTTAATTTATTAAAATACATTCTGTAATGGGGGTGCCTGGGGGCTCATTCGGTTAGGCTTCTGATTTTGGCTCAGGTCATGATCTCAGATTTGTGAGTTTGAGCCCCACATTGGTCTCGCTGCTGTCAGTTCAGAGCCCACTTTGGATCTTCTGTCCACCTGTCCCCCCCCCCCCCCGTGTCTACCCCTCCCCCGCTTGCATGCATGCACACTCTCTCCCTACCCCCCCAAAAATAAACATTAAAATACATTCTATAGTGAATAACGTGTGTGTTAATTTATGTATGTGTGAACCAGGCTCTAAGATAAATACCTAAAAGTGGAATTGCTGAGTCAAAAGGCATGTACGTTTGAAATTTTAATGGGTATTGCTAAATTTCTTCCCTCCAAGGCTGTACCAATGTATACCTTCCCCAGCAATGGATGAAAGTTGCTGTTACTCCACAAGAAGTTTATCACATTTTGGAGTTTTACCAAGCTGGGAGGTGAAAAATGGTATTTCAGGGTGGTTTGATTTGTATCTGCTAGTGTCTTTTCCTCTGCAGCCTATTTTAGTGCGAATATTTCTCTTTCCTCTAACCAAGTTCCTTTGAGGTCAAGCTCCAGATGTTACTGTCATAGGAAGCCTTCCTTTGTAACCTTGCTGTGCCCCTCTTGGGCCCCAAAGTTGTGTTAGGTACTCTTCACTGTATCTTCCCAATACTTACACATTTGAGCTTTCCACCTCTGAGTATGATCTGATTATTTTCTTCTCTAGACTTCAGGGCAAAGACTGCATCTTATTCATCATCCTCTCCACCTTCCCATCCCCACCAAAAAAGGTAGTAAAACGTTTGTCTTTCTAAAAGTTATTTTTAGTTCTTTTCTCTTGGAGGCTTCCAGTCCAGAGCCGTATTTCCAGCTATCATTCTTCTGAAAGACGTTAGCTGCTGAAATCTTAAGATAGAGGTTACCAACATGAGTTTCCTGGAAGAGGCTTCATGTGTTAAAGAAACATAAGCCTAAACAAAACAGGATTTTTATTTGGCCATGGGATTTTGGAAGGGGGACAGAAAAATGTGTCAAATTTTGTGTGATACAACTTGGAAAATAGAGACTTACAGTACACTCCTTCCCATAAATATTTGTCGTTAAATGGGAGACCCAGAAAGATGTAAAAGGGTTGAATATTACAGTAGCTGAAATTCCACCACTAACGTAATCATTGACCAGTGTGCTTTAGAGCCCTGATTTTCAGGCTTTTCTTATCAGGATTACTTAGGGGAGGTTTTCAAAACTACAAATATGTGGCCAGCCATGAGACTGTAAACAACATAATTTCTTACTGTGATCCCTTTTCCTGTGTTTTTGATTATATGAATTAAGTTTTGAGTAAAAAAGTGTTTATCAATGCACATTAGTATGTTCTTAGCTAGTAAGGTGTAAGTTAACTTTATTTTTCGCTATCACTGATCTTTGTAATACGTAATAGGTGTATTTCAAAATATCACCAAACGTGCCGGTTATTTCATGCCTTAGGAAAGTTCATTATATATGATGTGGATTGTGCAGGAGATTAGACCAACCTCCATAAGACATTTGCATTCAAGGAGAGGTTAGTCAATTGGATTTCTTCTTCCTAACTGCAAGTTGGTAGAATTAGGACATAGGAACAGAATAGTTCTTGGCCTGTGTAACTTAATCATTAAAATGAGGCTTAGTGCCCTAATGAGCATTTACAGTTCCCAAGGAGGAGTGAAATCTATAGCTAATGTAGGGTTGTTAGGAGTCTCTAGTGGAAAGTCTTGGATTGAGAGCAGGGACGCCTTGGGCGCTCAGTCTTGGATCTGAAGAGGCGTCTGGGTGGCTCAGTCAGTTAGGCGTCCGACTTCAGTTCAGGTCGTGATCTCACAGTCTGTGAGTTCGAGCCCCACATCGGGCTCTGGGCTGACAGCTTGGAGCCTGCAGCCTGCTTCGGATTCTGTGTCTCCCTCTCTCTCTGCACCTCCCTTGCTTGTGCTCTCTCTCTTTCTCTGCCTCTCAAAAATAAACATTAAAAAAAACTAAAAAAAAAAAAAAAAAAAGCAGGAGATCTGAGTTTGGATACTGGCACCAATCTATTAGCTTTGTAAACTGGATCAAGTAACCTAACCTCTTTCTATTTATCAGCCTCTTTGACTTTGAAATAGGTATAGTGTCTGTTTTTCCTTGTTTACATAATTTTTAGGAAGAGCAAATTGATTGGAAATTTACATAATTTAAAGCAGCATAATTAGGATTTTTAGCCACAATAATGATCATTATGTAAATGTCACCATTACTTATTAAATTTTGTTCTTAAAATGGTACTGATTTGGTCACTTCAAAATAGGTTCCTTTATAAAACAGACAGCTAAAGTAACTGAAGACTTATTGAATTTAACTTTTGCTCATGTTTTTTTTTTAAGCCCATTTCTCGGAGGAAGTGGTACTTTTGAATTGTTTACTTCTAAGAAGTATTTTTGTGGGGCGCCTGGATGACTCAGTTGGTTGAGTGTCCAACTCTTTATTTTGGCTCAGGTCATGATTCCAGGGCTGTGGGATCGAGTCCCGGGTTGGGTTCTGTGCTGACTGTGGAACCTGCTTAAGATTCTGGCTCTCTACCTCTGCCCCTGTCCCCTGTTGTACTCTGTCTCTCTCTCTCAAAAAAAGTATTTTTGTAGTGGAGAAAATAATTATAAAAATTATGGTCTTTAAAAATAAGATCTAAAAATATGTTTAAAAATAAAACTTGCTTACAGTGTCACTATTGCCAACATTCATGAAGTTTGTTGGTTAATTTGTTTAAAGTGTCACCCATTCATTGAGCACTTGCTAGGTTCTGGGGAACCACAGGTGAATAAAAGGGTTCCCAAATGTATGGAGAAAATATTTTAAATTGTGTTATAACTGTAAGTGGTCCATGGGAATACAGAGAAGGGAGGGAGTAATTTGGGAAGGGTAAGAATGAAAGAGAAAAAGATGACCTTTGCATTTTTTCAACTTTTAAGTAGACTTGCTAGTGATCTTTTTAAAGTTTAGACTTTCAGTTATGAAATGTTTTTACCACATAGAGAACTTTCAAAATAGACCCCTGTATATCCAGCTACTGAGACTTAACAGATACTAATATTTTGCCACATTTGCTTGAGATACTTACAAAAAAAATTTTTTTTAAATATTTGTTTATTTTTGAGAGAGAGAAACAGAGTGTGAGCAGGCGAGGGGCAGAGAGAAGGGGAGACACAGAATCCAGAGCAGGCTCCAGGCTCTGAGCTGTCAGCAAAGAGCCCGACACAGGGCTCGAACCCACAAGCCGTGAGAATATGACCTGAGCCGAAGTCGGACCTTTAACCAACTGAGCCACCCAGGTGCCCCAATGCCAGAGATATTTTTAAAGGGAATGTTATAACTTATAACTAAAGCCTTATTCCAACTTTTTCCCTCCCTGTGTCCCTAGAGGTAACCACTAGCCTGAAGTTGTTAAATATATATATATATATATATATATATATATATATACACACACACACACACATATATATCTTTTTCATGCATATGTTATACATTTATTAATGTGACCATGCCCATAAAAAGTGTATTGTGTGTCTTAAAGTTACATCAATAATATATTCTTTAAATTGTATACCTGTTCTTTAGAAATTTACTTTTCTTATTCACTATTGGTTTTGAAACTTCTCTATTTTGATATATGTTAATTCATTTTAAGTGCTGTCAAGTATTACATTGTTTGGATAATGAGGTTGTTTCTAGTTTTTTCTATTAAAAAATGCAATTAGAAGTACAAATAATATTTCCATAAGCACTGAACATCTCCCTGATACCCCATGTTCTCATTAGCACTTGGTGGACTTTATCATTTTTGCCAATATGATGAGAGTGAAATGAGATCCTTTAAGTTTAGGGTATTTTAATTAAATATTAAAGAATAAGGAAGAATTTATATGTCAAGGGTAGAGAACAGTACTAATGAGACAGTGGAGAAGTTAATCTTTGCCAGCCAAAAGAACTGAGATATTTCTGACTGTAATCTACAGTTGGAAAAATTTTACATATGACTCACTAAGTACATATACTCGTATTTGAAATAAAAGGTAATGTGAAACAACTGAGCAGTTGCATGTAGTAGAGTTTATTCTTAATACCAGTGCTGCTTGTGATCAATAAATTGATGTGACAGCCATTTTAAGGGCAGTTTGAAAATCATTGTTCAAGAGTAAGTATATAGAAGGGGAACAGGTAGGCTGGACCTTACCAGGGTATTAAATGTCATGGACAGGAGTTTGCTTTATGTCCTAGTCATTTTCAGTGTTTTTTAGCAATAGAAGACAACTGTCCTGTTCTCTTTCCCCACAAGAGGAGTGGAAGGTCAGTTTTTCTGAGACGTTAGCATTCTGGGCCTAGTATGAAAGCAGGCTTCTGGTAGTGGTGGTTAGGTTGGAGGACTGGGAAATAAAGACTTTTAAAGGAAGCAGTTAGAAATTCTGGAGGCAGGCTATTGCGTGACACCAGATAAGAGCTGATGTTGCCCAGAACTCAAGCAGTGGCAGCATGACTGTGGACAGATTGGACAGACAGTTTATAGGTACGATTGTTGTTCTTCACCACTGACTGACTGTGGAGATTGAGTGTGAGGGAAGAATTAAAGGTGACGCCTGCGTTTATTCTGTTGCTTATATAAATGTAAGTATTATTAACTGGTATACGGGACTGAGAAGAGCAAATTTGAAGGAGGAATATGTAATCAGATTTAGATGGTTGTGGGGAAAGGTACCTGATCTACCAATGGGGGAGTATAAATGCTCACGTTGAAAATTTGAGCCGAAAGCTTAAAGGAAAGATGTGAGCTAACAGTGTATATTTCATAGTTGCCAGTGTATACTTGGGCCATCAAGTCCTGCAGCAGGGAGGTAACTCCAAGAACACGAAGTGGGAGCAGGTAAGAAAGTCAGGGATGGAACCTTGAGCAATCCCAACGTATGAGGGAATGGGTAAACAGGATAAAAAGAGGAAGGCAGAAGTAGGAAGAGAATTATGGGGAAAGTAAAGGTGAGTGCCTGGGAGAAAGGCTAAGTGAAACTGAAATGATCTAAGATAAATGCCAAATATAGCTGGAGAAATATTTAGGGTTCACTGTACCAGGCCTGATCATGCTAAGTGGAATAGTTTACTTTCCAGCTGTTGACTAGGTGTTTCTCATCAGTGTAAGGCAGTTTTGAGTTAACAGTGTACCATTTAGTTAAGTGGGTACTCTTTTTAAGAGTGCTTCAATTCTGCCTGTGAGTTTACATACCAAACAAACAGGTCATTGTCTCAAAAAGCTTGTGTATTTCTTATGCGTTAAATTTGAAGACTATTTCCTTCCCTTACTGAGCTTTCCTGTGACTTATCACAGAGAGTACAAAGTAGTAACATTCAGCTGACTGTAAAATAAGTTAAAAATTTGTTTTGTAATAAACTCAGTTTAGGTCAAGTAAAAATATCTATGATACTTTAATAAAAGCAGTTGGATCATTTAGGAAATGACCTATCACATCTAACTTTAATGTGGACAAATTTTTGTTGGTTTAGAATCCATTTTTCCGTTCATGCTTTGTTGTATTTTAACTTTCAGGCTACTTGGGCAGAAGTGATGTTTGCTTTTGGAAATTTTGTAGGAGAAACTCTTTTTGCTTGTTTATTATATTTTTAATGCTTATTATTTAATGTTTATTTTTGAGAGAGAGTGTGAGTGGGGCAGGGGCAGAGAGAGGGGGAGACAGAATCTGAAGCAGGCTCCAGGCCGCGAGCTGTTGGCACAGACCCTGACGTGGGACTTGAACCCACTAACCACGAGATCATGACCTGAGCTGACATCGGATGCTTAACTGACTGAGACACTCAGATGCCCCACAATATGCTTTTTAATTCTGGCATTCACTCTACTGGACAAATTTCCTACTTGATTAAATGGATGTTCATTGAAGATATTTCTAAACTTCTCTCTCAACATTTTATTTACTTTTATTTTATTTAGAAGACATATACTTTAAAAGGAGAATATTAATGGTACGGTAGTAACATTATAAAATGTCACTCCAATGGACTAGGAAAGATAATTCTTGAATGATATATGTCTTTATATCTAAATGTTATCCAATTTCAGTGAGCTAACCAGTCCTTTGTTTGGATTGTGTGGGGGAAATTCCAAATAGAGTTCATAAATCTGAACAGAAGAGAGCTGCAAATCCAAGTGGAGTAAAGGTCATCTAACTGCCTTCTAAAATATTAGAAGATTAGTTTATCTTTGGTCTTCGAGTAGCCGTATGCAATGTGTTAAAAATCCATTTAAAAAATTAGTTGTAAAGTAAGCAAAAAAAATTTTTTTAATGCTTATTTATTTTTGAGACAGAGAGAGAGAGCACGAGTGGGTTGGGGCAGAGAGAGAGGGAGACACAGAATCCTAAGCAGGCTCCAGGCTCCGAGCTGTCAACACAGAGCCCAATACGGGGCTTGAACTCACAAACTGTGAGATCGTGACCTGTGTTGAAGTCGGACGCTCAACCGACTGAACCACTCAGGTGCCCCAAATAGGCAAATTTTGAGATCTTGTTAACTACGTGATTCAGGAAACTTAATGCTGTATTTGGTATTGAAACCAAATTATAATTTTCTGAAGCCAGGCTTTCTAGTTCAGTTTAAACTTGTAGTCCTACAAATATACCTTTAAAAAAAAAAATCTTTCTGTTTTTACATAGGGTTTTTTAAAGAGAGATGTTCTACTGTGTACTATATGACATGTAATAAGACAGAATTTGTTTTATTTTGATATAGCTTGCATTGAAAGGCTCTAGCTACAGTGGACTGCTTGAACGGCATCATATTCACACCAAAAATGTAGAGCATATTCTAGATAGTTTACGGTGAGTCATTGGGATTGGATCTTGGATGGGCTTTTGTATTCAGGACTTTTAGTTTTTATTTTTACTAGAAGATGATCCTGCGATTTTTAGTAAAGATTTCCGTTATAAAATAATTTTCAGAAAATTATATCGTGGTTAATGGAGTTGACATTGTAGTGTTTCTAAGGAAATTTTTGTACTCTGAAAATTTCACAGATTTTCAGTTAATATTTGGTCTGAGAAGTGCCTTTTCCACAGAGACAATTCTGTATACATTATGCTTGAACTGTATATGTAATGTTTTTTTAAACAATACTAGATTATATGGGTGTTCATTAAAATATTATTTGAATGTCTGAATATCATAGAAACTTCAGTTAATTCAATTAATGCAGTCAGTGAATAAGTTTATATAAGAGAATCAGTGTGAGAACATGCAAAGTAGAAAGTATTTTAGTTACGGTTTCAGTGTCTGACAACTGAATGAATATTTTGGATTTAAAGTAATGACTATTTTGTTTTATAATTAAAAGTCTCTCAAGATGTGACTCTTCTAGGACATTTTTGTATTAATGAATTTTAGCATTAGGAATAGAGAAAATGAATTGAAATTCTCATTTATCAATATTGCTATTTGTCAGGGACTGTAACAACATGTTTTTAAAGCATGTAAAAGATTTGGGATCATTGTTAACTTTCAGTTTACTCTTGTGCATCTTGACTTACCATAGTTAATTGGCTGTTGTAATTAAAATGAAGCTAAGCTTGCAAAGCTAAACATAAATTTGTTTATAAAACAAGTTTATTTTACATCATTGTAATAATTTGCCTCTCAGAAAACATCCTTTAAATTATTAGTGGAAATTTTATGTAACGTTTACTTTCTTATCTTAGGAATGAGGGAATTGAGGTTCGCCTAGTAAAGAGGAGAGAATATGATGAAGAAATTGTTCGATGGGCAGACGCTGTCATAGCTGCAGGAGGTAATAGTTTTACAGAGGGAAAGATTGGAATACAGAAATGCTCTTTAATATACATTTCCAGATACCCTGTAGTGTAGCTGTATTGAAGGCTTCAGAATCCTACCACAAGATGCATTTTTAGATTTTTAGGATAAGATTTAAAAAGATCTGCTATATGTAACATTTTGCTTTTTTAGTGAATGAATGATGTTATTGTGAGGTTCCATGTATATTAAAGGTATATTTAACTTCAAATATGATTCAAAGAATGAGTTGTAACTGTATTTTGGTTTAGTTATACTAGTCTTAAAAAAAAGTTGAAATTATTTAAGAGTTTAACAGGATTAAATTTCATCCCACTCTGACTCTCATATACTTATACCTATTTTTTCCTGAGCTTTATTATTAAGTTAGTGAACATTCTTTCTAAAGCTTTAAATTGATAGCATTTGTTAGAAAAATCTACACCGGACACTTTGTTAGATATATTCTCATTAAAATATTTTATGAGTTTGGATTGATGTTATGACAGAAAGAAAAAGAATTGGCTAATAGAAGTGATAGGATTAGAGCAGTAGTTCCCAACTGGAGGCTACTACTGGGCATCTAGCATGTAGAGGCCATGGATACTGCTGAACATCCTGTTATGCACAGGACAGCCCCCCACAACAAAGAATTATCTGGCCTAAAATGTCAGTCTTGCCACTGTTGAGAAATCCTGGGTTAGGGCTGGTGGGTAGAAAGGCAGTGGAGAGGCCTCTGGTGGTCAACAGGATGGGGTGGGAGTGAGATTGTTAAAATAAAAGTACTTGTGTTCAGAATGATGTTAAAAACTAGTTTTGTAACAAATCTGGTTATGTAGGTGATGGCACGATGCTTCTGGCGGCAAGTAAAGTCTTGGACAGACTTAAACCAGTTATTGGAGTAAACACTGATCCAGAACGGTAAGGAAAAACACATTCTCTTTATTTGCTGTGTGTGTGTGTGTGTGTGTGTGTGTGTGTGTGTGTGTGTTGTACATACAGTTATACTTTGCTCTGCTTAGTATCTATTTCTGATAAATCTTAAATTTTGGAAGGTCTTTATTTCCTCTACCGTAGTCACATTGCTGTGCTCTGTTGCTGCAGAGAGTTTACTGTGGTACATGATGTTTAAGTGAAAGCATCATTGTTCCTGGTTATCATGAATATTAGAACCATGTTCCAAAAACATTTTAGAGATGAAATTCAGGCACGTAGAATTCATTTCTACTTTTAGTACAATTTTTATTCTTTAGTACAAGTTGTTTCCAAGGATCTAGCTCTTGCTTATAGCTCAGGCATGAGAAATATATATGCATTTAGCTGCCATTGGTGGTAGAAAATTTATGATATGGGATGGACAGGTCCTCACATTTGACTTCCCAGGTAGTCTGGGAGTAGGATCTGTGGCAGGATAGACCTGAGCCCTTGACCTAGGTGAGTATTGGTGTCCTTCAGTATTGCTGAAAGAGGGATGAGTTAATGTCCCATCTTCTACTTTTCTTATGTCTCTCATCTCCATTCCTGGTTATATCTCCACTGATTTTCTGGGTGACTTCATCAATTTAATGAAGAGACCAAACCCTGTCATCACTTCTTTTTTTCTTTCCTCAGCTTCACTGACATTTAGCATCATTCTCTTCCAGCCACCCACAGCATGACCATACCTGGACTTGATGATCATCTAGAATTGCCCCATCTCGCAAATCTTAATTCCACTCTGACCACAGTCTCCTATATTTAATAGCAGCCTTATTCCCTCAATTCTGCTAAGTCTGCCCTTTGGTTTTCAGTGCATTGAACCCCTCTATTTTCTTCAATTAATTTTCCCTCACTTCATTCACTTGCTTGACAAATTTCGTAGACATTTTGTACCATTGTCTTTCTGCTCAATCCTACCTCTGTCGATCATCCTTTTTATTCCTCCATCAGCACTGCTGAGGCCATCTGGGTAAAAAAATAGAAACTTAAGCTTCGTGGCCTAGTTTGCGCCCCAACTTACTTCCAATTTGTAGTTTCTAGCACTTAGAACTGGACCCAAAATTTTCTGTGTGGCTCAGGTCCTCTCTCTTCCCCATTCTGTGTGGTAGCTTCTTCAAGGCTATTTAACTTGTATATATTCCCTGCTTTCCCTACCCTTCCTCCTTCAGCATTAGCCTTCTCCTTTACCTGATAGAGGAAATGGAAGTCATTGGATAAGAACTTCTTTACCTTTTCCCTGGCTTAAAATAAAAACCTTGTTCTGTTCCCTTTCTTTCCTTTTCTCCCTTTGCACATGGTTCCTCTTAGGCTAAAACCTTGCTCAAGACTGTCATCTTTTAAGAAAATTTAATAAATTCTTTACCCTGTGCCTTTCTCTTGATTATTATTCTTTTTCTTCCTCTTTACCCCCAAGCTTGGTATCTCCACTTACTTACTTTAGTTGTTTTTAAACCTTTGCTGGCTTTTCTGGATTTTCTCCCACCAGTTCATTGACATTCTTTTTGTCTTACTAGTGATGTCCTGGTTATTGAACTTACTGGACATTTTAGTCCTTGTCTCACTTGATTTCTGGGAAATTTTTGGTGCTGACTTCTCCTTTAACGCATCTGTACTTCTTTGGCACTTATGACCGCCATTCCCCCCCTGCCCCTTCTTCCTATCCTGATGGCTACTACTTTGTGTCTTTTGAAGGATGTTATATTTTAGTCACTGCTTAAATAGTGGTGTTTTTATATATTACCCTCTGGGCCATCTTTCTCTCCTTTTTTTTTTTTTTTTTTAATTTTTGATAGAGACAGAGTACAAGTGGGGGAGGGGCAGAGAGAGAAGGAGACACAGAATCCGAAGCAGGCTCCAGGCTCTGAGCTGTCATCATAGAGCCCGACCTGGGGCTCAAACTCACTGTGAGACCATGAACTGAATTTGGACACTCAACTGACTGAGCCACCCAGGCGCCCCTCTCTTTCACTCTTTATAATGTCTCCAGAATAGCTGATTAATATCTCTGGTTGAACTTAGATCGTGGACTCCAAAATATTTATATCTAACATTGATCTTGTTTCCACTCTTACCCGTATTTATATTCTCTTCCCACTGCAGCCAGAGTGACTTCTCTGCTCCAAATCTTATGGTGGCCCCCTTATCTAACTCAGAGTACAATCTAATTCTTTATTCTGGCTAGGGTGACCAACTCATCCTGGTTTGCCAAGGACTTTTCTAGTTTTAGCACCAAAAGTTCTATGTCCTGGGAAAATTGTCAGTCCCAGGCAAACTGGAACAGTTGGTCTCCTTCGCTGTGATATGTAAGACTCTACGTTTTCTGGTTCCTGATTATTCTTTGTCCTTTTCTCCTGTTATTTTTCTCTTATTTGAGCCATTCTACCCTCTACTTGAATGTATCCATTGGCATTAAAAATGTAACATGTCTGAGCGCCTGGCTGGCTCAGTCCGTAGAGCATGTGGCTTTTTTTTTTTTTTAATGTTTATCTTTGAGAGAGAGAGAGAGAGACAGAAAGAAAGAGAGGGAAGGAGGAAGGGAAAGAGAGGGAGACAGAGAATCCTGAGCAGGCTCCGCACCATCAATGTGGAGTCTGACATGGGGCTCGAACTCATGAACGGTGTGATCATGACCTGAGCTGAAATCAAGAGTTGGGTACTTAACCAACTGACCCACCCAGGTGCCCCATGTGAGTCTTAATCTCAGAGTCGTGAGTTTAAGCCTCACATTGGGCATGGAGCCTACTTGAAGAAAAAAAAAAAAAAGTAACATGCCTGCAAATGAACCTATCTCCTTTGCCCTCCCCTACCATACTTGATGAATGGAGTCATAACCTGTGCTAAAGCTGTGACCACCTGTCCCTCATCCACCCCCCCCCCCACCCCATCCCCACCTTACCACACTGGTCTGTGGATCTAATTCTGAGTTCTTGGGATCTTACCTTTGAGCCCATCTCTTGCCATCGTCACTGGTAATGAACACCGTGTAGGCATTTATAGTTTGTTGTTTAAATTACCACAGTAGTTCCCAGTCTTGCTCTTTCCAACCCATCCATTACACTTTGTCTTCATGTTACTCCAAAGTACAAATAGTGTATCCACTCCTAAATTAGAATCTTTTAGGCTTTCCCATGACTTTTAGGATACATTGCAAATTCCTTAGTATAACAGTATGATCTTTCACCATCTGTTGCCTGTTTGCTTTTTAGTTTAATCTATCCTCACTTACTGTATGCTCTTCAGTAAAAAACAAAACAACAACAAAAACAACACCTCTAGGAACAGCCTAGGATTCTTCCTAAGGCTGTTTCTTTTTTTTTTGAATCGCATCTTTTCTCCCAGTTTTGTTGAGATATAATTGACATGCAGACTGCATAAATTTAAGGTGTAACGCATAATGACTTATACATAATGTGAAATGATTGCTACAGTAAATTTACTTATCTCATATAGACATGAAAAAAAGGGCTTTTTTTTGTGATAACTCTTAGGATCTACTCTTTTAATAACTTTCAGATATACTATACAGCAGTGTTAACTATAGTCATCCTGTTGTCCATTACATCCCCAGTATTTACGGTCTTATAAGTGGAAGTTTGTACCTTTGACCATCCTCACCAGTTCCTCTACTGCCCACTCTGACGGCCGTTCTTAAGTGCAAATGTTCGATCTGAGCGTCTGCTGACACTATGGGTGGAGGCTTTTCCTCTGGTGAGGAGCTTTGTTGATATTTAAGACAGTAGGATTTGAAAGAATAAGTGAAAGAGTGCTCCAAAAGGCCCATATTCTTTTCATGTCTGTATATGCACTTTTGTCCAGAATGCCCTTATACCACATACTGAGTTGTGTAGTTGTATAATTGTTCATTCATGACTCTGGTGCATCTTGTGGGCTCTGACTATAATTCCCTGTAGAGATTGCTTATCCTTTCATATCGTTTTCTGCTTGGTTGTTTGTCTCCTCCATTAGACTATACATTTCTTGAGCATAGGACTTTGTATTTTAATTTTTCTATTGCTTTTATAGTATTATACGTAGTCCATAGACAGTAAACCTTTGAACTGAATGATTAATTAAATGCTTTTAGGGAATAGGGCTAGGACCCCAACCTGAGTAAAAATTTCTTGAGCATAAGTTATTGAGATCATTGGTTCAGTAAATATTTTTTTGACTGCTTTCAGTGTTGATGCATGTATATTTTAGAAATTCTTATGGCATATTTTTATATCGTTAAGAGATTCTTTAGTGGTCACATTTCATACAGTTTGTTGAGACATATTTTCCTTTAAAAACCTGGCTTAATAGTCATAAGCTTGTGGAGATTTTGAAACTGGTAAACAGACACTACTGCTTCTCTAATTTCTACCTAGAATAATAGGCTTTAGAAGTCCTTTGGGTTCTCTTCTTGTCTACAGGCTAGAAATGTATTAAGCCTCCTAGCTTGTTCGGTAATTCAGGTTGCCTGACTTCTTTTTCTTAAGCACTGTGGTGACTCACAAGCCTTAATCCTAGAAGTTAATATTCAACTTAAATTTCCTTTCCTCTATTAGTTATCAAATGCTGCATAACAAATCAAACCAGAACTTAAAGGCTTAAGTAGTAAAAATCATTTATTATCTCTCCTGGTTTCTGTGTATCTGGAATTCAGGAGTGGCTTGGATGGGTGGTTTGGCTTGAGATCTCTCCTCATAAGGTTATAGTTACATGTCAGGTGGGGCTGCAGGCACTTGGGAGGCTTGACTTGGGCTCGGAGATACCCTTCTAAGATGGTTCACTCACATGGTCACTCACATGTAAATTAAATATATAACCGGTTTGTCTCATTTGTATTCTGCAATTGTCTACTGAACTTTTAAATAATAATGACATTTGAATGCTTAATAATTAAAATAGGGTATACGACATGTAGTAGCTAGCCTACAAGATAGCTGCCTAGCATTTACACCTTTATGTGGTTACCTCTCCCCTTCTGTATTCAATCAGGACTGGCCTATGGAATATGGTATGACAGTGTGTAGATTCCAAGGCCAGGTCATAAATGGTATTCCAGCTTCTGTTTTGGTCTTTTGGATTGTACATTCTGGGGTAAGTCAGCCAGCATGATGTGAAGATAGTCAAGCAGCCCTATGGAAAGGCTCACGTGCAGAAGAATTGAGGTGTCTTGCTAATAGCTCACACAATTTGCCAGCCCTGTGAGTGAGCCACACTGAAAATGAATCGTTCAGGCCAAGTCAGGCCTTCAGATGCTCACAGCCCTAGCTGATATCTGACTATAACCTCATGAGAGATTGTTCTCTCTAGGATGTTTTAGACCTCCAGTTGACCCTAGCTGGTATTGTTCTATCAAATGACTGTTGATACCTTTTATATACTTAGCACTATGTAAAGTGTTGCAGGGAGTATAGAAATTAAAACACTTAGGCCTTGCCTAAGTGTCTTAATTTCAGTGTTGATCCACTCAGATAAAGAAATTGACTAGTCACAACTTTGTAAAAAGGTTTTTCTCTGCTCTTCACACTTAATGTAGTTATTATGAAGAGTTTGTTTTGCAAAGCCTACTCTCAATATTTCCTTCAAGATCAACGCATCATGTAATGATGATTGAGCTTTCTGGACACCTTTTCTCATGTTAGGTGCCATATTATCTCATCTTTCTATAACAACTATAGGCAATCTTAACACTTTGTAATTTGCAATTTTTTTAAAAAAAAATTGTCTTCTGCATCAAGCTCTTTGTTTTTAATGTTTATTTTTGAGAGAAAGAGTGAGAGTGGGAGAGGGACAAAGAGAGAGGGAGACATAGAATCTAAAGTAGTCTCTAGGCTCCGAGCTGTCAGCACAGAGTCTGACATAGGACTCGAACTCATGAACCACAAGATCATGACCTGAGCCACAGTCAGACACTCAACCAACTGAGCCACCCAGGCACCCCATACATCAAGCTTTTAACTCCTTGAAAAGGAGTTAATTCTTCTATATTTTTTTAATAAATGAAGGATTGCATTGGATTAAGCTTTATGATTTCTCTTTATGACTTGGAATATCTTAAATGACATTTAAAAGATTTATGGTTCACTTTTGAACCATAAATAGTTTGATTCCTCAGAATAACCTTTTGAGATTGGTGGTTCTATCACCCTTTTAGAGATGAGGAAGCTGATGCTAAAATGACTTGCCTAAAGTTAATAGATAAATATTATAAAAGTAGGATGCAAATGTCACTATACCATCAGATAATTTTATAGGGAAATCAATCAGTGGCACATTTGCTGTTATTTTTTAGTTTCACTGTAATGTGGAAACTTAAGTAGTTTTGTGTATCATGGCAATAAAGCTGTATGTAAAATCACTCTGGTCTTTCTGTTTGGTCTTTCTGTCTTATTGAAAATACAGAAAACTTTGTAGCAAAAAAATGAAGTATAGAATAAAAATTTACAAAATTTTATGTCTGATTTTTATAGCTTAGTGATACCTTTTGAATTAAATTTTTTTTTCCTCTTTCTTCCCTTTACACCACTCCAAATCTCTTAAAATAAAGGTCTGAGGGTCATTTATGTCTTCCTGTTCGATATACACATTCCTTTCCAGAAGCCTTACAGAAGTTCTATCGTGGTGAGTTCAGGTAGGAATTTCTTACAGTTGTTTTACAAATAATCTTAATAAATATGTGCTATTAAAAATGCTATTGAACAGTACAAGTTAGATAATATTTGGCTTAGTCCATAGTTACAACAGTAGCCATAAAAAGTAATAAACTAGCTGAGTCACAAACATCTCTACCTTACTTTCTTCTAGTCCAGGTGGAACTGTCCAGAAACCCTGACAAGTGCCCTTGGCCTGTAACATAATTGCACGTGGAGGGGTTTTCTCCATCAGTGAGATAGAGGCCACATTTCCACTTTTTAAAACTGGTTCTGTGTTCTTAGCAGTTTGGTAGAAAGATAGTTAAAACTGTTGGCTAAAATTAAGTGTTCAAATTCTGAGATTTTATATTTTTTATCCTCATCTCCCATCCGGAATGGCTGAGGGTTGGATTTACTCCACTATGCTGAAGGTTCCTGATGTCTTTATTTTACATATTAAGTGTATCTTAAGCAGGGGGATGTTTTTTCATATTTTTTTTCACTTACTGTGTTCGGAGGCCAGGCTGTCCTGAAAAAAGAAGGATGGGGGGAGGAGCTGAGATGGGGTTGGTGATGATAGTAGAGTGAGCCAAGTTGGACTACTTTTTTATTTCCTGATTTAGACTAGATTTTTATTGTTGGAGAAAGCTTTTTCTCTGGTTTTTGTGAAATTGTATTAAGTCTTCTTGACTTGTGGAATCATTAATAATGATTCCAGTTTCTATTGATTTCAGAAGTTTGGCACCTCTACAGATGACCAGTTTATAGCTACCAAATGGGAGTATATTTTTATATGCTAATCTAGCAGAATCTGTCCCACTAACTTTTTGACACATCAGTTTTTGGTTTTGAAATTAATTTTACCTGATTTTTTTTCCTTTTATCAAAAATGTTTAAGTTTTAGGTATAATCTTAAATGTTATAATGTTTGTCATTGATTTCTTTTTTATTATTAAAGAAAATCATCATTACAGAATTTTAGGGGAGGGAATTTTGTCTAATCTGACCACCAGAACACAGTATTATTTTAATTTCAGAGTGCTTTCTTTTCTTCATGTTATGTTTTTGTATGAGCAAAATGCAACTATATCTAACTCAGTATCTTAGATTTAATGGATATATGATAAAGAATTTGGCTTTAATTCAGTTATGTGTGAGATTCTATATAAATACATTAGATATTTCTGTTATAATTGAGAGACCTAATCTCTAAATTTGTCTTTGAGTAGGAACCTGTGGGTTTTGGATGTTTCTGGTATAATTTGTTCATGGGATAACTAGTTTTTTAATATTTTTATTTTTTTAATTTGGTGAAATTATATCTAATTCTAAAAATACTTTATTCTATCTTAAATTAATTTGATTTTCCTTCACTCTTCTAAGGTGGTTATGGAGGCAACGAATCAGATTGTACCTTGAAGGGACTGGCATAAACCCTGTTCCCGTGGACCTTCACGAACAGCAGCTGAGTTTGAATCAACATAGCAGAGCCTTCAACATTGAAAGAGTTCATGATGAAAGTAGGTGGATTGGGAATTAGATGTGTTTGGAGCAATATTTAACTTAAAGTTCCTTTGATTTCTAATTTCTAGAAGTAATAATCTATAATTATTTGAGGATTTTAGTGCCACTGACCATACTTAAGAAAATAACAGTGAACTACTTCAGGTGTAAAATTTAATGACTAGATACTGAAATAAGAAGTAAGCATATTTCCAGAAGAAATGTTATCTAGGATTGAAAACTTGTTGATTATGGAAGGATTATAAATGTCTAAGAGAATAGTTGATATTTAAGGACAGATTCTTGGCCTTAATCTTTGAAATGTCAAAAAGGAAAAAGAAAGCAGTAGAAATAAAACGAGCTAGTATGTAGATTTCATCATAATTATACACTTGTATAGTTGTATTTAAATGTATTCACCACAGTTATGCTCATTGATTTAAAACCTTTTTGTTGAGAAATTTTGCATGTTAGCCTTAAGATTTGTGTTTCAATCTCTGTAAACTGCTAAGAGAATATTAGCATAAGGTGATATGCAGTTTTTTGTTATGAGTGTTCAGGTGAATTCTCAGTTGTGAGTTAATTTGTGGGTTATAATTTAACCATATTTTCCCACTTTTTCCAGTAACTATAAGATTTTTATGATACAAGAAGATCCCAAGAGATATACTAGATATCTACGGACTCCAGGAAAAGATATTTTTTTGTCCTGTGTTTCATTTCTTGGCTAAACTTACCAGGAAAAGCTACCTTTAAATATCTGTTTTGTCTCTGTCTTGTCGTGGTACCTGATGTTTATTTATGGTCATTGTTCTCAGAGTTTTTCATGGTGATTTAAAGCTTTTTATTTTTCAGTTTATTTATTTATTTTGAGAGAGGGAGACAGAGTGCGAGCAGGAGAGGGGCGAAGAGAAGGAGACTCCCAAGCAGGCTTCCAGCATCAGCACACAGAGCCCAGCACAGGGCTTGAACTCACAAAACCATGAGATTGTGACCTGAGCCAAAATCAAGAGTGGGATGTGTAACCAATTGAGCCCCCAAGGCACCCCCATGGTGATGTATAGGTTTATATAGGTTAGGATATTCTTAAACTATGTGTTCATGTCATGTTTTAAAGATGCTCCCCCCACCCAATCATATGCATATGGATTCCTATTACTGTTTTTCAAAGACTGCAGTAAGATTTAAATTTTTAACTAAAAGTTTTACTTTATCCCTCACCAAAAGAAGTTATTGCTACCACTAGAGATGTTTAAGATTTGGCTCTGAAATTCACCAACTACATTATAGGAAAGCTATAGATTGATATTCAGAGATTCATTGCTCAGATTCCTGTCTCAGATTTACTGTTTAGTTTGTAAAACTAAATATATGTAGAAACAAAATCACATAGTTATTAACTAAGTAACATCCAGGATGTTCACATCTGATTAATGTTTTTCTAGAAAAAGAAGAGAAAATGTTCAAAATAAAAAAAACACAAGAGAATTTCTCAAAATGTAGGCACCATTCTTTGAATTGAAAGGACTCACAAGTAATGGTAACAGATTTCAAACCAAGGTATGTCAGAATATTAGGGATGAAACAAAGCTCCTGAAAGCTTCCAGAGAGGAAGTGGTGGTGGTGATTGTGGCTGAAGTAGGTTATTTTATATATAAAGAATCTGGAATCAGAATAGTTTCAGAATTCTCAATAGCAACACTGGAAATTACTATGCTTATTGTAATAATTATTTTTGTTAGAAGCAATTATATGATATTTAACTGTGCCTAGGCACTATTTTAGAGGGCTTTTTTGTGAGTTTTGTTATTTTTATAGCTTTATGAGAAAAAATTTAGGAAGATTTCAAATTGTATCTCATTTTTTTCTATTTAAATTCTTAGCAAGTTGGTAGGGAACATTTCTTAGGAGGCTGCCATTAGGAATTTTGAAATATTGGAGTAGATTTGAGAGTATAAATATGCTACCATGTTTTATCCTGGATTTAGCTTTCTAATAATATATTTATATTTATGTGTTTTAATTTTTTTTTAATTTAAATTCAAATTAGTTAACATCAGTATAGTCTTGGCTTCAGGAGTAGAACTCAGTGATTCATCTCTTACATAGGATACCCAGTGCTCATGCCAAAAAGTGCCCTCTTTAATGCCAATCACCCATTTAACCCGTCCCCCTACCCACCTCCCATCCAGCAACCCTCAGTTTTTTCTGTGTATTTTAGAGTCTCTTATGGTTTGCCTCCCTCTCTGTTTATATCTTATTTTTCCTTCCCATCCCATATGTTCATCTGTCGAGTTTCTCAAATGCCACATGAGTGAAATCATATACCTGTCTTTCTTTCACTGACTTATTTCGCTTAGCATAATACCCTCTAGTTCCATCCATGTTGTCTGTTGTAAATTAAAAAAAAATTTTTTTAGAGAGAGCATGAGTGGAGAAGAGGGGCAGAGGGAGAGCGAGAGAGAGAGAGAGTGAGAGCGAGAGAGAGAGAAAGAGAGAGAGAGAGAGAGACAGAATCCTAAGCAAGCTCCACACTCAGCACAGAGCTCTATGCCAGGCTTGATTTCATGACCCTGGGTTCATGACCTGAACCAAAATCAAGAGTCAGATGCTCAACTGACTGAGCCACCCGGGCTCCCCTATCTTTCTAATTTAGAACCAAAGATTACAGAGAAAAAAAAAAAAATTCTAGTATTGTGTATGTTTGTTTAACTTTTCAGCTTAAGAAAAATCTATCCTTTATTGGATTGTATTTATGTACAAGTTGTTAAAGGATATGTTCAAGGGAAGGTAGGGTTGGTATATTATTATTTTTAAAAATTTTCATCTCATAAATTAGTAGCTTTATTTGCAAGTCTAGTTGTATTAATTTGGATAAGTGAATTGATTTGATAAATAATCCCAGATTCTCAGTGGCTTAACATATTGAAAGTTTATTTCTATTTCATGTCACTGTCAACTGGGTGTTGAAGAACTTCCAAACAGTGCCTCCTACCATCTTCTAAGGCCTCTGAGTTTTCTATTGGATCCTCTGTAGCTTGTGGAAAGAAGAAAGAGCATAGAGTATCTTAAGGCAGGTTTTAGGAGCCAGGCTTTATCACTACTTTTCCTCATATTTCATTGGCCATTACTAGTCTCATGGGTGTACCCACTGCAAGTAAACCTGGAAACATAGTGTAGCAGCATGGTGGTGAAAGAGAATTGTACATGTAGTGGTCCCTGTTACTAGTATAACAATTCTATATTTAAAAATACAAATTATAATTAATTTTGTAATCCATTGTTTTGGATAGAAAATTGTTAATTGTCCTTTACATGTCCTATTGAATTAAGTTATAAATGTACAGTTTCATTGGTTAGGTAATGTTTGGTAGTAGTCAATTAGCATGAAAGAAAATATAGGCAGAATTAAGATGATTAATGAGACCTGAAGCAATCTTAATTTTCTTGTTTGACAAAGGGTTCTAGGTGAAATTCAGCAAGTACACACAATAAAAGTGCAAAATGGAAAGGAAAATTTGGATAGGGAGAAATGGGAATAGAGGCAGAAAGTCAATACTATATAAAATACATGGTTACAGTTTGGTGAGAAATCAGATTTATTAGTAATATTTAGTGAGTACCTACTGTTAGTTTGGCATTTGCAGAAAACCTGTGGGGAGATGTAAAACAAATTCCATTAAGAATTACCTTACGTAGGGGTGCCTGTGTGGCTCAGTCAGTTAAGCCTCTGACTTCGGCTCAGGTCATGATCTCACAGTCTGTGAGTCTGAGGCCTGCGTCAGCCTCTGTGCTGACAGCTCAGAGCCTGGAGCCTGCCTAGGATTCTGTGTCTCCCTCTCTCTCTGCCCCTCCCCCACTTGTACTCTGTCCCATTCTCTCTCTCTCTCTCCCTCCCTCCCTCCCATCCTCCTTCCCTCCCTCCCTCCCTCAAAAATAAACAAACACTAAAAAGAAAAAGGAATTACCTTATGTAAAAAAAAATAATTTCAAGAATAAAATTTAGTTTTTTACATTTGTAAAACTGTTGAATTTTGACATGTGTGAGAATGATAGATCTAGTACCAAATTAAGACAATTTCAAAAGTTAGGTTTTATAATCTTTAATGTGAATTTGATTAAACATATCAAATTTTTTGATATACCTTTTTGTGTCAAGTTTTTTCAGCTATATTATGAGATTGAGCTGATCACGTTAGCCCATCGTACAGTTTAATCAGATAACAAGTTTTCTTATGGTCTTTGGCATTGTATGGCAACTTGTTATATTCAAAAGCATCGTTGGGTCCCCCATAGACTGTTAAATCCAAAAGAAATGAGATACGTGTAATTAGTGTCTAATAAACATATAAACAGGAATATAATAGGGTAGCAAGTCAGGAGAATATTAGATCAGTGGTTGTGTTGGTGACAGTGGTAGAGATTTTATTAGTATATGAGGTGTTTAGTGTGTATTAGATATTTATTACTGCATAACGAATCACCCCCAAATTTAGCATCTTAAAACACAAATATTTATGATTTCAGAGATTGTGAAGGTCAAGACTCCAGGAACAGGTTAGCTTGTTAGTTCTGGTTTAGAGTCTTTTTGGGAGGAGGATCAAGCTGTCAGCCAGGACAGCAGTATTTGAAGACATCTGGGACTGGAAGATGTGCTTCTCAGCTCCTCACATAACTGTTAGCGGGAGGCTTTAGTTCCTCACTATGTAGGCCTCTTTATTTGACTGCTCATGAAGTCTCTCCCCATCCCCTCAACCCCCCAGAAGCCAAGTGATCTGAGAAAAGAGGCTGAGGTGGAAGGAAGCCAGGGTGGCTTTTTAAGAAGCCAAATCTCGGAAGTGTCGTACCATCACTTGTATCGTACCCTATTTGGTCACATAGACCAAACCTAATATGCTATCAGAGAGTTACACAAGAATGTGAATACCTGCAGGCAGGAATCACTGGGGACCCTGTTAGAGGCTAGTTACCACAGTCCAGGTAGACTTTCAAGCTTTGACTTAGGAGAAAGCATGGAGGAGACAGAGAAGGGAACTTGTTCCACAATGCTTGCCCAGCGAGAGTTGGGTGCAATGAATCCGCTTTTGGTGACATTGAGAAGATGAGGTTGGCATTTCCAGTTGGGAGACTGATAAAAGAGAAGTAAAAGAAACCATCTGAAGGTGACAATTGCAATTTTAATGGAGAAAGCAGTGGGAATCCTTTGGAGGATTTTGTGATGAAGTGAGGTTTAAATATCAAGGCAGATTACATAAACTGTGCATATAGCCTTATAGAATAAAAAAGAAAAAAAAGATGACATTTTTCAGAAGTCATGAAAGGAGATGTGGCAGTGTTCCTTCAGGACTACTATTGCTAGAAACACTCTTGAAGTTTTCTATTTAAAAAAAAGAAATCTGATCTCTAATAATAACTGATTTGGTTTCCAGTATGACCCATGGGTGTAATTTGCCACTTAACTTCAAAGTGGCTCTCCTCTGGAAGTACTTGATCATTTCTACCTCTGAAGCTTTTAGAGAGAAATTAAATGTGACAACAAAAATCTTATGAGAAGAATAAATATGTATTTTCTCGGTCTTGAAAAATTGTTTCAAGAAGAATGAAGGCTTATTTTGGAGAGCTAGAGGCTTCATTGCAGCAATGTTAGGTGACTTTGAGGTTCTATATTATGAACATTTTATTTATTTTTTAATATTTTTGTTTTTTATTTTTTTATAATTTTTTTCGCATTTATTTATTTTTGAGAGACAGAACAAGACAGAGCGTGAGTGGGGGAGGGGCGGCAAGGGGAGGGGGGACACAGAATCTGAAGCAGGCCCCAGGCTGTCAGCACAGAGCTTGATGCGGGGCTCAAATCAACGGACCCTGTGATCATGACCTGAGCTGAAGTCAGATGCTTAACCAACTGAGCCACCCAGGCGCCCCAGTTTTTTCATGTTTTATTTATTTTTGAGAGAGCGAGTGAGTGAGCATGAGAGAGTCAAATGAGCATGAGTAAGCGGGGGAGGGGCAGAGGGAGACAGAATCTGAAGCAGACGCCACACAGTCAACACAGAGCTGACACGGGGCTTGAACCCACGAGTGGTGAGATCATGACCTGAGCTGAAGCTGGCTGCTGAACTGACTGAGCCATCCAGGCGCCCCTATTATGAACACTTTAAATAAGATATTTTATTTATATGTTAATAATGTTAAAGTATGGATTATAGTGAAAAGTGTGAATATTGTAATGTCTCATAAAATTGAAATCCTAACGTTTCTAAGATTTAAACAAGTCTTGAAAAAAATTTTTTTCATCACCTTCAGGACCTGAGGCTTCAGGACCCCAGCTTTTGCCAGTGAGGGCACTAAATGAAGTCTTCATTGGGGAGAGTCTATCATCCAGGTACTTTTAAACCTGTGATCTTGAGTTTGGAATTTAATGTTTTAGTATTTTTTAGATATTTATTCAATTTCTATAACTTAAGAATTATGAATAATTAAGGTGCTAGAAGTAATAGAAGTGAATTATTAAATGAAATATTTCCCAAACCCTCTCACACATTTATAATACGTGTTAAGGGGAAAGAAGGTTCTATGACCAAAAAAGTTTGTGAAACCCTAGATTAAACAAAAAGTTATTTGGGTCCTGTTACTGCAGGGCCTTTAATCTATCATATAGGTGGCTTTATAAATGTTTAAGAGAATGATATACTAGGCATACATTTGCAGTTGTTACAAACTTTTATAGACAGTCCATATCACAACTTCCCTACTAATTATCTTAATAGTGTCCCTTAAGGTAGATTTGTTTGCTTATTTTTATCCAAGATCTAGTTAAGGATTATGCATTGCATTGGCCATCATGGCCCTTTAGAATTAAGAACAGTTCCTCAGTCCCACCACTGTTTTTTCATTCATGATAGTCCCACCACTGTTTTTTCATTCATGATATTAATATTTTGGAATAGTCTAACCCAGTTGGTTTGTAGAATATCCCTTGTTTTAGATTTGTATGATTTTTTTCCTATGCATGGTGAGATTCATGCTAAACATGTTGGGCAGGAATACTACTTGGTGCTAATTGTATCCCTTATGCAACATCGTATGTCAAGTATATTGACAGTTTAAGATTTGTAACCATTATTAGCAAATATTAAGGTTAATAAAGTTCCTCATTAGTATAAAAATAATAGTATTTTATTACTGATGAAATCTGTTTTGTGGGTGTTGAGTATAATTTAGGCTTAAATTGTCAGAATTTTGTTTCAAAACTTTTTGTGTGACATTAGTTACCAGTTGTAAAATGACTGCCATAATGTAACATTAATTTAATTCTTCATTGTCATTTAGAACTTGCCTTTGCATTTTTCTAGATGTAAATGAATTAGGAGTGGAAAATTAGAGATGAATCTGTCCCACTTTGCTGCTACCAGAACCATGTGACCCTTTGAAGATCATGTAGTTGATTCCCTAGTTTACTGAGAGTTCCATGTATTCTGGAATTCTGTTCGTTGTCCTGTCTTTTCATAAGAAGTTTAATTATGATGAGAAATGTTTGTCTTAATTAAAGAAGATATCTCTGTTTTAGCCAATCATTAACTCAGGTAGTACTGAAAAGAACAAAGCCTGATTGAGCAGCATGCTTTGGCCAATCTTTTTCAGTTATAATTATTTTGATTAATGTAATTTTAAGTTTATTCAGTAAAAATATATTGTGTACCTGCTATGTGTGACATGCGAGTCACTAGGGATCTAATTTTTTTTGGAGCGTGGTAAAATGTATAATTTTTAAAGTATTAAAAGTAAAAGTTATTCTTCAAAGGAATCCTAAACATACATTCTTTACAGAACGTAAAGTGTAAATATATTTATTTTAACGTAGTAATAAGACTTACACTATACATAAGATTTTTTTCTTTTGCTATATGCCAAGTTTGAAGCAATATGGAAATGAATAATGGATACTTTTATGTGATAAAGAAGGCAGAAAATGTATCTCTAATTAGTGATATAATTTAGTCATGATTACTAAAAACAGAAGGCAGAAAGCAACAACTTTAAATTAAATTGAAGAAATTTCTACAATAGATGACAAATGAAACCTTGCCATTTGTGACAGCACGGATGGACCTAGAGGGTTTTATGCTAAGTGAAATAAGTCAGTTAGAGAAAAGCAATTACCGTGTGATTTCACTCATAATGTGGATTTTAAGAAACAAAACAAATGAACAAATAGAAAAAAAAGAAACAGACTCTTAAATACAGAGAACAAACTGGTGGTTGCCAGAGGGGAGGGGTGGTGGGTGAAAGAGATAGAGGGGCTTAAGAGAGCACTGGTCTTGATGAGCTCTGAGAGATGTACACAATTGTTGAATCATACTGTACATCTGAAACTAATAGAACACTGTTAATTATACTTGAATAACAAAATAATAGATGACAAAGGTAAAAATGTTTTGTAAGTTTATGTTTATTCTAGAGAAGCCATTTAATGGCTTATGTTATTCGGTTTGTATATTTTAAAAGTTTAACTTCTGAGAGCTTCTACTAGTGTTGCTTTATAATTTGTACTTACTAAAAATTAAATAACTTATAAAAGGAGGAAAACTGGGATCAGTTGACAGACTTTTGGGAATTCAGTGAAGTCCCATTAGATTTTAGATTGAATGTTGTTTTCTGTGGCAGCAGTGATTTGGTTGGTTTATCTCCTAAATAATGTCTGATGCTGCTTCTTTTTGTGTTCTTTGAGCCTCACCTTATATCCTTACTAAGATAAGGAGAGCAGTGGGTTCGCTTCTGATGCTATTGAAAAAGTTCTCACTATTGGAGGTATTAGAACTTACTTTTAAAGAATCTATGACCTAGACCCTTAGCTGGAAAGGAAATGAACACTTACTGGATGCCTGCTGTGTGTCAGGCACTGTGTGTATTACCGCATTAAACTCTCATAGCAACCCTGTGAGAAAGGGTAGTTGTAATTATCAGTAAAAAAACTGAGATTTGAAGCGTTCAAATGACTTGTCCATGGTCATATAATTAATTAGCATTATAACTGTCATATAAAACCCAGTATTTCTGATTCCAGGTCCTGTACTGAGGCTTCACTATGCCCTGAAAACTTAAGTGCTTTGCTTGGAAAATATGAAGTGCAGCAATATTATTCCTGCCTCATTTATAATGTTCTTACATTTAAGAACATTTTAAAAGCCCAATTTTTTTTTTTCTTTTCTCCTATTTGTTCTAACCTAGAATGTCTTATTCTTGGGCTGTAGCAGTGGAGAATTTAAGAAGAAGTATCCCCACTCTAAAGGGACTGTGAGTTTTATTGCTGCCTTAAAAAAATAATTTCCCTGAAAAAAAATTTCTGAGTTGACTAATCTTGATAAACCTGCATGTGAGAATGACACTAAATTTGCTCATTGTTTATGGACTCAACACCTCTTACCTGACTATACTTTTCTTCCTCTCCAGCTCTGCTTCTCTCCTGTCCCCACTTAACTCTAATCAGTCTTTTGTTTCAGTGTGATTCTGGCATAATAGCAGCCATTCCTGTAGAGTTGACTGGCTTGTCTGAATGTAATAGGCTCCTAATATGTCTAAAATTCCCAACATTCTAGGAAAACATAACAAAGCTATGAAATAGATTAAATGTGAATATTAAGCCTATCTTTTATGAAGAATGGTGACTTCAGAGAAAAAATGAAAAGGAGTTGTGCCATGTAAAACCTTTAAAGATTGAATTTGGCAGGAGAAATTGAAAGGGTTAAAATAAGAGATAATATTATCCATTGAATGTTAGTGTTTGCAAGCCTAATAATTGTCATTATTGGAAAAGCTATATTAAGAGTTTAACTTTTTTTATCTGCTGGACAAAAATAACCCAGTGTTGATCAATGACACCATTATTTTAAGATACAGTTTACAAAATAAGCTTTTACATGTTTCAAAAGTTTTTTTGAATAATTGTAAATTTGTATGTTCATACAACAAACAAAGTTAAGGAATAGTGCCATTTTTTCTGGTGTCAGAAAACCCATTTGATTTAATACTTATGAAATACTGTAAGAAATAGAAATCTCTAGAAATTATAGTTTTAGTTTTATTCCTAGTTTTGCCCACTGATGCAGCACTGACTGAGAATTTTCTTTAGAACTTTATCTCTCTTAGCTTACTATCAATTCAAAAGGCACATTAACATGTAACTTAAAAAACACGAGTTGACCAGGAACTGTTGGTAACTTGAAGGATTAGATACAGATTGGGATATATTAAGAACTATCTACCAAGAATGAAACTCACTTAAGAATGGTATTTTCTTTTTGAATTCTGAAATAAGGATCTGTATGTGCTAGAGTCCATAAAAACAGTAGAAGCAATCATAGGTAAAAATTTATAAGGAGCCCTTGTTTGAAATGTTAAAATACTGATATAAAGGAACATATGGATAGGAGAGGGATGCAGTTTTACAGATTTTTTTTTTTTTTTTTTTACTTTTTCACTTAATCAGTATTGGTATTAGCATCATGGTGTGCGTGCCTAAGTCAGGTATGTCTGAGTCAAGCTGGCCCACTTAGAGTTCATTAGTTCTGAAGAAACGGTATTTGTCTTATTTACCGTGAGCCATAAATCCAGCAAATCCAGTTTTATATTCTCAATTCTTAGGGCTTCCTACTATGAGATTTCAGTTGATGATGGTCCATGGGAAAAACAGAAGAGTTCAGGGCTCAATTTGTGTACTGGAACAGGATCAAAGGCCTGGTGAGTACCTTGGGATGTTACTTATTGACTTTTGTGAAATATTTTAAGTAATGTAATTAACTTGATGCTGCATATCGGTGTATCTAAGGCCTCTGAAACGCAAGAGGTAGCCTGGTGTTGTTATGTTGGTTGGCCCAGTTTCTGCTTTACTCATCAGTTGGCTCTAGAAGTCCTGCCTGGACTTCTTAGATTAGAGCTATAGCCTGGATTTGGTCATTCTTTAGCCTGTTGCCCTAGGTTTGTAAAGAGAAAAAAGAAAATGTTTTGGGGGACTGTATTGTTTTTAAATGAAAAATATTTTAAATAATAGTAAAGAAATGAAAACAAGTACAGTAACAACAACAAATGTCCTGGAGGTTTGTGCGTCAAAGGCTTAACTAGAGATAACTTGGGCTCCTGTATCTTGTTTACCCTATAACCTCTCTCTGGGTAATGGCTTCGCTTCTTGGTACACAGACACGGATGCCTCCCAGACTTTTATCTGTAGCTATCTTGTTTCCTGAGCCCAAACTTCTGTTCTAGAATTACCTACTAAATAGAATGTTAATAGACCTTCAAATCAACACATTCAAAACTAAATTTATTATCTTCAGGTTTTTTTTAAAGGTTTTATTTATTTATTTTGAGAGAGAGAGAGAGCAAGTGGAGGGGCAGAGAGAGAGGGAGAGAGAGAATCCCAAGCAGGCTCCACACTGTCAGCACAGAGCCCATGTGGGGCTTGAACTCAGGAACTGTGAGATCATGACCTGAGCCAAAATCAAGAATCGGACACTTAACTAAGTGAGCCACCCAGGCGCCCCCATCTTTAGTTTTTCTTGCTGTGATCCCTGTATTGCTTAATAATATCACTGTTACCATGAGTTCATGCTCTAGAGAAAAAACCGTACTCCTTAAAACCTGGCTCTTACTTTTGAGTCTCCCTGTTCTCCTCTTTACATGTACTGGTCTCTGAATCCTGCCAGTCACGCTTCTGAAGTCCTTGCCCCTCTTTTTCAGTTTCTACTGCAGTGTGGTCTACTGCTCTATGCCACACTTCTGTTTCTGCAGTTTCTACTGCTGTTTGGTCCAGGCCCATCTTTTTAGTGAATAATCTTTGTGCCTCACCCTTTATTCTTCAGGCCGTCGTCCATACTGCCAACAGAGTAATATTTCTAAAATGTAGATAAATTTGACTATTCCTTTCTGTGCTGTAAAAGCTTCATTGACTTCTGACTGTGTTCAGATTAGTCTGCGTGTAAGATGCTTTAAATATGATCTAAGAAACTTCACCAGCCTATTGTTGCCTTACTCTAACCCATTGGCACAACGGGGACACTGCAGGCTACTTGCAATTCTCAGCATAAGCCACATTGTCTCTGGGCTTTTTGTTTTTGCTCAGTGCAACTTCTTCCTGCATTGAATGCCTGAACATTTTCCACTTTCCTTACCCTGGCTGAAAAATCCAGTCTTCAAATGTCATTCTCTGTAGGAAATCTTTACTGGGACCTAGTTCTTCTCATCAGCATAATGAATCCCCTTTTGGTGCATCCCAAGCACTTTTTTGTAATAGCACTTTGACAGCACTTACCACATTATTAGTTCTCTAATTACCTAATACCCAGCTGGTTTGAGCAACTTGAAGTACTTGGCATGGTGACTAGTGGTTTTTTTGTTTGTTTGTTTGTTTAATTTTTGCATGTATAGCACAGTACCTAATACATATTCTCTCATTTTTTTTTTTTTTTTCAAATAAATGACTACATGCTTACAAATACAGCTAACAAACACAGTATTAATCTGTGATTTTAAGTTTGGATAGTTTAAAATGGAATTTTACTTCCCATTTTTTCGGTGTTTTTAATACTTTTTATTGTGGAAAAACTTAAATATCTGTAAGAGTAGGCAAAATAGTATAATCAATATCTGTGTACCCATTAATCAGTTTCAATAATTATCAACACATGCCCAATCTTGTTTCCCTTTTGTCTTCTTTTGTCTCATAATACTTTGAAGTAATTTTCAGACATCACAGTTCATTCATAAGTACTTAGTAACTTCACATCTTTTAAAAATATCCTAGTCTTAGCCAAATAAACCTTTGGAGAAAAATGAGAAGTATCATTTTAAAATATTGGTTAATTTTTCATTTTTCTGAGGGGGGCCAGTGAGAACTACATGTCTAAAATGACTTTAACAATAGTTTGCAAAAATAATTTAATAATCTAAGATGCTATAAAATTATTTTGTAGCCCTCATAAAATGAAAACATTAGTTAATTGCTTTAATTTATCATAACATCTTTTCTGCTCAATATGATATGTTACTTGGTGAAAACTGGATTGAAAATCAGAAATAGTTTCCCAGATCCTGCTCCTCTTCTCCTAGGATTCTCACCGCCCCCTCACCCGCCCCCCCCCCCCCCCCCCCCATGCTCCCATCGTGGGCAAAGTGGTATAATTGAAAAGAGTACTGGCCTGGAAGTTAGAGAGACCTGGCAAAATCACCAACTAGCTTTGTGATCTTGTACAAGTTTCCTTTTCTGAAAAATGAGGGGAAATGGAACAGATAAAATAAGATTATCTTCTGGACTGTGATTCTGTAGGTTCTGTTGTATGCAGTAAATACTAGCTATCAGTTATTTAGCCCCTGTTACTTTGAATATACTGTGGTAGGTACTTTTTATACATTGACTATAATTCTTACAGAAATCCTGCAAGAAAGTGGTAGTATCCCTGTTTTATAAAGTAGAAATTGAGGCTTCACAAGGATAAACAATTTAGGGTGAGGTCAGAACTAATGTCAGAACCTGGATAAAAAAAAGCTCAGGTGTGCTTGACTAAAAAGCCAGTGCTTTTTTGACTGCCAGCTTTTTAATGTTGATTTATTTTTGAGAGAGACAGAGACAGAATGTGAGTGGGTTAGGGGCAGAGAGAGAGAGGGAGACAGAATCCGAAGCAGGCTCCAGGCTCTGAGCTGTCAGCACAGAGTCCGACGCGGGGCTCCAACTCACAAACCGTGAAATCATGACCTGAGCCAAAGTCGGGTGCTTAACTGATGGAGCCACCCAGGCGCCCCTGACTGCCAGCTTTTAAATGCAGAGGGGGAGCTGTCTGTAGAAGCCGCTGGTTCAAAGATGTGTCACTAGGTTGTATCGAAAAATTATTAAGGTAAACTTGCTAATCTTAGTGAAACCGTGGTTATGCTAAAGGCAGTGAATAGGCTTTTGACTTTTCAACTGGGGTGTGTGTGATTTTATTTTTTTTATTAGAAAAATTTTTTTAATGTTAATTGATTTTTGAGAGAGAGACAGAGCATGAGCGGGGGAAGAGCAGAGAGAGAGAGAGACACAGAATCTGAAGCAGGTTCCAGGCTCTGAGCTGTCAGCGCAGAGCCCAGTATGGGGCTCGAACTCACAAACCACAAGATCATGACCTGAGCTGAAGTCAGATGCTTAACCGACTAGCCACCCAGGTGCCCCTGATTTTGAGTTTGTTTTCAACCTTTCAGTAGTAAGAAGAGCATAAAGGATAAGAGCCATTAGGCTTGCTTGTAAAGCAGTCCTGCCCTCCATTGCCACACACCTTATAGTTGAGTCCTGTGTTCCCATTGGATGTGAGTAAATGTGGCTTAGATTAGAATTTCATTCATTTCTGTGTTGCTTAATAAAGTCTGATGTCTAGAACTCTGTCACTAACTATATCCTATCCCTGCCACCTTGATTACTCAGCCTCTTCTCTCTTCAGCCTATGTAGCTTGCTTGCTTCTAATGTTCTACCTTACTCCCTCCCATTGCTGATTGTTCTTTGCCTGTGATTGTGTTTTCCCATTCATCTTCTGTCCTTTTTCTCTTCAGAAAATGGAGGGAGAGAAGAGAAGCCTAGGGGCCAGAAGGACTGAGGAAAGCTATACATTTCCATACATTAATAACTTGTATCAAACTACCATTAAAAAAATTTTTTTTAACGTTTATTTATTTTTGAGAGAGTGTGAGCAGGGGAGGGGCAGAGAGAGAGAGAGGGAGACACAGAATACAGAGCCTGATGTGGGGCTCCAACCAACGAACCATGAAATCATGACCTGAGCTGAAGTCAGATGCTTAACCAACTGAGCCACCCTGGTGCCCACCCCCTTTTTAAAGTTTATTTATTTTGAGAGACACTGAGACAGCACAAGTGCGGGAGGGGCAGAGAGACAGGGAGACAGAGAATCCCAAGCAGACTTCATGCTGTCACTGCAGAGCCCGATGCGGGGCTTAAATCCACAAAACCATGAAATCATGACCTGAACCTAAACCAAGTCAGATGCTTAACTGACTGAACCATCCAGATGCCCCTTGAACTACCATTTCTAAGCACTTTCTTTGAGCTAAATATGTTAAATTTTCAAAAATACTCTGGAAGTAGGTGATTATTTTTTAAAGTTTATTAATTTATTTTGAGAGAGAGCATGTGTGCGATTAGGGGAAGGGGCAGAGAGAGAGGAAGAGAGGGAATCCCAGGAAGGCTCTGCACTGATGTAGGGCTCAAACTCATGAACCATGAGATCATGACGTTTAACTGACTGAGCCACCCAGGTGCCCCTGGAAATACGTGATTTTATTTTCGTTAATAGAGTAGCAAAGTCTCAGAAGTTTCCCAAAGCCATATGGCTAATAAATGGTGGAGACAGACTTTAAATTCTGTAGACCTTAGGAATCACTGGAAAGAAAGGAATAGAATAGCTTATTTTTTTTACTCTTCTTTTTTTTTAATTTATTTTTTATTTTTTAAAATTTAAATCCAAATTAGCATATAGTGAAACAATGATTTCAGGAGTAGATTCCTTAATGCCCCATACCCATTTAGCCCATTCCCCCTCCCACAACCCCTCCAGCAACCCTGTTTGTTCTCCATATTTATGAGTCTCTTCTGTCTTGTCCCCCTCCCTGTTTTTATATTCTTTTTGTTTCCCTTCCCTTATGTTCATCTGTTTTGTCTCTTAAAGTCCTCATATGAGTGGAGTCATATGATTTTTGTCCTTCTCTAATTTCACTTAGCATATAATACCCTCCAGTTCCATCCACGTAGTTGCAAATGGCAAGATTTCATTCCTTTTGATTGCCAAGTAATACTCCATTGTATATATATACCACATCTTCTTTATCCATTCATCCATCGATGGCCATTTGGGCTCTTTCTATACCTTGGCTATTGTAGATAGTGCTGCTATAAACATGGGGGTGCATGTGTCCCTTCGAAACAGCACACCTGTGTCCCATGGATAAATGCCTAGTAGTGCAATTGCTGGGTCATAGGGTAGTTCTATTTTTAGTTTTTTGAGGAACCTCCATACTGTTTTCCAGAGTGGCTACACCAGCTTGCATTGCCACCAACAATGCAAAAGAGATCCTCTTTCTCTGCATCCTCGCCAACATCTGTTGTTGCCTGAGTTGTTAATGTTAGCCATTCTGACAGGTGTAAGGTGGTATCTCATTGTGGTTTTGATTTGTATTTCCCTGATGATGAGTGATGTTGCGCATTTTTTCACTTGTCGGTTGGCCATCTGGATGTCTTCCTTGGAGAAGTGTCTATTCATGTCTTTTGCCTGTTTCTTCGCTGGATTATGTGTTTTTTGGGTGTTGAGTTTGATAAGTTCTTTATAGATTTTGGATACTAACCCTTTATCTGGTCGTCATTTGCAAATGTCTTCTCCCATTCTGTCGGTTGCCTTTTAGTTTTGCTGATTGTTTCCTTCACTGTGCAGAAGCTTTTTATTTTGATGAGGTCCCGATAGTTCATTTTTGTCTTTGTTTCCCTTGCCTCTGGAGATGTGTTGAGTAAGAAGTTGCTGTGGGCAAGATCAAAGAGGTTTTTGCCTGCTTTCTCCTCGAGGATTTTGATGGCTTCCTGTCTTACACTGAGGTCTTTCATCCATTTTATTTTTGTGTATGGTGTAAGAAAGTGGTCCAGGTTCATTCTTCTGCATGTCGCTGTCCAGTTTTCCCAGCACCACTTGCTGAAGAGACTGTCTTTATTCCATTGGATATTCTTTCCTGCTTTGTCAAAGATGAGTTGGCCATACGTTTGTGGGTCCATTTCTGGATTCTGTTATGTTCCATTGATCTGAGTGTCTGTTCCTGTGCCAACTTTTACTCTTCTTTTAATTCTTGATACTAGGAGATAAAAGTTTTCCTATGTGACCCTCTCCTTGCTTTGACTATAAAATATGGAAATGTATGACTTTGGATAAGATAGTTGTAATAACTGATAAACACCCACTCAGTGACTTAACACAATAGAAGTTTATTTCTTGTTCTTATAAAGTCCAAGTGGGTGTTCCCAATTGGGAGGTGGGTCTCAAAGTGGTGACTCCAGGTATCCAGGCTCTTTTGCATCATCTGCCTCAACCATCTTTTAAACATAGCTCTTGAAGTCACTCTACTCATTTAAATGAAGCCACAGAAGGAAGAAAAGCATGGAGGGTCACATGTGGCAGGCTTATGAGACAGTCTTAGATATGTTGTCTATGACATCTACTCTCATTCCTGTAGCTAGAACTCAGTCACATGGATTTATGGCAAGAAAGGATGGAAAAGATAGTCTAACTATGCATGTATGCATGTAAGTACACACACACACACACACACACACACACACACACACACACACGAAGGGTTTGGGGATTAGCTCTCCCATTTTGCACTTCCCAAAATTCCTCCACAGGATATAGGATGTAGGGGTTATGTTGCATAGCAGGTTGTCTCTGATTTGTCCCATTGTCATCTCAGTCCTCTTCCCAGCATGGAACACGATTTGCTACATTCACTGGGAGAAGTACTACTGAGTGCAATCACATATATTTCTGTGTGTTTTTTTCAAAGACTTTTCCCAGTTCCCTTCCTTTATACATTCTGTTTTAGCTGACTTAATTAAGGGTAAGTGTTCTTAAGTGAAGAGAGAAAGCTTTACTAGCTAAAGAAGAGACGAGATTCAATTTGTCTTTAATTTGATTGTCTTTAGTGGAAGTTTTATCTGATTTCAAATGGAAACTCTTAGAATGGTAAAGGTTGTAGACCTAAGAATAAAGGCATCATGTGTTAGCTAATACCTGTTTAAGCATATAGTTTGTCTTTGATGTAGAATATAAACCACTCCTAAAGGGAGAGTGAATTGGCTGAGATCCAGGTTACAACCATAGGAAATTCGTCTTAACCCCAATTCAGAGGACTTAGTTTGGGTTGGCTTATGATATCCCTAATAAATCATAATTCTAGGAATATTTGATCAAATCATAGAAGACTTTTGTTCTCTTAAATTAAGTCTTCAAGGGTCACCTGGGTGGCCCAGTTGGTTGAGTGTCTGACTATCGAATTCGGCTCAAGTCATCATCTCACGGTTTGTGGTTTCAAGCCTCACGGTGCCTGCTTAGGATTTGCTCTCTACCTCTCTGCTCCTCGCGGGCTCATGTGCTCGCTCTCAAAATAAAAAAAAACTTAAAGAAAAATTAAATCTTCAGTATTTTAATTCAGTGGAACCCTAATAAACATGGCTTATTGTATGTGACTTTTAATTTAAAATAAAATTCTGAAACCATATCTTCTAATAATGTCAATTAGAATATAATTCACGCATATCTCTTTCATTTGATACTTTCATTCGGTGTTGAGTTCTTGCCATGAGCCAGGTAGTGCCGCAAATGCCTTGCAGTGTGTATGTAATTATGCAGACACTAATTATGATGAGATATGTATTGCGAACTTCACGCTGAACAGTAAAAAAGTCAGGACACTTACTGGTGAAAAATAGAATATGGTGAAAAATAGAATAGGCAAGGGCCAGATTTGGGATTTTTTTAGCATAGGGATTTGGTGTGTGAATGACCCCAAATTTTTAATATAAAACTTGTTACCTGCATTTTTAAGAGAATGCCCTAAATGTTATCACATTTCTCAAAACGTGAAGGGCATAGGGTTGGAAGTGTATGCAAGAGTTATCTATTACTTCCCCTCCTCAGAAAGGTTAAGAGCCACTGAATTATGTTTATAGAGTTGTTTGGGTCATTATGCTGCTGTTCATTGAGATTATCTACTGAGGCCATGTGAGAATTCTGTAGCAATTCTCAAACCCAAAAACCCAAAACCCAAAAACCTTTCCTTAACCTTCTTTGTAGACCCAAGGGCAGAGCTACTTTTAGGTGATTCGTGTTTGTGTTAACATTTGTTCTTAAGTGTTTAAGCAAAGCATCACACTGGTAAAGGATTTCCCGTCTTTTCTATTTTATAATTTAAAGAAATATTTACAAGTTAAAAATAGGTTATAGTACAGGGACACCTGGGTGGCTCGGTAGGTTAAGTGTGTCTGATTTCTGCTCAGGTTATGATCTTGCAGTTTGTGGGTTCAAGTCCCACATTGGACTCTGCTTGGGATTCTCCCTCTCCTTCTCTGTCTGCCCCTCTCCTGCTCATGCTCTTTCTCTCTCAAAATAAATAAATAAACATGAAAGAATGTTATAGTACAAAAGGGTTTAAAATGAAAAGCTAGTCTTTCATTTCATATATCTAGTACTAATCTCCAGGCACAACCTATATATATATATATATTTATATATAACCTATTTATATATATATATATATATATATATATATATATATATATATATATATAAAACACATATTCTACATAATGCCTGTTGTTTTTTTTAAACTTGTTTCTATCAGCACATACAGTTCTATTTTATGCTTTTTAATCTCTACATAGTAACATATTTAACCAGCTTCCTACAGATATGAGTTGTTTTGCTATTATAAACAATGCTTCAGTAAATATCCTTGTACATGTCTTTTGTGTACTATAGATAGAAGTATCTTTTAGGATAAATTAGGATGAGTAATATGTTCATTTAAAATTTTAATAGTGAAGAATTGCCTTCCAACTGCAACTTCCATAATGCCATCATGTATGAATGAGAATGTCTTTCATATACCTTTCATACATTATCAGTTTTTAATTTATGTGTCCTTAAGTAGGAGTAAGATTGAACGCTTTTTCATATAAGCCTATAAACCGTTTACTTTGCCCACTTTTTAAAAGTGGGTGAAGTAGCTATCATATTTTGGTTGCTTCTTCTTGATAATTTCTAAGAGTTCTCTGTATATTAAGTAGATAATTCCTTTTTAATTTAAAGTGTGTTTTTAGAATGAGAACAAAGAACTTACATGGTGTTTCTTTCTAGGTCATTCAATATTAACAGGGTTGCGACCCAGGCTGTGGAAGATGTTTTAAATATTGGTGAGTACCAGAATAGCTATTTATGTTACAATTATAATGTACTATATAATGTACATATTTTATTGTATGTTAGCTATTATGACATTATTTAATCAAGATATTCCACCCTTTCCTTTTTCAATAGCAAAACGACAAGGAAATTTAAGTCTTCCATTGAACAGAGAATTGGTAGAGAAAGGTCAGTGACTAATGATCATAATTACTAACAATTTCATTCAAGTTCTGTATCAGTCTTTAGGATGTTATTATGAAGTATACTTGTCTAATTAGCAAAGCATTGTACTTTTTTGACTCAAACAGGCCCTTGATATAATACCTTTACGTATATTTAAACAATAAAATGCTTAGAGCTGGACTTTATATTAGATTTTTGTGAACTATGAAATATAACCTCTGTGCCAAAACTCTTAACTACATACATATTCTGGGGGATAGGAAAATATAGAAAAATACAGATCTGGCAAATGGGAAATGTTTACCTAAACTCCGTGTGCCATTAATATCCTCTGAATGAAAAGGAGTTCACTGAGCTGTGAATGCTTATCTTCACATTCACTAAAATCTTCTCTTTAATTTTCTCCTTTCTATTCCTGCCCGGTTACTTCAGGGTTCCTTTGAGAGAACCAGCACTGTTGGGAAAGACTACTACTGATCAGGGAACTTGAAGGCCTGGGCTCTAATCCCAGACCAACCAGTCACTCACTGGAAATATGAGCAAGACTGTGGTTCCATTCTTCTACTTCTTGAACTATAAAAGGATGAAGTAGAGATAGATTGGTAATACCTAAGGGGGTTCTTCAAATTTATTCTTCAAGTTTTTCTGTTCTAAATATTTAAATTCTTAAATTGGAAAAACACATTCCTTTGATTTGCTTATGAAATTAACTCACTAAAATCCCCTCTCCTGTACCAGAATCATTTTTGTACAGACCTCAAACTAAAGATTCTCTTGTTGTCTCTGTTTAATTGAAGAGTATCCTAAGTTTTCAAGATTATTAAAAAATCCAAACTTGTTCATAGTGCATCTCCTTATCTATGTAAGGGTGTTCAACATATACAACCAAAACCAAATACACAAAGTGGATATTGGCAAATGTAAGACTGCAGCTGGCATCCATAAACACAGACACTTGAATTTAAGAGTTATCAAAATAGTCTCACTCTTTTTGATTGCCTTTTAAATAATTTAGCAATACACAATAAAGTATTTGAATAGTGCCAGTTCATTTATGTGTGTATTTTAGATTTCCACATAAGACTTACTTTACTGGGGGACATGGTTGGCCTTTAATAGTTTGAAAACAGGACTAAATCTCTGAAGTCCCTTTCAACTGTCTAAAACGGATTTTCTCCCTCTCTCAATTTGAGACCAAAACGATTATTTTGATCACAGCTTATGAGCTAGCATTAGCTTTAAATCTGTGTTAGAGTTAAATTAGGCATTTACAGTAGTTGATTCATTATATAATTTAACTTAAAGGGGTGCCTGGGTGGCTCAGTGGGTTAAACATCCGACTCTTGATTTCAGCTCAGGTCATTATCTCATAGTTTATGAGTTCGAGCCTTGCATTGGGCTTGTGCTGAGAGTGCAGAGCCTGCTTGGGATTTTGTCTCTGCCCCTCCCCTGCTCATGCTCGCTCACTGTCTCTCAAAATAAAAAACTTCAAAAAATAATTTAACTTAAAACGTATATAAAACAACTGAAATTTATATCGGGTATGTAAATTAATTTAAGGGTATACATAAAATACAGTGATTTTTCCACTTTACTGAATGAATGTTATTCCTTTGAAGATTTGACTGTCCTCAGAAACAATGGTGAATGCCAGTTGTGCAGTCACTGTTACATTTCTGGAACTACCTTCAGAGCTAGCACTTTTTTTTTTTTTTTAAGTGATCTCTATGCCCAAAGTGGGGCTCGAACTCACGATCCTGAAATCAAGAGTTACATGCTCTACCCACTGGACGCAGCCAGACAGCCCTGTAGCTAGCACATTTTGAGTGTGTGTGTTCCCAGAGGAGCAAATTTTTGAGAGTAAATTAGATTTTTTTCAAGGAGCCAAATAATTTAAACAAAATTTTGGTAAATAAGGTGGATTGTCTGACCGTCTTATAATGTTTTAATGTGGTGTTCCACTATACGTTCTTTCAAGCCTGATTTCCTTGTATAATTAATTGTTTTTGACCAATTTATGTTTTGCCTACCAACTGTCATGTGCCTCTTGGTTAGAAAGCAGGTCCCAAAGATTTCTAAAAATGTCTTGTGTAATGAGAGTTTCATTAGAGAAAGCGTATTACCTGTAATTTTTTGAGACTGCATTTTTAATCAAGAGAATTAACTTAATATTTATGGACACTTTGACATGGTGTTTTGGAAGGGAACTTGGCAAGGGACTATGGCAACTCAGGTTCTGTTTTTGAATGCCCCAAGTTAGTTCCTCTACTTTTGTTTAATTACTGGTTTTGTAGCCCACTCCCCAGTATGTCTCCAGCTGATGTGTCAGGGGCTTTGGTGGCCTTATCTTGAAGCCTAATCCTCATTTTATAAAGTTTTTTGTTCTTTTAATGGAATGTGTTCTGAGTTCCAAGAAAGTTTCTGCCAAACAGACCTTTGAAACATAGTTGCATTTAAATTGGGGACAGCATAGCATCCATTTTTCATTTTGCACTTCTCAGAAGTGACTGTCTTTCTTTGAATGTGCTAATACTTTTTTTTCCTTTATAGTAACAAATGAATATAACGAATCGCTGCTCTATAGTCCAGAAGAACCAAAAATACTTTTCAGTATTCGAGAACCAATAGCAAACAGAGTTTTCTCCAGCAGTCGTCAGCGCTGCTTCACGTCAAAGTAAGCTTCCAAAGGCCAGCTTGTGACTATGCTTCCATCTCTTGTAATTATAAACGGGTTTTGGTTTTAAAGTATTCAGTATGATGAAATTCACTCATTCACACTTAATCTAGTAGGAAAAGTAGGGATTTTGGAACTAGTGAGGCATCGTGCTATATATACCCTGGAGGAAATATTTCCTTTCCCAACTTGTGCCATTTTAGAGAAACTATAAGTAAATAGAAGGGGCATAATTATCTAACTGGGTGATATGGATTTGTTGTTTTCATATATTAAGACAGAATAAGATCAAATTATCACTTTAAAAGAAACTGGAAAGCAACTTTTTTTTTTATATGCTATTGGATAAAAAAAAAAAAAAAGCAGGACAAATATTCATATAAAACCTAACTTGTAAAGCCGTAAACTTTTAGAGTAGGACTCATTTCTTTCAGCTTTTTCCTAAAAGTGACCTCCCCCTTCCTCGCCTTTACTGAATTTGATTTTTGTTTGAAGGGAAGATATCAAAAAACCTTATAATTTATTTTATAAAGGTTGCCCAATTTTCTAAACAAAACTATGAAAAAATGTCATTTGTCTCATGGCAAGCAAAGAACAGTTTAATTATGAATTGCTACTTATATAGTGTGCATATTTTCTTTTTTGAAATATGGTTATTTTTTCTAGGAAAAACAAATTCCTTTCACTCATTTGAAAGTTAATTTTGATTAATCAACAAATCTATGTACTCAATTTAGGTTAAATTACAAAGACATTTAAATTTTGCTCATATAAACAGAATAAGCTTCATGACTTTGGCAGTTGGACAATATTAACAAAAGATGGAGAAATTGAACTATTCAGAATTAAGTACTTTTCTTAATGGAGACACCATTAAGGGGAAAAAAAAAAAAAAAAAGGCAAGCCACAGAGTGATAGATATGCAACAATGGACTTCTATCCAGAATATTGTAAAGATTCCTACAACTCTATTAAGAAAAAGGCAACTCAGTAGAAAAATTGCCCAAGTCCTGGACAGGCCTTTCACAGAAGAGGGTATCCAAATGGCTAAGTGTATGAAAAACATCCTTGACCTTATTATTCATGTGGGGAATGCAAATTGAAACTATATAATATGATACCATACACACCCACCAGAATAGCTAAGGTGCTAGTTGTTGGTAAGGTGGGAGTAACTGCAACTTACATGCAGTATTTTTAGGACTAGTTTGGCATAGTGTTTGGCAGTTACCTACCAAAGCTGAATAAAGCACACACAGTGACCCAGCAAATTCGCTCTTAGGTATATATCCAACAGAAATGTATACACACAAACGTCTGCAACAAAAGACATGCTTAAGAATATTTGTAGTAGCACTACTTCCAGTAGTAAAAACCCAGATGTCTATGAATAGAGGAGGTACGTAAATTTTGGTATTTTCACACAACGGAAATGTTTTCATATAGCAATGAAAATGAACACAACACAATACTACTATATGTAATAACCATGGATGAATTTCACAAGCATACTTTTTTGTTTATTTTTGAGAGAGAGAGAGTATGAGCAGGGGAAGGGCAGAAAGAGAGAGAGAGAGACACAGAATCTGAAACAGGCTCTGAGCTGTCAGCACAGAGCCCCACATGGGGCTCGAACTCATGAACCATGAGATCATGATCTGAGCCAAAGCTGGCCCTTAACTGACTGAGCCACCTGGGTGCCCCCACAAGCAAACTGTCAAGCAAAAGAAGCTAGACACAAAGCAAACCTATGTGTTCTTCCATTTATATAAAGTTTAAGAGCTATTACCACTATGGTGACTGAAATTAGGGTAGTGAGCATGTGTGGGAAGGATGGCCTAAGGGTAGAGACTGGAGGAGAGCAGTGAGGGAGCTTCTGGGGAGCTGGGGAACATTTGATTCCTCATTTGGGTGATGAAAGCTGCACAGGTGTGTTCACTGAGCTGTTCATTTGTGCCTCTTCATTTGTTCTTAAGTCAAAATTATCCATGAAAATAGTTACATTCTCAATATTAGTACTTAAAATAGTAATAACTCAACATTTTGTCATATGAAAAAAGCCTGTGAGTTCCATCAAGTCTGAACTTGTTCTCTTAAAAATGTTTGGGTGAATGGAGCTATCCTGAATATCTTAATTTTGAGATTTTGATAACATACAGTTACTCTCTCAAACCAAAGAACAACTTGATTTTTAAAATCAAGGCTGAATGATCTGCCAGTTTCAATGAAAATTAAAGAAATCATAATTTTAAAGTTTTAAAGAAATCATAATTTAAAGTTAAGAAAACTTTATATTAATGAGATGTTTTTTCTGCTTAGGGTATGTGTTCGATCTCGTTGTTGGGATGCCTGCATGGTTGTGGATGGAGGTACTTCTTTTGAGTTTAATGATGGAGCAATTGCCTCGATGATGATCAATAAAGAAGATGAGCTTCGAACTGTGATTCTAGAGTAATGAAAAATTTCCTCAGATGACAGATTTTGATTACTGGGAAAATATGTTCACTGCAGAAACAGACTACCAATCATAAAGCTACATATTTTGGTTATTGTTGAGACTGGTTGGCCCTGAGCTCCAAAGGTGACCAAGGAAGTGAGATTTGCATTATTCTTCTTTTGGATTTGGATAAAAAAGATGTTCACTGTGTTAGAGAATGGATGGACTAAACTGATCAGAATTTATACTTCTACATTGCTTATAGTTGGTATCAAAGAGTACTGATACATTTTTAAATTTAGAGAGGTAAGCTCAAATAAAGGATTAAATGTTTAAGATTTGAAATTTCACTGTACAAGATTTTTTTTTCCCTTCTCTTTCCTAACTTTGTGGAATTGGTCAGACCAACATATATCATTTAATTAGGGTATATTTTTTATAGTACCTAAAAATCAAGATTTTTAAAAAATTTTGATGGAGAATTTTTGATAAATCCTGACATTGACCTAACTGAAGTAGGTAAATGTGTTTTTTATATGTGCTTAGAATTTTCTAATTTCAGAGGACAATACTGTTATGGCTCTATTGATTTAAGAAGTTCAAATCATTTTTGAAATTATCGATGTTTTCATTTAATTGATTTTCAGGTTAATTTTGACAGTTCTGGGTGAAATACATATGTCTGGACAAAATCATGATACTGTTGCAAATGTATTAATTATCCAATAGCTATCTGAGGGAAGAGACTTTTTTTTTTAAATGGTTTTTAGTCTTAATAGATTCCTTCCATATTTAAAACTCTAACATGGAATCAGAGACTATAAGAATGAACTGATTAGATGTATTCTATTAGGAGTTTGGTAAAACCTTTTAAAAATATTTTCATCCAGTATTATGAGGTTTGTCAGAAAATGGATTCTTTAATAAATATGCAAAACACAATTAGTTGGAATTGCCTTGCTTTTAATATCATGGTAATTTTCACTAGCTCATATTCCATGTTTTTACACATTAGCTTTGGGAGATAAAATGTTATGGCTTCTCTTGCCCTCCCTCCACTATGAGATTTCCTTTAGTTTGAGAGGAAATTATCTAATTATTGATCTACTTACAAGTAATCCTAGAATTTTCACAAAAAGCACCTATTGCTGTGTCATGAGACAACTGGTAATCTGATGCCATTTATTCAAAGTTGTATCTGTTTTTTTTCACTTGCTGCTAAAAAGTTCAACATTGAAATATTTATTGAACACATACCTTGTGCCATGTACTGTGTCAGATGCTGGATCTCAGTTGATCAATGAAACAGACTGTCCTGATAGAACTTGAGACAAGTGGGCTCAAATTCTGTGAGAGCTAGGATGTATAATCGAATTGAGTGCTATTACTTTTGCCAACATTTAATATATTCTTGTCAAATTTTTAAATAAATGTTACTGTACAAAGGTAATCTAGGTTTTGATGTAGATCCAGAACAAGAATCTGTTTTTCTTTTCGAAGAGTATCTGCATAGACGTTCAAAGCAGTGTTTACATGATGTGTACAATGAAAATTAGTGTTTTCCCAGAGCTGGATCTAGTTTCTGGCTTGATTTAAAAATGTACTGAAGATAACATTTTATGAAGAAGTGAAATTCCACACCATAAAAATTCCTCTAAGTAGTTTAAAATACCTTCTTGACAAAAATGCCAACTCTATCCAAAATGGTACTGTTAATGGATCTGTTAATGTTACATAGTAATAGGCAATCTGCTCTGTAAAACTGTTCATAAGCCATATTTTAAAGGTTTAAAAATAGTTAATGTGCTGCATTTGCAGTATAACTAACATTTCTGCTAGGTGTTGGGGATTTATTTGTTAAGAGATAAGAGGCAAAGGATATTGCAATAGAAGAAACGTGTTTATGAATGAGTTAACCTTTTAATGGCAACTATGTGAATAAACATAATTAAACTGGTATTATCTTTTTTTTTAAACTACCATTTGCTTGCTTAACTCTTATAGCACCATTAATGGAAAATCAGATTCTCCCAAAATGGTAAGTTTCAGGTCTTTTCCACCTGGAAAAGATACTTTCCAGGATACTGCTGATGTTGCACACAGAACTAGGACTTGTTATATAAGCAGAGGGTAAAGTACTTACTTTTTAAGTATAGACTCTGCAGATATTTTTCACTAGTTTTGATGTTCCACATGTATTTATATTCGTGGCCCCACTAAATCAAATCATACTGAATGTTTAGTAGCCTTCAGGTATAAAGAATTTCCATTCATTTCACTTTTTAAATATCAAAATAAACTATGTATAAATCATTAGAACCAGTTAACACAAAGTTATCAAAAAATATTCACTTGATGCACATGGAACACTCTCCAGAACAGATCACATATTAGGGCACAAAACAAGTCTTAAATTCAAAAAGACTTAAGTAATGTCATGCATCTTTTCATCTAGTTTCATAACAATGCTATAAAACTAGAAATCAACCACAAGAAAAAATCTGGCAAGACCATAAAGACATGGAGGTTAAATAACATGCTACTAAAAGCAAGAAATCAAAGAAGAAATATAAAGTTACATGGGGACAAATGAAAATCAACACACAACAATCTAAAATCTTTGGGATGCAGAAAAAGTGGTTCTAAGGGAAGTTTATAGCAATATAGGCCTATTTAAGAAGCAAGAAAAATCTCAATCTAACCTTATACCTAAGGAGCTAGAAAAAGAACAAAACTCAAAACCAGCAGAAGGAAAGAAATAATAAAAATCAGAGCAGAAATAAATGATATAGAAACTAAAAAAACAATAGAACAGATCAAAGAAATCAGGAGCTAGTTTTTTGAAAATATAAACAAAATTGATAACCTTCTAGCCAAACTCCTCAAAAAAGACAAAACCAAACAGCCAATACCATAGAAATACAATTAGAATACTATGAAAAGTTAGATGCCAACAAATTGGACAACCTGAAAGAAATGGATGCCTCTCTAAAAACATGTAACCTACCAAAACTGAAACAGGAATAGAAAATTTGAAGAGACCAATTACCACCAATGAAATTGAATCAGTAATCAAAAAACTTGCAACAAACCAAAGTCCAGGACCAGATGGCTTCATAGGTGAACTCTACCAAACATTTAAAGAGTTAATACCTATTCTCCTCCAACTATTCCAAAAACCAGAAGAGAAAGAAGAACTTCTAAATTCATTCTATGATACCAAAACTAGATAAAGCCACAAAACAGAACTACAGGCCAGTATCTCGGATAAACATAGATACAAAAATCCTCAATAAAATAATAGCAAACTGAACCAAACACAATGCATTTAAAAAAATCATTCACCATGATCAAGCAGGATTTATACCCAGGGTGTAACAAGGGTGGGTCAATATTCACAATCAACATATGATGCATCACGTCAATAAGAAAGGATAAAAACTATAGGACAATTTCAATAGATGCAGAAAAAGCATTAGACATAGTACAACATCCATTCATGATAAAAACTCTCAAGGTAGGTTTAAAGGGAACATACCTCAACATAATAAAGGCCATATATGAAAAACAACAGCAACCCTCATACTCAATGGGAAAAAAACTGAAAGCATTTCTCCTAAGGTCAGTAAAAGATAAAGCTGTCCACCCTCACCACCTTTATTCAACATAATACTGGAAGTCCTAGCCACAGCCATCAGGCAAGAAAAAGAAAAGGCATCCAACTTGGCAAGGAAAAGGTAAAACTTTCACTATTTACAGAAGACACGATACTATATATAAAAATCCCTAAAGACTCCCAAAAAAATACTAGAACTGATAAATGAATTCAGTAAAGTCATAGGATAAAAAGTCAATATACAGAAATCTGTTGCATTTCTATACACTAATAATGAAGCAGCAGAAAGAGAAATTAAAACAATTCCACTTATAATTACACCAAAACTAATAAAACACCTAAGAATAAACTTAACCAAGGAGGTGAAAGACCTGTACTCTGAAAACTATAAAACACTAATGAAAGATGACACAAAGAAATGGAAAGACATTCTGTGCTCATGGATTGTACTGTTAACATGTCTATACTACCCAGGGGCACTTGGGTGTCTCGGTTAAGCATCCGACTCTTGGTTTTGGCTCAGGTCATGATCTCATGGTTTGTGAGTTTGAGCCCTGCATTGGGCTCCGTGCTGCTGGTGTGGAGCCTGCTTGGTATTCTCTCTCTGCCCCTCCCCCACTTGCACTGTCAAAATAAACTTTTTTTTAAAAAGCGTATATTACCCATAGCAATCTGCAGATTTAGTGCAATCCCTATACCAACAGCATTCTTAACAAACCAACAGAACAGAATCTAGATAAACAGTCCTAAAGTTTGTATGGAACCACAAAAGACCCCAGATAGCAAAGCTGTCTTGAAAAAAAGAAAACTGGAGGCATCACAATTCCAGACTTCAAGTTATATTACAAAGCTGTAGTAATCAAAACAGTATCATACTGGCACAAAAACAGACACATAGATCAATGGAACAGAATAGAAAACCCAGAAATAAACTCACAATTATATGGTCAATTAATCTTTCACAAAGGACATAGCTGGCCTACTGCCGGCAGGCACCATTTCTGCCACTACCTAGCTAACACTGCTTGCCTTGTCCTACTCCCTTACAGACCTGATCCATCCAAATAGCCCACTCTAGCAGATGCCCCTCCAAAACAGCTCCCATCTTACTATACCCAGCAGGGGTGGCCTTGGTCCAGTGCTCCTCCCCAAAGCAGCTCCTACCCTTGGGAAGCAGCCTAGCCCACGAGTGCATCTATAGCAAGTGCAGTTAAGTGCTGCAGCCAGCTGAGCTGGGGGATCAGCTCTACCCAGCAGCACGATCACAGCATTGTGCCCTGGCCAAAACAGGACAGCACATATCCCCCACATGTGATAACCTTGGAGTGCCCAGTTCTGGTGATAAGGGTGGAGTGCCCTTCTGAGTCCCACAGGACACATTCTACATAAGCCTGCTCCTTCAAGATTGGGAGACATAGCTGATCTACCTAATACAAAGAAACATAGATAGTCAAAATGAGACAGGAATATATTTCAAATGAAAGAGCAAGACAAAACCTCAGAAAAAGAAATGAAACGGAGATAAGGGATCTACTGATAAAGAGTTCAAAGTAATGGTCATAAAGATACTTACCAAACTTGGGAGAAAAATGGATGAATGCAGTGAGAACTTTAACAAATATATAGAAAATATAAAAAAAGAACCAATTGGGGCACGTGGGTGGCTCAGTTGGTTGAGCATCTGACTTTGGCTCAGGTCATGATCTCATGGTTTGTGAGTTCAAGCCCCACATCGGGCTCACTGCTGTCAGAGCAGAGCCTGCTTCAGATCCTCTGTCCCCCTCTATGCCCCTACCCCACTTGCACTCTCTCAAAAATAAAAATTAAAAAAATACAAACGAACCAATCAGCCGAAGAATACAACAATAAACAAAAACTACACTAGAGGGAATCAACAGCAGTTTAGATTATGCAGAAGTACTACCAGCATCTGGAAGACATGGTGGTGGAAAGCACCAAAGCTGAACATAAAGAAAAAAAAAATTTAATGAAGATAATTTAAGGGACCTCTTGGGCAACATCAAGTGCACTAATGCTCATTTCATAGGGGTCCCAGAGGAGAAGCAGGGCGGGGGGGGGGGGGGGGGAAGGGGAGGGCAGAAAATTTATACGAAGAAACAATGATAACTAAAAACTTCCCAAACCTGGGGAAGGAAACACACATCCAGGTCCAGGATGCACAGAGAGCCCCAAACAAGATGAACCCAAAGAGGTCTACACCAAGACACAATAATTAAAATGTTAAAAAAACTAAAAGAGAGAATCTTAAAAACAGCAAGAGAAAAATAACTAGTTATATCCCCCATAAGATTATAAGCTGACTTTTCAGCAGAAACTTTGCAGGCCAGAAGGGAATGGTACAATATATTACATGATGAAAGGGAAAAGAAAACCTAGGAACACCAACACTCTACCTGACCAGACTATTATTCAGAATTGGAGACAGAAAGTTTTCCAGACAACAGTTAAAGGAATTCTTTTTTTTTTTTTTTCAAATGTTTATTTATTTTGAGAGAGAACGAGATAGGGCAAGCAGAGGAGGGGCAGAGAGAGAGGGAGAGGCAGAATCCTAAGGAGGCTCTGTGTTGTCAGCACAGAGCCCAAAGTGGGCTCGAAATCACGAACTGTGAGATCATCTGAGCCAAAACCAAGAGTCAGATGCTTAACTGACTGAGCCACCCAGGCACCCCAAAGGAATTCTTCACCACTAAGCCAGCCTTAAAAGATATGTTAAAGGGCCTTACTTAAGTAGAAGAGAAAAGGCCATAACTAGAAGAAAATTATGAAAGAAAAATCTCACTGGTAAAAGCAAACATATAGTAAAGGTAGTGGATCAACCATTATAAAGCTAACAAGAAGGTTAAAGGACAAAAGTAGTAAAAACTACAGCTACAGTAATTAGGGATATGCAAAATAAAAAGATGTAAAATATGATGTCAAAAACAAAACGGGGGGGAGTAAGAATGTGTTTTTAGAATGCTTTAGAATGTAAGCAACCATCAACTTAAGACAGACTGCTATATATACATAGGTTAGGTTGTTTTACATGAACCTCATTGTAACCACAAACCAAAAACCTCAAACAGATACACCATAAGTAAATAAAGAAAAAATAATCCAAATATAACACTAAAAAAAGTTCTCAAACCACAAGGGAAGACAGCAACAGAAGAAACAACTACAAAATCAACCAGAAAACAATGATCAAAACGGCAATAATTACATACCTATTGCTAATTACTTTAAATGTAAATGGACTAAATGCACCAATTAAAAGAGAGTGGCTGAATAGATACTAAAAAAAGAAAAGACCGCTGTATATGTTGCCTAAAAGAGACTTAGTTCAGACCAAAAGACATACCAGACTGAAAAGGAAGGGATGGAAAAAGATATTCCATGCAAAAGGAAATGAAAAGACAGCTGGGGTGGCAATACTTCTTCTATCAGACAAAACAGACTTTAAAACAAAGACTGTAACAAGAGACAAAGGGCCTTACATAATGACCAAGGGATCAATCTAACAAGAGGATATTACACTTATAAATATCTATGCATCTAACCTAGGAGTATAAAGCTCCTACATACATCAAAACGTAAAGCTAATATTAACAGACATAAAGGGAGAAATTGACAGTAATGAAATAATAGTAGGGGACTTTAACACTGCACTTACATCAATGGATAGGTCATGCAGACAGAAAATCAATAAGAAAACAGTAGCTTTAAATGTAACATTAGACAAGACAGGACTCAAGAGATATATACAGAACATTTCCATACCAAAACAGCACAATACACATTCTTTTCAAGCGCACATGGAACATTTTCCAAAACAGATCACGTGTTAAGCTATAAAACAAGTTTCAATAGATTTAAGAGTACTGAAATCCTAGCCTGTTTCTTTTCAGACCACAACAGTATGGACACAGGTATAAATTACAGGAAAAAAAACCTGGAAAAAAACAGAAGCATGTGGAGGCTAAACAACAACTGAGTCTATTAAAAAATTAAAAAGGGGAAATAAAAAAACACCTAAAGATAAATGAAATTAGAATCCCAACACTCCAAAATCTGTGGTATGCAGCAAAAGCACTTCTGAACAAAGTTTGTAATGTGATACAGGCCTACCTCAAGAGATAAGAAAAATCTCAATCTAACCCTTTAACTAAATGAATTAGAAAAAAGAACAAACAAAACCCAAAGTTAGCAGAAGGAAGGAAATAATAAGGATCAGAACAGAAATGAAGACAAAAAAACAATAGAAAAAAAAATCACTGAAGGAACTGATTCTTTGAAACGATAAACAAAATTGATAAACCTTTAGCCAGACTCATCAAGAAAAAGAGAGGGCCCAAGTAAATAAAATCTAAATTCAAAGAGACGTTAACACTGACACCACAAATTAGAAGAGACTACTATGAACAATTATATACCAACAAATTGAGCAGCCTTGAAAAAATGGTAAATTCCTAGAAGCATACAATCTTCCAAGACTGAATCAGAAAGAAAGAAAACCTGAACAGAACTACTAGTAATGAAATTGAATCAGTAATTTAAAAACTCTCAACAAACAAAAGTCCAGAACCAGATGGTTTCACAGGTAAATTTTAGCAAAAAAAAAAAAAAAAAAAAAAAAAATTTTTTTTTCTAACATTTATTTATTCTTGAGAGACAGAGAGCAGGTGCGGGGCAGAGAAAGAGGGAGACACAGAATCTGAAGCAGGCTCCAGGCTCCGAGGTCTCAGCACAGAACCCGATGTGGGGCTTGAACTCACAGACCATGAGATCATGACCTGAACCCAAGTTGGGAGCTTAACCGACTGAGCCACCAAGGTGCCCTTTAGCAAACAATTTTTTAAAGTTAATACTTATCCTTTTCAAGCTATTCTAAAAAACTGAAGTGGAAGGAACATTTCCAAACTTATTCTACAAGGCTGGCATTAACCTGATAACAAAACCAGACAAAGACACTATATACATACATACATACATATATACATACATAATTACAGGCTGATATCCCTAAAAACATAGATGCAAAAAACCCTCAACAAAATATTAGCAAACTGAATTCAACAATATATTAAAGGGATCACATGCTATGATCAGGTGGGATATACTCCAGAAATGCAAGGATGGTTCAATATCCACAAATCAGCCAACATGATATATATACCACATTAACAAAAGATAAAAATCATATGATGACCTTAATAGATGCAGATAAGCATTTAGAAAAATTCAACATTTATGATAAAACCTCTCAACAAAGTGAGTGCAGAGGAAAGAAACCTCAACATATTAAAGGTCATATATAACAAAACCACAACTAGTATCATAATCAACAGTGAAAAACTGAAAGCTTTTATGATCAGGAACAAGGCAAAGATGCCCACTCTCACCACTTTTATTCAATGTAGTTTGGAAATCATAGGATCAAGTGGGAAAAAATAAATAAAAGCATCCATACTGACAAAGAAGAAGTAAAATAGTCACTATTTGCAGATTATATACTATATATAGAAAACCCACCAAATAACTATTAGAATAAATGAATTCAGAAAAGTTGCAGAATAAACAGAAATCTGTTGTGCTTCTATATACTAATAACAAACCACGTGAAAGAGAAATTAAGAGAACAATCCCACTTATCACTGCGTCAAAAAGAATAAAATACCTGGAAATAAATTTAACCAAGGAGGTGAAAGAAAAATATGAAAACTATAAGACACTGATGAAAGAAAGATGACACAAATACACTGAAAGATATTCAGTGCTCATGGATTAGAAGGCTTAATATCGTTAAAAAGTACATACTTCCCAAAGCAACCTACAGATTGAGTGCAATCCCTTATCAAAATACCAGTGGCGGGGCACCTGTGTGGCTCAGTTGGTTAAGGTCTGACTCTTGATTTCGGCTCAGGTCATGATTTCATGGTCGTGAGATCAAGCCCCATGTCTGTCAGTCCCACACTGAGAATGGAACTTGCTTGGGATTCTCTCTCTTCCTTGCTCTCTGCTCCTTCCCTTGCTTGCTTGCTCTCTCAAAGTAAGTAAGTAAGTAAGCAAACATTAAAAAAAATCAGTGGCATTTTTTAAAAACAGAACTAGAATAAATACTCCTAAAATTTGTATGGAACCACAAAAGATCTGAACACAATCTTAGAGGAAGACGAACAAAGCTGGAGGCATCACATCCCTTGATTTCAAGCCATACTACAAAGCTATCGTAATGAAAGCAGTATGGTACTGGCACAAATACAGACCAATAGATCAATGGAATAGATTAGAGCCCAGAAATAAACCCATGTTTATATGGTCAATTATAGTTGACCCTTGAACAATGTGGGGGTTAGGGGCACCGAACCCCCCAGCCAGCACAGTTAAAATTCCACATGTAAGTTTTGACTCCCCCCCCCCCCAAACTTAACTCTAATAGTCTACTATTGACTGGAAACCTTAGTGATAACATAAACAGTCAATTAACACACACTTTGTATGGTATATGTATTATATATTGTATTATTACAATAAAGTAAGCTACAGAGAATAAAATATTAAGAAAATCCTAAGGAAAATGTACTTACAGTATTGTACTTACTGTATCAATACCTCAAATTTATGTCATCTGTTTACAAGATTAATCATTTGTCATTACTAACATCAATACTGTCTTACATAATACAAAACCCTGTAAATGTTATGCATATTAACCCGAGACATCAAAAATGAAAAGATGTGAAAAACAAATTCATATTCACAGGTATAACGATTCATGCATTGATTACAAAGCAGTAGCAATATCATTGCCCTATAGTAGCCTAGAGTAAATAATATGGTTTCACAGTGCCCTAGCCTATACACTAATGAATGAATCACTATAAAATATTTATAGCATACAGTATTACCATCATATTCATAATACAGTATTGGAAATACTGTTACTTTTTTTTTTTTTTGAGAAAGCACTTACCTTGATGATAGGCTGATACATTTTCTCCAATAACGAGAGGCATACTGTAATTCTTTGAAAACAAAGTTATAAACAGTAAGAAAATAACGTCATTAATTTTACATTAAATATCACTCACTTTATGCCTATGTAAGGATAGGCCATCTACTTCCATATGTGTTTGTACACGATGTTCTACCCCATGAATACTTATGTGATGATGATGATGACACAAAAACATATCAGAGTTCTTGCCACACAATTGTCAGATTTTCACACTAAGACACTCACACGTACACACAGCACTTTATTAACTATACAGCAAGATTATTTTTCATGAAGTGGATCATCATAAAGGTCTTCATCCTGTCTTCATGTTGAATAGGCTGAGGAGGAGGAGGAGGAGGAGGAGGAGGAGGAGGAGGACGAGGAGGAGGAAGAGGAGGGAGTGGTCTTGCACACAGACACGGGCATGGCAGAGGCAAAAGAAGGGGAGGAGGTGGAAGGGGAGGACGGGGAGGAGGCACACTCTGTGTAACTTTATGGGAGTACATCGCAATTTGTCTTATTTGCTTTTTCACGTTTCTAAAAATGTTTCTATACAGTACCAATTTTTCTCCCACCATTTGCTTTAGTTTCTGTGCCCATATTCATGGAGTAAAATAAATCAAAAGCAGTCTTGAATAACTGGAACCCTTCTGCCAGCTTGTCTAATGTCAATTTGGTTTCTGGCACTGCTTCTTCTAGGTGTTCTTCCTCATCATCCGGCACTGGTTCAGAAGCACTCGTCTCCATCAAGGCATCTTTAGCTAAGTCTTCTGGTGTGACGTCTCTTGGCTCTTGAATTTCTCCAAAAATCGTATCTTGAAAGCCTTCATCCCCCACCTTTTTTGCCATACCCACAATCTCTTTCATGGTGCCCTTGATTGGCTCTGTTGTAAATCCTGTGAAGTCATGCACAACATCTGGACAGTTTTCTCCAGCAAGAATTTGTTTAGGGCTTGACATCTTTCCTGGCTTTTTCTGTGACAATGCCATCTTCAATGGAAAATTCTACCAGGCTTTCATGTTCCAGCAAGGTTCTCTTGCATACACAATCCTTTCCATAGAATACTGTGGGTAGTAAGCCTTAAAGATCATTATGACCCTCTGAGCAAGAGGCCGAATTAGAGACATTGTGTTGGAGGGCAAGTAGACCACTTTGATAAACTCACGAGGTTCTGCGTGGCCAGAGTCATTGTTCAATACCAAAAGAATGTTAAAAAACAGTTCCCTACAGGCAAGGTACTTCTTGACTTCAGGGACGAAGCACCGGTGGAACCAATTTAGAAGGAGGTCTTATTGTCCAGGCCTTCTTGTTGTCCAGTGAAGAGACTGGCCGTTGGTGTTTATCTTTTCCCTTTAAGGCTTGGGACTTAGCAAAGGGCAGTGCTGATCATAAACCCGAGTGCATTTGCACAAAAAGGTAGGCAGTCCCTTCCTGCCTTATATATTGCTACTTACTTCTCTTCCTTACTAATGTCTTTTGTTTTTTTCAGAATAGGGCACTCTCATCTGCATTAAAACCTGTTCAGGCAAATATCCCTTCTCCTCAAGGATTTTCTTAATGGGGTCTGGGAACTTGTCTGCTGCCTCTTTGTTGGCAGAAGCTGCTTCTCTTGTTATCTTGACATTTTTTAAGTCAAACCTTTTTAGAAAATTATCAAACCATCCTTTGCTGGCATTAAATTCTCCAGCTTTAAATGCTTTACTTCGTTTTGCTTTAAGTTGTCATATAATGACCTTGCTTTTTCTCAAATCATATTAGAGTCCTTAGGTGTATGCCTTTTTTACAGCGATCCCCAACCCGCATAAAGTCTGCATTTTCAATACAAGATAAGAAGGTATTTGGTAAGAAGGGCAGGGTGTTCATGCCTGCTAGTACAGCTGTACCAACATCTTCACAAATTTCCTTTCTTTTACAGTGGTCCTTCTGCTGGATTTATTTATCTTGAAATGGTGGGCAACTGCAACTGCAGACTGATCAAACAATCAACATTTTCTTGTAATGTCATGACTTTGCTTCCTGGGACCACTTTCAGTGTCACGAGTGGCACTTCATATGGGTCCTCAGGTGTTCTTCAAGGCTTACAGTTGTACTAAGCACAATGAAAAATATGTGAGAACCATGGGAGATCACTTTTTAAAAGCGATATGCAACTTACAGGAGATGAACTGCTCATGAGATTATTAGCATCACATGGTATTTTAAGTGATTACTCGCGATACTGGAACTCACTGCAATTGCAACAGGGGGTGGCTACGAATCTACTGCAATAGTACAGTATGGACTGCAGTTAATTTTACGCAGTTATGGTTTAATACCGCATCTTTACATTGTTTACATTTCTCTCAACTGCAAACGGCACCAAGTACCGTCTGTGTGTGTTTATGGAAGTTCTGATAAATTTTAACATTTTATAATAGATTTGTGTGTATTTTATGGTAGTAATTGATGAAATAGACTAGTATCTACATATATTTTATGCACGTATGACATATTTAGCCATTTTTGATATATCTAGGCTACACATTTCACCTACGAACTTTTTCAAATTGTCACAAATCTCCAAAAATTTTTCTAATAGGTTTATTCAAAAATCATGCATATAAGTAGTCCTGTAAAGTTCAAACCCATTTTGTTCAAGGATCAACTATAACCTGTGACAAAGGTGGCAAGAATATACAATGGGAAAAGACAGCCTCTTCAATACACGGTGCTGGGAAAACTGGGCAGCTACATGCAAATGAATGAAACTACAGCATTTTTTTGCACCTGATACAAATATAAACTCAAAATGGGGTAAAGACTTAAAGACCTGAAACCATAAAACTAAAAGAAAACATAGGCAGTAAACTCTTTGACATCAGTTTTAGCAATTTTTTTGGGGGGATGTGCTTCCTCAGGCAACGGCAACAAAAGCAAAAAAAAAAATGAAACTACATCCAAATAGAAAGCTTTTGTACAGCAAAGGAAACCGTCAATTAAAAAAATAGAGGTAAAGAAAAATAGTGAATGGAAGAAAATATTTGCAAATGATATATCCGATAAGGGGTTAGTACCAAAATATATAAAGAACTCACACAACTCAATACCAAAAATAATCTCATTAAAAGGAACAGAAGACCTGGATAGACATTTTTCCAAAGGAGACATACAGATGGTCAATAGACACATGAAAAGATGCTCAACATCACTAATCATCAGGGAAATGCAAACTAAAATCACAAGATGTCCCCTCATACCTACCAGATGATTATTTTCAAAGAGACAAGAAATAACAAGGGTTGGCGAGGACATGGAGAAAAGGGAACCCTTGTACATTGGTGGTGGGAACTGATGTAGCCACTATGGAAAAGAATATGAAGGTTCCTCAAAATATTCAAAATAAAACTATCATATGATGCAACAATACCATTTCCAAATATTTGAAGAAAACAAAAACACTAATTCAAAGAGATACATGCACCCCTATGTTCACTGCAGCATTACTTACGATAGTCAAGATATGGAAGCAACCCAAGTGTCCATCGACAGATGAATGGACAAAGATGTGGTATACAGTGAAACATTATTTACCTATTAAAAAATGAAATCTTGCCATTTGTGACAACATGGACAGACCTAAAGGGTATTATGCCAAGTGAAAGAAGTCATAGAAAGACAAATACTATATGATTTCACTTATATGTGTAATTTAAAAAAAGAAAATGAACAAACAGAAACATACTCATAAATGCAGAAACAAACTAGTGGGTCCCAGAGGGAAGGAGTAAGGAGTCAGGTGAAACAAGCGAAGGGGAGTGAAGAATAAGCTTCCAGTCATAATATAAGTCATGGAAATGAAAAAGTCAATAAAAGTGTGATAATGTTGTATGGTGACAGATAGCAACTGTACTTATCATGGTGAGTGCTGTATAATTATTAATTATTAATGCATAATGTATAATTATTAATGTATAATTGTTAAATCACTGTTGTATACCTGAAACTAATAAAATTAGTTTAAAAACTAATAAAAATAAAACTATCCTTCAATTTTAAAAAGCTTAGAAAAAACGTAATTTAGGACTTAAATTACTAAAAAATTCATTCCATTGTGCCAATGTACCATATATGTATCACTATACTTAAGGATAGTAGTACCTACCAAGACAATTGTGCAAAAAGTTCCCAGCGATAATGTGACAAATAATATGAGAAAAAATTATATATATGAGAAGAAAAAGAGTAAATACACTGATGAACTGCTGAGCTACAAGGAGAAATTATTTCAAATGCAGCTTATTCTTGACATTAACATTAAAAATAAGCATGAGATTAGGGTGAAAGTCAATGAGAAGGTTTAAGTTTTCTACATTAAGGAAAATAGGAAGAGTATTTTTTTAAAGTGTCATAGGCTTTAAGATACATTTTTAAGAAAATTACTGACTACACAAGGAGGGACTAAAGAGAAAAATAGAAAAGAATATTAAAAAATTTTTTTTAAATGTTTATTATTTATTTTTGAGAGACCGTGAGACAGAGTGAGAGCAGGGGAAGGGCAGAGAGAGAGAGGGAGGCACAGAATTTGAAGCAGGCTCCAGGCTCTGAGCTGTCAGCACAGGGCCCGATGCAGGGCTCAAACTCCCGAACCGTGAGATCATGACCTGAGCCAAAGTCGGATGCTTAACCAACTGAGCCACCCAGGCGCCCTGAAAAGAACATTTTAATTTGAATATTTTATAAGATAGTAAAGGGATGGATTATAACTAACCTCATTCATTTCTCCCTTTTAAAAAGTCAAATATCAATTGCTAAAGAAAATAAAATCAAACTGGATTCTGAAAAGACCGTTGAAGAGATCTGAATAACATACAGCTTTCTCCACTAGTAGAGCTTCTGGGGAGTAGGGATGAGTTCTCATCTGTACCTCTACAATGAATAAGGACTGGGACTACCAGAGAAGAAACTGCTAATTACAAGAACAAACAATAGTTTTCATACACTGAAATTTAACATTCTTTACTTACGGTGTGTGGGGGGGGACCTGATATACGGATGTGTGAAGTATACAGTATTTGAGAACCAGGTTTTTACAAACTTCTATTAAACAAACGTTTCCCCCAGCTACAAATAGTTTATTTCTCCACACTTACCTTCTTTGAATGGACAAGGAGGGCTTGAATGATGTTGTTGCCATACTGAACTGGCTCTTCTTGGCTTTCACAAGAAAATAATCTATTTAAATATCTCTGGCAATTATACTTTGCTATTTCCTCCTGCCTCCAATCTTCTCTTCGAGACATCTTTTCTTCATGAAAGGATTCCTCACAGGGTCATTGTATTAATCTTATAAATACTTCTGTAAGCATCTTAAATGGGCTATTGTAGATTATCCACTTGAAATGCAGTAATATTGCCAAAGTCTAGAGCTCCAACCTGTATCACAAAGAGTTAGCCTCTTGATGAAGAGACTTTATGACTTCCTTGGATATTTGGCTAGTTTGGGAAAGGGAGAGGAAAGAGGTTGCTTTTTTGCTTGTTCCAGGGCGAGGGTATCCAGTGGAAAGGAGCTTCTTTCTAGTTTTCCCAGTCCCTGGGTTACTTAGTGCCTTTCCTCAGAGGCTCTGCATCATCCCCGGTGCTGCTGCTCAAACACAGTATCCTCCACACTGTAAATCTTCAGTAAACATGGGACGGGAATGAAGTTGACCAGGACAGAAGGGATATGTTACTTTATACAGAAATTGGGATCTCTGGAACTTGTGGCTAGAGTATAAGAGAGGGAGGAATCAAGGGCCACAGGCAGATGCCAGAATCATAAAAAGAATGACAGCCAGATGTTATGTGTCTCCTGATGGAAGAATAATACCACTTAGCAAGTATCGATTCGCCAAAAAAAAGAACTTGTAAGATAAGCCTCGAGATCAGGGTTTCACAACTCTGGCACTTACTGACATTTTGTAGCAGGTAACACTGCTGTGCGGAGCTGTCCTATAAACCAAACCGTAAGGTGGTTAGCTGCATCCATAGCCTCCGTCCACTAGATGCCAATAGCACCTCTCTACTTGTGACAAACAAAAACATTTTCCGGTATTACCGAATGTCTCCCGGGTGGCAAAATCACCCTTGGTCTAGAGCTTTTTGTTGCTGAATCGAACTACCAGTTTATGGAAATAAGAGACAGGTTAACCTGTTATACAGAGATCACATCAACAAAAGTCACAATGTAGAACACAGGACAAACAACCTAGTTTCACCTATAAACAAACTGCAAAGTAAAAAATTTGGGGCGGGGGCCAGGGGCGGACCCCAACGATTAAGAGACTTAAGAAAATGTCAATCAAATGCAATGTACAGATCATGTCTGGAGCCTCATCAAACTCATGTTAGAAAGCACTTGAGACCAAATGGGGAACTTTCAACAGCATCTTGATATTTAATGTTTCAGAAATAATTCAGGAGAATATCTTTCAGATGTATATACTAAAATACTTATAAATTTTGCTTCAAAGTAATCTGTGCAGGTTGGGGTATGAGTGTGTGTGTTGGGGGGGGGTGCAAAGATAGATAAAATGGGATAGGCCATAACTTAATGACAAAAAAAAATAATGAGGTTATGATATTGTCTACTTTTTGCATGTATTTGACATTTTTCGTCATTAAAAAAAGGAAGCATAGTAGTGATAATAACAGAACATAATGAAAAGCAGCCAGAAAAGCTGGGTAATGTTCAGTAAGAATCACACTACTATTTGAATGGACGAGTTCAAAAGAAACTGAATTCCCAAGATCTGTAGGTACAGACTGAACTATTCAAAGTCTCCTAATGAAAGTAAAATATGCAGTATAAGCTGACCCAGTCTCTATTTAAAGAGTGCTACTAGCTGCCTTTCACTGATAGTACCTATCACATTCATCACCTGAACTGCAAATGTTTTAGAAATGTTACTATTTTAGAAGCACTGTAAAGAAAAGGCCTGTATTTAGCACCTTCTCCGAAAGCCTTATAAACTATCATTTTAATTTGATAATAAGCAGATGAAGTGGATGGAACAAAGAGGATCATTTTAGGGCTCATTTTGTAGGGCCTTAACTAGAGGGCCAGGATCAAGGGCACACCACACCAAATGCTTTCTAATTTTAACCACCGGACTTAAGAAAAAAAAAAAAAAGAGAGAGAGAAAAAAGGAATACAAGTTAGCTGAAGTACTCATTTTTATAAAAATGTGTTTTATTTTAAAACAAGTCTATAAAAGTAGAAATCACATACAAAAATACAGATTACTCTGACATGTTAGCAAAATAGCTTATGGCTGGACTTGAGTTTGGAAGTACTGTGTGTCTGAGGGCATCTGGAAATCACAGCCCATCTGGATCCTATCATCAGCCCTTGTCACTAATCTGTAAACAATAATTTCATGTAGTAAATTTAGCACTTTTTTAACCAGTACAAAATCAAAACATAATCATTTCTTGTATAACACCACTGTAAAATGTTCGTCCTTAGGTCTGAGCAGATAAGGGCACTTCGCATCGTTGTTTCTAACATTTGAAAAACCTGATTTGAAAACAACGTTAATAGAAATGATGGGTTTTGGCTTTTTTTCTTCCATTTTGAACATCAGGGAAGGTCATCAGTGTAAATAGGAAGTTAGTGTTTTGTGTCGTTTTTTTTTTTTGTTTTGTTTTTTTTTAAGTAGAACTTAATCATTTTTCTTCTAGACACCATTAAAAAAAAAAAAAATCACTGTTCCTATCAAAAGGTTCCACACCTGAGTTTTAACTTTTACATAGGTTCAAGCTGTCTTACTGCTTTGAAACTGCATGGAACATATACCTACTTCTGGTGTGTCTTTCTGAGTGAACGAGCATGCAGTTCCTCTCACAGGACTCTAGGTCCAGTAACTTTATAAAACAATGGCTTTCAAACAATTATTATGGGAGACAATTTTTTTTCTAAAGGCAATTTAAAATACTTGATTCCAGAGTAATATAAAAATAACTTTAAGAGCCTTGGCAATAAAGGAAAATGGCAGGCAACTTCAGTTTGGCATTCTGTCCAAAATGTCGAGAACAAAGACTGGTTACCACCACATTTCTAAAACAAAGTGAGCCATTTTAAAAGCTAAAGAACCCACTTAACATGATTTGATCGCAAAGTTAGAAGACCACAATTCTGTTTCCTCAGCTAATACAGAATTCTGGGAACAAAGTCCATTAAGGAAACTTCAGTAACGTGCATTAGAGGGTACTTCAGATTAACTCGTCATAGAAAGTTGCCTCTTGAGCCTTCAAAGTCCATACCAACAATTCTTTACCTCTGGTTGGTTAGCTGTTTTTTAAAATTTAGGTTTCAAGGTGAATTGCCCAGGGCTATTTGTTTCCATGAACCTAGCTTCAAATCTAAAGGCAAAGTTGAAATGCATATTTTTCTATCTCCAGAAGAGATTACCACAAATGCTACTATCCATCCTATGATTCTTTTGTTCCACTCACAATACAAATAGCTTATTCTTCTACCAATCTACGTCTCATAAAGCAATACTGAAAAGTTAAATAGAAGAAAGTTACCATATCGACTGTGAAAATGATTTGCTGGTGGTGACTCTTATACTTGATTCTAAATAGACTGAATAAGAAGGGCACTTGGAAGAGGTGGCTCAAATCTTGCCGTTTAAGGTCTCTTGAAATTACCGGTTCTCCTAAAATTTCAAAAGGCCTAAAACAGGCTTTTAAAGGCACAGAAGCAGTGACGGAAGCTTTTATAGTTACTTAGAAAAAGCAAAACTTCATAGTTTTCTCTCTCAATGGTTGTCTAATATACTTGCAGAATGAAGGCAAAGGGAAAACCGAGAATAACAATAGCTGAGTGCTCCAGCAAGCGGGCTTCCTGCCTATCTTCCCTGTTCCAAAGAAAAGAGGAGACACCATCCTGCAAAAAATACTTCATAGACAACTGGGCTTTTGCAGTGTCAGCCGGCATTTGATGCCCCATATCTCCTGGTTCTTTTTGTTGCCAGTGGTCGGCCTGGCAATGGTGGTGAAATGGGAAGTATTAATCTGTAGATGAGGAAGGGCTTCTTTTAACAGTTGAAGGGTACCATCCGGCACGATTCCAAAAACTTGTAGTGTTTTTAGTGTGGGAATTTCTCCAAGTTCACTGGAAAGGAAGAGAAACCTTTCAGAGTAGCAGTATCTATGGTAACAGATCCACTAGGGTTACATGACCCAATTTTTACAATTTGTATCATATTCTATAAAATGCAAACTGAAAACATAATTCACAATCAAGGATTTGAGAAAACAGCAAAGGTGAATCAAACCAGAAAGCACAGACTGAGGCTCAAGACAACACAGCCTTAGGACACACGCAGCGCATTTTGTTAAATTTCTCACAACCTAAAAACTCTGAGGTTTCTTTAAAACCCAACCATATTTGCTTCCTTTCTCCATTCTTGATTTAAAACGAAAGGCGTTACTGTGTTGTGAGAAGCTAGAAGGTAGTGATGGTAAAGAATCACCACAAGTTACATGTAATTTCAAAATATGGACTTGAACTTTAGTTGAACTAGGCTCTTCCTCTCAAAAGATCAGCAGCAGAAGTTACGGTAACTTCTTAATAAGTCCATTACCTGTGATAAAACCTAACAGTGACTTCACTAAGATCTTTTAGACGGGGTTATATAGTTGGGTGCAGACAGAAAAAAAGAAATAATCAATCACACCTTTTCTACGAGAGGCAAGAGCCATCTGACTTCTCCACACATTACCATTTTTGCTGTTGTTTTGGTTTGGTTTTGGTCACATATAGGCCAATCCTCTTCTCAGGTATTTCCCATTAAGTGAAATTCAACTCTGTCAACAGTGAAATTCTGGTCCACAAAAAAGGGAGCCTATTTCTCCAAAGTAAATACTTTAGGTAATGATTCTTTCTTCTTAACCCAGATCTATGTGCTTAGAAATTCATCTCTCTGATCTGTATTTGCTCCAGGTTGGGACACACAGTACAAAGTCTTAGGAAAGGGAATATTTAGTTTGGAATATCAACAAAATCCCACTGCAGATCAATGAACACATCAGTGACCTAGAGTTAGAAGCATCCTTTATATTTTCATTTTGCTGGTAACTACTAAAAAACCAAACTTTCCTCACAGTAATTGTCACCTTGCCTCCAATCTTTCTTCCTTCCAGCCTATTCCATACAACAGTGCCCAAGGCATCTTCCTAGAGCCTGGCTCAGATTATGTCACCCCTCCCACTCACCTGCTCCACAGCCTTTGATGCTGCCCTCTTGTTTACGGAACTCAAACTGTTCAGCTGGCCTTAGGACTTTTCCACGTTCAACCTGTTCTCCCAGTCACCCCACTACCCTCTAAATGTATTTATTCTACATTCAACAAAGCATAGTAAACACCATAGACGTTCAATACATGTTAGCTGAATAAAGATGAAGGGCACTTTAGAAAATACGAGTACTATCTAAATAAAATAAATATGCTTGGTGTTCATAAAAGGCCAATAAGATCTGGAGGTTACAACAGACACCAAAGAAAATCAGGAAGAACAAACTGCTGTTCTTGAAGTAAACTAACCTCTGGACCATAGAGACAGAAGTGCAAAGAAAGATCACAATTCATAGATGTTTATACTCGTCACTGCTTAAGATGACAGCAATTCTGCCCCAACCTTAAGTCCCTCTTACGTGAAATCTGAGTATTTGAGAACTTTGTGATGAAAATTCAGGTGCTGCGATATCCAAATTAGACAAACTGTAAGTCATTCTACAGTGGACGGTGTCAGAAGCAGAACCTAGAGGTGGGAGCAAGGAAAGGAGGTACAGCGGATGGCAGAAGAGGAAATGTTCTTGCAACAGCGCTGGGAAGGACGCTTGGCGAGGAAGGACATGACAGCAGATTCTCAGAAGACACTCAGGTGTCCCAGCTGAAAAAGGAGGGAGCTGCATTTGATGGGATGGTGGACAATGGACCAACCCAAGTCAAAAAACCAGAAAGTCTTTACACTTTTAACGAGACCACAAAAATAAAAAAACACTGAAAGCCCCTTCGTACATGTATCATCTACAACACAGCAGAACAAATTTCTAAGCATCTTTCTAGATTGAAAAGCAACTGAAGGCTGGTGAATAGGAATAAATCTCTGAAGAGCAATGACTTCTAATTTAGGAAGTATAAACGGACACTGGTAATGTCTTTAGTATCTTTGCTGAATCTCAGTAAACAGAAGATATTTACAGATCCCCTCACACGTTCATACCTCACCTCCACTACACGATCCTGTTTTCCTTATAAAATTTAGTAAATGCCTAACTAGGAATTCTCCCTACAACAGACTTTTTATTTAGTCTCTCCTAATGCCAGATCAGTTTGCTACCTCCAGCTTGGCTTTCTTACTTGAATGAGAAATACAGAACAATCAGAAGAGAGTTCAGACATATGGGATAAGATCGATAAAGGCATAAGAAAATAGACACAATGTGGACATATCCTGGGGAAGAAAAATCTGATTACCCAAGTATTCTAAAGCACTATCATTACAGATTGAAAGTCATTCAAATTTTATTTTCCCACTTTTGAGATAAGAAATAAAAATTCTTTAGCATAAACGGCTTTCTCAAAATTACTACTGAGGATCCTAGAATTCTTACTATGAATTTCAAATACATCAGCTGCCAGAATGGAAATAGAGAGAATAACATTTTATCTTGAAAAACTCCTAAGGATAGGGTACAAGCAAACTAATCTTAATGGGTTCAGAAGGTAAATCAATGTACGTATTATTTACATAATGCCTGAAGGAACATCCTCTTTTACCTTAAAGTTCAAGCACAGCATCTTTTCTCTCTGTGTTACTCTTTTGGTGGTCTGATTTGTAAATTAAACTCCTGATGCCCCTATTTCTCTCATTTCAAGGTAAGATTTAGACAAGTCACAAGAAGGCAGTGAAGGTTCAAACCTAAGTCTGTTGTGACCTGAGGTCTGTATGCTTAAGCATCAAGTCATACTGCCTGCAGGTATTACACCATGGAAGTGTTACTATCCTACTGGATAAAAATACTAAACTGTGAGAGCTCACAGCCTTCCCTTAGCCTCTGCTCAAGAAAAAAAAAAAAAAAAAAGAACATCTGGGGATTACCTGCTTAGCTTCTTTTTCTGGAGAGAAAGAACGAAAGTGAGACATCTGGATAGATTCTCTTGAGAAAAGCAACCAAAACACACTGATCCCCAGGGGGCTGCACAGGCAATGAGGCTGAAGCCCAGAGGGCAAGGACAGGAAAGACGGAAGACAGAAATGCCTTTCTAGGTAGATGCTAGAGGCTCCTAGGAGTTTGGGATACTAGAAAGGGCAGGAGATTTCAGTAACAGTTCCATGGATATGAATTTACACCCTACCTCTCAGAGCCACGGATGTAAATCCTAGCATCCCTGTTAGGCAGTGCTTTTTCAAATGAGATACCAGCAGAGACCCTGAGCCCCAAGATTAATTAAAGCGATTAATTAAAAATAGAATTACTGGACTCTCTAATTCTACTAGTTAACCTGAAGTTACCTTCAGATACCTGAAGTGTCTGATTTATTAATTCTTAAAACCAACTTAGAAGATTCAAACCAATCATTCAAAGACCACATAAATTCTTTGTTCAAATTCACCACCTTTCTTTGGTAGACGCCAGAGGCTAAATTACCTTCATCTGGATAGTGAGCTACATACAGGAGCTCAGCAGCCTCTTTCAGGGCATACTGCTGGAATAAGAAAGAAGGGCACCTGACCAAATTCAAGATACTGACTTCTTGTGGTTTTCAATGAAATTGCTATGCATTTACATTCTACATGAGGAAGGATCTTCCAGCCCTTTGGGGATAAAAGAAAGGAAACTTTTTAAAAACAAACAAATAAATAATATTATTCCTGGGATGACTTGAGCATAGCACTTTCCAAAAGAAAGACAGATCAGACTTCTTTTTCCTTTGTGCAAATTTTTGTGGAAGTTGCTGAGCAGGTACAAAATTAACCCTCCTAAGAGCTACCGGATTAGATATAGACTATTTTCATCCGTCCAGAAAACCTAGGACATAGACCCGGCTCAGTCATTAACTTACTTTACAGCTTTGGGTTAAAACATTTTTCTCTTCTGGACTTCAATCTCCCCCTATTCCAAGACAGCATTAGACTCTTCTGATATTTACCATTTACATTCTGCCATTCTTCCCATTCCCTGACTACCATCCACAACAGCCATCACTAGAAGATTACACAATTTTCCTCCAAGCCCAGAGGGAGGCTTTCACAGTCAACTGGGGTTGATTTGAAAAATATGGGGTGGGGGGTGGGAAGCCTCCACTGATCTGCCTCCCAGTTATTACTGTGAGCTCCCCAGAGGTAAAAACTGTCTTCTCCTTTTGTAAATCTTCCAGATACTAGTACAGTATTGTAATATCTAAACCTGCTTCTAGGTAAATAATAAATGTTTAGTAAACTATCCCAATCAACTCAACTTTTCTAGATATTTTAAACAAAAAATTTTGCCTTGGGTTTTCTATTTTGCTGGTCTTCCCTAACCTATTTGTGGCCCACTAATATTGATGCTCAAGTTTTAAACATCTGCTACTTATAACAACAGATATTAATCCCAAGTGGCATCTCCTTTGCTCCCTGTCTTCTAGTTTTAGACAATGAAAATACTTACAGTAAAGTTTCAGGTATGATATCATAGCATCGACTGAGTGATAGATGTTGGAGGTAGTTGAGCTGGTAAAATTCTGGAAAGCAGTCATTCTTCAGCATGACACTATCACTGTAACAGAGCAGAAGAAAAAATTCCCAACCTATCCATCAATTCAGATGGAGAAGACAGAACTAGCTGACCGTTTGGTTCCTTCAACATGTTAAGATGCTTTCCTCCTTCAATGATCAGTCATGACTTTTCAATTTTTGTTTGAAAAGAAATAAACAAAAAAAAATACCTTAAGTCTAGGTGGACAAGATTGGGGCATCTTCCAACTAAGGTAGAGACATCTAGGGGAAAAAATGATGGGCACGATTAAATGAGGAACACCACAAGGGTATCTGCTATTAACACTATCTTTAACATTGTGCTAATAAAACTTTGGGACAATGCAATTAGTCACTCTATTAGACACAAAACACAAAGTCATCATCTTGGCATGTAAGATTTTTGAACCCAGAAAATCCAAGAGAATCAACTGAAAATAGTAGGAGAACTATGTAACACAACTATGTATGTGCAAAAACTGGCTGGGGAAGAAAAGAAAACAAACAAAAATCCCATTCATAATAGCAAAAAGCAAAAACAAACACCACCATATATAAACAAACAACATATTATAAAGGTAGCACTTAAAATAAATAGGGGAAATTATGGATTATTTTTAAAAAATGATATTGATACCACAGGCAGAAAAAGACATTTCTCCAACTCAAATAATACTCCCAAATAAATTCCATACATATTAACAAGTCCTAAATGCAAAAATATGAGTATTTTCTTTCACTGGATCTTGGGATAGGTAAGGCTTTTCTAAACACAAAAGAACACACAAAAGAAACACTGACAATTTGCTACATAAAAATTTTAACTCTACCATGTTAAAGCAACACAAAACACAAACAGAATTAAAGAAGTGTCAGAAAACTGCAAATGTTTTCAACATACATGCAATAGACAGTTAATGGTCTTATATAAAGAGAAGAGAAAGCTAAATATAGAAAATGGGTGAAGAATATGAAGAGATACTTGGCAAAACAGGTATAAATGGAACAAGAAAAGCAAAATAAAATTGAAATACTGCTTTTTAGCCATCAAATGAAAAAAAAAATCTATCCTAATACCCAGAATTGATGAAATATAATTAAGCAGATCTCACATACACTGCAAGTGGATATTTAATTTCCTGCAGCCATTCAGGGGAGCAAATGGATTTTTTTTAGGATAAGCAGATTCTTTGTGTGTGTGTGTGTGTGTGTGTGTGTGTGTGTGTGTGTGTTCTGAGCATTATACACTTGGCACTTTGGCTCAGTAATTCCAATTTTAGAAAAACAATTAGGTGTGCACGAAGACATTCATTTTAGCATAGCTATACTAACCCTTCCCCCAATTATTTTAATCCATTAACCTCCCTCCATTCTGTGGAACACAGTGCCAATGACGGTTATTCAAAAGCTCTTATTTATTTATTTTTTTAATGTTTATTTATTTTTGAGAGAAAGAGGGAGAGAGAGAGCAGGGGAGGGGCAGAGAGAGGACGAGACAGAGGATCTGAAGCAGGCTCTGTGCTGAAAGCAAAGAGCCAGATGCGGAGCTCAAACTCATGAACCGTGAGATCATGACCTGAGCCGAAGTTGGGCACTTAACCGACTGAGCCCCCCAGGTGCCCCTTCAAAAGCTTTTAAATAACACTTAATGACATGAAAAAATACTAAAGATATACTGTATAGTGAAAACAAAACCAGTGGGTGTAGCAGGGGAAGGACAGAAGGAAATATACACAAGGGTGGCGGAATCACAGGTACCTTTGCAGAATTTGGAAGAAAGTCACATGTGCTACTTTGCAATCAGAAAATGAATCAGTAGATGTTATTTATTTTTAAAACCAGCTTCATTTCCTGTGGGAAGGAAAACATGGGGCTGCCGTCAGCCCCAGTCCCTCCCCTGCAACCTAAACCTAGACTTGCATTTAATTTTTTTTTTTAACGTTTATTTATTTTTGAGACAGAGAGAGACAGAGCATGAATGGGGGAGGGGCAGAGAGAGAGGGAGACACAGAATCGGAAGTAGGCTCCAGGCTCTGAGCCATCAGCCCAGAGCCCGACACGGGGCTTGAACTCACGGACCGCGAGATTGTGACCTGAGCTGAAGTCGGACGCTTAACTGACTGAGCCACCCAGGTGCCCCTAGACTTGCAATTTAATCCGTCTCAACATACCCACTGTGACAGGTGACATGCCTAAAAGCAAAACTTCATTTCTTCTCTAAATCTGCCCCTTCCCTAAGTCTTTTCCATCTCGGAGAAGGTGCTCAAGCCACCCATCCAGCTGCTTAGGCCGGAACCCCGAAGTCACACTCAACTGTTTTCTCACATCCCACATCCAGTCTGTTACCGAAGCCTGTTCTGTTGGCTTTTTACCATCTGATCATTTCTTACCACCTCCAAAGTCACCACCCGAGGCTCTTACAGCCTTTTCTCAACATGGCACTGGAAGAAGACTTTTAAAGGTGAGTGAGATCATATCACATCATTCCCTGCTCAAAATGCTACAACGGCTTCCCATCTCACTCAGGAAAATTCCGAACAAAGCTTCTGCCTCAGCTTAGAGAACCCTGGGCTACCTTACCTCCTATCACTGTCCTCCTTCCTCCCTCTCACACACTGCCTCCCATATAAGGCCTTTGCACTTGCTGGTCCTCAGTTCTAGAATGTTCTTTCCTCACTTATCTATACAGCTCATGCCTTTCACTCAGGCCTTTGTTCAAGCATCACTTCCTCCGAGAGGTCCTCTTTGGCCATTCCATTTGAAAATAAACCCCTTTGGCCTGTGCTCTGCCTGGTCACTCTGCTCCATTCTTTCTCCCTCCATCTCATCTCCTTTCATCACATTTAGTCATCTGTTGGTTGCCTGCCTCCCCCACCAGAACATAAGCTGTACAGGGGTGACTTCATCAGTTTGGTTCAAGGCCACAGCTCCCAAGTCTGGAACAGGGCTTTGTGCATCGTAGGTGCTCAATAAACATTTGTTTAATGAGTGACTAAAAAACGAAGAAGCGCACAGTACAATTTTGAGTGACCCACCACCTAGCCAGCCAACCAGCCATCAACAAAACTCAAAATCAGATACCATGTTATTTTGATGCCACCCAGGAAAGAACAAAACCTTGGGGGGGTAAAACTGGTTGGTCTCCAGCCCTCACTTAAGCCCTGGCCATCCCTCAGCAGAAAGGGTTAGTAAATAGTAGTCACTGCTTACGAGTATAGATTCCCTCTACACACGATCCCCTTCATTTCACCACTAACCAGAGCTCTGCCTGAGCCAGAAGGCATCTTACAAATCCCCAAATCTAACCCATCATTTTAGGGGAGAGCGATTTCATCTAGAGAAGTCAAGGGCACATCCAAGACCAAGAGCTGGGTCCTCCAAGACCTCGGTCAGCCCCTACTGCCCCATGGGGAGGTCGGTGGGGGTGTAAAAGCCAACAATTATTGTACTCTCAGTAGCGTTAACATGCTATGTGAGATTAAACCATTTATTCTTAACTGCAACTCTAAGAGACAGGCTTCACTACCACTCCCTCCATTTTACTCATGAGGAAACTGAGGAACAGGAAAGTTTAGCAACTTGCTCACGACCACAAAGTAAATGGCAGAGCAGGAAGTTGAACCTGGGTGGACTGGCACCAGTCTGGGAGCTAAAATGACATTTATATTATCTTCTAAATAGTGAAGCAGTGTGTGCCATTGTTAAAGATATTTAAAAAAATCTGATTCCCACTATATAATTAAGAAAACACATACTTCAACTTAAACTCTAGGTCTTTGTCCTTGCCCTGAATGTGTCTAGCAAGCACGATTTTATTACCCATTATTCTTGCCAAACCTTGGTAAACAGGCTCTCCATTCTTTTCTGGAGGAACAAGAGAAGTGTTTTAAGCCAAGCTTGGGACAAATTAACTGCAGCTTGCCTATAGCAGAGTTCCTCAACCTTGCAGCTAGCACCTCGTTCATTCAGAAAGACTCTCAATAAAGAAACAGCAAATTCAGATATGAGGCACTGCCTTTTCTTGCCTTAGGGATGAGCAGAGAACTAGTGGTGAGATTCAATGTGAAGAGGCTGCTCACTGGTGGGAGTTTAAAATCCTTGGGAGGCAATTTGGCAAGAACTACCCAGAGCTTAAGAACAGAGCCCAATCCTTGACTCAGCAATTTCACTTTTAAGATCCCGCCCTTAGAAATGCACTCAAAGGTCTGTTTATGTTCATGACAAGGTTGTTTATAAAAGGAAAAAACTGGAAAGACTCTAAAAGTCCATTACAAGGAGATCAAGTGAAGGAATTATTATTCAATCAATATAAATCATTCTTTATCTATTTGATGGAATATCACACAGCCACTGACAATGATGTGGGAGAGCTACTAAAAATGGGATTATCTGGAGGGAATAAAAGGGTTTTCTAAAGTATTTCATGCACTATGTCCCACTTTAAAAAACACTTTTAGGGGCGCCTGGGTGGCTTGGTCGGTTAAGCGTCCGACTTCGGCTCAGGTCATGATCTCACGGTCTGTGAGTTCGAGCCCCGCGTCGGGCTCTCTGCTGACAGCTCGGAGCCTGGAGCCTGTTTCGGATTCTGTGTCTCCCTCTCTCTCTGACCCTCCCCCGTTCATGCTCTGTCTCTCTCTGTCTCAAAAATAAATAAACGTTAAAAAAATTTAAAAATAAATAAATAAATAAATAAATAAATAAATAAATAAATAAAAAACACTTTTATGCAGGAAAAAAAGCAGCAAGATGTGAGATTACTGATGATTTGTTTTTCTTGCTGTTTTTCCATATTTTCTGTATTTTTGAGAATGTATAATACTGCAATCAGATTTAAAACAGTATTTAAAGGAGAAAAATGTAAAACACAAGTATCATGTGTATAGGAGAGTGGTAAGAAAAACACTCTGCTGCTTTTACAGATGCCTAAAAAAAATAATCCCCTTGGGAATGCAAGCTGGTGTAGCCACTCTGGAAAACAGTATGGAGGTTCCTCAAAAAACTAAAAATAGAACTACCCTACAACCCAGCAATTGCACTACTAGGCATTTATACACGGGACACAGGTGTGCTGTTTCAAAGGGACACATACACCCCCATGTTTATAGCAGCACTAGCAACAATAGCCAAAGTATGGAAAGAGCCCAAATGGCCATCGATGGATGAATGGATAAAGAAGATGTGGTATATATATATACAATGGAGTATTACTCGGCAATCAAAAAAGAATGAAATCTTGCCATTTGCAACTACGTGGTTGGAACTGGAGGAGTATTATGCTAAGTGAAATTAGTCAGTCAGAGAAAGACAAAAGTCATATGACTTCACTCATATGAGGACTTTAAGAGACAAAACAGATGAACATAAGGGAAGGGAAACAAAAATCATGTAAAAACAGGGAGGAGGATAAAACAGAAGAGACTCATAAATATGGAGAACAAACTGAGGGTTACAGGAGGGCTTGTGGGACGGTGGATGGGCTAAATGGGTAAGGGGCACTAAGGAATCTACTCCTGAAATCATTGTTGCACTATATGCTAACTAATTTGGATATAAATTTAAAAAAATAAAAAATCAAATTAAAAAAAAAAGGAAAAGAAAATAATCCCCTGTCTGAAGATGCGGGCGTCTGGACTTGGGCACAGGCAAAGGACTCAACTCCGTGGCTGCTCCCAAGAATCTAGCTCCTCTTCTGTACTGCCTGATACATCTTACTTGGCCGAAGACACATTTGTTCTGGAGAAGCATGTCTCAAATACTAATATTCTAAGAAGATACATTCTCCAAATGTCTGATCCAAATCTTTTAAAGTATAATAAACTCTATAATAAATAAAACAGTTATGAGCTAACATCAAGTCATAAAGACACGGCTGAGGTGCGGTGGCAGCTTCACAAGGCTTTGTGTGGTCCGCAGCCTGAGAGCTCAAGGGGAAGCCATTAAAAAAAAAAAAAAAACCTGTGCCATTTGCAAACACTTATCTCTGCAAATCGAGGTTTTGCCAATATTAGAAGATTAAAGCACAACTGAATGTCGAGGCTTATAAAGACTATTGGCTATTCACACATTACCCCTGACTTCAAATGCCCGTATTAAACTAAACAACATCATGATCCTCTTAGACTGAATTAAGAAGAGTTGTAATATGATCTTATACACAGGGCTGAGAACAGGGTTTTTCAAACCTTGGCACTTCTGACATTTGGGTCAGATTACCTTTTTGTGTTCTGCTGTCCTGTGCATTGCTTTCTTGCATTCCGGGCTTCTGCCCACTGGATGCCAGTAGCACCCCTGCAGCTGTGACAATCATAAATGTCTCCAGACGTCCCCGAATGTCCCCTTGGCAGGAAAACTCTCCCTGGTTGAGCACCACTGCTTACTGATCAAACACTGCATTCATCTATTCTATGTTGGGGGTCTTACCTAACAATTCAGCTGACTAAAAGAAGTTCTGCTTAAATTGGTTGAAAGTACAAAGGCTTTCACTTCCAGATTCTGGATTCGAATCCTGATGCTACCCCACCGGCTGTCCATCACCTAACCCTTCCAATCAGCTGCTACCTCCTCTGGACAATGGGAACAAGACTATGCATACTGGACTGAGACAATGGAGGCAGGACAGCACTTAGAAGCTCTGCAGTAAATGAAACCTTCTGCCGGTGTGGTCGCTGTTAAGGGTCCAGTGTCCAGTGGGTCTTACCTGACCTCTGGAGATTCTTTCGGTAGCCACTGAGGTTCAGCTGGGTGACGGTCTCTGACACATGCGCGACAGCCACTTGCACGTGCTTTTCAGTGAAGTCGTAACACCAGGAGAGGTTCAGCTCATCCAATCTGCACACCAGAGGGGAAATAAGGAAAGCGTGAAAGCACAACACAGGAATGAGTTCTGTAGGTAGCACTGTCTCAAGCTGCAAAGAGAACACAAAGCCATGGATAGAGTCCTTGCCATTTCACGCACAGAACCTCTGCTTCTCTAAGCAGCTACCTCCCTCTGCTCACCTGAAACTGCCTTCTCCCCTCCTGACACACTCCCCTGCCCTGGTTTGCCTCAGAAAGTTGCCTTAGTGAGTGATGCCCCCTTCTGGAAATGGAAGGAACACTCTCCTCTAGATGGCTCAAACCTCATTATAGGACTAGATGGAGAAAGTCTAGGCTGTTTTCTTTTTCAACCAACCATGTTGTTAGCAAACAACCAGAGACTGAACAATCACTCGAGACACTAAAAAAATATGTATCGGTGGATTATACCAGGGATTCCCAATAAAGAAATGCTGACATTGCAAAAAGCCACTTCATCTTACCTGGCCTCTGCTAACTGAGCAAATGAAGGATTCAAAGACAATATCCAACCATTAAACCACAAAACCTATTCCTGAATAGGGTTGCTGCTGAATAAATGTAGGGTTACACATTTTACTTCACTGAGAACATTTTTATCCAAAGGTAATCTACTTTCAACAGATTAAAGAGATATACGGGCGTGCCTGGGTGGTCGGTTCATTAGTTAAGTGTCCGACTTCAGCTCAGGTCCTGATCCCACAGTTGGTGAGTTCGAGCCCCATGTCAGGCTCTGTGCTGACAGCTCAGAGCCTAGAGCCTGCTTCAGATTCTGTGTCTCCCTCTCTCTTTGCCCCTCCCCTGCTTGTGCTCTCTCTCTCTCAAAATAATAAATAAACATTAAAAAAATTAAAGAGACACACATACAATGCTACAGTAGAAAGATTAAGAATTATTAAAAAGGACACACAAATGCACACACACAACACAGTATTGTGTATTCTGTGAGCCATGTCCCCCTCCCATTTAGTAGTATCTGTAACTGTAGCCTTTATTTATATACTAACATTATTATATGACACAAAAATTATTTTTCATGGAGCCACCCAAATTTATGATACTTGCATAAGTTAGGTCTACAGATATTATAGGGAAAAGGCCTGACTGCATAGTCACATATAAACAGATTAATCTCAACCGGACTGTTGATAAACACAGTACTAAATTTCCCTTATTTTAATAGTAAAAAAAGAAGGGGGATCACTATACAAGTATCCCCAGCAAACCCAAGTGATCTGCCTCCTCAGCTTGAACAGAAAGTTCAGAGGGTAAAGGATGGATGCTGTGTTACCATCAGGAGCACAGAGTCAGGAAGAACTCAAGAAATATATTCGATTCTACTCTCATGGGAGGGATAGTTGTATATTTGCCAAAACAGTTCTATAATCAAATCTCACATCATTCTTACCTGGAACAGCTGCTCAGCAAAGTCTTCAGGGCAGATTCGGAGAATCCAGAACACCCAGAAAGATTTAGTCGCAATAAATTTGAGTTCTGTGCCAGGTTACTGGAAAAGGAGGAAAATGTCAGAATACCAATACGCACTATTACTCAACTAGTAAGCATTCTGAGGAAAACAGGCTAGAGAAGTTAAGTACTCAAACACACAGGGCTTTGAGCCAGAAGTGAGTTTCAACTCCTGTCTCACTCTGTATGACACCAAGCAGGATGCTTTGCCTCAGTTAATTCATCTGTGAAATGGCAGTACCAGTACCTTCTTGGTAGGGTTGTTAAGATTAAATTATATAATGTGATAAAGGGCTCAGTACATGCCTGGCACAAAGGAAGCACACAAGAAATACTAATCAATGTAGTTTTATTTATTTTTTATTATTTTTTTAAGTAGGTTTCACGCCCAGCGTGGAGCCCAATGCGGGGCTTGAACTCATGACCATGAGATCAAAACCTGTGCTGAGATCAAGAGTGGAACGCTTAACTGGCTGAGCCACCCAGGAGCCCCAATGTAGTTTTTAAATTAAAAAAAGAAAAGAATGATGGAATAAACATTATTTCTTTTTCATCCATAATTAGCACTAACTTGTAGGCACACTTTTACTTGTCAAGTCTCCAGGTTCTTTCAATTAAACTTCTCTCAAATTTGCCCTCTCTTCTGCATTCTCAAATGCCTTGTGTTAGTGGAATTCAGTGATTAAGAGCTAGAGTTCTGGAATCACAATCTATAACCAAGTTCAAATCTTGGTTCTGCCACTTAACTACCTGTGAGACCTTGGACAAGTTATTCAACCTCTCTGTGCCTCAGTTTTCATATCTGAACAAGAGCTTACATCATAGGTTGCTGTGAGAATTTATGAGATGACCTTTGAAAGTGCCCAATAAATGTTGGTAGTTAATTTTATGTATTTTTTACATCAGGTTTCATCATTTCTTACCTGAGTGAACACAAAACCGTCTTAAGTAGTCTAGTTTTTTCCTTGTCTGATTAACCTGCCAAGGTGCCTAACAAGTTATTTTCCTAAATTTCAACTCTGACATGTTCCTTCCATTCTCAGATCCACTCTCTTTACGACGCTTCCCTCTTCAGTGCCTATCATGGAGTCCAGACTTCTTATAGCATGGCAGGGGCCCATTATGATCGGGTCCTCACCTCCTGTCACCTCCTCACTGTGCCCTACGCTCTAGCAGTTCCCAACTACTTCAGAGTTTAGAACTGCACAGGCGGCTTTACCTAGACTGCTTCTTTACCTTGTCACATGGGAATCTCCAACCTGAATATCTGCAATACTCAGCTTAAGAGTCACTTCCTCTGAGGAGGCTGCCCTCCCTAAATTTAACTAGGTCTCTCTGTGGGATGCATGCATCTAACAAACACACTGCACTGTAATTATCTGTCTCTCCCATGAATGGGGCAGGGAGTGGGCCTCTATTCATCCTTGCTTGTCTAGAATCTCGCATAAGGCCTGGCATATAGTTAGCATGCCAACTTGCATTGCCTGGATGAGTCCCGCACAGTACTGCAGAAGCACAGATACTTTCTGAGTCCATCTGGAGATGGACAGAAGGGCACCCCACATATATTCCGGAAACAAAATTAACATACAGAAAACAACTGCCTGTGGGACATGTTTCTGACGGCCACTCACTTGACAATGGGATCTGACAGCTGGAGGCCTTCCAGGCTTAGATTCTGCAGCTTGGAGCACCGGGACAGAATGCCGTGGAGGGTAGACACATCGATTACAGAGTTGGACAGATCCATGTGTTGCACACGGAAAGAGCTGAACACAGACGGGAGAAAAGAGAGGCTACGTAAGGTGGCCCACACAAGTACCTCCAGATCAAATCCAACCTCATCCCCTCCCCAAATGAGCAGCCAATCACAAACAGGATCCTTACTACACATTTCAAGTACAGTTTTGGTCTTAAAATAATTGCTACTAGTAACTCCTTTCCCTCACTCATTTTAAAATTCAGGAGGATTTCTGCCAGGTCAAAATGGTGCTGCCCATTTTGCTTAGGAAATTAGTCAGTGGGCATGATGAGAACGAGCTGGAGGTGGCTGACAAGAAGATTCTGCGTATGATGCCTCGAGGCAAAGGTGAGTGAGTGAATTACTGAAACAGAAAAGACAGCAGAAGAGCAAGCTGTAAAGGGCTAATATTGAGAGGCCTGGAGGAAACACAGGTGTGGAAGTTTCTAGGTAATTGGACCCAGTTGTTTGAAAGAGAGGGATGAACTAGAGAAGAGGATTGGAAGGTTCTGGCACAACTGTGGGTGTATGACAGCATGTCCAGACAGTGTGTGGATCGAGGAAGGCAGCCAGGGACAGACCCCAGAGTAGCAGAAAAAGAGGCACATGTGAAGAAGACCCAGAAGGAATAGCCATGGGAGAAGGATAAACACCAGTGGAAGAGGGGTGCAGTCATATGACCATGGAGGGAAGGGGAAAGAACTAGAGTTGGGATCCCTGTTTTGTCCTTAACTCTGCCATTTTTAGCTTATCTTTCTGTTCAGTATCTAGTCATCCCACTCAAGCTTGGGATGGCATTAAACCATACTGCAAAACTATGAGGAAAAGAGTAGCAGTTTTTCAAAAACATTCCAAAAAGCAAACAAAAAGAGGGCATTTCTTTCAGGTTGCAAATCTGTCCACCATTGGATCAGAAACCCAGAGCTACAAAATCCAGGAAGACTCCTCACACACTGTCTTTATCAGAACTGGCCAGTGTGGCAAGAGCTAGGCTGGTTGAGTACTGTGCACGGCCCCTGCCTCAAGTGACTCACAAGGAGCATCTGCTGAGGACCACCCCCTTGAGAAGCAAAATGTGCATCTCTGACCCTCAGGAAGAGCCCGTAAGTAACCCTGACTTAAAGTGGGAATGGGATCACGGTAAGCAGTGCCAAGTTTCAACATAAAGGCCATACAGCAAAGCATGCACTTAACATTCCACTGCATAGCTGACTTGTCACAGGCCAGAAGGCTGGACACAGAAAAAAACCAAGTTTTCATCTGCTTCTACCTCAAGATTTAGAAATTGTCTTTTCTAGTTTTTTTTTTTTTTTTTTTTTTTTTTTTACCTGAAATGTTCAACTAATGGTTGATCCACAAATGATCGTGGGCAGCGGAAGGCAACCACCCCTCGAGACAGCAGCCGGCCAATCACATCCGGGTGCAGGTTTTTACCTGTGAGGTCCAAGGTCTGCCACAAGGACTCATCAAACCTGGAAAAGAGGAGGTCCTTAGTTAAGTCAAGGGCACTGGATACCAGAGGCTCTTACCACTGTTACAGAACAAGGGGGAGATGGCCATAAATCACCTTGAAGCAAATTCCAAAGGAAGCTGTGTTTCTGAGTTGATAATACAATTAGCTATGATACTTTTGAGATACTATTGACCATTTCTTGCTCATCTCACAGATTAGCTTCCATCTTCATCTATATATGTATTTCAATATACCTTATTGAATAGGTAGGTAGGTTCAAAGTTGCCTAAATGATCCCACCTGCTGTTTTTGATAAGCATAAATGAGTTACCACAATCACCCTAAGTAACATGTAAATATAACTAAAAGGAGGGAGGTCAACCCTATAGCTGACCTTTGCACATGGGTTTGAACTATGCAGGTTCACCAACATGCAGATTTTTAAAAAAAAAATTTTTTTTTTTAACGTCTATTTTTGAGACAGAGAGAGACAGAGCATAAACGGGGGAGGGTCAGAGAGAGGGAGACACAGAATCTGAAACAGGCTCCAGGCTCTGAGCTGTCAGCGCAGAGCCCGACACGGGGCTCGAACTCACGGACCGCGAGATCATGACCTGAGCCGAAGTTGGCCGCTTAACCGACTGAGCCAGCCAGGTGCCCCACATGCAGATTTTTTATAGCACAGTACTGTAAATGTATTTTTTCTTATGATTTTCTTAACATTTTCTTTCTAGCTTACCTTATTGTAAGAATAAGAGTATACAACACATATAACATATAAAACCTGTGTTAACTGTTTATGTTATGGGTAAAGCTTCTGGTCAATAGTAGTCTATTCATAGTTAAATTTTTGGGGAGTCAAAAGTTATATGTGGATTTTTGACTGGGCTGGGTGGGGTCGGTGCTCCAAACCCCATGTTGTTGAAGGGTCAACTGTACTTTATTAAGAAATAGTACTATCAAATATCTACTAGGAAAAAGGAACCCTAAAAAGGAGTTTGGCTGTTTTACAATACCCTTTAAGCTTAAAAACAAAAACAAAAAACGTATATACATGCATGGAAATATATGTAGTTGTATGAACTAATGTGAAAGGAAAAAGGAAAAATATTACTTAGATTTTGGATAGTGTTTCTAAAGCAAAAATGAGGTACTAAAATGTACTGAACAGTAAACCAGGGGGCTGTATAATAGCCACAGTTTAATTCAACTTAACAAAAAAAAGAAAACATGAGATCAAGCACATGAGGGAACATTTTAAATGCCTACTAGAATTTTATTCTTTAATATTACTTGAAATATGCAGACCACCGGCAGGGCTTTGAAATATCGCTGCATAAAGAAACTGTCAACGTGTTATTTGACTTCTATTAACAAGAAGGCACGACTACAGTACCTGGCACATAACAAGTGCTTAATAAATGCTGGTTATTGCTTTTATGACAACTGATACAAAGATTAACAGACTCTGCATGAAGAGGAGAGCTGGCTGAAAGAAAATTGATATGGGGTCACTTAGGGAGGGATCAGGGAAACTCTGCCACCACTGGCTCCAGCATTCCAGGGGTGCACACCTCCCCGTGGCTCTTCTAAGCAAACAACCCACTCTGTAAATACCCGGGGCGTCTTACTGCCCACACACTCCTGAATGGACGGGAAGGGGCTCTTGCTGGCTCACAATAAGAACTCCAGAGATGTGCAGGGAGAAGAGAGATAGATGGCCTTTAAGCACAAAGGATGGCTAGTGGCTGGCCAGGGAGGACAGGTGGTGAAGAACGGACAAAAGTTCTAACTGCAAACAAAGCCTTCCCCCACTTCTGGCCTGTTACTGCCTTCCAACTCACCAAGACGTTCCCTGTGCAGCTCACCGTTCACACTTGAAAAGGGGCAATCCCGAACCAACAGAGACACCCGTAACTATTGGTTTCCATGTGCTACACGCTTCCACGAGCCAGGCACTGCACCGCCATCTTTATGCTTCATCCTCATAACTGTCTGGAAGGTACTACGATCTCCATTGTATATATGGGGGGACCGAGGCTCAGAAGTGTCAAGAACGTCACTAAGGTCCCAGAGTGCTAGGTAGCAGAGACTGGGTTCGCATTTGGATCTAATACCAGGACCTGTGTTCTCCCCTCTGCACTCACTGCCTGGCCCACGGGTGTGAGAAACCGTTGGCATCCCCCTTCACTCCTAGAACATCACCTGGTTGAGAGTCGGCATCCAACCAGCAATAATACAGGAAAAAGTTCTCCGAGGTGGGTATGTTTACACCTCCAGGAGACTCTTCCCTTCCGCTGTGAAATGAAGTCACTATTATTAATATATGAAGATACCTAGTTTGCTTTGTGGTACTGTATTTTTCTTGTTTTTCTAGTTTCACTAGATCCAAATGAATAAATAAATAACCCTTCTCTTCTCCTTCCACACATAAACCAAAAGGGGTAAAAAATACTTACGCTAGGTGATACCACCTCTTACAAACACTGGAGACCTTCAAGAGTTCAGGGAGGCACAGACAGGAAAAGATTCCTAAGAGCAGCTCGTCCGGAAGGGAGTCCCATGAAACACCTTTGAGGGAGAAAAACAATGTGTCTTCTAATCACCACTCATTCGCCCAATTAAGTCTACTGAGTCTTTTCATGCACTTAAAGGATACACAACATTTAACTTACAGGGTAATCGAATTACTCATCCCACAATTGTTTTTCTGTTCACCCACTGTCTCCGTACCCTGTGGTGAGGCACCACACCTTCTCAGCAAAGGAGAAAAGAGAAAACCAAGAATACTTTTCATATCATTTTTCCCTTCAGCATCTGCTGGCCAACCTTAGTAAGGGCTATATTAAAGGCGGTACAGAGCAAGTCCCCCCCTCCATGGCATACAATAATGTCTAAGACACTGATGCCCTCCATGGCTAAGAAATGCCTGGTTTCTCTCAGAAGTGGATTCGGTGGTGGATTCAGCCATCAAGTATTGACCTTATCTACAAGGCAAATGAAGTTTTTTCCTCTTTCTTTCAGATTTACAGAAAGCACTCAGAAGTCCATTTGCCTACAAGTGCACTATCAGAAGGGTGCTTTCATCTATCTCTCTATTTACTATGGTGCCAGGGAGCATTCTAGGTGTTGGGGAGAGAGCAATAAATAAGATAGACAAAGCATTTTAGCTTCACGGGACTTACATTCTAGTGGGAGGAAACAATCACACATGTAAAAATAAATTACAAGATCTGGAAAAATTGATTAGTGCTATGCAGAAAAGTTAAGCAGAGTAAAAGAGAGGACAGGAAGTACAGGGGCCAGTGTTCAGAATCTCAACAAAGCGGTCAAGGAAGGCCTCACTGAGACAGCGATCACTGAGCAAAGGCTTGCACAAAATTAGGGAGCCATGTTTTCTAGGTATAGGGAACAGAATGTTTGTTTTGAGGAACAGAAGAATGAGCAGGGAGGTGACAGAAGATGAGAGATGTTGGGGCCAGGTCATGCAGGACTCTACATCATGAGACCTTTAGCTCTGACTCTGAATGTTGTGAGGAACCACCAGAGAGCGCGGAGCACAGAAAGTTCTGAGAGGATTGCTTGGGCTGTGTTAAAAAAAACAAACAAACAAAAAACAAACAAACAAACAAAAAACTGGAGGGGCGCCTGGGTGGCTCAGTCAGTAGAAGGGTCCTACTTTGGCTCAGGTCACGATCTCATGGTTTGCGAGTTTGAGCCCTGTGTCAGGCTCTGTGCTTACAGCTCAGAGCCTGGAGCCTGCTTCAGATTCTGTGTCTCCTTCTCTGCCCTCCCCTGCACACACTCTCTCTCAAACAAAAACATTAAAAACAAAAGAAAACTGAAGGGGGGAAAAGGTGGATATTTTAAGATGAATTTTGTCTTATAAAAGCAATGTCTAAATAGAACTCTTACATAGGAACATACAGAACATAACCCACAAGATCAGGATAATAGGACAATGGCCAAGAAGGAAACAGGTATGCATGGAAGAAATACTGAGTGTTTAGATCAGTTCAGTAACTCACCTTCCTAGTCAGTCTCCTTGTACCTCCACTCGCTATTGTACACCAAGTCTAAGTCTAGCGCTATCCTCTCCCTTCTGTGATGGTTCACAAGACTGATGTCAGCTTGACTGGGTCAGGGGCAGGCTAAATATTTGGTTCAACACTATCATGGGTGTGTCTGTGAGGGGTTCCTGGAGGAGATGAACGTTAGAGTCTGTCGACTGAGAAACACAGATTCCCTTCTCCAACGTGAGTGAATCTCATTCAATCCAAGTCCTGATGAGAACTGGTTTTCTCCCTGCCTTTGAGCTGGGACATGGATTTCCTGACTTCAGACGTGAACTGGAACCATCTGCTCTCCTGGTCCCTGGGCCTTTGCACTGTGGACCTGGGTACTTCCCAGCTTTCGTAATAGTGTGAGCCAAGTCCTTATAATACATCTCCCTACATCTCTTATTTTTTCCACATCTCTGGAGAACCCTGATTACTAACACACTGTCCCTCTTCCCCGTTATCTAAAAGGTGGATTTCCTGCACAGGTACACTGAACCAGGCTCTGGAGAACATGATGGAGAAAAGCACTGAGGGTGATAAACGTGGCACTTGCTGTCTCTGGGTGGTAATCTTGGGCAATCTTTCCAAGTTTGAACATCTCCATGGTCCCCCCCAAATATGTAGCCTAAGGTCCAAACTGCTTGGCATGAAATTTATGTCATGGACCCACTCATTTTTCTAGGTTCATTACCTAGAAATATGTTCTAGCCATTTGGACTTACTTGTAATTTGTAGAATGAGTCATTCTGCACCACATCTCAGAGGCCCTGTACGTGCTGTGCCTGCCCCGATTGCTATTAATTTAAAATCAAGTTGCTATTGGAGCCCCAATGCTTATGGAAGGCTTCCCATGACATCACCAAAAATGGGTCACTTTTTTTTAACCACAATTTTATTATTTACTTACTCATTTGTTTAGCCCCTGCCCCTGCTGGGCCATGAGTTCTTGGGAACAAAAAAGTATTTTTTAAAAAAAATAATCTTTGTATTTCCTGGAACTCGCATGGTGTCTGATACATTCGTATGATATATACATGCATATACTTATTGAACATGTCCTATCTGTGGGTGTCTGTTCTACAAATATGAAAAGGGATGGCCAGCTCAGGGTTTGAGACACAAACGGGAAATTTCAATGAAGTATCATAATGGGCTGCAACAGGGATCACAGTGCTGTGCTGTGCAGTGGATGGTGGTAGAGGAGAGATCAGAGAAGCCCTCCTGGAGGAAGTGGGCTCTACTGAAAAATGAGGAAATATGCAGTTGCTCAATGAATGCCTGCCCCTCCCTCCCTGAGGACAAAATGATTCACTGAGGCCCTGAAACCAGAAGTAAAGGGATGAGGGCAGACCATCCATGCTGACCCTGGACCACAATGCAGGGAGGCAGCTGGAGATCACCCTGAGGCTTCTCAGTGTGGCAACAACCCCCCTTCACCACAAGGCTCCTCCAAGCTCAGCATGGACAGAGGATAGGGGTTCTCAAATACGGCTCCTGCTCTGCTTCCCAAATTCAAAAAAGTTGATACATTAGCTTTTCTTAAGTTCTCCTTCCATTAACTCTTCTGAACTCCCTGACCTCTGGTGCCTCTTGAATATGTAGATCAGATTCTAGCATTGGATTTGGCAACAAAGTCACACGCTTCGTTATTTCAAATCCAGGATATTGAGACCACACTAGGGCTTGCACTACGATCTGTCCACTCCTCTCCACTCCTCGTGACACCAGGTGCCTGGCCTCCCCGAGGGTGAGAACCACTGGAAGGGAAGCATGCTGATGGGAATGCATCTCTGTGGCCCAAGTCTGTGAATACTGAGCAAGTTACCTAATCCCTCGGGCTCGGTTTCTACATCTGCAGGAACAGGAATAAAATGATTTATTTTGCAAAGTAGTTCCCTGTGGAGATTAAATAATATAAGGGAAGACATCAAGCAGCAGAGTCAAACTTTCCTTTCTCCTTCTTGCCTCTATCTCTCTCCTCTCTCCATTAAAGCTGCAAATTTGCCTTTTGTGATGACTTTTCACTGCTGCTTGGAATTTCACTTATTTGAAAACACACTGGGTTTTAATAGGGTTTGGATGAGGGCTGGAGCATGTGATTGACCAAGAGGCCCAAACAGCCCTCTATCTAAGTTTGGGACCCCCAGAAGCAGATCCTGAGGACCTGAAGTCAAGTAGTTTATTTTGCTAAGTAATCCCAGAAAGCATTGGAAAGTGAAGAGATATGGAAGGGAAAGAAGCTAATTCGGGGAAATGTTAATAAGCAGGTTATCGCCATTGCCAAGTGGAGTTCAAGTCTGCCGGGGACTCCAGGAGACCCTATAGCACCCTGCCCCAGAGCTGTCTGTCTCAGCCAAGAGCATGGGTGCTGGGGTATTAATCCACCAACAACTCTCAGTCACTGGGTGTGGGCTTCTGGGAGTGGGGCAGAAATGTTAACTCCCACATGCCTGCCCAGAGAAAGGCATCAAGCAGTCATATCTGTATGCAGGAGAAAACCTGGCACATAAAGGAGTGCTGAGCTTCAAGGGGCTATGGATGGGGCACGATGCGTCCTCTAAAGACAGTGGAAAAGGAAATTAGGGAGGCTTGTTGTGAAGTGCAGGGCAGGAGAAATAAATTAATGAATTTGGTGCCTATTTAATTGGGAACATACAAGAAATCAGAAACAATTAGAACAACATGAGCTAGGTAATTAAAATGCAAGGAGGAGGGCCACCTGGGTGGCTCAGTTGGTTGAGCATCCAACTTTTGATTTCGTCTCAAGTCATGATCCCAGGGTTGTGGGATCTAGCCCCGCATTGGGCTCCATGAAGCCTGCTTGGGATTCTCTCTTTCTCTCTCTCTCCCCCCTCCCTCCCTCTGCTCCTCTCCCCCACTCATGATCTCTCTCTCTCTCTCAAATAAAAAATTTTTTTTAAATGCGAGGAGGAAAACTAGTCACTATTGGCAGCAAGGAACACAGAGGTTTGCAGAGGACAGCAAAGCTAAGCAGTGAAGCACACTAGTAAGGTTAACACTAGAATTTGGATGTCTTCGTCCGTCCAACTCCTACTCATCCTTCAGATCTCGGCTTAAACTTGTTACCCCCTCAGAGGAGCGTTACAGATCACCACCACAGCCCCCAGACCCAGATTTGCACACCCAGCACACCGCACAATACTAAGCCCGTAACTGGCATCCAATAAAGCTTTGCTAGATGCATCATACCTTTTACTCTCCCTTCATGCTAACTGAATATGCCAATCCTGCGTTTGCATTTGCGTTGACTAGTTACCCTTTGCTAACCAAGAAAATACCACACACCCAATGCCTAGGAGAGAGCCTGACAATGAATATTAGAAAGTACTCAAATGATGTTTCACGAAGGAATGACTGACAGCCCAAAGAAGAATGCTGGCTTTATTCTACACACAGGCAAGACTGCTGGCTTCTTAGGACCAGTGAGTTTCCTTATTTGTAAAATGATAAGGTTGGCCTATGGCTCCACTTCAGCAAACATTCCTGGGTGCCTAATTAATGCACAAGTGCTGGGAGCTGGGTGTAAGCTACAGTCCCTGCCCAACAGCCTCACTTGGAGACAAACTAATAAACAAATACATAACTTAACATTTAAACACTGCCATTTACTGAAAGCCCTAAAGTCTCGAGCATTTATTTAAGCACACTGACTCTAAATGCAACAACCCTGTGTATTTAGTAGCATGCCATCTTACAGATAAGGAAACTGGCCTCAGCAGGGTTAAATAACCTCACCAAGGGGCTATTGGCTGTTAGGCAGGAGAGCCAGGAGGCAAAGCTGGGGCTGCTCTGAGTATGCCAAAACCCCACACCCTGAGGTGCAGGTGCAGAGCCCCAAGAGGTGGCTATGTGAAGGCTGGCCAGATAGCAGAGGGCACTGCAGGTGTGGGCCCTGTACCTGCAAAGGAATGGCACGGCGCTGCTATGCAGAGGCAAGAAGCCTGAAGACAAAAACCCAGGACGAAAAGATAATGTACCTGGGTCAGTACACGAGTAGTTTGTGAGATGGGAGATGGGAGGTGGGAGGTGGGAGGAGTGCAGAAGAACACACAAGTGCGACAAGGCCACACAACTAGCAAGTGGCAAGGTGGGAATTCAAACCCAGGTCTGACTCCAAATGATGTCCTTTCTACCACAGGATGCTCTAACATCCCACACTCTCCCCTGTTCTAAGTGCTTGATGCTCTACAAGACGGAGGAAGGTAAGAATTCAACCTGACTTACAATGCGAAGAGAACTCAATCAGGGCTAGGGAGGGAGGGCTGGCAGGGAGAGGGAGTAAAACAAAGATGCTAAGAGTTATTAAGCAGGCTGGCTCCCGAAGGGAAGGAACGAAGGCCAAGGAAATGCACGGCCCCAGCTGGCAGCCAAGTCCCCAGGACTCCCTCAGTTGATCACAGGACACGGACCTTAGGGCCCCTTGCTAGAGGTGCCGAAGCCTGAGACTGGCTGCTGTATAAGCAGATGGGGCAGAAGTCTGTCTTCCAGCTCCAGCGGCTGGTATCCAGGCTTGTGATATGCTTAATCTAATTTTACTTGCCATACTTAATTCTCCAAACATCAGCCATCTGTTTCCTGGATTCCTGACTCCTCTGCTGCCTGGTCTGTTTGCCTGAGCGGATGGGAGAGTCCAGAGCAGGACTTTCCTCCACTCACCTCTTCTACACCCCGAAGGCTGCACACCAGCCCTGCACAGAAAAGGAAACAATTATTTAAGCCCATGGCCACCAGTCTTCAACTACACAAAGGCTGTTAAACACACTTTGGAGCCACGAAGGGGTGAAAACTGGCCAGATTCACAAACCTGCTGGCTGTCACCCTCAGCCACCATCATTTCCACTTACCCTTCACGTGCAAACCCAGCTGTCCACGTCTATAACTTTGCCACTGCCCATGCCTCAAACTCCTCTGGGGAGAGCGGCTTATTGAAGAGTTTTCTATGTATGAAATCTTTGTAGTATAGGTTACTCATTTTTTTTTTTTTTTTTAAATGTGTTCATTTATCTTTGAGACAGAGAGACAGAGCATGAGCAGGAGAGGGGCAGAGAGAGGGGAGACACAGAATCCGAAGCAGGGGGCTCGAACTCACAGACTGTGAGATCATGACCTTAGCCGAAGTCGGACGCTTAACCGACTGAGCCACCCAGGCACCCCTATAGGTTACTCAACTTCCTTGCAATATTTATTTCTTGGAACATCACCCACACTCAGATTCAAATTAAAATTCCAAATCTTAATCATAAACAAACTCTTGACTCTCAAAACTGCTCCTCTCCTTCAGCATGGATAAACAAAGTAGACTTGAAGGATAAGCCAGCACTCACACCTCCCGTTTCTTATATTTAAGGGTGGGGGCTCACTTCACATTTGCTTGTGTTAGCTTGTTTTAAGTATTAACAATCTATGCTTCCTTTCTGAAAAACCACAAACATTCTGCCAAGCAAAACACAGTAAAACAAAAGCAGGGTCCCAAATGATCCCCTCAGCCCCAGAACCCTCTACTTCTGTAAGAAACTTGCTCAACTCTGAAATGTGGGGAGAGTGGAGAAACCATGGAAATTAGGATTTGGAGAATAAGGTAAAGTATATACACTCTCTAAGAGGTCTGAGAGGAGGTCTTTTGCCTGTTACGTTCACTGCTGTATTAGTAACCTCTAGAATGCTCAGTATTAATTACTGGCTGCATGAATAAATGAAAGGAAGCTGCGGGGCAAAGAGATGCCTCATAGGGCCCTATAAAGGCTCTTGCAGAGCTGAGTTTTGGGAGCCGGGGGCTGAGATTCATTGGTGAGTCATGAAATCAATTCAGTTGAAGCAGCCTTGTTTTGAAAGAATGGAATGGAACACAATAGGAAGTATCTTAGCAAGGGGAATTACAGTTTTGTGAGATTTCTGTTTCAGGCACACACCCAGCATCGCAATGTAAAATATATTTATTACTGGTTTAAAAAAAAAAAAAATTGGAGGAAAAATGTTTGCCTGTGAGCATTAAAAAGCAGATTCCCGGGCTCAAGGCAGGACTTCTTGGATCTGAATCTCAGGAATTTTGCACTTTGAACAAGTTCCTTTGGGGATATCAGCAGACACTAAACTTTAGAGTCTCCAGTCTGAGAACCACCGCAGGCTCTGGAATGTCAAGCAGTTTAACAGCCCTGGGAAAGCTAATCAACAAATTAGTTCAACGGTGTTTTCACTGTGTTTCACTGTTTTCACTGGGGCGGAGGGTAGGGAGAAAAGGGACCAAGACAGGCATTTAATGACATGAATAAAATGAAGTTGTCCTGTTTGGGCTTGTTACTGACCCCACTACTGGGCCACTTACTTCCAATTCCTTCCATACACTTACCCCGAGGGCAAAACAGACCTGTCCTGATACAGCGTTTGTCACACAGTTTTTATCTTCCAAAATAAAAAGATGAGGAGGATTTAGTTGCCAGATGTGTATGAGTCTGGCTGGGGGCCTGCAGGGAGACTGCTGAGGGAGGAACCAGGAAAAACTCCCAGCCCAGGGCCACTGTCACCAGATCCCTACATAAAGCAGGTGTGGCTTATTCTACCCTAATCCTGGCAGAGCCATTAGCCACCTGTCTTGACAACTGCAGACAAAACTCCCTGGAATGATGATCCAGAGAGAGAGAGAGAGAGAGAGAGAGACACACACAGACAGACAGACAGAGACAGAGAGACAGACAGAGACAGAGAGACAGAGACAGACAGACAGACAGAGACAGACAGACAGACAGACAGACAGAAAGACAGACACTGGAGGCCCACTGGGAATCCTCTACCCAGCTGTCTCTCATCCTGCATCAGGGAATCCACCTCTCCACACTCCATACCAATTAGCCAGTCTATATTGTGTGCAATTCCACACACATAGGACGTAGATTATTAGTTTTCATTCCCGCCTCTCCCTTAGGTAGTAACAAACATAAAAATAAAACATTGTTTTTTCTCTTCTTGCTTCAGGCATATATATTTGAGGTCAGTTTTAACAATGTAGACGTATTGAGTGGGCCATTTCCAGATCTTTCCCTCTCCTCAGAGCCTCCACTTTTGCTGAGTGGAAGGAGGAAGATTGTCCACGTCCACTGGGAATCACCCTGGAAGCCCTTCTGCACCTGGGAAGCTGTACCTGGTTCAATTTGGCCCAAGGGGTTCCCTTCCTCTGGCCTCCAATTGCACTTACTACCTAGACTACTCATTGGATGCTAGTGTTTTGGTCGCCATCTTCTGCCGTGAGCTTCTCTTAGGGTGTGTTGTCTTTCTCCTCAACTTGACTTGCAATTTCCTATAAGCCAGCAACCATCCCTTAATCTCTCTTGTTTCCACAGTGCCTTGCTTAACAATGACTTTTTTATTTATACATCCCTATCTCTGTGTATGAATGCAGAAGGACATACAGGAATCACACTGAATGTTTAAAAGCAACTGGCCCTGGACAAGTTAATCAAAATATGCTCATCTTAGCAGAAATGTGGTGTCTGTCACCACATTTGGTTGGTCAAACACCAAATTGCTAGTGCTACACTCCAGACGCTAAAAATAACAGAAGCATTAAATTCTGAAAGAAAAAATTCTGTACTAACCAGGTCAGGCTAACAGGACTAAGGACAAAAGAAAAAGTGAAGTAGCTTCCCAAATGAGTGTCAGAAATTTTGTTGACCAAATTAACTGGATTTACTTATTGTGTATTATGTGCACACAACATGCTAAGAGCTTTGTGGGCACTCTTTCCCTTAATCCTCACAGCGACCTATGAAGTGGGTATTATTATTCTATTTCACAAAGAAATGAAGGCAAAGAGAGCTCAAATAACTTCCCAAGGTTGGTAAATAGCAGAATTAGGATGCAAAGCCAGATCTGTCTGACTTGATCACAATCCTTTATTGCCTTTCTAATTAATTCACCCCCTCCCCTGATGTAGATTTCCAGACGATAACCTGTAGGTTCTCATTCCTAACGAAAGGGTCAATACCCCAAAACAACAGATTTTTTAAAGCAAAGCAAACAAACAACCAACCCTTTTTCAAAGATAGTCAAATGGGAGGACTAAGGAATATACTTATTTACCCCGGCTCTGTAAGACTTCGTCTTCAATATTTCTTTAATCTGTCTCTTCTTCTCTGCTATCACCCACCCAATTCCTGTTTAGCCTCTGATCACCTCTTCTACAGACTACCTCAATGGCCTAATTCTGTCAACTCTAACGTCAGAATCTATCCAGAACGTGACACTTATTACTACCCCCATACCTCTTAACAAATCTCTAAATTTCTACCCTTGACCACCTACAGTTTAATCCCATCAATGTGTCCTTTTAAAAGGTCACATCACAACTCTGCTCAATACCAGCTCTAGCCTTATCTCCCACTACTCAACCCTTAGCTCATTCCACACATGTCTTCCTTCTTCCTTGAGCAAACATGACATGCTTCTGCCCCAAGGTCTTTGCACTGACTATGCCCTCTGCTTGGAACCCGTTTCTCCAAGATATTTGCGTGGCACATTCCTCACACTTAATGCCTTTACTTAAAAAGCTCATGTCTCAGTGAAGCTTCCCTTCAATACCCTGTTTAAAACTGCAATCCATATTCCCACCCCAGGACTTCCAATCCCTTTCAACTTGTTCTATGTTTGTTTTTGGCCATGGCATTTATTACTTTCTAACATTCTACATATCACATTTATTATGTCTGTTGCATCCTCTCTCTCCAACAGAAGCTTCCTGAGATCAGGAATGTTTACATTGTTTGTTGCCGAATCCCTAACAATCCCTAACACCTAGAACAATGCCTAGCACATAGTAAGTGCTCAGCAAAAATGTGCTGGCTTAATGTTTTTAATACCTTCTAGCAAGAAACAGTATTATTGCACTACCTTTACCCTATGGCCTTCTGTACTCTTGGGGCTCTGATCCACTCTGGGAGGCACATGCTGATCTGTTTGAAAAGCCTGGAGACGGGGAGCTATCAAAGCCAGAAATGATATGGTGAGTTCTACATTTCAGTCAGTCTGCTCTAGCTCTGGGGATGGATCTGCAGAGGATAAGCCTGGAATTATGAGCCATTCCAATATTCAGGCAAGAGATAATGAGAGCTTGAAAAACATCCTGGAGACAAGAGGGAAAGATTCAATGATTGGCTGGATGCTGGAGGATGGCAGAATGGGACTGACCCTCAGGTTTTTGGCTGGGTGACTGAACACATAATGCTGGCAGTAATGTAGACACAGCATACCAGAAGAATCCCACTTGGGAGGGACCTGGGGAGAGAAGTCCCTACACATAGTTAACATTCACTTTAGCAGTTCTTTGGAAATCACTAAAGCAAATATGGCCAAAAAACAAAACAACAATAACAAAAAACCCCAAAACCCTCAACCAAGGCTACAGAGCAGAATATAAACAACAATAACAAAATCCTACAAGATTATTGGTTATGTTCCCATTTATCAGTAGCACTGAGCTGGCCTTTGAACATGCAGATTCACTTCAAAGTTAAGAGGTAGGTATGTCTTCTCCTGGGTTAAAATTTCACATGGGTTAAAAGTCAACTGTGCATCTAAAAATATATATCTACCAAGATTCCTGCAGATTTGTGAAAATGACTTGTCCCACTTTTTTGGAAAATGACTTCAGAAGTAGGCAATTTTGAAAATGTGCCATCCTAAAGATCACTAAACAAAGATTACCAATAAAGTAGTTCAATACACCTCTTATGTGACCGCCAGTTTACCTTACCTGGAAAGCTGTCTCTATTTAGTTTAGGTCTGCGGACTATCACAAAATCCTTGTCATTCCCCTTGCTCTTCAGCCGTTTTCGTGGGGGGCTCTGAGGGTGGCCCAGGTTTGAGAGCAGTTCCTGGGGGATATTCTCACTGTCCACCTCCTCTTTCTCCAGGGCGGAGACCCCCATGCCTGACAGCAGTTCAGAAGTCTTGCTAGAATCCCATCCCCATGTGAAGCTGGTAGTAACGTTGCTACCCTGGTCAGGAATCTCCTGGAGGTGTTTCCTGCAGAAATGCACAAAAGCCCCCCCCGCCCCGGCCCGTTCCTTTCAAAAACACACCCGAGTAATTAAAAGATAGGCCTAAATGAAACTGCAAGTTATGCAATGCAGAAAACTTTCACAGTGGCTCACAAAATTGCATATCTTAAGCGCCGGCGGCGAGTTTCCAAGTAGGAAAGAGAAAATAACCAAGCAAATCAAAAAGGCTTTTTGATTTACGATCACGTAGAAGGCCTTGAGAATGTCTTAAAGTAGAGGGAATAGACAAGAGGGAGAGCAATCATACAGCGACTGAAAATAGCAGGAAAGCTCAGTAAGGGAAGTCAAATAAAACCGCACACTGATCACCGCACTAAAGCATCCAGCCATCCACGCTTTCCCAAAGGGGCTAAGCAACTATTCACTCTACAGCATTAGTAACAATATTAGCAAGTAGCATTTTTCGCGGCCTAAAACAATTAAGACGGTTCATGCACGCTCTGCCCCCTTTTGCAATCCGTTTACCTGTGCATGGCGTCCACAAGTTCTGGAGTTTTAAATGGGTGCATTAATTGCAGAACTGTCCGCCACCGGGATTCCCGCTTTGGCACGCGGCGGCTCGCGGCGTGCAGCTCCGACCCCCAGCAGCAAGACCCGCGAACTCTAGCAACGTTCCATCCTCACCGCGCGCGCAAGGCTCTTCTACTCGCTCTCCTCCGCCGCGGCCGTCTGCAGCCCCGCTGCCTGCTGGGAACTGTAGTTTCAGCCCTGACTTGTAGTCTAGCAGGCTCTCCGCTACTTCCTTCCTGGCTACTTTACCCGCCTTTGAGATACCCACAACCCCCTGCGGCTGGGGGCTGGGCGACCCATGGGGTAGGCGGGGAAACGGAAGTGGGCGGCGCTCAGGCTGCCTGGGAAATGTCAGCCTCTTGACTGGGGACGGGTTTTCCTTACGGCGGAGCCTGCGGGCCTTCTAGTGATCGTCACCGCCGTCGCCTCGGAGAGTGGGTCCCAAATCCTGGACGATTGCGGCCGACGCGGGGTTTCCCGGTCCTTCCAGACACTGTCTGGCGAGATCGGACCGTGAGCCCGATGGGGAGAGCGTGAGGCACTGTGGGGTCGAGGGTCTGAGGCCGAGAGCAGGCGGAGATCGAGAGGACCACGGAGACCCCGGTCACCCGCCGCCACGGGCCTAACTAAGTTCCCGGTCACGGAGAGGAGGTGGTAGCCCGGCCCGCTGGCCAGGTGAGAGGATGGGGGCCGCGGGCGTCACATGTGCTGTCCCCTCCGCCGGGAAGCTGCTTCCTTCATCGGGGAGAGGGTGACCCTTAGCACCGGTCTGCGGACAGGATCCTTTCCTCAACAGTAAAACAGGCACTAATGATATCGGGGGTCATCTCGAAGGCTTGGCGTGAGGGTCAAGTCAGATAACGCTTGTGAAAGCGTCTTGTAAACAAAAGTGCTGTTCGAACGAGAGGCGAGGCGGTGTTTTTATTTCAGGTGAGCAGACCAGTGGTTCCTGTGTGCAGTGGGAAGGCTGCGCATACCCTTTCAGCCTTGACGAATTTCATGAATGTTAGCAAGGGAACGAATACGGTGACTGTATGTTTGCAGAGGGCTTTATAGCGCAACTCTCGGGGCCACGAGCAGGGCCATTCGGTTCTTAAGACCGGCTGCGTCTGGTTGCGTCTCCGTCTAAAAACAAGCTGCTTTTAGCCTGTCTCGGCAGAGAAGAGTTTGGGGGCAGCTAGAGGAGGGAGTGTGCCATGTTCCAGATAGGATGACCATGCGAAATCTGTTGTGCACACTATACCATAATTGTGACCCTTGGAAAACATTGGAAGAGAGTAGGGGAACAAATTCCAACCCTAATAAAAATGGAGAGGATTTATAAAGTTCGGAAGTAAGCAGGCCCGCGTCATCACAAAAATTAATATTGGAGTATTACTTCGGTATGCTGGATGACTTACCTTAAAAAATAGTATGACATACCATTAAAAAAATGATTCGCTTTTTGTTGGATTTAAACCTAAAACCTATCTTGTCCAGGTATGTGTTTGTTTCAGGCTTGGTGCTTAGCTTGAAAAGTGACTACTTCTTGATTGAGTAAGGTATTCACGAACCTTTAGTTTTTTCTTGAAAGTTAAGCGAAATTGGCCTATAGAAGGGATATGCTCACAAATTAATTTTGCCTTAAACTATGTGAAGATACTAGGTTGAATTGTCACAACTCATTAAACTGATGTTACAGAAAATATTTTTAAATGCAATATTCTGATTTTTTATATAAAGCTACCTTTATGTTACTTTGGCTAAGGAGAAAGCAGTTGCCCTGGGTTGGAATCTACATCCTTTCCCTTAAGTTGGCAACTCATTAGAAAAAATAATTTTGTCAAAAGAAGTTATAGTCTCCTTCAAGAAAGACAGAGGGAATGTTTCTGGAGGAGAAAGAAAACAAGAAAATAATATGTCGTGATGAGAATAAACAAAATTTTGAGATATAAAGTAGATCGTATAGATAGGAAGATCTAATGGGATGATTTTAAATTTAAAGATGAGAAATTTCTAGTGGTAGGACTTAGCAAGGATTTACCTAGGAACTAGGGAACATTTCTAGTTGTCAGAATACGTTTTATATCTGAATTGGTGGACAGGAGGTCCTCTATAGGATTTCAAAAAGAGCCTTTCAACTTTGAAAATCTGTCTTCAAATTCTGTAATAGATATCTTACTAACAGTTTGCCCTGGCAACAGAAAAACATTAGCTTGCTGAAATAGGAATCATTTTTTTCCGCATGTCTTCTAATCATGGCTGTTTTCTATCTAAGTAAATAAAAGTTTAAATTGGTACAGGTGTCTGATATAAGGAATTGTGTCCATTGAAGAGATGAGATTATCAGCTACATATATAATTGCTGTCTGGTCTCTTCAAGAATTGCATGTAATTGCTACTGATATGGATTATTTTTTTTCCCTGGTTAATTGTATTTGTTTAATCTTGCTCAGCATGCCCCATGCCCCATTTTAGTGGAGAGGTGTGACTATATTCCTAAAACTAGAATTACTAGATCATTATCTAGGATAGATGAATTATAATTGTTTTATCTCTGGAAATGACATCAGAGTAAGTAGTGTTTAGTACTGTTTGGAAGTTTGAGATGGAATACAAAGTGAATTTGGAGCTCCTGGGTGGCTCAGGTTTGATTTCGGCTTAGGTCATGACCTCATGGTTGTTGAGATCCAGCCTGTATCAGGCTCAGTCAGCCCTGGGCATGGAGCCTGCTTAAGATATTCTCTCTCTGTCTCTCTCTCTGTCTCTGTCTCTCTCTGTCTCTCACCCGTCTGTCCCCTCTCTGTGCATTCCCCACTCTCTCAAAAAAAAAATACAAAGTAACTTTGTAAATTGGGAAAGTGTTTATTGTAAAAGGGACAAGATAGTCAATATTAATGAAGGCACAGGAGAGGCCAAAAAAGACTGGAAACTACACTTGACAATAAGATAAATAAATAAATAAATAAATAAATAAATAAATAAATGTATATATGTTCAGTAATATATTAATGTTCTTTTTGAAAATGAAATATGACAAGAGATTGTATTTAAATAGAAGAGTGATGTGCTTTTTTCTTAGTTCCATCATAGCATGAAATCTTAAAGATTTCTTTAATTTTTTTATGTTATTTAGCTTAAGGGAACAAAAGACCAACAACAATTACATAGCAAGAAGTTTCTACCTGCCATCAAATTTCAAAAGGATCCTTTTCCCTCCATTAATTTTAAAGTAAATCTTTCGATCTCTGTAGTTTGATGTTTTCTGTGATGGACAGATTGGGGCAAGAACAAAAGGGTTCTTTCCTTATTCTGATTTGCTCTGTTTTCTTTTCTACCTTCCTCATGTAGATTAACAGTCTTAAGTAATAGCAGTCTTACCTGAAGGTAAAAATTCTTAGTTAATTCTATATTAAACATGACTTTTCTAGCATTCTATCTTGATATACGTAAAGGAACAATTAATAGAATGTTTCTTGTTTACTATGAAATGGAGCAAAAGAAAGCATTTAAACAATTTAAATTGCATTAAGTATGTCTGGATTCAAAGAGACTCTGTAGTATCCATGTTGTAGTTAGAATGTGTAGGTTTGAATCCCAGCTTTGCTACTCACTGACTGGGAATGTGGACAAACTACTTACTCTATGTACCCTTTTCTGTTCTATAAATAAGGATATTTATAGTCCTTTCTTATGAGGTTGTGAGGTCTAATTTGATAAAGTATGTTAAGTGCTAGCATAATGCTTGGAATCCAGTAAACTCATACTCAATGTTAGCTATTGTTGTTGTTGTTTTTAATTACTTTAGTAAGAAGGATTCTAAGGGGTCACTGGGGTGGCTCGGTTGGTTGAGCCTCCAACTTTGGTTTGGGTCAGGGTGTCACAGTTAGTGGGTTCGAGCTTGCACGGGGCTCCCTGCTGTCAGCCCAGAGCCTGCTTGGGATTCTCTGTCCCCCTCTCTCTCTGCTCTTCCCCTGTTTATGTTTTCTCTCAAAACTACATAAACTTTTTTTTTAAAGGATTCTAAGGATTATTCTTTAATTACCAAAATAAGTCTTACAATCTCTTTACCTGAAATCTTTAAGAATCCAATACAATTCCAATTGTTTTCTTCTTACCTGCTTACATGGTTACTCACTCTCTCTCTCTCCCATGCCTTACCAAAAGTTAAGCACTTTGTACGCATCTGTCTTTCTTCAGAAGGGCTTGTCACACTTTGGAATTCAGCTTACCTGGTTGATTTGGCAACTCAGCTCATTTTTTGAAAATGACTTCAAAAAATATTACAACTGTTTTTATTTTTAGAGTAGGAGCCACATTCTCTTGTGGTATATCCTAAACTGAATTCTCCCTGTACATCTCCCTGAAATCTTTAAACATGGAATAATGGTTATATTTCAAAGATTTAATTTTTTATTGGTGGTAGAGAATTGTTGACTTTCATCACTCCATCTAGTTCTGATACTTTCAATTTTTCATTATTAAGATGTTGAGTTGCCTCCTAGTTTTTATTATTTAACATATCTGAATAAAGACACATTTAAATTTACACAATCTGAGCCTGATGAATCACTAGGTTCTAGCTAGAAATCTTTCATTCAGTTTTGGAACCTTAGGTTTGGACAAAATATTTGTGTTCAGTTGCTACTACAAATCTTTCCTGCCATCTTCCCTTCTTCTCTTTTCCTTTTCTTTCTCTTTCTTTTTGAAAATATTTAGGATGCTTCAAATTCCAAAATTTTCTTAACCTGTAAATTTTCCACTTAAATTTAGCCTAAAAAAACCTATCAGCCATAAAGTACTTGGGAAACAACGCCGCAAGTCAGTAACAATAACAAGCTAATTATGAAAGGCATTTGAAAGGGATTGTATGAGATCTTGATACTTGTTCAAAGACTGAATTGGATTTTAAATGTTTAAGACTTTAGAACTGGTATTTTGAAAGGGAGACTATGTCTGGATTTCAAGTACTAAAATTTGATTGAATGAATGAATTGGCGTTTTGATTTTGAGTAAAATCTACTTTTTGTATTTTTAACATTATTTAACATTATTTTATTTATTTATTTATTTATTTTATTTATTTATTAACATTATTTTGGCTATTTGGGGTCTTTTCTGGTTCCATACAAATTTCAGAATTGTTTGTTCTAGCTCTGTGAAGAATGCTGGTGTTATTTTGATAGGGATTGCATTGAATGTGTAGATTGCTTCAGGTAGTATCAGCATTTTAACAATATTTGTTCTTCCAATCCATGAGCATGAAATGTTTTTCCATGAGCATGGAATGTTTTTTCATTTCTTTGTGTCTTCTTCAGTTTCTTTCATAAGCTTTCTATTTTTTTATTATTTTTTTTTAACATTTATTTATTTTTGAGACAGAGAGAGACAGAGCATGAACAGGTGAGGGTCAGAGAGAGAGAGGGAGACACAGAATCTGAAACAGGCTCCAGGCTCTGAGCCGTCAGCACAGAGCCCGACGCAGGGCTTGAACTCACGAACTGCGAGATCATGACCTGAGCCGAAGTCGGACGCTTAACCGACTGAGCCACCCAGGTGCCCCAACTTTCTATAGATTTTTTAACCTCTGGTTAAGTTTGTTCCTGGGTACTTTATGGTTTTGGTGCAATTATAAATGGGACCGAGTCCTTGATTTCTATTTCTGCTGCTTCTTTATTGGTATATAGAAATGCCACAGATTTCTGTATGTTGATTTTCATATCCTGTGACTTTGCTGAATTCACATATCAGTTCTAGCAGTTTTTTGGTGGACTCTTGGGTTTTCCACATAGAGTGTCATGTCATCTGGGAAGATTAAAAGTTTGACTTCTTCCTTGCCGATTTGAATGCGTTTTATTTCTTTTAGTTGTCTGATTGCTGAGGCTAGAACTTCCAACATATGTTGAACAATGGGTGAGAGTGGACATCCCTGTTGTGTTCTTGACCTTAGGCAGAAAGCTCTGTTTTTCCCCATTGAGGATGATATTAGCTGTGGGTCTTTCGTAGGTGGCCTTTATGATCTTAAGGTATGATCCTTCTATCCCTACTTTCTTGAGAGTTTTTATCAAGAAAGGATGTTGTATTTTGTCAAATGCTTTTTCTGCATCTACTGAGAGGATCATGTGGTTCTTATCCTTTCTTTTATTAATGTGATGTATCATGTTGATTGATTTGCTGGTATTGAACCAGCCCTACATCCAGGAATAAATCCCACTTAATCATGGTGAATAATTCTTTTAACGTATTGTTGGATTCAGTTTGCTAGTACCTTGTTGATAATTTTTGCATCCATGTTCCATCAGGGAATTTGGTCTGTATTCTCCTTTTTAGTGGGGTCTTTGGTCTTGGAATCAGGGTGATGCTGGCCTCATAGAATGAGTTTGGAAGTTTTCTTCCCATTTCTATTTTTTTTTGGAACAGCTTCAAAAGAATAGTTGTTAACTTTTCTTTAAATGTTTGGTAGAATTCCCCTGGAAAGCCATTTGGCCCTGGACTCTTGAGATTTTTGATTACTGATTCAATTTCTTTACTGGTTATGGGTCTATTCATATTTCCTATTTCTTCCTGTTTCAGTTTTGGTAGTTTATGTATTTCTGGGAATTTCTTCCAGATTGACCAATATGTTGGCATATAATTGTTCATAATATTCTCATATTGTTGTTTGTATTTCTATGGTGTTGGTTGTGATGTCTCCTCTTTCATTTGTGATTTTATTTGGATCCTATCCTTTTGATCAAACTGGCTAGGGGTGTATCAATTTTCTAATTCTTTAAAAGGGGCGCCTGGGTGGCTCGGTAGGTTAAGCGTCCGACTTCGGCTCAGGTCATGATCTCACGGTCCGGGAGTTCGAGCCCCGTGTCGGGCTCTGTGCTTACCGCTCAGAGCCTGGAGCCTGCTTCCGATTCTGTGTCTCCCTCTCTCTCAGACCCTCCCCCGTTCATGCTCTGTCTCTCCCTGTCTCAAAAATAAATAAACATTAAAAAAAAAAAAATCTAATTCTTTCAAAGAACCAGCTTGCGGTTTCGTTGATCTGTTCTGCTGTGTTTTTTTTCTTTCTTTTTTTTAAATTTTGATATCCTTGGTTTCTGCTCTAATCTTTATTATGTCCCTTCTTCTGCTGGTTTTGGGATAAAGAAGATGTGATACACACACACACACACACACACACACACACACACTCACACTCTGGAATATTAGCAATCAGAAAGAATGAAATCTTGCCATTTGCAACAATGTGGATAGAACTAAAGTGTATTATGCTAAGTGAAATAAGTGAGTCGGAGAAAGATAAATATATGATTTTTCTCTCATATGTGGAATTTAAGAAACAAAACAGATGAACATAGGGGAAGGGAAGGAAAAAATAAGATAAGAGAGAGAGGCAAACCATAAGACACTTTTAAATACAGAGAACAAACTGAGGGTTGCTGGAGGGGTTTTGGGTGGGGGGATGGGCTAAATGAGTGATAGGCTTTAAAGAGGACACTTGCTGGGATGAACACTGGGTGTTTTGTATAAGCAATGAATCATTAAATTCTACTCCTGAAATCATTATTACACTATATGTTAACTACCTTGGATTTAAATAAAATTTAAAAATTAAAAACCAATTCTCAAGTGTATGATTTTATTCAATAATCATTGGTAAATTTTTCTACATATAAAATAGGTAACTTCCTTTAAAGAAAATAAGATTTATATAGGTAAATGGAAAAGTGGTAAGTATACATTTGCAAGGGTCAGGGTGCCAAACCCTGTACAGTCGAAAATCTGTGTATAAGTTTTGACTCCCTGGAAACTTAACTGTTTCTAGCCTACTGTTGATTAGAAGCCTTACCTGTAATGTAAACAGCCGATTAGTAGATATTTTGTGTGTATGTCTATGTGTGTGTTTTACTGGATGAACTTGACGTTTATTTTATAGTGTGAGTATTTTTTATTGAAGATAATTAGCATACAGCATTATATTAGTTTCAGGTGTATGACATAATGATTCAACATATATTGTATGCATATTATATACTCATAATAAACTAAGCTACAGAAAAGAAAATGTTATTAAGAAAGTCATAAAGAAAAAAAAAAAATTAAAAAAAAAAGGGGCGCCTGGGTGGCGCAGTCGGTTAAGTGTCCGACTTCAGCCAGGTCACGATCTCGCGGTCCCTGAGTTCGAGCCCGGCGTCAGGCTCTGGGCTGATGGCTCGGAGCCTGGAGCCTGTTTCCGATTCTGTGTCTCCCTCTCTCTCTGCCCCTCCCCCGTTCATGCTCTGTGTCTCTCTGTCCCAAAAATAAATAAAAAACGTTAAAAAAAAAAAAAAAAAAGAAAGTCATAAAGAAGAGGACATATATTTAAAGTACTGTATTTATCAAAAAAGAAAGAAAGTCATAAAGAAGAGGACATATATTTAAAGTACTGTATTTATCAAAAAAAAAAAAAATCCATGTGTAAGTGGACCCACACAGCTCAAACCTAAGTTGTTCAAGTGTCAAGTACTGTTTTGTGAAGCAGTAAATAAATAAGAATTTCAAGTCATTAAAGTTGTTAAGACAAGATTAGCACACACACAAAAACAAACTATTTCAAATAAAGGAAGTGTTTTCAAATGGTCTTTTTCTTGCTGTTTTTCCCTCTTTTGGAACATTTTAAGTAATGGACTGTGGAAAACTTTATTTTACTAAACGTCTGATTACTTAGGATCTAGTCAATTGTGTATTTGTATAAAACTTCTGTTGGGGCTTATAACTGTAAGGAACAAATTCCAAATGATACTTTTGAAACAGTTCACGTTCAGTATTATTTTGCAATATTTTTAGAAGTAGTATAATTTTCATTAAGATAACTTTTTTCCTGAAGATACAATTTATGTCAAGATTTTAAGATCTGTTTTCAAAAATTGTATATGTATTTGAGAGTAGGAATTATCCTTTTCCTTCTATTTCTTTTTTTTTTTGATGTTTTATTTATTTTTGAGAGAGAGAGAGACTGCAAGTGGGGGTGGAGTAGGGGAGGGAAGGCGGTGGTGGGACAGAGGATCCAAAGCAGGCTCTGTGCTGACAGCAGCGAACCTGATTCCAGGCTTGACCTCATGAACTGTGAGATCATGACCTGAGCCGAAGTGGGACACTCAACCGACTGACACACCCAGGCATACCCTTTTTCCTTCTATTTGTAGTTCAATGTAAAGCCTGACAATTTTCCAAAGAATTAATTAATATGTCAATAAACAAATATTTAGGAAATTTCCAAGTGGTTGTTTATGTTAATGCTACTTTTTTTTTTCTTTTCCACTTTACAGATATGATCCAGACCTGCACATGAATGACTTTTGGTTAGAGTGAACATTCAATAATGAGTGGTGCAGCTTTGGGACTCGAGATTGTTTTTGTCTTTTTTCTGGCATTATTCCTACTTCATCGATATGGAGACTTTAAGAAACAGCATAGACTTGTAATTATTGGAACACTGCTAGCTTGGTATCTCTGCTTTCTTATCGTCTTCATACTGCCTCTGGATGTTAGTACGGTAAGAGGTGAAACTGAGTTTTGCAATTTGAAAGGCAGTTGTAGTCATACAGCATGTTTGAGATATGTTCTTAAAACAGCTAAATTATATAAGGTCATGCTTAACTTTTTGTATTTAAATCTTACTTTGTGAATTTGATCATTAAAAAACATAACCAGGAAGGTCACTGGTGGATAGGTTGATACCCCCCAGTATCCCTTAACTCTGTAACCTTTTGATTTTCATTTTTAAACCATGTGTTCGTTGATTTAGACAATATACAACCGGTGTAAGCATGCAGCCGCAAACTCAAGCCCTACCGAGAACAGCAACATTACAGGATTCCATGCAACTGCTACCCCAGTTCCAAGGTATTTTCTTCCTTTTTTTTTTTCTTTTTCTTTTTTTAAATAGTGTAGAGGAAAAATTACTTTAATATTGTCTATTCTTACCATTCGGGATTTAAATTTATAAAGTTTATCTTCTTTTTCTACTCATCCCCCACGCCTCTCCCATCCTTTGCTAGTAGACTTTTAATTACATTGTATTCTATTTAAATGTAAAGCTTAAATAAATTTTACATATTTATTGGTGCACGAGGCCTTTCAGTAGATGCTAAGAAGAAACTTGGAGAAGACCTGATTTTTTTAGCCCTGGTTCTACCTCTTACTAAGAATGTGACTTCCAATGGCTTTTTTTTTTTCTTCTCAGCCTCTCTCTAGTCTAAAAAAACCTTCATTTTCTCTTTTGCCTGATTTACAAGGTTGTATAAGGGGATTATTCTGTATGTAGGATGTTCTTTTCATATTGTGCATCCTTTGAAACCATTATAGTTTTAGACCGAGAATGAATAAAGTTCAAATTATCGAAAGGTTACGTTAAATCCATGTCAAACTTCCAAGTAAATAGCTTTAATAAATGTTGACTGTAGCTTTTACCAATGCTCTAAGTAGTGTTTGCATGCTTCTTTATGCAGCTTTTATTATTTTTTTAATCTAACCTGAATAAGGGTAAATTTAAAATGTAACTGTTACTCCCTTTAAAGCACATTAAAAATTGAATATGGATCAGCAGCAGTTGTGAATCGTTGGAAGCTCCTAGACTAAACAGTATCCTTATAGTCAGGGAAGACTATTAATGGAAGATACACATATGTTCAGAAAACTCAAACAGAATTATATACAGATACTGGCATCTCTGTCCATGGGATCTGTGCCACAGTGACTAATCAGTTAGGGCTCCAGTTACCAGGAGTTAATCACCTAATTTCTTTCACCTCCCTGTTCCCTCTCCCCAGAAAATAACCAATCCCACAAAATGGAGTGTGTATTTTAAAGACAGTTACCAGTTTTAAAGGCAGTCAAATCAGAGATTTAGTTTCATGACATATTCATTCACTTTTAAAGACTCACATTATCAGTCTATTAAGTGAACATTATGCCCTCTTTTACTCAAGGACTGAAAATACACTGAAAGTTGAAAATTTAAGTGGCATTCCTCTCTAGAACAAACTGTTTTGTTCCCTTTGTTTCTTTTTTTTTTTAGTTTGACGGTCTGCTTTGAATTTTAAGTTTTCTGTGAAATTTTGGAAGCTAGAGTCGGTAATTTAATATCTGAATGTAAATGAACTTTGCCATGCACAAGTTAATTATATAACTTATTTAAGTAGTCATCATTTATTAATTGGCTATAAATTGTTGTTAAACAGCCAACATCCATGTTTCAAGCCATGGAGTTACATTCCTGATGGAATCATGCCAATTTTCTGGAGGGTAGTATATTGGACATCACAATTTTTAACATGGTAAGTGATAGTGAAGGATAAAAAGTTTTTAAATTTTGGCTGAAGTAAAAAGAAAAAGATTATACTTTCTCTGTGAGCCTTCAGTTTTAGGGTTTATTCAAGTGTTATTTTTTTTTTTTTTCTTAAATCTGTATATTCTCCTTTTCTGCTCATTCACTTCTCTCCCATCTTAGAAGAAATGAAACGAAAAACCCCCAACAAACAAGAAATAGAATACAGAAACCAAAAATTTTCCTTGTCACCATTCCCTTCCAGTTACTGCCTTCTCTCTTGACCTTCTTCCATTCAGTCTTCCTCCAGTCCCAGTTTTAAATGAAACTGCTCTTGCTAAGGTCATCATTGTCTCCTGGTTTTCTTTCTATCTGCTTAGCCCAACCTGCTGAATTTCCTTCATGGGTTCTATTTCTGTGGCCCATTTCCTGAATGTTGGCATTCCCTAGGGTCCCATCTTTGGTCATCTTGTTACCTGAGCCTCTCTGTATAGCTTTAATTGTAAGCATAATCGGATGCATTCCAAATGTTTCTTTCTACCCACAGTAGCTTTGTCTTTCTGCTGGGTTCCAAATTCACGTTATTCACTGCCTACTGAGCATTTTAGATATTCTGCAGGCAAGTAAGCTCTAAAACTGAAGCTAGTGAATATTGCAAGGGAGAAATCACACGGCACAGTCAGGTAGTGCACCTGTAAATTCGTGTTCATCCGACTCATCCAGGCTCCCAGCATTGCCAGACTTCTATGCGTCTCTAGTCTGCTCGCTTTGTTCTCCACAGTAAATCCTTCTAATCACTACAGAACTCAAACCTCTACTATTCCCTTTGTGGCTCTTTCTCTCTCTTTTACATCCTAGAATCAGTCACCTTTTCTCCTTTCAGAGTACTTTACTTTCTACTTCACAGTGAAAATAGAAGTCCTCACATGGTACTCTTTCAGCTTCCCACCAGCACAACTCCCTACCCGTCCTTTTCCCTTCCACTCAAAGAATGGAAGAGTCACTCTCAAAGTGATTACAAAGTGAAATCCCTCTTCCTGAAGTATGGACCCATCTCCTTCAGCTCTTGCTACCTATACTTTCAGCTTCCGGTTTCAACAAAGCATATACAATTCTCTCATCCTTTTAAAAAGAAGAAAAGAAAAAAAAGCCAGATCTCTCAAATGCAACCCTTTCCAACTTCCTAGCTTCTAACCTCATTGATCTATTCATCCCGGCTTAATTTTGAGAGGGAGACTTTTTTTTTTTTTTTGAGAGAGAGAGAGAGAGAGAGAGAGAGCAAGTGGGGGAGGGACCAAGAGAGAGGGAGACAGAGGATCCAAAGCAGGCTATGCCTTGACAGCAGAAAGCCTGACTTGAGGCTTGAACTCACGAACCGAGACATCATGACCTGAGCTGAAGTGGGATGCTTAACTGACTGAGCCACCCAGGTGCCCCTCGGGGTGGGGGAGACTTTTTTATTGAAGTATAAATTAGTACAGAAAAGTGCACAAATTGTGTTCAGTTTGACTTTTTTTCAAAGTGAGTACACCCATATAACCAGCACTCAGATGATATTATAGAATATTAACAATGTTCATGCTAAGTCTAGAAGCTTCCCTCATGTCCCTCTCCCAGTCCTACCCTCCCCAAAGGTAGCCATGATTCTGACTTCCATCACTATAGATTAATTTTACCTGTTTTTGAACTTTATAAACATGGAATTAATATGGTATGTATTTTTCTGCACCTCTTTTTTTGCTCACATATTTGGAAAATTCATCTGCGTCTTATTGTACGTGTCAGTATTCTCTGCTTTGTCATTTATGTAAAATCTTCCATTATATGAATATACTGCAATTTATCCTACCCAGCCAAATTTCTTAAATGAATTGTCTACATTTACTTTTACTGTCTTCATTTCCTCATTGCTTACTCTTTCCTCCCCCCATTGAACTCTATTTTCTAGCTCCACTTCTCCACTCACACAGACAGGTTCCTAATTTACTAGACTTCTTGGCAGCATTTGATTATTGTTTTCTCTCTCCACTTTGAAACGCTTTCTTCTTCTGTTTTTTCCTCCACGTGCTCCTTGGTTTTCTTCCATATCTACTGTTCTGTCTCAGTCTCCTTTACTGGCTCTTCCTGTTAGTTCTCTACCTCTCCTTTAAAAGATGATCTTTCCCAGGGTCAGCCTTAGTTCTTTCCTTCTCATTCTACATATTCACCCTTCCAAATCTCATCTACTGGTGTTATTTCAGAACCACTGATAATGGTGATGACTCCTCGATCTGTATTTCTAATCCTCTCTCCCGAATTCTGAAGCTGGATAGCCAACTACTTCCAGTGCAGCTTCTTTGGGATGTGTCCTAAGTACCTCTGATCAGTGTATTCACAACCAGACTTCTCCCTTCCTGCTTCTTACCATATCACCACCCCTTACCCTCTCTCACATAGTCCCAGTTTTGTTTCCTTTCAGTCCATTCTTCCTGCTGAAGACTTACCAGTCTTTAGAAAACTTAAATTTGATCACATCTCCTTTCTGTTAAAGAAAAAGATTCCTCATTGTCTGAATGCAGTCCAAAGTCTTCATAAAGGCGTTAAAGTAACTCGTGACACCGTTGTACTCGCTGTTGGTCGTTGTGGCCTCTTTTGCTCCCAGAAATGTACTTTGGTCTCCCCAAAATCTAATATTACAAAAATATTCAGTTATCTGTTATAGTTTGTTCAGTATTAATACTCAAAATCATATTTATGAAAAGAACTACACATTAAAATTGAGATTCACATCATTCTGGTATTTTGAGAATAAATAGGCATGTCAATTGTTTCCGTAATCATGTTTTTCCAACCGTCTAGGATTCTGTTACCTTTTATGCAGTCCTATGCAAGATCAGGAGGGTTTTCCATCACTGGGAAGATCAAAACTGCACTGATTGAGAATGCAATCTATTATGGCACCTATTTGCTGATTTTTGGAGCATTTTTAATATATGTAGCTGTAAACCCACATTTGCACTTAGAATGGTAAGAAAAGTTGTTTTCTTAATATTATTTTAATGTATGTTTGCATTTTTAAAAATTTACTTTTCTCTCATATGGGCAGGTAAGCAGACATTTCACTGAGAAACATACCGAGTTATGTGTTTTATAGATTCCCCAAAAAGAAATCTGAATAACGCATATTTCTAAGAAGAAAAAAATGGAACAACTATTAAATGTAGCTATTAGATGAAGGACTAATGATTTGTCTAATAGCTATGTGTTAGAAGTATTAACGCTTATGATTTTTTTGCAGTTTTTATTTTAATTCCAGTTAACATACAGTGTAATACTAGTTTCAGGTGTACAGTTTTGTACATGACAAAATAACTAGTTTGTTTTTTTTTAATGTTTATTTTTGAGAGAGAGCGAGAGTGCATGTGCAGGGGAAGGGGAGAGGGAGAGGGAGACAGGATCCTAAGTGGGCTCTGTGCTAACAGCAGACAGCCCGATGTGGGGCTCCAACTCATGAACCATGAGATCATGACCTGATGTGGGGCTCAAACTCATGCACCATGAGATCATGACCGGGCCGAAATCAGATGCTTCACTGATTGAGCCACCCAGGTGCCCCTTAGGTTTCTTTTTCTTCGGAGCTTGTTGAATATTTTTTCTTTTGTTCTGACTATACCTTGAGAGCATATTTCTCTTTGATGTTAGATTCAGACATTATAATAAAATTGAAATCTGTATTATACTTGTGATCTATATAATGTTATGTGAAGAGATCTCAAAAATTTAGGAATAGAGTAGTAATGATAATTCTCACTGTTGCATTCCTGAGATTTGTGTAGGTGTGGCTCAACATAAAATTTTTTAGACTTTAAAATTTTTTTCAGGCTTCTCTTGGTTAATACTGAGTAAGAAAGCACCTAATGAAAAATATCTTTTCTTTGGGAAAAAATATATATAGTTTTCACCATGAACTATCCTAGATTCTAATTTTAACTATGATAGAAGCAGTGTTTCCTGTGTTAAAGTCTATTTCTGCAGTTAAGCTCTAACTTCCTTTTAAAACGCACAGATTATCTGCTGTTGCTAAAAAAGTAGCTGAGGATTGGAAGGTATACTTTTTTTCATGTAAGATCCTAGCCGTCTTGTAGGGCTGTTTCCTGAAAAACCATTTAACACTAGTTAGTTTTATTTTATATTTTTGGAAAATATATATATATAAAATTGTTGGAAAAATTTCTTTCTCACAGCTATCTGCTTCTGTTTTCTCTTTCTCAGGAACCAGCTTCAGACAATTGGAATAGCTGCAGCAAATACATGGGGCCTGTTTCTCCTCGTGTTGTTATTGGGATATGGTTTGGTAGAAATTCCTCGGTCGTACTGGAATGGAGCAAAAAGAGGTTATCTACTTATGAAGACATATTTTAAAGCAGCCAAACTGATGACAGAAAAAGCAGATGCAGAAGAGACTTTAGAAGATGTCATGGAGGTAATAAGCAAGTTTAAACTAACAGTCAGTCACTATTGGTTTGTTGCTGTTGTTGTTAGCACGTTAATGGGTTTCACACGGAAAATTTGGTGATGTGTGATCCTTCAGTATGTCCCATCCGGTAGGATGGCTTCCTGTTGGCCGTTCCAGCTTCATGAGGTGTCATCTCTACCTTCTAACCCACAGATTCAGCAACAATTATTCAACAGTGCAGGGTATGCTTGTCATCTTGGGGTAACCTTACAGAGCCCTTCTTTTACTCTTAAAAGTGTTGTGATTGAAAAATCTAATACTGGCTTTTTGGCACTTATTCCCTACAAAAAGTAAGAACTGTAGTAGAATATATTGATTGAAAATGTAGGAGTAAATTCACAGATAGTATTCTATTACATTTCCTCCGGCATCTGCTGGCTATTATTACATGTTTCAAAAGAAGATAATGTATGTTTGATAATTTTTATATTTATTTATGATATATTTGGAAGTTTATATTTGAAAATTCAGATTTTTTGAAAAAAACTTGAAAATTTGTATTTAGTAAGAAAATAATTTTTAAAAGATAATTTAAATTTGATACTGTTACCCTGTAAAGTTGGTACTAATTCAGTTGTTTCAGATTTGAGGAATATGGATTTTACCAGTTATTCAATATTCCTTCAAGAAATATAAATCCAGTTAATTATGCAAGATCTGGATTTTGCTAGGAGGAATTGTCAATGACTGAAGAAAGATAGATTTTGTTGTTGTTGTTTGTTAAGTAGGAACTCTCTACTGAGGCATAGGATGTGGAAAACTAGGACTGGCATTGGTGCAGTCTTTGTTATTTTATTTTATTTTATTTTATTTTATTTTATTTTATTTTATTTTATTTTATTTTATTTTATTTTATTTTATTTTTTTGAGAGAGAGCACACACGTGCAAGCAAGGGAGGGGCAGAGGGAGAGGGAGAGAAAGAATCTCACACAGGGCTCGATCTCAAAACCATGAGATCATGACCTAAGCCAAAGTCAAGAGTTGGATGCTTAACTGAGCCACCCTGGTGCCCCAAAAGTTACAAACTTTTGAAGGAGCCTTAGATTTATAACAGATATAGCAAATATCAGTAGTTAACTTGTTTCAGTACATATTTTTGTGTCACATGGCTGAAGAATTTAAAGGAAGAATACAATATTTTACATATAACATATAATCAGTATGGTTCATATTCAAAGTTGTGCTAACAAGTCAACAAATCTTTAAGGCAGTTTAGGAATAGAAAATTGTAATGTAATGATGATTCAAACATCTTTTAAAAAAACCCAAGTCTTCTCTTGTCCCTGCTATATTTAGGTCACTTGTTGACCTCAAACAAACCGTTATAAAGGCCTTCTGGAGTGCTTTGCTTTTCTTTAGCCCGATCAAGTGCTGCTCAGCCAGCCGCTGACTGTCCTTTTCCCTGCGATCACATGTACTACTTTCAGTTCCTTGAAACTCCTTACGCACTTCTGCGTGGAGGCCTTTGTACTGGCTGTTCCGCTGTTTGGAGTATTCTCGCCCCTTCCTTTGGTTTGCTGACCTTACTCCTACTCAAGCTTTTATCTCAGCTTGAACAATCAGTTTATCAGAAAGCCTCTCACACTAGATTACACAGCAGTTTCCATACCATTTCTATTTGAATAATACCTGTTTTCCTCAATAAGCTGAGCTGCTGACAGGAGCAATGTCTGTTGGTACAGGTTATTCCTAAAGTCTGCATATTATAAGTTTTGATGGTTATTGCTAAATTACTTTCCAAAAACTGTTCTCATTTTTAAAATTTGTAATTGTTTTTAGTGAGCTTGACTATCTTTCCAGACGTATATTGGCCAATTGTATTGCTTTTGTGTCTTCCCAATTTTCTCTTGATTTGTGATAGCACATATATATTAGGGAAAATGATTTTTTTTGTCATATAAGATATAAATATATTTTCTTAACTTTGTATGCCAGGTGGTTTCCTTGCCTCTAGTTTTGTATTCCTTGGGGCCATTCTCTACTCTCCAATCAGAATATTCTTTTTATTGTCCTGGTCAGTTCTCTTGCCTCCCAGCTTTTGAACGTGCCATTTCTTCTGCCTAGAGCAGTGGTTCCAACTTTTTAAAAGTTTCATTAGTATAGAAATTATTGTTCTTCTTTGGGATCTGCTGGTTGTAAAGATTACCCTTCCTAACCCCTTTATACTTTTCATACTCACTAAATTGGTTATTAAATTAGCTCATCACCAGCCTGTCATCTTTAAAGACCTGTAACATCATGTCTCCCCACCACACCCTTCAGCATGGATCGTGGTGACCTTATGCTTAACACGGTGCTGGCATAGAGTGTGCTCTTTGTAACGAATGTGGAATGAGTCAGTAGTTGTGACTGCTGTAGGGAACTCTCTCATTGGAAAGGAGCCGGCCGGTGCTTTGTGACGCTTGTTGCCTGTTGCTTCTTCCTCTGGTTTCTTCACTGTACTTTAGATAATGAGATAACTGAGCTCGCTGAGCAAGGTGGAAGAACACAGCATTGCAAAATTTGTCTGATCTTTCATGACCTTTTTATAATGCTCATTCACCTTTGTGTACCAAGAGGCAAGTGATAAGAGAGTAAATCTTAAAAAATAGTAAAAATCATGAGGGTATAGATATTGCTATTCTATAACTTTGTATTTTTACTTGTGTTCTTAAGAACTTCTATTTGGTGAACAGAACTTCATGTATATGCTAAGTAACTTGGGTTGAAATTAAACTTATGAGAACACATACAGTACCTAGGGCAGTCTCATTTGAAATGTATGATGTATAGAAATGGAAATATTTTTATTCTTCTTACTTTTTTTATAGGAGGTTCGTAAAGTGAATGAAAGCATCAAGTATAACCACCCATTGAGAAAATGCGTTGACACGATACTTAAAAAGGTAATTTGTCATATTCTCATCTTTTTTCTTTTGAAATATAAATTTGTAGACTGTAACATTATAATAAAAGCATCAGAAAAGTGTGAGAACAGCCTGTGACTGTGGTCTTCCCATCTCCTTTCCATTTTCATGGAAATGTTAACCATAAATCAGTAGTAATCCATACTTAGAATTTGTTCTTTTGTTAATACAAGTGTGACATTTAATTATTGGCAGTATTTGTCATTGAAATGTGGATGTAGAGGTTAAGTAATAGATAATGATTGCTGACACGGTGATGGAGATGGACCTTCACAGTTTCTAAATGTCATTGAATGTGGTCACTAAAGGTGCACCTCCCATAATAAACTAGAGCCTTAATAATCTCTTTCAATTGCTTCTACCATGTCATTTCATGATATATGAAATAAATTGTAAAATGAATGACCCTATGAGATATTTAACACAGATATTTAACAAGAAGCTATAAAATTAAGGTTTTGATGCATTGGTATTAAATTAGGGTATTCATATACTTCCAAAATGATTATTCTAAAAATGGACTTCTCAATTGTTGTCTTTGCAACCATAGAACCACTGAACTATTTCTTTTTCTATATTTTAAATCTATTATACTGATTAGCTAGTGTTCCCTTTGGCTAAGTTGATGGTAATGAGAATCAGTTCTCTAACCTTTTCTCTTTATATTGCTACCTTTTGAGACCTATTCAGGGAGGTTAAGTAACTTGCCCAAATTCAGATAGGTAATAAATAAATAATAGGGCAGATGGCTCCAAATTACGTGTTTGTTTTTCTCTACAACGCCTTTTAAAAATTCAACGTCTTGGGTTTGTTGCGATTCTTTTTTGTTTTTAGCTAGGAAAATAATTGACAGTTCCGTCAGGTTGCCTGCATAGCCTAATCCTCTCAAATACTAGTTGCTTCATGTAGGTAAGCTCTCAAGGTAAGAAGACACTTAATACATCTTCTAGAACATTTTCAAGGAAATGTCAGCCACTAACAATCCAAATATCTAGAGATGCCAGTAAAGGAAGAAGATGTTTTTGAGAAAATTAGATATGCCCAAGAGTGACAAATTTTTAAATAAAAATATAATTTTACTTTTTTGCACATGAGATTTAAAAATATCTACTTTTCCCTTTTAGTGCCCTACAGAGTATCAGGAAAAAATGGGCAGGAACATGGATGATTATGAAGATTTTGATGAAAAGCATAATACCTACCCAAGTGAAAAAAGTCTGGTAAAACTACATAAACAGGTGACTTTATTAATAATAGCTTTTTTACTTACTGATGATTTTAATTAGATTTATAATTGCTGCCCACAAAAAGCGATTTTCGAGTGAATGTGTATTTGAAGCTTTCTTTGATCCTTGTATCATTCTTTGAGGTGTTTTAACTTTGTGTTTCTCAACAGGGGTACTGTTGGCATTTGGGGAGGGAAAATTACTCACTGAGCCTAATTATTAAATATGTCCTAGACTATTAACATTCTTGGCCCCAATCACTAAATGCCACGTGCCATTAACACTTCCCCATTATTATGACAATCAAAACATGCTCTCTGGAGGGATGTATAGAAATGGATCAGAACATTGACAGATATACCCAAATTCTCTTTTTTAGGTGATTTATTCAGTTCAGAGACACCGTCGAACTCAAGTACAATGGCAGATTCTTTTGGAACAAGCATTTTATCTCGAAGATGTAGCAAAAAATGAAACTAGTGCTACTCATCAGTTTGTTCACACCTTTCAGTCACCAGAGCCAGAAAATAAATTTCTCCAATATTTTTATAATCCTACAGTTGGTATGTAATTTTACATAAATTTCAGAATTTAATGATGATAATTTTTCTAGAGAAAGAAAGTATATATTTTCCCCAGTGCAGAGTTGAATTGTATTTGTATTATTTGACATATACCATGTGGTAATATTATGTGTCTGATAAACTTCCCCCTCCAAAACTGTTTTACTTGTCATACAACATATAATCTGTCAGTTTCCACTGTTACTTCACAGATAACCAAAATGCTATGCAAAAATATATGCAATACATCAAGTATATTATATATTCATAATATATACTTAAAATAATTAGAACTTTAAGCAGTTTTATATCACAAGCTTGGGTCTCTTCTTTAGTCTTGACATACTACTAAAATATTCCCCTAAGAAGTCCTCTTTGATTATTTACATCTGTTAGTCTATTTATAAAACCTACATAAGTAGTCAGAATTATTTCATTCTCTTTAATGATTATTTATGATACTCTCTCAATGTTATCAAATTTAGTTTGAAGAACTTAATGAAAGTATGCCAAGTGTCACAGTATTAAAGCTTCCATTTAGCTTATTTGTTTACATAAACAATTATGTTCATTTGATTCTTTTTGTCGTGTTTGGTCTTGAGTATGAAGACATAATGGCCATAACATATGTTAGAAAACTACTTCAACAAAGATCTTTTCTAATTAAATGAAAGAAATACTTGTTTTCATTCATTCAACAAATACTTGAGACATATATGCTGTATGTTGTTGGGTGTTGGGTATATATCAATAAGTGTAATGACAAAAATTCCTGGCGTTACAGAGTGAGAAAGTAGACTATGTACACAGAAAGGTATAAAGAAGATATCAGAATGTAGACATCAGGTTAAAAGAGGAACCCAGTGAGGAAGGAAGAAAAGCAGGATAGTGAGGTGTTTTGAGGAAAGGTGTGTGTAAAGTACCTTTCCCAATAGGTTGACTTCAGAGAAGTGAAGTGGGGGTGGAAAAGAGAAAAAGGTAAAAAACAGACAAACAAAAGCCCAGTTGAATTTAAAAGAAATCCGGAGGAGAGCAATTAGAGGCAAGGAGAATACAAAACTCTCAAAATGTTTTCCTTATAAAATGGAGTAGAGAAAAGAGGTAGTAGCTGAAGGAGAATGGCAAGGTCAAGATAAATTATAGCATGTAATTTGGGAACAATATCTTAGAGGAAATGTAATGAGCGAAGAGCATGGCTGGGGTGATGTTCATGAGTAGCAGAGATGAAATGGGAAATAGTGAACAATGTAGAGATTGCCCTTAGATTAGGAGGTAAGGCACGGGTGTACCTAAGCAGGTGAGAAGAGGTAGTGGCAGGAACTTGGGGAGGTTCCCTTCTGCCAGTTTCTCGGTGAAATGCTGAGAGTAAAGCGTAGGGTAAGAGATTTTGGAGATCTGAAGAGAAGATCTGAAGAGAGAAGGTGCAAAATAGTTGCTTAGGAGTGAAGGCATGGGAGAAGATTGAATTATAGGAGGCCAGCCAGGCAGTGCTCAGGATCCACCTGAAGTTGGTGATTAGGAATTTGGAATGAGACCAGTCAGCAAAGTTGTGTGCCTCACTCCTGAAGGGTACAGCTCCATGGGTGCAGGCTCAGAGTGGCCAGGGAGTTGGATCCTAACCAGGGTGTGGTCTTGGTTAGTAAGTACAGGGAAGCAAGAGAGAAAAGAAATTGGGATGCTGGAGCATAATTATCCTCAAAGACTATGGAATCTGAGCTGATAAAGGAAGCAGCAGGATACCAGGGTATTAAGTGGCAATATAAAGGTGATACAATGAATGGATGGTTGGTCCAGATAGAGTCAGTCAGTGGAATTGGATATTAGGTGAAGGTATTGCTTGGAAACAGGGATGCTTTAATGAGATTATAAGGAAGGAAGGGCAGTAAGAGGTTTAGGGATGACTGAGAATGAGTAGTTGAGGTGGAGTGAAGGATGAGATCACTGGAGGAAAGGAGGTCAAGGAAGTGAAAGACCCTAGGATATTGAAAAAAGGATCACTGGTGTGGACATTGAATTCATCAGGAATTGTGCTGAGAGTAGGGTTGAAAGATTTAGAGTCTGAGCTCAGAGCTCGCTCAGTCAGTGAATGAAGTGAAAACGTAGCCTTTTCAATTCGGTGAGCTATCTTTTTTGTTGTTGTTAAAAAATGTCAGACTTAACCAAAGTTAGCAGAATAGTACAAAGAATTTTTGTATATACTTCACTCAGATTCATTTACTTTATCTTTCTCTCTGTATGTGTATTTTTCCTTAATCTTTTCAAAGTTGAATTCCAGACATGATGCCTCTTTGCTCCTAAATGTTTCAGTGTCTGTTTTCTAAAAATAAAGACATTTTCTTACTAACCAAATACAGTGACCAGATCAGGAAATGAACTTTGATACAGAGCTGTTTCTGTACACCTTACTCAGATTTTGCGAATTGTTCTAAAATATTCTTTGTAAAAAAAAAAAAAAATCCCAGATCATGCATTGTATTCAGGTGTCCAGTCTCCCTAGTTTTCATTCATCTGGAGTAATTTCTCAGTCTCTGTTTGTGTCTTCTGACATTGGTGTTTTCGGAGACTATAGGCCAGTCTTTTATTAGGTGTCCCTGGATTTGAGTCTGGTATTTTCTCATGTTGGATGCAGGTTTTGCATTTTTGGTGGGAATGCTGCAGCAATGACATTGTGTTCTTAGTGCTTCATAGCAGGAGGCACATGATGTCAGTTTATCCTGTTATTGGTGATTATTTGGTGAACATGGTACCTGCCTGGTTCCTCTACTGTGATATTACTGTTTTCTTCTTTGCAGTTATGGATCCCGTATGGAGGAGATATTTTGAAACAATATAAATATCTTACTCTTTTATGATTTTTCCTAATCATTTTTTCTTTTATCTTCCAGAATGGTACTGGGAATGTCTTTTGAGACCGTGGTTTTATAGGATACTTGCTGTGGTTTTGTCCATCTTCTCTGTGATTGTTGTGTGGTCAGAATGCACATTCTTTAGCACTACACCTGTCTTATCCCTCTTCGCAGTCTTCATACAGCTGGCTGAGAAAACATACAATTACATTTATATAGAGGTAAGTTTATTTTACATCTGTCATAAACATACGTCAGTTCATAGTCTAGTCATCAACTGTGTTTTTTCTTTATATAATCTAATAATAATGAAAGCAGTGAAGTTGCCCATAGTGTTATTCAGACTTTCAAAAGTGAGCTTCATCCATTTATCAGACCATAAAAACTAAAAACTGTGTTTGAGGAGGGATGACAAGGTGCAAAATAGTGCAGAATTCTTTTATGAGAATACTTTGATCCTGTTGATGCCAATGAAGCTGCATAACGTACAGTCTTCACGGGAAGGGTAGCCAAGGGCACGGGAGAACGGGCTCACTTCAGGAGGTGGATTTGAAACTATGGACAGGATATTGAACTGGTTAAGATGTAGATTTTTTTCATAAATTCATTTTCTTAGGTGGTTAAAAAAAACCCTGTTACTGTGTTTAAACCAGTTAGAGGTGTTTAAAACCTGAACTGTGTTCTAAAATTTTTAGAATGTCAATAAATGTTAGCTGGAGATAAAGGATAATGCTTGTGAGAGTGTATAAAGTGCCAAGGTCCGTTCGTCTTAAGTCTGTTAGTCTTAAACTGATTTTGTTTGTTTTTGTTTTTCAGATTGCTTGCTTCCTGAGTATCTTCTTTCTGAGTATCTGTGTTTATTCTACTGTGTTCAGGATTCGTGTCTTTAACTATTATTACTTGGCTTCACATCATCAGACTGATGCTTACAGCCTTCTCTTCAGTGGCATGTAAGTAGGAGTGTGTTTAGACACAAAGGAGTGACCCCACTGCATGTAGTCTATGGATGTCCCTTTTCTTTCTTATTGTTTCTGAGCATTCCACTAACACCTGCATTTATGTGAGCTCATTGATTACGTTTAAGCATTAGATGTTTGCTGACTGCTAGGTAAATCCTGCTTGAAGTTTAAGGTTATAATACAAGAGGTTTACTAGGTTAAGAACGAAAAGAAAGACAACCTGGACTTACAAGTTAGAGATTCAATAAATAGGTTGGTAAATACTAGGACCATTTGAGAGTTTAGAGGCTAAGTCAGACCTAGAGTGTTCGGTGATTCAGTGGCATCAAACTGCATTGGGAAGGACTTAAAATGAACAGGAATATCCTTTGCTAAGAGAGTATTGCTAGTAATAGCTAGGTTGTGCTATTGTTTGTCCCTGTTGGTAAGTTGGTCATATTAGGTATTTATAAAATAGGCTGCACTTAGGCAGGTTCCCAGAGAAATCCATATCTGAAGCATCTTTAAGACTTTTCTTTAAATCTTTTTTCCCTCAAATAATTATAGAGTCACAGGAAGTTGCAAATACAGTACAAAGGGTCCTACTAACTAACCTTCACCCAGCTTCCCCAAATGGAGAAATTTTATATAGCTATTGTACAATATCCAAACCAGGAATTGTACATTGACATATTACTCTGAATCAGGTTACAGACCTTATTTAGTTCTTACCACTTTTTATCCTTCATTCATGTGCGTGTGTGTGTGTATGTGTGTAGATTCACATCACCACCACCACAATCAAGATACAGAACTGTTCCATCATCACAAAATAACTCCCCATATTTCCTCTTTATATTCACACCCTCCCTTCATTTTCCTCCCCATCTGTTCTCCAACTCTGTAGTTCTGTGAGGTTCTCTTTTTATCTGGACAAAACTGAGCTCTAACAGTTCTTTGTACCTGAACTTGTCAGAGCGACCTACTTCAATACAACTTCAGCTCCTTTATGTGCTGAGTACAGTTCCCCTCGAGGATATTGCTGTCCTGGTCATGTGGACACGGATTGCACAGATGGTAGATTTGAATAAAGTGCGTACGAAAATTCTTCCGGTACTGCACAAATCTTAGGATGAAACAGTGGCAGACACAACCAAAGCAGGCAGCCTGAGGCTGGAGTTTTGCCCTGATGTTTTAGGGAGATGTGATTAATAGGATATTCAGAATGTCTCTCAAATAAGGGCAGTTTGCATTAAGAATTCAAGATACATGTAATACAAATAGATGAAAATAATAACATAATTAAATGTACTTTGCTGCTGTATTTTTTCTTATTCTGTTTATATATGCTTATTGCAGGTTATTTTGCCGTTTGACTCCTCCTTTATGTCTTAATTTCTTGGGTTTGACCCATATGGATTCATCCATCTCTCACCAGAATACTCAGCCAACTGCTTATACATCTGTAAGTATGGTCAGGAAACAGTTTTTTTAGATTTGTTGTCTCCACAAGATGTATTATTGTGGAATTTCTTTTAATGCCAGCAGAAATGTTCTGTAGTGTTATTAGGATTTTTTAAAATATCGAACTTATTTTAAAGGTTGTATCTGACTGGGTAAAAATGATTTTGTTCTCTTTTATTGTAAAAAAAAAAAAAAAAGCTTTTTGGTTCACATAGGTTGACCAGATGAGCAATATCAATAGACCTGATCTATAATATTAGCTTTCATATTTATAATCTTCATGTACATGATAATTTTTAGTAATATTTATAAAATATTAATTTTATTTATGTGAAAACCTTAATAAATAAGCAAATTCGATATAAGTGACATATAACATTGTAGTGTAAAGTGTACAATAGAATGATTTGATACATGTAGGTATTTTGAAATGATTGCCACAAAAAGTTAACACCCATCACCTCACATCGTTACAAGTTTTTTTTGTGATGAGAACTTAAAATCAGTCCATTTAGTGCTTTATTTCTACTTTTTGAAAAGTCCAAATTTGTTAATAAGACTGGTGATGAGTGAATTTTTTTAATGGTGGAAAGGAATGAAAAATACAGAATTGTACTAATTTAACTTACTTTTTTTTTTTTTTGCCTCTTTAGATTATGGGTTCCATGAAAGTTTTATCCTTTATTGCAGATGGATTCTACATATATTATCCTATGTTGGTGGTTATTCTCTGCATTGCTACTTACTTTAGGTAAAAAACTTAACATCAATTATTTTTCCTCTCACTCTTATTCAATCTGGATATCCTTTCTCCTTAAAGCCTTTTTAAATATTCAGTTGTTAGGTTTTGGTTGTTGTTTGTTTTATTGTGGCTTTGGGAGAGCGAGGGATAGCTTAAATGCTTTGCTTAAATGATCAAGTCAGGTTCTCCCTCTGAAGGGATTTTTAAGAAAAGAGAAGTAGAGTTATTCTTTTACAAGTTTTTAGATTACAAGATAATAGGATAGAATGTTAACTCTTAAGTTCTGGCCTTCAGCACTGACAGCCAGTGTAGCTCATAAAATACCCCCCCAGGCCCATCTTTTATCCAGTAACATAAATGAATCTGAGGGTGGGGCACCTGGGTAGCTCAGTCAAACAACTGACTCTTGATTTCAGCTCAAGTCTGATCTCGTGGTCAGAACAGTGTGGAGCCTGCTTGGGATTCTGTCTCTCCCTGTCTCTCCCTGGCTCTCAGACGTACTCGCTCTCAAAATAAATAAATAAACTTGAAAAAAAAAAATGAGTCTTAAGGCTTTCTCCACAATCATCGCCAGGTTTCTAGATGCCTCAGACCTTAGCCAGCACAAAGCATCAGGTGAGGAGCAACTGTAATTAGGTAGTACATACATGTGAGGTTGGGCAGGAAAGGACACAGGGTATGTTTTTTTATAGGATTAGAAAGATGCTTGATTCTTGGCAAGGGTGTGACTCACAAGGAGGTAAAGACAGATCTACTTGGCTTCTAGCACCCTGTCTCCCCTACTTCCACGTCAGGTACCCTCATCCTGTACTGTGTCTGCCCTCTTCTGCTGACTGCTTAAGTGCTCTGTGACAAGCCAAAAATACCATTAAAAAAAAAAAATTGATGTTAATCACTTCGCTTTTCTGATGAAAATGTTTTATCCAACCACTTTTCATTTAAAACTTCCAATACCATTAGGGGCGCCTGGGTGGCTCAGTCGGTTAAGCGTCCAACTTCAGCTCAGGTCATGATCTTCGCGGTCCGTGAGTTCGAGCCCCGCAGCAGGCTCCGTGCTGACAGCTCAGAGCCTGGAGCCTGTTTCGTATTCTGTGTCTCCCTCTTTCTCTCTCCTTCCTCGCTCATGCTCTGTCTCTCTCTTCTCAAAAATAAATAAATGTTAAAAAAAAAAATTAAAAAAAAAAAACTTCCCATACCATTAGTTATTACAGATAATGTATATGTACTCATTAAGAAGTTAAATAAACAAATATTGTTTGAAATAAATTCTCTATTGGATGTTTTAAAACGTTTATAGGGGTGCCTGAGTGGCTCAGTCGGTTGAACGTCTGTGCTCAGGTCATGATCTTACAGTCCGTGAGTTAGAGCCCCGCATTGGGCTGTCTGCTGTCAGCCTGTCAGTGCAGAGCCCGCTTCGGATCTCCTGTTCCCCTGTCTCTGTATAGTGTCTTCCTTTACTACATCATTTTCACAGCATAAACAAACCTATTGTCTTTTTTACCTTATAGAAAAAAAACTTGAAAATCGGATGTATTAGCAGTTCATATTAACAGTTTTATTTGAAAATATAATCTCTTATTTTACCTATGAGAAGGCAAAATATAAATGTTTTAATTTTTTAAAACATTTTTCTTTATTTTTGAGAGAGAGATTGAGACAGAGCGTGAGCTGGGGAGGGGCAGGGAGCGAGGGAGACACAGAATCCACAGGCTCCAGGCTTTGAGCTGTTAGCACAGAGCCTGATGCAGACCTCAGACCCTGAACCATGAGATCATGACCTGAGCCTTTACTTAAACTGCGTTCACTAGGACGAATATAAATGGTATTGTTTTTTATTTCAAGCTTTTATTTAAATTCTGTTTAATGCGGGTGCGCCTGTGTGGCTCAGTCCGTTAAGCATCCGACCTCATCTTAGGTCATGATCTCACGGTTCACGACTTTGAGCCCCACGTCAGGCTCTCTGCTGACAGCTCAGAGCCTAGAGCCTGCTTTGATTCTGTGTCTGCCTCTCTCTCTCTGCCCCTACCCTGCTCGTGCTGTCCCTCTCTCTCTCTCTCTTTCTGTTTCTCAAAAATAAATAAAAATAAAAAAAAAATAAAAACATTTATATTTTGCCTTCTCATAGGTAAAATAAAGGATTATATTTTCAAATAAAACTTTTATTTATGAACTATTATGAACTAATAATATGTCTGATTTTCAAGTTTTTTTCTGTAAAGTAAAAAAGACAATAGTTTTGTTTATACCGTGAAAATGACCTAGTAAAGGAAGACACTGTACTTTGCATGTCCAAAACTTAGTTGTTTTTTTTTTTTTTTTTTTTTTTTTAACGTTTATTTATTTTTGAGACAGAGAGAGACAAAGCATGAACGGGGGAGGGTCAGAGAGAGAGGGAGATACAGAATCTGAAACAGGCTCCAGGCTCTGAGCTATCAGCACAGAGCCCGACGCGGGGCTCGAACTCACGGACCGCGAGATCATGACCTGAGCCGAAGTCGGCCGCTTAACCGACTGAGCCACCCAGGCGCTCCCAAAACTTAGTTTTGATTATATGTTTATTCATTTTAAAAGTTTATAAAACTGGGGCATCTGCGTGGCTCGGTCAGTTGAGCATCCTGTTCTTGATCTTGGCTCAGGTCATCATCCCAGGGCAATGGGATTGAGCTCTGTGTCGGGCTCTGTACTGTGTGGAGCCCGCTTAGGATTCTCTCTCTCTCTCTTTTCCTCTGCCCCACTCCCCCACTCACACTCTATCTCTAAAATAAAAAAATAAAAATGAATTAAAAAATTTTTTTTAAGTTTATAAAACTATTAATGAAACATTAAGAGCTTGTGATATGTGAATTATGTTTTCACACGTTAGTAGTTTTGTTGGCAAGATTAGCATCTCTTCCTACCTTATTAGATTGTTATGTGGATCAAGTAATAGATGGGTAGAATAACTAATGGTTTATCAACTATAAAATCTTAAATATAAAGAATTATGTCTAAAAGAAAATTTGTTAAAATTGAAAATAATCCATTAAAGGTATTGTTTTAGAATTAGGATAAGCTTTGATTTGCAATTTGTCTTTTATTATTTTATTTTATTTTATTTTATTTTATTTTATTTATTTTTTAACAAGTTGAGTTTTTATTTTAGTTCAAAGTCACAATTTGTCTTTTAGGAAAAGGGCAGATTTCTTGAATTTTCAAATTACCTTTCAAAATAGATATTCTATTATAGAAACGTATGGAGCAATGCCTTACTGACGTTTTAATGGTAACTTTCTTCCTAGTTCTGTTTTCTTTGGAATGCTGCCATAATTAGTCTAATTTCCATATTACTAACAACACAGCCATGCCCAGAGTTCATATTCAGACTTAACTGCCTAGAGAACATAAGGCTGTTTCCTGATACTTTAGGAAAAGCTATGACCTTCTCAGAGACCATGATCTAGTTCGGGGCTTCTCATACTAGGGTGTCATATTCCTACAAGGCTATGAATATAGTAAAGGAATATTTAAAGTCACAGAATTAGCAGGGCGCCTGGGTGGCTCAGTCAGTTAAGCGTCCAACTTCAGCTCAGGTCATGATCTCACACTCCGTGAGTGAGTTCGAGCCCCATGTTGGGCTCTGTGCTGACAGCTCCGAGCCTGGAGCCTGCTTCGTATTCTGTGTCTCCCTCTCTCTCTTCCCCTCCCCTGCTCATGCTCTGTCTCTCTCTGTCTCAAAAATAAATAAAAACATTAAAAAAAAAATTAAAGTCACAGAATTAGCATGACCATCTACCCAACACCCCAATTTTGCTCAGTGATAAGTTATATAAAACATTCTTTATATATTAAAGCAAGCAGGCATTATGAATTCATCAGAGTGTTACACATTGGTAATATAAAATGGAAGACCTTCACTTTCGTGTAACTGCTCCACTGTTTTCCTCTCCTCCCAGTGCATGCACCTGTGTGCACACACACGCTTATTCCCTCCTTCTTTTTTTCTCTCCCTCCTTGCTCCATGTGTGTGTTCAGGCTTCTGTCAGTAGGAGTACATCAGTAAAAAAGTTTGAAAACTAAGGTAATAAAAAGAGCTTAGTCTTTGTTTTGTCTTGGATTTAAATCCCAGCTCTAAAGTTTATTCAGTGATCATTAGCAAAGTATTTAACCCTGTGGGCCTCTGTTTCCTTATCTGTAAAATGATATCTATCTCTTAGAATTACAGTGAAAATAAGAGAGTATCTGTAAATTGGCTGATGTATGATGGGATCTTAAGTATTAATCCTGCTTGTCTATCCATTGCTTCTTTCCTTGTGTGTCATATTTTCAGAGTATTCTTGTCCTGCACAGCAATGAGGTTTAAAGTAAATACCAAATAAGATAAAATAATAGCCCCCAGGTAAGATATAGTAATCAATTCTGAGTTTATAATAAAAGCTATTTAATAGAATTGATTAGCTCTCAGGTTAAAAAAAATGAACATGAATATCAGCTTGCATAATTAAGATGTTCTAAACCAGGATATTTTACACTTGGAGATACAGATTGTGCGTATTTTCAACACTAAAATTGTTGTTTGAAAATAAGAGAAGAGGGGCACCTGGGTGGCTCATTCGTTTAAGCGTCCAACTTTGGCTCAGGTCATGATCTAACGGTCCGTGAGTTCGAGCCCCACCGTCAGGCTCTGTGCTGACAGCTCGGAACTTGGAGCCTGCTTTGGATTCTGTCTCCCTCTCTCTCTGCCCCTCCCCCACTCACACTCTGTCTCTGTCTCAAAAAATGAATAAATGTTAAAAAAAATTTTTTAATATAAGGAAAGAATGAATTGTATTTGTGTTATAGTGATTGCATTATTATTATTATTATTTTTTTTTATCCCTGTATGATTTCTGAAGGTATTCTAAATGGCCCAATTTAATTTGTTTTTGTAAGGAATCTGGGTGTGGTACATACCCTGTCAGTGGAATACTGGGTATATAAGCTCCTTAGAGAAATAAGTCCTTCTTCAAGAAAGACAGATGTTGGGGCACCTGGGTGGCTCAATCAGTTAAGTGTCTGACTTTTGCTCAGATCATGATCTTGTGGCTCGTGGGTTCAAGCCCCATGTTGGGCACTGTGCTGACAGCTCAGAGCCTGGAGCCTGCTTTGGATTCTGTGTCTCCCTCTCTCTCTGCCTCTCCCCTGTTTGTGCTCTGTCTCTCTCTCTTTCAGAAAGGAATAAACATTAAAAAAAAAAAAAAGACAAATTTAATTACGTAACTTGCCATGCTAACTAACAATAAAACGTAGACTTCTTTGGGGCAACAATGTTAAAGAACAGGTTATCTAAACATTTACAATGAGAAATGATACTTGTCTTTTTTAAAATCTTTTATTAGTTTGGGAACGCGTTGTTTGAATCTGCTTGGTTTCCAGCAGTTCATGGGAGATAATGACATGACATCAGACTTGGTTGATGAAGGAAAAGAATTAATCAGACGAGGTAAGATTTGTCTTTTAAAATAAATGAATGAAAGTACTAAGACTCAAAATATTAAAAATTCAAATTGTATAATTTGTCGTTATTATTCTATCTTAAGAAGTTAATATTTTTAACTAAAAATCTATGTACAGGCTTCATAGCAAAAATAATTTGAAAACAAATGGTTTCATCTGACTTTAAGAAATATTGTAGCAGAAATCATTAGTATGTCTTCAGCTAAATAATGCTCTTGGATGGTGTTGGAGTCATTTTCATGTTTGTCTGGAAACAGATTTGCCAAGTTCAGTACAACTGTAAAATTCATGAGTTGAAAGAATCATTGGTTTAATACTACAGAGGAAATCATTCAAGCCAAGGCTGGTTTTTAGAATGTGATAATTGTTAACAACCTGTTAGAATGCGTGGCATTCTACTAGAATCTAATTCCAACACTGAATGTATCAAATTTCCTGATGTTTAAGTGATGGTAGGGAAAAAAGAAAACAGAACTGGAGTGTCGGGACATGGATTCCTAGACATTCTCCCTATGTGTGTCTGGAGTTTTTATGTGATCATTAGTTAAGTGTAAGCCAAAATGTGTTGTAGCTCCAATAGAAGTTGTTGTAGCCTTCACATTCTCTCCTAGGAAGGTGGGGTCTAGTTGATGTGATGGTTCTGCTTTTTGCATTAGACTTCATCTGGAGTATCATATTCAGTCCTGGGTAAGATTTCAAGAGTAGGACTAACAAGTTAGAAGGTATTTAGAAAAGGACAGCCAGAATTATGTACAGCATATCTTATAAAACACACACACACACACACACACACACACACACACACACGCACAAAACACTGAGTATATAGCCTGAAGAGAATAAAGGAAAGGACTTTTATGCAGAAAGAAGTATCAACTTAATTTAGAAGATAAGGCAAAGAAAAGAGAAGTTACAAACAAATTTCAAATGAAGAAGAACTTTTTCCTCACTAAAACTGTTCAGACAAAGCCTAAAGTTCATCTCCAACAAAAATACAGAAGAGATTCTCTGTGGACTTAGGTGGCCTCTAAGGTCCTTTCCAACAATAACCTATTACTTTTGACTTTGTAGTAATTTAAAGGAAATTGGTCATAGCCTGATACCTTTACTTCAGTTACTCTACGTCTAATTAAACCATGTTATACCAAATTTGAGACCGCTTTTCTGTCTCTAGAGAAGAGAAAAAGGCAAAGGCAAGAAGAAGGTGAAAATCGAAGAAGAGTAAGTACAGTACTTAATTTGCTGTGACCTAAAGACTAATGTGAAGTATCATGAGAATTTTACTGATTTAGAATTGGCTAAAGTCTAAAGAACAGTGGGGAAATGACGTAGGGCACATTGTTTTAAAAAGTTAATTTTAATACTTTGAGATGTATATGCTAAGTGTCTTGTCAGACCTGTTTTAAAAGTTATTAGTATTAAATTATTTCATGTCCAGTGTCTAGCAGTTTCTTGCCTAAAGGTGCTCAGGAAATACTTATTGAATGAATTAATAAATTCATGCAGTCTTGCTATTAAAGTCCTTTTGATTGCTTTAAAGTTGTTATACTTTTTTGGTAATATGACATTAATTTTGTTCCTCTTCAATTTTTCTTCAGTTTTCTGTTTGCTGAGGCAAATTAATCTCCTCATAGAGAGTGAAAGGGCATAAAATTAGAAAAATCTAAGTCACAGTTACCACAAAATTTACAACACCTTGGTGTTATCTATACTGGAGAAGAGAAGACTCAAAGGAGGAGACTTGATGGTTGTCTTCAAAGTGTGTGTTGTATGAAAGGAAACTTGTTTATTTCAGAAGACATAATTAGGAACAGAGAGGGGAAGTTACTGGAGACAGATTTCACCTCTCAATGAAAATTTCTAACTTCCACAGTTTATCAAAATTGTGATGGACCGCTCACACATAGAAACGTTCATGTCATGGAGGCCCCTGGGTGGCCCAGTCAGTTAAGCATCTGACTCTTGACTCTTGATTTCAGCTCAGGTCATGATCTCACAGTCATGAGATCAAGCCCCTGTGTCGAGTCCTGCACTGGAGAATGAGATTAAGATTCTCTCTCCCTCTGTTCCTCTCCCGTTTGTGCAAGAGCATGTGCACTTTCTCTCTAAAAGAAAGAAATTTCCATGTCCTCTAATAAGAGAGCCCATGGCATGGCTATTTTAGAATGAAACTGCACTGCAGTTGAATTAGGTGACCTCTAATGTTCCTTTCAGTTCTAATAATTTATTGAGTAGTATCTCCCTTAATATGGTTTGACTGCAGTTATCTAATCATCTTGTACACAACTCTGATTTTGCTATCCAGAGTGACTTTTCAGGTCTTTGGTAGTTGTAGTTTATTCATATGGGAGAAAATTTTGTTAACATCTCATGAATTATTATGAGTTCTTATAACTTTTATATGGTCAAGGTAAGCTTACTGTAGCTATAATGTTTTGACATTTTAGAGGAATTGAAAAGGTTAATGTTTTGACATTAGATAGAAGAATTGAAATGGTTAATTATAGCTAGCAAATATGTCTGTAAATATTCATTTGTAAAACTTTGGAGACTGTATTAAAATCATGTAATGACAAGAAAAATTATTTTTGAAAATTTTAATGGCACTAAGCTAATCATATTGATTATCTGGTGAATTTCTGATGAGAATAACTGAATTTTATTACTCTGCATATGTAATCTGTTGAAAGTGATGAATTATTTTCTGCCTGTGAGTTCTTTTGTTATATATTTATTTGTGTTTCCGTCCTAGGAATGGAAAGAACGTTATGGACACAATAGAGAAGACTCCACTAGAAACAGAAATGTTCATGTTGACCCAAAAGAATCAAACCTCTCAGATATTAGTACCAACCGATGTAAGTAGTTTATTTTCCTGTTCCCTTAGAAATTGTTTTATTATGCTTGCTTGCATGGAGACTGAGAATTAGGGTATCCACTCAAAAATGTCTTTATAGAACTGTAAATGTGGTTCTGTAGTTCTTTCCTTTCTCATCCCTCAGTGTATGGAAGGAAGGGAAACCCAAATATGCATTCTGGGAGGAGAAGGAGAAATTGGGAGAGCGAATGAAGAGTTGTAATCAGTACTTACCCAGGCATGTTGTAGGCAGATGCTGATTTCTACTATTTACCTCGATGTTGTTCTTTACTTTTCTATTAGTAGATGTAGGCAATTCAGTCATTTTATAACAGTTTCCTAACTGACCCATATATGTCACGTACTTTCCTAGATACACAGTGACATGGAGAAGATAAATTTCCCGTCCTTGGGTTTGCTAATTAATTTAGTGACGGACTGATACCAAGCAGAAGACATTTGCCGGTGGGTTGAGATAGGAAACCTCCTCACATCCTCGACCCTGCCATCTGCCCTGGGAAGGTGGCAAGAAACCTGTTTTTGCCCAGGACTCTGACCTGAGTAGATGGCAGAGGATGCTTGTCTTTGGGGGAGACGCAGAAACGCTGAGAGAGTAGAGGGTACACACCTGATGCCGAGGGAACTCAACTCAGGGGATGGAAAAAGAGATCTTTACTGCGAAAGGATTTCTGTGATAAAGAAATATTCACTGGGTATTTGGGAATGAACAGTACTTAGCCAGATTAAGGTGCTTTAGGCAGAAGGGCGAATGAGTGACTTGTGAGAATCTTTGGGGGAATAACGCAAGTTTGTTTCTGTGACAAGAGCCTGAAGTATGAGCCTGATAAGGGGAGGCTACAGAGATAGTTGGGAAGCAGGTATTACCATGCCCAGAAGTTTAGATTTTATCCCAAAGGTAAGATTTCAATCAGGAAAGGGGCATGCTCAGATTTTTGGTTTAGAAGATAAATTTGATAGCACCATATACAGCATGATTTCCAGGGAAGTGAGACACAGAAACCTGTTTAATTTGCTTTGGTAATGCGATCAAGACATGATGAGGGCCTAAAATAAGCAGTGACCTTGGAGATGAGGAAGAAAGGATGTGTTTGAATGAGATTTAGGGTAGAAGAAATGGGAGGGGCACATGGGTGGCTCAGTAGGTTAAGGGTCCAACTCTTGGTTTCTACTTAGGTCATAATCTCGAGTTTTCATGAGGTCGAGCCCCACATTGGGCTCTGCACTGACAGCACAGAGCCTGTTTGGAATTCTCTCTCTCCTTCTCTCTCTGCCCCTCCCCTACTCACGCTGTCTCTGTCAAAATAAATAAACTTCAGAAAAGAGAAGAAGAAATAGAGGGCTAAAGTTTTAGTTAAAACTAGGAAATAGAGGGTTCCTGGATAGTTCAATAAGTTGAATGTCTGACTCTTGATATAGGCTCAGGTCATGATCTCATGGTCATTGTATCGAGCTGAGCCTGCTTGAGATTTTCTCTCCTTCTGCCCCTCTACCCTCATGTGGTGTCTCTCTCTCTCTTTCTCTCTCTCTCTCTCTCTCAAAAATTAAAAAATAAAAAGCTAGGTAATAGAGGGAGAATTCTAGAAAGATTTGGAAGCTTGTTTATCACAGAGTAGGGCAGTGGAAAGATGTGAGAGTGTGGGAGGACAGTCAAGAGAAGAGGAAACACAGTGCTTTAGGATGATGACTTAGAACTTGGAATATGGGAGGCAACCAATATGTGCTAAGTGAATGAGAGAAAAGATGAAGGGCAGAGTCCAGGATGACAAAAGTGTAAGATATGATAGAATTGGCTTACTTTAAATTTTCAAAAAGAGCTATGTCATAAAGTTCTTTTGAAGCTATTGGACTGCTCGAAACAACATTGTGAAAGTTTAGGTTGTTTATGAAGAAAATCTGCCTTGTCCACATAGAGAAGGGAGAGTTAGTTCTCTAGATCTGTGCTGACCAAGCTGGTAATCATTAGCCACATGAGGCTTTTGAGCATTTGCAATGTGGCTGGTGTCCCATGTTAAAATGATAATATATTGGATGTATTGAATTGAACATATTAAAATTAATTTCATCTGTTTCTCTTTACTTTTTCAATGTAGCTATTAGAAAATTTCAAGGTAAATATGAGGCTTGCATTTTATTTCTGTTGGACATTGCTGCCCTAAACTCTTATCTAATGGGAGAAAGACTCAGGCCTTTCTTGAAGAGCTTAAGTTGAATACACTTTAAAGAAAATTCTAGTCAAAAACTGAGATATAGCAAGCCTGGATTCACTGTGAAACCAATGGAAACTTGATAATGAACAGTTTCACTGTTATGATACCATAGTTAAATGTTAATTTTGATTCATTTTAATTGAGTCTTTGCATTGTACCTGCTTCTGAGCTTAGATTAGCTATAAGGGATAACTTTTCCTTGTTATTTTCTGTCATACTATTAATCATTTTAATTTGATTTTTAAGGAATTAAGTAGTTATCTTTCCTTACTGTTGTCTTCACAATCAAAATTCATGTCCTTTATAATCTTGACTATTTTGGGGGAGTCCATAGACTGTGACCCATAAAGACCATAGAAAAGTAGACATAATTTTTTCTTTTTTTAACAGCAGCATCCAAATATACCAGGGCTAATAACAGGACGGAAAGGGACCGAATAGAGCTCCTCCAAGATGTAGAACCTTTGGATTTTAATGCAGAAACATTCACTGATGATCCTCTTGAATCTGAACCAGGAAGGTAAGCTTTAGCTGTGTCATTTTGGCTCCAGTATTCTGAAATTTTAATAACATACAATTTGATGAGATAAGCATAAGGAAAATGTTCTTTACTGCTAATAAAAACCATATTAATCAACTTTTGGTACCTTTTTATACCTTCTAATGCTTTTATATTTTAAAAATTATGGCATCCAGTGATGGTAGTTGAAATTGCTATCTCCATAAACTACTAGTGATATTATAAACAAGAAAGAATTAAAATTGGTAGAATCTGTGAAATTTATCGTATTTAGGAATAGCTACATAGCTATGACTGGGTGTCAGACACTATCCTAAGCACATTAACCATAATACTGCATTTTATGATTGTAAATCCAATTGGATTTGAATCCAGAGAGGCTTAGTAACTCAACCAGAGTCACACAGCTTGCAAGTGGCAAAGTTGGGTGTTCAAATCCCAGGACTCTGGCTGTAGAATCTGTGCTTTTAGCCACTATGCTCTGTGAAAATGATTAAACAAAAGCAAAATATCATATGCATGAAAATATGCATGAATATCATATGCGTGAAGACATTTTTGCCTACAAATAGGAAAAACACTAGAATGTTCTATTTATACTGAACAATTAAGAGTGATTATTAAATCTTCAATCCCATGATATATGTATTCCCTTTCTTTTAACATCTCTCACCCTCTCATATGTGTATTCTAGGCTCCAGAAAAGCTGTTGGTTAATTTATAATTAAGTAAATCTCTTGGGGTAATATCTTTGGAGAGTAAGTTTCTGCTTTCAGCTACTGAATAGATTTTACAAATTATGCTTACTAATTATGTAGCCACTTCCTTTTAATGTGTCCTTGTTTTTCTCTCCTCCTTTGTTATTTTTGATGCCTCAGATCATTTCTTTATCCACCTTTCAGGTATCAGCCTGGTGGACGATACCTCTCAATGTCTCACAGCAGAATATTCGATGATGTTTAAAGTCTAAAAGAATTTCTGGAACAACTAACCAAGATCAACACATCAGTTCAGTCTTTACGAACATATGTATGCCCTAGAATTTACACTGTACTCTTAATGAAAAGTGTCAGGACAAAAATGGCACTGAAAGTTAATCACATCTCAGTAATCATAGTTTATTGCCTATTGAATAGAGTGTCATCTTTTCTCATAGGATTTATTACTATTCCTGAAGTGTCTGCCTTAGAAGTGCAGGTGTAATGGAAGGATTCAGTGCATGATAGAAATCAGTATATGTTGAGAATATGTAGTTCAGTTTGTTTCAGGTTAATTTTTTTCAGGAAAGTTGTTTTAAAGGTCCAGGAAAGCCATAAGTCATGACTAAATAACATCATACGTTTTATTGTTGTGATTTACATTTTTGCTGTTTCTAAAGAATATGTTAATCCTGTATTTCCCAAAGAGATGGAGACCACAAATAATAATGGTATTTACAAAACCCATGTCTTAAAACAAGGCTTACTTACCAGACATAACTGAATGTAGAAAGCTCTTTTTCACCTCTATATGCAAATTTTTGGGGTTTTTGCATGTATAATTAAGATGATACTTCAACTGTGACAGTATCTTCAGCCTGTGTACTATAATCAGGTGATGTATTATTCTTTCAGTCTTTGGTAGAAACTGGAAATTATTTTACGCTTTTGGTATTGCTTTGTAAAAGATTTTCATTTCAGGGAGAAATGTTCACCTTTATCATTTAGCATATTGACTTACGTGTTGATCATTCCACTCAAGGAAAATCTGAAGCATTAATGGTAAATAGCAGGTGGTTTTTTTTTTAAAGCCAAAGAGTCCCATAAAAATTCTCTAATTTTTAAAGGTGCCTATTTATGCTTTTTGAAAAATAACATTTGGTTATTAAAAGGTAAAAAAAAAATAGTTATTACTAACACCTAAATTGTGGTTCATATTTCAATCTTTTTAAATTTTTTTAAAATTTATTTTTGAGAGAAAGACACAGCATGAGCAGGGGAGGGGCAGAGAGAGAGGGAGACACACAATCTGAGGCAGGCTCCAGGCTCTGAGCTGTCAGCACAGAGCCTGACGCAGGGCTGGAACACTGGAACCATGAGATCATGACCTGAGCTGCAGTCGGACAACTGACTGAGCCACCCAGGTGCCCCTAAGTGGTGGTTTATAGAGTGGAAATGTGCAATAACTTCGTTAAACATGCTTATTATTTAAAAAAAAAAAAAATTAACTTTTGTGTTTAAGCCAAAGTTACGTATTACATTTTAAATCATCAGTGTTTTATTGCACAATGAATACTGTACTGTTGAGCACAGCATGCTACAGAGAGTTTTTTATGTCCCTGAAATGGTTACAATTCAGAGACCCCTGCTATGGATTCACCCAGTGGTGACTGTTCTTGAGCTTGCCCACGACAGCCTCAGGTTAACACCTGTTAATTCTGTGTAATTGTTAATTGTGCTCACTTTCACTCTTAGATATCCCAGTTTGAAAATGAATTCTATAGTCACCCTAACAATATGATTATATGTTTCTTGAAGGTAATCCTCTCTTGAATCATAATTTTAAATTTTTTATTTTGCTGTTAGTATTACCATGTAAATTTTTTAAAGACAGTTCTATGCAGATACTGAAAGGAATAGTATATCATCCTAATTATCTGATTTTTTTTTCAATTTTTATGATCTTTGAGGTTAGGCCCCCTTTAAAATAATTATAAATGGATAGATTTTATTCTCAAAGGTCTCAAAAGTCAAAGATCATTTAGACTGCCCATTTGAGAACACACACAACCTTTCATTGTAAAGTGTGGTTAGTGAGCTATGGGCCAGGAGCAGAGATAATTCAGTACTGTTTGTAGTTTCACGATTGACCATTGAATACCTTGGGCAAATTATGTAACCTTTCAGTGCCTCAGTTTCTTCATTTGTGAAATGAAGATGATACTTGCTATTTACCTACTGATCTACCTCACAAAACTATTGTGAGGGTATTCAGTTGATGTTTGTATGCTGGAGTTAAAAACAAAACAAAATAAGTTGTTAGCTGTACTATTTTTCCTAGTGGTACTTGAAGGTGTGGGGTGGAGAAATGATCAGCCCAGAGAGGGGTTCAGTTTCTTATTATTACAGAGAAGCTTATAAGTCCCCAAAGCAAAACAGTTTTTAGAATAATTTATCAAAAGTCCTGTGAAAATAATATTTTTGTATTTTTCATCTTTGGGTTTACCCTGAAATATTTTCCTTAAGTATAATGTTGTTTCTCATCAGGTTTTGTCGTGAAACCCAGATGCTGTAGAAGTAGAAGCAGAAAAAGAGAAGAAATTATGCAGTCACTTCTGTAACTTATAATGCCCTAAAATAGATTGATAGGAATATGTAGGGGAATGTACTACTTTCCTTTATTATTAAAATTGTTATGATTATAGTAATTGAAGTATATGTAATACTTCACAAACAATATAGCTCCCTTTGTAACTTTTTGTTACTCTCCAAATGATTTTTGGTTGTTTAAGTGATCTAGACTGTTCAACTTTTTAAGCAGAATTTATCTTACAGGATTTTATGGCGTTACCTGACTGGGTAAATTTGAGTTCATAAGGTAATGATTTAACCCCTGAAGAATAAAGAGTTTATTGCTGGAGAACTAAGTTAATATTTGTTAAGCCACCTTGTGTAAAAAACTGGAGTACGAACAAAAGTCTTCTTTTGGGGGAAGCTTATGCAAAACATTACTGCTAAATTCAGATACTGTAAATGCAGAGTAATTTCCTGAAGAATTACTTCTGACAATTAGCTTTTGATGTCTTTCTTATAAAATAATAGATAACTGATTACACTTTTAAAATTATTTTTGTAAATAATCGTTAGGTAAGGATATTCAGTAAACCAGTAATTCAAATAGCCATTGCAGAAAATAATAATTAATAATTTATTAATTTCATGAATCACCTGTAAGTTGCTAATTAACTTTTGTTACATCAATAACTTGTTATCAATAGAGCGTTTTTATAAAAATCATTATTAAAATAAGACATAAGGGATAAGCCTAATTACTAGAATTTGCTCTCTTTCCAAATGAATACAGGGCTGTGGAATAATTGCAACACAAAAGAGGCCCTCATTTCACAAGAGTGGTAAGAGCTAAATTAAAACTTTCAAGGATTTTCTATTTATAAAAAATAGATTGGAAAATTAGACAACCCATACCATCAAAAAATGCTGTGAGTTGATTTGTTTTTTTGTTTTTTTGTTTTTTTTTTTTAAACATTTATTTATTTTTGAGACACAGCATGAACAGGGGAGGGTCAGAGAAAGAGGGAGACACAGAATCTGAAACAGGCTCCAGGCTCTGAGCTGTCAGCACAGAGCCCGACGCGGGGCTCAAACCCACGGACCGTGAGATCATGACCTGAGCTCATGACCATGACCTCAGTCAGACGCTTAACCGACTGAGCCACCCAGGCGCCCCAGTTGATTTGGTTTTGAATTCTATTTGATTAGAGTATCACTTCTGAAATTTACACTGGTTGTGTACCCAAATGAAATTAAATGTGGAGAGGAAAGTCAATTTGTGTTTTTTTTTTTTTTAAAGTATACTTTAGCATACGAATGAAAGAATTTCATTTATGTGCAATAACAAACCTCATTTTTTATCTTGTAATAGATTCAGGGAATGTTCTTGGTTGTGTGTTGATTACCATCTTAAAGGAAAAAACAAACTCTCCCTTATTATAATTTACACTGTTCAGTAATGTTGAGTTTTGTACTTGTGATTTGAATGGACCATGACTGAAAATCATAAGGATAAGTGTATTTGCACTAAAAAGGCAAAACATGTCCCTGAAAGATCTTAACATACTTGAATCTCTGAAGTGTAGTGGATCACTTTACATTAAATTCTAAATGTTGAGAAGTAAATAGATTTAGAGTTTTATCTTTCCTTTCTTTACTTCCTCCCTTCCTCATTTCTTTTTTACCTGAGGCCTCTCTTTATAGTGTGATTTTTAATATACTGACATTTTTCTTCTGTTTTGTGTACACAGTTGTTTCTGATGATCTGTACACTCAAAAGGAACTAGTTCTGATGCCAGATCCCACTACTTGAATAGCAATGTTGCACCTAAAGTAGTGAAACAGATTTTTCTAGACAACTAAGCAGCATCTGAATGTGAATGTGATGTAAGCTGGCTTGGTGTGTTGTCTTTAGGTCACTAAGGAGGGCACTTCATTAAAATGCCTTATTTTCAGTGTAATGTTTTGGCATAAAAATGGATTTCCAAAACCAGTGATTGTCAAAAACAAAACAAAACCCCCAAAAAGATTTAGAGCCTTGAGGTATCTTTTTATGAAAAGAAACTCATAAATAACCTACATCGTTGGCAAAGTTTTCATTAGAAGAGGTTGGAACACTACATGAGGGTTTACAGGAGGCCTTCTAAAATATGAATTCCCTCGATGTAGGGTACTTCTTCCCAAAGGACTTTTTTCCTGCTCAGAGAGCTGGAAGACCAAGGCGTGTCATCCCCTATCCCATTTCCTGAGGACCAGGTCCTGTGATCATCTCCCCCAGCAGAGCAGGCACGAGCCTTGCCCCATCTGAGTCCCATCAGTGGGAGCATGACCTCACCTCTAATTCCTTTCACGCTCAGCCTGGTCTTCCTAAAATTTTATTGTCAAAAGATTTGTCTGTTGAGGTTGATTGAAACCTTGCTGTAATTTTTAATTTGTTGATAAAGCAAGAATATTGGCATGTTCCTCTTCTCGTTGATATTCTAAGAGACATTTGTTTTTAACACACTCCCTGGGGATAATTAACCTTTTTTTTTTTTTCCTCCTGAAAATCTTTTCCTTTTGTGGTTATCTTGATCTCCCATCATTTTCTTTTTTTTTTTTTTTTTTTTTTAATTTTTTTTTCAACGTTTTTTATTTATTTTTGGGACAGAAAGAGACAGAGCATGAACGGGGGAGGGGCAGAGAGAGAGGGAGACACAGAATCGGAAACAGGCTCCAGGCTCCGAGCCATCAGCCCAGAGCCTGACGCGGGGCTCGAACTCACGGACCGCGAGATCGTGACCTGGCTGAAGTCGGACGCTTAACCGACTGCGCCATCCAGGCGCCCCTCCCATCATTTTCTAAAATATTTTTTCTGTACTTAGTGCAAAAGAGTAGAAAGAGTGGTTTACTGTGGCAGACATGATGTAAGGGAAAGTCATAATTTATTAATCTGACTATACAACACAATTTTGAATTGATATTATTGATAAAAATCGTATCAACCTAGTCACTTAGAGCTGTATGTCTCAAAAGAGTGCTGGCTAGCATCTTCCTAACTTAGTACACCAAGTTGTAGGGGAGAGACTGTGTATTTATTTTATTAAAAGCAATCCAATGGATTTGTTTTTGTCCATACTTTGAAAACAGCTTGAAGGATTTTTCTCATCTTAGAAGGTAGAGAACATGTGGACGTGTCTTTTAAATTACTGTAATCTAATATATATTTATAAATTATATAGCATTGAAACAAGAGCTCTAATATGTTGTTACTTTCTGATATTTAATTTTTATAAAATGTTTTTGTAGTAACTAATTGTAGTGCTTTTAAGTAGTTTAAAAATCTTTCTCAAATAAGTTCTACCCACATCCTGTTTACTTAGGGCAGTATTCTGAAGTTCAGTCCAGTGTGAATTTGAAATATTCCTTCATCCCTTCAGTGTCTTTTTATAACTAACAGTACCCAAGCAAAGTATACCAAAAGCTCAATTCCTGTGTTGCATTAATAAAGTGCTTGTTCTTTAATTCAGTGGGTTAGGGGAAATGGAAGATAGGTTTTTCTCAAGTGTACATCTGATAATTTTTCTAAATGTTCATTATGTTGATTTTTGGTGCATGATGCCAAATGTATCTTTAATCAGCCATTACTACCTGATATGTAATGACAAATGTTTTCCTATCTGACCAATGGGTTGTGGATTTAACTATTTTTCTCTGCATATTCTCACTACATTTTCAAATATGTATGTGGAAAAAGCTACAAAGTGCTACCTATACGTGAGTTAGCATCTTTGGCCTTATCTGTGCATAATGTTCTCTCAGTTTGGTTTTGACAAACTCGTGGACTTGCAGTTGCTTTGTAGTATTTTAACTTATTGTGATGTAATGAATTTTTTGAAATGTTTATTTGATTAGCTATTAAAATATAGGAAATTATGTAGCTTTGCATGAAATAAAGTACATTTCTACAAGTTCCTAAGAATTTTGCAGATTATGCGTTTGATTTCATACCATCTTTTCATACTATCCTAAGAGATTAAACTCTTAAGGAGCCTGAAGCTTTCTTTGTTTCTTACAAATATATTAACAGGTATTACAAACAAAATGTTTTAAGATAAATAATTAAATGTACTTTAGGTTCTACGTTACTTTATCCTGTGTTTATAGTTAAAATAAGTAATTGTGTTTAAAAAAAAAATTTTTTTTTTGACATTTATTTTTGAGAGAAAGAACATGAGTGGGAGAGGGGCAGAGAGAAGGAGACTCAAAATCTGAAGCCGGCTCCGGGGTCTGAGCTGTAGCACAGAGCCCAACATGGGGCTTAGACCCATGAGCTGCGAGATCATGATCTGAGCCAAAGTTGGTTGCTAAACCTAAATTTAGGCGCCCCTAAAATAAGTAACTGTTATAAAAATTAGAAGTCAATGAAATTTAAAGCAGGAAAACAATAAGGAAAATCAACAAACCAAAAGCTGGGTGCTTGGAAATATCAATAAAATTGGTGAAACCATTAGCTAGGCTAAGAAAAGAGAGTTGCTTTCCTTTATAAATTGAAGTTTGAAATTAAAAACATAATGCCATTTAGGAACAAGACAGGGATGCCCACTTTCACCATTGTTATTTAACATAGTACTGGAAGTCCTGAACTCAGCAATCAGACAACAAAAAGTAAAAGGACATACAAATCAGCAAGGAAGAAACCAAACTTTCACTATTTGCAGATGACATGATACTCTATGTAAAAAACCTGAAAGACTCCACCAAAAAATTACTAGAACTGATACATCAATTTAACAAAGTCACAGGATATAAAATCAATGTACAGAAATCTGTTGCATTTCTATACACCAATAATGAAGCAGCAGAAAGAGAAATTAGGGAATCAATCCCATTTACAATTGGATCAAAAACCATAAGATACCTAGGAATAAACCCAACCAAAGAGGTAAGAGATCTGTACTCTGAAAATTATAGAACACTTCTGAAAGAAATTGAAGAGGACACAAAGAAATGGGAAAGCATTCCATGCTTGTGGATTGGAAGAACAAATATTATTTCAAATGTCTATACTACCCAAAGCAATCTACACATTTAGTGCAATCCCTATCAAAATACCACCAGCACTCTTCCCAGAAATAGAACAAGCAATCCTAAAATTTGTATGAAACCACAAAAGACCCCAAATAGACCCCAAATAGCCAAAGCAATCTTGAGAAAGAAAAGCAAAGCTGGAGGGATCACAAGTCCAGGCTTCAAACTACAATACAAAGTTGTATTCATCAAGACAGTATGGTACTGGCACAAAAACAGACACATAGATCAGAAGAACAGAATAGAAAACCCAGAAATGGACCCACAACTATATAGTCAACTCATCTTCGACAAAGCAGGAAAGAACATCCGATGGAAAAAAGTCTCTTCAACAAATGGTGTTGGGAAAACTGGACCACTCTATTCACAAAAATAAATTCAAAATGGATGAAACACCTAAATATGAGACAGGAAACCATCAAAATCCTAGAGGAGAACACAGGCAGTAACTGCTTTGACCTTAGCTGTAACAACTTTTTACTAGACACAACTCCTGAAGCAAGGGAAACAAAAGCAAAGATGAACTATTAGAACTTCATTCATCAAGATTAGAAGCTTCTGCACAGCAAAGGAAACAATCGACAAAACTAAAAGGCAGCCTACAGAATGGGTGAAGATGTTTGCAAATGATATATCTCATAAAGGATTAGTATCTAAAATCTATAAAGAACTTATCAAACTCAACACCCAAAAAACAACTCAGTTAAGAAATGGGCAGAAGACATGAACAGGCATCCAAAGAAGACATCCAGATGACTGACAGAAACAAAAATGTAAACTGGTGCAGCCACTCTGGAAAACAATGGCGATTTCCCAAAAAGTTAAAAATAGAAGTACCCTATGACCCAGTAATTGCACAACTAGGTTTTTACCCAAAAGATACAAAAATACAGATTCAAAGGCGTATATGCACCCCAATGTTTATAGCAGCATTATCTTAATTATTTATTTAATATAATTTATTGTTAAATTGGTTTCCATACAACACCCAATGCTCATGCCGACAAATGCCCTTCTCAATGCCCATCACCCACTTTCCCCTCTCTCCCATTCCCCCCTGCCCCATCAAACCTCAGTTTGTTCTATTTAAGAGTCTCTTACAGTTTGCCTCCCTCCCTCTAGGTTTGTAACTATTTTTCCCCCTTCCCTTCCCACCCCCCCCCCACCATGATCTTCTGTTAAGTTTCTCAAGATTCACATATGAATGAAAACATGGTATCTGTCTTTCTCTGACTGACTTATTTCACTTAGCATAATACCCTCCAGTTCCATTCACGTTGCTGTAAATGGCAGGATTTCATTCTTTCTCATTGCCAAGTAGTATTTCCTTGTATATATAAATCACATCTTCCTTATCCATTCATCAGTTGATGGACATTTAGGCTCTTTCCATAATTTGGCTATTGTTGAAAGCACTGCTATAAACATTGGGGTACATGTGCCCTATGCATCAGCACTCCTGTGTCTATCCTTTGGGTAAATTCCTAGCAGTGTGCTATTGGTGGGTCATGGGATAATTCTATTTTTAATTTTTTGAGAAACCTCCATACTGTTTTCCAGAGCAGCTGCACCAGTTTGCATTCCTACCAGCAGCACAAGAGGGTTCTTGTTTCTCCACATCCTCGCCAGCATCTGTAGTCTTCTGATTGGTTCATTTTAGCCACTCTGACCAGTGTGAGATACCAGTGGTATCTCAGTGTGGCTTTGATTTGTATTTCCCTGATGATGAGTGACATTGAGCATCGTTTCATGTGTCTGTTGGCCATCTGGATGTCTTCTTTGTAAAAGTGTCTATTCATGACTTCTGCCCATTTCTTTACTGGATTATTTGTTTTTCGGGTGTGGAGTTTGGTGAGTTCTTTATAGATTTTGGACACTAGCCCTTTATCCAATATGCCATTTGCAAATATCTTTTCCCATTCCGTTGGTTGCCTTTTAGTTTTGTTGATTGTTTCCTTTGCAGTGCAGAAACTTTTTATCTTGATGAGGTCCCAATAGTTCAGTTTTGCTTTTAATTCCCTTGCCTTTGGAGATGTGTCAAGTAAGAAATTGCTGTGGCTGAGGTCAAAGAGGTTGTTGTTTATAGCAGCATTATCAACAATAGCCAAACTGTGGAGAGAGTCCAGATGTCTATCATCTGATGAATGGATAAAGATGTGGTGTATATATGTATACACGCATACCCACAATGGAATATTACTCAGCCATTAAAAGAATGAAATCTTGCCATTTGCAACGACATGAATAGAGCTAGAGTGTGTTATGCTAAGCAAAATAAAATCAGAGGAAGACAAATACTCATATGTGGAATTTACAACGTGAACATAAGGAAAGGGAAGGAAAAATGAGATAAAAATAGGGAGGCAAACCACAAGAGACTCTTATGTATAGAAAAACAGAGTTGATGGAGAGAGGTGGGTGGGGAATGGGCTAAATGAGTGATGGGTATTACGGAGGGCACTTGTGATGAGCACTAGGTTATATGTAAGTGATGAATCATTAAGTTCTACACCTGAAACCCATTTTACCATCTGTATTAAATAGAAGTTATTTTTAAAACAATTTTAACATTCATTTTTCAGAGACAGAGACAGAGCATGAGTGGGGGAGAGGCAGAGAGACAGGGAGACACAGAATCCGAAGCAGGCTCCAGGCTCTGAGCTGTCAGCACAGAGCCTGACACAGGGCTCAAACTCATGAACCGCAAGATTATGACCTGAGCTGAGGTCAGACGCTTAACGGACTGAGCCATCCAGGCACCCCTGCATTAAGTAGAATTTAAATAAAAGTTTTAAATAAAAACAATACCATTTATATTAGTCCTAGCTAATGCAATTTAAGACAAGTAAAGGCAATAAAAGATACACAGATTTGGAAGGAAGAAATAAAGCTGTCTTTGTTAGCAGATGACATGGTGTCTGTGTAGAAAATCTAAAAGAATTGACAAAAAAACCCTCCTGGAATAAGTGATTATTATAGCAAGTTTGCAGGGTCTAAAGTAATATGCAAAAGTCACTTTCCCATATAGCCAATGGACAAGTGAAATTTAAATTAAAAACACAATACCATTTATATTAGCACACCCCAAAATGAGCTATTTAGGTATAAATCTGACAAAGTATATATGAGATGTATATGAGGAAAAGTACAAAACTGATGAAAGAAATTAAAGAACTAAATAACTGGAGAGATTCCATGTTCATGGAGAAGAGTCAACACTCTCAAGGTGTCAGTTCTTCCCAACCTACAGAGTCAATGCAATCCCAATAAAAATTCCAATAAATTATTTTGTGGATATTGACAAACTAATTCCAAAGTTATATGGTGAAGCAAGAGACCCAGAAAAGCCAACACAATGTTGAAGAAGAACAAAAGTCAGAGAATTGACACTACCCAACTTCAAAACTTACTATGCAGCTACAGTAATCAAAACATTGTGGGATTGACAAAAGACTAGACAGATGAGTTAAACACAATAGAAAGCCCAGAAATAGACCCACATATAGACAATTGATCTTTGACAAAGGAATGGAGGTACTTTAATGGAGGAAGGATAGTCTTTTCAGCAAATGATTCTGAAACAACTGAATAGCCACATGCAAAAAAAAAAAAAAATCTAGACACTGCTGACTTTACATTTTTCACAAAAATTAACTCAAAATGAATCATAAATCTGAAACTGTAACAAAACTATAAAACTTCTAGAAGATAACAGAAAACAGGTGACTTTGGGCTTGGCAATGAATATATATATCACACAAAAATGTGTATGTGCACAAGAAAACATACAAGAATGTTCATAGCAGCATTATTCAAAATAGCCTCAGCCATAAACAGTTCAATAAATATAATAGATTTATTTATCCAACATGATGGATATGTACATAAAAAACCAAATGAAAATGAGTTAATTGCAGCTATGCAACAACATAGATGAAACAAAATGTGTATCAAAAGAAGGTAGACGTGAAAAAGTAATATAGTGTGATTACACTTAGACAAACTTCAAAAGCAGCCAAAACCAAGTATAGTAAAAACATGAATGCTCTGTAGTAAAACCATAAGAAAATTAAGGAAGAAATAACCATAGATGTCAGACTATTGCTTAACTTTGAGGAGGAGGAAGGGATTAGTGATTGAAGTGCAGCGCAAGAGAAGCTTCTGCATTGCCTGTGTTCTCTTTGTAGAATGGCACTTATTTTTATTTTTTAATATTTACTGATTTTGGGGAGAGCCCAAGTGGGGATGGGGGCAAAGAGAGGGGAACAGGAGATCTGAAGTGGGCTCTGCACTGACAGGCTGACAGCAGAGAGCCTGATGTGGGGCCTGAACTCAGGAACCATGAGATCATGACCAGGGCCAAAGTCAGACACTCAACCGACTGAGCCACCCAAGTGCCCCTGTAGAGTGGCAATTTTATAGGTGTTCACTTTGTAATGAATTGTTGAGTAGTGTTGAGTAGTTATGTGTGATTTGCTATATGTGCATTTTATTTTGTAATGTTAACATCTTTAGAGAGAATTAAATTATATAATTTACCATATAAATTGGGAGTGGGGGAAGCTGCATTATAGTGTTCTAAGCTCATGGTAACATGCAGAAGGAATGAAGATATCGCTTAAGCTAGACTTTGTTAAGGATGCATGCTATAATCTCTCTGGTCGTCATTGAAAGAATAGAAATAGGGAATAGCTTCAAATACAGGAAAGTTGGAATGACCAAAAAAAAAAAAAATCCAATTCAAAACAGCAAAAGAACAAAAACAGGCAAAAACTAAACTTTATTGTTTAGAAATGCACACATAGTTGGGCACATTGTAAAGTCATGTGAAGTGATTTAACATTAAGTCAGAGTAGTGCTTCTGGGAGGAATGGACATTCAGGGGTATAGCTCAGAGGGGCTTAGGGTTACTAAGGGCAACAAATTTCTTCACTTGGGTGTTTTTTACAAGCATGTCTCTACTTATCAACTATATACATTATACACTATACACAATATACATTTGTATCGTATGCACTTTTCTGAATGTCTCTATTTCAAAATGTAAAAGATTTTAGAAAGTCAGTTTCTGTAAATCATATTTATAGTTGAAAACAGCAAAATCACATCATCATCTCAAATGCTGAAAACATTTTGATAAAATTCATTTATATATTTTTAGTCCCATTTTTTAAAAGAACTTTTTTTTTATAAAGGATGAGTATCTATATATGTATATATACACATGTATACATATAAAGAGGAACCTAAAACTACTGCAGATATCATCCTTAATGCTACAGGCTTTACCTTTCAGATCCAGAACAAGCCAAGGTTGCCTACTATCAGCACTTCTATTCAGCATTGTATGTTCCATAATTATAAGGCCTAAGGATGAGAAAAGAAGAAGGAAACTTTTATTTATCTTGATTTTGATGGTTATGTATGTGGAAGATCCAAAAATATAGAGGAGCTCCTGGGTGGCTCAGTCCATTAAGCCTCCTGCTCTTGGTTTAGGTTCAGGTCATGATCTCCGGGTTCTGGAGTTCCGGCCCATCATTGGACTCTGCGATGATAGTGTGGAGCCTGATTGGGATTCTCTGTCTCCCCCTCTCCCTACCCCTTCCCTCTCTGCCCCCTTCTCTCTCTCTCAAAAATAAATAAACATTTAAAAAACACCAAAAATATACATCTTACTGTAAGAATCGATAAGAAAGTGGCATTTCTTAATATGGTGTTTGGATCCCCTGAATCCTGGTTAAGTCAGAGACTCCCAGTAAATCTGAACCTCAGATTCCTTTGTCAGAAAAAGTTGGGGAGTGAGATCGTTTATAACAGAGCTCATCAGGGTGGTTGTGAGGATTATAATCAAATAATGTATTTGAAAATGCCAAAATAAATGATGCTACCTTAACACCAAAAAAAAAAATAATAATAATAAAATAAAAGGAAGGAAGGTAGGAAGGAAAGGTAAAAGGGAGGGAGAGAAGAAAGGCAAAGCAAGGCAAGGCATAGTGCTGCCCCATAGCAGACACTCATTTATTAAGAAACAGCGAACATCCTCGTTGTCAAGCTCATCCTCTTCCTTCAGAGCCTTATCTGGAAGTCATCTTTCAGAGGGGCCATCCCTACTTAATTTTTTTTCCTTAAAACTTAGCACTACCTAACATACTATTGCCAATACTGTACTCATCTCTGTAACAGAAGTTCCGTGAGGAATGATTTTTGTTTTGTTTGCAGACCCACTCTTGCCTGACCCATACTAAGTGTTCAATAAATTTGTGTTGAATGGGTGAATTTACTCAGTCGCCATCCCCGCCCGATTTGTGCTACTGCTAATTATCGGAGGTACCGGGGCTTGAGTGGGATATTGTTGAAACATCAACACCTCTGGGGGGAGATTTAAACAGCATCGCCACCCTCTGGGGGAAGAAGGGGAGAATTGGAGATCAGGTATGTGTGACTATTAGAATTAGTGAGAAGGGCAATGGGCACCCAAAAGTCAGAAGAAAGGTCCAAAAAAAGGGACCCTGGGATACGAAAAGAAGAATCCGGGTATCCCGAGTTAGCATTCCAGGCTAGCGCTGCTGAGTTTCACCTGCCCACTTCAAGGAGGTGCCTGTCCTCACGAGATTTTCATGCAGACCCTCCAACCCCGGATTTCTAGGCAGGGCCAAAGAGGTGGGCCCCAATAGCTATCAACGGGCCGAGCAGGGGCGGGGAAAAGAAGCCAGGCCAGACCCTTGGCTGCGACCCGGTCGGAGAAGGCACCCCGCCCTCGGGTCCTGCAGCTTGGAGTTCGCCCCCCACGCGGTGCCAGGCCCACGGCGCAGCACAGCGCCCGGCGTGGCGGGCACCGCGCGCGCGAGTAGCGCAGGGCCGACCGCGCTGCTTCTGGCGTTGCTGCCGCCGGGGCTCTTGCTGCCGGAAGGCGCCCAAATCCTGGCCGCGTCCTCTTGGGGTGAGTGCCGGGCGGGCAGCGCGCGCGCTTGGGCCGCCCCTCCGCGGCTGGGCTGGGGAAGCCCCCGGAGTCTGCGCCGCCGCGCGCCGGCGGAAGGTGACTGCAGGCGGGCGCCTGAAGGCGGCGCCGGCGAGGAGGACTGTGCCCTTTGCCCTAGGCGGTCTCCGCCAGCCTTCCCTCGCTCCTTCACGTCAATCTGGTCGGGCAGAGTTCTGGCGCGGGAGTGAGGGCGGGCTGCAGGGACCGTTCGTTAACTTTAAACAGAGCAAAGAGCAATGTTATGGAAGCAAAAAAAATGAATGAATGTATGTGGAGATAGCAAAGGAACTACAATTCAGGACAAGGAACCTATGGCGAAGCCCAAGAGACGAAGAGAAGGTCAGCTTTTATTAGGTCTGAGGAGGAAACTGGGGAGGGTTTATTCTGAACAAAAGTTCCTTGGAGAAGAACAAGAGTTTGAGACTGGGGTAGTTTCTCATTGGTTGCAGGCAGCTGGGGCAGGTTGAGAGCTCCTTTCCTTTTCTTAAAGGCAGGAGATAAAAAAAAAACTCCCGTGTGAAAAGCGCCTCCCGTGGTGGAAACAATGATCTTCCTTCTTCCTGCTGCTTCCGTGGGCTGTGTGGTGCGTGCGTGAGAGCTCCCCCTTCAGGGCTCCCTCGCTCTATTTTAAAGGTTTCCTTTATTTTCACACCCACCACGTCTGAATTCTTAACTGGAGCCAAGCTCAGACCCAAAATAAGTACCGCCCCCCCCCCCCCCCCCCCCCGCACAAAGCATTTACACTTAAAGGAAGTTTCTAGTTTTAAGGACTAGTTCCACCTCCGCCCCATGACTGCCTCCTGGGCTCACTTTCCAGCCACTTTCTGGTTTCCACTGTAGCAAAAATTCCCAAAGAGGAGGATACCCCTCCTCTTTGGGTATCTAGGATACCCCTGATCTGCTGTCTGCTATAGGAAGTCGTAGGTATACCACCAAGTGGAATTAGGTTTTGGAGCTTGATTAAGGGGCATGACCTTAAAAAATTTTTTTTTATTTTTAATATTTATGTTAGAGACAGAGTATGAGGGGGGTAGGGTCAGAGAGAGAGGGAGACTCCAGGCTCCAGGCTCCGAGCTGTCGGCACAGAGCTCATTGTGGGGCTCAAACCCACCAACCAGTGAGATCATGACCTGAGCCTAAGTCAGACACTCAACTGACTGAGCCACCCAGGTGCCCCAAGGGGCTTGACCTTTTAAAAAATGTAGTCTATTTCCTAGAAAGAAGAATGTTTTAAGCTCTAAGTAAGTCCTCAAGAACTTATCACATTGTCGTGTATAGAGCCCCTCCCGTTGCAGAATTTTTTTTTTTTACCTCACTTCCTCAGAATTTATTGTCTCCCCACCTGGAAAAACGAAGAAGTGGACACAAAATAAAATGAGCAGCAGGCAAAAGTTTATTAGAATATAAGATTAGAAAGTAATTATAGTATGAAAGCTCTCTTTACAGAGAGGGGACCTTTGAAAGTGAATGCCCCCAACTATGGGCAAGGGACTTTATCTAATACGGTTTTGGTCCATTCCCCACCCCCCCCCCAACTTTTTTTTCCTTTGTTGGCCTGATAACTGTAGGTGCTGAGTTGTTCATTTCTGTGGGAAACGTGAGTGGGGGAGGGAGTAGGTAGTGTTTGTTACATTCTTAAGAAAAACTTTAAGTCTGAGGGAGTTTCTCTCATGGTCAGATGTTCCCAGCACTGTTTTAAAATATGTGTTTTCTCTACATCCAGGGACCGCAAGTCCTAACCTTTTCCTCTCTACCTATCATTCTGGGTCACAGGCCAGGGAAACTGTAGAGGAGAGTTGCGGCAGGTGAGGGCTCAGAGAGTCAGGAATCATTCTGCATGAGGACTCTGAGGGTCCAGGGCGGGGTTGCCCATATAGGAAATGAAGAGGCAGATGAAGCTTTCCTTCTGCTCACCATCCAGCGAAGGTTTATCCTGAAGCTTCTCTGTTTCCCTACCCTCCCACCCTAGCCTTTCTCTTCATGGACCTCACAAAAATGAAGCCCTGTTCCCAAGGGGAAGCCATTATCTACTGATGGCCCAGGTATCTCAGATTCTTCAAGACCATGGGCATGATGTGATCTTACTTCAACAGAATGGACTTTCGTTCACATTAGGTATCCTGTCTTTCTATTCCATGTTCTGTCCAATAGAAATACAACATGAGCTATAAATGCAAGCCCCATGATGTATTTATATTCCAGAAGACACATGAAAAATAAAAACAGGTCAAACTAATTTTTATCATACATTTTATTGAACCTCATATATCCAAAATATCATTTCAACATGTAAACAATATAAAAATTATTAATGAGATAGTTCACATTTATTTGTGTTAAGTCTTTGAAATCTGGTGTGTATTTCACAATTCACACCAGCCACATTTCAAGTGTTCAGTAGCCACATGTAGCTGATGGCTGCCATACTGGACAGTAGTGTTTGGACCCTCCTACCATAGGTGATAAACCTTGCATATGTTAAATGTTCAGCAAAACTTCATTTTAGTTCTACTGAGTTATTACAATGAAAAATGATATGTGTGTGATATCTGTGTTTATTTCAAAGTCCATCTTAAACCATAACTCTAGCATAAGAAAGTTTGAAACACTTTCACTCTCCTCATCATCTTCTGCATCCCTCCATCTCACATCCTCTCACTTGTGTCTTCAACCCATTCATGCAAACCCTTTGCACACATTTCCAGATCAATTTGACAAAATGCTACTTTATGTTGCATGAAACCTTGTGTATAATTTGTGGAGATTGGATCAAGATGATTTCTCTCTTTCTTTTTAGAGTAGGCTCCATGCCCAGTGTGGACCCCAACCTGGGGCTTGAACTCAAGACCCTAAGATCAAGACCCTGAGCTGAGAGATCAAGAGTCGGATGCTTAACCAACTGAGCCACCCAGGCACCCCATCACAATGATTTTTCTGATGACAATCCAGGAAAAGAAAACAGCAAAATTGCAGGAGAAACTTATCAAACAACTAATACAAGAAAAATTTCCAGAACTAAAATACATGTAGCTCCATACTGAAAGATCCCACCTAGCATTCAACACAAAGAATAAAAAAATGACCTACACCAGGGGAAATCCTGGTGACATTTCAGAATAGCAGTGATTAATAAAAAGCAATCTAAATGTTTTGGGGTGCCTGGGTGGCTCAGTCACTTAAGTGTTTGATTCTTGATTTCAGCTCATGTCATGATCTCACAGTTCCCACATGATCCCACAGAGAAGGTTTGAGCCCTGTATGGGACCCCACACTGACTGTCTAGAGCCTGCTTAGGATTCTCTCTCTCCCTGTCTCTCTCTCTGCCCCTCCCTGACTCACATGTGCTCTCTCTCTCTCTCTCAAAGTAAATATAAACTTAAAAAAAAAAAAAACTATTTTAAAAGCAACCTAAATGTTTTGATATACTGTAATGATGAGTAGGACTCAGAATGGCATCAAACTTTTTAGCATTGACATACAGCAGTGGACACAGAAAACCCAACAAGACTTGACAGTAAAATAGTCTCAAAGGTTTTCCTTTTCATATACCACTTCTTAAGAAGTTATTACAGAGTTTAGTCCCAGCAGAACAATGGGGTGACCAAGAAAGAGGAAGACAAAGGGTAAGTATATAGAAGTGGCAAAACAAAAGAGTGTTAAGATTTGTCATAAGGTATCAGCTGTGCAGTTGGCCTGGAGAGCAGTTGGTCCAGGTTGAATTGATAGAAGAATCCAGGAAGAACATCTCTGGGGGGGAAAAAAAATTAGTCAATAAGTTGACCTTATTGAAAATCCTATTGAGAGAATATTGGAGGGAGTTGAGAGACTGGCCAATAGGCACAGAAACAAAACAAAACAAAACAAAACAAAACAAACCTAAACAAATGAAAAGTATTCCTTCCCTCTGTTCTCCCATCCTCCAACTAGATTTAGCAGGGAACATACGCTTTTAGAGTGCGACCTACAGGGCCTAACACTATTTATGCAAGTCTTTTCTCTCTCATATTAAGTTAATGTTTATATTTTCTTTCTCTTTTTTTAAGTTTTTTAAAATTTATTTTGAGTGAGAGAGAGGAGAGAGAGAGAGCACAAGCAGGAGAGGGGAAGAGAGAGGGAGAGAGAGAATCCCAAGCAGGCTCCCCACTGCCAGCACAGACCCTTATGTGCCTTTTGATATCATGAACCATGAGGTCATGACCTGAGCCGAAATCCAGAGTTGGGCACTTAACTGGCTGAGCCACCCAGGTGTTCCTATTTTCGTGTGCTAATTTCCAAAAATGTATACCAAATGTCTTGAATTTCTCAAAACTAGTCCCTGTGTTACTTAATTTTTTTTTCTTTTTTAATTAAGGCTCCATGCCAAATGTAGGGCTTGAACCCACAACCCTGAGATCAAAAGTTGCGCGCTCTACCGACTGAGCCAGGCAGGTACCCCTTTAAACATTTATTTTAAAAGCTTAATTTTTAAAATGTATCCCCACCAACATATATGAAATTGGTAGTAGCACATAGAGAGAATTACTGTACTAATTGCTAAGCTAATTACATTGTTTGTACACTTCATAATGCCTACCTCTTTCTTTTTAAACACTTAACACACTGGTAATTTTTTCCTTGTAATGATTTGCTCAATATCTGCTTTCCCTGTCAAACCGTAAGCTCCATGAGAGCAAAGATCATGTTTTCCTTGCACACTACGAGATCCACAGAACCTATCATAGTGTATGGCATATAGTAGGCAGAAAGTAAACATTTAATTACACTACCTAAAGATGAAGATGTATAAAAGTACTAGGCCAAATTATAAGTTACATCTTCCTTGACTAGTTTTTTATAGTTATTGAAACGTTTGATATCATCCCAGATATAACTGGGAAAATTATCTTGACTTGATTGTTGGATTCAAGAAGCCTTCTTGGACTCTTCTCTCTCTGGCTTAAAGTAGTTGTCTGCCTGCACCCCCCACCCTCCAATCCAATCAGAACACCCTCATCAAACTTACTATTACCTAAAATGACTGCCCATTTGGCCGCATTTATTTTCTCCTCATAATCTTGTGACCTTTTGGAAGAAGGCTGCCCTGCTCATCACACTGCTGAAGTGACAAAACAAATTCCTCTCTCTTGTCCCCAGTAATTGTCAGTAATTATCCTCATAGAAAGTATTTTCTTCATTGAAACAGCACTTTTAACCACTTTTTGTCCCAACATTATTTCATTCCATCTTCTTTTCCCTGAACCAATTTTATTATTAAAATTTTTTTTTAATGTTTATTTATTTTTGAGAGAGAGAGAGACACACACACACACACAGAATCTGAAGTAGGCTCCAGGCTCTGAGCTGTCAGCACAGAGCCCAACATGGGGCTCAAATCCATGAACCATGAGATCATGACCTGAGCGGAATTCTGACACTTGATGGACTGAGCCACCCAGGCACCCCCAATTTTATTTTTTTAATGTTTGTTTATTTATTTATTTTTATTTAGAGTGCGAGCTGGGGAGGGGCACAGAGAGAGGGAGAGAGAGGATCCTGGTCAGTCTCTGTGCCCGACGCAGGGCTCAATCTCATGAACCGTAAGATCATGACCTGAGCCAAAATCAACAGTTGGAGGCTTAACCAACTGAGCCACCCAGGCATCCATCCAGAACCAATTTTAGAAATAGTTGAGCCATTTAAATAGGCATGAATGGTGGTATACCCTGTGTCCTTATGTTAGGATAAATGCATATTTGCCTTCTCTCTCTCTCAGGAGGGCGCTTCTGAACCCTGGCTGCATATTAGAATTACCTGAGGAGCTTTGAACAAATGCTTATGTTTGGGGTTCACTTTCAGAAAGTCTCTTGTAAACTATTTATGGTGAAGTCCAGGCATAGATATATTTGTAACGCTCCCCTATAGCACAAAGAGTAGAGACCTTCCTCCTGGAGCCATGTTTCTGTTTTCCCCTTCACCACTCTCCAGAGGTTCTCTCTAAGTGTTGGGCCTTCACTTTAGCGAAAGGAGATCATGCAGCTGATTGCTGATCTTCAGTTCATAAGTCAAGTGCCTAAATCCTGGGCATGAGTAGTAGGAATCTCATGTTTCAGCCCATATTCTGCATCCTGAATCATCAGTGCAGAATCACTTTGGTGTGGCATTTGTCAAATGTTGTATAAACCATAGCAAATGTTTAACCATTATTAAAAGAAAAGTAAATGAATCCCCAATAAAACAAAGTAAATCCTCAAGTAAAAGCTGACACAGGACATTAATCTTCAGCAGGGTTCTTGGAATCTGTATCATAGAAGAGGCCCTGAGAGGGAGGTAAAAGTACAAAATCCTCATTCACTGGCCCTTAAGTGGGAACCCCAAGCACTAGTCACCTTTTTGAAGGATTTGTTGCCATTGGAGTGTGAAGACATCCATTGGTCCAATAGTTGAAAGCAAGAAACCAGCAGATGTCACTAACACACAGCTTTTACAGTGGTTTCTCCAATGGAAAAAACTGTTTTTTCACTTGTGTTCATGAGACCCTGTCATCAAGATGCTCACAGCTGCCGGAAAACAAGTCCTACACACAGGTATATTTAAGAACAAAGTTTGCCGGGCACCTGAGTGGCTCAGTTGGTTGGGTGTCCAACTTCGGCTCAGGTCATGATCTCATGGTTCATGGGTTCAAGCCCCGCGTTGGGCTCTGTGCTGACAGCTCAGAGCCTGGGGCCTGCTTCGGATTCTGTGACTCCCTCTCTCTCTGGCCCTCCCCCACTCACACTCTGTCTCTCTCTGCCTCTCAAAAATAAATAAAAATGTAAAAAAAAAAAAAAAAAAAGACAAAGTTTGCATATAATTGGAGGTCTTACAGAACGTCATGGATGAGCTTCAGGATTCAACCAGTGGAGAGAGATCAGAGACACCAGCCATAGCTGGTAATATGTCCCACAGCAGGAAGAGCACCAAAAGATGGGTAGGATTTTGATGAGGGGAAGAAAGGAAGAGGAAGAAAGCAGGAACATTCTAAGCATCAGAAAGAATTATAGCAAAGAAAAAACACGGAAATGCCATGGTAGATTTGGAGGTCATGAAAGGACCAGTATCTGGATCAGAAAGTTCTCAGGAGAGAGCAGTAGAACAGGTTGCTGCCAAAGTGCTTTCTGGGTGTTCACTTCTGGTGTGAAGATTCTTTAGTGTGTTTGAAGATTAACACCATTTGTGAATATTGAATATCTCTCACTTCTTTTTTTTTCGTTTTTTGCAGGAGCTCATTTACAAACCTTTTAAAGGTCATGTAGCTTCATGACACAACTCAGTGTAGTCATTTGTTAGGAAGGACAGATATTATGGGCTCCTTAAAGAATGAGAGTTTTGACCTAGTGGTGGTTGATGCTATAGGATCGTTACACTTTCCTGGTTGCTGAGAAACTTGGAAGGCTGTCTGTGACCTCTTTACTAGCACATTTGGAATATCAATTTTGGGCTGTCTGAACCTGTGTCTTGCATGGCCTCCCTGACAGATCACATGGATTTCTGAGACCAGGTGAAGAACTCTCTGATGTTCTTCATTTCAACCTTGAGCAAATGGTATATATTCATACTTAGTTTGATGACACTATCAAGGAACATTTCCCAGAAGGCTCTAGGTCAGAGCTATTTCATCTTCAACTGAAAGCAGAGCTGGGGTTTGTTAGTTTTGGCTTTGTCTTTGTCTTTGCCTTTGCCTGGCCACAGCTTCCCAACACTGTGTATGTTGGACACTTAATGGCCAAACCTGATGAGCCAATACTTCAGGTAAGTAAAACCTTTGTGCCCCATTGGACATGAGGAATCACCTTCATGATGGTGTTGTTAGTGCACAGATGGCAATTGCTCAGACAAGGGGTAAATCTAGGTTTTTTAAAATTTTCTTTTAACATTTTTTAAATGTTTATTTATTTTTTGAGAGAAAGAGAAAGAGCGTGAGCAGGGGAGGGGCAGAGAGAGAGAGAGACAGACACAGAATCTAAAGCAGGTTCCAGTCTCCGAGCTGTCAGTACAGAGCCTGATGCAGGGCTTGAACTCACAAAGTGTGAGCTCATGACCTGAACTGAATCAGATGCCTAATTGACTAAGCCACCCAGACACCCCTATATTTCAATTTTCAAATGCTTTTGGTTTTATATAGGAATACAGTTGACTTTTATATATCAGCCTTGAGTCCTGAAATTTTAATAAGTTCACTTATTAGACTCTATTGGGTTATTTTGTAGCTTCCATAGGGTTTTCTATATAGATAATAGTGTCTCACAAAACTGAGAACATTTTCTTTTCATTCATTATTTCTTTTACCCATTTTTTTGTTTTATTGTCCTGGCTAGAGTTTAAACCATGATGTTGAATAAAAGTGGTGAGAGCTGACATCTCTACTTTGTTCCTGTCTTAGGTGGAAAGAGTTCAATATTTTACCATTAAGTATGATTACAGTACAAGATTTTTTTCAACATATGCCTTTTATCATATTGAAGAGATTACTTTCTATTCCTAGCCATGCGGAGAGTTTTTATAAGAAAAGAGTGTTGAATTTTGTCAAAGATTTGTTCTGCATTTATTGAGGAGATCATGTAATACTTCCTTTTTACTCTATTATTGTGGTGAATTATAATGATTAGTTTTTGACTGTTAAATTGACCTTGCATCCTTGGATAAAAGAATTGGTGATGATGTATTATGTTTTTCGATATATTGCTGGATTCTATTTTAAAATATTTTAAAGGCCTCATAAAACTATATCACATGGATTTCTGGGGCTGAGTGAAGAACTGTCTGATGTTCTTTATTGTAGTTATGAGGTTATGCTTCTATAGGTGTCTTTTTAGAAATCTTTTGATTCTGAATTCAATTTTTATTAAAAAAATTGAAATTTAAATTACCTATTTGAAGTTACTTAAAATTTCTAATTCTTCTAGTGTCAGTTTTGGTAAGTTGTGTTTAAAAAAATTTTTTTTTAATGTTTATTTTTGAGAGAGAGACACACACAGAGTGCGAGCAGGGGAGGATCAGAGAGAGGGAGACACAGATCTGAAGCAGGTGCCAGGCTGGGAGTTGTCAGCACAGAGCCTGATGCGGGGCTGGAACTCACGAACCATGAGATCATGACCTGAGCCGAAGTCGGACGCTAAACAGCCTGAGTCACCCAGGCACCCCAGTAAGTTGCGTTTTTTTTTTTTTCAAATAATTTGCTCACTTCATGTATTTGACAAGAAATATTTCATTTTTCAGAGAAATAAGGTGATATATGGGCCCTGGGAGCACTGAAACAATTGGTGCTCTACTATGGGTATCTCATCAGTTGTATATGCTGCCTTGTCAGAGCCTTTCCCAACCCAACCCCAGTATACATATATACAGCTCCAGTGAGCCATTACCCTTCCACACTGGTGTTTCTGGATTATGCAGGTCACACTCTGCATTAGTTTTCCTCAAAGTGTGGTTCTTAGCCCATCTTTGTCAGGTTCACTTGAGATGCTTATTAAAAATACGGATTCTAAGCCCCACCCAAGAACTACTGCATAGAATCTCCAGGTTTGAATCCTGGTAATTTGCATTTTCAACAACAACCAAACTGCATTTATACAGACTAAATATTTGAGGCTATAAATCTGACTGTGAGGCAACCACTATTTTTTATTCTTTCCCTCCATAGTCTGTGTGAAATCCCAAAGTGAATGAGCAAAACTGAAAAGGAAATGTTATTAGAAAATCATAAGGAAGCAAAATATACTTATAGTACTAAACTGTATTTATTGAAAAAAAATCCACATATTCGTGGACCTGTGCAGTTCAAACCCATCTGTTCAAGGGTCAATTATGTATATTCAGTCTAAATACAGAAAGAACTGCAAACACAACTTGTCTACTGAGTAGGTTTTTTACAGTTGTGTGGGGTAGTGTATTTGACCTCACTTTCTAGGCATGATAGGACTGAGCAAATGAGGAAATGTATTGATGTTGTTTCTTACATTAGGAAAAGACAATTACAAATGTGGAAATGAGGAAGATTAGAACAACCCCTATGATATATTGAATTGAGATATCGGTATGAATTCATAATTTTTTCTGACTAGTAGACATAGCTACAACATCTATAGGCAGAGAAATAAATATAGGATCTTGATATCTACGTCTATAGCCATATATTTCCTAGTTCTGTCCACTGAAAGGATTATAAACAGTGGCGCTTTGTTAGCAATGAGCACACCTAGCAACCATATAGGTATCTTTTGGTCTAGTAGATCATAAACTCCATGAATGTAGGGACTGATAAAGGGCAGCTTTACCTTTCAGCATTAAATTGGATTCTGTGCACACAGGAGTTTTAATAAAATTAAACTCTTTAAGGCATCCAGCTGGTAAATTGCAGGCCAGGTTATAATTACCTGAAAACCAGCCTTCTCTGTTCAGCCTAAGCTGCTGAGAACCTGCCATCTAATGTTGCCACCAACCCTCTGTCTCTGCCAACCTGTACGTTTCAGCAGTGGTGGCCCCAGCACCATCAGATGCTCCTGCACCCTGAGCCCCCCACCCCCACCAGGGGCTGGTGGGCTGGATCTACCACATCCTCCAGGTAGGGGGTGTAGCACAACTCAGGCCCACACTTTCCAATAACTGTGGCATGAACGTACCTCCTGAATGTCTTATTGTCCCTGCTGATGGTCACCCTGGGCACTGTGTGGCTGTCTGCGAAGCTGTTGAGTGTGGTGGCCAGGTGGCTGTGTGGGCCCTGAAGCTGAAGGCCCGAAGCCAAGTGTAGGCTTGGGGGATGCCATATTGGAGGGGAGGTGTTACCATTTCTTATGAGCTTCCCACCAGTTCTGGCAACTCCTGTTATCCATATCATATCCATGTGCTAATTTTGTTGTAAATACCTGCTCATTGGCTTCTTCCTAAAATTAGAATTCTTTATTCAGCCCGTATGGCCTTCTTTATTTGCCAGTCAGGCAGGGCTGTTGTATGATTTTGTTCCCACGGTAATTTGGACCAGTGGCCCTCATATTTTAAGCCTTGAAGCCACCTTCTTTGTCATGCCCCTGTTGGAGGAGCATCAGCCTGAACCATTCCAGCCTCCATGTCCAGTCTGTTCTCAGCCTGTTTCCCTCGCTCCTGCCTCCGCCACCCGCTATAACACTGAAAACAGGCACCTGACAAACTTTTCCATTTTCTATTTGCCTTTCCTATAAACTCTTGTCAATCTATCTTATTGGGGCAAGAGGAGCCCCTGCCTCATGGAAAGCAAAAGTCTTCCAGAATTATCATACCCCTCCACTTGGAAAAGAGACTCCGTCCTCCTTCCCCAGAATTCTGTCACCTGACAACTTAAGGCTGTAAGGGAAGCTGCACTGAAATCCTTTATAAGAGCCAGTCTTGTTTTGAGGATAGAAAATGCAAAAATGCCTTCTGGGGCTTGCATGCCCTGTCCTTCCCAGGGCTAATATTGCAGAGTCAGAATGACAAGATGTCCTCAGTTTGTGCCTGAGGAGACTGTAGAAATATCCCCAGTCCTATTTTATGATGCTCATTGGAATTATAGTCTCAGCAGTAGAGGTTCAAACCTTCAGGTAAATAAAGACTTGGACTTGTGGAGTTAGGACTCTAGCACGTCTTCATAAATAAATGACCTCCTTAAGAGGTCCTCAGAATACAGTCCAGGAATGATAGGTGGACTTCTCTTGGGGATTGACTTCTAGAGAGTAGACACAACTCCTTCCAGGGAGCGGTGTCTTGAGATTGGAAGACTCGCAGAGATTTTAAGCAGGTACCTGGGGAAATGGGGCATGGGGATGACAGTATGAGGTCAATAGTGCAGTTAGGAGGTGGGAAAATTCATGGAAAGTCTCTAAAACGGAGATGGGTCTGAGTCACCTGGGGGTGGCACTATCGTGGAAATGACTTCCTGAAGTCCCTGCCATTCCTGGTTCAGAGTATGTTCTCCGCAGAGAGTGTAGTGATTCCATGGAAGGAGAGGGGTTAAGGAGAGCTCACTAACCCCTCCTTCCTTCTGCCAGATGCCTGAGGTTAGGGAGGGTGAGGACATATTAGCCAGTGGAGCAAACACCCGGGGAGGAGGAGCAGAAGGGCAAGAAGTCACAGACAGAAAGAGACGACAGGCAGGATCCACCTCTCACCTCTTCCCAAGCTGCCTGCCAGCGCATCTCCTTGGCTGCCAGTGCAGTGCGTGTCCCCAGGGCGCACAGGTTACTGTGTGGGGCGCGGGGTGCAGGCTCTGGGCACAGGACCGGGCTCCGCAGCTGGTACAGGAGTGAGCATGGCGGGGCAGTGGGTGCTGCTGCTAGCTGGCTTCCTTCTGCCCGGGTTCCTGCTCTCTGAGGCCGCCAAGATCCTAACCCTGTCTTTGGTGGGTGAGTGCGTGGCTGGAGAATCAGACACAGGCTCGTCCCAGACTCTACCTGCGTGAAGGCTCAGGCACATAGCCCTGGGCCAAAGGGTCACTCTGTGGGGTTTTCCAGGCAGCGCTTGGGTCCCAGGCTGCAGGAGGGAGAGGCGGGAGGGGGTTGTTGGGGCATGAGGAGCCCCTGCCTCATGTAGGGGTGAAGAAGATACTTCTGGAGAAAGTAGAATACCCTTTCCTCTCTTTTCCTATTCAGACTAGCTCTGCAAGGCACAGGGATGGGGCGAGAGGTTTGAGATCCCTCCCTGTGCTCGAGACGCAGGGCAGCGTCTTCCCCAGGGTGGTTTGGACATTCAGAGGCTCACCCTAAGCTTCTCAGGGGTGTGCAGCAATTGTCGACAGAGACGGGGTCGGGGCGGGGGGGAGCATTTGCAGGCTCTTGGAGGCCCAGGGAAGAGCTCACGGGGACAGCAGCACGGATTTTCTGAGGCTGCATGGGAGCCAATTGGAGAAGGGAAGGCATTTCAATAACAGTTAGGAGGGTGTTTTCATCCAGAGAAAATCTAGAGAACTGGCCAGGGTTGGGGACTGGACCCTGGGCGTTCAGGTCTCTCCAGTGCCCACTCCTTTTCACCCGTGGGGCTGGAAGTGTTTGAAGGACTTGAGGGACTGTTAATTTTGCATTTTGTGGCCTCAGTTTTATCTCCTTTACTTTTGCACCAAAGGGACTAGCAGATGAAAAGGAAAATCATACCAGGATGAAGGGTCATCCTAGGATGGAGCTTCCCCAACATTGTATTTCAACTCACAGGGGGCTCTTTTAGGTCACTTGACTGTATAGGTCACTGGGAATCGGGGGATCTTAGAGCTGGAAGGACGCTGAATCATCTCATTTAGCCCCACAGTGTTTTCCTGAACAAGAAACTTAAGGGTCGGGCACCTTTGCCAGAGCACGCTGGACCTCCTTAAAGGCACACAGCAGGAATTTACTCCGCTCTCTCAGCCCAGGAGCAGCCTTTTCACAGCTTCCAATCTCATGCACTTTTAGTGGGTAGTTTTAAAAATCACTCTTTAAGAAACCCTGTAACTGCATTTGAATTCCTTTTTTATTCATTTAGTTTTCTTTCTGATTGTTAGTAGCAGTGACACAAAAGCACTCCCTCGCTTCTTGTAAGTACATGTCCTCTGGACTCTGTGAGGTGGGGAGGAAGGTGTGGTTTGGAGGCACTGAAGCCCTGCCTCTGTTCCAGAATGCACTGTGCTCACCAAGACCTTTAGGAATGGCTGCCTGTGCAGGTGCAGGAAGCCTTCTCTCCAGAATCCATTTCCTGCATGGGTTAAAGGTAGAGTCAGAGCAGGGAGTCTGAGGGGATAGGGTTCATGTTTTATGTAATTTGTGTTACCTCAGGGCAACACAAGTATAGCTATTAAAAACTAGAGTATAAGAAACTAGATGCACACTATTGCTGTAGTTCTTTTTTAAACTTTTTTATTACTGTGGTTTCACATCCATGTGAGCTGACCCAATCATCATGGGACCTTCATCTTCCAAACAACCCCCAGTTCCCAGCTTGGGCAAATTCTATTCCTTCCCGTGTGGTCTGGCTTTGACTATTGCTGAGACTCATAGATTCCATAAAAATGGCCCCTGGTAGCATATGGTTTTAGATACAACTTGATGTGATAGAAACTGTACCTCCCCAGGGGGTCATACTCTGTTTCCTTGGGATCCCAGGATATTTCTAGGATGGGTGGTGTCTCAGTCTCTCATGCATACAGGATCCTGCAGTTCCACTGGAAGGGTCCACAATTATTCTGAATGCCTTAATTTGATATTCAGCAAAATGCAGACCCCAACTGAGAAGGCTCCTGCCAAATATATTTGAATCTGAAGAATTTTGGCTGTAAGTGGTGTCTCTCTCTCCTTTGCTCCAGTGGCTCTTTCCTGGACTGATGTTAAGTTCCCATGTTTTGGCCCTCACATTAGCCTAAACTTCCAGAGAGAAGGATTCCAGAAATGCTCTGATTAATTTTCCGCTAGGAGTCCTTCACACTCATATATAGCACTGTGCCAAACTTTGCATCAGTACAGTTATTTCTGTAGGGCACCAAGTGTCCATAAGGCCTGGCTAGAATCAGCATGTGCTTAGAATCAGGAACTCCTTAAAGCCTAAGCACAGAGAGGCTCATCACACTGATGTTTGGTCACTTTTGTGACCAGAGTCACACAAAAGAATCAGAGGGAGGTTTGCCAAGGTCAAGGGTTTGGGCAAGTAGGCTCAGGGTGAGTGGCTGTGCCTTACCCAGATGGAGATGGGCAGCGTGACTGATGAAGCTGATCTTCCTCTACTCACCGTCATCTTTCTGTTCTCTATCTCTCATGTCTTGGCTCTATCACCCCATCAACTTCAGGCACTCTATTCTCATGATTACAAAGATGCAGTTGTGAATTGTTCCTAGGTGGGAGCCATCATCTGCTGCTGGACCGGGTGTCTCAGATTCTTCAAGATCATGGTCATAATGTCACCATGCTTCACCAGAGAGGGAATTCATTCATATCAGGTATCTTTTCCCACTAATCCTTGATTCCTTCTGCTCTATGCAAAGTGTAGAGTGAAGCAACAATGCCTTTTGAATAAATGGGCTCAGAAAAGTGTTTTTAAAATCTAATTGGACCCAAACAATGAAAAGTGTGTGTGTGTGTGTGTGTGTGTGTGTGTGTGCGCGCGCATTTAAGTAAGGTGTTGTAAAACTTGCTGGCTATGTCTACCAGCACTCCACACTCTGTAGTCTCATATTTTCCTCCCTTACCTTCATCCCAACCAACAGTCCACATATTATTACAGGTTATTTTGGTAAATGGCACTTCATAACATAGCTTGAAAATATGTGAACAGAAGTGTTCATCCATATATAAGATTTCTAATAGGAAAGGATCATTCTTTTTTTTTTTTTTATATCAGAGATTACTTTTCTTCCTATGATAACTGAAATTTAAGAAAGGTCTCTCAGGAAGCCCCTTATTTAGGCAGGTGAGATCAGATCCCATAATTGAGATGATTTTGTTTTCTTGAAAAGTCAATGACTGCCCATGAGTTTGTGGATAATGATGTTGGATGTTCTTAACTGAATCATCGAATCCAATGAATGTCAGTCAAAATGAGCAAGGAAATCTTATCAACTCTTCTCTGTTGACAGACAAGACATCAGCAACCCAGAGAACTGAAATGAATTGCCCAAGGTCATATGGCAGGCTAATAATAGTGTTGGGTGGCTTTAGGACTTTAAGCTCTGGATTGCTCTATCTGTAGTTTTCTCAGGCTTTGATTTAAAAAAGATTCAATTTTAATCAGCATCTTTGAGGAATAAAATTCTGAGAAATTATAAAATTTTGAAGGTGATCAGCCTTTGTTGTTGTTTAGATTTTATTAAAAACAAATTTTTTTTACTGTGAAAATTTCTTCTAAGATATTTATTGTGGTAAAATATGCACAGCATAAAATTGATCACCAAACATTTTGTTTTGGACAGTTTAGTGACTTTAAGTACATTCACATTGTTGTGCAACCATCACTCTAGAACATTTTCATCATCTCAGACAGGAATGGTAACCACTACTCTTGGTTACCACTACTCTACTCTACTTCTCAAAATATTTGACTATTCTAGATACCTCATTTAAGTAGAAATATACAATATCTGTCTCTTTGTGTCTGGCTCATTTCACTTTACATCATGTCTTTAAGACTCATGTTGTTGTATGGATCACAATCTCTTTTCTTTTTAAGGCTGAATAATGTTCCATTAAAGTGCATATACTTTATTTTGTTAATCCGGCCATCTGTCGATGGTCATTTGTGTTATTTCCACCTTTTGGATATTGTGGATAATGTTGCTTTGAAAACTGATGTATAAATATCTATTTGAGTCCCTACTTAAGATCATTTTAATCATTTTCTAAATTAGGTTCTGGATTTGTCACTGAACATTATTTATATACGTATCTCTTTGTATCTGCCTTGATGACAGACATGATTAAATAGCTGTAGTGTAGTAATTTTCAATGTAGCTTCTTGATTTTGGAAATTGTAATTAAATTTAATAAAAGTTATAAATGTAATTAAGTTAAATTAAAATTTTAGATTGATTGAAAACTATTTTGGCAGTTGCCATGCATTTTGAGAATCTAACATTTACTATGTAACTAGCACTGGGATAGATGTTTTCACATTAATACCATCATTTAATATGAAGCCTGATCTTTGATCCAAAGTAAAGGTTTAACAGAGTGTTTGGAAAGCAAGTGTGGGGATGACCTTTTTGGAGGAAACTTTCTTAGAATTTCTTCAAATTTAACCATCCAGAGGTGCTTCTTGGTCTGGGTGTAGACTAGTCTGTCTTCCAACCTTAGGAAACAACACACCCACTGTTATTTGTGCCTGTGACGTGGTATTGGTGGAGAACTGTGGGGAATCCTCTTGTTTAGTGGCCTTCAGGTCACAATAACTGTCTTTGCTTTAAGGGTTTATTTTCTTTCTTTTTTTAATTTAAATTTTAGTTAGTTAAAATACAGTACAGTATTGGTTTCAGAGGTAGAATTCAGTGATTTATCACTTACATACAACACCCAGTGCTCATCACACAAGTGCTCTTCTTAGTATATATCACCCATCTCCCCATCTCTCACCCATCTCCCTCCATCAACCCTCAGTTTATTCTCTATCATTAAGAGTGCCTTGTGGTTTGTTTCTTCTCTTCTCTTCCCCTACTGTTCCAAAATGATGGTTTGTTTTGTTTCTTAAATGCCACATATGAATGAAACCATATCGTATTTGTCTTTCTCCGACTGACCTATTTCACTTAGCATAATACACTCTAGCTCCATCCACGTCATTGCAAATGGCAAGATTTCATTCTTTTTGATGGCCGAGTAGTAATCCATTGTGTGTATGTGTGTATACCATATATATATATATATGAGATATATAGATATATATATATCTATATATCTCATATATATATATATCTCACATCTTCTTTATCCATTCCTCAGACGATAGACATGTGGACTCCTCCATAGTTTGGCAATTGTTGATAATGCTGCCTTAAACATCAGGTGCATGTATGCCTTCGTATCAGTATTTTTGTATCCTTTGGGTAAATACCTCATAGTGCAATTGCTGGATCATAGAGTAGTTCTATTTTTAGTTTTTTGAGGATCCTCCATACTGTTCTCTAAAGTGGCTGCACCAGTTTGCATTCCCACTGGCATTGCAGTGCTTTCTCCACATCCTCACCAACAGCTCTTGTTTCCTGTGTTGTTAATTTTAGCCATTGTGACAGGTGTGAGGTGATTATCTCATCGTGCTTTTGACTTGTATTTCTCTGATGATGAGTGATGTTAAGCATCTTTTCATGTGTCTGTCAGTCTTCTGGATGTCTTCTTTGGAAAAGTGTCTATTCATGTCTTCTGCCCAATTCTTAACTGAATTATTTGGTTTTTGGGTGTTGAGTTTGTTAAGTTCTTTATAGATTTTGGATACTAAACCTTTATCAGATATGTTGTTTGCAAATATCTGCTCCTATTCTGTAGGTTACCTTTTAGTTTTGTTGATTATTTCCTTCACTGTGCAGAAGCTTTTTTTTTTTTTTTTTTTTTTTTTTACATCTAAATGGATTTTCTTTTTTTTTTTTTTTTAATTTTTTTTTATTTTTTAATATATGAAATTTACTGTCAAATTGGTTTCCATACAACACCCAGTGCTCATCCCAAAAGGTGCCCTCCTCAATACCCATCACCCACCCTGCCCTCCCTCCCACCCTGCCCTCCCTCCCACCCCCCATCAACCCTCAGTTTGTTCTCAGTTTTTAACAGTCTCTAATGCTTTGGCTCTCTCCCAAGAAGCTTTTTATCTTGATGAAATCCCAGTAGTTCATTGTTGCTTTTGTTTACCTTGCCTTCAGCGATATGTCTAGTAAGAAGTTGCTCCAGTTAAGGTCAAAGAGGTTGCTGCCTGTGTTCTCTAGGATTTTGATGGTTTCCTGTCTCACATTTAGGTGTTTCATCCATTTTGAATTTATTTTTGTGTATGAAGTAAGAAAGTGGTCCATTTCATTCTTCTGCATGTCTCCATTCAGTTTTCCCAGCATCATTTGTTGAAGAGACTGTCTTTTTTCCATTGTCTCTTTTCCTGTTTTCTTGAAGATGACTTGGCTATATAGTGGTGGGTCCATTTCTGGGTTTTCTGTACTGTTCCACTGATCTTTGTGTCTATTTTTGTGCCACTGCCATACCCTCTTGATGTCTACAGCATTGTGAGATACCTTGAAATACAGAATCTTGATGCCTCCAGTTTTTTCTTTTTCAGGATTTCTTTGTCTATTTGGTGTCTTTTGTGGTTCCATAAAAAGTTTAGGATTATTTGATCCTGCTCTGCAAAGAATGCTGGTAGTATTTTGATAGGGATTGCATCAAATGTATAGATTGCTTTGGGGAGCATAGATGTTTTAACAATGTTTTTTCTTCCAATCCTTGAGCATGGAATGCTTGAGCATGGAATGAACTATGAATTGATGATGTGACGGATTGAAACTAGTTGGAATGTTGGGGTGGTGTGAATGTAATTTTTATGTGATATGTACATAAGGGTTTGAGGTCCAGAGAGTAGAATATGGTAGTAGAAGATGATGCCCCCACCCAAAGATATGCTCTACTCTTTTGAATGTTATGACTGATGAAAGCTCACATACATAATAGGGTATGAAATTTTTATTACTCAAATAGTAGGGCATGTTTTTTTGGAAGAGTAGGACAGGCTCCTAAGAAAATCTGAAATATGGCTTTCTAGAGGCTGGAGGGATGACTAGTTTGAGTTTTTATTGTGAGTAGAGAGTTGGGATATGTTGAGGGTTCTCCCTCATTGGCCTTCCTTGCATGGTTTGAAACTCCCACTAGGGTCAAGAGAGGGAACATGCTGACTCTCTTACTAGTTTGCCCAGGTGAAGAAGCATAAAAGAGGGCATGGGAGATAGGGCTTGAAAACTGTCAGCAGTCAAACATCAAAAGTGGACTCAGACTTTTTATTACACATGGGTATATGGGAGAAACCATGTTGGTAAGTAGAGGTACAGCGGTCTAGTATTTTATAGAAGCTTTTTAGTACTTTTTACTGAATCAAAAAACTATTTGGATTTATCACTCTAAATAATGAAAATGAGTTTTTCTAAAACAGAAGGAGCAGAGGCTCTGGAATCAAACAGACCTGTACTGAAATACAAAGACTGTACTTCCTATGTGTGCAACCTTGACAAATTGTCTTAACTTCAATTCACTTTGTTTTCTGACCTGTAAAATAGGACAAATAGCTATGCCTTATGGAGGCTTTAAATGGAAGCTTCTATAACTTTAAATTGAAAAGCACTCCTCAATCAGTGTAAGATTCTCCATAGATGTTAATCATTTTATAAGATTAAATGAATGAGAATGCAACCAAACCATACAAAAATATATCAAAAGGCAAACATTCTATAAATATAGAATTATTTAAGCAAACACATGATGATATTATCATGCTAATGTTAATCCATGGTTTGTGGCATATCTCACATTTTTAACCCATGGGTGTTTTCTAGATTTTAAAGAGAAGGAGATATCATACCAAGTTATCCCTTGGCTTCCACCTGAAGACTATAACAAAGGATTGAAGAATAATTTTGATTTTTTTATCGAAGAAGCTTTGGGTGGCAGGTAATTGTTATGTCTTTGAACCAAAGAGTCACTATTTTAGCAATACAAATGAATGGATGGATGCCTGGATGCTTGGCCTGTAGACGTAAGACAGGGATGGACGGATGGGTGGATGGATGAGGGAATAGACGATGAGTGGATGGTTAGGGAAACAAGTATTTACACCAATTCATCCAGTGCAGTCACTCGAGATTCTTCTTTGCTCTGTACTGTGCCTCTTCCATGAATGGATTTCTGTAGCAAGTAGAGGTTGATCTTTCTGGGACTTCCTTTCAACACCTCTCTTACAATCTTTGTTTATAACCTCCCCACCACAAAAGCACAGGTACCTCAGCCTCTCACTGTTGATATGGAAATGAGAGCCACTTACTTTTCCTCCTTTTCTTCACACATATTCTAGTATTGGAGGGAAGAATTATGAACACTGGTTTTGTAGTAGTTGAACATCTGGCTATGTAAAGTCCTTTTATTTATTTTTTTTATTTTTGGCCATGTAAGGTCCTTTTAAAAATGCAGTGAACCTCGTGCAAAATAAGACATGAGTCCTTTGTTTCATCTGAATGGAAAGGAGCACATAACTGCTTAATCTTAGACATTAATGTGGAAAGACAAACTTCCATTCCTAACTTAATTATAGTGGCCTTGCCTTCTTTCTACCTGAAAATTCTACTTACTAGTGTAGGTCTTGCTTACATTTGACTTTTCTCATAAAGTCTTTTTTCCTCCCTCAACTGGGAGACCACAGTCCTTCCTGTCTAGAACTGATCTAATCTATTCATTTGACACTTAGTCTATATAATCTTGTGCTGTTAGTTATATTAAATATAGGCTTTGTCTCTTCTCCCTTCATTTAATATTTTTGTAAACAGGCATGGGTAACCATGGATTCTTAAACATTGTTTTCTATTTATTAGCTTAATTTTAAGCATGCTTAAGTGAAATAAGCCATACAGAGAAAGACAAATACCATATGGTTTCACTCTTATGTGGATCCTGAGAAACTTAACAGAAACCCATGGGGGAGGGGAAGGAAAAAAAAAAAAAGAGGTTAGAGTGGGAGAGAGCCAAAGCATAAGAGACTCTTAAAAACTGAGAACAAACTGAGGGTTGATGGTGGGTGGGAGGGAGGGGAGGGTGGGTGATGGGTATTGAGGAGGGCACCTTTTGGGATGAGCACTGGGTGTTGTATGGAAACCAATTTGACAATAAACTTCATATATTGAAAATAAAATAAAATAAAATAAAATAAAATAAAATAAAATAAAATAAAATGTTAGTTGGTATGTGGAAAAAAAATTTAAGCATGCTTAATGAGCTATATATGGAAATTTTTACAGCACTATTGTAGTATCTACAATATCTGGTTATCATTCCTTTGCTATGTGAAATCTTCAAAAAATGCATAGCAGAGAAGGATTTTAGACAGTCACTTCCACTGTATAACTTGAAGTTAATTCTTTATTTTTCTTATAATTTATTTTTATTAACAACTTTCATTTCTTAACAACATTCTTACATATATTTTTAAAAATTGTGAAGATGGTACAGAGAATTCCCATAAGTCGGTATATTATTAACATTCTACTTTAGTGTGGTATACTTGTTACAGTTTTTTTTTTAAAGGATTTTTTAAATTTTATTTTTTAATGTTTATTTTTGAGAGAGAGAGAGAGAGAGAGAGCATGAGCAGGGGAGGGGCAGAGAGAGGGAGACACAGAATCTGAAACAGGCTCCAGGCTCCGAGCTGTCAACACAAAGCCTGACACGGGGCTCGAACTCATGAGCTGCGAGATTATGACCTGAGCTGAAGTTGGACACTCAACCGACTGAGCCACCCAGGTGCCCCTTGTTACAGTTTTTGAACCAATACTGATACATTATTTTATTTTATTTCATTTATTTATTTATTTTTAAATTTTATTTTTTATTTTTTTAAATTTACATCCAAATTAGTTAGCATATAGTGCAACAATGATTTCCAGAGTAGATTCCTTAGTGCCCCTTAACCATTTAGCCCATCCCCCCTCCCACAGCCCCTCCAGCAATCCTCAATTTGTTCTCCATATTTATGAATCTCTTCTGTTTTGTCCCCCTCCTTGTTTTTATATTATTTTTACTTCTCTTCCCTTATGTTCATCTGTTTTGTCTCTTAAAGTCCTCATGTGAGTGAAGTCATATATTTGTCTTTCTCTGACTAATTTCGCTTAGCATAATGCCCTCTAGTTCCATCCACGTATTTGCAAATGGCAAGATTTCATTCTTTTTGATTGCCAAGTAATTCTCCATTGTATATATATATACCACATCTTCTTTATCCATTCATCCATCAATGGCCTTTTGGGCTCTTTCCATACTTTGGCTATTGTTGATAGTGCTGTTATAAACATGGGGGTGCATGTGTCCCTTTGAAACAGCATACCTGTATCCCTTGGATAAATACCCAGTAGTGCAATTGCTGGGTCATAGGGTAGTTCTATTTTTAGTTTTTTGAGGGACCTCCATACTGTTTTCCAGAGTGGCTACACCAGCTTGCATTCCCAACTTGAAGTTCATTCTAAATGTCAGGCCAAGTTCTGTATATAGCTAATAAGTTCTCTGCCTCTGGGTCTTCTCTATCTGGGGTACAATGGGTACAGTACAATTACAGGGATGCCAGGGTGTTGATTCTCTTGGTCCTCCATGCAGTCAGGAGGCCCCTGATATCTTGAACTCTTGCACCTGTTAACTCTGATACCTTAAAGTACAGTGGAAATCCTTACCTATTTCTCTGTGGATTGTATAAACAGGAAGGAAACAGTCATATTCTATATAGGCAGTGATGGGAAAGCATTGCAAGGAGATAGGCCCCTCGAATATTCTCATAGGCAAAGTCTTAATTATATGTTCATATTCTTTGTCATTATCTTCTCTGGACACTTCAACCTACACTGAAATAGAGAAGCTAATAATATGTTTATTTACCAGGACTTACTTTTCCTTTCCTTTCCTTTCCTTTCCTTTCCTTTCCTTTCCTTTCCTTTCCTTTCCTTTCCTTTCCTTTCCTTTCCTCTCCTCTCCTCTCCTCTCGTCTCCTCTCCTCTTGTCTCCTCTCCTCTGCTTTCCTCTCCTTCTCCCCTCTTCTCCCCTCTTCTCCCCTCTTCTCCCCTCTTCTCCCCTCTTCTCCCCTCTTCTCCCCTCTTCTCCCCTCTTCTCCCCTCTTCTCCCCTCTTCTCCCCTCTTCTCCCCTCTTCTCCCCTCCCCTCCCCTCCCCTCTTCTCTTCTCTTCTCTTCTCTTCTCTTCTCTTCTCTCTCTTCTCTCTCTTCTTTCATTGCTTGGTGGTGGTCACAGAAATGTGGAATTCCCATTTTGGCTGAGTTTTGACTCTAAAATTATAAAATAGTCCCTTGGGTGAGGTGATCTGTCACATTCAGAACATACAGTGATTTTTAAAAATGGCCTGTATAGTTAATATTTATGGAACTGTGTCATCAAGTTATGTCCACGGTTTGGCTAAGTAAATAAGAAAGTCACTCATAAAAAGTCAGTATGTAAAAGAAAGTTAATAGGAAGTTATAGACTTTATCAAATAAAAGGAGATTTGTGAGGTGTGCTATGGTGAGAGAAGGTTCCCAGAGCAGAAGGTCCATTGGTGATGATTTGTTCCTGGTTAACACAATTTAATTGTGCCCGTGGATTTCAAGATACCAGAACTCAAGGAACATTTTTTTTTAAGAAACCGGCATAAAAAGTACTTGGGATGTGGATAAAGGAGGGAAGAGGAGGGGAGGAAGGGAACCCTCTCAAGAGCAGAACATCTGCTTAGAGTGCCTGAGATGATGGTACTAATGGGCAGTGGTGGAATAGGTGGGCTGCTGCTATGTGTGGTCTTGCTTATCTGGGATATTTATTTGTAGCCCAAGATTCTTTTATGTATTGTGGAATTAACACATCCAATGAATGTTTACCGTTTTTCTCTTTCTTATAGATACACATTTGGAAAATTCTTAAAATTAATGGAACAAGTAGGGCTTCAGTGCAGCCATTTTCTAAGGAGAAGTGATATCATGGATTCCTTAAAGAATGAGAACTTTGACCTAGTGATAGTTGAAAATTTTGACTACTGTCCTTTCCTGGTTGCTGAAAAGCTTAGAAAACCATTTGTGTCCATTCTCTCTTCCTCATTTGGTGCTATGGATTTTGGACTACCAAACCCTCTGTCTTATGTGCCAGTATTGCATTCTTTGCTAACAGACCACATGGACTTCTGGGGCCGAGTGAAGAATTTTCTGATGTTCTTTGATTTCACCATGAAGCAAAGACAAATCCAGTCTGCATATGACAATACCATCAAGGAACATTTCCCGGAAGGCTCTAGGCCAGTTTTGTCTCATCTTCTGAAGAAAGCAGAGCTGTGGTTTGTTAACTCTGACTTTGCCCTTGAATTTGCTAGGCCCCTGCTTCCCAACACTGTGTATGTTGGAGGTTTAATGGCCAGACCTGTAACACCAGTACCACAAGTAAGTGAAACTGTAGCTCCCCATGTGGGCTTCATGCAGAGGTCTTCAGCACAGAGTTGGTGACTGCCCTGCCAGTGGAATCCTGGGAAGGAAGTAGGGTGAGGCAAGTAAGGCGCCTAGGACATGCTTTTTAAGGGAGTACTCATTTTTAGCGCCATGCAACGATAGTGTTAGGACTTGCACAACCCTGAGATTGAGGGCCTCCTTAAATGGTACACTGAGTGTCCTCTTTAGTCCTGGCTTTGGTAGGCTAAGCTCTTTATTTTAGTTTAATTTTACTATCTCTACATACAGCATGGGGCTTGAACTCAGCACCCTGAGGTCAAGAAGAGCATGCTCTTCCAAATGAGCCAGCCAGGCACCCTGGCATAAGCCTTTTAAGAAGTTGATATTTTCATGTGCGTTTTGCATGATCATGTGTATAGTAGCTACGTGGCAAGAATCCATTAAATGGGAGAATTGTTAAAAGAGATGCGTTATTCTCAATGAAATGCACAACACTATGAGTGTGTAACCAAGGTAGGACTGGGTGGTAAGAACTGCAGACATCATCTCCAGCATCCTCAGCCCATCTTCTGATTTGATTGATCTGGGGTTAGGCCTGGGCGTTGTAAATTGTGAAAACTGCTAAGTTGGTTTGAATCCATAAACTCAGACTACTGCAATAGAAGGGTTTTTTTTTAATGCTTATTTATAAGAGAGAGAGAGAGAGAGTGAGAGAGAGAGAGAAAATGATCATGAGCAGGGTAGGAGTAGGAATCCCAAGCAGGGTCTACACTGTGAGCACAAACCCCAAAGCGGGGCTCGAACTCAAGAACCATGAGATCATGACCTGAGCCAAAATCAAGAGTCAGACGCTTAAGCAACTGCACCACCCGGATGCTCTTCTGCCATAGAAGTTTTTATTTATTCTTTTTTTTTTTTTTACTTATTTATTTTTCTGCAATAGAAGCTATTAAATGGGAGGGAGCTGAGTTGGCTTCCTTTTGCCTATCAGCACTGTGTTGCCATTTTATGCAATTTATCTTATATAATAATATCTTGCCACCTGGAAGGAAGTATGATGATCTCCATTTTTATAACAGAGAAGACAGAAACTTAGGTGGTGTGTAAGTGACTTTCCCACTACCATTCACTGCAGAGCTGGGGAAAGCCCTGATGTGACCTGGGTCTTCCAGGTACCCAAGTGTCTATGCTTCCTCTACTGACCTTGTACTCAGTGAGCAGGGAGAGTTGGGGAATGATCCATGGACTAGATGGGCTTTGAGTTGGTGGTAGGGTTTTTTAGGGATGGAGCTAGGGAGGAAGGTGTTCCAGCTGGAGAGAACAAGTAGCTCAAAGTGTTAAAGTAAAAGTAAGATAGGCATGACTCTGGGTTCCCTTGGTGACTCTAGCTAGACTGGATCAGAATTCTCAGTTGTGTAAATATAGCCAGGCCAGATTGCAGGAGACTTTACTTGATAGGAGGGTGGGTCTTGGTTATAGGGTAGGGGGAGGGAGTTGTTAAGCAAGAGCATAATGGGAGTAAGGGTTATAGTGTCTGTGAGATAGCAGAAGTTTTTTCAAAAATGTTTCTCTATATTTTCCAGTTTTTAGATAATGGACTTACGTGGCTTTTGTAATTAGAAAGAATGACAAAGCTGTTGTCAAAGTGGTCCTTTGAATGGTAAACCAGGCAACGTTATGCTAGATGGAATAAATCCAGGAATGAGGATCTAGAAGCTGAGGAAAGGGGGCTGCAGAAGTCCAGAGTCAGAGTCTGAAGAAACACTTGAAGCAAGAGTTGACAAAACTGTGTTAAGCCCAGATTACATCATTAAGTCACAGCCTTCCTTAAGAATTGCCTGAGGACTTTAAAAAGCAAGCTGCCCAGTTCAGGTTTAGGTCTGGGCATTACCACTTTTTAAGTGTCTTCTTATGTAGATATAATTTGTAGTCATGTGGGTGAGCCACCGAGGTAAGAGATTAATTACAAAGATCCGTTAATAAGAATATCACAAAGTATCAGAGCAAAGCACTCTACATGGTGCATTGAGCCAGTGATCAGGAGCCTTCCTCCATTTCTTCCACTTCTTCTTATGCTACAGGCCTTCTCCCAGTTTCTGCAATCTAGCCTCAGACGTTGCAGCTCCCTCTGCTAGACGCTGACACCCCACTAGTGTTTGTTCTTACACTACCATTTTCCGGTGGCCTTAGGAAATTCTCAAGTGACCATGTCTCCTTTCACCTATGATGAGCAGTGGGTCTAGGATGGCCCTGACACAAAATCAAGCTTTTAAAGAAGAAAGATATTCCGACACAATGGGGATGAGCATCATGCAGAGGGTGCTGAGCTGCCCCAGGGGCTATGAGCTCTAGGAATGGCAGGAAGGTGTGTTCAGTAAATGAATGGCTTTCATTTCATGGATGGTCTAGGTTTTCATGAACAACATTTTTCACGTCCTTTTCTTTTCTGAACTCTCTCCAGGAATTTGAGAATTTCATTGCTAAGTTTGGAGACTCTGGTTTTGTCCTTGTGGCCCTGGGCTCCATGGTGAGCACCTTTCAATCCCAGGAACTTCTCAGGGAGATGAACAGTGCCTTTGCTCATCTCTCTCAAGGAGTCATATGGAAGTATAAGCCATCTCACTGGCCCAAAGACGTCAAATTGGCAGCAAATGTGAAAATCGTGGACTGGCTTCCTCAGAATGACCTCCTGGGTAAGAACTGCCCAAGTCTGCTTCACCTGTCTCATTTACATATTTTTAGAGCATATCGGGCTCTGACCTCTAGTTGGGTAATCCCACTTGCTCTAGAAGGAGCTGCTGATACCTAAAGGTGAGTCTCCAAGAAGCAGGAATGGAATGGCCAGCTGGAGTTTTTGGGGAATCAGGCCCTACTCCCAATGAGATCAGGTGCCCAAATAGCCATCTCTCCTTCATTCTTTCTATCCCAGGTGAGATATTGGTAGACATCAAAGTCACCTTGTCCTACTGCATTAGGTTTTACACAGGGTCACCCAAACACAATCCAAAAGAACCTACGGATTCTAGAGAACACATACCAGAGGGATGTTGCCCTTGTATTTAGTGGCTTCATGAGTACCTGTTGTTCCACGTGCACTTACATATATCATACCACCCTCCCCCACATCTTAGCTACTGAAGTGTGAGCAATTCATACCTTCATAACATTAATACCAATACTGTCTTTAGGATGTGCCAAAATACCTGAGTGCCAAGATGAACAACCTCATAGCTGGTTATTTGGTCCATTTTGTCTCTGGTACCAGAGAGTTCAGTCACCTCCCCCCCCAACCTCCCCGCCAACCCCAGTAGTTTTTCTCTGTGCCCTGTGCTGCTTCTTTCAGACCCGTTACTTCCATAACCACTGACAGAATCAGAGACTTATGACTAAGATAATGACTCAAAATAAACAGGGGAATTGAAGAAACAGATTCCTGGCTCCATTTCTGCACATTTAATTCTTTATTTGGAGCAAGGTACATGATGCTCCTTTGAGTTTTTGTTAAAAAAAAATTTTTTTTAATGTTTATTTATTTCTGAGAGGGAGAGACAGAGTGTGAGCATGGGAGGGGTAGAGAGAGAGGGAGACACAGAATCTGAAGCAGGTTCCAGGCTCTGAGCTGTCACCACAGAGCTGGATGTGGGACTGGGAACCACGGACTGTGAGATCATGACCTGAGCCACCCAGGCACCCCTTATTGATGCTCTTTTTTTTTTAATTTATTTTTAAAAATATTTTTGAGGAACTATATAGGTTATTGCTTTACTTTTTCTATAATTTATTTATTTTTTATAATTTACATCCAACTTAGTTAGCATATAAGTGCAATAATGATTTCAGGAGTAGATTCCTTAAGCCCGTTATACATATATCCCATCCCCCCCTCCCATGATCCCTCCAGCAACCCTCAGTTTGTTCTCTATTTAAGAGTCTCTTGGGGCGCCTGGGTGGCTCAGTCGGTTGAGCGTCTGACTTTGGCTCAGGTCACGATCTCATGATTCGTGAGTTCGAGCCCCACGTCGGGCTCTGTGCTGACAGCGCGGAGCCTGGAGCCTGCTTCAGATTCTGTCTCCCTCTCTCTCTGCCCCTCCCCCACTCCCCCTCTGTCTCTGTTTCTGTTTCAAAAATAAATAAACCTTAAAAAAATATTAAAAAAAAAAAGAGTCTCTTATGTTTTGTCCCCCTCCCTGTTTTTATATTATTTTTGCTTCCCTTCCCTTATGTGTTCTGTTTTATATCTTAAAGTCCTCATATGAGTGAAGTCATATGATATTTGTCTTTCTCTAATTTCGCTTAGCATAATACCCTCTAGTTCCATCCACATAGTTGCAAATGGCAGGATTTCATTCTTTTTGATTGCCAAGCAATACTCCATTGTATATATATACCACATCTTGTTTATCCATCCATCCATCAATGGACATTTGGGCTCTTTCTGTACTTTGTCTGTTGCTGATAGTGCTGCTATAAACATGGGGGTGCATGTGTCCCTTCAAAACAGCACACCTGTATCCCGTGGATAAATGCCTAGTAGTGCAATTGCTGGGTTGTAGGGTAGTTCTATTTTTAGTTTTTTGAGGGACCTCCATACTGTTTTCCAGAGTGGCTGCACCAGTTTGCATTCCCACCAAGAGGGCAAAAGAGATCCTCTTTCTCTGCATCCTTGCCAACATCAGTTGTTGCCTGAGTTGTTCGTGTTAGCCATTCTGACAGGTGTGAGGTGGTATCTCATTGTGGTTTTGATTTGTATTTCCCTGATGATGAGTGATGTTGAGCATTTTTTCATGTGTCAGTTGGCCATCTGGATGTCTTCTTTGGAGAAGTGTCTATTCATGTCTTTTGCCCATTTCTTCACTGGATTATTTGTTTTTTGGGGTGTGGAGTTTGATAAGTTCTCTATAGATTTTGGATACTAACCCTTTATCTGATATGTCATTTACAAGTATCTTCTCCCATTCTGTCGGTTGCCTTTTACTTTTGGTGATTGTTTCCTTCACTGGGCAGAAACTTTTTATTTTGATGAGTCCCAATGGCTCATTTTTGCTTTTGTTTCCCTTGCCTCCGGAGTAGTGTTGAGTAAGAAATTGCTGCGGCTGAGGTCAAAGAAGTTTTTGCCTGCTTTCTCCTCAAGGGTTTTGATGGCTTCCTGTCTTTCATGCATTTTGAGTTTATTTTTGTGTATGGTTTAAGAAAGTGGTCCAGGTTCATTTTTCTGCATGTCACTGTCCAGTTTTCACAGCACCATTTGCTGAAGAGACTGTTTTTATTCCATTGGATATTCTTTCCTGCTTTGTCAAAGATTAGTTGGCCATATGTTTGTGGGTCCATTTCTGGGTTCTCTATTCTGTTCCATTGATCTGTGTGTCTGTTTTTGTGCCATGCCATTCTGTCTTGATGGTTACAGCTTTGTAATACATCTTGAAGTCTATGATTGTGATGGCTGATGCTCCTTTTAAGGAAGAGACAATGAAAAAAAAAAAAAAAAGGAAGAGACAATGAGATTCTGATGCACATCCCAGTTGAATGACACAGGCTGAGCCAAACTCTTCATTTTCAACATTAATCCTAGTTCTAAATAAAGTGGACTAGAAATGCTGGAGATGGAAATACTCAAGTGTACAGTCTAGGCTCTGGTATCAAGGGGTTACTCATGTATTGAGGAGACAATGCATACAGTATTAGTTTTATGATTGCTGTATGAATTACAATGTCAATGAATGTGTCAGGAATTCAGAGAAGAGGGAAATAAGTTAGCAGATGAGAAAAGAATGCCCAAGACAAAGAAAAAGACAGAGACAGAGAGAGAGATAATGACAAAACAGATGAGAGAAGCAAAGGGAGGCACTGAGATTATAGAAAAATGGTAGGATGGATGGATGGATGGATGGATGGCTATATATATATATATAGAGAGAGAGAGAGAGAGATCTGCAGATATATATATATATATATATATATATATATATATATATATATATATATCTTGCTTAGCATTATTGTCTAGAGAGTTTGCTGGGTGTTGAGTCTTAGCTGCGTTCTGGCCCAGGGCAAGGAATTACTATGCAAGGCAAGACTCGGAATTCTGTATGTTAGTACATGCACCTTGTATGCATTGCAAGCAAAATATCTTTATAATGGCTCCAACAGACCTTGAAATTCTCTTGGTATATTCTTCTGCCCTTCCTGCTTGCCCTGGCTTTCTCAAGCTTTTCATTCTGAAAATATTCATTCTGAAATATTGTGCTCTCTTTCTTATTTGAAACAGCGCACCCACGCATCCGTCTTTTTGTTACCCATGGTGGAATGAATAGCATCATGGAGGCCATCCAACATGGCGTGCCCATGGTGGGGATTCCCCTGTTTGGAGACCAGACAGAAAACCTGGTCCGAGTAGAAGCCAAAAAGTTTGGTGTCTCTATCCCATTAAAGCAGATAAAGGAAGAGACCTTGGCTGTGAAGATGAAACAAGTCATAGAAGACAAGAGGTATGGAACTCTCTGGGCTTGTGGTCACTTAGGCTGAATGAAGACATCAAACACAAAGAGCACCATGTGGCTCTTTTTGCAATAAAAGCTGAAACTTCCAAGACATGGAATAATATGTGTGTGATGCTAACAGCTGACCTGTTTTCCCTGAGAGCAAGACTAGACAATTTAGGTTGGATGTTGAGAACAATTTGCACCTTAGGGTTTTAAGCACCCTGTCCTACTTACACAGGACCTCTGAGAGGTCTTATGTTTATGGACTGCTTATAGTAGAATTCCAAGTGAGGCAGGAGGTTGACTTTGTGTCCACCAGTATACTACACCGTTTCCTGTCTCAGGCCCTTTGTCAGTGCTGCCTCCTAAAACATCCTTCCTTCTCCTCTCCTGTCTTGAAGGACTGACTTCTTCATGGCAGTCAGGCTCATCTCCAATGTCCTCTCCTCAGAGAGGTGGTCTTTGTCTGACAGTCCTAAATGCACTCCTCTCTCACCCTCTTCAGTCATAATTCATTTTTCCTTAACAGTTCTCAGGATCAGTAACTACCCCATTTCTTTCTGTTTCAATTTATTTTGTGTCCCCCACACTAGAAAGTAAAGAGGAAGCTCCTCTGTAGGGCCAAGTGTGTCTCTTGTTTTCCCCTGTGCTCCCAGGGCTTAGCACAGGGCCTGCCACAAAGTAAGTTGGGATGAATTTCTGTTAGTGAGTCAGCAAAAGGGCCCATGATGTCTTCGGTAAATTCTCATCCAGCACAATGATCTCATGTGAAGAGGAATATTTATTCTGTCTTCCTTATAACCAAGAAGGCCTGAATGACTTAAAGTCTCAAGGGCACAAAGTGACTGAGACCTCAATACTTATAATTACCTGCATAAAGGCGACCCATAGGAGTTTTTGTTAGATGAGTGAAAACAACCACAGGGTTTGTGATCTTTTTTTTTAAGTTTATTTATTTGTGTTGAAATAGAGAGCACAAGTGAGGTAAGGGCAGAGAGGGAGAACCCAAGGAGGCTCCACATTGTCAGCACAGAGCCCTATGTGGGCTCAAACTCAGTAACAATGAGGTTATAAGCTGAACTGAAATCAAGAGTCAGATGCTTAACTGACTGAGCCACCCAAGTGCCCCTATATCTTGTGATTCTTAGCCCTAGAAAAGTTTTTATTCTCCAGAGTTCAGATAATCTCAGACATTTCATTATATTTGGCATCTCTTATGTAGCAAATGCTCACTTTTTGAGAAGTAAGGTTTTGTTTTTTAAAGTTTATTTATTTTGAGAGAGCGGGAATCCCAAGCAGGCTCCCAGGGGGCAGTGTAGAGACCTATGTGGGACCACTGACGAGCCTCTGAAGAATGAGTTTGTAAATTTCATTGGCTATTCAAATACCTATATCCCTAATGGCTGTAATCTGCTGCTCTTGTGATGGATCATTTGGGCTGGAATGGTCCCTACACACTGTGCATCAGGGCTGGGTATATAATTTGCAGGGCCCAAAGTAAATGGAAATATGTGATCCCTTGTTATAAAGATTAACAATTTTAAGACAGTGACAGGAGAGAATAAAGCAAGGGTACGACATGTCTAAATGTGGGGTCCTGTGCATATGTGTAGACTGCAGCCTGTGGAACCAGCGCTGGCCAAAATGGTGCTCTGATGGGACAGGAAAGTGCTGGCCTTGTCTTGGACTCCAGTCCTCGGAGTCACATATGCCACCTAAACCAGTCAGTGGCACAAAGTAGCTGCTTATTATGCATATAAGTTTATATATATATACATGTATAAAATAATATATCTATATTTTGTGATAAGCCTCCTTGGGTGGAGACTAGCCCTGCTAGTTATTATTTTTTTTTATAGTTTAGCACATTTAGCATAGAGCATGATCTTTGCATGGAGGCACCAGTTTGAACTTTTCAGTGGAACCAGCTAGACTGTGGCAAGGCCAGGCCAGGCCAACAACTTTTCCTTGAAACTGAGTCTTCTGTGTGTGGAGGGAAGAGTGTGTGTGATACAAGGTCTCTAAGACTTCTGAGACCACCTGAGTAACACCCCACCTCTGTGTCTGCCAACAGGTATAAGTCAGCAGCGGTGGCCGCCAGCATCATCAGGCACTCCCACCCCCTGACCCCTGCCCAGAGGCTGGTGGGCTGGATCAATCACATCCTCCAGACAGGGGGTGCGGCCCACCTCAAGGCCCATGCCCTGCAGCAGCCGTGGCATGAGCAGTACCTGCTGGACGTCTTCTTGTTCCTGCTGGTGGTCACCCTGGGCACGCTGTGGCTCTGCGGGAAGCTGCTGGGCATGGTGGCCAGGTGGCTGTGTGGGGCCAGGAAGCTGAAGAAGGCCTGATGGGGGTGCAGCCTTGAAGGGTGTTTGGGGAGCCACTGGTTCTAGAAGGCTTTCCCCAGCACAGGGCAGCCCTGGTGTCTTCCCCATATTGGCACCTGAGGGTGGCACACAAATTGCTCTTCACTGTTTGCTGCCTCTGTTTAAAAGTTCTTGTGAAACACTCTTGGGCATCTTTTTTTAAAAAAAAATTGTGGTAATATGTACAGCACATAAAATTGACCATTTTAGCCATTAAGTATAGAGTTTAGTGGCATTAGGCATTCTTGTTATGGTGTAAACATTACTATCATCCAGTTCCAGAACGTTTCATCTTCCTTAACTCAGACCGCACTGATGAAATAATAACTGCCATACCACCCACATCCCAACCCCTGAAGCTCTTGGCAACCTCTGTTCTACTTTCTGTGTCTGTGAATTTGATCTTGGCTTCTTGACTTGCCTCTCATCAATCAAGTCCTCACTCAGACCCACACCTTCAGCAGACAGCCGCGCCTTCCACTGCACTCTGCACTCCCTGTTTCCAGACACAGCACCCTGCTTACTTCCTCCTGTTGTTCCCTGGAAAGGAGGTATGTGCAAAACTACCTTCAAAGAGCGAAGAAGCCATGAAACTGAAGAAAAAGACCAACAAGCCCAGCTTGATGACAAATGGTTTATTAAGGGGACATATGGACAGAAGCTTGTCCATCTCGTGGGATACCACAAGATGAGTCGATGTCCACAACCCCACCCCCTAACAGACCTGCTTTTATGCCCCTAAAGGCTGGTGAGCACTTTCTGGGGGGCTACCCAGGAGGAATCATATCCAGAGCAGATCCAGGAAGCTTTGCCTGGAGGGTTTACTCACAGGCGTAGTTAAACAAAAGAGAAGAATGGGGGGGGGGGGGGGGAAGGGCTGTATTTAAGAGGCTTTAGGTCACAAAGCAGTCATCATGGTGGAATTTCTCAAGATGGCCTTAGTCTGGTTCATATACTCACTCTCTCAGAAACTTCTCAGTCTCTTTCCCTCTTTCTGTTCTTTCATTTTTCATGATGACATAAGATCTTGGCCAGTTCTTCCATTTTGGGTTTTCCTCTTGCATCTTCTTCTCACCTCACCTCCAAGCTCAGGAAGCCTGGCCTCTGTTCTGCAGTTAGGCAGGGGTGACTCTCCCAGGACTCCACCTGTGTGGTCTCTGTCCCAAGTCAGTCCTGGGAGTGCACCTCCTTTGCTGGTCAGACCTGGAGGCTGTCTTTGGCCACAGCTGATGCTATGGTTTTCACTTCCCACAATTTCCTTCTCAAGTTTCCCACTCTTAAAAATGTAGTCACGGAGGAGTGCCTGTGTGGGTCAATTGGTTAAGCATCCAACTTCAGCTCAGGTCATGATCATGTGGTTCATAAATTCGAGCCCCTTGATGGGCTCTGTGCTTACAGCTCAGAGCCTGGAACCTGCTTCAGATTCTGTGTCTCCCTCTCTCCCTGCCCCTTCCCCACTCACAGTCTGTCTCTATCTCTGTCTCAAAAATAAATAAACATTTAAAAAATGTAAAAAATGTAATCAACAATACCTCTAGTACAGAACCCGGACCTCCCTGTGAAGTTCTGAGGCATCAGGCCCAGTGACTATGGCAGTTCTGAGGACTTTGTTGATTTAAAAAAAAAAAAATCATTGAAAAGGTAAGAAATATAAAAGATGATAAAATGAATGAGTAAAATTTGATGAGGAACAGAATATGTATACAGTTTCAAAATGTCTCCTTGCATCTCATTTCCTAATTATAGGGTAAAAAATACCAATGTTACAATCAAGATCTTGGTGAACACCACCTTAAATAAGCGATAGAGTTATCTCTAATGATAGGACCATCTGACATCATGTGTTTCTCAGTGTGATTCACTGAGATGGAATCAACACCACCTTAGTAGTAGTCCAACCAAATCCCCTAGTAACCTAGAGTATAGTGACAAAACATCAGACAAACCCTACTTGCCATCCAACACACGAAATAAGTAGCTTCTATTCTTTAAGATGTCAATGACAAGAAAGACAAAGAAGAGCTGAGAAACAAATCCTTACTAAGGGAGATGATATACACATGATAACTAAATGCAATGTGTGATATTGGATTGATTGATCCTGTACCAGCAAGTTCATTTCACAACATGGGATATTATTGGGACAATTGGAGGGAATGCAGTAAGGTTTGTAGATAAAGTAGTGTGATTGCATTAATTTAAAATTGTTGTCTTCCTGATGAGGGGCCAAGATGGCAGAACAGCATGGCAGGTTTTTTTTGTGTCTTTCATCCCTGAAATACAGGCAGATCAACACTAAACCATCCAGAACACCTAGAAAACTGATTTGAGGATTAACACAACAATATGCACAACCTGAACCATAGGACTCAGCAGGTATGTGACACAGAGAGGTTAACTGGGGGAGAGAGAACCCATGGAGGGCAGGGAGCTGTTTTTGCTTGCATAGAGAGAATGGAGACGGGGGGAAGAGTATGGGAAAGCATCCCCCCCTCCCGAAAGCAACTGGAGGGAGAAGAAAAATTACGGACTGATCAAAAAAAGGGAGCAAGGAGAAAGAAGAGAGTTTAAATTCCATCAAGAATCTATAAATAACAAGAGCATAGAATCTGAAATTCTGCAGTCTGATACCTGGCGGTGCTCTGTTGGGAAGGATGAATCCCCAGAAAGTGAGGTCCAAAGGGTCCGTGGGCCACATGGGTAGAGGCAATTCCCCTGCTGAGAAGACTTTTGGTAGAGGCTGTGAGGCCACTTCACAGGCAAAAGTCCCATGGACCATGTAGAACAATTACATTTGATGGTGCTGGAACAAGGACATTAGGGGGAAGCTGGCATCTGAAGCGTGTTGTCATTTTCCATAATCCCTGAAATGCTGCTTCTACGGGATCACATGAACTTTTCGGGAGGTGGGCTGGCACCCAGCGCAGTCTCTGGGCATTGGCAGCAGCACAGTGTTGCGAACGTTCCTGGAGGTGGGCAAGCACCTGGCCGTTGGTCAGTGAGACTCTCCCCCAGAAGGTCTGAGCACCTCATAGCCACAGTCCTTCAGAAGTGAGGGGTTGGGAAACACAGCCACATGTGAGGTAAAACTCAGGAGGGAGGTGCTGCCTGGCAACCTGATGGCTTGGTCATGGACAACGTAAAAGTGGGGAGTGGATGTAGCCAGAGACAAAGGGTTGCGTGATTGCTGATCGTGGAGAACAGAATTCCAATACTAGAGACCGGGTAGCTGGGTGATGCCATTTTCACCCCTCCCACGCATGTGCATACACAACTACAAGCACCACAATAATCCACCCCAGTAAGCTAAGCAGCACCATCTAGTGGATGATGGAGCCATTACACTAAGCCCTGCCAAATTGGGTCAACCTCGCTCTTCATGAACATCACAAGTCTCTCCACCTAATTAGTTTGCAGACTGTAGAGTGTGTCATAGTTTGACTTCTAGGGGAAAACGATGTAATTTCAATCATATTTCAGTTTGTTTGCTGGTCAACCTATTCAATTTTTTTCTGTTTCTTTTCTTATTCTGGAATATAGAAAGAAAAAATTTATTTTTATTTTCATTTTTTATTAAAAATATTTCTTTAATTTTTCCACTACATTTTTTACTTTTTTGTAAATTTTTCAAGTTCTATTTTACTTCAGTCATTTCACTTTATTCAATTTCATTGTATTCATGTTTTCAAATTTTCAAATATTTTCCTTTTTTTTCTTTTCTTATATTTCCCTTTTTTCCTCTAATCTACCAAGCTCCTTTCAACAACCACACCAAAACACACCTTGGATCTAACATCATTTTGATTTTTTTGTGTTGTTTTTAATTTTTTAATTTTTATTTTTTTCCCTTATTAATTCCTTTTCTTCTTTCAAAATGATGATATGAAGGAATTCACCCCAAAAGAAAGAACAGGAAGAAATGACAGTCAGGGACTTAATCAAAACAGATACAAGCAAGATGTCTGAACCAGAATTTAGAATCACAATAATAAGAATACTAGCTGGGGTTGAAAATAGATTAGAATTTCTTTCTGTGGAGATAAAAGAAGTAAAAGCTAGTGAAATAAATTGAAATAAAAAAATGCTATAACTGTGCTGCAATCTTGAATGAATGCCACAGCGGCAAGGATGGATGAGGCAGAACAGAGAATCAGCGATATAGAGGACCAACTTATGGAGAATAATGAAGCAGAAAAAAAGAGGGAGACTAATGCAAAAGAGCACGATTTAAGAATTAGAGAAATCAGTGACTCAATAGAAAGGAACAACATCAGAATCATAGGGGTTCCAGTAGAGGAAGAGAGAGAAAAAGGGGTAGAGGGGTTATGTGAGCAAATCATAGCGGAAAACTTTCCTAACCTAGGGAAAGACACAGACATCAAAATCCAGGAAGCACAGAGGACCCCCATTAGATTCAACAAAAACTGACCATCAACAAGGCATATCATAGTGAAATTCACAAAATACTCAGGCAAGGAAAGAATGATGAAAGCAGCAAGAAAAAAAAGTCCTTAACCTATCTATGTTTGCAGCAGATCTATCCACAGAAACTTGGCAGTCCAGAAAGGAATGGCAGGGTATATTCAATGTGCTGAATCCGGAAAATATGCAGCCAAGAATTCTTTATCCAACAAGGCTGTCATTCAAAACAGGAGAGATGAAAAGTTTCCCAGACAAACAAAAATTAAAGAAGTTTGTGATCACTAAACAAGCCCTGCAACAAATTTTAAGGGGGACTCTCCAAAGGGAAAAAAGAAAACAAAGAATAAAAAACAAAAAACAAAAAGCAACAAAGACTAGAAAGGACCAAGAATACCACCAGAAATTCCAACTCTACAGGAAACATAATGGCAATGAATTCATATCTTTCAGTACTCACTCTAAATGTCAATGGACTACATGCTCCAATCAAAAGACATAGAGTAACAGAATGGTTAAGAAAACAAGATCTATCTATATGCTGTTTACAAGAGACCCACTTTAGACCTAAAGACACTTTCAGATTGAAAGTAAGGGGTTGGAGAACCATCTATCATGCTAATGGTCAACCAAAGAAAGCTGGAGTAGCCATACTGATACCAGACAATCTAGACTTTGAAATAAAGACTGTAACATGAGGTGAAGAAGGGCATTATATCATAATTAAGGGGTTTATCCACCAAGAAGACCTAAAATTGTAAACATTTATGCTCCAAATGTGGAACACCCAAATATATAAATCAATTAATCACAAATATAAAGAAACTCATTGATAATAATACCATAATAGTAGGAGACTTAAACACCCCACTTACAACAATGGACAGATCATCTAAACAGAAAATTAACAAGGAAACAATGACTTTGAATGACACACTGGGCCAGATGGACTTAACAGATGTATTTAGAACATTTCATCCTAAAGCAGTGGACTACACATTCTTCTGAAGTACACATGGAACATTCTCCAGAATGATCACATACTGGGACACAAATCAGCCTTTAACAAGTACAAAAAGATTGAGATCATACTGTGCATATTTTCAGACCACAATGCTATTAAACTCGAAATCAGCCACAAGAAAAAATGTGGAAAGATAACAAATACTTGGAGACTAAAGACCATCCTACTAAAGAATGAATGGACTAACCAAGAAATTAAAGAGGAAATTAAAAAGTACATGAAAGCCAATAAAAATGATAACACCGCAGCCCCAAACCTCTGGGACCCAGAAAAGGTGGTCTTAAGAGGGAAGTATATAGCAATCCAGGCCTTTCTAAAGAAGGAAGAAAGGTCTCAGATACACAACCCAAACTTACACCATAAAGAGCTGGAAAAAAAACAGCAAATAAAACCCAAACCAGCAGAAGACAGGAAATAATAAAGATTAGAGTAGAGCAGAAATCAATGCTATCAAAAGCAAAACACACAAACAAACAAAAAAACACAAAAAACAAAAACAAAAACAAAAAACACAAAAAAGCAGTAGAACAGATCAGTGAAACCAGAAGCTGGTTCTTTGAAAGAATTAACAAAATTGATAAACCAATAGCCAGTTTGATCAAAAAGAAAAAGGAAAGGACCCAAATAAAATCACGAATGAAAGAGATCACAACCAACATAGCAGAAATACTAACAAAATAAGAGAATATTATAAGCAATTATACGCCAAGAAAATGGGCAACCTGGAAGAAATGTACAAATTCCTAGAAACATAAAAACTACCAAAACTGAAACAGGAAGGAATAGAAAATTTGAACAGACCCATAACCAGTAAATAAATTGAATTAGTAATCATAAATCTCCCGAAAAAACAAGAGTCCAGGGCCAGATGGCTTTCCAGGGGAATTCTACCAAACATTTAAAGAAGAGTTAACACCTATTCTCTTGAAGCTGTTCCAAAAAATAGAAATGGAAGGAAAACTTCCAAACTCTTTCTATGAAGCCAGCATTACCTTGATTCCAGAAGCAGACAAAAACTCCACTAAAAGGAGAAGTATAGATAAATTTCCCTGATGAATATGGATGCAAAAATCCTCAACAAGACACTAACCAACTGGATCCAACAATACATTAAAGAATTATTCACTACGAGCAAGTGGGATTTATACCTGGGATGCAGGGCTGGTTCAATATCTGCAAAACAATCAATGTGATATATCACATAAGTAAAAGAAAGGACAAGAACCACATGATCCTCTCAATAGATGCAGAGAAAGCATTTGACAATATACAGCATCCTTTCTTGATAAAAACCCTCAAGAAAGTAAGGATAGAAGGATAATACCTCGAGATCATAAAAGCCATATATGAAAGGCCCAACACTAATATAATCCTCAATGGGAAAAAACAGAGCTTTCAATTTCCTAAGGTCAGGAACAAGACAGGGATATCCACTCTTGCCACTGTTATTCAACATATTATTGGTGGTCTTAGTATCAGCAATCACACAACACAAGGGAATAAAAGGCATCCAAAAGGCAGGAGGAAGTCAAACTTTCACTCTTCACAGATGACATGATACTCTATATGGAAAACCCAAAAGATTCCACCAAACAAACTGCTAGAACTGATCTATGAATTCAGCAAAGTCACAGGATATAAAATCAATGCACAGAAATTGGTTGCATTCTTATACACCAATAATGCAACAGAAAGAGAAATCAAGGAATTAATCCCATTTACAATTGCACCAAAACTCATAAAATACCTCAGGATAAATCTAACCAAAGAGGTGAAAAATATATATTATGAAAGAAATTGAAGAAGACACAGAAAAAAATTGGAAAAGATTCCATGCTCCTGGATAGGAAGAACAAATATTGTTAAAATGTCAATACTACCCAAAGTAATCTACATATTCAATTCAATCCCTATCAAAATAACACGAGCATTCTTCACAGAGCTAGAACAAACAATCCTAAATTTTGTATGGAACCAGAAAAGACCCTGAACAGTCAAAGTATTCTTGAAAAGGAAAACCAAAGCTGTAGGCATTATAATTCCGGACTTCAAGGTGTATTACAGATCTGTAATCGTCAAGACAGTATGGCACTGGCACAAAAATAGGCACTCAGATCAATGGAACAGAATAGAGAACCCAGAAATGGACCCACAAACATATGGCCAACTAATCTTTGACAAAGCAGGAAAGAATATCCAATGGAATAAAAACAGTCTCTTCAGCAAATGGTGCTGTGAAAACTGGACAGCGACATGCAGAAAAATGAACCTGGACCACTTTCTTAAACCATACACAAAAATAAACTCAAAATGCATGAAAGACAGGAAGCCATCAAAACCCTTGAGGAGAAAGCAGGCAAAAACTTCTTTGACCTCAGCCGCAGCAATTTCTTACTCAACACTACTCCGGAGGCAAGGGAAACAAAAGCAAAAATGAGCCATTGGGACCTCATCAAAATAAAAAGTTTCTGCCCAGTGAAGGAAACAATCACCAAAAGTAAAAGGCAACCGACAGAATGGGAGAAGATACTTGTAAATGACATATCAGATAAAGGGTTAGTATCCAAAATCTATAGAGAACTTATCAAACTCCACACCCCAAAAAACAAATAATCCAGTGAAGAAATGGGCAAAAGACATGAATAGACACTTCTCCAAAGAAGACATCCAGATGGCCAACCGACACATGAAAAAATGCTCAACCTCACTCATCATCAGGGAAATACAAGTCAAAACCACACTGAGCTACCACCTTATACCTGTCAGAATGGCTAACATGAACAACTCAGGCAACAACTGATGTTGGCAAGGATGCAGAGAAAGAGGATCTCTTTTGCCCTCTTGGTGGGAATGCAAACTGGTGCAGCCACTCTGGAAAACAGTATGAAGGGTCCTCAAAAAATTTAAAATAGAACTACCCTACGACCCAGCAATTGCACTACTAAGTATTTATCCAGGAGATACAGGTATGCTGTTTCAGAGGGACACTAGCATCCCATGTTTATAGCAGTGCTGTCAACAATAGCCAAAGTATGGAAAGAGCCCAAATGTCCATTGATGGATGGATGGATAAACAAGATGTGGTATATATATACAATGGAGTATTGCTTGGCAATCAAAAAGAATGAAATCCTGCCATTTGCAACTACGTGGATGGAACTAGAGGGTATTAATGCTAAGCGAAATTAGAGAAAGACAAATATCATATGACTTCACTCATATGAGGACTTTAAGATACAAAACAGATGAACATAAGGGAAGGGAAGCAAAAACAATATAAAAACAGGAAGGGGGACAAAACATAAGAGACTCTTAAATATAGAGAACAAACTGAGGGTTGCTGGAGGGGTCATGCGAGGGGGGATGGGATATATGTATAAGGGGCTTAAGGAATCTACTCCTGAAATCATTATTGCACTATATGCTAATTATCTTGGATGTAAATTTAAAAATAAATAATTAAAAAAAGAAGAAGAAAAAGATTTTGTGAAGCTGCAAGTGACCATCCCCTGCCAAGAGATTCCCAGATATTCTTCTCCAAGTCATCCCCACTTGGCAGGATTAAGAAAGACTGTGTTTGTTGTTTTGTCTTTCCAAACTCAGCATCCATATCAGGAAAATAAAAAACAAATCAAACTCTAAACTTCCTTGTAAAACGTACTGAAATTGCTACCACATGTTGACAATAACAAGAATTTCCATTCCATCTCACCGCTGACTCTTAGTGCAGAGTAGTGCTCAGAGTAGACATTCCATGGAAACTTTCTAAGGTCTATCACCTAAGGCTGTCTAGATCTAGGGATGTTAAAAGGGACTGCATGTGAGTAACAGAACCTAACCTCTTATCCTTCACTCACAAACAAGTCTCAGCTGTATGAATTGAGCAGAAGCTGCAACACAAAGTAGGTATCAGGAAAGAACAAGTGTTCCAACACTTTTCATTCCATAACCATCTCAGCATGAGTAGGTTGCAAACCAGGATGAGGATTAGAAATCTGGAATCCTGGTACTGGAAGGGGCATCAAACTTTAAGTATCAACTGCAGACTATTCATTTTACATATGAAGATGCCATTTGTTCAGACCTCATAGCTAATGAACAACAGGAACTTAAACTCTGTAAAGACTGAGAGCATAAGGATTTGATCATCATAGTATCTCTAATGCCTAACAAGAACCAGCATGTAGTAGGTGCCTACTATGATCCAGGAAATGAATTAAGTTCCATGAGGTATACAGAGATGGATACAATGTGGTCCCAGTCAATGTGGACCACACCCTCCACCTAGTGGAGGATATGGGCACATAACAGACAATTACAAAGCAATGCTGTTTGTTCATGCTTTCATAAATATATAAGTAAGGTGCCCAGTGGAAAATCCAGGGCAAATAATAAATATTGTTGCCTGTTGCCTTCAATAACTAAGCTATATATACCAGAATAAGCACTGAGAATAAAATAATAGTGAGTGAGATGCAAAAAAAAAAAAAAAAAAAAAAAAAGAAAAGAAAAAAAAGAAAAAAGAAAAAAAAAATGGTGCCTTCCAAACAAAGATTAATTAAGTACTTGGAAACCATAAATTGACTGCAGAGTTCCCAAATGGTTATCTCAGACAAATTCTGTCAGTGCAATTGTTGTCTACATCAGGAGACAGATTCCTGGTGCTCCACCATCTTACCAGAACCTTCCCCACTGCATTTTTACCTATTGTTTATTTTCAGAATTATATATATATATTTATAGTTGAATATATATGTGAATATATACATATATGTGTGTATGTATCATAAAAGTTTCTTAAATATATATAATTTTTACCAGTTGCTTTTATAGTGTCCAAGAAATCTCCTTATACTTTCATCCTGGAAACGGAACATTGACAGTGCCAGGGATGGAAAGATCTTCAACTGAACAAGTAATTCTTCCCAGGAATTTAACTGAGGTGCCAATGCTTGTGCTTTGTTTAGGGCAGCAGTACATCCCTCTTTGTGAGCTCCTATGTGAATGTTTGTGTCTTGAATGAGTGTGGTCCATGGATCTCTGCAAAAGGAAGTTGTCCTCGATGTACTGTCATACATGTGCTTCTGGAGAAAGTTAAATGTGGCTAAAGATCTTGCCAGCAAACTTGTGAGCAGGGCTGTTGAGGTAGTCCATGAAAAGCCAGCTGCAAGAGATCTGTATCCCTCAAAGATGAATATCAGCATATACATGTAGTATATGTAATACATTTGCTAGTACTACATATACTTCTGGAATATAATACATATAATATACAAAGTATATGTTAATCAACTTTTCATGTTATTAGTAAGGCTTCTGGTCTACGGTAGGATATTAATAGTAAATTTTGGGAGGAGTCAAAATATATGCAGTTTTTTGACTGTGAGAGGGACCAGCACCCCCCAGTCTCCATGTTGTTCAAGGGTCAATAGTACTAGTAAACCAAATTCAACAATGTATAAAACTGATTAGACACCAATACTGAGAGGGATTTATCCTGAAATGCAAAGATGGTTCAACATGTAGATTTCCAGACTAAAACCTGTAGGTTCTCATTCCTAACAGAAGGGTCAAAACCCCAAAACAACAGATTTTTTAAAGGAAAGCAAGCAAGCAACCAACCCTTTTTCAAAGATAGTCAAATGGGAGGACTGAGGAATATACTTATTTACCCCGGCTCTGTAAGACTTCATCTTGAATATTTCTTTAATCTGTCTCTTCTTCTCTGCTATAACCCACCCAATTCCTGTTTAGTCTCCGATCACCTCTTCTACAAACTACCTCAATGGCCTAATTCTGTCAACTCTAACGTCAGAATCTATCCAGAACGTGACACTTATTACCACCCCCACACCTCTTAACAAATCTCTAAATTTCTACCCTTGACCCTTGCATGCCCTGTCCTTCCCAGGGCTAATATTGCAGAGTCAGAATGACAAGATGTCTTCTGTTTGTGCCTGAGGAGACTGTGGAAATATCCCCAGTCCTATTTTATGATGCTCATTGGAATTATAGTCTCAGCAGTAGAGGTTCAAACCTTCAGGTAAAGACTTGGACTTGTAGAGTTAGGACTCTGGCACGTCTTCATAAATAAATGACCTCCTTAAGAGGTCCTCAGAATACAGTCCAGGAATGATAGGTGGACTTCTCTTGGGGATTGACTTCTAGAGAGTAGACACAACCCCTTCCAGGGAGCGGTGTCTTGAGATTGGAAGACTCGCAGAGATTTTAAGCAGGTACCTGGGGAAATGGGGCATGGGGATGACAGTATGAGGTCAATAGTGCAGTTAGGAGGTGGGAAAATTCGTGGAAGAATCTCTAAAATGGCGATGGGTCTGAGTCACCTGGGGGTGGCACTATCGTGGAAATGACTTCCTGAAGTCCCTGCCATTCCTGGTTCAGAGTATGTTCTCCGCAGAGAGTGTAGTGATTCCATGGAAGGAGAGGGGTTAAGGAGAGCTCACTAACCCCTCCTTCCTTCTGCCAGATGCCTGAGGTTAGGGAGGGTGAGGACATATTAGCCAGTGGAGCAAACACCCGGGGAGGAGGAGCAGAAGGGCAAGAAGTCACAGACAGAAAGAGACGACAGGCAGGATCCACCTCTCACCTCTTCCCAAGCTGCCTGCCAGCGCATCTCCTTGACTGCCAGTGCAGTGCGTGTCCCCAGGGCGCACAGGTTACTGTGTGGGGCGCGGGGTGCAGGCTCTGGGCACAGGACCGGGCTCCGCAGCTGGTACAGGAGTGAGCATGGCGGGGCAGTGGGTGCTGCTGCTAGCTGGCTTCCTTCTGCCCGGGTTCCTGCTCTCTGAGGCCGCCAAGATCCTAACCCTGTCTTTGGTGGGTGAGTGCGTGGCTGGAGAATCAGACACAGGCTCGTCCCAGACTCTACCTGCGTGAAGGCTCAGGCACATAGCCCTGGGCCAAAGGGTCACTCTGTGGGGTTTTCCAGGCAGCGCTTGGGTCCCAGGCTGCAGGAGGGAGAGGCGGGAGGGGGTTGTTGGGGCATGAGGAGCCCCTGCCTCATGTAGGGGTGAAGAAGATACTTCTGGAGAAAGTAGAATACCCTTTCCTCTCTTTTCCTATTCAGACTAGCTCTGCAAGGCACAGGGATGGGGCGAGAGGTTTGAGATCCCTCCCTGTGCTCGAGACGCAGGGCAGCGTCTTCCCCAGGGTGGTTTGGACATTCAGAGGCTCACCCTAAGCTTCTCAGGGGTGTGCAGCAATTGTCGACAGAGACGGGGTCGGGGCGGGGGGGAGCATTTGCAGGCTCTTGGAGGCCCAGGGAAGAGCTCACGGGGACAGCAGCACGGATTTTCTGAGGCTGCATGGGAGCCAATTGGAGAAGGGAAGGCATTTCAATAACAGTTAGGAGGGTGTTTTCATCCAGAGAAAATCTAGAGAACTGGCCAGGGTTGGGGACTGGACCCTGGGCGTTCAGGTCTCTCCAGTGCCCACTCCTTTTCACCCGTGGGGCTGGAAGTGTTTGAAGGACTTGAGGGACTGTTAATTTTGCATTTTGTGGCCTCAGTTTTATCTCCTTTACTTTTGCACCAAAGGGACTAGCAGATGAAAAGGAAAATCATACCAGGATGAAGGGTCATCCTAGGATGGAGCTTCCCCAACATTGTATTTCAACTCACAGGGGGCTCTTTTAGGTCACTTGACTGTATAGGTCACTGGGAATCGGGGGATCTTAGAGCTGGAAGGACGCTGAATCATCTCATTTAGCCCCACAGTGTTTTCCTGAACAAGAAACTTAAGGGTCGGGCACCTTTGCCAGAGCACGCTGGACCTCCTTAAAGGCACACAGCAGGAATTTACTCCGCTCTCTCAGCCCAGGAGCAGCCTTTTCACAGCTTCCAATCTCATGCACTTTTAGTGGGTAGTTTTAAAAATCACTCTTTAAGAAACCCTGTAACTGCATTTGAATTCCTTTTTTATTCATTTAGTTTTCTTTCTGATTGTTAGTAGCAGTGACACAAAAGCACTCCCTCGCTTCTTGTAAGTACATGTCCTCTGGACTCTGTGAGGTGGGGAGGAAGGTGTGGTTTGGAGGCACTGAAGCCCTGCCTCTGTTCCAGAATGCACTGTGCTCACCAAGACCTTTAGGAATGGCTGCCTGTGCAGGTGCAGGAAGCCTTCTCTCCAGAATCCATTTCCTGCATGGGTTAAAGGTAGAGTCAGAGCAGGGAGTCTGAGGGGGTAGGGTTCATGTTTTATGTAATTTGTGTTACCTCAGGGCAACACAAGTATAGCTATTAAAAACTAGAGTATAAGAAACTAGATGCACACTATTGCTGTAGTTCTTTTTTAAACTTTTTTATTACTGTGGTTTCACATCCATGTGAGCTGACCCAATCATCATGGGACCTTCATCTTCCAAACAACCCCCAGTTCCCAGCTTGGGCAAATTCTATTCCTTCCCGTGTGGTCTGGCTTTGACTATTGCTGAGACTCATAGATTCCATAAAAATGGCCCCTGGTAGCATATGGTTTTAGATACAACTTGATGTGATAGAAACTGTACCTCCCCAGGGGGTCATACTCTGTTTCCTTGGGATCCCAGGATATTTCTAGGATGGGTGGTGTCTCAGTCTCTCATGCATACAGGATCCTGCAGTTCCACTGGAAGGGTCCACAATTATTCTGAATGCCTTAATTTGATATTCAGCAAAATGCAGACCCCAACTGAGAAGCCTCCTGCCAAATATATTTGAATCTGAAGAATTTTGGCTGTAAGTGGTGTCTCTCTCTCCTTTGCTCCAGTGGCTTTTTCCTGGACTGATGTTAAGTTCCCATGTTTTGGCCCTCACATTAGCCTAAACTTCCAGAGAGAAGGATTCCAGAAATGCTCTGATTAATTTTCCGCTAGGAGTCCTTCACACTCATATATAGCACTGTGCCAAACTTTGCATCAGTACAGTTATTTCTGTAGGGCACCAAGTGTCCATAAGGCCTGGCTAGAATCAGCATGTGCTTAGAATCAGGAACTCCTTAAAGCCTAAGCACAGAGAGGCTCATCACACTGATGTTTGGTCACTTTTGTGACCAGAGTCACACAAAAGAATCAGAGGGAGGTTTGCCAAGGTCAAGGGTTTGGGCAAGTAGGCTCAGGGTGAGTGGCTGTGCCTTACCCAGATGGAGATGGGCAGCGTGACTGATGAAGCTGATCTTCCTCTACTCACCGTCATCTTTCTGTTCTCTATCTCTCATGTCTTGGCTCTATCACCCCATCAACTTCAGGCACTCTATTCTCATGATTACAAAGATGCAGTTGTGAATTGTTCCTAGGTGGGAGCCATCATCTGCTGCTGGACCGGGTGTCTCAGATTCTTCAAGATCATGGTCATAATGTCACCATGCTTCACCAGAGAGGGAATTCATTCATATCAGGTATCTTTTCCCACTAATCCTTGATTCCTTATGCTCTATGCAAAGTGTAAAGTGAAGCAACAATGCTTTTGCATAAATGGGCTCAGAAAAGTGTTTTTAAAATCTAAGTGGACCCAAACAATGAAAAGTGTGTGTGTGTGTGTGTGTGTGTGTGTGCGCGCGCGTGCATTTAAGTAAGGTGTTGTAAAACTTGCTGGCTATGTCTACCAGCACTCCACACTCTGTAGTCTCATATTTTCCTCCCTTACCTTCATCCCAACCAACAGTCCACATATTATTACAGGTTATTTTGGTAAATGGCACTTCATAACATAGCTTGAAAATATGTGAACAGAAGTGTTCATCCATATATAAGATTTCTAATAGGAAAGGATCATTCTTTTTTTTTTTTTTATATCAGAGATTACTTTTCTTCCTATGATAACTGAAATTTCAGAAAGGTCTCTCAGGAAGCCCCTTATTTAGGCAGGTGAGATCAGATCCCATAATTGAGATGATTTTGTTTTCTTGAAAAGTCAATGACTGCCCATGAGTTTGTGGATAATGATGTTGGATGTTCTTAACTGAATCATCGAATCCAATGAATGTCAGTCAAAATGAGCAAGGAAATCTTATCAACTCTTCTCTGTTGACAGACAAGACATCAGCAACCCAGAGAACTGAAATGAATTGCCCAAGGTCATATGGCAGGCTAATAATAGTGTTGGGTGGCTTTAGGACTTTAAGCTCTGGATTGCTCTATCTGTAGTTTTCTCAGGCTTTGATTTAAAAAAGATTCAATTTTAATCAGCATCTTTGAGGAATAAAATTCTGAGAAATTATAAAATTTTGAAGGTGATCAGCCTTTGTTGTTGTTTAGATTTTATTAAAAACAAATTTTTTTTACTGTGAAAATTTCTTCTAAGATATTTATTGTGGTAAAATATGCACAGCATAAAATTGATCACCAAACATTTTGTTTTGGACAGTTTAGTGACTTTAAGTACATTCACATTGTTGTGCAACCATCACTGTAGAACATTTTCATCATCACAAACAGGAACTCTGTACTGATTATATAGTAACTGCCAAATACCCTTTGCCTGAAGCCCTTGGTAACCACTACTGTGCCTTACTTCTCGAAAAATTTGGCTATTCTAGGTATTTCATTTAAATAGAAATATACAGTATATGTTTTTTTGTGTCTGGCTCATTTCACTTTGTATCATGTCTTTAAGACTCATTCATGTTGTTGTATGGATCACAATCTCTTTCCTTTTTAAGGCTGAATAATGTTGCATTGTAAGTACATACCACATTTTGTTAATCCAGTCATCATCTGTCAATGGACATTTGCACTGTTTCCCCCTTTTGGATATTGTGAATAATGCTGTCGTGAAAGCTGCTGTAGAAATATGTCTTTGAGTGCCTACTTAAGGTCATTTAAATCACTTTCTAGATTAGGTTCTTCATTCTTCAGTGAATATTATTTATATACATATCTCTTTGTATCTGCCTTGATGACAGACATGAATAAAGAGCTGTAGTTTGTTGATGATAATTTGTCAGTGTAGTTAATCTTGATTTTGAAAATTGCAATTAAATTTAATTAAAATTTAAATGAAGTTATGTTAAATTAGAATTTCAGATTGATTAAAAAATAATTTCAGCAGGGGCACCTGGATGGCTCAGTCGGTTATGCATCTGATTTTGGCTCATGTCATGATCTTCTGGTTTGTGAGTTTGAGTCCTGCATTGGGCTTGCTGCTGTTAGCACAGACCCTGCTTCGGGTTGTGTCTCCCTATGGTTCTGCCCGTCCCCCACTGGTTCTCTCTCTCTCTCAAATAAAATAAAACTTAATTAGCAAGCGTCTAGGGGAGCCTGGATGGCTCATTTGGTTGAGTGCCCAACTTCGGCTCAAGTCATGATCTCGCCGTCTGTGAGTTCGAGCCCCGAGTCAGGCTCTGTGCTGACAGCTCAAAGCCTGGAGACTGCTTCGGATTCTGTGTCTCCCTCTCTCTCTGCCCCTCCCCAACTCATACTCTGTATCTCTCTCTGTTAAAAATAAGTAAACATTAAAAAAATTTTTTTAAATAAAAAAAAAAAAAAAGAAAGAGTCTAGAGTAGAGTTTCTTTCAATATGCCCCAATCACGAGCATTTCTGAGGCTTTGAAACAGCATATTCATTCTTTACTTCAGGAATAGAGCTCTACTAAACATCTGCAAATAGGGAAAACACATGATTGGGGTGTTATTTCTGACCTGCTTCCCGTTTCAGTGTAATGTAACATTTGTGTTTTTTTGAGGGGGGGTTTATTTGGAGGGCTTCTTTTGAAAGTAAACATTTACTTAGGAAATGCTATGTGACTAGCACTGGGATAGATATTTTCACATTTACACCATCATTTAAACTGAAGCCTGATCTTTGATCCAAAGTAAATGTTTAACAGAGTGTTTGGAAAGCAAATGTGGGGATAAACTTTTGGAGGAAAAGTTCTTAGAATTTTTTCAAATTGAATCATCCAGAGGTGCTTTTTGGCCTGTGTGTAGACTTGTCTGTCTTCCCGACCTTAGGAAATAACACACCCAGTGTTATTTGTGCATGTGATGTATTGGTGGAGGGCTGTGTGGAATGCTTCTTCTTTTGTGACCTTCAGGTCACAATAACTGCCTTTGCTTTAGGAATTTATTTTCTTTTTTTCTTTTTTTAATTTAAAGTTTAGTCAGTTAATATACAGTGAAATATTGGTTTCAGAAGTAGAATTCAGTGATTTATCACTTATATACAACACCCAGTGCTCATCACAAATTCCCTCTTTAGTATACCCATCACCCATCTCCCACCCACCTCCCTCCATCAACCCTAGTTGATTCTCTGTCGTTAAAAGTCTCTCCTGTGGTTTGTTTCCCTTTCTTCTCTTCCCCCCACCTCCCATATGTTAATCTGTATTCGTACTTAAATTCCACATATGAGTGAAATCGTATGGTATTTGTCTTTCTCTGATTGACTTATTTTGCTTACCATAATACATTCTAGCTGCATCCATGATGTTGCAAATGGTATGATTTCATTCTTTTTGATGGCTGAATAATATTCTTATATATATATATATATATATATATATATATACACACACACACACACACACACACACACACACACACACATTTGGGCTCTCTCCATAGTTTGGCTATTGTTGATAATGCTGCTATCAACATCAGGGTGCATGTATGCCTTTGAATCAGTATTTTTGTATCCTTTAGGTAAATGTCTAACAGTGCAATTGCTGGATCATAGGGTAGTTCTGTTTTTCATTCTTTGAGGAACCTCCATGCTGTTCTTCAGAGTGGCTGCACCAGTTTGCATTCCTACCGGCCGTGCAAGAGAGTTCCCTTTTCTCTGCATCCTCCCCAACAGCTGTTGTTTCCTGTGTTGTTAGTTTTAGGTCTTCTGACAGGTGTGAGGTGGTATCTCATTGTGGTTTTGATGCGTATTTCTTTCCCTGATGATGAATGATGTTGAGCATCTTTTCATGTGTCTGTTAGCTATCTGGATGTCTTCTTTGGAAAAGTGTCTATTTATGTCTTCTGCCCATTTATTAACTGGGTTGTTTGGGTTTGGGGTTTTGAGTTTGGTATGTTCCTTAAAGATTTTAGATTCTAACCCCTTATCATATATGTTGTTTGCAAATATCTTCTCCCATTCTGTAGGCTGCCTTTTAGTTTTGTTGATTGTTTCCTTTGCTGGGCAGAAACTTTTATCATGAAGTCCCAATAGTTCATTTTTGCATTCATTTCCCTTACCTAACCATAAATCATTTGTTGAAGAGACTTTTTTTTCCATTGGATATTCTTTCTTGTTTTGTCAAAGATGAGTTGACTACATAGTTGTACAATTGTGTCTGTTTTTGTGCCAGTACCATACCGTCTTGATGACTACCGCTTTGTAATATAGCTTGAAATGCAGAATCATGATGTCTCCAGTTTTGTTTTTTCCTTTTCAGGATTGCTTTGCCTATTTGGGGTCTTGTATAGTTCCATACAAAGTTTAGGATTGTTTGATCTAGCTCTGTGAAGAATGCTGGTGGTAGTTTGATAGGGATTGCAATCAATGTGTAGATTGCTTTGGGTAGCGTAGACATTTTAGCAATATTTGTGCTTCCAATCCATGAGGATGGAATGCTTTTACATTTTGTTGTGTCCTTTGCAATATCTTTTATAAGTCTTTATAGTTTTTAGAGTACAGATCTTTTACCTCTTTAGTTAGATTTATTCCCAGGTATCTTATTGTTTTTGGTGCAATTTTTAATGGGTTTGATTCCCTGATTTCTCTTTCTGCTGCTTCATTATTGGTGTATACAAATGCAACAGATTTCTGCAGGTTGATTTAATATCCTGCAACTTTGCTGAATTCATGCATTAGTTTTAGCAATTTTTTGGTAGAGTCTTTCAGGTTTTCTACATAGCGTATCATGTCATCTGCAAATAGTGAAAGTTTGACTTCTTCCTTGCTCTATTTGTATGCCCTTTATTTCTTTTTGTTGTCTGACTGCTGAGGCTAAGACTTCTAGTACTATGTTAAATAGTAATGGTGAAAGGGGGCATCCTTGCCTTGTTCCTGACTATAAGGGAAAGGCTTTCATTTTCTCCCCAATGAGGATGATATTAGCTGTGGATCTTTCATATATGGCCTGTATGTTGAGGTATGTTCCATCTATCCCTACTTTGTTGAGGGTTTTTTATCAAGAATGAATGTTGTATTTTGTCAAATGCTTTTTCTGCATCTATTGAGAGGATCATATTGTGTATATTGCACCACGTCTGCAGTCCAAGAATAAATCCCAGTTAATCATGGTGAATAACTCTTTTAGTGCACTGTTGAATTTGATTTGCAAGTATCTTGTCGAGAATTTTTGAATCCAGTTTCATCAGGGATTTTGGCCTATAATTCTCCTTCTTAGTAGAGTCTTTGGTTTTGGGATCAAGGTAATGCTGACTTCATAGAATGAGTTTGAAACCTTTCCTTCCATTATAATTTTTGGAACAATGTAAGGGGAATAGACATTGGCTCTTCCTTAAATGTCTGGTAGAATCCCCCTGGGAAGCCATGTGGCCCAGGACTCTTGTTTGTTGGAAGATTTTTGATTACTAATTCAATTCCTTTGCTTGTTATGGGCCTATTAAAATTTTCTATTTCTTTCTGTTTCAATTTCTGTAGTTTGTGCATTTCTAGGAATTGTCCATTTCTTCCAGATTGCCCAATTTGTTGGCATATAATTTTTATAGTATTCTCTTATAATTGTTTTATTATTGTTGTGTTGGTTGTGATCTCTCCTCTTTCATTCATGAATTTTATCTACTTGGATCATTTCTCTTTTCTTTTTGATAGGTCAGGCTACGGGTTTATCAATTTTGTTTATTCTTTCAAAGAATGAGCTCTTAGTTTCTATAATCCATTCTACTGTGGTTTTTTTGTGTGTTTGTTTTTGTTTGTCTCTATATCATTTAGTTCTGTTCTAATTTTTATTACGTCCCTTCTTCTGCTGGCTTTAGGCTTTATTTGCTGTTCCTTGTCTAGCTCCTTTAGGTGTAAGGTTAGGTTGTGTATTTGGGACCTTTCTTGCTTCTTGAGAGAGGCCTGAATTACAATATACTTTCCTCTTAGGACTGCCTTTGCTGCATCCCAAAGGGTTCGAACTGTCGTGTGTTCATTTTAATTTGCTTCCATGTATTTTTTAATTTCTTCTTTGGAACACCTGGGTGGCTCAGTTGGTTAAGTGTCTGACTTCAGCTCAGGTCATGATCTTGCAGTTCATGGGTTCGAGCCCTGCATCAGGCTCTGTGCTGATAACTCAGAGCCTGGAACCTGATTTGAATTTTGTGTCTGCCTCTCTGTGTCTGCCCCACCCTCCCCATATTCTGTCTCTCTGAACAATAAATAAACATTAAAAAAAGAAAAAAATGGGGCGCCTGGGTGGCGCAGTCGGTTAAGCGTCCGACTTCAGCCAGGTCACGATCTCGCGGTCCGTGAGTTCGAGCCCCGCGTCAGGCTCTGCGCTGATGGCTCGGAGCCTGGAGCCTACTTCCGATTCTGTGTCTCCCTCTCTCTCTGCACCTCCCCCGTTCATGCTCTGTCTCTCTCTGTCCCAAAAATAAATAAAAAACGTTGGGAAAAAAATTAAAAAAAAAAAAAAAAGAAAAAAATAATTTCTTCTTTAATTTCCTGGTTAACCCATTCAGTTTTAGTAGGATGTTCTTTACCTTCCATGTATTTGGGGGCTTTCCAAATTGTTTCTTGTGGTTGACTTTAAGTTTCATAGCATTATGATCTGAAAATATGCATGGTATGCTCTTGATTTTTTGTACCTATTGAGGGCTGATTTGTGACCTAGTATATGATCTATTTTGGAGACTATTCCACGTGCACTCGAGAAGAATGTGTATTGTGCTGGTTTAGGATGAAATGTTCTGACTGTATCTGTTAATATATCTAAGAATTGTCCAGATATAAGTACTTCCAGTCCAGTGTTTCATTCAAAGTCATTGTTTCCTCGTTGATTTTCTGATTTGAAGGTCTGTTCATTGTTGTAAGTGTGGTGTTAAAGTGCCCTACTATTACTGTATTATTATCAATAAGTTTCTTTATGTTTGTTATTAATGTATTGATTTATATATTTGGGTGCTTCCAGTTGGTGGTATAAATATTTACAATTATTAGATCTTCTTGAATGGCTAGACCCCTTAATTATGATACAATATCCTACATCATCTTTTGTTACAGTCTTTGTTTTAAAATAAAATTTGTCTGACACAAGTATGGCTACTCTGGCTTTCTTTTGACATCCGTTATCATAATAGATTGTCCTCTACCCCTTCATTTTCATCTGCAGGTGTCTTTAGCTCTAAAATGAGTCTGTCTTAGGCGCAGATAGATGGATCTTATTTTTTTATCCATTCTGATACCTTATGTCATTTTATTGGAGTACTTAGTCCTTTTACACTCAAAGTAATTATTGAAAGATATGAATTTAGTGCCATTATTTACCGGTAGAGTTGGTGTTTCTGGCAATGTTATCTGGTCCTTTGTAGTCTTTATTGCTTTGGCCTTTTTTTTTTCTCCACTCAAAAGAGTCCCCCTTAAAGTTTCTTGCAGGCCTGGGTTAGTTGGTCATGAACTCCTTTAGTTTTTGTTTGCCTGGGAAATTCTTTATTTCTTCTTCTTTTCTTAATGACAACTGTTATGGATAATGAATTTTTTGGCTGCACATTTTTCCCATTCAGCACAGTGAATATTTCCTGCCCCTCCCTTCTGGCCTCCCTTTCAGTGGACAGGTCTGCTGCTAACCTTATGTGTCTATCCTTTTTGGTTAAGGACCTTTTGTCCCTAGTTGCTTTCAGAATTCTCTCTTTATCTTTGTATTTTGCAAGTTTCACTAGGATATGTCATGGTGTTGACCTGTTTTTGTTTATTTTGCGGGGAGTCTGTGTGCCTCTTGGACTTGAATACCTGTTTCCTTCCCCAGATTAGGGAAGTTCTCAGCTAAAATTTGTTCAAATAAACCTTCTCGCCCTCTTTCCTTCTCTTCTGGGAGTACTGTGGTATGGATATTATTTCATTATACAGAATCACTAAGATTCCTAAGTTTCCCCTTGCGATCTAATGGTTTTCCTTCCCTCTTTGTTTCAGCTTCATTATGTTCCATAGTTTTATATTCTGTCACCTATTCTTTCCTCCATGTCTTCAATCCTCATCGTGACTGCATCCACTAGATTTTGCATCTCACTTATAGTATTTTTAAATTTCAGCCTGGCTAGTTTTTAAGTCTTTTATCTCTGAAGCAAGGGTTATTCTAGTGTCTTCTATGCTTTCTTCAAGCCCAACTTGTAATCTTATGACTGCTGTTCTCAATTCTTGATCAGATATATTGCTTATATCTGTTTTGAGCAAGTCCCAGGCTGTGATTTCTTCTTGACCTTTCTTTTGGGGAGGATTCCTCTGTGTTGTCATTTTGGCTAAGTTTCTGTGTTCTGCATGTTTTCAAAGCTTGTTATGTTTACTGCACCTGAGAATAATGCTCTATTCAAAAAGGGTCATAGGGGCACCTGGGTGGCTTAGTCGGTTGAGCGTCCGACTTTGGCTCAGGTCATGATCTTACCATTCGTGAGTTCGAGCCCTGAGTCATGCTCTGTGCTGACAGCTCGGAGCCTGGAGCCTGCTTCGGATTCTGTGTGTCTCCCTCTCTGCCTCTTCCCCGCTCATGCTCTGTCTCTCTCTGTCTCTCAAAGATGGATAAATGTTAAAAAAAAAACTTCAAAAAAGGGGGTTATACAGTGTCCAGTGTCTGGCACTTCAGGAAGTATCTCTGGTGTACACTGTGCACTCTGCTATTGAAATTTGGCTGCTCCTTCCCACTGGCCGGTCCTCCGCAGAGGTCCTCCTTGCTTGCAGTGGTGACTGTTTGGACCTTTTACTTGGTGTGCTTTGATTAGTTTGTTAATATGAACCTGGAAAAATAGAAGGAAAAAAGCCTGATTCCAAAAAAAGAGAAAAGGAAAAGGAGTGAAAAAAACCAAATGATCAAAAAACTATAAGCCTGATTCTAAAGAAAAAGAAAGAAAGAAAGGAAAAAAAAAAGTCTGATCCAAAAAGAAAAACAAACAAACAACAAACAACAACAAAACAACAAAAAACAGAGAGAAAAAAGGAAATGAAAAAAAAGAAAACTAACAAACTAAGAAGAAACTGCAAGCCTGACTCCAAAACAAAGAAGGAAGAAAAAAAAAAGTGAAAAAAGAAAAAAAAAATTAAGCCTGGTCCTAGTATCACCAGAACTGCAGGTGTCATTTTGAAGCACTTGATTTTCAGTACACTTGGTGCATGTGAGGTGCTGCCTTTGCTGGTCTTCTGGTGGAGAGGCCCATTGTGTTGGTTCAGAGTCAGTTTGCCCCAGTAAATAAGCTTGTGCCTCATGCGGGGGTTGGGAGGGGAATGGGAAGGAGGAATTTGTTGTAAGGGAGTCTTGCCTCCCCTAGGGTCTGACCTCAATACAGCTGTGTTTGAAGGACAAGGAGAGCCCAGGATCTCCTTATGTCTATGCCATCTTAACTCCTCCTGTATTGTAACATTTGAACCGTTTATTAACTCCTTCTTTGGACATATTTCCCCATCTTGTTAGTTTATTTACTACTTTAATAAAGAAATGAAATTACAAGCACTAAAAAGCAAAGATCTTCAATATTCGCATGTGCTGCTGCTCCAACCAATATCTGGCATTATAATTGGGTTACCAATACAGGCTGGAAAAATATTAAGAAGTATGATAGAATAAGTCCAGATTGTCTTGAACATACTATTGGTAGAACATACTATTGGTAGAACATACAGCAGCAAGTATGTCTTGAACATACTATTGGTAGAAATGTGGATGTTAGAACCCTTTGGCAATCTATACAAACAACAAATCATTAAGTCTTGCACCTGAATATAATGTAATGTTATATGTCAATTGTATCTTATTAACAAAGGTAAAAACTCTGCTAATGAGGGTGAAGAAGGAAGAGAGGAGCATGGTAGAGAAAATCTACATTGTCTTAGACAACATGTAAATCACCATAAACACACTTCTGGTAAAAATATAAATGTTAAGGATGTCTTGCTTCTTATAATAAAATGTGAAAGGAAAGAGATAAATTGAAGGAAGAACTATTAAGCATAAAGGAATGAGGACTTCATGATTTTGGAAACTCTCACCCTATCCAGATTGCAAAAGATTCTAAAATTAGGGGATTGAATGTGAGGAAAGAGAAAGTGTGGCCGGATAATCTCTTCCTATTTTCTCTAAATAGGTCATGATATTTAGTCTAGCAAAGCTCTTTAAATATTAGGTGTGTGATTCAGTGGGTCTCTTCAGCCACATTGACTGACACCAATAGTGGAGATGGAATTATTTTTAAAGATCTGTGGAGGACCTCCTGTTCAGAGGAGTGAATTCCATGACATAACCAGAAGATCCAGAAGGTACTTGAGAATTTTATACCGGGATAAACACTGACAGTTTGGATTGAAAAGGACAGAGAAAGAGTGACTTGAAAGAAGCCCACTGAATTCCCCCAAATTAAGAAACATGCCCATAAACTATTCAGCTGAAAACTTGTGCTACCTTTCATGACGAACAAATGAAAACTCTTGAGTTTGAGGCAGTGAACCCAGAGGGTAGAACTTCTAGTTTACAGGGCTGAATTCTAATTCACAGCAGATTATTTACAGTTTTAAAACTTAACATTGTCTTCCCAGTTAGATATCAACATTTCTTAGGTCCAGAGATTCATATTTTCCTGTCATTTTCTTCTATTTTGAATGATAATGTCTACAACTGGCATCTTAATATTCCTTGGGAGCAGATAAACTTGTTTCCTAATTTCATAGGTCCACAGATAGAGAAACTTTGCTTTTGGATGGATCATATCCAGACTGTCCCACCCACACTTGACTGAATTATTTGGATAATATAAGTTGAGACATTTGAGCTAATGATATTTAGATGAGATTTTGAACTATGAATTGATGATGTGAAGGATTGAGACTTGTTGGACTGTTGGGTGTGGTGAATGTAATTTTTATGTGATATTTACATGGGGGTTTGATGTCCAGAGAGCAGAACATGGTGGTAGAAGATGATGCCCCCACCCAAAGATATGCTCTACTCTTTTGAACCAGTGAATATGCTACCTTACATGGCAAGGAGACTTTGCAGATGTGATTGATATAAGGATTTTGAGATGGGGAGATTATCTTGGATTATCCATTTGGGCTCTATATTATTATAGGAGTCCTTCTAAAAAAAGAGGAGATGATAAGAGAGTAAGAGTAGGAAATGTGATGATAGAAGGGAAAGGCAGGTAATGGATGATGTCATTGCCAGCTGAAAGGAGGCCATGAATCAAGGAATGAAGACAACCACTAAAAGATGGAAAAGACCAGAAAATGGATTGTCCTTTCGAGCCTCCCAAAGGAATTCCTGGCCTTCCCACACCATACTTTTGTCCTAGGGAGACCCATTTTGTACTTCTGATCTCCAGAACTATAAGATAATACATTTGTTTTGTTTTAAGCAACTAGGTTTATAGTAATTTATTACAGCAGCAAGTAGAGATTAATACTGCTATCCAAGTGGTCTAGCCAACTCCAGGAAGAATGGGAAGAGGTTGCCAAAGCCTTTATAATGAAGGCAAATATGGGGGTCACTAATGGCAGTGCCTGTTGTATTGCAATTTGGACAGATTCTAGATCTTTATGATATTGCCCTTACTCAAAATGGGCTGATTTTCAAAAACAAGCATAAATAGATTTAAGGAAAATGTATAAATCAGAAATCTATTGTCTCCAGATTGCACAAAGGCTTAAGAGATGTTGGACTTGTTGAGATATTGTGCTGTTGTGAGTCATCGCTTTTTGTTTCATAGTGTCATCGATCAGGAGGCCTTAGCTTATCAAATAATTCCCAGGAAATCTTATCAAATAATTCCCAGGAATTTAACTGAGATCCTAGGCCTTGAGACTTATATGAGGTAATGGCCCATCCCTTTATGTGAATTCCTTTGAGAATGTTTCTCAATCCTGATGAGTATGTCAAATGAATCTATTCAGGGCAGGATATTGTCAATATAATGTCCTACCTGTGCTCCTGGGGAAAGTTGGATGTGGTTAAGATCTTGCCAATAAAGATTGTGGCCAGGGGCGCCTGGGTGGCTCTGTCGGTTAAGCGCTGACTTTGGCTGAAGTCATGATTTCGCAGTTTCTGAGTTCAAGCCCAACGTCTGGCTCTATGCTGACAGTTCAGAGCCTAGAGCCTGCTTCAGATTCTGGGTCTCCCTCTCTCGCTGCTCCTTCCACACTCCTTCTCTGTCTGTGTGTCTCAAAAATAAATAAGTTAAAAAATTAAATTAAAAAATAAATTTAAAAAAAGATTGTGGCCAATGGTAGGACCATTGAAATACCCTATGGACAACTAGTTAAAGGTCTACTGTGTCCCTTCCAAGGTGAAGGCAAACTGACATTGAAAACCTGTTGACATAGATACTGAACAGAACATATTAGCCAAAAGTATGATTGCAAAATACAGTGAAACCTTGTATTGCGAGTAATTGTTCTGTAAGCATGCCACAAGAAAAGCAAACATTTCTAATAAAATTTGACTTGATAAATGAGCAGTGTCTTGCAATATGAGTATTACGTGATGCAGAACATCACGTGATCACAACTGAGACAATGGTTCTTGACATTTGCTTTGATATACAAGTGCTTTGGATTACAAACATGTTTCCAGAACAAATTATGCTCGCAAACCAAAGTGTTACTTATTTGCCAGTACATACTTGGATAGCAGTAATTTCACTAAGATTGGGCTTGTTAGTTTTAGTGTGTAGGACTATGCACTAATGTATCCCTGGTTTACACACAGTTTGTTTGAATGTTATGACTGATGAAAGCTCACATACATAAGAGAGTATGAAATTTTTATTTCTCAAATAGTAAGGCATGTTTTTTTGGAAGAGTAGGGCAGGCTCCTAAGCAAATCTGAAATATGGCTTTCTAGAGGCTGGAAGGGATGACTAGTTTGAGTTTTTATTGTGAGTAGAGAGTTGGGATGTGTTGAGGGTTCCCCCTCATTGGCCTTCCTTGCATGGTTTGAAACTCCCACTAGGGTCAAGAGAGGGAACATGCTGACTCTCTTACTAGTTTGCCCAGGTGAAGAAGCATAAAAGAGGGCATGGGAGATAGGGCTTGAAAACTGTCAGCAGTCAAACATCAAAAGTGGACTCAGGAGCCATTGCAGTACATTGAGCTCCATAGAGACAGCGCCGGGGCAAGTGAGAGCCAGACGGGCACTGGGCGACTCTGTGCCTCGCGGAGGAAAATAATTAAACATGGGCAAAGGAGATCCTAAGAAGCCGAGAGGCAAAATGTCATCATATGCATTCTTTGTGCAAACTTGCCGAGAGGAGCACAAGAAGAAGCACCCAGATGCTTCAGTCAACTTCTCAGAGTTTTCTAAGAAGTGCTCAGAGAGGTGGAAGACCATGTCTGCTAAAGAGAAAGGAAAGTTTGAAGACATGGCAAAGGCGGACAAGGCCCGTTATGAAAGAGAAATGAAAACTTATATCCCCCCTAAAGGGGAAACAAAAAAGAAGTTCAAGGATCCCAATGCACCCAAGAGGCCTCCTTCGGCCTTTTTCTTGTTTTGTTCTGAGTATCGCCCAAAAATCAAAGGAGAACATCCTGGCCTGTCCATTGGTGATGTTGCAAAGAAACTGGGAGAGATGTGGAATAACACCGCTGCAGATGACAAGCAGCCTTATGAGAAGAAGGCTGCGAAGCTGAAGGAAAAATATGAAAAGGATATTGCTGCATACCGAGCTAAAGGAAAGCCTGACGCGGCAAAAAAGGGAGTCGTCAAGGCTGAAAAAAGCAAGAAAAAGAAGGAAGAGGAGGAGGATGAGGAAGATGAAGAGGATGAGGAAGAGGAGGAAGATGAAGAAGATGAAGAAGAAGAAGAAGATGATGATGATGAATAAGTTGGTTCTAGCGCAGTTTTTTTTTCTTGTCTATAAAGCATTTAACCCCCCTGTACACAACTCACTCCTTTTAAAGAAAAAAATTGAAATGTAAGGCTGTGTAAGATTTGTTTTTAAACTGTACAGTGTCTTTTTTTGTATAGTTAACACACTACCGAATGTGTCTTTAGATAGCCCTGTCCCGGTGGTATTTCCAATAGCCACTAACCTTGCCTGGTACAGTATGGGGGTTGTAAATTGGCATGGAAATTTAAAGCAGGTTCTTGTTGGTGCACAGCACAAATTAGTTATATATGGGGATGGTAGTTTTTTCATCTTCAGTTGTCTCTGATGCAGCTTATACGAAATAATTGTTGTTCTGTTAACTGAATACCACTCTGTAATTGCAAAAAAAAAAAAAAAGTTGCAGCTGTTTTGTTGACATTCTGAATGCTTCTAAGTAAATACAATTTTTTTTATTAAAAAAAAAAAGTGGACTCAGACTTTTTATTACACATGGGTATATGGGAGAAACCATGTTGGTAAGTAGAGGTACAGCGGTCTAGTATTTTATAGAAGCTTTTTAGTACTTTTTACTGAATCAAAAAACTATTTGGATTTATCACTCTAAATAATGAAAATGAGTTTTTCTAAAACAGAAGGAGCAGAGGCTCTGGAATCAAACAGACCTGTACTGAAATACAAAGACTGTACTTCCTATGTGTGCAACCTTGACAAATTGTCTTAACTTCAATTCACTTTGTTTTCTGACCTGTAAAATAGGACAAATAGCTATGCCTTATGGAGGCTTTAAATGGAAGCTTCTATAACTTTAAATTGAAAAGCACTCCTCAATCAGTGTAAGATTCTCCATAGATGTTAATCATTTTATAAGATTAAATGAATGAGAATGCAACCAAACCATACAAAAATATATCAAAAGGCAAACATTCTATAAATATAGAATTATTTAAGCAAACACATGATGATATTATCATGCTAATGTTAATCCATGGTTTGTGGCATATCTCACATTTTTAACCCATGGGTGTTTTCTAGATTTTAAAGAGAAGGAGATATCATACCAAGTTATCCCTTGGCTTCCACCTGAAGACTATAACAAAGGATTGAAGAATAATTTTGATTTTTTTATCGAAGAAGCTTTGGGTGGCAGGTAATTGTTATGTCTTTGAACCAAAGAGTCACTATTTTAGCAATACAAATGAATGGATGGATGCCTGGATGCTTGGCCTGTAGACGTAAGACAGGGATGGACGGATGGGTGGATGGATGAAGGAATAGACGATGAGTGGATGGTTAGGGAAACAAGTATTTACACCAATTCATCCAGTGCAGTCACTCGAGATTCTTCTTTGCTCTGTACTGTGCCTCTTCCATGAATGGATTTCTGTAGCAAGTAGAGGTTGATCTTTCTGGGACTTCCTTTCAACACCTCTCTTACAATCTTTGTTTATAACCTCCCCACCACAAAAGCACAGGTACCTCAGCCTCTCACTGTTGATAGGGAAATGAGAGCCACTTACTTTTCCTCCTTTTCTTCACACATATTCTAGTATTGGAGGGAAGAATTATGAACACTGGTTTTGTAGTAGTTGAACATCTGGCTATGTAAAGTCTATTTATTTATTTATTTATTTATTTATTTATTTATTTAATTTTATTTTTGGCCATGTAAGGTCCTTTTAAAAATGCAATGAACCTCGTGCAAAATAAGACATGAGTCCTTTGTTTCATCTGAATGGAAAGAAGCACATAACTGCTTAATCTTAGACATTAATGTGGAAAGACAAACATCCATTCCTAACTAATTATAGTGGCCTTGCCTTCTTTCTATCTGAAAATTCTACTTACTAGTGTAGGTCTTGCTTACATTTGACTTTTCTCATAAAGTCTTTTTTCCTCCCTCAATTGGGAGACCACAGTCCTTCCTGTCTAGAACTGATCTAATCTATTCATTTGACACTTAATCTATATTATCTTGTGCTGTTAGTTATATTAAGTATAGGCTTTGTCTCTTTTCTATTCATTTAATATTTTTGTAAACAGGCATGGGTAACCAGGGATTCTTAAACATTTTTTTCTATTTATTAGCTTAATTTTAAGCATGCTTAATGAGCTATATATGGAAATTTTTACAGCACTATTGTAAGTATCTACAATATCTGGTTATCATTCCTTTGCTATGTGAAATCTTCAAAAAATGCATAGCAGAGGATTTTAGCCAGTCACTTCCATTGTGTAACTTGACGTTAATTCTAAATGTCAGGAAGAGTTCTGTATATTGCTAAAAAGTTCCCTACCTCTGGACCTTCTCCATGTGGGATGCACTGGTACAGTACGCTTAAAGGGATGCCAGGGTGTTGATTCTCTTGGTCCTGCATGTAGCCAGCAGGATGTCTTGAGCTCTTGCACCTGTTAACTCTGATACCTTAAAGTACAGATGGACATCATTATCTATTTCCCTGTAGATTATTCAAGCAGGAAGTAAACAATCATATTCTATATAGGCAGTTATCGGAAAGCATTTTAAGGAGATTAGCTCCTGGAATATTCCCATGGGAAAAGTATTAATTACATGTTTGTACTCGTTGTCATTATCTTCTCTGGACACCTCAACCTACACTGAAGTAGACAAGCCAATAATATGTTTATTATTAATCAGGCTTTCCTTTTCTTTTCTTGCATTGCTTAAATTTTAGGCATAGAAATGTGGAATTCCCATTTTTGCTGTGTTTTGGGTTCTATATGATAAAATGATCCCTTGTGTGAGGTGATCTCTCACATTCAGATTATACAATGATTTTTAAAAATAGCCTATATGGTCAATATTTATGGAACTGTGTCATCAAGTGACTTCCACTGTTTGAGTAATCATCAGGTAAAAGAAAGTTTATGAGAATATTACAGAGTTTATCAAATAGAAAGAGATATGTGAAATTTGCATGGTCAGAGAAAGTTCCTAGACCAGAAGGTCCACCAATGGCAATTAGTTTTCAGATAACACAATTCAGTTGTGCCAAATGGATTTCAAGATATTGAAAGAGAACATGAGTGGGGGAAAGGCAGAGTGAGAGGGGGACAGAGGATCTGAAGCAAGCTCTGCAATGACAGCAGCAAGCCTGATGTGGGGCTGAAAATCAAGCACCCTGAGATCATGAATTGAGCCAGAGTCTGAGGCTCAACTACTGACCCACCCAGGCATCTCTATGTGTTTTTTAAATAAACTGGAACAGAGAGTGCTTGAGATTTAGATGAGGGAGAGAAGAGGAGGGGAGGAAGGGAACCCTCTCAAGAGCAGAACATCTGCTCAGAGTGCCTGAGATGATGGTACTAATGGGCAGTGGTGGAATAGGTGGGCTGCTGCTATGTGTGGTCTTGCTTATCTGGGATATTTATTTGTAGCCCAAGATTCTTTTATGTATTGTGGAATTAACACATCCAATGAATGTTTACCGTTTTTCTCTTTCTTATAGATACACATTTGGAAAATTCTTAAAATTTATGGAACAAGTAGGGCTTCAGTGCAGCCATTTTCTAAGGAGAAGTGATATCATGGATTCCTTAAAGAATGAGAACTTTGACCTAGTGATAGTTGAAAATTTTGACTACTGTCCTTTCCTGGTTGCTGAAAAGCTTGGAAAACCATTTGTGTCCATTCTCTCTTCCTCGTTTGGTGCTATAGATTTTGGACTACCAAACCCTCTGTCTTATGTGCCAGTATTGGATTCTTTGCTAACGGACCACATGGACTTCTGGGGCCGAGTGAAGAATTTTCTGATGTTCTTTGATTTCACCATGAAGCAAAGACAAATCCAGTCTGCATATGACAATACCATCAAGGAACATTTCCCGGAAGGCTCTAGGCCAGTTTTGTCTCATCTTCTGAAGAAAGCAGAGCTGTGGTTTGTTAACTCTGACTTTGCCCTTGAATTTGCTAGGCCCCTGCTTCCCAACACTGTGTATGTTGGAGGTTTAATGGCCGGACCTGTAACACCAGTACCACAAGTAAGTGAAACTGTAGCTCCCCATGTGGGCTTCATGCAGAGGTCTTCAGCACAGAGTTGGTGACTGCCCTGCCAGTGGAATCCTGGGAAGGAAGTAGGGTGAGGCAAGTAAGGCGCCTAGGACATGCTTTTTAAGGGAGTACTCATTTTTAGCGCCATGCAACGATAGTGTTAGGACTTGCACAACCCTGAGATTGAGGGCCTCCTTAAATGGTACACTGAGTGTCCTCTTTAGTCCTGGCCTTGGTAGGATAAGCTCTTTATTTTAGTTTAATTTTACTATCTCTACATACAGCATGGGGCTTGAACTCAGCACCCTGAGGTCAAGAAGAGCATGCTCTTCCAAATGAGCCAGCCAGGCACCCTGGCATAAGCCTTTTAAGAAGTTGATATTTTCATGTGCGTTTTGCATGATCATGTGTATAGTAGCTACGTGGCAAGAATCCATTAAATGGGAGAATTGTTAAAAGAGATGCGTTATTCTCAATGAAATGCACAACACTATGAGTGTGTAACCAAGGTAGGACTGGGTGGTAAGAACTGCAGACATCATCTCCAGCATCCTCAGCCCATCTTCTGATTTGATTGATCTGGGGTTAGGCCTGGGCGTTGTAAATTGTGAAAACTGCTAAGTTGGTTTGAATCCATAAACTCAGACTACTGCAATAGAAGGGTTTTTTTTAATGCTTATTTATAAGAGAGAGAGAGAGAGTGAGAGAGAGAGAGAAAATGATCATGAGCAGGGTAGGGGTAGGAATCCCAAGCAGGGTCTACACTGTGAGCACAAACCCCAAAGCGGGGCTCGAACTCAAGAACCATGAGATCATGACCTGAGCCAAAATCAAGAGTCAGACGCTTAAGCAACTGCACCACCCGGATGCTCTTCTGCCATAGAAGTTTTTATTTATTCTTATTTTTTTTTTACTTATTTATTTTTCTGCAATAGAAGCTATTAAATGGGAGGGAGCTGAGTTGGCTTCCTTTTGCCTATCAGCACTGTGTTGCCATTTTATGCAATTTATCTTATATAATAATATCTTGCCACCTGGAAGGAAGTATGATGATCTCCATTTTTATAACAGAGAAGACAGAAACTTAGGTGGTGTGTAAGTGACTTTCCCACTACCATTCACTGCAGAGCTGGGGAAAGCCCTGATGTGACCTGGGTCTTCCAGGTACCCAAGTGTCTATGCTTCCTCTACTGACCTTGTACTCAGTGAGCAGGGAGAGTTGGGGAATGATCCATGGACTAGATGGGCTTTGAGTTGGTGGTAGGGTTTTTTAGGGATGGAGCTAGGGAGGAAGGTGTTCCAGCTGGAGAGAACAAGTAGCTCAAAGTGTTAAAGCAAAAGTAAGATAGGCATGACTCTGGGTTCCCTTGGTGACTCTAGCTAGACTGGATCAGAATTCTCAGTTGTGTAAATATAGCCAGGCCAGATTGCAGGAGACTTTACTTGATAGGAGGGTGGGTCTTGGTTATAGGGTAGGGGGAGGGAGTTGTTAAGCAAGAGCATAAGGGGAGTAAGGGTTATAGTGTCTGTGAGATAGCAGAAGTTTTTTCAAAAATGTTTCTCTATATTTTCCAGTTTTTAGATAATGGACTTACGTGGCTTTTGTAATTAGAAAGAATGACAAAGCTGTTGTCAAAGTGGTCCTTTGAATGGTAAACCAGGCAACGTTATGCTAGATGGAATAAATCCAGGAATGAGGATCTAGAAGCTGAGGAAAGGGGGCTGCAGAAGTCCAGAGTCAGAGTCTGAAGAAACACTTGAAGCAAGAGTTGACAAAACTGTGTTAAGCCCAGATTACATCATTAAGTCACAGCCTTCCTTAAGAATTGCCTGAGGACTTTAAAAAGCAAGCTGCCCAGTTCAGGTTTAGGTCTGGGCATTACCACTTTTTAAGTGTCTTCTTATGTAGATATAATTTGTAGTCATGTGGGTGAGCCACCGAGGTAAGAGATTAATTACAAAGATCCGTTAATAAGAATATCACAAAGTATCAGAGCAAAGCACTCTACATGGTGCATTGAGCCAGTGATCAGGAGCCTTCCTCCATTTCTTCCACTTCTTCTTATGCTACAGGCCTTCTCCCAGTTTCTGCAATCTAGCCTCAGACGTTGCAGCTCCCTCTGCTAGACGCTGACACCCCACTAGTGTTTGTTCTTACACTACCATTTTCCGGTGGCCTTAGGAAATTCTCAAGTGACCATGTCTCCTTTCACCTATGATGAGCAGTGGGTCTAGGATGGCCCTGACACAAAATCAAGCTTTTAAAGAAGAAAGATATTCCGACACAATGGGGATGAGCATCATGCAGAGGGTGTTGAGCTGCCCCAGGGGCTATGAGCTCTAGGAATGGCAGGAAGGTGTGTTCAGTAAATGAATGGCTTTCATTTCATGGATGTCTAGGTTTTCATGAACAACATTTTTCACGTCCGTTTCTTTTCTGAACTCTCTCCAGGAATTTGAGAATTTTATTGCTAAGTTTGGAGACTCTGGTTTTGTCCTTGTGGCCCTGGGCTCCATGGTGAGCACCTTTCAATCCCAGGAACTTCTCAGGGAGATGAACAGTGCCTTTGCTCATCTCTCTCAAGGAGTCATATGGAAGTATAAGCCATCTCACTGGCCCAAAGACGTCAAATTGGCAGCAAATGTGAAAATCGTGGACTGGCTTCCTCAGAATGACCTCCTGGGTAAGAACTGCCCAAGTCTGCTTCACCTGTCTCATTTACATATTTTTAGAGCATATCGGGCTCTGACCTCTAGTTGGGTAATCCCACTTGCTCTAGAAGGAGCTGCTGATACCTAAAGGTAAGTGTCCAAGAAGCAGGAATGGAATGGCCAGCTGGAGTTTTTGGGGAATCAGGCCCTACTCCCAATGAGATCAGGTGCCCAAATAGCCATCTCTCCTTCATTCTTTCTATCCCAGGTGAGACATTGGTAGACATCAAGGTCACCTTGTCCTACTGCATTAGGTTTTACACAGGGTCACCCAAACACAATCCAAAAGAACCTACGGATTCTAGAGAACACATACCAGAGGGATGTTGCCCTTGTATTTAGTGGCTTCATGAGTACCTGTTCTTCCACGTGCACTTACATATATCATATACCACCCTCCCCCACATCTTTCTTAGCTATTGAAGTGTGAGCAATTCATACCTTCATAACATTAATACCAATAGTGTCTTTAGGATGTGCCAAAATACCTGAGTGCCAAGATGAACAAGAAGTGCCAAGAAGTACCATAGCTGGTTATTTGGTCCATTTTGTCTCTGGTACCAGAGAGTTCCCTCACCTCCCCCCACCCCCACCTCCAGTAGTTTTTCTCTGTGCCCTGTGGTCTTTCTTTCAGACCCCTTACTTCCATAACCACTGACTGGATCAGAGGCTCATGACCAAGATAATGACTCAAAATACCCTGGAAAATTGAAGGAATAGATTCCCAGCTCAACTTCTCAAATTTAATTATTTAAGCCTGGAGCAAGGCACATGATCCTCTTTTCAAAGAAGAGATAAGGAAATTCTGATGTACATTCAAGTTGGGTGACATAAACTGAGATAAACTTTTATTTTCAATAGTAATCTTATTTAGCTCTAAATAAGGTGGGCTAGAAATGCTAGAGATGGAAATACTCAAGTGTAGAATCTAGTCTCTGGTTTCAAGGGGCTACTCATGTGTTTGAAGAGACAATGCATACAGTGTCAATTTTACAATTGCCAAATAGATTATGATGTCAACGAATGTGTCAGGAATTCAGAGAAGAGGGAAATAAGTTGACAGGTGAGAAAAGAGCACTCAAGATCAAGAGAGAGACAGAGACAGAGTCACAATGAAAAAAACAGATGAGAGAAGCAAAGGGAGGCATTGAGCTGATAGAAAGATGTATGTATGTATGTATGTATGGATGGATGGATGTATGTATGTATGTATGGATGGATGTATGGATGGATGTATGGATGGACGGACAGAAGGGGATATATGTCTTGCTTAGCATTATTGTCTAGAGAGTTTCCTGGGTTCTGAGTCTTAGGTGGGTTCTGTCCAGGGCAAAGAATTTCTGTACAAGGGCAAGGCTTGTATGTTAGTACATGCACTTGGATACATCGTAAGCAAAATATCTTCAAATGGCTCCAACAGACCTTGAAATTCTCTTGGTATATTCTTCTGCCCTTCCTGCTTGCCCTGGCTTTCTCAAGCTTTTCATTCTGAAAATATTCATTCTGAAATATTGTGCTCTCTTTCTTATTTGAAACAGCTCACCCACGCATCCGTCTTTTTGTCACCCATGGTGGAATGAATAGCATCATGGAGGCCATCCAACATGGCGTGCCCATGGTGGGGATTCCCCTGTTTGGAGACCAGACAGAAAACCTGGTCCGAGTAGAAGCCAAAAAGTTTGGTGTCTCTATCCCATTAAAGCAGATAAAGGAAGAGACCTTGGCTGTGAAGATGAAACAAGTCATAGAAGACAAGAGGTATGGAACTCTCTGGGCTTGTGGTCACTTAGGCTGAATGAAGACATGAAACACAAAGAGCACCGTGTGGCTCTTTTTGCAATAAAAGCTGAAACTTCCAAGACATGGAATAATATGTATGTGATGCTAACAGCTGACCTGTTTTCTCTGGAAGCAAGAGTAGAAAATTTAGGTTAGATGTTGAGAATAATTTGCACCTTAGGGTTTAAAGGACACTGTCCTACTTACACAGGACCTCTGAGAGGTCTTATGTTTATGGACTGCTTATAGTAGAATTCCAAGTGAGGCAGGAGGTTGACTTTGTGTCCACCAGTATACTACACCGTTTCCTGTCTCAGGCCCTTTGTCAGTGCTGCCTCCTAAAACATCCTTCCTTCTCCTCTCCTGTCTTGAAGGACTGACTTCTTCATGGCAGTCAGGCTCATCTCCAATGTCCTCTCCTCAGAGAGGTGGTCTTTGTCTGACAGTCCTAAATGCACTCCTCTCTCACCCTCTTCAGTCATAATTCATTTTTCCTTAACAGTTCTCAGGATCAGTAACTACCCCATTTCTTTCTGTTTCAATTTATTTTGTGTCCCCCACACTAGAAAGTAAAGAGGAAGCTCCTCTGTAGGGCCAAGTGTGTCTCTTGTTTTCCCCTGTGCTCCCAGGGCTTAGCACAGGGCCTGCCACAAAGTAAGTTGGGATGAATTTCTGTTAAGTGAGTCAGCAAATAGGCCCATGATGTCTTAGGTAAAATTCCCATCCAGCACAATGGTCCCATGACCAATTTTATTCTTTCTTCCTTATAACCAAGAAGGCCTGAATGACTTAGTGTTTCAAGGACACAAAGTGACTCAACCCTTAGGACTTATCATACTACCTTGCACAAAGGAGGCCCACAGGAGTACTTGTTAGATGACTGAAGAATCACTGAAGCTTGTGATTCTTAACACTAGAAAACTTATTAAGTTCCAGGGGTCAGATAACCTCAGACATTTCATTATATTGGGTATTTCATATGTAGCAAATGATCACGCAGAAGAATGAATTTGTAAATTTCATTGGCTATTCAAAGACCTAGACTCGAAATGGCCATAATCTGCTGACCCTGATATGGAGTCATTAGGGCTGGGATGGTCCCTACACATTGTGTTTCAGGGCTGGATATATAAAATGTGTGGCCCAAGTAAAATGGAAAGGTGGGCACCCTTGTTATAAAGATTAAGAATTTCAAGATGGTGACAGCATAGAATAAAGCAAGTGTAGGACCCATCTAAATGTGGGGTCCTGTCCAAATGTGGAGGCTGCAGCCCATGAAGCCAGTGCTGGCCAATATGATGCTCTGAAGAGGCGGAAAAGTTCAGGCCTCGTCCTGGGCTCCAGTCCATAGAGTCACATATGTCACCTAGCCCAGACAGCAGCACAAAATAGCTGCTTATTATACATATATATTGTATGTATAATATATATATGTCACATGTATATATTATATATATTGTATGCATAATATATATGTTACATGTATATATAATATATATTGTATGCATAATATATATGTCACGTATATATTATACATATATTGCATGTATAAAATATATGTTACATGTATATATTATACATATACTGTATGTATAATATATATGTTACATGTATATATTATACATATATGTTGAATCCTCTATGTTAGTACATGCACCTTGGATGCATCCCAAGCAGAGTATCTTTATAATGGCTCCAACAGACTTTCAAATTCCTTTGATATTTCCTTCTGCCCTTACTACTTGCCCAAGTATTCTGAAACTTTTCATTCTGAAAATTTTAATTCTGAATATTCTGCTCTCTTTCTTATTTGAAATAGCTTACCCACACATCCATGATATGTGTGTGTGTATTTTACATATATATATGTATATATATATATATACACACACACACATACACACATATATACATACATATGTACATGTATATGTATGTGTGTGTGTATATATATATATATATATATATATATATATGATAACATCACATCTATAGTTTGTGATAAGCCTCCTTGTGTGGAGACTAGTTCTGATAGACTTAGTCATTTTTTTTTCTTTTTTTTTATAGTTTAGCACATTTAGCATAGAGCATGATCTTTGCATGGAGGCACCAGTTTGAACTTTTCAGTGGAACCAGCTAGACTGTGGCAAGGCCAGGCCAGGCCAACAACTTTTCCTTGAAACTGAGTCTTCTGTGTGTGGAGGGAAGAGTGTGTGTGATACAAGGTCTCTAAGACTTCTGAGACCACCTGAGTAACACCCCACCTCTGTGTCTGCCAACAGGTATAAGTCAGCAGCGGTGGCCGCCAGCATCATCAGGCACTCCCACCCCCTGACCCCTGCCCAGAGGCTGGTGGGCTGGACCGACCACATCCTCCAGACAGGGGGTGCGGCCCACCTCAAGGCCCATGCCCTGCAGCAGCCGTGGCATGAGCAGTACCTGCTGGACGTCTTCTTGTTCCTGCTGGTGGTCACCCTGGGCACGCTGTGGCTCTGCGGGAAGCTGCTGGGCATGGTGGCCAGGTGGCTGTGTGGGGCCAGGAAGCTGAAGAAGGCCTGATGGGGGTGCAGCCTTGAAGGGTGTTTGGGGAGCCACTGGTTCTAGAAGGCTTTCCCCAGCACAGGGCAGCCCTGGTGTCTTCCCCATATTGGCACCTGAGGGTGGCACACAAATTGCTCTTCACTGTTTGCTGCCTCTGTTTAAAAGTTCTTGTGAAACACTCTTGGGCATCTTTTTTTAAAAAAAAAATTGTGGTAATATGTACAGCACATAAAATTGACCATTTTAGCCATTAAGTATAGAGTTTAGTGGCATTAGGCATTCTTGTTATGGTGTAAACATTACTATCATCCAGTTCCAGAACGTTTCATCTTCCTTAACTCAGACCGCACTGATGAAATAATAACTGCCATACCACCCACATCCCAACCCCTGAAGCTCTTGGCAACCTCTGTTCTACTTTCTGTGTCTGTGAATTTGATCTTGGCTTCTTGACTTGCCTCTCATCAATCAAGTCCTCACTCAGACCCACACCTTCAGCAGACAGCCGCGCCTTCCACTGCACTCTGCACTCCCTGTTTCCAGACACAGCACCCTGCTTACTTCCTCCTGTTGTTCCCTGGAAAGGAGGTATGTGCAAAACTACCTTCAAAGAGCGAAGAAGCCATGAAACTGAAGAAAAAGACCAACAAGCCCAGCTTGATGACAAATGGTTTATTAAGGGGACATATGGACAGAAGCTTGTCCATCTCGTGGGATACCACAAGATGAGTTGATGTCCACAACCCCACCCCCTAACAGACCTGCTTTTATGGCCCTAAAGGCTGGGGAGTACTTGCTGGGGGGCTACCCAGGAGGAATCATATCCAGAGCAGATCCAGGAAGCTTTGCCTGGAGGGTTTACTCACAGGTGTAGTTAAACAAAAGAGAAGAATGGGGGGGGGGGGAAGGGCTGTATTTAAGAGGCTTTAGGTCACAAAGCAGTCATCATGGTGGAATCTCTCAAGATGGCTTTAGTCTGGTTCATATACTCACTCTCTCAGAAACTTCTGAGTCCCTTTCCTTCTTTCTGTTCTTTCATTTTTCATGATGACATAAGATCTTGGCCAGTTCTTCCATTTTGGGTTTTCCTCTTGCATCTTCTTCTCACCTCACCTCCAAGCTCAGGAAGCCTGGCCTCTGTTCTGCAGTTAGGCAGGGGTGACTCTCCCAGGACTCCACCTGTGTGGTCTCTGTCCCAAGTCAGTCCTGGGAGTGCACCTCCTTTGCTGGTCAGACCTGGAGGCTGTCTTTGGCCACAGCTGATGCTATGGTTTTCACTTCCCACAATTTCCTTCTCAAGTTTCCCACTCTTAAAAATGTAGTCACAGAGGAGTGCCTGGGTGGGTCAGTTGGTTAAGCGTCCAACTTCAGCTCAGGTCACGATCATGTGGTTCATAAATTCGAGCCCCTCGTTGGGCTCTGTGCTGACAGCTCAGAGCCTGGAACCTGCTTCAGATTCTGTTTCTCCCTCTCTCCCTGCCCCTTCCCCACTCACAGTCTGTCTCTATCTCTGTCTCAAAAATAAATAAACATTAAAAAAATGTAAAAAATGTGATCAACAATACCTCTAGTACAGAACCCGGACCTCCCTGTGAAGTTCTGAGGCATCAGGCCCAGTGACTATGGCAGTTCTGAGGACTTTGTTGATTTAAAAAAAAAAATCATTGAAAAGGTAAGAAATATAAAAGATGATAAAATGAATGAGTAAAATTTGATGAGGAACAGAATATGTATACAGTTTCAAAATGTCTCCTTGCATCTCATTTCCTAATTATAGGGTAAAAAATACCAATGTTACAATCAAGATCTTGGTGAACACCACTTTAAATAAGCGATAGAGTTATCTCTAATGATAAGACCATCCTACATCATGTGTTTCTCAGTGTGATTCACTGAGATGGAATCAACACCGCTTTAGTAGTAGTCCCACCATGTCCCCTAGTAACTTGAAGTATAATGAGAAAACATCAGACAAACCCAACTTGGAATCCATCATACAAATAAGCAGCTTGTACTTTTTAAATCATCAATGACAAGAAAGACAAAGAAGAGCTGAGAAGCAAATTCTTACTAAAGGAGATGATATAGACATGATAACTAAATGCAATGTGTGATCCTGGCTTGGTTCCTGCACCAGCAAATTCATTTCACAACATGGGATATTATTGGGACAACCAGATGTAATGAAGTAAGGTAAATAAAGTAGTGTGATTGCCTGTTTTAAAAAATTGTGTCTTCCTAATGCAGATTAATTTTTCCACTGGGAAGATATAATGTCTGAGCAGAGGGTAATTGTGAAAGTGTATGAATGTAATCACATAGCTTCATACTATAGCACAAATACAGAGAGATTATGAAGGGAAAGAAATGGAATAATGCTGACAGAGTTTACAAATCTTTCTAATAAATAATTTCAAATATTTATAAGAACAGAACTTCTTGCTGCCCACCACACAGTCCTACTTAGTATGCCCATTCAGAATTATAGACTTAACCTTTAGAGGTTCAGTCCTTCAGGTCAATACTTGGCCATCCACCCAGGGGTGCTAAACATTTTGGGACACTAGCACTTTCACCGTAAGTTACTTTCCTAAGAAACTTCCTGAGCAATAAGTGTAGGTCATTTTCATTTGGGAATAAGCTTCTGGGATTTTGACATTGGAACACTTAAAGAGATTTAAGGAGGCACCTGGGGAAATGGGGCAGGGGGATGACAGTAGGAGGTCAATAGTGCAATTAAGAGGTGGGAAAATTTGGGGAAAGGTCCCTAAAATGTAGATAGGTCTGAGTCATCTTGGAAGTGACTTCCTAAGGTTCAGAGTATCTTCTCTGCAGAGAGTGTGGTGATTACTCAGACAGAGAAGGGTTAAGGAGAGCTCACTAACCCCTCCTTCCTGCTGCTTCTGGTTAGGGAGGGTGAAGACCAAATAGCCAGTGGAGCAAGCACCCAGGAGGAGGAGCAGAAAGGCCAGAAGCTATAAACAGAAAAGAAAACAGAACCCATCTCTCACTTCTTCCCAAGCTTCCTACCAGAGCATTTCCTTGGCTGCCAGTGCAAAGCTTGTCCCCAAGGCATACAGGTCGCTGTGAGGGACTCAGAGAAGCAGAGCACAGGGCTCTGGGGACAAGGCTGGGATCTGCAGCTGGTACAGGAGGGAGCATGACAGGCCAGCGGGCGCTGCTGCTAGCTGGCTTTCTTCTGTCTGGGTTCCTGCTCCCAGAGGCCGCCAAAATCCTGACTGTATCCTCACTGGGTGAGTGCTGGCAACAGAATCAGACACAGGCGCATCCCAGATGCTCAATCTAGCCCTTCTTCATAGGTCATTCTTTGTGGTTTCCCAGAGCTTGTTTGGATCCCAGGATAGAGGAGGGAGAGGTGGAAAGGCAGGGACTTCACAGAGGGGTCCCCACTGCTGGTGTGGGGAAGCTAGTTCTGGAAAAAGCAATGGTTTTCTTTCCTCTTTTTTACCTTTTCTCGTGGTGTGTCCTATTCTGCATTGCTGGGGCCAGAATTTCGATCTAATGCTGACCTGGAGACCTTGAGCTGCCTACTCCTGGGTGCAGCCGGGATTTTCAGAGGCACACCTTAAAAGTCTGAGGGTGCTGTAGTTACCAATAGAAAGTGGAAGGTGAGGTCACTTTCAGGCTCTTGCAGGCCAAGGAAAGGGACTCCTGGGGGTAGCAGCACAAACGGGGCCTGTTTCACTAATAGGAAACCTGGAAACTGGGCAGAGAAAATCAATTGGGAACAGGTCTCTCTTTTGCCCTTGCTGCTAGAAGGTTTTGAAGAACAGTAAAACAGTTAATTCTGTGTGAACCCAGTTGTAATGCCTTTACTTTTGCTGCAAAGGGAACAGAAATGGAACAGGAACATTTATCAGGATAAAGAGGCATCATAAAATGGAGTTCCCCCAAGATATTTTTTTTGATCCATTCTGACAGGATACGGGGCTCCTGGGGTCACTTTTAGATCCCCAAGAATCTGGGGATCGTGGGCTAGAAGAAACCATTGAGGTCATCTAATTGGGCATCTCCCTTTTATTTCCTGACAGGGAACCTAAGGGTCAGGGAAATGAGGGGCCTTTTGCAAGAGCACACCAGACATCCCTGATGTCACACACCTGGACTTAACCTACTGTTTCTTACCTCAAACCTGTCCTCTTCCCCAGACTCTATGCTGTACAGTGGGGATTCCTAAAAATAAGTATTGAAAAAACTCTGTTTTCCATTTTAAATCTATTTTTAATGATAGTTAAAGGCAACAGAAAAAAAGAATTGCCCCACCTCTTGAAATTGCATGTCCTCTGGACTCTGAGAGGGGGCAGGTGTTCTTTGGAGGTGTTGGAAACCCTGCCTCTGCCCCAGAATGCACTGGGATCACCATGGTCCTCAGGAATGGCTGCCTCTGCAGGAAACCTTCTCCCCTGCATCCATTTCTTACAGGGGCTAAAGGTGAGCCAAAGAAGGCATCTAAGGGTGTAGGGTTTGTGCTTTTATGTAATCTGTGTTACATCAGGCAACACAAGTATAGATATAAAAAACTAGAATGATTTCCACAGATATACACCATTACTGTAGTCCTACATTCATCTGTCCTGACCCAATCATCATGAGATCATTGTCTTCCAAACAACCCCCACTTTCCAACATAGGCAAATTCTACTCCTTGACCCATAGATTCAAGCAAACTGCTCCATGATATTACATGGTTTTAGACATTGGTGTGATAATCTGTACCTCCACAGAGAATCACACTTCTATTTCCTTAGGATCCCAGGATTTTCCTATGTTGGGTGATGTCCCAGTTTTATATACATACAGGATCCTACAGTTCTACCCAAAGGGCCCATAGTTATCCTGAATGCTTTAATTTGATGTTTAGTAAAATGCAGGACCCAACTGAGGAACATCCTGCCAAATATATTTGAATCTGAAGAATCTTGGCTCTGAGCAGTGGCTCTATCCACTTCTGCTTCTGTGGCTTGGACTGATATTCATGTTCCCATGTTTCTGGCTTTCATGTTAACATAAATTTCCAGACAGAAGGATTCCAGAAATAGCTTTGATTGATTGTCCTTTAGAAACCCATTATTCTCACATACATAGTCTTGTGCCAAAATTTTCCACAAATTTCCTTTCCTAAAGGACACAGTACCTCCATAAAGGCAGCCTAAATTGCAGCATGTGCCTAGGATTGGGAACTCCTTTAGGCTTAAGCATAGAGAAGGTCATCTCACTGGCATGGAGATCTTGAAGTGCAAAAAGGAATCTTTCATGTAAGATTGCTACAAATTAAGACTTGGTCAGAAAGAAGGAGGGTATCTGGTCTGGGGTTTACCCAAAATGAAACCAAAGGACTAAAATAACTCATCTTCTACTGACCACCAACTCTCTGCTACCTTATCCTGGATCTCCAGATCCCCCACATCAATTTCAGACCCTCTGTTCTCACCTTTACAAAAATAAAATTTTGTATTATTCCTAGGTGGAAGCCACTATCTACTGCTGGACCGGGTATCTCAGATTCTTCAAGATCATGGTCATAATGTCACCATGCTTCTTTACGGAGGAGATTATTTAATCCCAAGTAAGTTTTTTCTGGTAGTTATTAAATTTATCTATCCCAATAAAGGATATACAATGTCTTTTGTTTGTTTGTTTGTTTTGTTTTGTTTTTTAATATATGAAATTTATTGTCAAATAAATTGTTTTGACAATTTGTCAAATTTATTTGACAATAAATCTTTTCCCATTCTGTTGGTTGCCTTTTAGTTTTGTTGGTTGTTTCCTTTGCTGTACAGAAGCTTTTTATCTTCATAAGGTCCCAGTAGTTCATTTTTGCTTTTAATTCCCTTGCCTTTGGGGATGTGTCAAGTAAGAAATTGCTATGACTGAGGTCAGAGAGGTCTTTTCCTGCTTTCTCCTCTAGGGTTTTGATGGTCTCCTGTCTCACATTCAGGTCCTTTATCCATTTTGAGTTTATTTTTGTGAATGGTGTGAGAAAGTGGTCTAGTTTCAATCTTCTGCATGTTGCTGTCCAGTTCTCCCAGCACCATTTGTTAAAGAGACTGTCTTTTTTCCATTGGATGTTCTTTCCTGCTTTGTCAAAGATGAGTTGGCCATACGTTTGTGGGTCTAGTTCTGGGGTTTCTATTCTCTTCCATTGGTCTATGCATCTGTTTTTGTGCCAATACCATGCTGTCTTGATGATTACAGCTTTGTAGTAGAGGCTAAAGTCTGGGATTGTGATGCCTCCTGCTTTGGTCTTCTTCAAAATTACTGGCTATTCAGGGCCGTTTGTGGTTCCATATGAATTTTAAGGTTGCTTGTTCTAGTTTTGAGAAGAATGCTGGTGCAATTTTGATTGGGATTGCATTGAATGTGTACATAGCTTTGGGTAGTATTGACATTTTGACAGTATTTATTCTTCCAATCCATGAGCACAGAATGTTTATCCATTTCTTTATATCTTCTTCAATTTCCTTCATTAGCTTTCTATACTTTTCAGCATACAGATCTTTTACATATTTGGCTAGATTTATCCCTAGGTATTTTATGCTTCTTGGTGCAATTGTGAATGGGATCAGTTTCTTTATTTGTCTTTCTGTTGCTTCATTGTTAGTGTATAAGAATGCAACTGATTTCTGTACATTGGTTTTGTATCCTGCGACTTTGCTGAATTCATGTATCAGTTCTAGCAGACTTTTGGTGGAGTCTATCGGATTTTCCATGTATAATATCATGTCATCTGCAAAAAGTGAAAGCTTGACTTCATCTTTGCCAATTTTGATGCCTTTGATTTCCTTTTGTTGTCTGATTGCTGATGCTAGCACTTCCAACACTATGTTAAACAACAGCGGTGAGAGTGGACATCCCTGTCGTGTTCCCGATCTCAGGGAAAAAGCTCTCAGTTTTTCCCCATTGCGGATGATGTTAGCTGTGGGCTTTTCACAAATGGCTTTCATGATCTTTAAGTATGTTCCTTCTATCCCGACTTTCTCGAAGGTTTTTATTAAGAAAAGTTGCTGAATTTTGTCAAATGCCTTTTCTGCATCGATTGACAGGATCATATGGTTCTTATCTTTACTTTTATTAATGTGATGTATCACGTTGATTGATTTGCGAATATTGAAACAGCCTTGCATCCCAGGAATGAATCCCACTTGATCATGGTGAATAATTCTTTTTATAAGCTGTTGAATTCGATTTGCTAGTATCTTATTGAGAATTTTTGCGTGCATATTCATCAGGAATATTGGCCTGTAGTTCTCTTTTTTTACTGGGTCTCTGTCTGGTTTAAGAATCAAAGTAATGCTGGCTTCATAGAATGACTCTGGAAGTTTTCCTTCCCTTTCTATTTCTTGGAATAGCTTGAGAAGGATAGATATTATCTCTGCTTTAAACGTCCGGTAGAACTCCCCTGGGAAGCCATCTGGTCCTGGATTCTTATTTGTTGGGAGATTTTTGATGACTGATTCAATTTCTTCGCTGGTTATGGGTCTGTTCAAGCTTTCTAATTCCTCCTGGTTGAGTTTTGGAAGCATGTGGGTGTTTAGGAATTTGTCCATTGCTTCCAGGTTGTCCAGTTTGTTGGCATATAGTTTTTCATAGTATTCCCTGATAATTGCTTGTATCTCTGAAGGATTGGTTGTAATAATTCCATTTTCATTCATGATTTTATCTATTTGGGTCATCTCCCTTTTCTTTTTGAGAAGCCTGGCTAGAGGTTTATCAATTTTGTTTATTTTTTCAAAAAACCAACTCTTGGTTTCGTTGATCTGCTCTACAGTTTTTTTAGATTCTATATTGTTTATTTCTGCTCTGATCTTTATTATTTCTCTTCTTCTGCTGGGTTTAGGCTGTCTTTGCTGTTCTGCTCTATTTCCTTTAGGTGTGCTGTTAGATTTTGTATTTGGGATTTTTCTTGTTTCTTGAGATAGGCCTGGATTGCAATGTATTTTCCTCTCAGGACTGCCTCTGCTGCATCCCAAAGCGTTTGGATTGTTGTATTTTCATTTTCGTTTGTTTCCATATATTTTTTTAATTTCTTCTCTAATTGCCTGGTTGACCCACTCATTCTTTAGTAGGGTGTTCTTTAACCTCCATGCTTTTGGAGGTTTTCCAGACTTTTTCCTGTGGTTGATTTCAAGCTTCATAGCATTGTGGTCTGAAAGTATGCATGGTATGATTTCAATTCTTGTATACTTATGAAGGGCTGTTTTGTGACCCAGTATGTGATCTATCTTGGAGAATGTTCCATGTGCACTCGAGAAGAAAGTATCTTCTGTTGCTTTGGGATGCAGGGTTCTAAATATATCTGTCAAGTCCATCTGATCCAATGCATCATTCAGGGCCCTTGTTTCTTTATTGACCGTGTGTCTAGATGATCTATCCATTTCTGTAAGTGGAGTGTTAAAGTCCCCTGCAATTACCACATTCTTATCAATAAGGTTGCTTATGTTTGTGAGTAATTGTTTTATATATTTGGGGGCTCCCGTATTCGGCACATAGACATTTATAATTGTTAGCTCTTCCTGATGGATAGACCCTGTGATTATTATATAATGCCCTTCTTCATCTCTTGTTACAGCCTTTAATTTAAAGTCTAGTTTGTCTGATAGAAGTATGACTACTCCAGTCCTCTTTTGACTTCCAGGGGCATGATACATAGTTCTCCATCCCCTCACTCTCAATCTGAAGGTGTCCTCAGGTCTAAAATGAGTCTCTTGTAGACAGCAAATAGATGGGTCTTGTTTTTGTATCCATTCTGATACCCTATGTCTTTTGGTTGGCGCATTTAGTCCGTTTACATTCAGTGTTATTATAGGAAGATATGGGTTTAGAATCATTGTGATGTCTGTAGGTTTCATGCTTGTAGCGATGTCTCTGATACTTTGTCTCACAGGATCCCCCTTAGGATCTCTTGTAGGGCTGGTTTAGTGGTGACGAATTCCTTCAGTTTTTGTTTGCTTGGGAAGACCTTTATCTCTCCTTCTATTCTAAATGACAGACTTGCTGGATAAAGGATTCTCAGCTGCATACTTTTTCTGTTCATCACATTGAAGATCTCCTGCCATTCCTTTCTGGCCTGCCAAGTTTCAGTAGAGAGATCAGTCACGAGTCTTATAGGTCTCCCTTTATATGTTAGAGCACGTTTATCCCTAGCTGCTTTCAGAATTTTCTCTTTATCCTTGTATTTTGCCGGTTTCACTATGATACGTCGTGCAGAAGATCGATTCAAGTTACATCTGAAGGGAGTTCTCTGTGCCTCTTGGATTTCAATGCCTCTTTCCTTCCCCAGATCCGGGAAGTTCTCAGCTATGATTTCTTCAAGTACACCTTCAGCACCTCTCCCTCTCTCTTCCTCCTCTGGAATACCAATTTTGCGTAGATTATTTCTCTTTAGTGCATCACTTAGTTCTCTAATTTTCCCCTCATATTCCTGGATTTTTTTATCTCTCTTTTTCTCAGCTTCTTCTTTTTCCACAATTTTATCTTCTAGTTCATGTATTCTCTCCTCTGCCTCTTCAATCTGAGCCGTGGTCATCTCCATTTTATTTTGCAGCTCATTAATAGCATTTTTTAGCTCCTTCTGGCTGTTCCTTAGTCCCTTGATGTCTGTAGCAATAGATTCTCTGCTGTCCTTTATACTGTTTTCAAGCCCAGAGATTAATTCTGACTATTATTCTAAATTCACTTTATATTGTTTAAATCGTTTTTGATCAGTTCATTAGCTGTCGCTATTTCCTGGACTTTTTTTGAGGAAATTCTTCCGTTTCATCATTTTGGATAGTCCCTGGAGTGGTGCGGGACTGTGGGGCACTTCCCCTGTGCTGTCTTGAATAACTTGCGTTGGTGGGCGGGGCCGCAGTCAGACCTGATGTCTGCCCCCAGCCCACCGCTGGGGCCACAGTCAGACTGGTGTGTGCCTTCTCTTCCCCTCTCCTAGGGGCAGGATTCACTGTGGGGTGGCATGGTCCATCTGGGCTACTTGCACACTGCCAGGCTTGTGGTGCTGGGGATCTGGCATATTAGCTGGGATGGATCGGCAAGGTGCACAGGGGTGGGAGGGGGAGGGTCAGCTCGCTTTTCCTTCGGATATCCACTTCGGGAGGGGCCCTGCCCACGGAGAGGGAGTCAGACCTGCCTGAGGCATGGATCCGAAGAAGCACAGTGTTCGGTGTTTGCATGGTGCAAGCAAATTCCCTGGCAGGAACTGGTTTCCTTTGGGATTTTGGCTGGGGGATGGGCGAGGGAGATGGCACTGGCGAGCACCTTTGTTTCCCACCAAGCTGGGCTCTGTTGTCCGGAGCTCAACAACTCTCCCTGCTGTTGTCCTCCAGCCTTCCCGCTCTCTGAGCAGAGCTGTTAACTTACAACCTTCCAGATGTTAAGTCCCGCTTGCTTTCAGAACACACTCCGTCCATCCCCTCCGCTTTTGCAAGCCAGACTGGGGGTCTCTGCGTGGCCAGTGGGCTGCCCCTCTGCCCCGGCTCCCTCCTTCCAGTCCGTGTAGCGGGCATCGCCTCTCCGCCCTTCCTACCCTCTTCCGTGGACCTCTTGTCTACACTTGGCTCTGGAGAATCCATTCTGCTAGTCTTCTGGTGGTTTTCTGGGTTATTTAGGCAGGTGTGGGTGGAATCTAAGTGATCCGCAGGACGCGGTGAGCTCAGCGTCCTCCTACACCGCCATCTTCCCAGAAGCCTCCCTGTCTTTTGTATAACACTGCTTAGCACAAAATCTTTTTTTAATCTAGTTGTATTTAAAGATGGGAAAATGTGTGTGTGTGTGTGTGTGTGTGTGTGTGTGTGTGTGCATGTCATGTCCAATGCTGGATATCTTATTAGACTGTGTAGACCTGACCTCCACAATTCCACATCTATATATTTTACCTCCTGTTCTGGTTATTTTATCCATTATTAGCATGGAATATGAAATATTCAATGATTATTTTAAAACTGTGTATTAAACCTTCAATTCTTTCAGCTTTTGCTTTAGATATTTTGATGGTCTCTAATTAGGTGCATATATGTGTATAATTTTACGTCTTCTTGCTGTATTGAAACTTCTGTCTCTTGTAATCTTTTTTGATTTAAAATCAATTGCATTTGATATTTGTTCATTGGCTTCTGCTGTCTTTTGGTTGTTACTTGCATGGAATATTTTTTTTCCCATTATTTCCCTTTTAGTCTGTGTCATTGCAGATAGATTCCACTGCATGTTGAAAACTTGCAAAGATAGTACAGAAAGTTCCCATACATCCCTTACCCTGTTTCCCCCATTGTTAATATCTTTTTATTTGTAATTATTTTATTAATATGTTTTATTGAAATATAGTTGATGCACAATGTTACACATTAGTTTCAGGTGTACAACATAGCAACTTGACAATTATATATGTTATGCTACACTCACATGTGTAGCTACCATCTCTCACCATACGAAGATATTACAATTGGTTCATGTATTTTTATCCATTCTTCCAATGTCTGTCTTTTTTGGAGAATTTAATCCAAGTTATTTAAAGTAATTACTGGTAAGGAGAGACTTACTTCTGTCATTTTGCTATTTGTTTTCTATATGCCTTTAACTTTTTTGTCGCCTCACTTTCTGAATTACTGTTTCTTTTGTGGTTAGTTGATTCTTTGTAAAATGTTAAATTCTTTTCTCATTTTCTTTTGTGTACATTCTACAGCTTTTGTGTGTGTGTGTGGTTACCATGGGGATTTCATTTAATCTGCTAAATCTATGACACTCAGATTTTAGTGTTTAGTTTATACCAATTTAATAACATAGAAATATTTTGTTCTTAGTGTTCCTAGATGGCTTTATCCCCAACTCTTTGGTTAGTTGATGTCACAAAATTACATTTTTATACATCATGTGCTCCTAAACATAAATTATTGTTAATTTAAATGCACTAGTATGTTAAATTGTGTAGAAAATTTGAGTGGAGTTACAAATTTCAAATAATGATAGTAGCTTTTAAACAAATAATGTTTTTAATGTTTATTTATTTTTGAGAGAATGAGAGAGAGACAGAGCATGAGCACAGAATCTGAAGCAGGCTCCAGGCTCTGAGCTGTCAGCACAGAGCCCGATGTGGGGCATGAACTCATGAACCATGAGATTATGACCTTGGCCGAAGTCAGATGCTTAACTGATTGAGCCATCCAGATGCCCCTAAACAAATAATTTTTTTTAATATACTAGCCTCTTAAATCATATTGAAAACAACAAAGTAGTTAGAGCCATTGTTACAATAACAGTAGCTTTTATAATGCCCATTCTTTTACCTCTTTAAAAATCTTTATTTTTTCATATACCTTTAAGTTACTCTCTGGCGTCCTTTCATTCTTCCCTGAAGAAGTGCCTCGTGCATTACTCACAGGGCAGTTCTAGTGGTAACAAACACCCTTAGTTTTGTTTATCTGGGATTGTCTTAATTTTCCTTGATCTTTAATGGACAGAGTTGCCTGATGTAGAATTTTTTGTTGACAATTCTTTTTTTTCCCTTTGTTTCTTTCTTATTTCTTTTCTTTTCTTCTTCTTCTTCTTCTTCTTTTTTTTTTTTTTTTTTAGCATTTTGAATATATTGGGCCACTGCCTTCTGGTCTCGAACTTTTTTTTTTGCCTCTAAAATTTTTGATTGGAAATCTATTGATAATCTCACTGACAATCACTTGTATGCGATGAGTCACTTTTCTCTTGCTCCTTTTAATATTTCCTCTTTCTCTTTCTGTATTTTGATATGATGTGTCCTGATGTGGGTGTCTGAGTTCATTTTACTTGGAGTTGGATGAGCTTCCTGGATGCTTATATTAAAATCTTTCACCCAATTGGGAGGTTTTCAGCCACTATTGCTTCATATATTGTCTCTATGCCTTTCTTTCTCTCTTCTCCTGAGCATCCACAGGGCATGTGTTGGACCCTAAGACTGTGTTCCCTTTTCTTCAATTCTTTAACTTTCTGTTCCTCAGCCTTGATCATTTCTACTGTCTTCTCTTGAGGTTCACTGATAATGCTTGATGGTTCTTTTGCTTGCTCAATTCTGCCTTTGAATCCCACTAGTGACATTTTCATTTCATTTATTGTATTTTTCAGTCCTAGAATTTGTTTTTGGTTTCTTTAGATTTTATATTCCTTTATTAAAAAAATTAAAATTTTTATTAATTTATTTTGAGAGAGAAAGAGTGAGCCTGAGCTGGAGAGGGGCAGAGAGAGAGAGGGAGAGAGAGAATCCCAAGCAGGCTCCTTGATGCTAGCCCAGAGCCTGATGTGGAGCTTGATCTCACAAACCATGAGATCATGACCTGAGCTGAAATGAAAAACTGGATACTTAACTGACTGAACCACTCAGACACCCCACCTACCTTTCTTTCAGTGACATTTTACAAACACTTTTTCCTTGACCTTCTCCACATCTTCCCTTAATTCTCTGAGAACTTTAAGGCAGTTATTTTAAAGACATTGTCTAATACATCTGACATAAAGTAATTCTTAGGGACAGTTCCTGTTAATCTATAATTTTCTTTGGATAAAGCCTTAGTTTCCTGTGTCTTGGTGTGTCTTCTAATTTTTGTTGAAAACTGAACATTTGAATATAACAATGTGTAAATCTGGAGATGAACCTCTCCTCCATTCTCTTTGCAGATTTTTGTTATTAATTTTGTTTGCTTATTTATGTTTTAAAATTGTTTTATGCTGCTTTTGTGTTGAGGATCAAACCGAGGTGTAAATTTCACTGTTCACGGTCTTTTCTGAGCCTTTTCCTGGGCATGAATGGACACTTTCAAGTTTTCCTGATATGTGTAGCTGTTTTACAATGTCCCAGCTTTTAATGGTTCCCTTTCAAATGGGTAAATTGAGAAAATGAGGGGGAAAGGAGGGCATCAATCTTTTAAGACCCCTGGAAGTCAATTGAGCCAGAGAGGGAAGTGGCTGCAATAATAGAGCATGATGCAGAAACCTTGTTGCCTACTTCTTTGTCTGCGTCTCTGCGACCAGAGCAGCAATCAGCAATCAGAGCACAGATACTTGATATTTGGACAAGGTGATTTTTTTTGCCCACTCAGGCTCTTGAAACCTGTGTACAAGCTGCTCTATAAACAATGCATACAGCTTCCTGCTGGAGACTGAGGGATGGGGGATGGGTAGCTGCTACTGTGGAAAAAGCTGAAATTGACTAAAATTATCTGCAATTTACAGTTAAAGACTTCCTCTGGTTGGTGGAAACCATCAATTGGCTGCAGATTTCCCAAATAGTTATTTCAGACAAATTCTGTCAGTGGAATTGCTGTCTACATCAGGAGGTGTGTGTGTGTGTGTGTGTGTGTGTGTGTGTGTGTGTGTGTATGTGTATGAATTTTTCACCATTTGCTGTTTTCAAAGTATGTCCAGGAAAGCTCCTTATACTCTCATGCTGGAAATGGAGCCATAATAGGTGTGTCTTGACAGTGTCAGGGATGGAAAGACCTTCCACTCAACAAGCAATTTGTCCCAGGAATTTAACTGAGGTGCCACGGCTTGTGCTTTGTGTAGGGCAGCAGCACCTCCCTCTATGTGAGTTGCTGTGTGCGCGTTTGTGTCTTGAATGAATGGGCTCCAGAAATCTCTGCAAAAGGAGGTTGTCCTCAAAGTACTGTCATACACGTGCTTCTGGAGAAAGTTAAATGTGGTTAAAGATCTTGCCAGCAAAACTAGCAAGTAGGGCTGTTGAGGTAGTCCATGAGAAGCCAAGTTACAAGTTACTTGTACCCTTCAAAGGTGAAGGTGAAGAGACACTAGAGCTGAGAGCTTGTTGAAATAAGAATTAAACAGAATATATCACCAAAGCTATGACTGTAAAGAATTTATTAGTTTTAGATATAGTCAGTAATTTCAGTAAGATTGGAAATGGAGGCCATAATATGATGACAGTAATCCACTGAGAGGCTCCATTCATTCAGGGTTAAGAATAGTCAAGTTAGGCTATTAAATGGAGAACTAGTGGGGATAATCACTTCTTCGCTAATGGATCCTTTACAAAAAGGGATTTAATCCTTGAAGGCACTCTATTAAAACTCTATTTTGTTGTATTAAAACTTTTAATATGTTGGGCAGATCCAATGAGTTCTCTTTCGTCATGGTGTTAGTGCTAAAACATTAATTTTATGACTTCTTATATAGGAGCAACCATAGCTACTGTGAGATAACAACCAATGGCTGTTGTGGCTATGGGATATTTAATCCCAGTAGTTAAGACAGGGCATGCACCACTGTGCTCTATCTAATATTTTCTACCTCCTAGCAGTATAGAGGTACTTTGATAAATTTTGGTGAGCTCTCATGATATATCTGTTATTTTCCCCAGTATTGACTAAGACGATTAAAGTTGGTCATTGGGGGGATCTCATCCAATGTTAAAAGTAATGTAGAACCTCTGATGTAAGTCACAAAAGCCAATCTGTGTCCTTGCTCTGTTATAATTTTTTTTAAAAGTAATGTCAGTTGCCACATATGTCAAAACTGAGACCTCTGTTTTAATTTCTTTCCTGACTCTCCCACGCTGACATTTCCCATTTTTTGCCATTCCTTTCATTGTCATTATTTATACTTTGGGGGAGGGTATCCCTTTTAACCTGCTCATATTTATAAGTTCTTCCTCCAAATGTCCTAATTAGCATCACCAAAGCTAAGGGCCTTCCTGCTGGTGATTTTAGAGAACTGAGATTAAGCTGAGTTTGAATTAACCCTTGAATTAACCCCATGAGGGTGTCATCAGTGTTTCCCTATTACTGTGTTAATCAAGGTTTTCTTTGAGCTACAGAGATATCATGAGCAACAGTAGCAAAGGCATTTTCTCGGGTTCTAGTGCACCTTCTCCTTTTGCAGGTGTGGAGTTCATCAGATGGCATGGTGCTATCTTCCTCACACCATTCAGTGGGCTTGTAAACTGGAATCAGTCTTAACTCAGAGCACTGTTTATAATGGGGGCAGTCCTTGAGATGTACAACCATTGGTCATGCGGTTCTACCTAGCCTAGTGTCAATCACACGGTTCATGCTGGAATCCAGAAACAAAGTGGATTCTGACACAGAAGATAGGTTTGTGTGAGACACATGACCAGAGCCAATTAAAGGCTATACCCATCCTTTTGTTTCTAAATGCCAATTATGGAAGCCTCTGAGTGGGATGGAGGTGCAGGTTCCCTTCATGGGGTCTGGCTTGTTTGGCTGAAAATCTTGGTCACACGAGGGAGGTCATGTTGAGGCTTTCTCCTTATTTTTCCAAGATATGTCCCAGAAAGTTAAGGAGGAAATGGAGTTTGAAAGCTGTCAACAATCCAACTTCAAAAATGGTGCCAGACTCTCTAGTGCACATGAGTTATGGGGGAAATGTCGGAATGGTAAGTAGGACTGCAGAGGACTACTCTTGTTAACTTAGCCTTTGCCATATTTTTGGCTGAATGAAAAACCTTTGCATGTGTCACCTGTAAGCAATAAAAAAAATCTCTTTTTTCCTAAAAAACAAAGGACTGGGGAGCTGGGATAAAATTAAATCTGTATTTAAATACAAAGTGTAGCACTTACTATATGTGCAACCGTGATGAATTATCTGACACTCCATTTATGTTTGTCTTCTCATCTGTAAAATGAAGAATATCTATACCTTTACATGAAAGCTTCAAATAGAACTTTACTTTTATTTAAGTTCTATATCATTCATTCAATTGAATAGAAGTAATTGAATTATTATAATGTTCTCAATAAATAGTATCAGATCCTATGACTGAAGAAATGAAAAAGCAGGCAGAAAACCGAAAAACCCTCTAAAAGCAAACATGCAGGTATATATAAAATTATTAGGATAAAAAAAACAACTATGGTATCATGCCAAAATTATCTGCATTGTTGGGCTTAATGATATATTTTATTGGTGTTTTTAAAAATTTTTTATTTAGAAAAGAAGGAAAATGCATACCAAGTTATCAGTTGGCTTCTACCTGAGAATCATGAAAAAGAATTAAAGAAACAGTTTGATTTCTATATTGAAGAAGCTTTGCATGGCAGGTAATTTCTTTTATTCTCTGATTGAAAGACTTACCATTTATAAAGTGATGTAAATAAATGGTTGGATGCATAGCTACTTAGAGTAAGTTTAAGAGAAAAGGATGGGTGGATGGATGAGTGGATGGATGGGGAGATCAATGATAGGGGGTAGGGATCGATGGAATAGATGAGTTTTTCACTTCCAATTATTCGGTCTGTGTAGTGTGCCTTTTCCACTGAAATCATGAATGTATTTCTATATAGTCAGGGGATTGTTCCTTCTGGACCTTCCTGGCAGCCCTTCACCTACAATGTTTGTGTATATACTCTCCACAACACAGAAGGCAGGATAAACAACATAATTTCTGATTGTTGGTAGGCGTATCAGGGCCACCATTTTATACTTACTTTTCCTCTCATCAGTTAAATTCAAGAATGGAAACATGGGGATGAGCATTGATTTTTCATACCCTGAGCCATTGTCTTTTAACTCATTTAAAAACCCAAATGCCTTGATGACACACATTGTGATATTAGCTTGAAAGTTTTCATCATTATCTGGGATGTATAGAAAGTTCTTTACCTTTGACAGAAGAGGGAAAAGACACATATTCATGCCTTCCTTGGTGAATTATAGTGGCCTAACTCCACCTTTCCCTTTTTCCTTAAAAATTTTATTCAGTCATCAAGGTGGTCCTAAAATCTGGCTTTTGCCATAAAGCCTTTCTGCTTACCTAAACTAGAAGACCAAATTCTTCATCCAGAAGAGATGTGTTCTAAAGTACTCTCTTGAAGCATTGTATATATCATCTTGTGTTGTTATTCATGATTTTTTTATTATGTCTTGTCTCTTCTTCCCCACTTCATTTCTTTGAAGACATGTTGCACCCACTTATTAAATATGGTGCAGCATGCTGAGCACAGTACCTTCCTGTATTTTAATAGATTAACTTAATTTCAAATAGATGAATGCTGTTCTTTTGAGGAATTTGTAGTTCATTTCTTGAATTTATCCACACAAGCAGCAGTCATTCATTATGTAAAATCATTTAAAAATAGAGAATAATTTCAGTTAATCATCTGTTGTCACTTGAAGTTTACAGTGCATGTGGACAACTGCATATTACTAATGAGCTCTCACTTGTGGGCTTTCAGTGGGCTGACATGGTGTAGTATTAAGTTCTTTCACTACTCCAGGAAAGATGAAATGGAAAGGGTAATAATAAGCTTCTTTGTTTTAACTTGTTTATTTCATAGGCTAGAAAAATATAAATCTCATGTTCAGTTTACAATTGGGATTCTAATATTACCATCACAAAGTTCCTTGTGTGAGGCAATCTCTCAAATGCAGACTCTACAAAATTTAAAGAACAAAAAAGGGCTATATTATCAACATTGACGGACTCTGCTACCAAGTTACTTCCACAGTTAGGCTGGGAAACAAGACAGTCACTCATGAACTGTCAGTATACAGATGAAAGTTAAAGAGAGCATCACAGAATGTGTCAAGTAGACATGGAACTGTGATGTCTGCTACAGTCAGAGATGGCTGCCAAATTGGAAGGATCTTGAATTGATGTGGATGTGATTGGCTAGAGAAAGTAGAGGGAAAAAAGTGAGAACATTTTAGGAAGCAGAAACACATGGAGCAGAGTGACCAGACCAGATTACTCACTGGACACCGGTAAAATAGATGGGCTGCTGCCAGGTAGGGTCTTACTTACCTGGGATATTTTCTGTGAGCTAAAGTTTCTCCTAAGTGTTGTGAAATTAACTCTTCAGTGAATATTTGTCTTTTTTTTTTTTTTAACAGGGAAGCATTTGGCACCTTTGTAAAGTTAATGGAACAATTGGGGATTCAATGCAGTGATTTGCTAAGGAGAAGTGACATCATGGATTCTTTAAAAAATGAGAACTTTGACCTGGTATTTGTTGAAGCATTTGACTTCTGTTCTTTCCTCATTGCTGAGAAGCTTGGGAAGCCATTTGTGTCAATTCTTCCCTCCCCATTTGGCAGTGTGGACCTTGGGCTACCAAACCCGGTGTCTTATGTTCCGGTATTCCATTCCTTGCTAACCGACCACATGGACTTCTGGGGCAGAGTGAAGAATTTTCTCATGTTCTTGGATTTCTTCTTAAGGCAATGGCGAATCCAGTCTACATTTGATAACACCATCAAGGAACATTTCTCAGAAGACTCTAGACCAGTTTTGTCTCATCTTCTAAAGAAAGCAGAGCTATGGTTTGTTAACTCTGACTTTGCCCTTGAATTTGCTAGGCCCCTGCTTCCCAACACTGTGTATGTTGGAGGCTTAATGGCCAGACCTGTTAAACCAGTACCACAAGTAAGTAAAACCTTAGCACTCAATAGGGACTTCATGCAAAGCTGTTCAGTAAACATAGAGTTGGTGGCTCCCTTGCCAGTGGGAACTGGGACTGAAGTAGGATGGGACAAGCAAAACAACTAGAATACACACGTTTACTTTTATTTTTACTTTTTTTTACATACTTACTTTTATGTCTCTAGTCTATTTTATTGTATTCTATTCTATTTTAAATTTTATTTTATATTGGTAAAAACACTTAATATGAGACCTATTCTCTTATCAAATTTTTGAAAATACATTATGAATTATTAAGTGTAGGTACCATGTGCCTCAGATTTGCAGATCTTATTGATCTTATTTAACATTATAACCCTTCCTCCATTGAATAGGAACTATCTGTTCTACTTTTCCTCCAACTCTTGAAAACCAATTTCCACTTTTTACTCTAGAAATTTGACTATTGTAGATGCTTCCTATAAGTGAAATCTTACAATATATGCTTTTCTGTGCCTGGCTTATGTCACTTAGCATAATAGCCTCAAGGTACGTTCATGTTTTCATATATTGCAAAATTTCATTCTTTTCTTTTAATTTTAAGTTTATATATTTATTGAGAGAGAGGGCATGAGCCCTTTCACTATGTTGATGGTGTCCTTTGATACACGAAGTTTTTCTTTTGGTGCAATCCAATGCAGTTATTTTTTATTTTGTTGCCTGTGCTGTTGGTGACTTTTATGAGAAATCACTACCCAATACAATTATATGAAGATTTCTCTCTCTATTTTCTTTTAAGAGTCATATGTGTATAGCTCAGATTTTTAGGTCTGTCATCCATTTTAAGTTGATTTACCATATGGTATAATGTAATGGTTGACTTTCAGTTTTTTGCATGTGGATATCCAGTTTTCCAATATCGCTTGCTGAAAAGACTGTCTTTTACCTAACGAATGGTCTGGAACCTTTGTCAAAAGTTATTTGACCAAATATACCTGGGGTATTTCTGGACTTTCTATTTTATCTTATTGATCTACATATCTATCTTTTTTGTCATACTACACTATTTTGATTACTGTAGCTTTGTAGTAACTCTGGTATCAGGGAATGTGGGACCTCCAACCCTGTTCTTTTTTCCACATTGTTTTGGGTACTCATTGTTTTTGAAATTCCACATCAGCTTATGATAGGTTACTATTTCTGCCAGAAGCAAATGTTGTTCACTATTGATAGAGATGCATGGTACCTGTGGATCACCTTGGGAAGTACTGACATCTTTAAAGTATTAAGTCTTCTAATCCATGAAGCCTGTAATTTGTTTCCATTTATTTGTGTCTTCTTAATTTCCTTCAGCAGTGGCTTACAGTTTTCAACATAGTTCAATATAGTTACCTCCTTGGTTAAGTTTATTCCTAACTATTTTTTTATTCTTTGGATTGTATTGTGAATGAAATTGTTTTTCCAATCTCCTTCCTGAAATGGTCATTATTAATGTAATGCAATTGATATTCTGAGCTGATTTTATTTCTTGCTACTTTCCTAAATTTCTATATTAGTCATGACACATTTTTTTGTGTGTGTGAGAGAGGAAACTTAGGATTGTCTGCATATTATATCTTGTTATGTGCCATTATTTCTTGGTGCAATCTTTCTATTCTTTCCTCTCTCATTCCTTTGAGAACTCCATAATGCATATATTAATCTACACAAAGGGGTCCCATGAGTCCCTTACACTCGCCCTTTCTACTTTTTTCTCTTTAGACTTGACATTTTAGATGTCCTGTCTTCAAGTGTACTAAGTCTTTCTTCTGTTTTGGTCTGTATTGAACTACCCTAGTGAGTTTTTCAATTCAGTGATTGTATTTTTTGTTTTGATTTTTTTTTGCTTTTTTTGAAAAATAATTTCTGTCTCTTCTTGCTATTATTCTCTATTTGTTCATATATTGTCTTCCCGATTTCCTTTAGACCTTTGTCCACTTTTTTTTTTTTAGCTCTTTGTGCATATTTGGTCAACTTAAAAGTCTTTGTTTAGTAAATCCAATGTCTGTTTCTTCAAAGAGGGTTCCTGGAGATTTATTTCATTCCTTTAAATGACACATTTTGGCTTTTAGTCTCTCTCTTTTTTTAATATGTCTTGTGATCTTTTGTAGAAAGTTGTGGGCATTTGTAAAACCAGTCACCTCTAGTTGTGTTTGCAGGCTGCCATGGAACACCTTCATTAATTAGTGGGGAATGTTTTAATACTTTGGATAAGCCAGGGCAGACAACTTAAAGTCTCCTTAGGTATTTTCTGAGCATTTTTCCTGTCTGGACCTTTGTGTATGCGTTCATTCATCTGATTCTTCCTGTATACTTGGCCAATTTTAATGTCTTAAGTTCCCAAAGAGTCTTACCCAGATTCTGTTCAGGGACATAGATGTTTTGTTTGTCTTGCCCCAAGATTCTAAATTCTGCAGTATCCCTGCAGGTTTTACATGACATTGTGCCCTCTATTGCCTTGCAAGACTCCCACCAGCCTGATATCTGAGCTATATTGCCATTTCCAGTCAGAGCTCTGAGCCTGGTGAGATCTTAACTTGTCACCTGGGAGCCTAGAGAGTGGCTACAATGTTGCAAATTATTTCATTTCTTCTCCTCTTACAGAAGGCAAGGCTACCACTGCTGCCTCTGGACCATGGCATGCCACTTCAGGAAGAGTGTGGGGCCAGAAGAGTAAAATTGCCATGGAAATTCTCACCATTCTGAGTGTGTTTTTTTTTTCTTCCTGAATGGGCATCTGTTTGGTTTCTGTATATCACTGACTATTTTCCCAAGTCGTATAAAATTATCTGAGTGAGTCTTTAGCCTTTTTGTCCTTTTGTTTTTTCTGTGGGGAGCTGGGAGTACTCAGCTTCTTATTATGACGTCATGCTCTGCCTTTGACAATTTTAAATTATAGATTTACACTGATCTTATAAATGTCAAGTGACAACAAAGCTGGTTTTTACTGGTCCTTTGGGATGATAGTTTTTATAGTATTGTGCTGGATGGAGTTAAGAAGGGCCAGAATGGTACAATGAGGTAAGCTGGAGACAGTCAACAAACGCACAGGAAGGAAGAAACAAATGTTTTGAAGAGTTGACAAAAGATATGAAACTAATATTTAGGGTATTTATTAAGTCAGAAACTTCTTGTTAAAATTTTTTTTAATGTTCATTTTTGAAAGACAGAGAGAGACAGAAGAACATGAGTAGGGGAGGAGCAGAGAGAGATGGAGACACAGAATCAGAAGCAGACTCCAGACTATGAGCTGTCAGCACAGAGCCCAATGCGGGGCTCAAACCCACAAGCCATGAGAAGATGACCTAAGCCAAAGTTGGGTGCCCAATCAACTGAGCCACCTGGGCGCCCCAAGACCATGAACTTCTTTAAGAATCATCCAAGGTGGCTATGTGCTAATTAAAATCAGACAAAATAGACTGATGTCAAACCTTTTACAGGATATAAAAGGTATTTTATAACTTGTCTAATGTAACAAAATCAATCAGCATAATGCAACACATTAATAGAATGAAGAGAATTTTAAAAAAGCTCATCATTTCAAGAGATGCAGAAAAAATATTTGACAAAACTAATGTCTTTTCATGATAACAACAGTCACAAAGCTAGGAGTAAAGAGGTATTTTTTGAACACAATAAAGAGTATTTATGGAACACTGACAGCTTTAACATCATACTCTATGGGATAGACTGAAATCCTCCTGCCTCAGATTGGTAGTCTAAGATGCCCGCTTACATCACCGCTATTCAAATATACCCTACACAAAGCAAGTAGGCAAGAAAAAGAAATAAAAGGCATCCGAATTGGAATGGACAATGTAGAAATGGTTTGATATTCATATGACATAATCTTGTATATAGAAAATCCCAATGAATTCATACAACTTGTGTTTTCATACACTGGCTATGAACAATCTGAAAATGAAACCAAGCAAATTATTCTATTTACAACAACACCTAATTAAACTGAGGAGGCAAGAGACACATACACTGGACACTACAAATTTGCTGAAAGAAATTAAGGAATACCTAAATAAATGGAAAGACATCTCAAGACCATGAATTGTGATACTTAATATTGTTAAGAGAACAATACTACTCAAAGTGATCTACAAGTTTTATCTAAGCCTTATCTACATTTGAGTGGCCTTATTATTACTTTTTTTTCTTTTTTGCAGAAATGGAAAAGCCAGTCTTCATCTCACATTGAAATGTAATGGAGTGCAAATAGCCAAATCAACATGAAAAGAACAGTGTTCAATGACACACATCTGTGACCAATTCATTTGTGACAAGGGTGCCAAGAGCAATCAATGGAGAGAACAGTCTCTTCAGCAAATGGTGCTGAAACCCTGGATATTCGTTCCCATGAAAGAGAATATATTCCAAGCCTTCCTCACACCATATATGAAAATCAAGTCAAAATGGATCAATGGCCTAAATAAAGAGCTAAAAGCCAAAAAGTTCTTAGAAGAAAAGAAAGGGCTAAAATGCATGGACTTGGACTTGGCAATGAATTTATAGATGTGACATTGAAAGAATGAATACCAAAAGAAAAAAATAGGTAAATTCGATTTCATCAGAATTAAAAGCTTCTCCAGAAGCTTTTAATTAAAGGGGACATTTTATAGAAAATGAAAGGACAACCTCTCAGGTACCAGGCGAGTATGTACTCTCTTGCTGCTTTTCATCCTCATCTTGGAGGTCCTAAGAAAGTAGTAGGAGAAAGAAAAAGCAATAACAATCATGTAGATTAGGCAGGAAGAGTTAAAACTGTTCTTGCTGACAGGTGACATGATGGTCTATTTAAAAAATCCGAAAGGTCAAGAAAAATATTTCTGGAACTAGCAAGCAATTATAGTAACATCAAAGCATACTAGTTTAATATAAAAAAATCCATATTTTTCTTATATATCAGCAATGAACAGGAGGATGTGAAATTAAAATCACTCTACTATTTATATTTCACCACTAAATATGAAATCTTGGGAATAAATACTAACAAAACATGTACAAGATTTATATGGAGAAAACTACAAAATGCTGATGGAAGAAATCAAAGAGCTACATAAATGGAGAGATACTCCATATTTATGGGTAGGAAGACACACTATTGCTAGGTGTTAGTTATCTCCAATTAGATCTATAGATTCCGTGCAATCCTACTGAAAATCACAGCAAATTATCAATTATGGATATTGATAAGCTGATGCTCAGATTTGCATGGAGAGGCAAAAACCCTGAAGGGCCAACACAATGTTGAAGATGAAGAACTAAGTTGGAAAACTGACATTAGTCATCTCCATGACTTATGAAATGGCTAAAGTAATCAAGAAAGTGTGCTATAAGCAAAAGAACAGATAAATAGATCAATGTAATAGAAGAGAGTACACATAGACCCACACAAATGTAGTCAAATGATCTTTGACAAAGCTTTAAGAAATACCACGAAAAGAAGATAGTCTTTCAATGAATGGACCCAGATCGTATGTCTTCAAAAAAATTAACACAAAGTAGATCACCGACCTGAATATAAAATGCAAAAGTATGAAATTCATATGAGGTGACATAGGAAAAAACAGATGACCTTTTGGTTGGTGATTACTTTTTACATATAAAGCCCAAGTCATGTTCTCTGATAGAGTTGAGAAGGGGGCCAAGGGGGCGCCTGGGTGGCGCAGTCGGTTAAGCGTCCGACTTCAGCCAGGTCACGATCTCGCGGTCCGTGAGTTCGAGCCCCGCGTCAGGCTCTGGGCTGATGGCTCAGAGCCTGGAGCCTGTTTCCGATTCTGTGTCTCCCTCTCTCTCTGCCCCTCCCCCGTTCATGCTCTGTCTCTCTCTGTCCCAAAAATAAATAAAAACGTTGAGAAAGAAAAAAAAAAAAAAAAAAAAAAAAAAAAAGAGAAGGGGGCCAAGTTGATTTTAAAAATTTCTGTTCTGCAACATACCTGTTGAGGAATAAAAGGAGGAAACTCAGACCAAGAGTAAATATTTGCATAGGTATACCTGATAAAGACTATTATTCAAAATGTAATACATGCAAATATACAACCATATATACAAATATACAAAGAACTCTTAAAACTCATAATAACAATAAAAAAATCAATTAAAAATTTTTAAATGGGCCAAACACCTTACCAGAACTCTCAACAATGAAGACAACAGATGGCTCATAAGCATATGAAGGAGACAAATGACAGATATTTCCCCAGCATCTACCTCAGCCTCCAGAATGCCTACTGCCCCCTACTTGTCCAGGACAGCAACTGGCTCTCACCTAGGCAATAGCACCTCTGATCTGTCATTGGAACACTCCTAAACGCCGTATCTGCACAGACAAGGATGAGGGATGAGGATAACCCTGTTTCTAGGTCCATGTTCTTAACAAAAAAAAGAGAAGTTTCAACGACCTCTGCCTTCCTCTTCTTAAAACATTGTAATATGGATATTCTGAATCTAGATATTGGTACTGATGTATGTGTTAAGTGTCCTAAGTGCAATGTGGACTATTGTGATACTGGCTAGACTCCTAAGACTCTCTTCATATCCTTTTGTGATTATTGAAATTATTTGTATGGTATGGAGTGTCCTGAGGTCTCAGAAAAATGACCTCAAGGCCACTGGACACAATGGATATAAGCACACTGTAAAGTGCACTGAGCTGTGCTCAGGCCTATGAGTACAGTTTCAAGACAGTGAGCTCTAGGTACTGACAGGATGGTGCATTCTGTTAACAGTTGACTTTCATTTTATGAAATGATTTTATAAACATTTCACATCTAGGTTTTCATGAACAACTTTGTTCACATCCTTTCCTTTCTTACCTCTCTCCAGGAATTTGAGAATTTCATCAGCAAGTTTGGAGACTCTGGTTTTGTCCTTGTGGCCATGGGCTCCATGGTGGGCACCTATCAGTCCCAGGAAGTTCTCATGGAGATGAACAGTGCCTTTGCTCGTCTCTCCCAAGGGGTGATATGGAACTGTAAGCCTTCCAAGTGGCCCAAAGACATCAAATTGGCAACAAATGTGAAAATCGTGGACTGGCTTCCTCAGAATGACCTCTTGGGTAAGGACTGACCAGATCTATTTCTCTTTTTCTATTTATGTCTCTTTAGGGCTCCATGGGGCAACTCCATCACCATGAGAAGGGACGGTTGGTTGCTAAAGTAATGTTTAGAGGACAGGAATGGAGCAGTCAACTGGAGTCCCTGGGAAATCAGGATATACAGCCAAAATGGTTAAAAGTGCCATGTTTGCTTCTTCCTTTCTATTCTAGTCCTGCTATTTTCAGTCAGAAGTGATATTTTTGTCAGGTTATTTTAACCCTAACATATTTGCACTGAAGAAAGTTGTCCAAGTCCAACAAGAGACAGTTTGTGGACTTTGAGAACACACATCAGGGGTCTTCTTGCCATTGCTTTTCCTGGGCCCTTGAGAACCTGTTAGGCCACGTGCCATTACAGACACCCTCCCCTTCCACGTACACACATATTAGCACATTCTCCTATGTTACAAAAGGTATAGTCATACTTTCAAAAAATTGATGTTGATGGTGTCTGAAGGGTGTGCCAAAATATCTGACTGTCAAGGTGAGTAACTTGTCAGCCAGTCATTTGGTCCATAAAATTGTCTGGTAACAGTTCCTTACACCCCAAGGTTTTCTTTGTCCTTGTGCCAGTTTTTTCAGCATCCTAGCTACCACAACAACTGAATACCTCAGAGGTTCACCCTAAGATTATTCACCCCAAGGCTCACAAACATATTGGGAACTTAAGATAGAGTGTTATGCATATTTCTTTTTCACAAGGCATGGAGTAAAAAGGATTCTGATTTTCAAGGAAACACCAATAGATTCTGATGCACATCCCTGTTGAGAGGCACTGTTTGAGATGAACTCTTCATTATCAACACTTGTTTTGGTTTTCTCTAAAAAAGAGTAGAGTAGCACACAGGAACTGGAAATACTGAGATGGGTGGTCCATCACGCCCTACTTTAGAGGATTTCTTATTAAATTGAGGAGAAAGCACACAGAGTGTATGTTTGAGGAATGCCAGGTGAGATGCGATGACAATAAAAGTATTAAGACTTCAATAAGAGGAAAATAATGGGCAGTGAAGGAGAGAGGGTGAGACGTGGAGAGTGAGAGACAGAAAAGAGACAGAAGGAGACACAAAGAGAGCAGACATAAGAAAAGCAAAGAGAGAAACAGGGTAGAGAGAAGAATGGATGGATGGATAGGTGGATGGATAGTTGGGAGGAGGAATATGCCTTGCTTAACACTGTTCTCTGCAGCTTTCCCTTGGCTCTGAGTCTTAGATGGATTGACTTAGAGGAATCTCTGTACACAGACAAGGCCAGAATCTTCTATCTTGGAATATGCACCCTTGAGTGTGTTCAAAGCTGGACCAGTAAATCCATTTTCTCCACCATACCTTGAAATCCCTTGGTATTTTCCTCTGCCCTGATGCTTTCCCTGGTGTTCTGAGAGTTTTCATGCTGAAATATTCTGCTCTGTTCCTGATTTACAACAGCTCACCCACGCATACGTCTTTTTGTCACCCATGGTGGGTTGAATAGCATAATGGAGGCCATCCAACATGGTGTGCCCATCGTGGGGATTCCAGTCCTTGGAGACCATCCTGAAAACATGGTCCGAGTAGAAGCCAAGAAGTTTGGTGTCTCTATCCAGTTAAAGCAGATCAAGGCAGAGACATTGGCTCTGAAGATGAAGGAAGTCATAGAAGACAAGAGGTATGCAGCTCTCTGAACTTGTCGTTGAGACTAAAAGAAGATATGAAATACGATGAGTACTGTGTGGCACTCTTTTTTTTTTTAAATTTTTTTTAACGTTTTATTTATGAGACAGGGAGAGACAGAGCATGAACGGGGGAGGGTCAGAGAGAGAGGGAGACACAGAATCTGAAACAGGCTCCAGGCTCTGAGCAGTAAGCACAGAGCCCGACACGGGGCTTAAACTAACGAACAGTGAGATCGTGACCTGAGCCGAAGTCGGACGCTTAACCGACTGAGCCATCCAGGCGCCCCTGTGTGGCACTTTTTTTGCAAAAAGGCAAAACTTTAGGGACAGACAATGATATGCGTATGATACTAATACCTGATCTGTTTCCTCTGAGAGTAAGACTAGGCGTTTAGGTTAGATGCTGAGAACAATTTTCTACCATAAGTATTGCAAAGACTCTGACCTATTTACACTGGGTCTCAGAGAGGTGTTATATTTTGATGCTGCTTATAGTAGAATTTCACTGAGGCAGGAGGTCTCCTTTTTGTTCCCCAATAAGCCACACTGTTTCTCCAGCCTCAGGCCCTTTGTCAGTGCTGCTCCCTAGAACATCCTTCCTTCTCCTCTCACGACTGGTTCCTTCATGACCATTGGGCTCATCTTCAATGTCCTACCCTCAGAGAGGTGGTCTTTGATAGTCCTAAATGCACTCCTCTCTCACCCACTTTAGTCATAATTTGTTTTTATTTTTAACACTTCTCAGGATAGGTAACTACCCCATTTCTTTCTGTTTTTATTTATTGTGCGCCTGTCACACTGGAAAGTAGAGATTAAGCCTCCCTGGATGGCCAAGTGTGTCTCTTGTTTTCCCCTGTGTTCCCAGGGCCTAGCACAGGGCCTGCCACAAAGTAGGTTGAGATGAATTTCTGTTAAGTGATTTGGTAGAAGGACCCATGATGTCTTAGGTAAATCCCCATCCGGCACAATGATCTGATAATGAGGATGGGTGGAATATCTTATTAGCATCTTCAGGACATCTACCCTGAGTCAGGGGTATGTTACATCACATATATTCATACGTGCTTTTTCCTTTAGTGTACCATAAGCTTCCTGGGAAGAGACTTTTCCTTACAGCTTAATCACTGTTTTATAGTTTAGCACTTTGGGCACTAGACATGGATCTTTGCATAAGGACCCGTTTGAACTTCTCAATGTGACCCTGCTAGTGTGGCAAGACCAGGTCAACATTTTTCCTTGAAACTGAGTTTTCTGTGCATGTGGAGGAACGAGTGTGTATGAGATTCAAGGTTTCTAAGACTTCCATGACCACAGAGGTAATGCCTACCTCTGTGTCTGCCAACAGGTACAAGTCAGCAGCGGTGGCCGCCAGCATCATCAGGCGCTCCCACCCCCTGACCCCTGCCCAGAGGCTGGTGGGCTGGACCGACCACATCCTCCAGACAGGGGGTGCGGCCCACCTCAAGCCCCATGCCCTGCAGCAGCCGTGGCATGAGCAGTACCTGCTGGACGTCTTCTTGTTCCTGCTGGTGGTCACCCTGGGCACCCTGTGGCTCTGCGGGAAGCTGCTGGGCATGGTGGCCAGGTGGTTGTGTGGGGCCAGGAAGCTGAAGAAGACCTGATGGGGGTGCATCCTTGATGGGTATTTGAGAAGCCACTGGTTCTACAAAGTCTCCAACCACACAGGACACCCCTACTGTTCCTCGTATTCCACCTGATGGTGGCACATAAATTGCTCTTCACTTCTGTCTGTGTTTAAAAATTCTTGTGAAGCATTCTTGGGATTCTTCTTTAAATTGTAGTAAAATATATATTATATAAAATTTGACATTTTTACCATTAAGTGTACAGTCAGAGGCATTTACCATTGACATTATCCTGCATACATCACTATAAATCATTCCAGAACTGTTTTCATCATTCCAGAATAAACTAACTCCTCGCTGATCAAACAGTGATTCCTCATATACATGCTCCCCTCCACCCGAATCTCCATCAATTCCTGTTCTACTTTCTGTGTCTATGAATTTGATTCTGGCTTCTTGACTTGCCCCTCATCAATGGACTCCTCACTCAGATCCAAACTTTAGCAGGCAGCCCACATTCCTCCTTACTCCCTGTCATTAGCACAGGGCCATGTTTACTTCATCATTGCTGTTTGGACACTTGTAGTCTCTCTGCCATTACTTAGTTTTCATTTCATGCTATGACGTAATATATTGACAAGTTCTTCCTTTATGGGTCTTCTTCTTGCATCTTCTTCTCACCTCACCACTCAGTTCAGGAAGCCTGGCCTCTGTCCTGCAGTGAGGCCTGGATGGCCTTTCTAGGACTCTACCTGTGGTCTCTGTCCTGAGTCCATCTTGGAAGAGCACCTACTTTGGTGTCAGACCTGGAGTCTGTCTTTGGGCACATCTGATGCTATGTGTTTCACTTCCCACAATTCCCTTCAAGTTTCCCACTCTTAAAAATGTAGTCATGGAGACCTCCAGTAGGGAACTCGGACATCTGCAAGAGCCTCTTGGGCTTCAGGTCCTGAGTATAGTCGTTTCCAAGACTTTGTTGATTTAGAGAGCATCCATCTGTAACTGTTGTGGCAAGGGATATCCCTTTATGTGTAAATCCCTTGGGAATTACATTCAGTTCATGGCAACATAAATCAGAAAAAGTGTGCTTTAACCACCAGAGTTTTTGTTTGTTTGGTTTTTCTTTTCATTGACAAAGCCTGAAGTCAGGCAATGGAGTGTGGGTTCAGTGGATCTGTCATGTCCACAGAAGTTTCCTTCTCTTTTCTCTCTCTGTGTCTGTGTACACACACACACACACACACACACACACACACACACACAGACATATTATACATATAATTTTTTAAAAAGATTTGTTCTCTTTCTAAATTCATACAAAAGACTGTCTTTTTTTTTTTTGGTGTATGGTTTTCATGAAATATTTCATCATCAAATGATTATTTTCTCATAATTGATTTTCATTCCTAAATGGAATTAAGTTCCTCCTTAAATTTTTCAAATGTAGGTTACCTCATGGGTTAAAAATATAGAAAAAGAGCATTAGACATATGTAGTGTCTCTGGGAGGACCATTGTTTTTGATTGCTTAATTCTGGTGTGTGAAACAGATCTTGTAAAAACTAAATATAAATATTATGGGGTACTTTGGTGTAAGTAGGTTGAGCATCTGACTGTGGATTTTGGTTTGAGTCATGCTCCCAGAACTGTGGGATGGAGCTACATGTTGGGCTCCACCCTGAGCCTGGAGCCTGCTTGAGGTTCTCTCTCTCTTTCTCTCTCTCTTTCTCTGTCTCTCCCCCTCCCTTCTCCCTGTTCTCTCTCTCTGTCTAAATAAAGTAAGAAAAATAAAAAGAAAGAGCTGCCATAAATAATTCCCTTATTTATACAGTAAAGGCCCTCTCACTTGCCGTATCTAACAAAACATACACTTGGAAGTCTCTAAGGCTGGATGTTCAATATCTACCCAGTTTGTGAATTCTGATAGTGTAAGAATGCCACAAACATCTAGGAAATATCACGTGTAGAAAACGTGTCCTTGGGTGTGTGGCTCTGCATGTGTGTGAAATATGATTTTATTTTTGAATTTTCTTGAAACCACTTGAAATGGTCTGTGGCAATAGTCCTTGAAGAATGATGTGACAGTTTCTTGCATTGTTGTTGGGTCAGTAGTCCCCATATTTTCCCCAAAGACCAACACTAGGGCTGAAGGATTGGGCTCCCTGGCTGGTAACTTCCTCCCTCCCATCCCCAGCATGCTGTTCTCCCCTAACATTTGGGTAATTTCTGAGGTCACTTCTGTGTAAGTTGCTTCCTCAGGCCCACTCATTCCCCTGAAATTGGATCAACAACAGCCAGTGAGCCATGGAGAATGATGCCTCTAATTTGTTTCTGCCAGACATCTTCCATAGGCATGCAATCATTGTCTTGATGACATGGAAAAATGATCTCATCACTCCCTATTTAAAATTCTTTGTGGCTCCCACTACATGGAATACAAAGCCTCTATGATTTCTCTCTGGTTATCACTGTAGGCACACCTTCAGCTACCCACCTCTTGCCCATTTCCCATGTATGCTACACCCATTAATGAGAAATCATGTGGACAGGTGCGAACCCTTGCAAGGAAGACTTTGTTTAAGACGTTGCCACAGGGAAGAGTATGTTGCAACAGGGAAGAGAAACTGCACTCATCTCTAAGTTCAGCAAGGACAGGTGAAGATTCATAGCCAATAAGCAGAGTCAAGGGATGTTAAAGATAAATTATTTAATGGCTCTTGTTTAGATGGTAAGAAAGACTACTCAAGGGAGGACTATCATGATAGGTTTAGGGATTATTGCAACAGGGTAGAGAGATTGGGTTCAACTCTGAATACAATGAAAAGTGGCAATTTTAACCATGTTGCTGAGTGGGGAAAGGTGGATGGAAAATCACTGCAAAGAAACATCAGCAATAAGGGGCTGAACCTACCTAACAGGATTCTTGCTGAGAGGCATGTCAGCATGATCAGACCTCACCCTGGGTGGGGATAGTAGAGGTGAGGAAACCAATTAGCTACAGAGGGTGATCAGATTTTGAGAATGGGGGTCTGCCTAAACTGACAGGATTCTTGCTAAATCAGACCATGTAGAGATGAACATGCAATTGTAAAAGTCAGAGTCTAGTTAAGAAGACACTTACCTAATGCTCATTAGAGTTTGATCAAGGAGAGAATCATTGTCAAGATGTTATGCCCGAAGTTCTGAAACCTTCCACAAAAGACCACCAGAGTCGTAAGTCAAAGCCAAGCGGCAAGGGTCGTTTATTGCAGGTTCGAACCTGGACCTCTGCGCCCCCATTGCCGGTGACGCCAAGAGGCCCTGAGAGAGGTTTTTACACCCCTTTTATAGACAGGTACAAACAAGTCATGGGGAAATCAGGAATTTTCCACAGTTACAGAGCTGCGATTGGTTGGTGTTTAAAGTTGGACACTTAACAGTATTCAATTGGTTCCTGCCTTTAGGTCAGACCACAACCGGGGGTACGGGTATCACAATGATTGATCAGGAATACATGGATGTGCCAGGCAACAATGATTGATCAGGAGTACACGGATGTGCCAAGTAACAATGGTTGATCAGAAATATATGGATGTGCCAGGCAACAATGATTGATCAGGAATACATGGGCGAGCCAAGCAATTGTACAGAAGCGGAACAAGCTGGTTAAGCTTGGTTAGGTTTCAGTTTCCCGTAACTTAAGCTTTTAAGTTTTAATTTTCTCAGGCCTCTCAAAGATTCAGTGGATAGAAATTTACTAGAGTAACTTAGTTAGATCAAGGATAAGGAATTCTTGTTACAGGAAGACCAAAGTGATCAGATATCAAGGGTGGAGAGATTCTCCATAAACTTGCTTAGCAGGATTCTTTACTGGAAGTGGGTTCAGCTAGCCAGCGGCAGGGCAGCAGGCTGATTGATCCCTAGTCTGGAAGAGGTTTCAGAGAATCCTGACTAAAATTTGAGCCTAGGATGGAATCTTTGTCACTCATCCCAATACATTTTGCTGTTTTGTTCCTCTGTGTGTTGGACCATACTGTGTCCTCTCTCAGAAATGCAATCTGCTCTTGTTGGAACAAAAAACTTTTACATGTTCTTCAATACGCAATGTTACCGTGAACACATTAGTGTGGCTGGACTTGGCCATCACACCCGCAACAACTCATTGCATCCTCTTTGAAGCATTGTTCTTACTATATTGAAACTATTTGCTAACATATATGTCTATTTAGAAACCATACGACCCTAAATGTCAGGATTTTGGTCCTATTTATCTTCTTGTCATAGCACCTAGCATGGTGGCTCATACAAAGATTGTTGGGATGATTGGACAGTCATTTAGGAAAATGACAATATTTGATTCATATCTCACAACATATCAAAAAGTACACTCTAAATACATCAGAGATTTAATATAAAAAACGGTAACACACTGGGTCTAAAAAAAGGTGAATTCCTCCATAAATTGTGTGTATGGAAAGACTTTGTAAATATGACTGAAAAATTCTGATATGACAAAGAAAAATTAACTAATTCAAGTAATTGGAGAATATTAAACCTTTTTTCATGCTACATCACCATGAGTACAGTCAAAATACAAATGAAAAGTGGGAGAAAAAATATTTATAATGTTCATCACATACAGAGGACTACTAGTTCTAATACTTAAATATGGAAAAAATTAAAATTGAGGAATGAAGCTATAATACATGTACACACTGGAATAATAGGCAGCTATAAACTACAATGAGCAAGGCAATTATTAACAATTCTAATCTGTTAACTAAAAAAGAACAAAGTATAAGAATAAATATAATAAGCTCATTTTTATTTTTTTAAAAAGGGAGGAAGAGAATAAAAATATAAACTTATCTGCATCCATTTGCAAAATGAAGCAGAAGGAGAATAAACCAGAGAATAATGTGATAGATTATCTAGGAGGCTATTGTTAAATATGGTAGTGAAAGAGCAGACCTAGGCCTGCAGACTAGTGACTATGTCCCCGACATGGCCGCAGAAAGAAGTTCCCGCTCAAACCTCAGACCACGCCTCCTCCCCTTGAGTAACTTATGTTTTCTAAGAAAGCAGGCTACCAAATGATGCATTCTTCCGAAGTCTAAAGTGGGAGGAAGGGGAGTGTGAGAGGCGTGGAAAGTGTGAGTAGAAGAGGGAGGGCTTCTCTCAGGTAGGGGCCAGAGGCAGGAGCCCTCAACCCTGTCCAGGCTTAGAATGACCCGGGAGCATTTTACCCCTCCCCAAACCAATTAAATCAGAGTCTCTGGGGATGGTGTTTGGTGCTAGGTATTTATATAGCACAGCAAGGCTGACAGCCAATGGTTAATAGGTGACCAGTGAGAAACGTTCTGTATACACTGAGGCCAAACATGTTAGAGATCCTCAGACACAGTGGTTCTTAAACTTCAGGTGCATCAGAATCTCCTGGAAGACTTGTTCAAACACAGATTGCTGAGCCCCACCCCCAGAGTTTCTGATTCAGTGGGTCTATGACCACCAGGCCCAACATTTGCATTTTTAACAAGTTCCAGGTGACGCTGATAATTGCTGATCTGTGACCACACCTTGGCAGCCATTGTTCTATCCTTCCCCAGCCAATCTGCTGAGGCCATGATCCCTATAAAACCTTTGTGCTTTTGAAACCTACTCTCTCTCTCTCTCTGGTATCTCACCGCTGGGTCAGTGCAGGCAGGGGATTGAGCTCGAGCTACCTCGAATAAGGGCTCTTTGCTTTTGCATTGGACTCGGCTCCCTGGCTGTCTTTGGGGATCACGAATTCTGGGCATAACAGTAGAAGGGCAAGGAAGCAGGTGGCAGGTCAATGGATTTCTGTTTACATAGTTCTGTTTATATAGTTTGGTTTTGGGAGGCATGTTAGTATTTTACACAACAAATTTATATTTAAATCAATGGAGGGCAAAACCCTAAAATAGAAACAAACAGAAACAAATGAACTCAAAATTTTTCAAATGTGTGATATAACCCTCTGGTAGTGGCAAAAAATGAACATAATTACATTTTGAACACAGTACTTTGAATATCTGTCTTGTCATTCTAAAGAAAAAAAGAACTGCAAAAGGTCTATTTTTTGCATACTCTGTTTTTTGAGTAGTCCATTGAGTAGGTCTGTTATTCCCATTTGGTGAAGTAGTACATGGTGACCTTCCTTCAGTGCATAGGATGGTTGAGCAAATAAGTTAATATAGCAAGGAGGTTGAGAGTCAGATTTCTTAACTTTATTAAGGGGGTATTACTAATGTGGAAATGGAGAAGATTAAAATCAACGCTGGTGTTGTATTGGAATGGACGGTATCACTATGAATTCATAATTTTTTACAAATGAACTAATTTTTATAAACTAATTTTTTACAAACTATACACATGATTATATAGAGAGATATAGATATATAACATTTATATCCATATCTATGTCTATGTATTTAATAACACTGTCAACTTAAAATGGAATATACAGTGGTACGTCACAAGAGATGAACATTTCTTGCAACCATTCCCGGTCTCTAAATACCATTCCCTACTGAAAGACTTCCTTGAGAAATGGATGATTTTTAGGACTTAGGAGGAAGATAAGAAAGTACAAGATGAGTCAGCCTGGAAATTATGTGCCAAAAGTAAAGAGAAAGGTCCCAAATGATAAAGGTTACACAGGAGCAAACCAAAAAATAATGATAGAAATTATAGCCTATTGAATAAATATGTATCCAAGTGTAGATACTGAAAATAGACATAGGTAGATAGATAATTAGATACATGTGGCAGAAGACCCAGTTTATTATAAGTATACAATGTCATATGACAAATTTAAAAAAGTGAAGTTAAAAAATCATTAATTTGCCACTATGACAGTAACACTTGAATCAGGTAAGAAACATAAAGTATGATAAAATGGGTAAAATTGGATGAGGAACAGAATATTTACACAGTTTCAAAATGTCTGCCCATGTCTTTTTTCCTAATTATAAGCTAAAAAAAAATAACTTTACAGTTGGTAATCTTGGCAGACACAACTTTAAACAAGAGATATAGTTATAATCTTTAATTATTGAACCATCTGACATCATGTGCTTCCCACTGTCATTCACTATGATGGGATCAACATCACCTTTGTAGTATGCCCACCAAAAACTCTCTAGTAATCTGAAGTGTAATGAAAGAACATCAGACAAACCCAACTTGAGATCCACCATGAAAAATAAGCTGCTTGTACTCTTTAAAATGTCAATGACAAGAAGGACAAACAAGGGCTGAGAAACCAATCTTTACTAAAGGAGATTAAATAGATATGATAATCAAATGCAATGTGTGATCCAGGGTTGGTTCCTGCACTAGCAAATTCCTATCACCAACATGCGATATTATCGGAACAATTGGAGGGAATGAAATAGAGTTGTAGATAAAGAAATGTGATTGTCTTAATTAAAAAATTGTGCCTTCCTAATGCAGATTAATTTTTTCACTGGGGAGGTATAATATCTGAACAGAGGGTAACTTTGAAGGTGTATGCACATAATAACATAGCCTCAAAGACTACAGCACAATTGAGGAGAAAACATGAAGGGAAAGAAATGGAATAATCCTGACAGAGTTCAAAAATCTTTCTAGTAAGTAATTTCAAATGTTTATAAGAGTAGCACTTCTTGGTGCCCACTGCCCAGTCCTATTTATCATGCCCATTCAGAATTATAGACCTACCTTTAGAGGTTCAATCCTTTAGGTCAAGACCGGGCCCTCCAGGGGTGCTGAACATTTAGGGGACACTAGAATTTTTACCAGTAAGTTACTTTCCAAAGAGACTCCCTGAGCAATAAGTGTAGGTCATTTTCCTCTGGGAATCAGTTTCTGGGATCTTGAGATAGAACACTGGCAGAGATTTTAAGCAGGTACCTGGGAAAACGGGGCATGGGGATGACAATATGAGGTCAATAGTGCAGTTAGGAGGTGGGAAAATTCCTGGAAAAGTCCCTGATGGGTCTCAATCATCTGGAGGTGGAACTCACTTGGAAGTGACTTCCTAAGGCCCCTCCCATCCTGGTTCGGAGTAGCTTCTCTGCGGAGAGTGTGGTGATTACTCGGACAGAGAAGGGTTAAGGGGATCTCACTAACCCCTCCTTCCTGCTGCTCCTGGTTAGGGAGGGTGAAGACAGAATAGCCAGTGGAGCAAGCACCCAGAAGGAGGAGCAGAAGGGCCAGAAGCTACAAACAGAAGAGAAGACAGGATCCACTTCTCACCTCTTCCCAAGCTGCCTGCCAGCGCATTTCCTTGGCAGCCAGGGCAGCGCGTCTTCAGGGCTCACAGGTCGCTGTGCACGACTCAGAGAAGAGCACAGGGCTCTGGGCACTGGACCCGGCTCCGCAGCTGGTACAGGAGGGAACATGGCGGGCCAGCGGGCACTGCTGCTAGCTGGCTTTCTTCTGCCTGGGTTCCTGCTCCCAGAGGCCGCCGAAATTCTGACTGTATCCTCACTGGGTGAGTGCTGGCAGGAGAATCAGACATAGACGCATCCCAGATGCTCAGGCAAGCAACCCTGCTTCATAGGTCATTCTTTGTAGTTTTCCAGAGCTTGTTTGGGTCCCAGGATAGAGGAGGGAGGGGAGAGAGGGAGATGGGGGTCACAGAGGGGTCCCCACTGCTGGGTTGGGGAAGTTAGTTTTGGGGAAAACAGCAGTTTCCTTTCTTCTCTTTTAATCTGCTCTGTAAGTGCTTCCCACTGTGCATTGCTGAGGCCAGAATTTAGATCCAGTGCTGAGCTGGAGATCCTGAACCCCCTACTCCAGGGTGGGGCAGGAACTTTCAGAGGCACACCCTAAAAGTCTGGGAGTGTGCAGTAGTTGCCAATAGAAAGTGGAAGACAGGTCAGTTTCAGGCTCTTGGAAGCCAAGGACAGGGGCTCCTGGGGGCAGCAGCACAAATGGGGCATGTTTCATTAATAGGAAACCTGAAAACTGACTGGGCAGAGGAGGGAACCCCAGACAATCAGTTGGGAACAGCTTTGTTTTTGCCCTTGCTGCTAGAAGGTTTTGAAGGACAGTGAAGCAGTTAATTCTGCATAAACCCAGTTTTGTTTCCTTTACTTTTGCACCAAAGGGAACAGAAGGGGAACAGGAACATTTATCAGGTTGAGGAGGCATCATAACATGGAGTTTCCCTAAGATATATATATATATTTTTGGATCCATCCTGACAGGATAGGGGGCTCCCAGAATCACTTTTAGATCCCCTAGAATCTGGGGATCGTGGGCTAGAAGAAACCACAGAGTTCATCTAATTGGGCATCTCCCTTTTTATTTCCTGACAGGGATCCTAAGGGCCAGGGAAATGAGGGGCCTTTTGCAAGAGCACACCAGACCTCCCTGATGTCACACACCCGGACTTAACCCACTGTTTCTTACCTCAAACCTGTTTTCTTCCCTAGACTCTACTCTTTATGGTGGGGAATCCTAAAAATCAGTATTGAAAAAAACAAACAAACCCTATTTTCCATTTTAAATTTATTTTTTAATGATAGAGGCAACAGAAAAAAAAAGCTGCCTCACCTTTTGAAATTGCATGTCCCCTGGACTCTGAGAGGGGGCAGGTGTGGTTTGGAGGTGCTTTCTCCCCTTGCCTCTGCCCCAGAATGCACTGGGCTTACCAAGACCCTCAGGAATAAATGCCTCTGCAGGAAGCCTTCTCCCCTGCATCCATTTCTTGCAGTGGTTAAAAGTGATCCAGAGCAGGCACTTGGGTCTGTGTTACATCAGACAACACAAGTACAGATGTAAAAAACTAGAGTAATTTCCACAGATACACATTATTACTTTAGTCCTATATCTTTCTCTACTGACCCAGTCATCATGAGATCTGTATCTTCCAAGCAACCTCCACTTCCCAACATAGGCAAATTCTATTCCTTTACCCATAGATTCAAGAAAAATGCTCCATGATATCACATGGTTTTAGACATTGATGTAATAGAACCTGTACCATCCCAGAGAATCAAGCTTCTGTTTCCTTAGGATTCCAGGATTTTCCTATGTTGGGTGATGTCCCAGTTTTGCATGCATACAGGATCCTACAGTTCCACCCAAAGGGACCACAGTTATCCTAAATGCTTTAATTGATTTTTAGCAAAATGCAGACTCCAAGTGAGGAACATTGTCATATAAATTTGAATCTGAAGAATTTTGCTGTGAGTAGTGACTCTACCCTCTTTTGCTTCTGTGGCTTGGCTTGATATTCACGTTCCCATGTTTCTGGCTTCCACGTTGACATAAATTTCCTGGGAGAGGGATCCCAGAAATAGCTTTGAGTTATTGTCCATTAGAAACCCATTATTCTCACATACATAGCCTTGTCTGTCAAAATTTCCAGCAAAACAGTTACTTCTTTAGACACAGTATCTCCATAAAGGCAGCCTAAACTTCAGCATGTAACTAGGATCAGGAACTCCCTCAGGCCTAAGCATTAGAGAAGGTCATCTCACTGGCATGGAGACCTTGAATTGCAAAAGGGAATTTTTCATGTAAGATTGCTACATATTACAATTTGGTCAGAAAGAATGTGGGTATCTGGCCTGGGGTTTACCCAAAATGAAACCAAAGGACTAAAATAACTCATCTTCTACTGACCACCAACTCTCTGCTACCTTACCCTGGATTTCCAGATCCCCCACATCAATTTCAGACCCTTTGTTCTCACCTTTACAAAAATAAAAATTTTGTATTGTTCCTAGGTGGAAGCCATTATCTACTGCTGGACCGGGTATCACAGATTCTTCAAGATCATGGTCATAATGTCACCATGCTTCTTTATGGAGGAGATTATTTAATCCCAAGTATGTTCTTTTTTTTTTTTTTTTGGTAATTATTAAATTTATCTACCCCAGGAAAGGATATACAACGTCTTTTGTATAGCACTGCTTAGCACAAAGTCTTTTTTAATCTAGTTGTATTTTAAGATGGAAAAATGTGTGTGTGTGTGTGTGTGCATTTCATGTTAAGTGCTGGATATCTTACTAGACTGTGTAGACCTGGCCCCCACAATGCCATATCTGCATATTTTACCTTCCACTCTGGTTATTTTATCCATTATTTAGCATGGAATATGAAATCTTCAGTGATTATTATAACACTGTGTATCGCACCTTCAATCTTTCAGTTTTTGCTTTAGATATTTGATGGTCTCTAATTAGCTGCATATATGTTTATAATTGTCATATCTTCTTGCTGTATTAAACCTTTTATTAATATGTAATGTTTTTATTCATCTCTTGTAATTTTTTTAATTTAAAATCTATTGTGTTTGATATTTGGTACTTGCATGGAATATTTTTTCCATCATTTCCCTTTCAGTCTATCTTTGATTTAAAGTGAGTCTTTTATAGGCAGAATATAGTTGGATTATGTTTTGTGTGTGTGTTTATGGCTTTTTAATTTTTTTTACTTTTTAATACATATCGTTATTTTGGAAAAATTCAGATTTATGGAAAAGTTGCAAAGATAGTATAGAAGTTCCCACACATCCCTCACCCTTTCCCCCCATTGTTAATGTATTTTTATTTTTATTTCTTTTATTAATATGTTTTATTGAAGTATTATTGACACACAATGTTACGTTAGTTTCAGGTGTGCAAGCAACTTGACAACTATGTATATTGTGCTGTGCTCACCACAAGTGTAGCTACCATCTATCACCATACGAAGCTATTACAACTGGATCATGTGATTTTGTCCCTTCTGCCAATTTCTGTCCTTTGATTGGAGAATTTAATCCATGTATATTTAAAGTAATTACTGATAAGGAGAAATTTACTTCTGTCATTTTGCTATTTGTTTTCTATATGCCTTATAACTTTTTTGTACCCCACTTTCTGTATTACTGTTTCTTCTGTGGTTAGTTGATTCCTTGTAAAACGTTAAATTCTTTTCTCATTTTCTTTTGTATGTATTCTACCACTTTTTTGTGTGTATGGTTACTTTGGGGATTTTATTTAACCTGCTAACTCTATGACACTCAGATTTTTAATTTATACCAGCCTATATTAACACTCAAATATTCTGTTCCTAGCTGGCTTCATCCTCAACCTGTTCAGTTAGTTAATGTCACAAAATTACATGTTTATACATTATGTGCCCCAAACATAAATTATCATTAACTTAAATGCATTAGTATCTTAAATTATGTAGAACATTTGAATGGAGTTACACACAATTTCACATAATGATAGTTTTTAAATGAATACTTTTTAATGTACTAGTCTCTTAAATCATGTAGAAAACAACAATGTAGTTAGAAGCCATTGTTACAATAACAGTAGCTTTTATAATTGCCCATCCATTTACTTTTTTAAGGTCTTTATTTTTTCATACACCTTTAAGTTACTCTCTGGTGTCCTTTCATTATTCCCTGGAGAACTGCCTTGCACATTTCTCCCAGGGGAGGTCTAGTGGCAGGTAACAAACACCCTTAGTTTTGTTTATTTGGGATTGTCTTAATTTTCCTTGACATTTGATGCACAGTTTTGCTGGATATAGAATTTTTGTTGACAATTCTTTTTTTCTTTTCTTGTCTTTTCTTTCTTTCTTTCTTTCTTTCTTTCTTTCTTTCTTTCTTTCTTTCCTGTTTTCTAGAATTTTGAATATATTGGGACATTGCCTTCTGGCCTCCAATCTTGTTTTTTTCCTTCAAAATTTTTGATTAGATATGTATTGGTAATCTCATTGACAGCCACTTGTATGTGATGAGTCACTTCTTTCTTGCTGCTTTTAATATTCTCTCTTTATCTTTCTATATTTTGATTATATCCTAATGTGGATGTCTGGGTTCATTTTACTTGGAGTCTGTTGAGCTTTGTGGATGTTTATATTCATGTCTTTCATTTAATTGGGGAGGTTTTCAGCCATTATTACTTCAAATATTCTCTCTATCCCTTTCTTTCTCTCTTCTCCCTCTGAGGATCCACAAAGCATATGATGGACCCTTAGGCTGTGTTCCCTTTTCTTCAATTCTTTAATTTTCTGTTCCTCAGACTCAATCATTTCTGTTGTCTTCAGGTTCACTGATAATTTCTTCTTCATGCTCAGTTTTGTTTCTTTTTAGATTTCCTACCCCTTTATTTAAAAAAATTTTTTAAATGTTTATTCATTTATTTTGAGAAAGCAAGAGAGAGAGAACAAGCCAGGGAGGGGCAGAGAGAGGGAAAGAGAGAATCCCAAACAGGTTCCATGCTGTCTGCTCAGAGCCTGATGCAGGACTCAATCTCACAAACCATGAGATCATGACCTGAACTGAAATCAAGAGCTGGACTTGCCTCATTTATCCCTTTATTTCTATTTTGCATACACTTTTTCCTTGACTTTCTCCACATATCCCTTTAGTTCTCTGAGAATTTTTAATGTAGTTATTCTATTTTATTTATTTTTTATTTTTTTAATATAATTTAATGTCAAGTTAGTTAACACACAGTGTATACAGTGTAGTCCTGGCTTTGGGAGTAGAGTCCTGTGATTCATCAGTTACATATAACACCCAGTGCTCATCCCAACAAGTGCCCTCCTCAATGCCCATCACCCATTTCCCCCCTCCACCACACCTCCCATCAACCCTCAGTTTGTTCTCTGTATTTAAGAGTCTCTTATGGGTTTCCCTCCCTCTCTGTTTGAAACTATTTTTTCCCTTTCCCTACCCCCATGGTCTTCTGTTAAGTTTCTCAAGTTTCACATATGAGTGAAAACATATGAAATCTGTCTTTCTCTGACTGACTTATTTCAACTTAGCATAATACCCTCCAGTTACATCCACGTTGTTACAAATGGCAGGATTTCATTCTTTCCTAATGTAAGGCAGTTATTTTAAAGTTATTATCTAGTATATCTGCCATCAGGTCATTCTTAGGGAGTTTCTGTTGATTTCTTATTTTCTTCAGAATAGGCCTTAATTTCCTGTTTCTTGGTGTGTCTTGTGATTTTTGTTGAAAACTGAACATTTGAATATAACAAAGTGTTAAATCTGGAGATGAACCTCTCCTCCATTCTCCAGGGTTTGCAGACTTTTGTTATTAATTTTGTTTATTTATTTATTTTTAAAAATTGTTTTATGCTGCTTTTGTGTTGAGGATCAAACTGAGGTGTAAATTTCACTGTTCACGGTCTTTTCTGAGCCTTTTCCTGGGCATGAATGGACACTTTCAAGTTTTCCTGATATGTGTAGCTGTTTTACAATGTCCCAGCTTTTAATGGTTCCCTTTCAAATGGGTAAATTGAGAAAATGAGGGGGAAAGGAGGGCATCAATCTTTTAAGACCCCTGGAAGTCAATTGAGCCAGAGAGGGAAGTGGCTGCAATAATAGAGCATGATGCAGAAACCTTGTTGCCTACTTCTTTGTCTGCGTCTCTGCGACCAGAGCAGCAATCAGCAATCAGAGCACAGATACTTGATATTTGGACAAGGTGATTTTTTTGCCCACTCAGGCTCTTGAAACCTGTGTACAAGCTGCTCTATAAACAATGCATACAGCTTCCTGCTGGAGACTGAGGGATGGGGGATGGGTAGCTGCTACTGTGGAAAAAGCTGAAATTGACTAAAATTATCTGCAGTTTACAGTTAAAGACTTCCTCTGGTTGGTGGAAACCATCAATTGGCTGCAGATTTCCCAAATAGTTATTTCAGACAAATTCTGTCAGTGGAATTGTTGTCTACATCAAGGTGTGTGTGTGTGTGTGTGTGTGTGTGTGTGTGTGTGTGTGTGTGTATGTGTATGAATTTTTCACCATTTGCTGTTTTCAAAGTATGTCCAGGAAAGCTCCTTATACTCTCATGCTGGAAATGGAGCCATAATAGGTGTGTCTTGACAGTGTCAGGGATGGAAAGACCTTCCACTCAACAAGCAATTTGTCCCAGGAATTTAACTGAGGTGCCACGGCTTGTGCTTTGTGTAGGGCAGCAGCACCTCCCTCTATGTGAGTTGCTGTGTGCGCATTTGTGTCTTGAATGAACGGGCTCCAGAAATCTCTGCAAAAGGAAGTTGTCCTCAAAGTACTGTCATACACGTGCTTCTGGAGAAAGTTAAATGTGGTTAAAGATCTTGCCAGCAAAACTAGCAAGTAGGGCTGTTGAGGTAGTCCATGAGAAGCCAAGTTACAAGTTACTTGTACCCTTCAAAGGTGAAGGTGAAGAGACACTAGAGCTGAGAGCTTGTTGAAATAGGAATTAAACAGAATATATCACCAAAGCTATGACTGTAAAGAATTTATTAGTTTTAGATATAGTCAGTAATTTCAGTAAGATTGGAAATGGAGGCCATAATATGATGACAGTAATCCACTGAGAGGCTCCATTCATTCAGGGTTAAGAATAGTCAAGTTAGGCTATTAAATGGAGAACTAGTGGGGATAATCACTTCTTCGTTAATGGATCCTTTACAAAAAGGGATTTAATCCTTGAAGGCACTCTATTAAAACTCTATTTTGTTGTATTAAAACTTTTAATATGTTGGGCAGATCCAACGAGTTCCCTTTCATCATGGTGTTAGTAGTAAAACATTAATTTTATGACTTCTTGTATAGGAGCAACCATAGCTACTGTGAGATAACAACCAATGGCTGTTGTGGCTATGGGGTATCTAATCCCAGTAGTTAAGACAGGGCATGCACCACTGTGCTCTATCTAATATTTTCTACCTCCTAGCAGTATAGAGGTACTTTGATAAATTTTGGTGAGCTCTCATGATATATCTGTTATTTTCCCCAGTATTGACTAAGACGATTAAAGTTGGTCATTGGGGGATCTCATCCAATGTTAAAAGTAATGTAGAACCTCTGATGTAAGTCACAAAAGCCAATCTGTGTCCTTGCTCTGTTATAATTTTTTTTAAAAGTAATGTCAGTTGCCACATATGTCAAAACTGAGACCTCTGTTTTAATTTCTTTCCTGACTCTCCCACGCTGACATTTCCCATTTTTTGCCATTCCTTTCATTGTCATTATTTATACTTCGGGGGAGGGTATCCCTTTTAACCTGCTCATATTTATAAGTTCTTCCTCCAAATGTCCTAATTAGCATCACCAAAGCTAAGGGCCTTCCTGCTGGTGATTTTAGAGAACTGAGATTAAGCTGAGTTTGAATTAACCCTTGAATTAACCCCATGAGGGTGTCATCAGTGTTTCCCTATTACTGTGTTAATCAAGGTTTTCTTTGAGCTACAGAGATATCATGAGCAACAGTAGCAAAGGCATTTTCTCGGGTTCTAGTGCACCTTCTCCTTTTGCAGGTGTGGAGTTCATCAGATGGCATGGTGCTATCTTCCTCACACCATTCAGTGGGCTTGTAAACTGGAATCAGTCTTAACTCAGAGCACTGTTTATAATGGGGGCAGTCCTTGAGATGTACAACCATTGGTCATGCGGTTCTACCTAGCCTAGTGTCAATCACACGGTTCATGCTGGAATCCAGAAACAAAGTGGATTCTGACACAGAAGATAGGTTTGTGTGAGACACATGACCAGAGCCAATTAAAGGCTATACCCATCCTTTTGTTTCTAAATGCCAATTATGGAAGCCTCTGAGTGGGATGGAGGTGCAGGTTCCCTTCATGGGGTCTGGCTTGTTTGGCTGAAAATCTTGGTCACACGAGGGAGGTCATGTTGAGGCTTTCTCCTTATTTTTCCAAGATATGTCCCAGAAAGTTAAGGAGGAAATGGAGTTTGAAAGCTGTCAACAATCCAACTTCAAAAATGGTGCCAGACTCTCTAGTGCACATGAGTTATGGGGGAAATGTCGGAATGGTAAGTAGGACTGCAGAGGACTACTCTTGTTAACTTAGCCTTTGCCATATTTTTGGCTGAATGAAAAACCTTTGCATGTGTCACCTGTAAGCAATAAAAAAAATCTCTTTTTTCCTAAAAAACAAAGGACTGGGGAGCTGGGATAAAATTAAATCTGTATTTAAATACAAAGTGTAGCACTTACTATATGTGCAACCGTGATGAATTATCTGACACTCCATTTATGTTTGTCTTCTCATCTGTAAAATGAAGAATATCTATACCTTTACATGAAAACTTCAAATAGAACTTTACTTTTATTTAAGTTCTATATCATTCATTCAATTGAATAGAAGTAATTGAATTATTATAATGTTCTCAATAAATAGTATCAGATCCTATGACTGAAGAAATGAAAAAGCAGGCAGAAAACCGAAAAACCCTCTAAAAGCAAACATGCAGGTATATATAAAATTATTAGGATAAAAAAAACAACTATGGTATCATGCCAAAATTATCTGCATTGTTGGGCTTAATGATATATTTTATTGGTGTTTTTAAAAATTTTTTATTTAGAAAAGAAGGAAAATGCATACCAAGTTATCAGTTGGCTTCTACCTGAGAATCATGAAAAAGAATTAAAGAAACAGTTTGATTTCTATATTGAAGAAGCTTTGCATGGCAGGTAATTTCTTTTATTCTCTGATTGAAAGACTTACCATTTATAAAGTGATGTAAATAAATGGTTGGATGCATAGCTACTTAGAGTAAGTTTAAGAGAAAAGGATGGGTGGATGGATGAGTGGATGGATGGGGAGATCAATGATAGGGGGTAGGGATCGATGGAATAGATGAGTTTTTCACTTCCAATTATTCGGTCTGTGTAGTGTGCCTTTTCCACTGAAATCATGAATGTATTTCTATATAGTCAGGGGATTGTTCCTTCTGGACCTTCCTGGCAGCCCTTCACCTACAATGTTTGTGTATATACTCTCCACAACACAGAAGGCAGGATAAACAACATAATTTCTGATTGTTGGTAGGCGTATCAGGGCCACCATTTTATACTTACTTTTCCTCTCATCAGTTAAATTCAAGAATGGAAACATGGGGATGAGCATTGATTTTTCATACCCTGAGCCATTGTCTTTTAACTCATTTAAAAACCCAAATGCCTTGATGACACACATTGTGATATTAGCTTGAAAGTTTTCATCATTATCTGGGATGTATAGAAAGTTCTTTACCTTTGACAGAAGAGGGAAAAGACACATATTCATGCCTTCCTTGGTGAATTATAGTGGCCTAACTCCACCTTTCCCTTTTTCCTTAAAAATTTTATTCAGTCATCAAGGTGGTCCTAAAATCTGGCTTTTGCCATAAAGCCTTTCTGCTTACCTAAACTAGAAGACCAAATTCTTCATCCAGAAGAGATGTGTTCTAAAGTACTCTCTTGAAGCATTGTATATATCATCTTGTGTTGTTATTCATGATTTTTTTTATTATGTCTTATCTCTTCTTCCCCACTTCATTTCTTTGAAGACATGTTGCACCCACTTATTAAATATGGTGCAGCATGCTGAGCACAGTACCTTCCTGTATTTTAATAGATTAACTTAATTTCAAATAGATGAATGCTGTTCTTTTGAGGAATTTGTAGTTCATTTCTTGAATTTATCCACACAAGCAGCAGTCATTCATTATGTAAAATCATTTAAAAAAATAATAGAGAATAATTTCAGTTAATCATCTATTGTCACTTGAAGTTTACTCTACAGTGCACGTGGACAACTGCATATTACTAATGAGCTCTCACTTGTGGGCTTTCAGTGGGCTGACATGGTGTAGTATTAAGTTCTTTCACTACTCCAGGAAAGATGAAATGGAAAGGGTAATAATAAGCTTGTTTGTTTTAACTTGTTTATCTCATAGGTTAGAAAAATATCAATCTCGGGATTCTAATATTACCATCACAAAGTTCCTTGTGTCAGGCAATTTCTCAAATGCCGACTATATAAAATTTAAAGAAAAAAATGGGCTATATTATCAATACTGATGGACTCTGCTACCAAGTTACTTCCACAGGTAGGCTGAGAAACAAGACAGTCACTAACGAACTGGAGTGTACAGGTGAAAGTTAAAGAGAGCATCACAGAATGTGTCAAGTAGACATGGAACTGTGACATCTGCTACAGTCAGAGATGGCTCCCAAACTGGATGGCTCTTGAATTGGCCTGGATGGGGTGGATGTGATCACTGGAGAAAAGGGAGGGAATGAAGTGAGACCATTTTAGGAAGCAGAAACCCCAGAACCAAGTGCCTAGAGCAGAGTGTTCATTGGAGACTGGTAAAATAGGTGGGCAGCTGCCAATATGGTCTTACTTGGGATATTTTCTTTGAACCAAAGATTCTCCTATATATTGTGAAATTGCCACCTTCAATGAATATTTGTCATTACTGTTTTGTTGTTGTTTTTTGTTTTGTTTTTAACAGAGAAGCACTTGACACCTTTATAAAGTTAATGGAACAATTGGGGATTCAATGCAGTGATTTACTAAGGAGAAGTGATATCATGGATTCTTTAAAAAATGAGAACTTTGACCTGGTATTTGTTGAAGCATTTGACTTCTGTTCTTTCCTGGTTGCTGAGAAGCTTGGGAAGCCATTTGTGTCAATTCTTCCCACCCCATTTGGCAGTGTGGACCTTGGGCTACCAAACCCGGTGTCTTATGTTCCGGTATTCCATTCCTTGCTAACCGACCACATGGACTTCTGGGGCAGAGTGAGGAATTTTCTGATGTTCTTGGATTTCTTCTTAAGGCAATGGCGAATCCAGTCTACATTTGACAACACCATCAAGGAACATTTCCCGGAAGGCTCTAGGCCGGTTTTGTCTCATCTTCTAAAGAAAGCAGAGCTATGGTTTGTTAACTCTGACTTTGCCCTTGAATTTGCTAGGCCCCTGCTTCCCAACACTGTGTATGTTGGAGGCTTAATGGCCAGACCTGTTAAACCAGTACCACAAGTAAGTGAAACCTCAGCACTCAATAGGGACTTCATGTAGAGCTCTTCAGTGTAGAGTTGGTGGCTCCCTTGCCAGTGGAAATTGGGAGTGAAGTAGGATGAGACAAACAAATTTTTCTAGTTTATTGTATTGTATTGTACTGTATTGTATTGTATTTTAAATTTAAGAAATTTTTGAAAGTATAATATGAATTATTGACAGTAGATACCATATTGTGCCTCAGATCTGTAGATCTTATTAATCTCATTTAACTTTATAACTCTTCCTCCATTAAATATTAACTACCTTTTTTCTCTTTATCCCAACCCCTGATATACACATGAGAATGCAAATCCAATTTCCACTTTTTATTCTATGAACTTGACTATTGTAGATGCTTCATATAAGTGAAATCCTGCAATGTTTGCTTTTCTGTGACTGGCTTATGTCACTTAGCATAATGACCTCAAAATGCATTCATGTTTTTATATATTGCAAAATTTCCTTCTCTATTTTTTTTTAAAGTTTATTTATTTTGAGAGACAGAGAGTGGGAGGTGGAGAGGGGCAGAGAGAGCAAGAGAGAGGATCCAAGGATGTTCCCCGCTGTCAGTGCAGAGTCTGATGCAGGGCTCCATCTCACCAACCATGAGATCATGATCTGAGCCAGTATCAAAAGTCTGATGCTTAACTGACTGAGCCACCCAGGTGCTCCCAAATTTCCTTCTTTAAAGACTAAATAGAATTCCACATGTATATGTGTGTGTGTGTGTGTGTGTGTGTGTGTGTGTGTGTGTGTATGTATAATTTCTCTAACCATTCATCTTTTGATGGACATTTAGATTGTTTCAACATTGTGGCTATTGTGAATAGCGCTTCAGTGATTATGGGAATACAGCTATCTCTCTGAGATTCTGATTTGCATTCTCATGTGTATATACACAGAAATGGAATTGTTGGTTCATGTGCTGGTTCTATTTTTTTTTTTTTTTTGAAGAATGTGCATACTGTTTTCTATAGTGTCTGCACCATTTTGCATTCCCAAAAGCAGTATGCAAGGGTTGCAATGTCTCTATATGCTCAACATTTGTTGTCTTTTATTTCTTTTATAATAACCATACTGACAGGTATAAAGTGATACGTTACTGTGGCTTTGATTTGCACGTCCCTGATTACTAGTGTTGTTGAGAATTTTTTCATATATCTGCTGGCGATTTGTATGTTGTGTTTGGATAAATGTTTATTCATGTCCTTAGCCTATTTTTTACTGAGGTTATAAGTTTTTTTTTTTGTTTTTTGTTTTTTTTTTTTGCTATTGAGTTTTAGTCCTTTCCTATACATTTTAGAGATTAATCTCTCTCTTTCTCTCTCTTTTTTTAAAGTTTATTTATTTATTTTAAAGAGACAGAGACAGCCAAGCTGGGGAGGGGCTAAAGAGAGAGAGGGAGAGAATCCCAGGCAGGCTTCATGCTGATAGATACAGGGCCTGATGTGGGGCTTAACTCATGAACTGTGAGATCATGACCTGAGCCAAGATCAAGAGTCAGACGTTTAACAACTGAGTGACCCAGGCGCCCCCAGAGATTAATCTCTTATTAGGAATATGGTTTGCAAATATCTTCCATTTGTAAATGTCTCTTTACTCTGTTGATTGTTTCTTCTGCTGTGCAGAAACTTTTTAGTTTAATATAGTCTCACTTATTTTTGTTTATTGAGTTAATTTTGTTTCAGTTGCTTGTGCTTTATCATTGAACTCATTGCCAAGACCAATACCATGAAGTTTTTGCCCTGTTTTCTTCTATGAGCTTCACAGTTTCAGGTCTGGTGGGGAAGGGGCAGAGACAGGGGAACGAAGTATCTCAAGCGGGCTCTCAGCTGACAGCAGTGAGCCTGATATGGGGTTCAAACACACTAACTGTGAAATCATGAACTGAGCAGAAGTCAGATGCTCGACCAACTGAGCCATGCCCCCCGGTCTAATGTTTAAATTTTTAATCCATTTGAGTTTTTGTGTGGTGTAAGATAGGGGTCCAATTTTATTCTTGTTCATGTAGCTATCCACATGACCTGGTTAGGGATTCTGGTGAGAGGGTGTTTTCATAACGATTCACCGGTTTTGATGAGACTGGTTACACATTTGCCTTGGGTGCACTACTCTTTCATTTAGTTTCTGGATTCCTTACAAGGGAATTTGAACATGAAATATTGCTGAATTAGCATGTTTTTCAGGGGAAGGAGCATCCAGAGCTTCTTACTCTGTCATCTTGTTGATCCCAGGGTCCACTTTCAAGGAAGCCCTTGCTATAAAGGTCACGGAAGTACTGTTAGGTACATGGCTTTGATATTGCGAACCTCCTTAAATAATGGCCCTAAGCTCTTCCTATGTCTTACCCTCGTCCTAGCCTTGCTGGTAAAAATGCTTCAATAAGTTGATATTTTAATTTCTACTTTTTATGATCATATATAGAATAATTATGTAGTGAGAGGACACCGCAATTAAGGATTTTAAAGGAGATTAGTTATCCATGATGAAATGTAAAAAAACTGAGACATAATGTAATGAGGCAGGATTGGGTGTGACTGACAAGACCTGTGGGCATAATCTCTAATGTCTCCTTCCTATAAAGGCCTGGTTGCTGACTCAGCCTAGATTTTCTGATTTGATTGATCTTGGATTGGGTCTAGGTAATGTAATATTTACATGGTACCCAGGTGGTCTGAAGGGAGAGCCTGAACTCAGAACTACTGCTCTAGAAGGTTTGAAAAAGGTGGAGAGCTAAGATTAGTGGCTGCCTGTTGCCTGTAGGTAGGTACTTGGGTGCTATTGTATGGACATAATCTCATATATTGTATGTCATGCCACCTTGAGAGAACTGTGATGATCTCCAATTTTATAAATGAGAGGACAGACATTCATGTGATGTGCATATTATTCCCAGTACCATTTAGCTCAGAGCAGTAAAAGCCCAGATCTGACCTAGGCACCAAAATCTCTAACCTTCCCCTACTGATCTTGCATTGAGTGAACAGAAAAAGTTGGGGAATGATTCATGGGCAAAATGGACTTTGGTTCATGGTGGCATTTCTTAAGAAACCGAACTGGGAAGGAAGATACACCAGGTTGAAAAAACAGGTGGCCCCATGTGTGGAGGTATAAGTAAGATGGACATGAGGCTGGGTTCTCTTGGTGACCCTGGCCAGACCAGTGTAGCTGAAGATTCAATTATACAAATAAAACTAGGCCAAAACACAGGCCTTACCTGACATGATGGTGGGTCAGGTCTTGGAAGTGAGACAGGAGTTATTAAGGAAGAGAATAATGGAAGTTAAAGTGTGTAATCCCTGAGATAACAAATGCTTGCTTTGAACGATTTTTCTTCTCTCCTTTCCTACTTTTTTCTATTGAGATCAAATAAACATATAATAAATTTTACCACTTTAGCCATCTTGAATGGTATAGTCAGGGGCATTAAGAACATTCACATTGTTGTGCAACCATCACCTGCATCCATCTTTAGAACATCTTCCTCTTCCCAAATGGAAACTTCATACCCACTTGATAGTGACTCATTATTTCCTCTCTGCATCCAGACCTTGGCAACCACTATTCTCATGTTGTCTTTATGAATTTCACTACTCTAGGTGCATTATACGGGTAGAATCATACAATATTTGTTCTTCTGTGATGGCTTGTTTCACTTTGCATAATGTTTTCAAGATTCATGCATGTTGTAGCATGTGACCAAATTTCTTTTCTTTTTAAAATGTTTATTTATTTGGGGGGAGGGTAGAGATGGAGGGCAGAGAGAGAGAATCCCAAGCTGTCTCTTCACTGTCAGTGTAAGGCCCACGTGGGGCCCAATCTCATGAACTGTGAGATCATTACCTGAGCCGAAATCAAAAGTCCAACGCTTAACTGACTGAGCCACCCAGGTGCCCCTGAATTTTAAGGCTGAGTAGTATTTCACTGTATGTATATACCATATTTTTAATGTATTCTTCTGTCCATAGACACCCTGGTTACTCCCAATTTTGGCTATTGTGAATAATGCTATGAACAGTAGTGTTCACAAATATTTGTTTGAGTCCTTGCTTTTGATTCTTTTGGGAATATGCCAAGAAATGGAGTTTCTGGGGCATATGATAATTGTATATTTATGTTTTTGAGAAACTGCCATGCAGTCATTCACAGTGGCTGCACCAGATTACCTTTCCACCAACAATGCATTAGGACTCTAATTTCTCCACATCTTCACAAACACTTGTAATTTTATTTTATTTTTGTTTATTTTTGGTTTTTTTTTGTTTTGTTTTTAAAAATTTTATTACTTACCATCCTAATGGATGGGAAATGGTGTCTCACTGTGGTTAGATAAGAATTTTCCTGATTAGTGAGGTTTACCATTTCCTAACCTTATTGGCAGTTTGTATCTCTTCTTTGTTCAATATCTGTTCAATATCTGTTCAAGTCTTTGCCCATTTATGAATCATGTTTGTTTTTTGTATAGAGTAGTTCTTTCTATAATCTCTTATCAGATATGACTTGCAAATATTTCACCCATTCCCTGGGTTGCCCTTTCACTGTGTTGATAGTGACCTTTGATACACAAAATTTTTCTTTTTGATGTAATTTTTTATTATGTTGCCTGTGCTGTTGGTGTCTTATATGAGAAATCACTACCCAATACACTTACATGAAGATTACTCTATTTTCTTTTAAGAGTCGTATGTATATAGATCAGATTTTTAGGTCTGTCATCCACTTTAAGTTGATTTACCATATGGTATAATGTAATGGTTGACTTTCAGTTTTTTTGCATGTGGATATCCAGTTTTCCAATATCACTTGCTGAAAAGACTGTCTTTTACCTAATGAATGGTCTAGAACCTTTGTCAAAAGTTATTTGACCAAATATACCTGGGGTATTTCTGGTCTTTCTATTTTATCTTATTGATCTACATATCTTTTTTGTCATACTACACTATTTTGATTACTGTAGCTTTGTAGTAACTCTGGTATCAGGGAATGTGGGACCTCCAACCCTGTTCTTTTTTCCACATTGTTTTGGGTACTCATTGTTTTTGAAATTCCACATCAGCTTATGATAGGTTACTATTTCTGCCAGAAGCAAATGTTGTTCACTATTGATAGAGATGCATGGTACCTGTGGATCACCTTGGGAAGTACTGGCATCTTTAAAGTATTAAGTCTTCTAATCCATGAAACCTGAATTTTGTTTCCACTTATTTGTGTCTTCTTAATTTCCTTCAGCAGTGGCTTACAGTTTTCAACATAGTTCAATATAGTTACCTCCTTGGTTAAGTTTATTCCTAACTATTTTTTTATTCTTTGGATTGTATTGTGAATGAAATTGTTTTTCCAATCTCCTTCCTGAAATGGTCATTATTAATGTAATGCAATTGATATTCTGAGCTGATTTTATTTCTTGCTACTTTCCTAAATTTCTATATTAGTCATGACACATTTTTTTGTGTGTGTGAGAGAGGAAACTTAGGATTGTCTGCATATTATATCTTGTTATGTGCCATTATTTCTTGGTGCAATCTTTCTATTCTTTCATCTCTCATTCCCTTGAGAACTCCATAATGCATATATTAATCTACACAAAGGGGTCCCATGAGTCCCTTACACTCGCCCTTTCTACTTTTTTCTCTTTAGACTTGACATTTTAGATGTCCTGTCTTCAAGTGTACTAAGTCTTTCTTCTGTCTGTTTTGGTCTGTATTGAACTACCCTAGTGAGTTTTTCAATTCAGTGATTGTATTTTTTGTTTTGATTTTTTTTTTGCTTTTTTTGAAAAATAATTTCTGTCTCTTCTTGCTATTATTCTCTATTTGTTCATATATTGTCTTCCCGATTTCCTTTAGACCTTTGTCCACTTTTTTTTTTTAGCTCTTTGTGCATATTTGGTCAACTTAAAAGTCTTTGTTTAGTAAATCCAATGTCTGTTTCTTCAAAGAGGGTTCCTGGAGATTTATTTCATTCCTTTAAATGACACATTTTGGCTTTTAGTCTCTCTCTTTTTTTAATATGTCTTGTGATCTTTTGTAGAAAGTTGTGGGCATTTGTAAAACCAGTCACCTCTAGTTGTGTTTGCAGGCTGCCATGGAACACCTTCATTAATTAGTGGGGAATGTTTTAATACTTTGGGTAAGCCAGGGCAGACAACTTAAAGTCTCCTTAGGTATTTTCTGAGCATTTTTCCTGTCTGGACCTTTGTGTATGTGTTCATTCATCTGATTCTTCCTGTATACTTGGCCAATTTTAATGTCTTAAGTTCCCAAAGAGTCTTACCCAGATTCTGTTCAGGGACATAGGTGTTTTGTTTGTCTTGCCCCAAGATTCTAAATTCTGCAGTATCACCACAGGTTTTACATGGCATTGTGCCCTCTATTGCCTTGCAAGACTCCCACCAGCCTGATATCTGAGCTATATTGCCATTTCCAGTCAGAGCTCTGAGCCTGGTGAGATCTTAACTTGTCACCTGGGAGCCTAGAGAGTGGCTACAATGTTGCAAATTATTTCATTTCTTCTCCTCTTACAGAAGGCAGGGCTACCACTGCTGCCTCTGGACCATGGCATGCCACTTCAGGAAGAGTGTGGGGCCAGAAGAGTAAAATTGCCATGGAAATTCTCACCATTCTGAGTGTGTTTTTTTTTTCTTCCTGAATGGGCATCTGTTTGGTTTCTGTATATCACTGACTATTTTCCCAAGTCGTATAAAATTATCTGAGTGAGTCTTTAGCCTTTTTTGTCCTTTTGTTTTTTCTGTGGGGAGCTGGGAGTACTCAGCTTCTTATTATGACGTCGTGCTCTGCCTTTGCCAATTTTAAATTATAGATTTACACTGATCTTATAAATGTCAAGTGACAACAAAGCTGGTTTTTACTGGTCCTTTGGGATGATAGTTTTTATAGTGTTGTGCTGGATGGAGTTAAGAAGGGCCAGAATGGTACAACGAGGTAAGCTGGAGACAGTCAACAAATGCAGAGGCAGGAAGATTGACAAAGGATATGAAACTAATTTTTAGGGTGTTAGATCATGAACTTCTTTAAGAATCATCTAGGGTGGCTATGTGCTAATTAAAATCAGACAAAATAGACCAATGTCAAACCTTTTACAGGATATAAAAGGTATTTTATAACTCGTCTAATGTAACAAAATCAAGCAGCATAATGCAACACATCTATAGAATGAAGAGAATTTAAAAAAAGCTAATCATTTCAAGAGATGGAGAAAAAATATTTGACAAAACTAACGTCCTTTCATGATAACAGTCACAAAGCTAGGAGTAAACAGGTATTTTTTGAACACGATAAAGAGTATTTATGGAACACTGACAGCTTTAACATCATATTCTATGGGATAGACTGAAATCCTGCTGCTTCAGATCGGTAGTCTAAGATGCCCGCTTATATCACCGCTATTCAAATATACCCTACACAAAGCAAGTAGGCAAGAAAAAGAAATAAAAAGCATCCGAATTGGAATGGACATGTAGAAATGGTTTGATATTCATATGACATAATCTTGTATATAGAAAATCCCAATGAATTCATACAACTTGTGTTTTCATACACTGGCTATGAACAATCTGAAAATGAAACTAAGCAAATTATTCTATTTACAACAACACCTAATTAAACTGAGGAGGCAAGAGACACATACACTGGACACTACAAATTTGCTGAAAGAAATTAAGGAAGACCTAAATAAATGGAAAGACATCTCAAGACCATGAATTGTGATACTTAATGTTGTTAAGAGAGCAATACTACTCAAAGTGATCTACAAGTTTTACCTAAGCCTTATCAACACTTGAGTGGCTTTATTATTACTCTTTTTTTCTTTTTTGCAGAAATGGAAAAGCCAGTCTTCATCTTACATTGAAATGTAATGGAATGCAAGTAGCCAAATCAACATGAAAAGAACAGTGTTCAATGACACACATCTGTGACCAATTCATTTGTGACAAGGGTGCCAAGAGCAATCAATGAAGAGAACAGCCTCTTCAGTAAATGGTGCTGAAACCACTGGATATTCATTCCCATGAAAGAGAATATATTCCAAGCCTTCCTCACACCATATACGAAAATCAACTCAAAATGGATCAATGGCCTAAATAAAGAGCTAAAAGCCAAAAAGTTCTTAGAAGAAAAGAAAGGGCTAAAATGCATGGACTCGGACTTGGCAATGAATTTGTAGATGTGACATTGAAAGAATGAATAACAAAAGAAAAAATAGATAAAGTTGACTTCATCAGAATTAAAAGCTTCCGGAGAAGCTTCTCCGGAAGCTTTTAATTAAAGGGGACATTTTATAGAAAATGAAAGGACAACCTCTCAGGTACCAGGCGAGTATGTACTCTCTTGCTGCTTTTCATCCTCATCTTGGAGGTCCTAAGAAAGTAGTAGGAGAAAGAAAAAGCAATAACAATCATGTAGATTAGGCAGGAAGAGTTAAAACTGTTCTTTCTCACAGATGACATGATGGTCCATCTAAAAAATCTGAAAAGTCAAGAAAAATATTTCTGGAACTAGCAAGCAATTATAGTAACATTAAAGCATACAAGTTTAATATAAAAAAATCCATATTTTTCTTGTATATCAGCAATGAACAGGAGGATGTGAAATTAAAGCCACTCTACTATTTATATTTCACAACTAAATATGAAATCTTGGGAATAAATACTAACAAAACATGTATAAGATTTATATGGAGAAAACTACAAAATGCTGATGGAAGAAATCAAAGAGCTAAATAAATGGAGAGATACTCCATATTTATGGGTAGGAAGACTCACTATTGCTAGGTGTTAGTTATCTCCAATTAGATCAATAGATTCAGTGCAATCCCACCGAAAATCATAGCAAATTATTTGTGGATATTGATAAATGGATGTTCAGATTTCCATGGAGAGGCAAAAACCCTGAAGGGCCAACGCAATATTGAAGATGAAGAGCTAAGTTGGAAAACTGACATTAATCAACTCCATGACTTATGAAATGGCTAAAGTAATCAAGACAGTGTGCTATAAGCAAAAGAACAGACAAATAGATCAATGTACTAAGAATAGAGAGTATACATAGATCCACACAAATTTAGTCAAATGATCTTTGACAAAGCTTTAAAAGAAGTACCATGAAAAGAAGACAGTCTTTCCAACAAATGGACACAGTTCTTACATCTTCAAACAAATTAACACAAAGTGGGTCACAGACCTGAACATAAAATGCAAAAGTATGAAATTCCTATGAGGTGACATAGGAGAAAATAGATTGCGAAGTGCTTGGTGATTTTTTTTAGATATAAAATCTAAGGAATGTTCTATTATAGGGTTGATAAGTTGGTAAATTTATTTTAAAAATAAAGAAGGTGTGATTTCTGTATACAATGTAATACTTCTTGGCAATTTGCATTTGCAGCAACGTGGATGGAACTGGGAGGTATTATGCTAAGTGAAATAAGTCAATCAGAGAAAGACATATATCATATGTTTTCACTTATATATAGATCTTGAAAAACCTAACAGAAGACCAGGGGGGAAGGGAAGAGTAAAAAAGTAATTACAAAGAAAGAGAGAAGGAGGCAAACCATAAGACACTCTCAAATATAGAGAACAATCTGAGGGTTGATGGGGGAGGGTGGAGGAGAGGGGAAAATGGGTGGTGGGCATTGAGGAGGTCACTTGTTCGGATGAGCACTGGGTGTTGTATGTAAGTGATGAACCATAGGAATCTACCCCCAAAAACCAAGAGCACATTTTACACACTTTATGTTACCCAATTTTATAATAAATTATGTTAAAAAAATAAAAATTTCTGTTCTTGGAATTACCTGTCAAGGGAATAAAAGGTGGAGACACAGACCAAGAGTAAGTATTTGCATAGATAAACCTGATAAAGACTATTATTCAAAATGTAATACACACAAATACACAACCATATATATAAAATACACAAATAACTCTTAAAACTCAGTAATAACAAAAAAAGCCCAATTAAAAATTTTTAAATGGGCCAACCACCTTACCAGAACTCTTATCAAAGAAGACGGACAGATGGCTCATAAGCATATGAAGGAGACAAATGACAGATATTTCTCCAGCATCTACCTCAGCCTCCAGAGTGCCTACTGCCCCCTACTGGGCCAGGAGAGCAACTGGCACTCACCCAGACACTAGCACCTCTGGTCTGTCATTGGAACACTCCTAAATGGCCATATCTCCACAGACAAGGATGAGGGATGAGGATGACCCTGGTACTGGGCCATGTTCACAATGAAGAAAGAGGTTCCCATCACCTCAACTTTCCTCTTCTTAAAACATTGTTATACATGGAAGTCCTGTATCTAGATGTCGCTGCTATAGTATGCATTAAGTGCTTCATGTGCAACGTGGGCGATTGTGGTAGTGGCTGGACACCTAAGGCTCTCTTGACATTTATTTGTGATTATTGAAAGTATTTGTATGGTATGGTGTGTCCTGAGGTCTCAGAAAAATGACTTCAAGGCCACCAGAAACAACAGATATGAGCAGAGTGCAAAACCTCCCTAGCTATCCTCAGAGCTATGAGAACAGTATCAAGACAGTGAGCTCTAGGCACTGACAGGAGGGTGTATTCGGTTAATAGATGTCTTTCAATTCACAGGTGTCTAGGTTTCCATGAACAACTCTGTTCACATACTTTCCTTTCTTACCACTCCAGGAATTTGAGAATTTTATCAGCAAGTTTGGAGACTCTGGTTTTGTTCTTGTGGCCATGGGCTCCATGGTGAGCACCTATCAGTCCCAGGAAGTTCTCATGGAGATGAACAGTGCCTTTGCTCATCTCTCCCAAGGGGTGATATGGAAGTGTAAGCCTTCTAAATGGCCCAAAGATGTCAAATTGGCAGCAAATGTGAAAATCGTGGACTGGCTTCCTCAGAATGACCTCTTGGGTAAGGACTGACCAGATCTATTTCTCTTTTTCTACTTATGTCTCTTTAGGGCTCCATGGGGCAACTCCATCACTATGAGAAGGGATGTTGGTAGCTAAAGATAATGTTTAGAGGACAGGAATGGACCAGCCACTTGGAGTTCTTGGGAAATCAGGCTATACGTCAAAAATGTTTAAAAATGCTGTGTTTGCTTCTTCCTTTCTATTTCAGTCCTGATATTTTCAGTCAGAAGTGATATTTTTGTCAGGTTATTTTAACCCTAACATGTTTGCACTGAAGAAAGTTATCCAAACCTAATCAAAGATGGCTTGTGGACTTTGAGAACACACATCAGGGGTCTTCTTGTCATTGCTTTTCCTGGGTCCTTGAGAACCTGTTAGGCCACGTGCCATTACAGACACCCCCCCCAACACACACACATGTTAGCACATTCTCCTATGCTACAAAAGGTATAGTCATAATTTCAAAAAATTGATGTTGATGGTGTCTGCAGGGTGTGCCAAAATATCTGACTGTCAAGGCGAGTAACTTGTCAGCCAGTCATTTGGTCCATAAAATTGTCTGGTAACAGTTCCTTACACCCCAAGGTTTTCTTTGTCCTTGTGCCAGTTTTTTGAGCACCTTAGCTGCCACCACAACTGAATACCTCAGAGGTTCACCCCAAGATTATTCACCCCAAGGCTCACAAACGTATTGGGAACTTAAGATAGAGTGTTTTGCATATTTTTTTTTTCACAAGGCATGGAGTAAAAAGGATTCTGATTTTCAAGGAAACACCAATAGATTCTGATGCACATCCCTGTTGAGAGGCACTGTTTGAGATGAACTCTTCATTATCAACACTTGTTTTGGTTTTCTCTAAAAAAGAGTAGAGTAGCACACGGGAACTGGAAATACTGAGATGGGTGGTCCATCACGCCCTACTTTAGAGGATTTCTTATTAAATTGAGGAGAAAGCACACAGAGTGTATGTTTGAGGAATGCCAGGTGAGATGCGATGACATTAAAAGTATTAAGACTTCAATAAGAGGAAAATAATGGGCAGTGAAGGAGAGAGGGTGAGACGTGGAGAGTGAGAGACAGAAAAGAGACAGAAGGAGACACAAAGAGAGCAGACATAAGAAAAGCAAAGAGAGAAACAGGGTAGAGAGAAGAATGGATGGACGGATAGGTGGATGGATAGTTGGGAGGAGGAATATGCCTTGCTTAACACTGTTCTCTGCAGCTTTCCCTTAGCTCTGAGTCTTAGATGGATTGACTTAGAGGAATCTCTGTACACAGACAAGGCCAGAATCTTCTATCTTGGAATATGTACCCTTGAGTGTGTTTAAAGCTGGACCAGTAAATCCATTTTCTCCACCATACCTTGAAATCCCTTGGTATTTTCCTCTGCCCTGATGCTTTCCCTGGTGTTCTGAAAGTTTTCATGCTGAAATATTCCTGATTTACAACAGCTCACCCACGCATCCGTCTTTTTGTCACCCATGGTGGGTTGAATAGCATAATGGAGGCCATCCAACATGGTGTGCCCATCGTGGGGATTCCAGTCCTTGGAGACCAGCCTGAAAACATGGTCCGAGTAGAAGCCAAGAAGTTTGGTGTCTCTATCCAGTTAAAGCAGATCAAGGCAGAGACATTGGCTCTGAAGATGAAGGAAGTCATAGAAGACAAGAGGTATGCAGCTCTCTGAACTTGTCGTTGAGACTAAAAGAAGATATGAAATACGATGGGTACTGTGTGGCACTCTTTTGCAAAAAGGCAAAACTTTAGGGACAGTGATATGCATATGATACTAATACCTGTTCTGTTTCATCTGAGAGTAAGACTAGGCGTTTAGGTTAGATGCTGAGAACAATTTTCTACCATAAGTATTGCAAAGACTCTGACCTATTTACACTGGGTCTCAGAGAGGTGTTATATTTTGATGCTGCTTATAGTAGAATTTCACTGAGGCAGGAGGTCTCCTTTTTGTCCCCCAATAAGCCACACTGTTTCTCCAGCCTCAGGCCCTTTGTCAGTGCTGCTCCCTAGAACATCCTTCCTTCTCCTCTCACGACTGGTTCCTTCATGACCATTGGGCTCATCTTCAATGTCCTCTCCTCAGAGAAGTGGTCTTTGTCTGACAGTCCTAAATGCATTCCTCTCTCACCCCCTTCAATTGTAATTTGTTTTTTCTTCTTAACACTTCTCAGGATAGGTAACTACCCCATTTCTTTCTGTTTTTGCTTTATTGTGGGTCCCTCATATTAGAAAGTAGAGAGTAAGCCCCCTTGGATGGCCAAGTGTGTCTGTTTTTTCCCCTGAGCTCACCGGGCCTAGCACAGGGCCTGCCACAAAGTAGGTTGAGATGAATTTCTGTTAAGTGAGTTGGTAGAAGAGCCCATGATATCTTATGTAAATTCCCATCCAGCACAATGATCTGATAATGAGGATGGGTGGAATATCTTATTAGCATCTTCAGGACATCTACCCTGAGTCAGGAGTATGTTACATCACATATATTCATACGTGCTTTTTCCTTTAGTGTACCATAAGCCTCCTGGGAAGAGACTTTTCCTTACAGCTTAATCACTGTTTTATAGTTTAGCACTTTTTGGCCCTAGGCATGGATCTTTGCATGAAGGCACCAGTTTGAACTTTTCAATGTGACCCAGCTAGACTGTGGCAAGACCAGTAGTGTAGACTCTAAGTCTAAAGTTCTTTTTTTTTCCAGCATAAGAGCAGACGCAGGATTAAAGCGAGAGATGGCTAATGTCCGGGAAAAAGACAAGAGCCCCAAATAAGGGTCCTTGCCCCATATTTATTCAGATCAGAAGGCTTGCAAATGTGATGGGTGTACACAGAGAGACAAAGAAACTATGAACATTAACTTTTGGACGTAGGGGAAAAAGGTAGTTTTGAAGATATACAGTGTTTGGGGTTTGGGTCAATATAAAACAAAATCTGGGTGCTGGGCAGATGGGTAGATGGTTGTTAACAGCAGACAGGAGGCACCATGCCTGTTTATCTTAGCTAGCCTAGAGGATGAGACAGATAGGGGAAATAACCTCATGGTTAATAAGGCATCTTTTCTTTTGTTAACTATCTTCACTCTGGGCTGCTTCGCCTGCAGCACAGTGGTCCATAGTCCAATTCACCAATTTACCTAACCTGGCCCCATTCTCCTGTGAAAGCAGCTTTTCTGCTATAGTACTAAACTGGGGGTGCTTTCACCCTGAACATCTAATCTTGGTTATTTCATGTACTTATGTATTGGGCACCTGTGTGCTGTTTCTATTTCAGGCCTTTGCCTCTCCCTTTCTATTTTGGAGGCTCTGCACCCCCTCTCTATTTTGCCTTTGCACCTCCCTATTTCTGGCACCTTTCTGCCTCCCAATTCTTGGGGTGTCTTTGCACCCCCTATTTTTGGAGTGCCAATCTGGTTTACTGAAACTCGGGTGTGAGCATTTTAGGACTTTGTATTTCTTTATGCCTTGTTAATGCATTGGTGTAAGCCCAGGGGATTCCTAAGCTTATCCCCTACAGACCAGGCCAGCACTTTTCCTTGAAACTGAGTCTTCTGTGCACATGGAGGAAAGAATGTGTGTGTGATACGTTGTCTCCAAGTCTTTTGAGGCCAAAGGAGTAATTCCCTGCCTCTGTGTCTGCCAACAGGTACAAGTCAGCAGCGGTGGCCGCCAGCATCATCAGGCGCTCCCACCCCCTGACCCCTGCCCAGAGGCTGGTGGGCTGGACCGACCACATCCTCCAGACAGGGGGTGCGGCCCACCTCAAGCCCCATGCCCTGCAGCAGCCATGGCATGAGCAGTACCTGCTGGATGTCTTCTTGTTCCTGCTGGTGGTCACCCTGGGCACGCTGTGGCTCTGCGGGAAGCTGCTGGGCATGGTGGCCAGGTGGTTGTGTGGGGCCAGGAAGCTGAAGAAGGCCTGATAGGGGTGCATCCTTGATGGGTATTTGAGAAGCCACTGGTTCTACAAAGTCTCCAACCATACAGGAAACCCCTAGTGTCTCCCTGTATTCCACCTGATGGTGGCACATAAATTGCTCTTCACTTCTGTCTGTGTTTAAAAATTTTTGGGACATCTGGGTGGCTCAGCCGGTTAAGTGTCTGACTTCAGCTCAGGTCATGATCTTGCAGTTTGTGAGTTCGAGCCTCACTTTGGGCTCTGTGCTGACAGCTTAGAGCCTGGAGACTGCTTCGGATTCTATGTCTCCTTCTATCTCTGCCCCTCCCCCACTTGTGCTCTGCCTCTATCAAAAATAAATAAATGTAAATAAAAAAAATTTAAAAAGAGTCTTGTGAAGGATTCTTGGGATTCTCCTTTAAATTGTGGTAAAATATACATTATATAAAATTTGCCATTTTTACCATTAAGTATGCAGTCGGTGGCATTTAGCCATTGTCATTACGCTGCAAACATCTCTACCACTCATTCCAGAACAGTTTTCATCATTCCAGAGTAAACTAACTCCACGCTGATCAGTGATTCCTCATATACATGCTCCCCTCCACCCGAATCTCCATCAATCCCTGTTCTACTTTCTACGCCTGTGAATTTGATCTTGGCTTCTTGACTTGCCCCTCATCAATGGACTCCTCACTCAGACCCAAAGCTTTAGCAGGCAGTCCACCTTCCTCCCCACTCCCTGTCCTTAGCACAGGGCCATGTTTACTTCATCATTGCTGTTTGGACACTTGTCAGTCTCTCTACCTTTTCTTAATTTAAATTTCATGATATGACATAACATAGTGGCCAGTTCTTCCATTATGAGTCTTCCTCTTGTATCTCCTTCTCACCTCACTTCTCAGTTCAGGAAGCCTGGCCTCTGTCCTGCAGTTAGGCAGGGGTGGCTCTCCCAGGACTCCACTCATGGTCTCTGTCCTGAGTCTGTCCTGGGAGAGCACCTCCTTTGCTGCTCAGACCAGGAAGCTGTCTTTGGCCACAGATGATGCTGTGTTTTTCACTTCCCACAATTCTCTTCTCAAGTTTCCCACCTCTGAATATGTAGTCATGGAGACCTCTAGAAGGGAAGCTGGACCTTCACGTGAGGCTCTTGGCCTCGGGTCCAGTGACTATAGACATTCCCAAGACTTTGTTGATTTAGAGAGCATCCATCTGCCACCATAATGTGGCAGAGAATATCCCTCTATGTGGAAATCCCTTGGGAATTACATTCAGTTCCTAGAAACATATACCAGAAAAAGTGTGCCTTAACCACCAAGGTTTTTTTTTTTTTTCCAATATATGAAATTCATTGTCAAATTGGTTTCCATACAACACCCAGTGCTCATCCCAAAAGGTGCCCTCCTCAATACCCATCACCCACCCTACTCTCCCTCCCATCCCCTATCAACCCTCAGTTTGTTCTCAGTTTTTAAGAGTCTCTTATGCTTTGGCTCTCTCCCACTCTAACCTCTTTTTTTTTTTTTTCCTTCCCCTCCCCCATGGGTTTCTGTTAAGTTTCTCAGGATCCACATAAGAGTGAAAACATATGGTATCTGTCTTTCTCTGTATGGTTTATTTCACTTAGCATCACACTCTCCAGTTCAATTCACGTTGCTACAAAGGGCCATATTTCATTCTTTCTCATTGCCATGTATTACTCCATTGTGTATATAAACCACAATTTCTTTATCCATTCATCAGTTAATGGACATTTAGGCTCTTTCCATAATTTGGCTATTGTTGAGAGTGCTGCTATAAACATTGGGGTACAAGTGCCCCTATGCATCAGTACTCCTGTATCCCTTGGGTAAATTCCTAGCAGTGCTATTGCTGGGTCAGAGGATAGGTCTATTTTTAATTTTTTGAGGAACCTCCACACTGTTTTCCAGAGTGGCTGTACCAGTTTGCATTCCCACCAACAGTGCAAGAGGGTTCCCATTTCTCCACATCCTCTCCAGCATCTATAGTCTCCTGATTTGTTCATTTTGGCCACTCTGACTGGCGTGAGGTGATATCTGAGTGTGGTTTTGATATGTATTTCCCTGATAAGAGGCGACGTTGAACATCTTTTCATGTGCCTGTTGGCCATCCGGATGTCTTCTTTAGAGAAGTGTCTATTCATGTTTTCTGTCCATTTCTTCACTGGGTTATTTGTTTTTCGGGTGTGGAGTTTGGTGAGCTCTTTATAGATTTTGGATACTAGCCCTTTGTCCGATATGTCATTTGCAAATATCTTTTCCCATTCCGTTGGTTGCCTTTTAGTTTTGTTGGATGTTTCCCTGGCTGTGCAGAAGCTTTTTATCTTCATAAGGTCCCAGTAGTTCATTTTTTCTTTTAATTCCCTTGCCTTTGGGGATGTGTCAAGTAAGAAATTGCTACGGCTGAGGTCAGAAAGGTCTTTTCCTGCTTTCTCCTCTAAGGTTTTGATGGTTTCCTGTCTCACATTCAGGTCCTTTATCCATTTTGATTTATTTTTGTGAATGGTGTGAGAAAGTGGTCTAGTTTCAATCTTATGCATGTTGCTGTTCAGTTCTCCCAGCACCATTTGTTAAAGAGACTGTCTTTTTTCCATTGGATGTTCTTTCCTGCTTTGTCAAAGATGAGTTGGCCATACGTTTGTGGGTCTAGTTCTGGGGTTTCTATTCTATTCCATTGGTCTATGTGTCTGTTTTTGTGCCAGTACCATACTGTCTTGATTATTACAGCTTTGTAGTAGAGGCTAAAGTCTGGGATTGTGATGCCTCCTGCTTTGGTCTTCTTTTTCAAAATTACTTTGGCTATTCGGGGCCTTTTGTGGTTCCATATGAATTTTAGGATTGCTTGTTCTAGTTTCGAGAAGAATGCTGGTGCAATTTTGATTGGGATTGCATTGAATGTGTACATAGCTTTGGGTAGTGTTGACATTTTGACAATATTTATTCTTCCAACCCATGAGCACGGAATGTTTTTCCATTTCTTTATATCTTCTTCAATTTCCTTCATTAGCTTTCTATAATTTTCACATACAAATCTTGTACATCTTTGGTTAGATTTATTCCTAAGTATTTTATGCTTCTTGGTGCAATTGTGAATGGGATCAGTTTCTTCATTTGTCTTTCTGTTGCTTCATTGTTAGTGTATAAGAATGCAACTGATTTCTGTACATTGATTTTGTATCCTGCGACTTTGCTGAATTCATGTATCAGTTCTAGCAGACTTTTGGTGGAGTCTGTCGGATTTTCCATGTATAATATCATGTCATCTGCAAAAAGTGAAAGCTTGACTTCATCTTTGCCAATTTTGATGCCTTTGATTTCCTTTTGTTGTCTGATTGCTGATGCTAGCACTTCCAACACTATGTTAAACAACAGCGGTGAGAGTGGACATCCCTGTCGTGTTCCTGATCTCAGGGAAAAAGCTCTCAGTTTTTCCCCATTGAGGATGATGTTAGCTGTGGGCTTTTCATAAATGGCTTTTATGATCTTTAAGTATGTTCCTTCTATCCCGACTTTCTCGAGGGTTTTTATTAAGAAAAGTTGCTGAATTTTGTCAAATGCTTTTTCTGCATCGATTGACAGGATCAAATGGTTCTTATCTTTACTTTTATTAATGTGACGTATCATGTTGATTGATTTGCGAATGTTGAACCAGCCCTGCATCCCAGGAATGAATCCCACTTGATCATGGTGAATAATTCTTTTTATAAGCTGTTGAATTCTATTTGCTAGTATCTCATTGAGAATTTTTGCATCCATATTCATCAGGGATTTTGGCCTGTAGTTCTCTTTTTTTACTGGGTCTCTGTCTGGTTTAGGAATCAAAGTAATACTGGCTTCATAGAATGACTCTGGAAGTTTTCCTTCCCTTTCTATTTCTTGGAATAGCTTGAGAAGGATAGGTATTATCTCTGCTTTAAACGTCTGGTAGAACTCCCCTGGGAAGCCATCTGGTCCTGGATTCTTATTTGTTGGGAGATTTTTGATGACTGATTCAATTTCTTCGCTGGTTATGGGTCTGTTAAAGCTTTCTAATTCCTCCTGATTGAGTTTTAGAAGCGTGTGGGTATTTAGGAATTTGTCCATTGCTTCCAGGTTGTCCAGTTTGTTGGCATATAGTTTTTCATAGTATTCCCTGATAATTGCTTGTATCTCTGAAGGATTGGTTGTAATAATTCCATTTTCATTCATGATTTTATCTATTTGGGTCATCTCCCTTTTCTTTTTGAGAAGCCTGGCTAGAGGTTTATCAATTTTGTTTATTTTTTCAAAAAACCAACTCTTGGTTTCGTTGATCTGCTCTACAGTTTTTTTAGATTCTATATTGTTTATTTCTGCTCTGATCTTTATTATTTCTCTTCTTCTGCTGGGTTTAGGCTGTCCTTGCTGTTCTGCTTCTATTTCCTTTAGGTGTGCTGTTAGATTTTGTATTTGGGATTTTTCTTGTTTCTTGAGATAGGCCTGATTTGCAATGTATTTTTCTCTCAGGACTGCCTCTGCTGCATCCCAAAGCATTTGGATTGTTGTATTTTCATTTTCGTTTGTTTCCATATATTTTTTAATTTCTTCTCTAATTGCCTGGTTGACCCACTCATTCTTTAGTAGGGTGTTCTTTAACCTCCATGCTTTTGGAGGTTTTCCAGACTTTTTCCTGTGGTTGATTTCAAGCTTCATAGCATTGTGGTCTGAAAGTATGCATGGTATGATTTCAATTCTTGTATACTTATGAAGGGCTGTTTTGTGACCCAGTATGTGATCTATCTTGGAGAATATTCCATGTGCACTCGAGAAGAAAGTATCTTCTGTTGCTTTGGGATGCAGAGTTCTAAATATATCTGTCAAGTCCATCTGATCCAATGCATCATTCAGGGTCCTTGTTTCTTTATTGACTGTGTGTCTAGATGATGTATCCATTTCTGTAAGTGGAGTGTTAAAGTCCCCTGCAATTACCACATTCTTATCAATAAGGTTGCTTATGTTTGTGAGTAATTGTTTTATATATTTGGGGGCTCCCGTATTCGGCACATAGACATTTATAATTGTTAGCTCTTCCTGATGGATAGACCCTGTGATTATTATATAATGCCCTTCTTCATCTCTTGTTACAGCCTTTAATTTAAAGTCTAGTTTGTCTGATAGAAGTATGACTACTCCAGTCCTCTTTTGACTTCCAGTGGCATGATACATAGTTCTCCATCCCCTCACTCTCAATCTGAAGGTGTCCTCATGTCTAAAATGAGTCTCTTGTAGACAGCAAATAGATGGGTCTTGTTTTTGTATCCATTCTGATACCCTATGTCTTTTGGTTGGCGCATTTAGTCCGTTTACATTCAGTGTTATTATAGGAAGATATGGGTTTAGAGTCATTGTGATGTCTGTAGGTTTCATGCTTGTAGCGATGTCTCTGATACTTTGTCTCACAGGATCCCCCTTAGGATCTCTTGTAGGGCTGGTTTAGTGGTGACGAATTCCTTCAGTTTTTGTTTGCTTGGGAAGACCTTTATCTCTCCTTCTATTCTAAATGACAGACTTGCTGGATAAAGGATTCTCGGCTGCATACTTTTTCTGTTCATCACATTGAAGATCTCCTGCCATTCCTTTCTGGCCTGCCAAGTTTCAGTAGAGAGATCAGTCACGAGTCTTATAGGTCTCCCTTTATATGTTAGAGCACGTTTATCCCTAGCTGCTTTCAGAATTTTCTCTTTATCCTTGTATTTTGCCGGTTTCACTATGATACGTCGTGCAGAAGATCGATTCAAGTTACGTCTGAAGGGAGTTCTCTGTGCCTCTTGGATTTCAATGCCTCTTTCCTTCCCCAGATCCGGGAAGTTCTCAGCTATGATTTCTTCAAGTACACCTTCAGCACCTCTCCCTCTCTCTTCCTCCTCTGGAATACCAATTTTGCATAGATTATTTCTCTTTAGTGCATCACTTAGTTCTCTAATTTTCCCCTCATATTCCTGGATTTTTTTTATCTCTCTTTTTCTCAGCTTCTTCTTTTTCCACAATTTTATCTTCTAGTTCACCTATTCTCTCCTCTGCCTCTTCAATCCGAGCTGTGGTCATCTCCATTTTATTTTGCAGCTCATAAATAGCATTTTTGAGCTCCTCCTGGCTGTTCCTTAGTCTCTTGATCTCTGTAGCAATAGATTCTCTGCTGCCCTCTATACTGTTTTCAAGCCCAGAGATTAATTTTATGACTATTATTCTAAATTCACTTTATATTGTTTAAATCATTTTTGATCAGTTCATTAGCTGTCGCTATTTCCTGGATGTTTTTTTGAGGGGAATTCTTCCGTTTCATCATTTTGGATAGTCCCTGGAGTGATGCGGAACTGCAGGACACTTCCCCTGTGCTGTCTTGAATAATTTGCATTGGTAGGCGGAGCCACAGTCAGACCTGATGTCTGCCCCCAGCCCACCGCTGGGGCCACAGTCAGCCTGGTGTGTGCCTTCTCTTCCCCTCTCTAGGGGCAGGATTCACTGTGGGGTGGCATGGCCCATCTGGGCTACTTGCACACTGCCAGGCTTGTGGTGCTGGGGATCTGGCATATTAGCTGGGATGGATCAGCAAGGTGCACAGGGGTGGGAGGGGGAGGCTCAGCTCGCTTTTCCTTCGGATATCCGCTTCGGGAGGGGCCCTGCGGCACCGGGAGGGAGTCAGACCCGCTGGAGGCATGGATCCGCAGAAGCACAGTGTTTGGGTTTGCGCGGTGCCAGCATGTTCCTTGGCAGGAACCGGTTCCCTTTGGGATTTTGGCTGGGGGATGGTTGAGGGAGATGGCGCTGGCGAGAGCCTTTGTTCCCCACCAAGCTGAGCTCTGTCATCGGGGGCTCAACAACTCTCCCTCCCATTGTCCTCCAGCCCTCCTGTTCTCTGAGCAGAGCTGTTAGCTTATAACCTTCCAGATGTTAAGTCCCGCTTGTTGTCAGAACACACTCCGTCAATCCCCTCTGCTTTTGCCAGCCTGACTCAGGGGCTCTACTTACTGGCAGACTGCTCCTCCGCCCTGGCTCCCTCCTGCCAGTCAGTGTAGCACACACTGCCTCTCCACCCTTCCTACCCTCTTCTGTGTGCCTCTTGTCTGCGCTTGGCTCCAGAGACTCCATTCTGCTAGTCTTCTGGTGATATTCTGAGTTATTTAGGCAGGTGTAGGTGGAATCTAAGTGATCAGCAGGATGCGCGGTGAGTCCAGCGTCCTCCTACGCCACCATCTTCCCCAGGTCTCTACAAATTATACTTTAAAATTGATTTGAAAATGTATACATGTGAGATGTTTTTTAAGTGCTTTTGTATTGTTTACCTTAAAATGTATTATTACATTTAAATATAATTGTAAATGCAAACACATTTTGGTAATTTCCAAAATAGTAGAGCTAATACAGTTTTGATGAAGGAGGAGATATGCATGCATGAGAATTTGGTTTACTTCCTGAAGAATCAGAGGACAAGGGATCAATTTCACATATTCAGACCTAATCCAATTTATTTTGTGAGTGGGACCTGGGCTTTACATAATTACAATATAAAACATAAAAAATAATAAACATGGGCAAAATATTTAATTTGTTGGTCTTTCATGGGCATGGAACATGACACATATTCAGGATCTACATCTAAAATGCATATATTTGGAGGTATGTGTTAGAATGTCAAAATATAGTTCAGTCTGTCATTTATGTTTCCTTTCATTATGTGGTGATTCTTCCATTTACGTGTTTCTACCCTTACCACCAACCATGATCACATATTGATTCTTTGTGTGACTAGGTACACTAAATGCTCCATGGATGTGATTTTCCCCCATGTCAATCTTCTGTTGTTTGGTTTATCATATCCTAATTGCAGGCGCTGTGAGATGGTTATTTGTTTAAGTGTCAACCAATTATCTATGCAAAAGGAGGTAAATGGAATTACTTGTTGTCTTAAGCAAACTTCTTTCTACTTAGCTCAAGGAACTAGCTATTTCTGAAAAGCGGATTTCATATTGTGAATGTCCTTAAGATGAATGCATTTTACCCAGTTCAACAATTTGATTCAGCCAACACTGACTGCTTTCATATTTGTCAACAGGCATCATGCTGGGCATTTTGGAAGATGCAGATTCTAAGCTGAAAGTGGGTTCAGCAGACCAAGGGCAGGGCAGCAGGCCAGGGTGGAACCCTAGTCTAGAAGAGGATTCAGAGGATGCTGACTAAAATTTGGTGAAGGAGGGAATCTTGTCACACCCACCCCAACACATTGTGCTGTGCTGTACTTCTGTATCAGTGACCACACTGTGTCCTCTCTCAGAAATGCCATTCTGCTCTTGTTGGGACAAAAAGCTTCTACATGTTCTTCCTACCAAACTTTATTATGTTCACATTAGTGTGGCTGCACTTGACTTTGACCCTCACAACAGAGCTCCTTGTATATCTTCTTTCAAAGCATTCTTCCTAATATGTTGAAATTACTTGTTAACATGTATGTCTCTCAATTTAGAAACTATAACACCCTAACGATCAGGGACTGGGTTCCGTTTATCTTGTGCTTATAGCACATGGCATGGTGGTTCAAACAAATAATGCTGAGATGACAGGATAATCTTTTAGAAGAGAGACAATATTTGATCCATATCTCACACCATATCTAAAAGTAAACTCTAAATACATTAGATATTTAATATAAATAAATGACAACATACTGAGTCTAAAAATAAGGTGTGTGTATGGAATTACTATGGAATGACCTTGATCCCTGTGTACGGAATGATCTTTTATATGACTTAAATATTCTGAAGCAACAAAGAAAAGTTAACTAGTTTAATTTGACAATAGTAAAATGTTTTTACACAGCTAAATTACCACAAGTAGAAAAATACCATTAAAAAAGTGGGATAAGTGTATTCATAATTTTCATCACAGTGAGATGACTACTAGTCCTAACATTTTAAAAGTCTGTCAAAATTGAGGAAGGAAGCTTGTTACAAGGACACAGTGGGATCATAGATACCTATAAACCACAATGAACAAGACAATTTTAAACTAATGTGGATTGAATTCTAATCTGTTAAGTAAAAGAACATAGTCTAAAGACAATATAGTAAGCTCACTTTTATTTTTAAGTAAAGAGAAAAAGGGAGAGAATAAAAATATAATTATATCTACATGCTGTTGCAAAAAGAAGCAGAGGGATGAAAAATCAGAATCATGTGATAGATTATCTATAAAGTTGTTTTTGAATAGCGTGAAGGTCAAGGAAACAAATGGCATGTCTGTAGATTTCTGTGTTTACATAGTTTGGTCCTTGTAGGCATGTTATTATTTTTCATAACAAAGTTCTATTTATAACAAAAAATGGAGGAGAAAACTCTAAAATAGAATACAAACAGAAACAAATGAATTCAAAATATTTTCAAATGTGTAACAATTGCACTGTACCAAAAAAATGAGGGAACACAATTGCATTTTGAACACAGTACTTTGAATATATGTCTCATCAATCTAAAGAAAAAAATGAACTGCAAAAATCTACTTTTAGACTAATCTATTTTTTGAGTAGTCTATTGGGTAGAACTGATATTCACAGTTCATGGATTAGTACATGGTAACATTTTTTCAGTATGATTGAGCAGATGTGTAAATATACCAAGGATTTTGAAAGTAGATTTCTTAAATTTAGAAGGGGAGTTACTAATGTGGAAATGGAGGAGATGAAAATCACCTCTGTGGTGGTGCTGGAATTGAAGGTATTATCAGTATGGATTCACAGTTTCCCACAAATTATATGTAAACATGGTGATATAGATATGTAATATTTATATCCATCCTGTATCTATATATTTCATAACTGTCCACTGAAAAGGATTTATGAACAACAGTGCTTCATTAGCAATGAGCACTTCTGCAAACCACACCTACTTTTTAAAATACCATTAGGTGTCTTTGAGAAATGGAAGATTTGAAGACAGAAACAAAAAAAGTTCGAGTGGAGTCTGGAAATTGTGTGCAAGAAAGAAAGGAAAAGCTCCAAAATGGTTGAGTTTCAACAGCAGCAACCCAATACATGATAATAGGAAGAGATAATACCCCACTGAATAAATACAGAGAGATGAATAAATAATGATAATAGATTGACACAGATAGAAAATAGATAGATGATAGGTGGATAGGGACAAAGGAAAAGGTTTTGTAACAATACAATGCCACATGGAAAAAAAAAAAAACAAAAAAAAGTGCAGTTAAAACTCACTAATTGGCCACCATGACAGCTACAATTGCTTTAAGTAAGAAACAAAACAGTTGATAAAAATGAGTGAGTGAAATTTGATAGGAACAAAATATTTACACAGTTTCAAAATGTCTACCCAAATCCGATTTCCTAATTATAGGGTAAAAAAAATAGCAGCTTTACAGTCAAGAATCTTGATGAACACCACCTTAAATAAGGGATAGAGTTATCATCTCTAATGATTGGACCATCTAATAATATCATGTGCTTCGCATTGAGATTCACTGAGATGGAATCAACACCACATTTGTAGTATTCCCACCAAACTCCCTAGTAACCTGAAGTATTCTGAGAAAACATCAAACAAACCCAACTGGGGATCCATCATAGAAAATAAACAGCTTGTACTCTTTTAAAATTATTTTTTTTTTTTAACGTTTATTTATTTTTGAGACAGAGACAGAGCATGAACGGGGGAGGGGCAGAGAGAGAGGGAGACACAGAATGGGAAGCAGGCTCCAGGCTCTGAGCCATCAGCCCAGAGCCTGACGCGGGGCTCGAACTCGCGGACCGTGAGATCGTGACCTGAGCTGAAGTTGGATGCTTAACCGACTGAGCCACCTAGGCGCCCCAGCTTGTACTCTTAAAATATCAATCACATGAAAGAAAAAGAAGGGTTGAGAAACCAGTCCTTACTAAAGGAGATGAAATACACATGATAACTAAATGCAATGTGTGATCCTGAATTGGCTCCTGCACCAGAGAATTCCTGTCACAACATAGGATACTGTGTGCACAACTGGAGGGATTGAAATAAGGATTGTAGACAAAGTAATGTGATTACATTAATATTAAATGGTGTCTCCCTAATGCAGATTAATGTTTTCACTGGGAACATATGCTACCTGAACAGATGAAAACTGTGAATGTGCATGCATGTAATCATATAGTATGAGGGGAAAGTGGAGTAATAGGTTGGGAGAGTTTTAACACGTTTCTAATGAGAAATTTCAAACACTTAGAAGAATAGAACTTCTTGGTGCCCACTACCGAGTCCTATTTTGTCATGCCCATTCAGAATTACAGACTTAGCCTTAGAGGTTCAGTCCTTCAGGTCAAGACCTGGCCCTCCAGGGGTATTTAACACGTAGGGGATACTAGCACTTTCACCAGTAGGTACTTTCCAAAGACACTCCCTGAGCAATAAGTGTAGGTCATTTTCTTCTTGGAATCAGCTTCTGGGATCTTGAGATTGAAGACTCGCGGAGATTTTAAGCAGGTACCTGGAGAAATGGGGCACGGGGATGACAGTATGAGGTCAATAGTGCAGTTAGGAGGTGGGAACATTTGGGGAAAGGTCACTAAAACGGAGAAGGGTCTGAGTCACCTGGAGGTGGAGCTCACTTGGAAGTGACATCCTAAGGTCTCTATCATTCCTGGTTCAGAGGATCTTCTCTGGGGAGAGTGTGGTGATTCCAGGGACAGAGAGGGGTTAAGGAGAGCTCACTAACCCCTCCTTCCTGCTGCCTTAGCTTAGGGAGGGTGAGGACCTAATAGCCTGTGGAGCAAGCACCCAGGAGGCGGAGCAGAGGGGCCAGAAGTGACAAACAGAAGAGAAGGCAGGCAGGATCCACCTCTCACCTCTTCCCAAGCTGCCTGCCAGCGCATTTCCTTGGCAGCCAGGGCAGCGTGTGTCCCAGGGCACGCACACAGGTCACTGTGCAGGACACAGAGGCACAGAGCATAGGGCTCTGGGCACCAGGCTGGAATCTGCAGCTGGGACAGGAGCGAGCATGGTGGGGCAGCAGGCGCTACTGCTAGCTGGCTTCTTTCTGCCTGGGTTCCTGCTCTCTGAGGCTGCGAAAATCCTGACTGCTTTTGCACTGGGTGAGTGCTTAGCTGGAGAATCAGAAAGGGGCCCATCCCAGGCCCCTGTGCCAGGGCTCAGTCACAGCCTTAGGTCAGAGGATCATTCCATGTGGTGTTCTAGAGAGGGCTAGGGTCCCAGGCCAGAGGAGGGAGAGGCGTGAGAGGTCTGTGCGGTAGAATGGGATCCCTACTGCTGGGATGGGGAAGTTAGTTTTGGGCTACCAGCAGTTTCCTTTCCTCTCTTTGTATTTGCTCTGGAGCTGCTTCACATTCTGCATTCCTGGGGCCAGAATGTAGATCCAGTGCTGAGCTAGAAATCATGAGCTGCCCACCACAGGGCATGGCAGGGACTTTCAGAGGCACATGCTCAAAGTGTGGGACAGTAGAAAGTGGAAAGTGAAGTCAGTTTCAGGCTCTTGGAGGCTAAGGACAGGGGCTCCTGGGGGCAGCAGCACTAACTGGGCATGTTTCATTAATGGGAAACCTGGAGAACTGCCTGGGCAGTGGAGGGGGCCCTGGACAATCAAGTTCTTGGTGCCCCTCTCTCTTTTGCCCTTACTGCTGGAAGGTGTTGAAGGACTGTGAAGCAGTTAATTTTGTGTGAACCCAGTTGTAATGCCTTTATTTTGTCCCAAAGGGAACAGAAAGGGAACAGGAAAATTTATTAGGAGGAAGGTTTCAGAAGATGGAGTTTCCTAAAGACTTTTTTGGATCCATTCTGACAGGCTAGGGGATCTGCCCTGTCCCCTCCTCTGCCCCAGAATGCACTGGGCTCACCAACACCTTCAGGAATGGCTGTCTCTGCAGGAAGCCTTTTCTCATGCATCCATTCCTTCTTTCCTTCCTTCCTTCCTTCCTTCCATCCTTCCTTCCTTCCTTCCTTCCTTCCTTCCTTCCTTCCTTCCTTCCTTTCTTTCTTTCTTTCTTCCTTTCAAGTTAGTTAACATACGGTGTGGTCTTGGCTTCAGGAATAGAACCCAGTAATTCATTTCTAAGGTATGACAGCCAGTGCTCAATCCAAAAAGTGCCCTCTTTAATGCCTATCACCCATCTAACTCATCTCCCCACCTACCTCCCCTCCAACAACCCTCAATTTGTTCTCTGTATTTAATGGTCTCTCATAGTTTGCCTTCCTCTCTGTTTTTATCTTATTTGTCCTTCCTTTCCTCTCTGTTCATCTGTTGTGTTTCTCAAGTTCCTCATATGAGTGAAATCATATGATAACTGTCTTTTTCTGACTTATTTTGCTTAGCATAATACACTCTAGTTCCATCTACGTTGTTGCAAATGGCAAGATTTCATTCTTTTTCATTGCTGAGTAGTATTCCTGTATGTATGTATGTATGTATGTATGTATGTATGTATGTATAAGTTGATGGACATTTGCGCTCTATCCATAATTTTGCTATGGAAATTATTTATAGTGCTCCTATAAACATTGGGGTGCATGTGCCCCTTTGAATCAGAATTTTTGTATCCTTTGGATAAATTCCTAGTAGTGCAATTGCTGGGTCATGGGTTTGTTCTATTTTTATTCATTTGTATTTTATTTTTATTTTTTAAACAGAGTATATTTACAATGATGCTTTACTATATCCTTAAAAAATTATTTTGTTCATTTATTTTTGAGAAAGAGAGAGAGAGACAGAGCATGAGCAGGGGAGGGTCAGAGAGTGAAGGAGACACAGAATCAGAAGCAAGCTCCAGGCTGTGAATTGTCAGAACAGAGCCCCATGCAGGGCTTGAACCCATAAACTATGAGATCATAGGGTAGTTCTATTTTTAATTTTTTGAGGAAACTCCATACTATTATCCAGTGTGGCTGCACCAGTTTGCATTCAAACCAACAGTGCAAAACGCTTCCCCTTTTTCTAAATCCTCACCAACATCTGTTGTTTTCTGAGTTGTTAATTTTAGCCATTCTGATAGGTGTGGAGTGGTATCTCATTGTGGTTTGATTTGTATTATTGATGATGTATGATGTTGAGCATTTTTTTAATGTGTCTGTTAGCCATCTGGATATCTTCTTTGGAAAAGTGTCTTTTCATGTCTTCTTCCCATTTCTTCCCTGGAGTATTTGTTTTTTTGGGTGTTAAGGTTGTTAAGTTCTTTATAAATTCTGGATACTAAACCTTTATCTGATATCTCATTTGCAAATATCTTCTCTAATTCCATTGGTTGCCTTTTAGTTTTGTTGGCTGTTTCCTTTGCTGTTCAAAAGATTTTTATCTTGATGAGGTCCAAAAGTTCATTTTTGCTTTTATTTCCTTTGCCTCTGAAGACATGTCAAGTAAGAAGTTGCTGTGCCCTAGGTCAAAGAGTTTGCTGCCTGTTTTCTTCTCTAGGAGTTTGATGGTTTCCTGTCCCACATTTAGGTCATTCATCCATTTTGAATTTACTTTTGTGTGTGGTGTAAGAAAGTGGTCTAGTTTCATTCTTCTGCATGTCGCTGGCCAGTTTTCCCAGCACCATTTGTTAAAGAGACTGTCTTTTTTCCATTGGATATGCTTTCCTGCTTTGTCAAAGATTAGTTGGCCATATATTTGAGGATCCTTTTTTGGATTCTCTATCCTACTCCATTGATCTATGTGTCTGTTTTTGTGCCAATACCATACTGTCTTAATGTTTACAGCTTTGTAACACCCAGGATTGTGATGCCTCCAGCTTTGGTTTTCTTTTTCAACATTACTTTCTCTATTCAGGGTCTTTAGTGGTTCCATACAAATTGTAGAACTGTTTCTTTTAGTTCTGTGAAGAATGCCGGTATTATTTTGATAAGGATTGCATTGAATGTGTAGATTTAGATAGCATAGACATTTTAACAATATTTGTTCTTCCAATCCATGAACATGATATGTTTTTTTCATTTCTTTGTGTCTTCTTCAATGTCTTTCATAAGGTTTATATCGTTTTCAGCACACAGATATTTCACCTCTTTGGTTAGGTTCATTCCTAGGTATCTTATGGGTTTTCGTGCAATTGTAAATGTGATCAATTCCTTAAAATCTCTTTCTGCTGCTTCATTATTAGTATATAAAAATGCAACAAAAAAAAAATGCAACCAATTTCTGTACATTGATTTTATATCCTGCATCTTGCCTGAATTCATGTATTAGCTCTAGCAGTTTTTTGGTGGAGTCTTCAGGTTTTCCATGTAGAGTATCATGTCATCTTTGAAGAGTGAAAGATTGACTCCTCCTTACTGATTTGGATTTCTTTTTTATTTCTTTTTGTTTTCTGATTGCCAAGGCTAGGACTTCCAGTACTGTGTTGAACAATAGTGGTGAGAGTGGACATCCCTGTCTTGTTCCTGATCTTAGAGGGAAAGCTCTGTTTTTCCCCACTGAGGATGATATTAGTGGTGGGTCTTTCATATATGGCTTTTATCATGTTAAGTTATGTTCCTTCTATCCCTTTTTTCTTGAGGATTTTATCAAGAAATGATGATGTATTTTGTCAAAATTTTTTTTCTGCATCTATTGAAAATATCATATGGTTCTTATTCTTTCTTTTATTAAAACAATTTTTTTTTACATTTATTCATTTTTGAGAGGCAGAGAGAGACAGAGCACAAGCAGGAGAGGGGCAGAGAGAGAGGGAGACACAGAATCCAAAGCAGGCTCCAGGCTCCAAGCTTTCAGCACAGAGCCCAACGTGGGGCTCAAACCCACAAACCGCGAGATCATGACCTGAGCCGAGGTTGGACGCTCAACTGACTGAGCCACAAAGGAGCCCCTTATCCTTTCTTTTATTAATGTGGTATATCATGTTGATTGATTTGTGAATATTGAACTAGCCCTGCAGCCCAGGAATGAATCACAACTGATCATGGTGAATAATTCTTTTGATGTACTGTTGAATTCAATTAATATCTTGTTGAGATTTTTGCATCCATGTTCATCAGGGATATTGGCCTGTAATTCTTGTTTTTAGTGGGGTCTTTGTCTGGGTTTGCAATCAAGGTGAAGCTAGATTCATAGAATGAGTTTGGAAGTTTTCCTTACATTTCTATTTTTTTGGAATAGTTTTAGGAGAATAGGTATTAATTCTTATTTAAATACCTGGTAGAATTCTCCTGGGGGGTCATCTGGCCTAGGACTCTTATTTGTTGGGAGATTTTTGATAATCGATTCAATTTCTTTGCTGGTTATGAGCTTGTTAAATATTCTGTTTCTTCCTGTTTGTGTTTTGGTAGTGTGTGTCTGGAATTTTGTCCATTTCTTCCAGATTGTCCATTTTGTTGGCATATAATTTTCCATAGTATTCTCTTATAATTGTAATTCTGTGGTGTTGGTTGTGATCACTCCACTTTCATTTGTGATTTTATCTGTTTGGGTCCTTACTCTTTTATTTTTGAGAAGTCTGTCTAGGTAGTTTTCAATTTTGCTTATTCTCTTAAAAAAAAACAGCTCTTAGTTTCATTGATCTGGTGTACTGTTTTGTTTTGTTTTTTTCTTTTTTGGATCCTAAGTCATTTATTCTGCTCTAGTCTTTATTATTTCCCTTCTTCTGCTGGATTTCGACTTAATTTGCTGCTCCTTTTCTAACTCCTTTAGTTGTAAGGTTTGGTTGTGTATTTGGGACCTTTCTTGCTGCTTGAGATAGACCTGAATTGCAATGTATTTTCCTCTTAGGACTGCCTTTTATGCATCTCAAAGGGTCTGGACAGTCATGTTTTCATTTTCATTTGTTTCCACGTATTTTTAAATTTCTTCTTTAACTTCCTGGTTGACCCACTCATTCTTTAGCAGGATGTTCTTTATCCTCAATGTATTTGAGAGCTTTCCACATTTTTTCTTGTGTTTGATTTCAAGTTTCATAGTGTTATGATCTGAAAATATGCATGGTAAGATCTCAATCTTTTTGTACATGTTGAAGGCTGATTTGTCACCCAATATGTGATCTATTCTGGAGAATGTTCCATATGCACCCAAGAAGAATGTGTATTCTGTTGCTTTAGGATGAAGTGTTCTGAATATATCTGTTAAGTCCATCTGATCCAGTGTGTCATTCAAGACCATTGTTGCCATGTAGATTTTCCGCTTAACTAATCTATCCATTGTTGTAAGTGGAGTATTAAAGTCTCTTACAATTATGGCATTATTGTCAATAAGTTTACTCATGTTTGTGATTAATTGATTTATATATTTGGGAGTTCAAGTTGGGGGCATAAATGTTTACAATTGTTAGCTTTTCTTGATGGACAGACCCCTTAATTATCATATAATGCCCTCCTTCATCTCTTGTTACAGTCTTTGTTTTAAAGTCTAGTTTGTCTAAGTATGGCTACTCCAGCTTTCTTTTGACATTCCAGTAGCATGATAGATGGTTCTCCATCCCTAACTTTCAATCTGCAGATGTCCTCAGGTCTAAAATGGGTCTCTTGTAGGCAGCATATAGATGGGTCTTGTTTTTTTAATCTATTCTGATACCCTATGTCATTTGATTGGGGAATTTAGTCCATTTACATTCAGAGTGATTATTGAAAGATATGAATTTAGTGCCATTGTGTTATCTGTAGATAACACAATGTGGTTTTGTGTTTGTGGTGATGTTGTCTGGTCATTTGTAGTCTTTGCTGCTTTCCACTCACAGAGTCCCTCTTAGAATTTCTTGCAGGACTGGTTTAGTGGTCACAAACTCCTTTAGTTTATGTTTGCTTGGAAGCTCTTTATTTCTCCTTTTCTGAATGACAGCTTTGCTGAATAAAGGATTCTTGGCTACATATTTTTCTTATTCATCATATTAAATGTTTCCTGCCATTCCCTTCTGGCCTGCCAAGTTTCAGTGGAAACTTATGTGTCTACCTTTGTAGGTGAAGGACATTTTGTCCCTAGATGCTTTCAGAATTCTCTCTTTATCTTTGTATTTTGCAAGTTTCACTATGATATGTCATGGGGTTGACCTTTTTTTTGTTGATTTTGAAGGGAGTTCTCTGTGCCTCTTGGACTTGGATGCCTGTTTTTTTCCCCCAGATTAGGGAAGTGCTCAGCTATAATTTGTTCAAATAAACCTTCTGCCCCTTTTTGCTCTTCTTTTTCTGGGACTCCTCTGATATAGATATTGTTTTGTTTCATGGAATCACTTAGATCTCTAATTCTCCCCTGTGGTTTAGTACTTTCCTCTCCCTCTTTTTTTCAGGTTTATTATTTTCCATAGTTTTATATTTTATTTCACCTATTCTCTCCTCTGCTTCTTCAATCCTCACTGTCACTATATCTAGTTATTTTGCATCTCCATATTGCATTTTTAAAATTCATCCTGACTAGTTCTTTGGTCTTTGATCTCTGTGTCAAGCATTTCTCTGGTGTCTTCTATGCTTTTCTTCAAGCCTAGCTATCAGTCTTATGACTATTTTTCTAAATTTTGTTCAGATATATTTTTTATATCTCTTTTGAGCAAGTCTCTGGCTGTGATTTCTTCTCAACCTTTCTTATGGGGAGAATTCCTCTGGCTTGTCACTTTGCTTAAGTTTCTCTCATTTGCATTTTTTAAAAGCCTGTCATGTGTCCTGCATCTGAGAGTACTACTATATTAAAAAGGAGTCATACACTATCCAGGGCCTGGCGCTCCAGGAAGTGTTTCTGGTGTATGTTGAAGGCACTCTGCAGTTGCGTTTTGGCTGCTCTATCCCACTGGTCAATCCTTTGCAGAGCTCCTCCTTGCTTCAACTAGGTGTGCTTTGATTTGTTTGTTGAAGTAACCCTAGGAAAAAAAGGATGGGGGAAACCTGATCCCATAAAAAGAGAAAAAGGAAAGTGGAGAACAGAAAACCAAAAAGAATAAAAAAAAACCCAGAAAACTATAAGCCTGATTCCAAAGAAAGAGTAGGAAAAAAATAAAGAAAAAAGTAGAATAAAAGAGAAAAGATGAAACAAAAAGAGAATAAATAAAGTCTGATATACATATACATATACAAATGTATATGTACATCAATATATCTCTCTATATATGTATATCTATCTATATATAGATATAGATATATTGATATACATATACATATACATATGTATGTGTATATATATGTGTGTGTGTGTGTGTGTGTGTGTATATATATATATATATATATATATATATATGTGGTAAGAAATGACAAAAAGAAAATCAGAAACCATGAGCCTGATTCCAAGAGAAAAAAAAGAAAAAAGAAGGGGAAAGAAAGAGAGGGAAAAAAAAGTTGTCTGTTGGCGCCTGGGGCTGGTGGCTGTGCTGTTCTGGAGGAGAGACTGGCTGCGATGGGTCAGCCAGTCTTGCTCCAGTAAATAAGCAGTTTCCAGGCATGGAGGGGAGGGTTTAGGTGTAATCAGTCCTGCCTCCACTGGGAGCCACTGTGTTGCTCTCCAATGTCCCACTGTGTTGGTGTTGGGGAGAAAATGACATCACTCCAATCTCTCAACCCTGCACCAGGGATCTCAACCCTATCTTATCAGGCAGCCCTCACAGAATAGAGAATGCAGTCAGCTTGCCCTGCTCCACAGTTCTCCTGCACCTTCTTGGTGCTCAGCTGGATTCAAAATCTGAAGTCTTAAAGGACCCAGCACTGTGCAGCAATGCTCCCCACCTCCAGAGTAAAGCCTCTCCCCACTGCTAATGAAAGGCCTTTGGCTGGCACCTGTAGGGTCTTTTGTCCTTGGGGAGACAAAAACCCTTCATCTCAAAGTACTCTGAGAAGAGAATTATTCTCTCCCAGGGCACCCCAGAGATTGCTACACCACACTATGCACTCTGGGGTGGCTGCTTCCTCCCCAGGAGCATGAGCCAGGGATCCAGCCTGGATAAAGTTGCACACTTCTGAAAACTCTGAGTTTCAATTCCAAGGCTGTTGCAAACAAAGAGTTGGGACACTCAGTACTTCTTGCTCCCAAGTCCATAGTCCAGAGAAGCTTGTTCTTGTCCTAACTCCATGCTGCACTTTCATAATCCCTTTCTCTTTCTCTCCCTTTTGTCTCTCCACAGAAGGGGTTCTCTCTCCTCTATGCTCTGCCACTGTATATCCCTAAATTCACACATATCCACCTCAATCCTGCCAAGCTGTATCCCTCCAAATGTGGAGATCATTTGGCTGCTCTGCAGTTCAATTTCCTGGGTGTTCTAAGTGATCTGACATCAATACAGCTGTGTTTGAGTGGCAAGGCCCTCCTACTTCTCTGCCATCTTAACTCTCCTCTCCCTGCATCCATTTCTTGCATAGGTTAAAGGTAAGCTAGAGCAAGCAGTCTGAGGAGGTAGGGGTTTGTATTTTATGTAATCTGTGTTACCTCAGGAAACACAAACACAAATTAAAAATTAGAGTAATTCCCACAGACACACCATTACTGTAGTCATACATCCCACTCTGCTGACCTAATCACTACAAAGTCGTTATCTTCCAAAGTACCCCTCTTTCCAACGTGGGCCAATTCTATTCTTTTCTTCCTGATTGGACATTCTCTGCTCTGAGACCCATAGATTCAAGAGAAATGCTCCTTGATGATGCATAGTTTTAGACAATCATTGCAAGATAGAACCAGTACTTCCCCTAGGAGTAAGCTTCTCTTTCCTTAGAATCTCACGATTTTCTTAGGATAGGTGGTGCCTAACTCTGTCATGTGCAGGATCTTACAGTTATGCCCTAATGACCACAGTTATCCTGAATGCCTTAATTTCATGTTCAGAAATTTTCAGGCCTAACTGGAAACTTGGAATCCTGCTAAATATATTTGAATCTCAAGGATTTTGTTTCATTTAAAAAATTTTTTTAATGTTTATTTATTTTTGAGAGAGAGAGAGAGAGAGAGAGAGAGAGAGAGAGAGAGAGAGAGAACAGGGGAGGAGCAGAGAGATAGGGAGACACAGAATCAGATGCAGGCTCCAGGCTCCAGGCTCTGACCTGTCAGCACAGAGCCCGACGCAGGGCTCGAACTCACAAGCTGTGAGATCATGACCTGAGCTGACATCAGACGTTTAACCTATTGAGCCACCCAGATGCCCCTTAAGGATTTTGTTTCTAAGTGGTGGATCTACCTCCTTCTGCTTTAATGACTATTTCTTGGACTAATATTCAATATCCCATGTTTCTAATTCCCCCTCTAACATGAATTTACATGGAGAATGATTCCATAAAGAGTGCTGACTGATTATCCAATAGGAACCCTTCCCACTTCATTTACAGCAGTGTGCCTAATTTCCACCAGTACAGTTATTTCTTCAGGACATGGTATCTCCACAAGGCCTGGCTAAAATGAGCATGTCGCTAGGATCAGGAAGTACTTGAGGCCTAAGCAGAGAAGTTCATCACACTGACATGGAGGCCATGAGTCACAAGGAAATTTTTGATGGAGGATTACCACAGGTCAAAATTTGAGAAGCCCTCAGCTGGGGCTTACCTTAAGTGAGACAGTGGGGCTGAAGAAACTCATCTTCCTGTGCTCACCATCAACTTTCTGTCCCCTTACCATGGATTTCCCAACTGCCACATCAATTTCAGAGCCTCTGTTCACATCTTTACAAAAATGAAATTTTGTGTTGTTCCTAGGTGGAAGCCATTATCTACTACTGGACCGTGTATCTGAGATTCTTCAAGATCATGGTCATAATGTCACTATGCTTTTTTATGGAGAAGAGTTTTTAATCCCAGGTATGTTTTTTAGTAATCATTGAATTCTTTTATCCCAGGGAGACAATGTGTTTTGTATAGTACTGTGAAGCACATAATCTTTCTGGATCTAGTTGTATTGACAGAATGGGAAAAACGTGTGTGTGTGTGTGTATGTTTATGATACCTGCTGACTATCATATTAAGTTCTGTAGGTCTGGCCTCCACATGCTGTATCTCCATGTTTTACCCCTTTAGCTAGGTGTCACTTCAACTCAGGCAGGCCTCTGTACATTATTATTTATTGATCAGTTTGATAACTACTACTCTGTGGTATGGTTTTAATTTGTTTGCACAGATGTCTTCAGCCAAATTTATAGGTTCTATTATGTAAGGACAGCTGCTTTTTCTGTTTCATAGGTTACTTTCTAATCCTGTTCTGAGGCCTGAAATTTAAGAAAGCTTTTAAAAGGATGTCTTTTATTCATGTCTTAGGATCAAAATCTATCAGTGAGATGATCCTGTATTCATGAGAAGTTACTGGCTGCCTATGAGTTGTGCATAGTGATGTCACAAGTTCATGAGTCACTGAATGCAAAGAATTTTAGCTAAGATGAAGCTCATCAATCTTGTCAACAATTCTGTTGACAGACAAGGACACAGAGGCCCAGAGAACTGCAAAGATTTGTTCAAGTTCACACACACACAGCAATTTAATAATAGAGTTGGGTGGATCTGGAACTTAAAGCTCTGATTTTCTCATTCGGAATTGCTACAGCTTTAGCTTAAAAAAATCCAAAATTAAGCATTTTTTTATGAAAATCAAGTCTGAGCAAGTATGGAATTCTGAAGATGAACTTAAGATTGTTATTGTGTAATCACCTTTTAGACTGGGTTCTATATTGTTCACTGAATATCTTTTCCATATATGTCCCTTTGTATCTGCCTTAATTGTCAGTCTGATTGTGTATTTGCCTTGACTGCCAACCATGGTAGTTGTAACACATGATCATTTCATTTTGGTGGTTTCTGGGAATGAGGAACTGCTAAAAGCTTTAGACCCTCTACCTCTTTAACAAACAGACCCACACTCAGAACTACCAACAATTCAGGGGACTCATGGATTCCCTTAGTTTTATTCTTGGTTCCAAGTTTTAAGAGTCCAGAGTTTCTTGCAATATTTACCATTTACTGGAAATTCTGGAGGTTTTGAAATGGATTATTTATTTTTCACTACAGCAGTACCTTTGCAGAGGTCTGCAAATAAGGAAACACGTGATTGGATTATTTTTGTTGACCTGATTCAATACTCAGTATTGAAACTTTTGAACGTGTATTAACTACTTGTTTGGATAACTTCCTTATAGAGTTTTTATTTACAACTTTACTAAATAAATGACTTCAGAAATACTGAAGTAGAAACCATTTCTAATGCTTACATGGGGGTTGTTCTGATCAATAACTGAAGTCACAAGTGTAAGATGCCAGCCTACACAGGATTTTCCTTTTCCTAAGTGAGCTTGCTATACCTTTCTATCCACCAGATAGACATTCTCCACATGACAGTTCTTCTTTTTTCTGGGGGGACTGTGCAGTTACATCATTGATTCTGAGGGACTTGCTTGCACTCATGAGAAGTTCTGCCTGGAGGGACATTGCCATGACCAGATAATTCCATCCCTTTCAACCGGTTAGGTTCTGCTTTCTTTGGGTAAGGAGGTAGAAGAACAGGTCAATAGCTAATGCAAGGAAGCTCTGTCTTGGAATTCAGACTTTTGAATGGACTGAAGGTCTTCTCCCTTTATCTATCTAGTAGTGCTCACCTTACCCCTGGGAGCTAAAAAACCCAGGATCTTAGTCTGCTGTTATCAAGGTGAGGTCAGTTTCTTATTTCAAGGGTTTATAGAGTTTAACAAAACACAACCACCTTTCCCTCTGAATTTCAGAACCAACAGAGAGAAAGTTATAGGAGTTAGGTAAAAATGCACCTTCATCTAGTTGATTGGGGAACTTCCTTTAGATCTTCATTAACTCTCAAGGCCCTGAGTAGTGGCTTGAAAATAGGCTCTGTAAACCTCTGAGTATTGTTCTATTTCATTCTTTATTGTGCCTTGGGTAGTTTCCTCACGTTTGAACTGAACTGTTCTTAGGAACACTCCAACCCCAAACTTTCCCTACAGCTCTCTTTTGGTTTTCTGGTATTCTGGCCTGTGAATTCCAGCTGCCATGTCCTTCCCCTAATCTGCTGTGCTGCACTCAGGGAGATGGCCAGGCCAGGTGTGGGTGCCTCCTCCATGAGATGTATCTTGGAAGCTTCCTCCAGCCATCCATGAATGTCCTGTGCTACCTGGTGTCTAACGTCTAAAAAACCATTTTAGCATATATTTGGTCTGGTTTTCTTTAGTTGTTTAAAGGAAGAATTTCCATATGGCCCTATGACTTTCTTGTGGCCACAGACTGAAGTTGCTTATATTCATTATTTAAACCATTCTATTGAAGTAATATTGGCATATAATAAACTGGATATATTTAAAATATATTATTTGATATATTTGTACATGTACCTATGAAATCATCAACATAATCAAGATGACAAATATATTTTTTCCCTCACCAGAAGATTTCTAATGCCCTTTTGCAATCTCCCCTCTGGGGCCTCCCACCTTTCTATTCCCATTGCCAGTCAATCCCTAATATGTCCCTATGTGTTAGATTACATCATGTAGATTTTATATCAGTGGAATCATAATTATCTAGTGTTATATTTTAGTTTATTGTACTCAGCATAAATATTTTTGGATGCATTCATAGTGTGTGTATGAGTAGTTCATTCCATTTTCTTGCTGAATAATGTTCTATGTGTGTACTAACACAATGCGTTTATTTAGTTGCTGTTGCTGGGCATTAGTGTTGTCTCCAGTTCTGAGCTATTGTTAATACACCTGCTGTGTAGATTTGTGTGCATGCCTATGTATGAACAGGTACTGTCTTTTCTCTGAATTAACTGGTAGGAGAGCAGTGACTGAACCATAGGTTAGGTGCTGTTTAAGTTTTTAAGAAATGGCCAAACTGGTTTCCAAAATTGCTGTAACATTCTGCATCTCACCAGAAGTGACTGCAAGCTTCATGTACACCACACCCTTGTCAGTACTTGGTTAGCCTTTTTACTTTTATCCTTCCTTGTGTAGGTATTTATTTGTATATCATTGCGGTGTTTACATGCATTTCCTTTGTTAGTAATGATGCTAAGCCCTTCTTCATGTGTTTATTTGTCTACTATATATCTTCACTGGTGAAGTGTTTGTTAAATTTCACCCATTTTTACATTGGTTCTTTGTTTTGTTATTATTGAGTCTTCAGGGCTCTTGATATATATTTGGGATATATATATATCTTGGATATATATTTGGGATATATATATGGTAAAATACCAGATATAAGCCCTGCAAATATTTTTTCCCAGTTCGCGACTTTTCATTGTCTCAGGAGTGCTTTTTGTAGAGCACAATTTTTACTTTGATGAAGTGTAATTTTATACTTTTGCTACATGTATTAGTATGAATATGATTTTTTTATTTATTCTGTTAAAATGATGAATGTCAGTAATAGATTTTCAAATGTTAAGTTAAGCTTGTAGTCTGGGATTGAATTCCATTTGGTCAAAATATATTTTATATATAAATACACAGAGAGAGAGAGAGAGAGAGAGAGGGAGAGAGAGAGGCAAGCAGGGGAGGGACACAGAGAGAGGGAGACACAGAATCTGAAGCAGGCTCCAGTGCTGACAGCTCAGAGCCTGACGCACAGCTGGAACTCACAAGCTGTGAGATCATGACCTGAGCCGAAGTCAGACACATAACTGAATGAGCCACCCAGGCACCCCTGTATTTTTCTTTTATATATTTTATATTTTGTTTGTTTGAATTTTGGTTTAATGTTTTATATCTCTGTCCATGAGGATCATCGTTCTGTGATTTTCTTGAGGTTTTTTTTTTTTCTTTCTTCAATTGCTATCAGTGAAATTCTTATCTCAGAATGAATTGGGTTGTGTTCCTTTTTCAGTTTTCTGGAAGAGTTTGTGTAAAATTAGTATTGTTTCTTCCTAAATTGTTTCAGCCAATCTGAGAGTCAGCATGTCTCTCCCCACCCCACAGTTAGGTTTGGGTGTTAAGACATATGGCCTTACATATATACCAAGAGGCTATAAAATGGTTTATTATTAGTATGATGACACTTTTAGGGGAGAGTAAAGCAACTCCCAAGGTGGTCCAAAAGTACATTGAGAGAGCAGGAAAAAGAGGGTGGCTTTGGGCTTTTATGGCGGTCAGCAGTGGGACTGGAATGGGCATTTCCCTTCTTGTTTGACTGATGGCCAGAACATGCCATGTCTCATGTATTTCAATTTGAACATGTTTAAGTAAGTCATTATGGTATTTTATGAGCCTTGCTGCCTAAGACTGATGAGAGAGTTGAAAATATTACTGAATGTCTTGTTTAAAAGACTAACTATATGGTTCAGTTGGTTAAGCATCTGACTTCGGCTCAGGTCATGATCTCATGGTTTGTGAGTTTGAGCCCCTCATTGGGATATTTCCTGTAGGTAAATATCCTCTGTCACCCTCTCTCTCTGCCCCTTCTCCACTTGTTTTTTTTTTTCTCTCTCTCTCTCAAAATAAATAAACTTAAAAAAAAAAAAAGACCAGCTTTGTGCATTTAGAAAAGTGAATTAGTGCTTTGGTCATGATCAGTAATGTCTGAAAATCTAGAGGATAAGGACAGTCTTCTTTAAGGCTGTGTATTGTGTCTTTAGTGTGTAGAGACACATGTGCAATCTTCTTTTATATTTTGGATATCCATTTCGCAGGAGATTCTGAGTACTTAACCCAAATAAAACAACCGTTCCTCTTTATAGGTTTATTTAGAATGTCTTTTTCTTCTTTGACTTAACTTTGGTAGTTTATATCTTTCCAGGAAGTTGTCCATATAATGTTGTCTAAATTTTTAGCATCTGCAGTTCATAGAATTCATTTATAGTCCTTTTTATTTCTGTGTGGTCATTAGTGGTGTTACTTCTTTCATTTATTTTTTTTTCTTCTAATACTTTATTTAAATTCAGGTTAGTTAACATATAGTGTAGTATTGGTTTTAAGAGCAGAATTTTGTGATTCATCAGTTACATATAACACCCAGTGCTTATCACAAGTGCCTCCTTAATGCCCTTTGCCCATTTAGCTCTCCTCCCACCTCCCCTCCTGCAACCCTCAGTTTGTTCTCCATAGTTACAAGTCTCTTATGGTTTGCCTCTTTGTTTTTATCTTATTTTCATTTTCTTTCCTTCCCTTATGTTCATCTGTTTTGCTTCTTAAATACCACATATGAGTGAAATCATACAGTATTTGTCTTTCTCTGACTGTCTTATTTCACTTAGTGTAATACACTCTAGCTTCATCCATGTCCTTGCAAGTGGTAAGATTTCATTCTGATTGTAGTAATTTGTGTCTTCCTTGTCTGTAAATTTTATTCATTATTTCAACGAATTGGCTCTGGTTCCATTGATTCCTTCTTGTTTTTTCTTATTTCCAAAATTAATAGTTTCTCCCCTAATCTTTATTAATTCTACCTTCTGTTTTATATTTAATACACTCTTTCCCAATATCTTATGGTGGCAGAATAGGTTATTGATGTGATAAATTTCTTTGTTAACATAGCTGTAAATTTTCTTCTGAGTACTAATTTTGGTACAACCCATAAGTTTTGGTATGCTGTATTTTCATATTTATTTTTGTCTAAGTATTTTCTGATTTCTGTTGTGATTTCTATTTGACACATTGCTTATATAAAATATGTTGTTTAATTACCATAATTGATAAATTTTCCAGTTTTCCTTCTGTTGTTGATTTCTACCTCCATTCTGTTGTGGTCAGATGTCCTGGGGTAATTATGTTTTAAAATCTGTTGAGACTTATTTGTGACTGAACATATGGTCTCTGCTGGAAAATGTCTCAGGTACCTTTAAGAGGAATGAGTATGCTGTTACTGTTAGGTAGAATGTTCTGTATATGTCTGTTACATCTAGTGGATCAATGTGTGCAAGTCTTGTGTGCAAGTCTTCTATTTCCTTACTGATCTTCTTTCTGGTTTTTCTGTCCATTATTGAGAGTGGAGTATGAAATCTCCAATGATTATTATGGAACTATCTGTTCCTCCCTCCATTCTGCCAGCTTTTGCTTTAGATATTTTGTGGTTTCTCATTAGATGATATGTGTTTATGATAGTTTTATCTTCTTGCTGTAGTGAATCTTTTATTGATATATAATATCTTTCTTTGTCTTGTAATATTTTTTGATTTATGGTCTATTGTGATTGATATTTGCTCATCTGCTTTCTTTGATTATTATTTGTATGGAATATCTTTTTCTGTGTACCTGTATCATTGGACCTAAAGTCTCTTGTAGACAGTTTATAGTTAGATCATGTTTTTCTTTGTGTGTGTGTTTGTAGCCTTTTAATTTTTGTATTTATTTTTAAAAATAATTTCTTCATTTTGGAATGATTTTGTATTTAAATAAAAATTGCAAAGATGGTACAGAAAGTTCCCATACAACTCACATCTTCATCTCCACATTGTTAATCCCATTTAATTTTTAATTTTTTAATTATTGTTATTATTATTTTAATTTTATTTTTAATTTTTTAAAATTTACATCCAAATTAGTTAGCATATAGTGCAACAGTGATTTCAGGAGTAGATTCCTTAGTGCCCCTTACCCATTTAGCCCATCCCCCTCCCACAAGCCCTCCAGTAACTCTCAGTTTATTCTCCATATTTATGAGTCTCTTGTGTTTTGCCCCCTCCTTGTTTTTATATTATTTTTGTTTCCCTTCCTTTATGCCTTTATGTTCATCTGTTTTGTCTCTTAAAGTCCTCATATGAGTGAAGTCTTATGATTTTGTCTTTCTTTGACTGACTAATTTCACTTAGCATAATACCCTCTAGTTCCATCCACATAGTTGCAAATGGCAAGATTTCATTCTTTTTGATTGCTGAGAAATACTCCATTGTGTGTGTGTGTGTGTGTGTGTGTGTGTGTGTGTATAGATATATATAGATATATATATATAGATATATATATAGATATATATAGAAAGAGCCCAAATATCCATCAATGGATATTTGGGTATATATATATATATATATATATATATATATATGCGCCACATTTTCTTTATCCATTCATCCATTGATGGATATTTGGGCTCTTTCCATACTTTGACTATTGTTGATAGTGCTGCTATAAACATGGGGATGCATGTGTCCCTTCAAAGCAGCACACCTGTATCCCTTGGATAAATACCTAGTAGTGCAATTGCAGGTCGTAGGGTAGTTCTATTTTTAATTTTTTTAGGACCCTCCATACTGTTTTCCAGAGTGGCTGCACCAGTTTTTATTCCCACCAACAATGCAAAAGAGATCCTCTTTCTCCGCATCTTTGCCAACATCTGTTGTTGTCTGAGTTGTTAATGTTAGCCATTTTGACAGGTGTAAGGTGGTATCTCATTGTGGTTTTGATTTGTATTTCCCTGATGATGAGTGAAGTTGAGCATTTTTTATGTGTTGGATGGCCATCTGGATGTCTTCTTTGAAGAAGTGTCTATTCATGTTCTTTTGCCCATTTCTTCACTGGATTATTTGTTTTCTGGGTGTGGAGTTTGATAAGTTCTTTATAGGTTTTGGATACTAACCCTTTATCTGATATGTCATTTGCAAATATCTTCTCCCATTCTGTCGGTTGCCTTTTAGTTTTGCTGATTGTTTCCTTTGCTGTGCAGAAACTTTTTATTTTGATGAAATCCCAGTAGTTCATTTTTGCTTTTGTTTCCCTTTCCTCTGGAGATGTGTTGAGTAAGAAGTTGCTGCGGGCAAGATCAAGGAGGTTTTTGTCTGCTTTCTCCTCGAGGGTTTTGATGGCTTCCTGTCTTACATTGAGGTCTTTCATCCATTTTGAGTTTATTTTTGTGTATGGTGTAAGAAAGTGGTCCAGGTTTATTCTTCTGCATGTCGCCATCCAGTTTTCCCAGCACCACTTACTGAAGAGACTGTCTTTATTCCATTAGATATTCTTTTCTGCTTTGTCAGAGATTAGTTGGCCATACATTTGTGGGTCCATTTCTGGGTTCTCTATTCTGTTCCATTGATAGGAGTGTCTGTTTTTGTGCCAGTACCATACAGTCTTGATGATTACAGCTTTGTAGTATAGCTTGGAGTCTGGGATTGTGATGCCTCCTGCTTTGGTTTTCTTTTTCAAGATTGCTTTGGCTACTCAGGGTCTTTTCTGGTTCCATACAAATTTTAGGATTATTTGTTCTAGCTCTGTGAAGAATACTGGTGTTACTTTGATAGGGATTGCATTAAATATGTAGATTGTTTGGGGTAGTGTCAACATTTTAACAATATTTGTTCTTCCTATCCAGGAGCATGGAATCTTTTTCTGTTTTTTTTTTTTTTTTTTTTTTTTTTTTTTTTTTTTGTGTGTGTGTGTGTGTGTGTGTGTGTGTCTTCTTCAATCTCTTTCAGAAGCTTTGTATAGTTTTCAGTGTATAGATTTTTCACCTCTTGGGTTAGATTTATTCCTAGGTATTTTATGGTTTTTTGTGCAATTGTAAATGGGATCGATTCCTTGATTTCTCTTTCTGTCACTTCATTGTTGGTGTACAGGAATGCAACCGATTTCTGTGTGTTGGTTTTATATCCTGCAACTTTGCTGAATTCATGAGTCAATTCTAGCAGTTTTTTAGTGAAATCTTTTAGGTTTTCCAGATAGAGTATCATGTCATTTGTGAAGAGTGAAAGTTTGACCTCCTCCCGGCCAATTTGGATGCCTTTTATTTCTTTGTGTTGTCTGATTGCAGAGGCTCAGACTTCCAATAGTATGTTGAATAACAGTTGTGAGCGTGGACATCCCTGTCTTGCTCCTGACCTTAGGGGGAAAGGTCTCAGCTTTTCCCCATTGAGGATGACATTAGCATTGGGTCGTTCATATATGGCTTTTATGATCTCGAGGTATGCTCCTTCTATCCCTAATGTCTTGAGGGTTTTTATCAAGAAAGGATGCTGTATTTTGTCAAATATTCTCTGCATCTATTGAGAGGATCATATGGTTCTTGTCCTTTCTTTTATTGATGTGATGAATCACGTTAGTTGTTTTGTGGATATTGAACCAGCCCTGCATCCCAGGTATAAATCCCACTTGCTTGTGGTGAAATTTTTTTTAATGTATTGTTGGATCTGGTTGGCTAATATCTTGTTAAGGATTTTTGCATCCATGTTCATCAGGGAAATTGGTTTATATTTCTCCTTTTTAGTGGGGTCTCTGTCTGGTTTTGGAATCAAGGTAATACTGGCTTCATAAAAAGAGTTTGGAAGTTTTCCTTCCTTTTTTATATTTTGGAGCAGCTTCAAGAGAATAAGTGTTAACTCTTCCTTAAATGTTTGGTAGAATTCCCCTGGAAAGCCACCCAGCCCTGGACTCTTGTTTTTTGGCAGATTTTTGATTACTAATTCGATTTCCTTACTGGTTATGTGTCTGTTCAAATTTTCTATTTCTTTCTGTTTCAGTTTTGGTAGTGTATATGTTTCTAGGAATTTGTCCATTTGTTCCACATTGCCCATTTTATTGGCATATAATTGCTCATAATATTCTCTTATTGTTGTTTTTATTTCTGTTGTGTTGGTTGTGATCTCTCCTCTTTCATTCTTGATTTTATTTGAGTCCTTTCCTTTTTCTTTTTGATCAAACTGGCTGGTGGTTTATCAAGTTTGTTAATTCTTTCAAAGAACCAGCTTCTTGTTTCACTGATCTGTCCTACTGTTTTTTTGGTTTGGATAGCATTAATTTCTGCTCTAATATTTATTATTTCCTGTCTTCTTCTGGTTTGGGGTTTTATTTGTTGTTCTTTTTCCAGCTCTTTAAGGTGTAAGGTTAGTTTGTGTATTTGAGATCTTTCTTCCTTCTTTAGGAAGGCCTGGATTGCTATATACTTTCCTCTTATGACTGCCTTTGCTGCATCCCAGAGGTTTGGGGTTGTGGTGTTATCATTTTAATTGGCTTCCATATACTTTTCAATTTCCTCTTTAACTTCGTGGTTAGCCCATTCATTCTTCAGTAGCATGTTCTTCAGTTTCCAAGTATTTGTTACTTTTCCAAATTTTTTGTTGTGGTCGATTTCGATTTTCATAGCATTGTGGTCTGAAAATATGCATGGTATGATGTCGATCTTTTTGTATTTACTTAGGGCTGATTTGTGTCCCAGTATGTGGTCTATTCTGGAGAATGTTCCATGTGCACTGGAGAAGAATGTATATTCTGCTGCTTTAGGATGAAATGTTCTGAATATATCTGTGAAGTCCATCTAGTCCAGTGTGTCATTCAAAGGCATTGTTTCCTTGTTGATTTTTTGATTAGATGATTTGTCGATTGCTGTGAGTGGGGCGTTGAAGTCTCCTACTATTATGGTATTACTATCGATGAGTTACTTTATGTTTGTGATTAATTGATTTATATATTTGGGTGCTGTCGCATTTGGCGCATAAATGTTTACAATTGTTAGGTCTTCTTGGTGGATAGACCTCTTGATTATGATATAATGCCCTTCTGCCATCTCTTGATACAGTCTTTATTTTAAAGTCTAGATTGTCTGATAAAAGTATGGCTACTCCAGCTTTCTTTTGTTGACCATTAGCATGATAGCTGCTTCTCCATCCCCTTATTTTCAATCTGTAGGTGTCTTTAGGTCTAAAGTGGGTCTCTAGTATACAGCATATAGATGGGTCTTGTTTTCTTATCCATTCTGTTATGCTATGTCTTTTGATTGGAGCATTGAGTCCTTTGACGTTTAGAGTGAGTAGTGAAAGATATGAATTTATTGTCATTATGATGCTTGTAGAGTTGGAGTTTCTGGTGGTGTTCTCTGGTCCTTTCTAATCTTTTGCTGCTCTGTGTGTGTGTGTGTGTGTGTGTGTGTGTGTATATATATATATATATATATATATATATATATATATATATGTATTTCCATCTTTTCTCCCCCTCAGTGTGTCCCCCTTAAAATTTCTTGCAGGGTGGTTTAGTGGTCACAAACTCCTTTAATTTTTGTTTGTCTGGGAAAGTTTTTATCTCTCCTTCTATTTTGAATGACAGCCTTGCTGGATAAAGAATTCTTGGCTGCATGTTTCTGATTCAGCACACTGAATATACCCCGCCACTCCTTTCTGGCCTGCCAAGTTTCTGTGGATAGGTCTGCTGCAAACCTGATCTGTCTTCCCTTGTAGGTTAGGGACTTTTTTTTCCCTTGCTGCTTTCATGATTCTCTCCTTGCTTGAGTATTTTGTGAATTTGACTACGATATGCCTTGTTGATGGTCGGTTTTTGTTGAATCCAATGGGAGTCCTCTGTGCTTCCTGGATTTTGATGTCTGTGTCTTTCTCCAAGTTAGGAAAGTTTTCTGCTATTATTTGCTCACATAACCCTTCTACCCCTTTTTCTCTCTCTTCCTCCTCTGGGACCCCTATGATTCTGATGTTGTTCCTTTTTAATGAGTCACTGATTTCTCTCATTCTTAAATCGTGCTCTTTTGTCTTAATTTCCCTCTTTTTTCCTGCTTCATTATTCTCTATAAGTTTGTTCTCTGTATCACTGATTCCCTGTTCTGCCTCATCCATCCTTGGTGCTGCTGCATCCATCCGTGTTTGCAGCTCATTTATAGCATTTTTAATTTCATTCTGGCTATTTTTTACTTCTTTTATCTCTGCAGAAAGGGATTCTAATCTATTTTTGAGTCCAGCTAGTATTCTTATTATCGTGATTCTAAATTCTGGTTCAGACATCTTGCTTGTGTCTGTGTTGGTTAAATCCCTGGCTGTCGTTTCTTTGTGCTCTTTCTTTTGGGGTGAATTCCTTCATTGTGTCATTTTGAAGGGAGAAAAGGAAGTAATGAGGCAGAAAAATTGAAATTAAAAAATTTAATATTAAAGAAATATTAAAATTAAAAAATTGAAAAAACACACACAAAAATCGAATAAATGATATTAGATCCTAGTGTGTTTGGTCTGGGTGTTGAAAGTGATTTGATAGATTAGAGAAAAAAGGTGGGGGAGAAAAAAAGGAAATCATTTGAGAAATTGAAAAATTGAATACACTGAAGTAGACTAAAATGAAATGTTGGGAGTCAAATAGAATGAAAAAATTTACATAAAAGTAAAAAACATAGTGAAAAAATTAAAGAAAAATATTTTTAATAGAGATTGAAAATAAAATGAATTTTTTCTCTTTCTGTATTCAAGAGAAAGAAAAGAAATGAATAAGAGAAAAAAGAATAAGAAAAAGGGAAATCGTTTGAAAATTTGATAAAGTGAATACACTGAAGTAGAGTAAAATAAAGTGATGGAAGTAAAATAGAATTTGAAAAAATTTACACAAAAGTAAAAAATATAGTAAAAAAGTTAAACAAAAATGTTTTTAATAAAAATTAAAAATGAATTTTTTCTCTTTCTGTATTCAAGAAAAAGAAAAGAAGTGAAAAAGAGAAAAAAAGGAAAGAAAATTGAATAGATGGACGTGCTAACAGACTGAAATAGGACTGAAATTACTTCGTTTTCTGCTAGAAGTCAGACTATGAAGCACTTTATAGTCCACACGCTAAGCAGGCGGTGAGACTTGTGTTCTTCAAGACCAAGGGTGGCCCAGTTGGGCGGGGCTTAGTGTAATGGCCTCATTTTCTACTAAATGGCACTGCTTGCCTACTGGGGTGGAGTGTTGTGGCCCCGTAGGTGCATATGCACATGCGTGGGAGCAGTGAAAATGGTGTCACCCCATTACCCAGTCTCTAGTATTGGAATTCTGTTCTCCCCAGTCAGCAATCGTGCACCCATCCTCTGTCTTCAGCTTTGGTCCACTGCCTGCTTCTTTACTGCCCATGACCAAGCCCCAGGCAGTATCTCTCTCCAGAGTTTTATCTTAGATGCAGCTGTTTTCCCTGGCCCCTTACTTGTGAAGGACCTAGGCTTTGACCCATTCCACCCCTCTACAGGAGGGTCTCACCTCACAATGGCCGAATGTCAGCTGCACCCAGGAATACTTGCTGGACCCTGCTGCTGCCTGTGACCCAAGACTGTGGCCAGGTGCCATCCTGCCTCAGAAAAAGTTCTCAAGATAGCGTAGCAGCAGCATTTCAGGGATTATGGAAAATCACAATGCACATCAGGCACCAGGCTTCACCCTTAACAACCTTGTTCCAGCACCAGCCAATGTGGCCGTTTTCTGGGGTCTGCTGGGACCAGGTGGCCTCAACAGTTTCTACCAAATGTCCTTTTAGCAGTGGAACTGCTTTTCCTCATGTGGCCCAAGAACCTCCTGGACCCCACTCTGTTCCTGGGGATTCGCCCTTCCCACCAGAGCACCGCCAGATATCAAGCTGTGGAGTTGCAGACTTTGTGCTCCCGTTGTTTACAGTCTTAATGGAATTTAAACCCTTTCCTTTCTCCTTTCTCCCTTTTTAGTTTAGTCCCTGGGGTTGTTTCCAATTTTCCACTTTCTCTCCAGCTGCTTTTGGAGAGGGGTGTTTTTCCTGTATTCTCCCCTCCTTCCCAGTCTCCATCCTCTCTCTGCCTGCAAAAGGGGTTCCCTACCTTTTGGGGCTTCTTGCTCTCCAAGTTCAGCTCTTTGTGTCATGTACCTGCTGAATTCTGTGGTTCAGGTTGTGCAGGTTGTTGTGTTAATCTTCCAATCAGTTCTCTAGGTGTGTAAGATGGTTTAGTGTTGGTCTGGCTGTATTTCATAGATGAGAGACCCACAAAAATCTTCCATGTTGTTCCATCATCTTGGCTCCTCTATTATTTTTTATTGAAGTATAGTTGATACACAATGTGACACTAGTTTCAGATGTCTGACATAGTGATTTGCCAACTGCATATGTATATGTTATGCTATGCTCACCACACGTGTAGCTACCATCTGTCACCAAACAATGCTATTACAATTGGATCATGTGTTTTTACCCAAAGTCTGTCTTTTGATATGGGAGTTTCATGCATGTCCATTTGAAGTACTTACTGATGAGGAGAGACTTCTGTCATTTTTCTATTTGTTTTCTATATGCCTTGCAGCTTTTTTGTTCCTCACTTTCTGTATTACTGTTTCTTTTGTGTTTAGTTGATTCTTTGTTGTGAAAATTTTAAATCCCTTTGTCATTTCCTTTTGTGTATATTCTATAGCTATTTTTTGTGTGTGTTATCTTGGGGATTTCATTTAACCTGCTAAATCTGTGTCACTCATTATAATTTATAGAAGTTCAAGTTTAATAACATTCAAAAATTCTGCTCCTGTAATGTGTTGTTCATGGTCACCCTCTTGGGTTGTTGACATCACAAAAATATCTTTTTGTACATCATGTGCCCCCAGACATAAACTTTCATTAATTTAAATGAATTAGTACATTAAATTATATAGAAAACTTGTTTGGCATTACAAAGTTTAAGTAATACTTGTTTTTAAACCAATGATTTGTTTTAAAAAACGGACTTGTTTCTTTAATCATGTAGAAACCAAAAGTAGTTAGAAACTGTTGCTATAATACTAAGTTTATATTTTTCTATGCAGTTACCTTTATTAAAATATTTATTTTTTCATTCACCTTTGAATTAGTATCTGGTGTCCTTTTGTTTTTTCCCTGGAGGACTCCCTTGAGCATTTCTCTCAGTGTGGGCCTAGTGGTAGCAAGTTTCCTTAGGTTTTGTTTATTTGGGAATGTTTTGATTTTCCCCTCACCTTTGAGGGACAGTGTTGCCAGATACAGAATTTTTTTTTGGCCATTCTTTTATTTTACCACTTTGAATGTATTGGCCTGCTGACTTCTGGTCTCTAAAGTTTCTGATTAGAAATCTATTGATAATCTCATTGACAATCACTTGTATGTGATGAGTCACTTTTGCTGCTTTTAATATTCTCTTTTTATCTTTCTAAATTTGATTATAATGAGTCTCGACTATGTGTCTGAGCTCATTTTTCTTGGAGTTGATGAGCTTGGATGTTTATATTCACATCTTTCATCCAATTTGGGAGATTTTGGAGATCATAGCTGAAGTATTCTCTCTATCCCTTTCTTTCTTTCTTCTCCTTCTGAGCATCCACAGTGCATATGTTGGATCCTTAGGCTATGTTGTCTTTTTTTCAGTCTTAACTTTACTGCTCTCCAGCCTCTATCATTTCCATTATCTTCTCTTTAGGTTCACTGTTAATTTCTTTTGACTCAAATCTGCCTTTGAATCCCTCTAGTGAAATTTTCATCACATTAGTTGTATTTTTCATTTCTAGAATTCGTTTTTAGCTTCTTTTCTGATTTTCTATCCCTTTATTGACATTTTTATTTTGCACACATTTTTTTTCCTCTACCTCCCCCACATCTTGCTTTAGTTCTCTGAGAATCTTTAAGGCAGTGATTTTAAAGTCATTGTCTGGTATATCTACCATCAGGTTTTTCTCAAGAACAGTTTCTGTTGATTTATTATTTTCCTCTGAATAAGCTTTCGTTTTCAGCTTCTTGGTGTGTCTTGTGATTTTTGTAGAAGACTGAATATTTGAATCTAACCATGTGTTAAATCTGGAGATGAGACTTTCCTCCCTTCCCCAGGGTCTGCAGATTTTTGTTATTCATTTTGTTTATTAATTTTTTTGATTGTTTTATCCTGCTGTTGTGGAAAAGATCAATATAAGATGTAGATTTCAATGTCCTCAGGTATTTTCTGGACCTTTTCCTGGTCATAAGTGGACACTTTCTTCTAGTGTTCCTGGTTTATGTAGTTGTTTTCCAATGTTCTAGCCTTTAATATCTGTCTTGCATAAGGGAAAAACAGAAAAATGAGGGAGAAAAAAAGATCATCAGCCTTTTAAGATCCCTTGAAGTCCATTCAGCCAGAGCGGGGAGATGGTTGCAACAATAGGTGTAGGGATAGCAAAGACTTTGCTGCCTACTTCTTTGTCTGCACTTCTGTGATTAGAGCAGCAAGCAGCAATCAGAACCCAGATATGTGATATTTGGATTTTGTTTGTTTGTTTGTTTGTTTGTTTTGGTCCACTCTGGTTCTTGAAACCTCTGTGCATGCTGCTTTGTGAATACATGTATAGGTGCTTGCTATGTGATGGGGAGAGGGGATGGATAGTTGCTATTGTGATAAAAGCTGAAATAACTGAAATTGAGTAAGATTATCTGCAATTTACATTGAAAACCTGCCCTAGAAGTTACTGCAACTCTTCAAAATAGATACTCTAGACCGAGTCTTCTAGTTCAATTTTTATTTAATTAGGGGAGGCAGATTCCTGTTGCTCTACCATCTTCCCAGAAATTTCCCTACTATCTTTTGACCTTTTTTTTTTTTTTTTTTACAAAATTATATATATACATATGATGTTGAATATGTGTGTGTGTGTATATAAAAGAGAATTTTCACCAGTTTCTGTTTGAATGTGTGTCCAGGAAAGCTTTTTGTACATATGTGCTCAAAGTGGACCACAGGAGTACTTTCTTGACAGTGTCAGGGATGGAAAGTCCTCCACTGAACAAATAATTCTTCTTAGGAATCACCTGAGGTGCTGTAGCTTCTGCTTTGTGTAAGGCAGCGGCACATCCCTCTTTGTGAGCCTCTATGTGAATTTTTGTGTCTTGAATGAGTGTGTTCAATGAATCTCTACAAAAGTTGTCCACAATATAGTGTCATACACGTGCTCCTGGAGAAAGGTAAATGTGGTTAAGATCTTGCCAGCAAAGCTTATGAGCAAGGCTGTTGAGGTAGTCCATGAGAAGTCAGTACAAGTGATTTGTATCCTTCAAAGATGAAGGAGAAGAGAAACTGCAGCTGAGATCTTGTTGAAATAGGATCAGAACATACTAACAAATCTATGCTTGCAAAGTATCTATTACTACTTAGATAGAGTCAGCAATTTCAGTAATATTGGAGATGGGGAGCAGGCTTAATATGATGCATCATTGCAATGTTATAGTAATGTTCTGCAAGGTATCATAAATTCTTTTCAGGTTTATGAATTAATCTAAATTAAGCTATTAAATGGAAAAGCAGTGTAGATAATCACTCCTTTGCTTAATAGATCTTTTATAATGGGATTTCATCCTTAAAGCCACTGTTTCAATATGTATTGGGTTGTATTTAAAGGTTAATATGTTGGACAGATCCAAACACGTCCTTTTTTGTCAAGCTGACTATAAGTGCCAGAACTCTAATATTATTTTAATTTATGACATATTACATAAGACAACAATTACTATTAGTAGATGATGTAAAAGATGGTTGCTATGACTATGGGATATTTTATCCCAGTAGTTAAGACAGGGCATGGAAATTTGTCCTGTATCTAATACTTTTGACTCCTAGTAATACAGGAATATCTACATAAATATAGAAAATATAATCATTATATCTGTTATTTTTGCCCCAGTATTGATTAAGAACACTAATCTCACTAATCTTTGTCATTGTTTCATCTCATCCAATGTTAAAATTCATTTGGAAGTTCTGACAGAGAGGTACAAAAGCAACTTGTCCCCTTTATCAGTTGTAAATTTTTAAAAGTAATGTTAGATTCCCACACGTATCAAAACAGAACTCTGTTTTCTTTCCTGACTCTCCCACCCTGCCCATCTCCTCTCTTTTCTCTTTCTTTTGGTTGTTATTAGATGTATTTTGGGGAAGTATCTGTTATAACCTGCTTATATATATATATATATATATATATATATATATATATAAGCTTCTTCTTCAGAATATCCCCATTAGTATCATCAAAGTTAGGGGTCTCCCCATGGATACTTTTGAGACATGTGAAATTAATTCGAACTAACTCCTTGAAATAACTCCATGGGCCTGTTATCAGTCTTTTTCTCTATTACTGTGTTAATCAAGATTTTCCTCTAGCTACAAGATAATCAGCAGCAGCAGAAAAGTCATTTTCTAAGGTTCTAGCACACCATCTACTTTTGCAGGTATCGATCTCATCATATCACTTGGTAACTACCCTTCTTTACATCATTCAGTGCACTTGTAAATTGCTATCAGTTTTACTCTGGAGGACCATTCTTAAGGGGGCAATACCTGACTGCGACACACAGTCACAGAATTCTACCTAGCCTAGTGTCAATCACAGCTCATGCTGGAATCCAGAAACACAATCCAATCTGATACAGAAAATAGGTTTGTGTGAGACACATAATCAAGACCATGTAAAAGTTAAACCCATACTTTTGTCTCTAAATGCCAATTGTGGAAGCTTCTGAGTGGGATGGAGGTGAGGATCCCCCTAACGTGGGTCTGGCTTGCTTGGCTTGAAAATCTTGGTCACACAAGGGAGGGCATGTTGAGCCTTTCCTCTAAGTTTTTCAGGATATGTCACGGAAGGTTAAGGGAGAGATGAAGCTTGAAAGCTGTCAGCAGTCTAACTTCAAAAATGGTGTTAGACTTTTTATTACACAGGAGTTATGGGGAAAATGCCAGGATGGTAAGTAGGGCTGCACAAGACTGCAATTTTTAACTGCAATTTTTAATTTAGAAGACTAAATTTTTAATTTAGGCATTGGTATTTTTTGGTAGAATTAAAAACCTCTGCATGTTTCACTTTTAATTTTAATGAAAATGATTTCTTTTTCTAAGTGATAAATGACAGGGGAACGGGTATAAAATAAGGTCTGTATTTAAATATAAGGTATGCCATTCACTATACGTGCAATCCTGACAAATTATCTGGCACTCCTTTCATCTCTGTTTTCTCACCTATAAAATGATGAATAGTTATACCTTTATGTGAAAACTTTAAATAGAATCTTGAAGTACTTTAAAATGAATAAAAGTGTCTAAACCTATTATCAATAAATATTGGCAGGTTGTGTGATTGAAGAAATGAGAAAGCAGAAAAAACCATACAAAATAGAAGTTCAGTAAGGGAACATTTGAAAATATTTACAATAATTGGAATAAATAAACCATGATATCCTCATGCGAATGTTAATTTGGGTTGTATGGCATAATTAAAATTTTTCCTATTGGTGTTTTATTTTTTATCCTCTTTTTTAAGAAAAGGGTGAAACATCATATGAAGTTATCAGTTGGCTTCCACCTGAAGATCATAAAAAAGAATTCAAGAAATGTTTTGATTTCCTTGTGACAGAAGCTTTGCATGGCAGGTAATTTCTTTTATTCTCTGCTTGAAAGACTTACGTTTTAGTGATTTAAATGAATGGTTGGATACATAGATACTTGGAGTGAGTTTAAGAGCAATGGATAGATGAATGGATGAATGGATAGATGGGGAGATAAATGACAGGGGGCAGAGAATAAATGGAGTAGATGAATTTTTACTCGCAATTATTCAGTCTGTGTAGTGTGCCTCTTCCACTGAAAGTAGGAATGCATTTCTGTATATGAGGGGGATTGTTCCTTTTGGATCTTCCTGGCAACACTTCACCTACAGTGTTTGCATATTCTCCACCACACAGATGGTGGATAGACAATTTAATTTCTCATTGTTGGTATGCAAATGGGAGTCGCCATATTATACTTATTTTTCTTCCCGCTTCCTCACATAAATTCAAGAATAGAAAAATGCTTATGAATATTGATTTCTTATACCTCAAACCAGTGTCTTTTAAACTCGTTTAAGAAATCAAATATCTTGGTGATACACAACGAGTGAGTAACCTGAGAGCTTTGCCATTACCTAGAATGTATAGAAAGTTCTTCATGTTTGACATCAGAAGGGGAGGCACAAATTCATTCCTTACTTGCTTAATACAGTGGCTTAATGTCCACCCCCCTTCTTCCTTAGAAATTTTGTTTGCTAGTAGGTGGTCATAAAATATGGCTTTTTTTATAAAGTCATTTTCCTTAGTCAAACTAGACTCCAAATTTTCTCATATATAAGAGATCTGATCTAAAGTACTGATTTGAAATTTTGTCTATATCATCTTGTTATTGATACATTTTTAAATTCTATATCTCATCTCTTCTTCTTTAAACTGATTACCTTGAAGGCTGTTTTTTTTTAATGTTTATTTTATTTTTGAGAGAGAGACAGTGAGAGCAGGGGAGGAGCAGAGAGAGAGGGAGACACAGAATCCGAAGCAGGCTCCAGGCTCTGAGCTGTCAGCACAGAGCCTGACGCGGGGCTGGAACTCACAGAACGTGAGATCATGACCTGTGCTGAAGTCGGACGCTTAACCGACTGAGCCACCCTGCCGCCCTGAAGGCTGGTTTTATATACATGTCACATATGGTATAATACACCAAGCACAGTGCTTTCCTATATTTTTTTAATTAACTTAATTTCTGACATGATTAATGTTCTACTTTTGAGGAATTTGTACTTCATATTTTAAATTTGTCACCAGTATTTAGCAGCACTGTTTGGGTAAAATCACTTAAAATATAATAGAGAATAATTTCAGCTAATCACCTGTTATCACATGAAGTTGATTTTAACCCCCAGGTGTAGATCTGCATATTGCCAATGAGTTCTCACCTGTGGGCTTTCTTTCAGTGGGCTGACATAGTGTAGTGTTGTACAGGTTACAGGTTGGCCAGGCCATTGATTCTCTTAGTTCTTCATTCAAATGGTAGGCCCATGGGTCACCAAAGTACTTGTACCTGTAACCTCTGGTCAGGAACATTCTCATCTATTTGTCCCTATGCTGCATAAAAAGGATCATTTTCCTTGCAGGCACTGATGCAAAAACATTAAAGCAGAATGGTTCCTGGAACAGTGCCATAGACCAGAGTCTTAATAGATATTGGTAAAATTTTAGCATGAACTTTTGTGAATATTCCAGCTGGGTATGAAGTGGAAAGGATAGTAGTTAGCTTCACAAAGGCTTTTATTTTTGTTTGTTTTAAATGTTAATCTTTTCTGGTAGGAAGACGTAAATCTCATGTTCAGCTTAGAATTAGAATTCAAATATTGCCATCAGAAAGTTCCTTGTGTGAGGCAATCTATCAAATTCAGGCTATTCTCAATTTCAACTAAAAGGGCTATGTCATGAATATTGATGTCATGAAGTTATTTCCACAGTTCACTTAGGAAACAGGACAGTCACTGATAAAAAGTTAGTATACAAATGAAAGTTAAAGAGAGCATCACACCTAAAGGAAATAGAAGCAGAACAGCAAAGGCACCCCAAACCCAGCAGAAGAAGAGAAATAATAAAGATCAGAGCAGAAATAAACAATATAGAATCTAAAAAAACTGTAGAGCAGATCAGTGAAACCAAGAGTTGGTTGTTTGAAAAAATAAACAAAATTGATAAATCTTTTGCCAGGCTTCTCAAAAAGAAAAGGGAGAGGACCCAAATAGATAAAATCATGAATGAAAATGGAATTATTACAACCAATCCCTCAGATATACAAGAAATTATCAGGGAATACTATGAAAAACTATATGCCAACAAACTGGACAACCTGGAAGAAATGGACAAATTCCTAAACACCCACACACTTCCAAAACTCAAACAGGAAGAACTAGAAAATTTGAACAGACCCATAACCAGTGAAGAAATTGAATCAGTTATCAAAAATCTCCCAATAAATAAGAGTCCAGGACCAGATGGCTTCCCTGGGGAATTCTACCAGACATTTAAAGCAGAGATAATACCTATTCTTCTCAAGCTGTTCCAAAAAATAGAAAGGGAAGAAAAGCTTCCAGACTCATTCTTTGATGCCAGCATTACTTTGATTCCTAAATCAGACAGAGACCCAGCAAAAAAAGAGAACTACAGGCCAATATCCCTGATGAATATGGATGCAAAAATTCTCAATAAGATACTAGCAAATCGAATTCAACAGCATATAAAAAGTATTATTCACCATGATCAAGTGGGATTCATTCCTGGGCTGCAGGGGGGGTTCAACATTCACAAATAAATCAGTGTGATACATCACATTAATAAAAGAAAAGAAAAGAACCATATGATCCTGTCAATCAGTGCAGAAGAAGCATTTGACAAAATTTAGCATCCTTTCTTAATAAAAACCCTTGAGAAAGTCGGGATAGAAGGAACATACTTAAGCATCATAAAAGCCATTTATGAAAAGCCCATAGCCAATATCATCCTCAACGGGGAAAAAATGACACGACAGAGATGTCTACTTTCACCACTGTTGTTTAACATAGTGTTGGAAGTGCTGGCATCAGCAATCAGACAAAAAACGAAATAAATAAGTATCCAAATCAGTAAAGAAATCAAACTTTCATTTTTCACAGATGACATGCTACTCTACATGGAAAACATGAAAGATTCCACCAAAAAGCTGCTAGAACTGATACATGAATTCAGAAAAGTCGCAGGATACAAAATTAATGTACAGAAATCAGTTGCATTCTTATACACTAACAATGAAGCAACAGAAAGACAAATAAAGAAACTGATCCCATTCACAATTGCACCAAGAAGCATAAAATACCTAGGGATAAATCTAACCAAAGATGTAAAAGATCTGTATGCTGAAAACTATAGAAAGCTTATGAAGGAAATTGAAGAAGATATAAAGAAATGGAAAAACATTCCTTTCTCATGGATTGGAGAGTAAATATTGTTAAAATGTCAACACTCCCCAAAGCAATCTACACATCTAATGCAATCCAAAACAAAATTGCACCAGTGTTCTTCTCGAAGCTAGAACAAGCAATCCTAAAGTTTGTATGGAACCACAAAAGACCCCAAATAGCCAAAATAATATTGAAAAAGAAAACCAAAGCAGGAGGCATCACAATCCCAGACTTTAGTCTCTACTACAAAGCTGTCATCATTAAGACAGCATGGTATTGGGACAAAAACAAACACATAGACCAATGGAATAGAATAGAGACTCCAGAATTGGACCCACAAATGTATGGCCAACTAATCTTTGACAAAACAGGAAAGAATATCCAATGGATAAAAGACAGTCTCTTTAACAAATGGTGCTGGGAGATCTGGACAGCAACATGCAGAAGAATGAAACTAGACCACTTTCTTACATCATTCAGAAAAATAAACTCAAAATGGATGAAGGACCTGAATGTGAGACAGGAAACCATCAAAACCCTAGAGATGAAAGCAAGAAAAAGCTCTCTGACCTCAGCCGCAGCAATTTCTTACTTGACACATCTCCAAAGGCAAGGGAATTAAAAGAAAAAATGAACTATTGGGACCTCACTCAAGATAAAAAGCTTCTGCACTGCAAAGGAAACAATCAACAAAACTAAAAGGCAACCGATGGAATGGTAAAAGATATTTGCAAATGACATATTGGATAAAGGGCTAGTATCTAAACAGAAGAGACTCATAAATATGGAGAACAAACTGAGGGTTGCTGGAGGGGTTGAGGGAGGGGGGATGGGCTAAATGGGTAAGGGGCACTAAGGAATCTCTTCCTGAAATCATTGTTTCACTATATGCTAACTAATTTGGATGTAAATTTTCAAAAATAAAGAAGAAAATTAAAACAATTATAGAAAATGTTTAATATATAATATTAAATGAAAGAAATGATATGTAAAAAAATAAAAAAAATAAATAAAAATAAAAAATAAAATCAGAAATAAAAGACATCCAGATGGCCAACAGGCACATGAAAAGATGCTCAATGTCACTCTTCATCAGGGAAAGACAAATCAAAACCACATTGAGATATCACCTCACGCCAGTCAGAGTGGCTAAAATGAACAAATCAGGAGACTATAGATGCTGGAGAGGATGTGGAGCAATGGGAACCCTCTTGTACTGTTGGTGGGAATGCAAACTGGTGCAGCTGATCTGGAAAACAGTGTGGAGGTTCCTCAAAAAATTAAAAATAGATCTACCCTATGACCCAGTGATAGCACTGCTGGGAATTTACCCAAGGGATACAGGAGTGCTGATGCATAGGGGTACTTGTACCCCATTGTTTATAGCAGCACTTTCAACAATAGTCAGATTATGGAAGGAGCCTAAATGTCCATCAACTGACAAATGGATAAAGAAGATGTGGTTTATGTATACAATGGAATATGAATTGGCAATGAGAAAGAATGAAATCTGGTCATTTGTAGCAACGTGGATGGAATTGGAGAGTGTTATGCTAAGTGGAATAAGTCAGGAAGAGAAAGACAGATACCATATGTTTTCACTCATATGTGGATCCTGAGAAACTCAACAGAAGACCAGGAGGGAGGAGAAGGGGAAAAAAAAAAGAGTTACAGAGAGGGAAGGAGGAAAACCATAAGAGACTCTTAAATATTGAGAATAAACTGAGGGTTGATGGGGGGTGGAGGGGAGGGGAAAGTGGGTGATGGGCATTGAGGAGGGCACCTGTTGGGATGAGCACTGGGTGTTGTATGGAAACCAATTTGACAATAAATTTCATAGTAAAAAAAAAAAGAATGTATCAACTAGAAATGAAACTCTAAAATCTGCTAGTGTAGGGAATGCTTTCAAAGCAGAAGGATCTTGAATTAGCTCTGATAGTGGGTGCATATGGATTGGCCAGAGAAAGGGGAGGGGAGGAGGTGAGAACATTTCAGGAGGCAGAAACACCTGGAGCAGAGTGATCAGAGCAGAGTATTCATTGGACACTGGTAAAATGGGTGGGGGCTGCTGCCAGATATGGTCTTACTTACCTGGGGTATTTTCTTTGAGCCAAAGATTCTCCTAAGTATTGTGAAATTAACACCTCCAATGAATATTTGTCTTTAGTTTTTTTGTTTGTTTGTTTTTGTTTTTACAGGGAAGCATTTGACAACTTTGTATCATTAATGAAACAACTGGGAATTCGATGCAGTGATTTGCTAAGGAGAGGTGATATCATGGATTTCTTAAAAAATGAGAACTTTGACTTGGTATTTGTTGAAGCATTTGACTTCTGTTCTTTCCTCATTGCTGAGAAGCTTGGGAAGCCATTTGTGTCAATTCTTCCTACCCAATTTGGAAGTGTGGACCATGGGCTACCAAGTCCTTTGTCTTATGTTCCATTATTCCGTTCCTTGCTCACCGACCACATGGACTTCTGGGGCAGAGTGAGGAATTTTCTGATGTTCTTGGATTTCTCCATAAAGCAAAGGCAAATCCATTCTACCATTGAGAACACCATCAAGGAACATTTCCCGGAAGGCTCCAGGCCAGTTTTGTCTCATCTTTTAAAGAAAGCAGAGCTGTGGTTTGTTAACTCTGACTTTGCCCTTGAATTTGCTAGGCCCCTGCTTCCCAACACTGTGTATGTTGGAGGCTTATTGGCCAGACCTGTTAAACCAGTACCACAAGTAAGTAAAACCTTAGCACTCAATAGGGACTTCATGCAGAGCTCTTCAGTGCAGAGTTGGTGGCTTCCCTGCCAGTGGGAACTGGGAGTGAAGTAGGATGAGACAAACAAAACACCTAAATGTAAATTTTAATTTTTTTAATTTTTTAATTTTTATTTTTCTATTCTATTTATTCTATTCTATTTTAAATTTTATATTATTTTGGTAAAAACACTTAATATGAGATCTAGCCCCTTATCAAAATTTTAACCATACAATACATAATTATTTACTGTAGGTACCATATTGGATCTCAGATCTCTAGACCTTATTTATCTCACTTATCTGTAATTCTTTCTCCATTGAATAATAGCTACCCTTTTCTCTTAAACCCTAAACCTTGGAAACCAGCTGCCACTTTTCATTTTATGAATTTGAATATTTTAAATGCTTCAGATAAGTTAACTCATGCAGTATTTGCTTATCTGGCTTATGTCACTTATCATAATATCTTTAAGTTTCACCCATGTTTTCCATATTGCAAAATTTTCTTCTTTTTTAAAGAATACATAATATTCTTTTTAAAAGAACATATAGTATTCTTTTTTAAAGAATATAAGTATTGTTTTTTAAAGAATATAGAGAACTTTTAAAAAATATGTAGTATTTTTTAAAGAATATATATATTATATATATAATGGAATATATATATATATATATATATATATATATATATATATATATATATCTCACAATTTCTTCAACCATTCATCTTTGATGGATATTTTGTTTGTTTCCATATCTTGCTTATTGTGAATAGTGCTTCAGTGAATATGGGAATACAGACATCTCTTTGAGATCTTGATTTCCATTTTCTGTTTTTAATTTGTGGGGAAATTTCCATACTATTGTCCTTAGTGCCTTTGACATTTTTCATTCCCAACCACAGTATGTAAGGGTTGTTATTTCTCCATATCTTTAACACTAGTTGTCTTCTGATTTTTAAAAATAACTACCAATATTTGTGAATTAATAGCTCATTGTGGTTTTGATGTGTATTTCCCTGATGGCTAGTGTTGTTGAGCACTTTTTTCATATATCTGTTTGCCATTTGGCATGTTTTCTTTGGATAAATGTCTATTCAAGTCCTCCATCTATTTTTAATAGAGTTATAAGACTTTTTTCTTCTCCATTGAATTGTAAGCCTTTCTTATACATTTTGGAGATTAATCTCTTAGGATTATGGTTTATAAATGTTTTCTATTTGTAGGTCTTCTGTTACTCTGTTGATTGTTTCTTTGCTGTGCAGAAGCTTTGTAGTTTAATGTAGTCTCATTTGTTTTGTTGTTTGTTTTGGTGTTTGTTTCTTTTGATTTTGATATTTCATTTTCTAGTTTATTGTGCTATATTTTTGAAATCAATAGCAAGACCAATACCATGAAGTTTCACCCTGTGTTTTTTTTCTAAGAGCTTTGTCGTTTCCGTTTTAGGATTAAGTCTTTAATCAATTTTGAGTTGAGTTTTTTGTATGGAGTAAGGTGAGGGTCCAGTCAACCTTGGTGAGAGGTTGTTTTCATAACTATCTGCCAACTTTGGTGAGACTGGTTACACAATTGCCTGGGGTACAGTTAGTTTTTAGTTATTTTTATTTTTATCTTTTAAGAACTTCAAATATAATATTTTTAAAATATTTCTGTACAGAATGAGAGCATGGAACTTCCTATTCTAATGTCATGTTGTGCTCTTTTCAGTTTTAAATAATAGATTTAAATTAATCTTATAATTATCAAAAGATAGTAAAGGTGATTTTAAGTGTCCCCCAGAATGGTAGTTCTAACAGTGTAGTGCTGGATGGAGTCAATTACAGCCCAATGGAACAATGGGGTATAGGTTGGGAATTGGGAACAACCAAACCATGAAGAGGATGGAGAAACTGTTATAAAGAATTGACAAAACTGTATTAATGCTCATTTTTAGGTGATTAAATCAGAAACTTCCTAGGGGGCCTGGTGGCTCATTTGGTTAAGCATGTGACTGCGGCTCAGGTCATGATCTTACCATTCGTGAGTTGGAGCCCCGCATTGGGCCCTGTGCTGACAGCTCAGAGCCTGGGGCCTGCTTCAGGTTCTGTGTCTCTCTGTTTCTGCCCCTCTTATGCTCGCACTCTGTCTCTGTCTCTCTGTTTCAAAAATAAATAAATGTAAAAAAATTTCCTAAGAATAATCTAGGAATTATTATATGCTATATATTATATAGCATAATATATGCTAATTAATATCACACAAAATAGACTTCAGTCAAAAAGTTCACAGGAGGTAAAAATATTTTATAAATAGTTTAATATAACAAATCAATCAATGTAATACATTAGAGTGGAAGGAATAAAAAAACACATCATGTCAATATATGCAGAAAAGATATTTGACTAAATGAATACCCTTTCATGATAAAAACAAAACTAAGGGTAAAAAAGGTACTTCTTCACATGACAAAGAGTATTTACTGGAACACTCACAGCTAACATCATATTCTTTATGATAGACAGAAATTGTGCTGCCTCAGGTCAGTAGTCTAAGATGCCCACTGCTACTTAAATATGCCATAGACAGAGCAAGTAGGTAAGAAAAAGAAATTCCAAATTGGAATGGACAATGTCAAAATAGCTTACTTTTTTTATATGACATAATTCTCTCTATAGAACATCCCAAAGACTTCACACACCAAAAAGAAACTACTAGATGTTAAACAAATCTAGCAAAGTTGCAGGGAAAATATCAACATGGAAATAGGACTTGTGTTTCCATACACTGGCTAGGAACAACCTGAAAATGAAATCAAGTAAAGTATTCTGCTTACAACAGCATCCAATTAAACTGAGGAGGTGAAAGACATGTATGTTCACTGTACACTACAAATTTCCTGAGAGAAATTAAGAAAGACCTAAATAAATAAAAAGATATCTCTAGATCATGGGTTATGATACTTAATATTGTTAAAAGAGCAATACTACTGAAAATTATCTACAGATTTGATCTAATCCTTATCAATAGTTTAATGGCCTTTTTTATAGATGAAAAAGGCAGTTTTCAAATGCATATGGAAATGAAGAGACCCTGGATAACCAAAGCAATAACAAAAAGAAGAATGACTCATACATCTGTGACTAATTGATTTTTACAAGGATGCCAAAAACAACCAATGCAGTCTCTTCAGACTCTCTTCAGAAAATGGTGCTGAGACCATTGGATATTTGTTCACATTGAAGGGAATGTATTTTGAGCCTTCCTCACACCACATACCAATATGAACTCAAAATGGATCAATGGCCTAAATAAAGAGCTAAAAGCCATAAAATTCTTAGAAGACAAGAAAGGGATAAATCTACACAGACTTGGATTTGGCAGTGAATTTGTAGATGTGACACCAAAGGATGAGTAACAAAGGAAAAAATACATAAATTGGACTTCATCAGGACAAAAAACTTCTCTGTATCAAGGTAGAATGCAAGTTTGTCTTCTCACTGCCACATTTTAGCCTCATACTGGAAGTCCTAAGTAAAGCAATAAGACAAAAAAGGAGATAAAAGGCATATAGATTAGACAGGAGGAAATAACGTGGTTTTGTTCACAGATGGCATGATGGTCCATTTAGAAAATCTGAAAAGTCATAAAAAAATCCTAGAATTAGTAAGCAATTGGAGCGATGCCACAGGATACTAGTTTAATGTATAAAATCATCCTTTTCTTATATATCAGCAATGAATGGAGGAATATGAAATTAAAAGCAATATACTATTTACATTAGCACTACCAAAAATGAGATCTTAGGAATAAATAAAAACTATGTATATATACAAGATTAAATGAGGAAAACTACAAAACTCTGAAGAAAGAAAGAAATTAAAGAACTAAATAAATGGAGAGTAAGTCCATGTTCATGGGTAAGAAGACTCAATATTGCCAAGATATTAGTTCTTTGAAAATTGATCTATACATTCAATGCAATCCCAATCAAAACCTCTGCAACTATTTTGTGGATATTAATTAAAAAAATTTTAAAATTTGCACGGAGAGGCAAAAACCCTAAAAAGCCAACACAATATTGAAGATGAAGAACAAAGTTTGAGGAGTGATATTGTCAGCTTCATGACTTACTATAAAGCTACAGTAATCAAAATGGTATGATATTGGCAAAAGATTAGAAGTCAATGTAACAGAATAGAGAAGCCAAAATAGACCCACATAAATTTAGTGGGCTGATGTGTCATAAAGGAGTAAAGACAATAGTATAGAGAAAGCAGACTTTCAAAAACCAACAGTGCTGGAAAAATGATCTGACTACATAGAAAATTAATTAGCCTCAGATCCTACACATTCAAGAAAATTAACTCAAAACAGACCGTAAACCTTAATATAAAAAGCAAGTGCAAAGTATGAAACTTTTAGAATATGATATCAGAAAAGAATCTAGAGGACCTAGGGTTTGGTGAAAACTTTTTAAATGCAAAACCTAAGTCATGATCTATGAAAGAAAGAGTTGATAAGTGTGCTAAGTTGAAATTAAAATTTCTCTTCTGGGCAGGAATTATCAAGAGAATGAAAGGAGGAGGAACAGAACACAACCAAATGTTTGGAACAGATCTGTTAAAAACTATTATTCAAAATATTCAAATAAACACAGACACAAATATACACAATATACAAAGAACTATTAAAATTTAACAATTAAAACCAGTATTTTAAAAATGGACTGGGGCGCCTGGGTGGCTCAGTCGGTTAAGCGTCCGACTTCAGCTCAGGTCACGATCTCACATTCCGTGAGTTCGAGCCCCGCGTCGGGCTCTGGGCTGATGGCTAAGAGCCTGGAGCCTGCTTCCGGTTCTGTGTCTCCCTCTCTCTCTGCCCCTCCCCCGTTCATGCTCTGTTTCTCTCTGTCTCAAAAATAAATAAAAGATAAAAAAAAAAAAATGGACCGAACACCTTACCAGAACTGTCAACAAAGAAAACACAGATGGCTCATAAGCATATGAAGGAGACACATGACAGATATTTTCCCAGCATTACCTCAGTTTCCAGAAGGCCTACTGCCCCCTACTGGTCTAGGACATCAAGTGGCACTCTCCCAGGCACTAGCACCCTGGTCTGACATTGGAACACTCCTAAGTGACCACATATCCCTAGAACTAGGATGAGGGATAAGGATCACCCTTGTTCTGGGGCCATGTTGTTAATGAAGAAAGAAGTTTCCACCACCTGTACTTTCCTCTTCTTAAAACATTGTTAAATCGACATTCTGAATCTAGGTGTTGGTGCTACAGTATGTGTTAAGTGCCTTATGTGCAATGTGGGCTATTGTGATAGTGGCTGGACACCTAAGGCTCTCTACACATCCATTTGTGATTATTGAAGGTATTCATATGGTATGGCATGTCCTGAGATCTCAGAAAAATGACTTCAAAGCCACCAGACACAATGGATACGAGCACAGTGAAGAGTGCACTGAGCTGTTCCCAGGGCTATGAGAACAATTTCAAGACAGTGAGCTCTAGGTACTGACAGGAGGGCGTATTCAGTTAATAGTTGACTTTCATTTCATGAATGTCTAGGCTTTCATAAACAACTTTGTTCACATCCTGTCCTTTCTCACTTCTCTCCAGGAATTTGAGAATTTCATCAGCAAGTTTGGAGATTCTGGTTTTGTCCTTGTGGCCCTGGGCTCCATAGTGAGCACCTATCAGTCCCAGGAAGTTCTCATGGAGATGAACAGTGCCTTTGCTCATCTGTCTCAAGGTGTGATATGGAAATGTAAGCCATCTAAGTGGCCCAAAGACGTCCAATTGGCAGCAAATGTGAAAATTGTGGACTGGCTTCCTCAGAATGACCTCTTGGGTAAGGACTACCCAGATCTATTTCTCTCTTTCCATTTATGTAACTTTAGGGCTCTACTAGGCACCCCAGCAGCCTGTGAAGGAGCAGATGGTAGCTAAAGGTAATGTCTAGAGGGTAGGAATGGAGCAGCCAGCTGGAGTTCTTGGGATATTAGGTATACTTCCCAAATGGCTAAAATTTCCATGTTTTCTTCTTCCTTTCTATTCCTGATACCTTCAGTCACAAGTGATATTATCATGCCATTATTTTGACTCTATCATATTTGGCACTGAACAACATTGCCTAAATACAAAGACAGTTTACGGACTCTGAGAACACATGTCAAGGGCCATACTACCAGTGTTTTCCAGGCATCTTGAGCACCTGTTAGGCTTTATGCCATTGTAGAAACACACTCACACTTACTGGTTCATCCTCCTTTGCTGCAAAAGATGTACTCATACTTTCACAAGGTTTCTGTTAACTGTCTGAAGAGTGTACTAAAATATCTGAATGTCAAGCTGAATAACCTCTCAGCTTTTTACCTGGTTCAACAAATTCTCTGGTAACAGAGAGCTAGATGGTTCTGCACATTTTTTTCAGAAGGCATGGGGTATGTAAAAAGATTCTGATTTTCAAAGAAACACAAATAAATTCTGATGCACATCCCTGTTGAGAGGCAGTGTTGGAGATGAACTCTTTGTTATCAACACTTGTTTTAGTTTTCTCTAAAGAAGGGTGGAGTAAGCACACAGGAACTGGAAATACTGAGATGGGTGGTCCCTCATTCTCTGCTTTAGAGGATTTCCTATGGAATTGAATAGAAAGCATATGAGGTGTAAGTTTGATGAATGTCACATGATTATGTGTCGTCAATGAAAGTGTTAAGACTTCAGATAACAGGGAAGTGAATGGACAGTGAAAGAGAGAGGGTGAAACCTGGAGAGTGAGAGATGGAAACAGAGATAGAGTGAGATACCAAGAGAGACAACAGGGATGGGAGATGCAAGAGAGATGTAGCATTGAGAGAAAAGAATGGATGGATGAAAGGATGGATATGGGAGGAGGATTATTTCTTGCTAAGCACTGTTCTCTGCAGATTTCTTTGGGTTCTTATTCCCACATGGATTGTTTTAAGGAATCTCTGTACAGAGACAAGGCCAGAATCTTGTATCTTGGAATATGCACCCTTGAGTGTGTCCTAAGCTAAATCAGTATATCAGTTTCTCCAACAAAATTTGAGATCTCTTTGTATTTTTTTTCTGCCCTTGCTACTTTATCAGATGTTCTGAAAATTTTCACCCTGAAATATTCTGCTCTGTTCCTGATTTACAACAGCTCACCCACGCATCCGTCTTTTTGTCACTCATGGTGGGATGAATAGCATAATGGAGGCCATCCAACATGGTGTACCCATGGTAGCGATTCCTGTCCTTAAAGAACAGGCTGAAAACATGGTCCGAGTAGAAGCCAAAAAGTTTGGTGTCTCTATCCAGTTAAAGCAGATCAAGGCAGAGACATTGGCTCTGAAGATGAAGGAAGTCATAGAAGACAAGAGGTATGGAGCTCTTTGGGCTTGTGGTCACTTAGGCTGAATGAAGGCATCAAATACGAAGGGTGCTGTGTGGCACACTTTTGCAATAACAGCTGGAACTTCCAGGACATGGAATATGTATGTGACGCTAACATCTGACCTGTTACCTTTGAGAGCAAGACTAGGCATTTAGGTTAGATATTGAGAACGAGTTCTACTCAACTATAAGTAGGACTGTGACCTACTTATATAGGGTTTCTGAGAGGTGTTATATTTTAAGGGTGCTTATAATTGAATTACTTAAGGCAGAAGGTTGCCTTTCAGTCCCCCAATATGCCACACTGTTTCCTGCCTCAGGCCCTTTGTCAGTGTTGCTCTCTAAAACATCCTTCCTTCTCCTCTCAGGACTGGCACCTTCATGACAGTCGGACTAATCTCCAATGCCCTCTCCTCAGAGAGGCAGTCTTTATCTAACAGTCCTAACTGCACTCTTCTCCCATTCCCTTCAATCATAATTTCATTTTTCCTTCTTATCGCTTCTCAGGATCAGCAACTACCCCATCCCCATTTCTTTCTGTTTTAATTTATTGTGTGTCCCTCACACTATAGAGAGTAAGCTCTCCTAGATGGCCAAGTGTGTCTCTTGTGTTCCCATATTCCCAGGGCCTAGTAAAGGGCCTGCTACAAAGTAAGGATGAATTTATGTTAAGTGAATCAGTAAAAGGGCCCATGATGTCCTAGGTAAATTCCCATCCAGCACAATGATCTGATAACCAGGATGAACTGAATAACTTATTAGGGTCTCCAGGACATCTATACTGAGTGGGTTATATGTTACATCCCATATATTCATATCTACTCTTCCCTTTATCAACCATAAGCTTCCTGGGTAGAGATTTGACTTTACAACTTAGTCCCTATTTTATAGTTTAGCACTTTTAGCACTAATCATGTATCTTCGCATGGAGACGCTAGTTTGAGCTTTTCAATGGGACCAACTGGACGGTGGTAATGCCAGGCCAACAACTTTTCCTTGAAAATGAGTCTTCTGTGCATGCAGAGGAAAGCATTTGTGACACAAGGTCTCTAAGACTTCTGAGACCACAGAAGTAATGCCCTGCCTCTGTGTCTGCCAACAGGTACAAGTCAGCAGCGGTGGCCGCCAGCATCATCAGGCGCTCCCACCCCCTGACCCCTGCCCAGAGGCTGGTGGGCTGGATCGACCACATCCTCCAGACAGGGGGTGCAGCCCACCTCAAGCCCCATGCCCTGCAGCAGCCGTGGCATGAGCAGTACCTGCTGGACGTCTTCTTGTTCCTGCTGGTGGTCACCCTGGGCACCCTGTGGCTCTGCGGGAAGCTGCTGGGCATGGTGACCAGGTGGCTGTGTGGGGCCAGGAAGCTGAAGAAGGCCTGATGGGGATATAATGTTGATGGTTGTCTCAGGACCCACTGGTTGTACAAGGCTTCCAACAAACACAGGACACTGCTGGTGTCTTTCCCATATTGGCACTTTAGGGTGCAACACAAATATCTCCTCATTATAATCTGCCTCTGCTTAGAAATTCTTATGAAGTAATCTTGGGATCTTTTTTAAAATTGTGGTAAAATTTATATTATGTAAAATTTACCATTTTAACCATTAAGTGTACAGTTGTTGGCATTAAGCACATTGATGTTATCATGCAAACCTCACTACCATTCATTCCAGAACTGTTTTCATCATCCCAAATTCAAACTCCATGATAATCAAACAGTAAATACTCATAACCCTGTCCCCACCTCCATGACCCCACAGGCTCCTGCCAACCCCCATTCTACTCTCTGTGTCTGTGAATTTTATCTTGGCTTCTTGACTTGCCCCTCATCAATGGCCTCCTCACTCAGATCCAGGCCTTCATCCGACAGCCCTGCTTTCCTCCCCATTCCATGTCCCTAGACACAGGGCCCTGCTCACTTCACTGTTGCTCTCTGGACACTTTTCTCTCTCTGATCTTTCTCTATCCTCACTTTTTATGGCATGACATAAGATCTTGGCCACTTGTTCCAGTTTGGGTCTCTTTCCTCTTGCGTCTCCTTCTCACCTCACGTCCAAGCTCAGGAAGCCTCACCTCTGTCTGTCCTGCAGTTAGGCAGGGGTGACCCTCCGTGGACTCCACTTGTGGTCTCTGTGCTGAGTCCCCTCCTATGAAGAGCACCTCCTTTGCTCTCAGACCTGGAGCCTGCCTTTCGGCCACAGCTGATGCTGTGTTTTTCACTTGTCACAATTACCTTCTCAATTTCTCACTCTTAAAAATGTAGTCATGGTGACCTCAAGTCAGATCCCAGACCTCTGCGTGAGGCCCTGGGGCCCAGGTCCAGTGACCATGGCCATTCTCAGGACTTTGTTGATTTAGGAAACATCTTTCTGCCACCCTACTGTGGCATAAATAGGAAGTAACCCACTATGTATAGCAATTACATTCAGTTCCTAGCAACATACACCAGAAAAAGAGTGTATTAACCACCAGGGTTATCTTTTGTTTTCTTGTTTGCTTCTTTGATAAGGACTGGTGTGGTGGCTCCATCTTATTGTCTGTAGATTTTGCTCCATTTTTTTTTTTTTTTGACTTTTTGATGTTCTTTACTAGACATCAGGCTCCCACTCTGGTAGGTTCCCTTTATAATATATTTTACTTTCAAGTGATTATGTGCTGATATTTGTTTTGCATTTACAGATGGAATTATATTTCTCCTTTAAAGTTTCAAATATGTGCTATCTTGTGGGTTATAACACAGTGAAGAAAATAGTAGATATGCAGGATGGTCGCAGAAACCATAGTTTGACTGCTTAATTCTAGGGTTGTGCCCACATCTTGAAATAATTCAAATAGAGGATGAAGCAGCTGCTACCAATACTTCTTGCAGATGTGGAAAGAGGCCCATCCTTACCAAGGTCAGGATAGGATTTTCTGGGTAGAATGTGAAGTGGTGCCAGGTGTCTACCGAGTCCTGTGAGTTCTCATGCTGCACGATCTCACTTATAGTCCCAAGCACATCACATGACGATGTGTGTGTGTGTGTGTGTGTGTGTGTGTGTGTGTCTGTTATTCAAGGTTTAATTTTTGTAATTCTTTAAAAAAAGTGTTTATTTATTTATTTTGAGAGAGAGAGAATATGAGCGAGCAGGGGAGGGGTAGAGAGAGAGGGGGAGAGAGAATCCTGAGCAGGCTGTGTGCTGTCAGTGCAGAGCCCAACCTAGGGCTCGATTTCATGAATTGTTAGATCATGACCTGAGCTGAAATCAAGAGTCAGATGCTCAACCGATTGAGTCACTCAGGTGCCCCTATTTCTGTAATTTTTATGAATGAAATCTCTAAAATTTGTCTTTGGCAATAGTGCCTTGAAAGGCAGACCTGAAGCTTTTTCTGTGTTGTGATTAGAAAGAAAAGCCAAGATTTCTTACCTTCATAATCAACAAACGGATATAAGGATCAGGATTTCAGATGCTGATTCCCTTTTCCATTCCTACCACATCATCATCTTTGAACACTTGTAACTCAGTGATGCCAACTCTCTGCCTGCTGCTTCCTGGGCTCTGCTTTCATCCAGCACATCTGATCAAAGGAAGCCGTGAGTGGGGATGATGCCTCTAGTCTGGATCCATTGAAACCTTCTCCACTGGACTGTGTCGGCATGGTCTTGACAGTATGGACATCTGATCTCATCATTTCCTGGTTAAGATCCTTTCCTGGCTCTCATTGCATGTAATACAAGCCCTCTGTGGTTTGTGTCTGGCTACCATTCCAGGAGCATCTTGAAAACTTGGAAATAGACCCACACAGACATGTTTACTTGATTTATGACAAATCTCTTCAGCAAATTTTACTGGAATAACTGATATCTGAATGGTCTTTGATTTTTACTTAATGGCACACACAGAAAAACATTGACTATTACTGCATACCATACAGTATGCAAAGTAAGACATTTGATAAATTGGACTTTATCAAAATGAACGACCTTCACTCTTCTAGAGACATGCGTAAGAAGACAAAAGTATAAGCCATAAACTGGGAGAAAATATTGCAACACATTTCTCAGAGAACTTGTATCTAGAATATTCAAACAAATCTTACAACCAGTACAAACATGGACAAAAAAAGCTTGACCAGACACTTCACAAAAGAAAATATGCAAATGGCCAATAATCACATGAAAAAGTGGATACAGCAGTCATTTAGAGAAATGCAAAATAAAACCTCAATATCACAACACATCTACCAGGCCGGCTAAAATTAATAGAACTGATCATATCAATAGTGAGCAATAAGACAGAGCTACTGGAACTCATACCCGTTCCATTGCTGAGGAGAACGTGAAATGGTACAGCCACATAGGAAAATCTCTCTGTAGTTTCTCGGTTAAGCATATACTTGCCACATGACCCAGCATTACTTGTAGGTATTTACTTAAGTTCATGAAAACATATGTCCACTTGAAAGTCTATACACAAATGTTCATAACAGCTTTATTTATAATGGCCCCAGATTAAGAAAAATTACATGCCCATCAATAGGTGAATGAAATGACATTGTGTTGTATCCATGTAATGAATGCAGTTTGTTGCATACAATTACACTTTAAAATTGATTTGAAAATCTCTATGTGTGAGATGTGTTTTTTTAAAGATGTTTATTTATTCATTTTGAGAGAGAGACAGAGCACAGGTGAGGGGCAGAGATGAGAATCCAAAGCTGGAAGCACAGAACAAGAGATGAGGCTCGATCCCACCAACTGTGAGATCATGACCTGAGTGCTTAACAGATTGAGCTACCCAGGCACCTTTGTATGAGATGTGTTTTTAAGTGTCTTCCTCTTGTGTACTTTAAAATGTAGTGTTCACCAATTATTGTTGCATTACATATAATTGGAAATGCAAATACATTTTAATTTCTAGAATAATAGAACTAGTACAACTTTGATGAAGGAGGAGAAATGTGTGTATAAGAAATGGAGTTACTTCTTAGAGAATCAGAGGACTAATGGTAAACAGACTAAGGAAGGAATCAAGTTCACATACTCAGACCTAATCCAAATTTATTTTGTGTGTGAGACCTGTAGTCTCTCTGTAATTATAAAATAACACATTCAGAAATGATAAAAACAGGCAAAATATTTAATTTGTTGACATCTAATGGGCATGGAACATGACACACATGAAGGATCTACATATAAAATGCATACATTTGGAGGTATGTGTTAGAATGTCAAAATGAAGTTCAATCTGTCATTTATGTTTCTTTTCACTATGTAGTGATTCTTTCACTGACATGTTTCTACCATTACCACTAACCATGATCACGTATTGATTCTTTGTTTGCCTAGCTACACTAAATACTCTATGGATGTGATTTTCCCCCATGTCAATCTTCTGTTGTTTGGTTTATCACATTGTGATAAACACATCTTGCAGGCACTGTGAGATGATTACTTGTTTAAGTGTCAACCAATTATCTATGCAAAAGGAGGTAAATGGAATTACTTGTTGTCTTAAGCAAACTTCTTTCTACTTAGCTCAAGGAACTAGCTATTTCTGAAAAGCGGATTTCATATTGTGAATGTCCTTAAGATGAATGCATTTTACCCAGTTCAACAATTTGATTCAGCCAACACTGACTGCTTTCATATTTGTCAACAGGCATCATGCTGGGCATTTTGGAAGATGCAGATTCTAAGCTGAAAGTGGGTTCAGCAGACCAAGGGCAGGGCAGCAGGCCAGGGTGGAACCCTAGTCTAGAAGAGGATTCAGAGGATCCTGACTAAATTTGGTGAAGGAGGGAATCTTTGTCACACCCACCCCAACACATTGTGCTGTGCTGTACTTCTGTATCAGTGACCACACTGTGTCCTCTCTCAGAAATGCCATTCTGCTCTTGTTGGGACAAAAAGCTTCTACATGTTCTTCCTACCAAACTTTATTATGTTCACATTAGTGTGGCTGCACTTGACTTTGACCCTCACAACAGAGCTCCTTGTATATCTTCTTTTGAAGCATTCTTCCTAATATGTTGAAATTACTTGTTAACATGTATGTCTCTCAATTTAGAAACTATAACACCCTAACGATCAGGGACTGGGTTCCGTTTATCTTGTGCTTATAGCACATGGCATGGTGGTTCAAACAAATAATGCTGAGATGACAGGATAATCTTTTAGAAGAGAGACAATATTTGATCCATATCTCACACCATATCTAAAAGTAAACTCTAAATACATTAGATATTTAATATAAATAAATGACAACATACTGAGTCTAAAAATAAGGTGTGTGTATGGAATTACTATGGAATGACCTTGATCCCTGTGTACGGAATGATCTTTTATATGACTTAAATATTCTGAAGCAACAAAGAAAAGTTAACTAGTTTAATTTGACAATAGTAAAATGTTTTTACACAGCTAAATTACCACAAGTAGAAAAATACCATTAAAAAAGTGGGATAAGTGTATTCATAATTTTCATCACAGTGAGATGACTACTAGTCCTAACATTTTAAAAGTCTGTCAAAATTGAGGAAGGAAGCTTGTTACAAGGACACAGTGGGATCATAGATACCTATAAACCACAATGAACAAGACAATTTTAAACTAATGTGGATTGAATTCTAATCTGTTAAGTAAAAGAACATAGTCTAAAGACAATATAGTAAGCTCACTTTTATTTTTAAGTAAAGAGAAAAAGGGAGAGAATAAAAATATAATTATATCTACATGCTGTTGCAAAAAGAAGCAGAGGGATGAAAAATCAGAATCATGTGATAGATTATCTATAAAGTTGTTTTTGAATAGCGTGAAGGTCAAGGAAACAAATGGCATGTCTGTAGATTTCTGTGTTTACATAGTTTGGTCCTTGTAGGCATGTTATTATTTTTCATAACAAAGTTCTATTTATAACAAAAAATGGAGGAGAAAACTCTAAAATAGAATACAAACAGAAACAAATGAATTCAAAATATTTTCAAATGTGTAACAATTGCACTGTACCAAAAAAATGAGGGAACACAATTGCATTTTGAACACAGTACTTTGAATATATGTCTCATCAATCTAAAGAAAAAAATGAACTGCAAAAATCTACTTTTAGTCTAATCTATTTTTTGAGTAGTCTATTGGGTAGAACTGATATTCACAGTTCATGGATTAGTACATGGTAACATTTTTTCAGTATGATTGAGCAGATGTGTAAATATACCAAGGATTTTGAAAGTAGATTTCTTAAATTTAGAAGGGGAGTTACTAATGTGGAAATGGAGGAGATGAAAATCACCTCTGTGGTGGTGCTGGAATTGAAGGTATTATCAGTATGGATTCACAGTTTCCCACAAATTATATGTAAACATGGTGATATAGATATGTAATATTTATATCCATCCTGTATCTATATATTTCATAACTGTCCACTGAAAAGGATTTATGAACAACAGTGCTTCATTAGCAATGAGCACTTCTGCAAACCACACCTACTTTTTAAAATACCATTAGGTGTCTTTGAGAAATGGAAGATTTGAAGACAGAAACAAAAAAAGTTCGAGTGGAGTCTGGAAATTGTGTGCCAGAAAGAAAGGAAAAGCTCCAAAATGGTTGAGTTTCAACAGCAGCAACCCAATACATGATAACAGGAAGAGATAATACCCCACTGAATAAATACAGAGAGATGAATAAATAACGATAATAGATTGACACAGATAGAAAATAGATAGATGATAGGTGGATAGGGACAAAGGAAAAGGTTTTGTAACAATACAATGCCACATGGAAAAACAAAAAAAACAAAAAAAAGTGCAGTTAAAACTCACTAATTGGCCACCATGACAGCTACAATTGCTTTAAGTAAGAAACAAAACAGTTGATAAAAATGAGTGAGTGAAATTTGATAGGAACAAAATATTTACACAGTTTCAAAATGTCTACCCAAATCCGATTTCCTAATTATAGGGTAAAAAAAATAGCAGCTTTACAGTCAAGAATCTTGATGAACACCACCTTAAATAAGGGATAGAGTTATCATCTCTAATGATTGGACCATCTAATAATATCATGTGCTTCGCATTGAGATTCACTGAGATGGAATCAACACCACATTTGTAGTATTCCCACCAAACTCCCTAGTAACCTGAAGTATTCTGAGAAAACATCAAACAAACCCAACTGGGGATCCATCATAGAAAATAAACAGCTTGTACTCTTTTAAAATTATTATTTTTTTTTAACGTTTATTTATTTTTGAGACAGAGACAGAGCATGAACGGGGGAGGGGCAGAGAGAGAGGGAGACACAGAATGGGAAGCAGGCTCCAGGCTCTGAGCCATCAGCCCAGAGCCTGACGCGGGGCTCGAACTCGCGGACCGTGAGATCGTGACCTGAGCTGAAGTTGGATGCTTAACCGACTGAGCCACCTAGGCGCCCCAGCTTGTACTCTTAAAATATCAATCACATGAAAGAAAAAGAAGGGTTGAGAAACCAGTCCTTACTAAAGGAGATGAAATACACATGATAACTAAATGCAATGTGTGATCCTGAATTGGCTCCTGCACCAGAGAATTCCTGTCACAACATAGGATACTGTGTGCACAACTGGAGGGATTGAAATAAGGATTGTAGACAAAGTAATGTGATTACATTAATATTAAATGGTGTCTCCCTAATGCAGATTAATGTTTTCACTGGGAACATATGCTACCTGAACAGATGAAAACTGTGAATGTGCATGCATGTAATCATATAGTATGAGGGGAAAGTGGAGTAATAGGTTGGGAGAGTTTTAACACGTTTCTAATGAGAAATTTCAAACACTTAGAAGAATAGAACTTCTTGGTGCCCACTACCGAGTCCTATTTTGTCATGCCCATTCAGAATTACAGACTTAGCCTTAGAGGTTCAGTCCTTCAGGTCAAGACCTGGCCCTCCAGGGGTATTTAACACGTAGGGGATACTAGCACTTTCACCAGTAGGTACTTTCCAAAGACACTCCCTGAGCAATAAGTGTAGGTCATTTTCTTCTTGGAATCAGCTTCTGGGATCTTGAGATTGAAGACTCGCGGAGATTTTAAGCAGGTACCTGGAGAAATGGGGCACGGGGATGACAGTATGAGGTCAATAGTGCAGTTAGGAGGTGCGAACATTTGGGGAAAGGTCACTAAAACGGAGAAGGGTCTGAGTCACCTGGAGGTGGAGCTCACTTGGAAGTGACATCCTAAGGTCTCTATCATTCCTGGTTCAGAGGATCTTCTCTGGGGAGAGTGTGGTGATTCCAGGGACAGAGAGGGGTTAAGGAGAGCTCACTAACCCCTCCTTCCTGCTGCCTTAGCTTAGGGAGGGTGAGGACCTAATAGCCTGTGGAGCAAGCACCCAGGAGGCGGAGCAGAGGGGCCAGAAGTGACAAACAGAAGAGAAGGCAGGCAGGATCCACCTCTCACCTCTTCCCAAGCTGCCTGCCAGCGCATTTCCTTGGCAGCCAGGGCAGCGTGTGTCCCAGGGCACGCACACAGGTCACTGTGCAGGACACAGAGGCACAGAGCATAGGGCTCTGGGCACCAGGCTGGAATCTGCAGCTGGGACAGGAGCGAGCATGGTGGGGCAGCAGGCGCTACTGCTAGCTGGCTTCTTTCTGCCTGGGTTCCTGCTCTCTGAGGCTGCGAAAATCCTGACTGCTTTTGCACTGGGTGAGTGCTTAGCTGGAGAATCAGAAAGGGGCCCATCCCAGGCCCCTGTGCCAGGGCTCAGTCACAGCCTTAGGTCAGAGGATCATTCCATGTGGTGTTCTAGAGAGGGCTAGGGTCCCAAGCCAGAGGAGGGAGAGGCGTGAGAGGTCTGTGCGGTAGAATGGGATCCCTACTGCTGGGATGGGGAAGTTAGTTTTGGGCTACCAGCAGTTTCCTTTCCTCTCTTTGTATTTGCTCTGGAGCTGCTTCACATTCTGCATTCCTGGGGCCAGAATGTAGATCCAGTGCTGAGCTAGAAATCATGAGCTGCCCACCACAGGGCATGGCAGGGACTTTCAGAGGCACATGCTCAAAGTGTGGGACAGTAGAAAGTGGAAAGTGAAGTCAGTTTCAGGCTCTTGGAGGCTAAGGACAGGGGCTCCTGGGGGCAGCAGCACTAACTGGGCATGTTTCATTAATGGGAAACCTGGAGAACTGCCTGGGCAGTGGAGGGGGCCCTGGACAATCAAGTTCTTGGTGCCCCTCTCTCTTTTGCCCTTACTGCTGGAAGGTGTTGAAGGACTGTGAAGCAGTTAATTTTGTGTGAACCCAGTTGTAATGCCTTTATTTTGTCCCAAAGGGAACAGAAAGGGAACAGGAAAATTTATTAGGAGGAAGGTTTCAGAAGATGGAGTTTCCTAAAGACTTTTTTGGATCCATTCTGACAGGCTAGGGGATCTGCCCTGTCCCCTCCTCTGCCCCAGAATGCACTGGGCTCACCAACACCTTCAGGAATGGCTGTCTCTGCAGGAAGCCTTTTCTCATGCATCCATTCCTTCTTTCCTTCCTTCCTTCCTTCCTTCCATCCTTCCTTCCTTCCTTCCTTCCTTCCTTCCTTCCTTCCTTCCTTCCTTCCTTCCTTTCTTTCTTCCTTTCAAGTTAGTTAACATACGGTGTGGTCTTGGCTTCAGGAATAGAACCCAGTAATTCATTTCTAAGGTATGACAGCCAGTGCTCAATCCAAAAAGTGCCCTCCTTAATGCCCATCATCCATTTAACTCATCTCCCCACCTACCACCCCTCTGGCAACCCTCAGTTTGTTCTCTGTATTTAAGTGTGTCTCATAGTTTGCCTTTCTCTCTGTTTTTATCTTCCTTCCCCTCTTCTATGTTCATCTGCTGTATTTCTCAAATTCCTCATATGAGTGAAATCATATGATAACTGTCTTTTTCTGACTTATTTTGCTAAGTATAATACACTCAGTTCCATCCAGGGGACTCATGGATTCCCTCAGTTTTATTCTTGTTTTCAAGTTTTAATAGTCCAGAGTTTCTTGATATTTTACCATCCACTGGAAATTCAGAGATTTTGAAATGGAATATATATATTTCTCTTTAGCAATAGACTTAGAGATTTGCAAAGAAGGAAACACATGATTGGATTATTTTTGTTGACCTGTTCAATACTCAGTATTAAAACTTTTGAACCTATGTTAACTACCTGCTTGGATAACTTCTCTATAGGGTTTTTATTTACAACTTTAATAAATAAATGACCTTAGAAAACTGAAGTAGGAAGTGTTTTTAATGCTTAGATGTAGTACTGTTCCAAACATAACTGTACCCACAAGTATAAGATGCTAGCCTACAGAGGACTTAATTGTCTGAAGTTCTGACTCTTTTCCTTTTCGTAAGATAGCTTGCTGTACCTCTGTCTATCAGGTAGATATTCCCCAAGTGACAGATCTTCTTTATTCTGGGGGGACTGTGCAGTTACATCATTAATTCTGAGGAGCTTGTTCATACTTAAATGAAGTTCTGCCTGGAGGGACATTGTTGTGACCAGACAGTTCTACCTCTTTCAGCCAGTTAGGTTCTTCTTTCTTTGGGTAAGGAGGTAGGAGAGCAGATCAGCAGCTAATTAAGGAAATCCTTTCTTGGAATTCAGTCTTTTGATTTGGCTCATGGGCTCCTCCTTTTATCTATCCAGTAGTGATCACCCTGCCTCTGGGAGCTAAAAACCCAGGATCTTAGTCTGCTGTTAGCAAGGTGAGGTCAATTTCTTATTGCTGGGGTTTATAAAGTTTAATAAAATACAAACACTTCTCTCTCTGAATTTTAGAATCAATTGAGAGAAAGTTACAGGAATTAGATCAAAATGCACCTTTATCTAGCTGATTGTGCAACTCTCCTTTAGATCTTCATTAACTATCAAGGCTGAGTAGTGGTTCGAAAAGACTCTGTATAATCTCTGGGTATTACTCTATTTCATTCTTTATTGTGCCTTGGGTAGTTTCCTCACATATTTGCACTGAACCGTTGTCAGGAAGACTCCAACCCCAAGCTTTCTCTACCTATAGCTCTCTTTTGGTATTCTGGTACTCTGGTCTGTGGATTCTAGGTGCCATGTCCTTTCCCTAATCTGCAGTGCTCCACTCAGGGAGATGGCCAGGCCAGGTGTGGGTACCTCCTCCATGAGATGTATCTTGGAAGTTTTCTCCAGCTGGCCATGAATGTCCTGTGCTACATGGTGTCCAACGTCTAAAAGAAAACATTTTAATATATATTTGGTCAGGTTTTTTTAAGTCTGTGAAGTTGAGGATGGCACTTGTTGGGATGAGTATACTGGGTGCTGTATGTAAGTGATGAACCACGAGACTCAACCCCCAAAACCAAGAGGACACTGTACACACTTATGTTAGGCAATTTGACAATGTTATATTAAGAAAATACAGTAGAAATGTCAATATGGTCCTGTCACTTTCTTGTGGCCACAGCCTGAAGTTGCTTGTCTTCATTATTTAAACCATTCTATTGAAGTAATATTGGCATATAATTAACTGGGTATATTTAAAATATATAATTTGACATATTTGGACATATACATATGCTGACATATGTATGTATATATACCTGTGAAACCATCAACATAATCAAGACAACAAACATATTTGTTCCCACACCAGACAATTTGCAATGCCCTTTTGCAATCTCCCGTCTGGGGCCTCCTACCTTTCTATTACCATTGCCAGTCAATCCCTAATATGTGCCTATGTGTTAGATTATGTCATTCAGATTTTATATCAATGGGATCATATTTTTGTTCATTGTACTCAGCATAAATATTTTTAGATTCATTCATATTTTCTGTATGAATAGTTGTTGCTGAATAATGTTCTAGGTATGGACTACCACAGTATATTTATTTAGTTGGCTGTTGATGGGCATTAGGTATGTTTCCAGTTTCAAACTATTACTAATACACTTGCTGTGAATATTTTTGTACAAGCCTTTGTATGAACATGTACTTTCTTTTCTCTGGATTAACTGGTAGCAGTGCAGTGGCTGAACCATACATTAAGTGCATGTTTAACTTTTAAAGAAATGGCCATACTGTTTTCCAAAATGGCTGTAACATTCTGAATCTCACCAGAAGTGACTGCAAGTTTCATGTACACCATATCCTTGTCAGTACTTGGTATGGTTAGTCTTTTTACTTTTAGCCTTCCTTGTGTGTTTAGTCATATTTCAGTGATGTTAAGCCTTTTTTCATGTGCTTACTTGTCAACCATGTATCTTCACTGGTAAGGTGTTTGTCAGATTTTCCCCATCCCTACATTGGGTCATTTGTTTTGTTATTATTGAGTCTTCAGAGTTCTTGATATATATTCTTGATAGAAGTATTTTATCACATATATTTTATCACAAAAATATAAGCTCTGCAAATATTCTTTACAAGTCCATGACTCATCTTTTTATTCTTTTAGTCATGTCCTTTGAAGACCACAATATTTAATTTGTAAAATGTAGTTCATGTTTTTACTACATGTCTTAGTATGAATATATGGTTTTTTATTGATTTTCTTAATATGATGAATTTACTAATTGATTTCAAATGTTAAACTAACCTCATAATCTGGGAACACACCCCACCTGGTCATGATATTTTTGTTTTCATATTTGGGTTTGCTTAAATTTTGGCTTAAAAAATTATACCTGTGTTCACATGGAACGTTGCTTTTTCTTGGGATTTTTTCCCCCTAGCATTGCTATCAGTGCTATCAGTGCAATGCTTGTCTCATAGAATGAATTGGGTTGTGTTCCTTTTTCAATTTTCTGGAAGAGTTAGGGTAGAATTAGTGTTACCTCTTCTTAAGTTGTTTTAGCCACTCTGAGAGACAGGATGTCTATCCTCACCCCAAAGTTAAGTTTGGCTATTGGAACTTATGGTCTTTCATATATACCAGGAGGCTATAAAACGGTTCCTTAATAATATAATGTGGCTTCCTGGGGAGAATAAGGCAACTCCCAAGCTGGTCCAAAAGTCCATTGAGAGAACAGGAAAAGGTGAGTGGCTTTTGACTTTTATGATGGCCAGTGGGTCAGCTAGAATGGGCATTTACCCTCATGTTTCATTTATTTGATGACCAGAACGTGCCATGTTTCATTTATTTTGATTTGAACCTTTGTAAGTAAGTCATTATGGAATTTTATGAGACCTGCTTCCTGAAGCTGGTGAGGGAGTTGAATGTATCACTGAATGTCTTATTCAAAAAACCAGCATTGTGCATTTAGGGAAGTGAATTAGTGCCTTGTTCATGATCAGTAATGTTTGAATATGTGAAGAGGATAAGGACAGTCTTGGTTGAAGCTGTGTACTATGTCTTTAGTATGTGGAGACACATGTGTAACCTTCACTTATATTTTCGGTATTTATTTATTTATTTATTTATTTATTTATTTATGTATTTAACTTTACTTTTTATTTTTTAAAATTTATATCCAAATTAGTTAGTATATAGTGAAGCGATGATTTCAGGAGTAGATTCCTTAATGCCCCTTCCCCATTTAGCCCATCCCCCCCCACAACCCCTCCAGCAACCCTCAGTTTGTTCTCCTTATTTATGAGTCTCTTCTGTTTTGTCCCCCTCCCTGTTTTTATATTATTTTTGTTTCCCTTTCCTTATGTTCATCCGTTTTTTCTCTTAAAGTCCTCATGTGAGTGAAGTGATATGATTTTTGTCTTTCTCTGACTGATTAATTTCACTTAGCATAATACCCTCCAGTTCCATCCACACAGTTGCAAATGGCAAGATTTCATCCTTTTTGATTGCCAAGGAATACTCCATTGTATATATATACCACATCTTATTTATCCATTCGTCCATCGATGGACATTTGGGCTCTTTCTGTACTTTGGTTATTGTTGATAGTGCTGCTATAAACATGGGGATGCATGTGTCCCTTCAAAACAGCACACCTGTATCCCTTGGATAAATGCCTAGTAGTGCAATTGCTGGGTTGTAGGGTAGTTCTATTCTTAGTTTTTTGAGAAACCTCCATACTATTTTCCAGAGTGGCTGCCCCAGCTTGCATTGCCACCAACAATGCAAAAGAGATCCTCTTTCTCTGCATCCTTGCCAACATCTGTTGTTGTCTGAGTTGTTAATGTTAGCCATTCTTACTGGAGTAAGGTGGTATCTCATTGTGGTTTTGATTTGTATTTCCCTGATGATGAGTGATGTTGTGCATTTTTTCATATGTCTGTTGGCCATCTGGATGTCTTCTTTGGAGAAGTGTCTATTCATGTCTTTTGCCCATTTCTTCACTGGATTATTTGTTTTCTGGGTGTTGAGTTTGATAAGTTCTCTATAGGTTTTGGATACTAACCCTTTATCTGATATGTCATTTGCAAATATCTTCTCCCATTCTGTCAGTTGCCTTTTAGTTTTGCTGATTGTCTCCTTCGCTGTGCAGAAGCTTTTTATTTTGATGAGGTCCCAGTAGTTCATTTTTGCTTTTGTTTCCCTTTCCTCCAGAGACATGTTCAGTAAGCAATTGCTGCGGGCAAGATCAAAGAGGTTTTTGCCTGCTTTCTCCTCGAGGATTTTCATGGCTTCCTGTCTTACATTGAGGTCTTTCATCCATTTTGAGTTTATTTTTGTGTATGGTGTAAGAAAGTGGTCCAGGTTCATTCTTCTGCATGTCGCTGTCCAGTTTTCCCAGCACCACTTACTGAAGAGACTGTCTTTATTCCATTGGATATTCTTTCCTGCTTTGTCAAAGATTAGTTGGCCATACATTTGTGGGTCCATTTCTGGGTTCTCTATTCTATTCCATTGATCTGAGTGTCTGTTCTTGTGCCATTACCATACGGTGTTGATGATTACAGCTTTGTAGTATAGCTTGGAGTCTGGGATTGTGATGCCTCCTGCTTTGGTTTTCTTTTTCAAGATTGCTTTGGCTACTTGGGATCTTTTCTTGTTCCATACAAATTTTAGGATTATTTGTTCTAGCTCTGTGAAAAATGCTGGTGTTATTTTGATAGGGATTGCATTGAATATGTAGATTGCTTTGGGTAGTATCGACATTTTAACAATATTTGTTCTTCCTATCCAGGAGCATGGAATCTTTTTCCATTTCTTTGTGTCTTCTTCAATTTCTTTCAGAAGATTTCTATAGTTTTCAGTGTATAGATTTTTCACCTCTTTGGTTAGATTTATTCCTAGGTATTTTATGGGTTTTTTTGTGCAATTGTAAATGGGATCGATTCCTTGATTTCTCTTTCTGTCACTTCATTGTTGGTGTATAGGAATGCAACCGATTTCTGTGCATTGATTTTAAATCCTGCAACTTTGCTGAATTCATGAATCAGTTCTAGCAGTTTTTTGGTGGAATCTCTTGGGTTTTCCATCTAGAATATCATGTCGTCTATGAAGAGTGAAAGTTTGACCTCCTCCCGGCCAATTTGGATGGCTTTTATTTCTTTGTGTTCTCTGATTGCAGAGGCTCAGACTTCCAATAGTATGTTGAATAACAGTGGCGAGAGTGGACATCCCTGTCTTGTTCCTGACCTTGGGGGAAAGCTCTCAGTTTTTGCCCATTGAGGATGATATTAGCGTTGGGTTGCTCATATATGGCTTTTATCATCTTGAGGTATGATACTTCTATCCCTACTTTCTTGAGGGTTTTTATCAAGAAAGGATACTGTATTTTGTTAAATGCTTTGTCTGCATCTATTGAGAGGATAATATGGTTCTTGCCCTTTCTTTTATTGATGTGATGAATCACATTAATTGTTTTGCGGATATTGAACCAGCCCTGCATCCCAGGTATAAATCCCACTTGCTTGTGGTGAATACTTTTTTTAAAGTATTGTTGGATCCAGTTGGCTAATATCTTGTTGAGGATTTTTGCATCCATCCATGTTCATCAGGGAAATTGATCTATAGTTCTCCTTTTTAGTGGGGTCTCTGTCTGGTTTTGGAATCAGGGTAATGCTGGCTTCATAGAAAGAGTTTAGAAGTTTTCCTTCCATTTCTATTTTTTTGAACAGTTTCAAGAGAATAGGTGTTAACTCTTCCTTAAGTGTTTGGTAGAATTTCCCTGGAAAGCCATCCATCCCTGGACTCTTGTTTTTTGGCAGATTTTTGATTACTAATTTGATTTCCTTACTGGTTATGGGCCTGTTCACATTTTCTATTTCTTCCTGTTTCAGTTTTGGTAGTGTATATGTTTCTAGGAATTTGTCCATTTCTTCCACATGGCCCATTTTATTGGCATATAATTGCTCATAATATTCTCTTATTATGGTTTTTATTTCTGTTATGTTGGTTGTGATCTCTCCTCTTTCATTCTTGATTTTACTTATTTGGGTCCTTTTCTTTTTCTTTTTGATCAAACTGGCTAGTGGTTTATCAATTTTGTTAATTCTTTCAAAGAACCAGCTTCTGGTTTAATTGATCTGTTCTACTGTTTTTTTTTTTTTTTTTGGTTTCGATAGCAATAATTTCTGCTCTAATCTTTATTATTTCCTGTCCTCTGCTGGTTTTGGGTTTTATTTGTTGTTCTTTTTCCAGCTCCTTAAGGTGTAAGGTTAGGTTGTATATTTGAGATCTTTCTTCCTTCTTTAGGAAGGCCTTATTTAGGATTGCTATATACTTTCCTCTTATGACTGCCTTTGCTGCGTCCCAGAGGTTTTGGGTTGTGGTGCTATCATTTTCATTGACTTACATATATTTTTTAATTTCTTCTTTAACTTCTTGTTTAGCCCATTCATTCTTTAGTAGGTTGTTCTTCAGTCTCCAAGTATTTGTTACCTTTCCAAATTTTTCTTGTGGTTGATTTCGATTTTCATAGCATTGTGGTCTGAAAATATGCATGGTATGATCTCAATCTTTTTGTATTTACTTAGGGCTCATTTGTGTCCCAGTATGTGGTCTATTCTGGAGAACGTTCCATGTGCACTGGAGAAGAATGTATATTCTGCTGCTTTAGGATGAAATGTTCTGAATATATCTGTGAAGTCCACCTGGTCCAATGTGTCATTCAAAGCCATTGTTTCCTTGTTGGTTTTTTGATTAGATTGATATATCCATTGCTGTGAGTGGGGCGTTGAAGTCTCCTACTATTATGGTATTACTATCGATGAGTTACTTTATGTTTGTGATTAATTGATTTATATATTTGGTGCATAAATGTTTACAATTGTTAGGTCTTCTTGGTGGATAGACCCCTTGATTATGATATAATACCCTTCTGCCATCTCTTGATACAGTCTTTATTTTAAAGTCTAAATTGTCTGATAAAAGTATGGCTATTCCAGCTTTCTTTTGTTCACCATTAGCATGATAGATGGTTCTCCATCCCCTTATTTTCAATCTGTAGGTGTCTTTAGGTCTAAAGTGAGTCTCTTGTATACAGCATATAGATGGATCTTGTTTTCTTATCCATTCTGTTACCCTATGTCTTTTGATTGGAGCATTGAGTCCATTGATGTTTAGAGTGAGTAGTGAAAGATATGAATTTATTGTCATTATGATGCTTGTAGAGTTGGAGTTTCTGGTGGTGTTCTCTGGTCCTTTATAATCTTTGTTGCTTTTGATATATATATATATATATATATATATATATATATATATATATATACCAAAATATATATATTTGTTTGTCTGGAAAACTTTTTATCTCTCTTTCTATTTTGAATGACAGCCTTGCTGGATAAAGAATTCTTGGCTGCATATTTTTCTGATTCAGCACACTGAATATACCCCGCCACTCCTTTCTCATCTGTCAAGTTTCTGTGGATAGGCCTGCTGCAAACCTGATCTATCTTCCCTTGTAGGTTAGGGACTTTTTTTTCCCTGCTGCTTTCATGATTCTCTCCTTGCCTGAGTATTTTGTGAATTTGACTACGATATGCCTTGTTGATGGTCGGTTTTTGTTGAATCTAATGGGAGTCCTCTGTGCTTCCTGGATTTTGATGTCTGTGTCTTTCCCCAGGTTAGGAAAGTTTTCCGCTATGAGTTGCTCACATAACCCTCTACCCTCATTTCTCTCTCTTCCTCCTCTGGAACCCCTATGACTCTGATGTGATTCCTTTTTAAAGAGTCACTGGTTTCTCTAATTCTTAAATCGTGCTCTTTTGCCTTAATCTCCCTCTTTTTGTGCTTCATTATTATCTATAAGTTTGTCGTCTATATCACTGATTCTCTGTTCTGCCTTGTCCATCCTTGCTGCCACCGCATCCATCCATGATTGCAGCTCAGTTATAGCATTTTTAATTTCATTCTGGCTATTTTTTACTTCTTTTATCTCTGCAGAAAGGGATTCTAATCTATTTTTGAGTCCAGCTAGTATTCTTATTATCGTGATTCTAAATTCTGGTTCAGACATCTTGCTTGTGTCTGTGTTGGTTAAATCCCTGGCTGTCGTTTCTTTGTGCTCTTTCTTTTGGGATGAATTCCTTCCTTTTGTCATTTTGAAGGGAGAAAAGGAATTAATGAGGTAGAAAAATTGAAAAAACAATTAAAATTAAAAAATATTAAAATTAAAAATTAAACACACACACACACACACAAATCGAATAAATGATGCTAGATCCTAGGTGTGTTTTGGTCTGGGTGTAGAAGGTGGTTTGACAGATTAGAGAAACAAACAAAAACAAAAAACAAAAAACAAACAAGAAACAAAAAAATGGGGGGAGAGAAAGAAAAGAATTGAGAATTTGAAAAAATGAATACACTAAAGTAGACTAAAATACACAAAATTACAGAATACAGTAGAAAAAAATATAGAAAAATATTTTTAATAAAAATTTAAAAATATGATTTTTTTTGTTTTCTGTATTTAAGAAAAAAGAAACAAAAAAGAGAAAAAAAAGATTAAAAAAAGAAAAAAAGAAAAGATAAGACCAAAAAAAAAGAAATCGTTGGAAAGTTTGAAAACGTGAATACACTGTAGTAGACTGAAATAAAATGATGGGAGTAAGATAGAATTTCAAAAAATTTACATAAAAGCAAAAAATATAGTAATAAAAATTAAATAAAAATATTTTTAAAAAAAAAAATTTTTTTTTCAACGTTTTTTATTTATTTTTGGGACAGAGAGAGACAGAGCATGAACGGGGGAGGGGCAGAGAGAGAGGGAGACACAGAATCGGAAACAGGCTCCAGGCTCCGAGCCATCAGCCCAGAGCCTGACGCGGGGCTCGAACTCACGGACCGCGAGATCGTGACCTGGCTGAAGTCGGACGCTTAACCGACTGCGCCACCCAGGCGCCCCTTAAATAAAAATATTTTTAAAAGAAACTGAAAGTAAAAATGAAGTTTTTCTTTCTGCATTCTAGAAAAAGAAAAGAAATGAAAAAGAAAAAAAGAAAAAGAAATAAAAAAAGGAAATTGTTTGAAAATTTGAAAAGGTGAGTATGCTGAAGTAGACTAAAATAAAATGATGGAAGTAAAGCATAATTTGAAAAAAATTACACAAAAGTAAAAAATATAGTAAAAAATTAAAGACAGATATTTTTAATAAAAATTGAAAATAAAAAATGAGTTTTTTCTCTTTCTGTATTCAAGAAAAAGAAAAGAATTGTAAAAGAGAAAAAGGAAAAAGAGAGAGAAAAAGAAAATTGAATAGATGAACCTGCTAACAGATTGAAGTAGGACTGAAATTGCTTTGCTTTCCCCTAGAGGTCAGTCCATGCAGCTCTTTATAGTCCATGAATTAAACAGGCCCTGAGGTTTGTCTTGAAGAGAGAAGTTGGCCCAGTTGGGCAGGGCTTGGTGTAACAGCTCCGCTCTCCACTAGATGGAGCTGCTAGACTACTGGGGTGGATTGTTTTGGTGCTCGTCGGTGCACATGTGCATGCGCAAGAGCGGTGAAAAATGGCGTCAACCAGTCTGTTCTCCCGGATCAGCAATCATGCACCCGACCTCCATCTTCAGCTCTCCTCCACTCCCCGCTTCTTCACTCTCCGTGACCAGGCCCCAGGCACTACCTCTCTCCCGAGTTTTGTCTCAGATGCGGCTGCTTTCCCCGGCCCCTTACTTCCGAAGGACTGCAGCTTTGACCCGCTCCACACCTCTGCGGGAGGGTCTCACTGAGCAATGGCTGAATGAGCAGTGCCGAATGTCGGCTGCACCCAGGAACGCCTGCTGGATGCTGCTGTTGCCGGTGCCCCAAGACTGTGGCCAGGTGCCAGCCCACCCCCAAAAAAGATCGCGAGACAGTGTAGCCTCAGCGTTTCAGGGACCATAGAAAATCGCAACACACATCCGGCACCAGGCTTCACCCTCAACAACCTTGCCCCAGCACCAGTGAATGTGGCTGCCTTCCGGGGTCTGCTGGGAACAGGCGGCTTCAACAGTCTCTACCAAGTGTCCCTCCAGCAGTGGAACCGCTTTTCCCTGTGTGGCCTGATAACCTCCCGGACCCCACTCTGTTCCTAGGGATTCACCTTTCCCACCAGAGCACCGCCAGGTATGGAGCTGCGGAGATGCAGCCTTTGTGCTCCCCTTGTTTACAGTCTTAATGGAATTTAAACCCTCTCTCCCTTTTCAGCTTAGTCCCTGCGGCTGTTTCCAATTTTCCACTTTCTCTGCAGCTGCTTTTGGGGAAGGGTGCTTTTCCCGTATGCTCCCCCCTCCCCAGTCTCTGTCCTCTCACTGCACGCAAAAGGGGTTCCCTACCTTTCGGGGCTTCTTGCTCCCCAAGTTCAGTTTTTTGTGTCGCGTACCTGCTGAATTCTGTGGTTCAGGTTGTGCAGATTGTTGTGTTAATCTTCCAGTCAGTTTTCTAGGTGTGTAGGATGGTTTAGTGTTGGTCTGGCTGTATTTCATGGATGCGAGACACACAAAAAGCTTCCATGCTGTTCCGCCATCTTGGCTCCTTCCCCTATATTTTGGGTATTTATAAGGCAAGAGATTCTTGCCCCACATGGGACAAGCTTTCTTCTTTATAGGTCTACTCAGAATGTCTTTCTCTTCTTTAAATTAACTTTAGTAGTTTACATCTTCTAAGAATTTAGATATTTCAACAGTGTTATCTAATTTATTGACATCTAAAGTTCATAGATTTTTTTAATAGTCCTTTTAATTATTGTGTCAACATTAGTGGTGTTCCTTCTTTTATTTCTGGTCCTAGTAATTTGTATCTTTCGGTCTTGTTTGTTAAGTTTCTTGATCTCTTCAAAGAACTGGTTTTCATTGATTCACTATTGTTTTTCTATTTCTCATTTTAGTAATTTCTCCCCTAATCTTTTAATTCTACCTCCTTTTGTTTTAGGTTTAGTATACGTTTTTCTCCCAGTGTTTTAAGATGGCATAATATGTTATTGATTTGAGAATTTTCTTCTTTCTTTTTTAAATTTGTTAATGTTTATTTATTTTTGAGAGAGAGACAGAGAGAGGGATAGAGAGAACGAACAAGCAGGGGCAAGGCAAAGAGAGTGGGAGACACAAAATCTGAAGCAGACTCCAGGCTCCAAGCTGTCAGCACAGAGCCTAATGCAGGGCTCAAACCCACAAACTAGGAAATCATGGCCTGAGCTGAAGTCAGTTGCTCAACCAACTGAACCACCTTGGCTCCCCAAGAACTTTATTCTTTATGTAGGCATTTACAGCTTTAAATTTCTTTCTAGTACTGCTTTTGGTGCATATAATCTCTAAGTATTTTCTCTTTTCCCTTGTGATTTCTTTTTGATACATTGCTTCTTTAAAAGGGTGTTTTTAAATACCCATAATTTGTGAATTTTCTGGTTTTCCTTCTGTTGTTGATTTCTAACTTCATCCTGTTGTGTTCAGATGTCCTGCAAAAATTGTATTTTAAAATCTATTAAGACTTCTTTGTGGCTGAACATATGGCATCTGCTGGAGAATGTCCCATGTATCCTTGAGAAGAATGTATATGCTGCTGTTGTTGGGTAGAGAGTTCTGTATGTGTCTGTTACATCTAGTGGATCAATGTGTGCAAGTCTTCTATTTCCTTACTGATCTTCTTTCTGGTTATTCTATCAGTATTGAGAGTGGATTTTGAAACCTCCAATGGTTATTATATAACTGTGTATTTCTCCCTCAATTCTGCAAGTTTTTACTTTAGATATATTGATGTTCTCTTATTAGGCACATGTGTATTTAAAATTGTTATATTTTCCTGATGTATTGAAACTTTTATTAGTTTGTAATGTGCTTTTTGTCTCATGGGATATTTTTTATTAAAGGCTATTTGGCTGATATTTGCTCATCTGCTTTCTTTTGGTTATTATTTGCATGGGATATCTTTTTCTGTCATTTCCCTTTCAGTCTATCTCTGTCATTGGATATAAATTGAGTCTCTTATAGATAGTGCATAGTTGGATCATGTTTTTCTTTGTGTGTGTGTGTGCCCTTTTGATTTTTGCCTTTATTTAGTTAGTTAATACATTTCTTAATTTTGGAATAATTTTAGGTTTTCAGAAAACTTGTTAAGATTGTATAGAAAGTTTCCATACACCACTCACCTTTCCCCCTATTCTTAATATCTTTTTAATGTTTATTTATTTTTATTATTTCTTATTGAAGTATAGTTGATAGACAATGTTACATTAGTTTCAAGTGTATGATATAGTGGTTGGACAACTCTATATGTTATGCTATGCTCACACACCTAGCTACCATCTATCACCATACAAATCTATTACAATGGAATCATGTGTTTTTGTCCATTCTGCCATTTTCTGTCTTTTTAATGGAGAGTTTAAACCGTTTACAGTTAAAGTTATTACTCATAAGGAATGACTTAACTTCTGTAATTTCGCTATTTGTTTTCTATGTGCCTTACAGCTTTTTTTGTCCCTCATTTTATGCAATACTGTTTCCTTTGCGTTTAGTTGAATCTTTGTTGTGAAATGCTTAAATTTCTTTTTGATTTCTTTCTGTGTATATTCTATAGTTTTTTATTTTTTTATTTTTTGGTATGTGGTTACCGTGGGGATTCATTTAGCCTGCTAAATCTATGTCACTCACATTTTACATTATATCAGCTTACATTTAATTACATTTAAAATTCTGCTCTTGTAAAGCTTTAGCCCCACACCTTTTTGCTGTTGATGTCACAAAATTATATTTTTATAAATTGTGTGCTTCCAGACATAATCTATCTTTCATCTCAAAGCATTAGTATCTTAAATTATGTAGAAAACTTGGAGTTACAAGCAAAGTTTAAAAAATATTAGTTTTAAAACTCCTATTTATCCAATAGTTCCTTTATGTTTGTTATTAATTGTTTTATATATTTGGGTGCTGTCATGGTGTGTGCATAAAAATTTAGAATTGTTATATCTTCTTGTTGGATTGTCCCCTATATTATGATATAGTGCCCTCCTTTATCTTGTTATAGTCTTTGTTTTAAAATCTAGTTTGTCTTATATAATTATTACTACTCTGGGTTTCTTTTGACGTCCATTTGCATGATAAATTTTCTCTATCCCCTCACTTTCAATCTTAGGTCTAAAATTGTCTCTTGTAGGCAGCATATAGGTGGGTCTTTTTTTTTTTTTTTTTTTAATCCAGCGTGACACCCTGTCTTTTGATTGGAGCATTTAGTCCATTTATACTTAAATTAATTGTTGATAGATATGTATTTATTGTCATTTTATTACTTGTTTTGTCATTGCTTCTGGAGATTTTCTCTGATCCTTTCTTGTCTTTGCCTCCTTTGGTCTCTCCTTTGCACTCAAAGGGTCTCCTTTAATATTCCTTGCAGGGCTGGTTTAGTGGTCATGAACTCTTTTAGTTTTTGTTCATCTGGGAAATTCTTTATCTCTCCTTCTACTCTGAATGATAGCCTTGATAGATAGGGTATTCTTGGCTACATATTTTTCCCATTCAGCACTTTGAATATATCATGCCACTCCCTTCTAGCCTTCCAAATTTCTGTTGAGAAATCTCCAGCTAGGCTTATGGGTCTTTCCTTGTAAGTTAAGGACGTCTTTTATCTGGCTGATTTTAAGATTTTTTCTATATCACTATATATTATGCAAATTTAATTATAATATTTCTCGATGTTGGCCTGCTTTTGTTGATTTTGATGGGAGTTCTCTGTGCCTCCTGGATCTGGATAAGAAGAACTCTCTTGCAGTATTGGTGGGAATACAAACTGGTGTAGCCACTGTGGAAAACAATATACAGGCTCCTCAAAAAGTTAAAAATTAAAAATATAACTACCCTATATTCAGCAATTGCACTATTAGGTATTTACCCAAAATATACAAAAAGATGAATTCAAAGGGATACATTCACCCCGATGTTTATAACAGCATTATCAACAATAGCCAAATTATGGAAACAGCCCAAGTATCCATCAACAAATGAATGGATAAAGAAGAAATGGTATGTGTCTACAATGAAATGTTACTTAGCCATAGAAAAAAAATGAAATCTTGCCATTTGGAATGACATGGATGGAACTAGAGAGTATTAGGCTTAATGAAATAAGTCAGTCACAGAAGGACAAATAACATATAATTTCACTCATGGGTAGAACTTAAGAAACAAAACAAATAAGAAAAGAGAAAAAAAGAGGCAAACTAAGAAATAGATGGTTAGCTATAGAGAACAAGCTAATGGTTACCACAGGGGAGGTGGATCAGGGGGTAGGTTAAATACGTGACAGAAATATGCACTTGTGATGAACCCTGGGTGTTGTACGGAAATGTTGAGTCACTATATTGTGTACTTGAAACTAATATTATATGTATGTTAACTAACTGGAATTTGAATAAAAATTTAAAAAACCCTAATAGTAGTTTCTAATGTACCAGTCTCTTAAATCATGTAGAAAACAAGAAGTGCAGTTAAAACCATTGTTAGAATAGTACTAGTTTTTATAATTATCCATGCATTTACCTTTGCTAAAATCTTTGTATCTTCAGATACCTTTGAGTTAGTATCCGGTGTCCTTTCATTTTCCCTTGGAGGACTCCGTTGAACTTTTCTCTCAGTATAGGTCTAGTGGCAAAAGATTTCCTTAGGTGTTGTTTATCTGGGAATGTCTTAATTTCTCCCTCACTTTTGAAGGACAGTGTTGCCAGATGCAGAATTTTTTGTTGCATTCAACATGCCAGATGCATTCTTTTCTCTTAGCGCTTTGAATATGTTGGCCCACTGCCTTCTGACTTCTGATTTCTGATTAGAAATCTATTGATAATCTCATTGATAATCACTTGTATGTGATGAGTCAATTTCCTCTTGCTGCTTTTAATATTCTCTCTTTATCTTTCTAAATTTTGATCCATAATGTGTCTTGATTTTAGTGATTTGAATATGTTGTCCCACTGCCTTCTGATTTCTGATTTCTTATTAGAAATCTATTGAGGGGCACCTGGGTGGCTCAGTCAGTTAAGCGTCTGACTTCAGCTTAGGTCATGATCTCACGGTTTGTGAGTTTGAGCCCCGCGTCAGGTTCTGTGCTGATGGCTCAGAGCCTGGAGCCTGCTTCGGATTCTGTGTCTCCCTCTCTTTCTATCCCTCCCTGACTAGTGGTCTGTCTCTGTCTCTCAAAAATAATAAATGTAAAAAAAATTTTTAAAAAGCAATCTATTGATAATCTTATTGATAATCACTTGTATGTGATGAGTCAATTTCCTCTTGCTGCTTTTAATATTCTCTCTTTATCTTTCTAAATTTTGATCATAATGTGTCTTGATGTGAGTGTCTGAGTTCATTTTGCTTGGAGTTTGTTGAGCTTCCTGGATGTTTATATTCATATCTTTCATCCAATATGGGAGGCTTTCAACCATTATTACTTAAAATGTTCTCTCTATCCCTTTCTTTCTCTCTTCTCCTTCTGAACATCCACAATGTATATGTTGGACTCTTAGGCTATGTTCTCTTTTCTTAAATCTTTTAACTTTCTCTTCTTCAGCCTGTATCATTTCCATTGTTTTCTTTTCAGGTTCACTGATAATTTCTTTCGCTTGCTCGAATCTGCCTTTGAATCCCTCAAGTGAAATTTTCATTTCATTTATTGTATTTTTCAGTTCTAAAATTTGTTTTTGGTTTCCATTTAGATTTTCTATCCTTTTATTGACATTTTTATTTTGCACACACTTTTTCCTTGACTTTATCCACATCTTGCTTTAGTTATCTGAGAATCTTTAAGGCAGTTATTTTAAAGTCATTGTCTAGTATATCTGCCATCAGGTCTTTCTCTGGGACAGTTTCTGTTGATTTATTATTTTCTTCTCAATAAGCCTTAGTGTCCAGTTTCTTGGAGTATCTTGTGATTTTTGTTGAAAACTGAAAAATTGAATCTAATGGTGTGTCAAATCTGGAGATGAGACTTTCCTCCTTTCTCCAGGATGTGAGATTTTTGTTATTAATTTTGTTTATTGTTTTTGATGGTTTTTAAAAAATTTTTTATCCTGCCTTTGTGGTGAGGATCAACCTGAAGTGTAAATTTCACTATTCTCAGGTCTTTAATGAGCCTTGTCCTGGTCATAAATGGATGCTTTCTAATGTTCCTGGTATATATAGTTGTTTTCCAATGTCCTAACATTTAAAAATTTTTTAATGTTTATTTATTTTTGAGAGAGAGAGAGACAGAGAGAGCATGAGGAGGGGAGGGGCAGAGAGGGAAGGGACAGAGGAACCAAAGACAGCTCTGTGCTGAGAACAGGGAACCGATGGGGGGTTCGAACTCATGAACCATGAGATCATGGCCTGAGCTGAAGTCAGATGCCTAACTGACTGAGCCACCCAGGCGCCCCTCCAATTTCCTAGCCTTTAATGTGTTCTCTCAAAAGGGAAAAATAAGAAAAACAAGGAAAAAAGGCTATCACCCTTTTAAATCCCCGGGAGTCCATGTCCATTCAACCACAGGAGGAGGTGCTTGCAACAATGAGGCACTGATGGAAAATTATTGTTACTGACTTATTTGTCTGCACCTCTTTGATCAGAAGGAGCAATCAGCAATCAGAACACAGATACTTGATATTTGGAGGAGAAGGTCATTTTTGCCCTTTCTGGCTCCTGAAACGTGTGTGCAAACTGCTTTATGAACACATGTATAGCTGCCTGCTTCGAGACTGAGGGTTGGTGGAATGGGTAGCCTGTTTTGTGATAAGAGATGAAATTATCTACAATTTATAGTTAAAGACTTCCCCTGGGTGTTAAAAGCCGTCAATTGACTGCAGAGTTCAATAATAGTTATCTTAGACAGATTTTGCCAGTGGACTTGTTGTCTAGGTCAGGAGACATATTCCTGGTGCTCCAACATCATCCCAGAATTTTCCTCACATACATATATACTTCTGTGGGAAAATGTGTTTTGGAAAGCTTGTAATACTGTCATGCATCCTTGACAGTCAGGGTTGGAAAGACCTTCAAATGAACAAGTACTTCTCCTCAGAAATCCAACTGAAGTGCCTTGGTGTATGCTCTATGTAAGGCTGTAGCATCTACCCTTTTGTGAGCTCCCATGTGAATGTGTCTTGAATGAGTAGTCTCAGTGAATCTGCAAAAGAAGTTTGTTTTCAATGCAGTGTCATACATGTGCTCCCAGAGAAAGTTAAATGTGGTTAAGATCTTGTTCACAAAGCTTATTGTGAGGGAGCTTATTGTGAGGGCTGTTGAGATAGTCCATGAGAATCCTGTTACAAGTGATTTGTATCCTTCAAAGATGAAGATGAAGAGAAATGGCGGCTGAGAGCTTGTTGAAATAGGAGTTGAGCAGAACATATGTGCCAGATGTGTGATTGTGAGATAGTATTTATTAGTACATACTTAGAAATAGCAATTTCAGTAACATTGGAGATGGGCACCCTAATAGATGGGGCTTGGCATTAAAGTTTATAGTAGTGCACTGCAAGGCACCATTCATTCTTTCCAGGTTTAAGAGTAGTCCAAATTAGGCATTTAAATGGAGAACCACTGGGAGTAATCACTCCTTCACTAAATAGGATTTAATCCTTAAAGGAACCTCTTTAATATGAAATAGGTTTATTAACAGTTTTAATGTGTTGAGCAGATCCAAAGTGTGCCCTTTTGTTACACTGGCTGTAAATGCCAAAATCTTCATTTTATTTTAAATTATGACTTGTTAGATGAGAACTTCCATGCCTACATTGAGGTCATTTAACAAATGGGTTTTCTAACTATGGGATATTTAATTTCATGTGTTAAGACAGGGCATGATATTTGTATTCTACCTAATATTTTGTAACTCTTAAGAGTTACAGACTCTTAAAAGTAATCCCAAGGAATTACCTTGATGAATGCAGATGGCTATTTTGGTGTATGTGTTATTGTTGCCCCAGTATTGATTACGAACATTGAGGTTTGTCATTGGTGTATCTCATGCAATGTTAAAAGTAATTCAGAAGCTCTGATGTAGAGGTGCAAAAGACAATGTGTACCCTTTTTCTGTTATAGTTTTTTTTTTTTAAGTAATGTTAGATTCCACATGTGTCAAAAGTGAGACCTCTGCTTTAATTTCTTTCCTCACTCTCCCACCCTGCCTTTCTCCTCTGTTACCTCTTTCTTTCGGTTGTTGTTAAATGTATTTGGGGGGGGGAGGGTGTCCATTCTAACTTGCTCATATTTGTAAGTTTCTTCTTCAGAATGTCCCAATTAGTATCATCAAGGCTAGGGGCCTCCTCAGTGATGATTTTGAGAGATGTGAGATTAAGATGAGTTTGAATTAACCCCTTGAATTAACTCCATGGGGGTGTCATCAGTGTTTTGCCCTATTACTGTTTTTTTTTTTAAGTTTATTTATTTATTTTGAGAGACAGCATAAGCAGGGAGGTACAGAGAGAGAAGAGAGAATCCCAAGCAGGCTCCCTATGGCCAGCACAGAGCTGGATGTGGGGCTTGATCTCATGAACTGTGAGATCATGACCTGAGCCAAAATCAAGAGTTTGATGCTCCACCAACTGAGCCACCCAGGCGTCCCCCCCTCCCCATTACTGTGTTAATCAAGTTTTGCTTTTAGCTACATAGATATAATCAGCAGCAGTAGCAAAGGCATTTTCTAGGGTTCTAGTACACCATCTACTTTTATGGGTGTGAATCTCATCATACCACATGGTGGCTACTCTTCTTCATACCATTCAGTAGGCTTGTAAATTGGAATCAGTCCTACACGGGGGACTGTTTCTAATAGGGGCAGTGCCTGACTTAGACACACAACCATTGGTCACAGGGTTCCACCTAGCCTAGTGTCAATCACAGTTCATGCTGGAATCCAGAAATACAATCCAATCTAACACAAAAAACAGGTTTATGTGACACACATGACCAGGGCCACTTAAAGGCTAAATTCATTCTTTTCTCTCTAAATGTCATTTATGGAAGTTTTTGAGTGGGATGGAGCTGAGGATTCCCCTACTTGGGTCTGGCTTGCTTGGCTTGAAAATCTTGTTAACACAAGGGAGGGCATATTGAGGCTTTCTTCTCAGTTTGCCCAGTTGAGAAGATTAAGAAGGTATAATTTGAAAGTTGTCAGCAGTCCAACCTGAAAAATGGTCAGAGTCTGTTATATATGAATTATAGGGGAAATTCCAGGATGTTAAGTAGGGCTGCACAGGACTACATTAAAAAAATTTTTTTTTGTAATGTTTTTATTTATTTTTTAGAGACAGAGAGAGATAGAGCACAAGTCGGGGAGGGGCAGAGAGAGAGAGGGAGACACAGAATCTGAAGCAAGCTCCAGGCTCTGAGCTAGCCACAGGACCAGTATTTTTAACTCAGCCTTGGCATTTTTTTTGGCAGAATAAAAACCTTTGCATGTTAACACCTTTAAGAAATACTGTTTTTTCTAAAAAAGAAAGGACTGGGGAGCTAAGATAATAAAAGATGTGCATTTAATTTTTTTGATGTTTATCTATTTTTGAGAGAGAGAGAAAGAGGGGGAGTGCAAGCAGGGGAAGGGCAGAGAGAGAGGGGGACACAGAATATGAAGCAGGCTCCAGGGTCTGAGCTGTCAGCACAGAACCTGATGCAGAGCTTGAACCCACAAACCATGAGATCATGACCTGAGCCTAAGTCGGATCCTTAACTGACTAGCCACCCAGGCACCCCATAAAAGATCTGTATTTAAGTAAAAAATATACTATTCACTATATGTTCAATCTTGATAAATTATTTGACACTCCATTCATCTTTGTTTTCTCACTTGTAAAATGAAGAATAGTTATACCTTTAAGTGAAAGTTTTAAATAGAAACTTCCAGTACCTTAAATTGAATAAAAATGATGGAATCATTGTAAATTTCTCAATAATTATTATCAGGTCCTATGATTGAAGAAATGAGAAGGCAAGCAAAAGAACGACAGCAACAAAAATACTTCAAAAAGCAAACATTCAAGTATATATAAACCTTTTAGAATAAAAATACTGTGGTATCATGCTAATATTAATCTGGGGTGTGTGAGATAATTATATCTTTCCCTATCATTTTTACATTTTTAAAGAAAAGAATGAAAAACCATACCAAGTTATCAGTTGGCCTCCCACTGAAGATTATGAAAAAGAAATAAAGAAAAGTTTTAACTTTTTTTATGACAGAAGCTTTGCATAGCAGGTAATTTCTTTTATTCTCTGAAAGAAAGACTTGACATTTTAATGAAACAAATGAATGGTTGAATGCATGGACACTTGGAGTGAATTTAAGAGAAGAAATAGATGCATGAATGTATGAGTGGATAGATGGGGAGATCAATGATGGATGGCAGTGATTGGATGAAGTAGATGAGTTTTGCACTCCCACTCATTCAGTCTGTGTACTGTGCCTCTTCCACTGAAAGCATGGAGGTATTTCTGTATAGCGTGGGGGATTCTTCCTTCTGGATCTTCTTGGCAACACTTCACCTATATAGCCTTTGTGTATATAATCTCCCCAATGGAGAAGTTGGGGTAGACAACTTAATTTTCCATTGTTGGTAGGCAAATCAGAGCCACCATTTTTTTTTTTTACTTACTTTTCTTCTCTTCTTCTTACATAAATTCAAGAATGGAAAAATCTTATAAGCACTGATTTTTTATACCTTGAGCCATTGTCTTTTAAGCTCATTTAAAAAACCAAATACCTTGATGATATACAATGAGAGGTTAGCCTGAGAGTTGTTATCATTGCCTGGGATCTATAGAAAGTTCTTCCTCTTTGACATTAGAGCAAACAAATGTATGCTTTTTTGATTAATTATAGTAGCCTAACCCTATCTCCCCTGTTTCCTTAAAATTGTATTCAATTGTCAAGGTGGTTCTAATATTCAGCATTTTCCATAAAGTCTTTTTCCTTACTTTTTATTACTTACTAGAAGACCCACTTCTCTCGTTTATAAGGGATCTGATCTAAAATATTCATTTGAAACTTTGTCTTTGTCATCTTGTGTTATTCATAATTTTTAAGTATGTCTTGCCTCTGCTCCCCAGCTTGATACTTCAAAGACTGGCTGTACATTCTTGTTAAAAATGGTGCAATACACTGAGAAAAGTGCTTTCCTATATTTTGTTAAATTTATTAATTTAATTTCAAATGAGATTAATGCTCTACTTTGAGGAATTTGTACTTTATATTTTGAATTTATCCTCAATATGTAGCAATCATTCATTATGTAAAATATTTTAAAAATATAATAGAGAATAATTTCAGCTAATCATCTGTTGTCACATGAAGTTGATTTGAATCCCCAGGTAGACATCTGCATATTGCTAATGAGTTCTCACCTAAGGGCCTTCCTTAAGTGAGCTGACATGGTGCAGTGTTGTACAGGTAACAGGTTTGCTGGGCCATTGATTCTCTCAGTCCTTCATTCAAGTAGGAGGCCCATGGGTTTCCAAATCACCTGTACCTGTAAACTCTGGTCAGGAGAATTCTCATCTACTTGTTCAAATGTTGTACAAAAAGGGTCATTTTCTTTGCTCATTTGTTGTGCGAAAAGGGTCATTTTCTTTGGAGGCACTGCTGCAAAAGCATTGAAGGAGAATAGGGCCATAGACAGCATCTTATTTAGGTATCAGTAAAATTTTAGCATTAACTACTTTGACTACTCCAGCAAGCATGAAATAGAAAGGTTAATGATAAGCTTCAAATAGGTATGTATGTATGTATGTATGTATGTATTTATTTATTTATTTATTGTTTTAAATTGTTTACCTCATAGGCTAGAAAGATAGAAACCTTGTATTCAGCTTAGAATTGGGATTCTAATATTATCATCACAAAGTTCCTTGTGTGAAGCAATCTTTCAAATGTAGACTGTACAAAATTTAAAGAACAAAAAAGGGCTATATTATCAACATTGACAGACTCTGCTACCAAGTTACTTCCACAGTTAGGCTGGGAAACAAGACAGTCACTCATAAACAGTCAGTATACAGATGAAAATTAAAGAGAGCATCACAGAATGTGTCAGGTAGATATGGAACTGTGAGGTCTGCTACAGTCAGAGATGACTTCCAAAGCAGAAGGCTCTTGAATTGGCTGGATGGTGGGTGCGAATGATTGGCTGGAGAAGGGGGAGGAGGAAAAGGGAAAACATTTTAGGAAGCAGAAACACTTGGAGCAGAGTGACCAGAGTAGAGTACTCATTGGACACTCGTAACATAGGTGGGCAGCTGCCAGATGTGGTCTTACATAACTGGAGTATTTTCTTTGAGTCAAAGATTCTCCTAAGTATTGTGAAATTAACATCTCCAGTGAATATTTGTCATCATTATTTTTTTTCTTTACAGAGAAGCACTTGATGGCTTTGTAAAGTTAATGGAACAACTGGAAATTCGATGCAGTGATTGCTAAGGAGAGGCAATATCATGGGTTCCTTAAACAAATGAGAACTTTGATCTGGTATTTGTTGAAGCATTTGACTTCTGTTCTTTCCTGGTTGCTGAGATGCTTGGGAAGCCATTTGTGTCAGTTCTTCCCACACCATTTGGAAGTGTGGACCATGGGCTACAAAGCCTTGTTTGTGTCTTATGTTCTAGTGTTCCATTCCTTGCTAACTGATCACATGGACTTCTGGGGCAGAGTGAGGAATTTTCTGATGTTCTTTGATTTCTTCATGAGACAATGGCGAATCCAGACTATGTTTGACAACACCATCAAGGAACATTTCTGGAAGGCTCTAGGCTGGTTTTGTCTCATCTTCTAAAGAAATCAGAGCTGTGATTTGTTAACTCTGACTTTGCCCTTGAATTTGCTAGGCCCCTGCTTCCCAACACTGTGTATGTTGGAGGCTTAGTGGCTAGACCTGTTACAAGTACCACAAGTAAATGAAACCTTAGCTCTTAATGTGGACCTCTTGCAAAACTCTTTAGTGCAGAGTTGGTGGTTCCCTTCCCAGTGGGAACTGAGAGTGAAATAGAGTGAGACAAGCAAAACACCTAAGATATACTAATTTAATTTAATTTAATTATTATTTTTATTTTTTCTATTCTATTATCTTTTATTTTACTGTGATCAAAATAGGTAATATGAGATCTACCCTCTGAACAAATTTCTAACAGCCCAACATTTAAGTATAATTATTATTATTTTAGGTTTATCCATTTACTTTGAGAAAAAGAGAGTGGGTGCAAACTTGCGAATGGGGGAGGGGTAGAAAGAGAGAGAAAGAGAGAATCCTAAGCAGGCTCTGTGCTATCAGTTCAGAGCTGGGCACGGAGCTCGATCCCACAAACCATGAGATCATGACATGAGCCAAAATGAAGAGTCAGACACTCAACTGACTGATCCACCCAGGAGCCCCATACAACACAGAATTATTGACTGTAGGTACCATATTTACCTCAGATCTCTAGATCTTATTCATCTCACTTACCTGTAACTCTTTTTCCTTTGAGTAGTAACTAGTCATTACCCCTTCCCCCAACCCCTGGAAATTAAAGACTACTTTTAATTCTATGAATTTGACTTTTAGATGTCTTATATAATTGAAATCATGCAATGTTTGTTTTCTGGCTTACATCACTTAGCATAAAGTGATAAAGGTTCATCCATGTTTTCACATACTGAAAAATTTCCTCCTTTTTAAAAATTAAATAGTATTCCATTTTGTGTGTGTGTGTGTGTGTGCGCACACCACAATTTCTTTATTCATCTTTTGATGGATATTTTGGTGGTTTTCTCATCTTAGCTATCACAAATAGTGCTACAATGAATGTGGGAGTGCAGATATCTCTTTGAGATCCTGATTTTGTTTTCACGACTATATACACAGAAATCAGTTGGATAAATCATAAATAAGGTAGTTTTATTTCTAAATTTTTGAGGAATGTCCACACTGTTTTCCATAATGGCTGCACCATTTTGCATTTCCAATAACAATGTATATTTGTTATATCCACAATTTCTCCATATCCTCAACACTTGTCTGTATGCTTTTTTGATAATAGTCATACCCACAAGTGTGAAGTGACACTTCATTGTGGTTTTGATTTGCATTTCCCTGATGACTAGGTTGAGGATTTTTTCATATATCTTTTGGTCATTTGTACTTTATCTTTGGATAAATGTGTATTCAAGTACTTAGCCAATTTTTTAATAGGTTTATTAGGATTTTTTTACACTTTTGCTATTGATTTGTGGACCATGCTGTATACTTTGGAGATTAACCTCTTTTCAGGATATGGTTTTTAATATTTTCCATTCTCTAGGGTGTTTTAGTCTGTTGATTATTCCTTTAGCTGTGTAAAGCTTTTTGGTTTGATTTATTTGTTTGTTTGTTTATTTATTTATTTATTTATGCATGCCTGTTCGTGGTCCTATATCATTGAAATCATTGCGGAGACCAATACCATAAAGTTTTCCCTCCTGTGTTTTCTTCTAAGAGCTTTGTAGTTCAGGTATTATGTTTAATTCTCTAATCCATTTTGAGTTTTTTGTATGCTGTAAGGTAAATGTCCAATTTTATTCTTGTTCATGTGGATAGCCATATGCTGGGATTCTCGTGATAGGGTATTTTCAAAACTATCTGCCAGCTCTCATGAGTTTGGTTAACATTTTCCTTGGGTGCAGTACCTTTTCATTTGGTTTCTGGATTTCTTACAAGGGAAATTTGAACATGAAATGTTGCTAAACTGGCATGTTTGTAGGGGGAAGGAGCATCCAGGGCTTCCTACTCTGCCATCTTGCTGATTCCAGGGTCCACTTTTAAGGAAACACTTCCTGCAATGGTCATGGAAGTACTGTTAGGTCCCACATGACCCTGAGATTGAGGGTCTTCTTAAATAATGATACCCAGGTCTCTTGTTATGCCTTACCATAGACCTAGCCTTGGTGGTAAAAATGCTTCAATAAATCTATCTATCTATCTATCTATCTATCTATCTATCTATCATCTATCATTTTTTTAACGTTTATTCATTTTTGAGAGAGAGAGAGAGGGAGAGAGAGGAGAGAAAGAGAGAGGGAGAGAGAGAGAGAGAGAGAGAGTGCACAAGCAGGGGAGGGGCAGAAAGAGGGAGACACAGAATCCGAGGCAGGCTCCAGGCTCCAAGCTATCAGCACAGCCCAATGCAGGGCTTGAATTCACAAACCATGAGATCATGACCTGAGCTGAAGTCAGACACTTAACAAACTGAGCCACCCAGGCACCCCATCAATAAATCAATATTTTAATTTTCATTTTTTATTATCACAGTAAATAATCATGGAGTGTGAGGCTACCACATGAATGAATTTTTGTGGAGATAAGTTACCCATGTGATATATTAAAAAAATAAGACATAGTATAACCGGGTTAGGACTGTTTCGACTCAAAGCAAGAACTGTGGGCATTATCTCCAATGTCTCCTTCTTATAGAGGCCTGGTTCCTGACTCAGCTTAGATTTTCTGATTTGATTGGTCTGGGAGTGGGTCTAGGTATTGTAAGTTTTAAATGTTACCCACATGGTCTGAATGCAGAGCCTGAACTCATAACCACTGCTCTAATAGTTATAAAAATGAAGTAGAGCTAAGTTTAGTGGTTGCCTGTTGCCTACAGGTAGGTACTGGGTTACTATTATATGGACATTATCTCATATATTATATATTGTGCCACCTTGGGAGAACTGTCATGATCTCCAGTTTTATAAATGAGAGGACAGATGTTCAGGTGATGTACATAATATTCCAACACCATTCATCTCAGAGCAGCAAAAGCCCATATCTGGCCTGGACTTTCTAGGCACTAAAGTCTCTATTCTTTCCCTACTGATCTTGCACCGAGTGAACAGAAAAAGTTGGGGGAATAGTTCATGGGCAAAATGGACTTTGGTTCATGGTGACATTTAAAAAAAAATTATATTTATGTTTACTTTGGTTTAAATGCTGGATTGCTCTATGTGAGAAGGATCCATATCTATTTTCTTACTGCTGAATATTCACTACTTAATACTGTACCTACAGCAAAGTAGACCCTTAACAGTAAGTGATAAATGTTGAATAAATTGGCAAAAACTCTTCAACATTATATTAAGATGGAGTTATAGAGAATTTAACCCTTGGGTCAGTAAGAAATGTCTATTGGAAACCCTGAAAAATAAATTAAGGGCTGTATATTTTACACTCTGTGAATCTGAAGAAACAGAACTGGGAAGGAAGACACACCAAGTTGAGAGAACAGGGGGCCCCATGTGTGGAGATATAAGGAAGATGGCTATGAGGCTGGGTTCCTTTGGTGACACTGGCCAGACCACAGAGTGGACGATTCAATTGCATAAATAAGACTAGGCCAAAACACAGATCTTACCTGACATGATGGTAGGTCAAGTCTTGGAAGTGAGACAGGAGTTATTAAAGAAGAGAATAATGGAAGTGAAGGTGTATAAACTTTGAGATAACAGATTTTGGCTTTGTACAGTTTTTCTTCTCTTATTTCCCAAGTTTTCTGTTGTGGCCAAACAGACATAGTATAAATTTTACCACTTTAGCCATTTTGAAGGGTACAGTTCAGGGGCATTAAGAACTTTCATATTGTTGTGCAACCATTACCTGCCTCCATCTCTAGAACATTTTTCTCTTCCCAAACTGAAACTTCATACGCACTCAGCAGTGACTCCTCGTTTCCTCTCTGCATCCAGACCTTGGCAACTACTATTCTCCTTTTTTCTGTATGAATTTGACAATTCTAGGTGTCTTATGCAGGTGGAACCATACAATAGATGCTCTTCTGTGATGGCTTGTTTCACCTTGCATAATGTCTTCAAGATTCATGTATGTTGTAGCATGTGTCCAAATTTCTTTATTTTTTAAGGCTGAGTAATATTTCATTGTATGTATATGCCACATTTGTTTATCTATTCATCTGTTGATAGACACTTGGGTTACTTCCAATGTTAGCTATTGTGAATAATGTTGCTACGAAAAGTAGCGTACAAATATTTGTTTGAGTCCCTGCTTTTAATTCTTTTGGGAATATACTGAGAAATGGAGTTTCTGAGGCATATAATTGTAATATTTAATTTTTTGAGGAACTGCCATATAGTCTTTCACAGTGGCTGCACAAATTTACATTTCTACCAACAACGCACAAGGATTCCAATTTATCCATACTTTCACAAACACTTGTCATTTTCTGTTTGTGTGTGTGTGTGTGTGTGTGTGTGTGTGTGTGCGTGTGTGTGTTTTAGTTTTGTTATTCGCCATCCTAATGGGTGGGAATTGGTGTCGCATTATGGTTAGATTAAAATTTCCCTGATTAGTGAATCTTACCATTTCATAAACTTATTAGACATTTATATATCTTCTTTGAAAAAATATCTGTTCAAGTCTTTGCCAATTTTTGGATTTTGATAGGGGGGTTGGAGAGAGTTATAGTTCTTAATTTAATCTGGATATCAATCCTTTATCAGATATATGACTTGCAAATATTTCTCCCACTTCCTTGGTTGCCCTTTTACTATGTTGATAGTGTCCTTTGATTCCTAAAGTTTTTATTTTTTATGAAATACAATTTCACTATTTTTTATTTTGTTGACTGTGCTATTGGTGTCTTATCGAAGAAATCACTACCAAATATAATGACATGAAGATTTCTCCCTATATTTTTTGCTAAGAGTTTTATACTATTAACTCATACCTTTAGATCTCTAGTCTATTTTATGTTGATTTAGAGTATGGTATAATAAAACTGGTTCAAACTCAATCTTTAGTATGTGGATATCCAGTGTTCCAACACCATTTATTGAAAACACTGTCTTTTATTTTATGAATGGTCTTGGCACATTTGTCATAAGTTATTTATCAATCTGTCTATCATCTATCTATCTATCTATCTATCTATCTATCTATCTATCTATCATCTACAGAGAGTGTGAGTGAGGGAGGGGGAGAGGTAGAAGGAGAGAGAAAATCTTAAGCAGGCTCCATGCCCAGTGTGGAGTCCATCATGGGGCTCAATTTCACGACTGTGAGATCATGACCTGAATGGAAATCAAGAGTGAGATGCTTAACCAACTGAGTTATCCAGGCGCCCCTGTCATAAGTTATTTGACCAAATATACATCTTGTTTTTTATTCATGTATGTGTATATCTCTCTTTATGCCAATACCACATTATTTTGATTATTGTTGCTTTGTATTACATTTTGATATCTGGAAATGTGTGACCTTCAACTCTTCTTTTTGTCAATGATGTTTTGTGTACTCAGGTTCTTTTGAAGTTTCATATGAATTTTAGAGTAGGTTATTTATTTCTGCAACAAAATGTTATTCACTATTGATAGAGATTGCATGGTATCTGAGATCATTTTGGATAGTAATGACATCATTAAAGTATTAAGTCTTAGAGCCCAGTAAGCCTGGGCTTTATTCCATTTATTTGTGTCCTTTTATCTTATTTTATTTTGCCTTATTTAATTTTATTATTTTAATGTTTATTGTTGAGATGCTTTCCCTGGTGTTCTGAAAGATTTCAGCCTGACATATTCTGATCTGTTCCTGATTTACAACAGCTCACCCACGCATCCTTTTTTTTTGTCACCCACGGTGGGATGAATAGCATAATGGAGGCCATCCAACATGGTATGCCCATGGTGGGGATTCCCATCCTTGGAGATCAGCCTGAAAACTTGGTCTGAGTAGAAGCTAAAAGTTTGGTGTCTCTATCCAGATTATGCAGATAAAGGCAAAGACATTTGCTCTGAAGATGAAGAAAGTCATGGAAGACAAGTGGTATGGAGCTCTCTGAACTTGTCGTCATTTAGGCTGAATGAAGATATGAAATACGAAGGGCCCTGTGTGGCACATTTTTGCAACAAAAGTGAAACTTCCAGGACACAGAATGATATTAGTATGATACTAACAGCTAACCTATTTCCTCTGAGAGCAAGACTAGGCATTTAGGTTATATGCCAAGAACAATTTTCTACCAAAAGGGTTGTGAAGATTCTGAGGGGATTTTGGGGCTGCTTATAGTAGAATTGCACTGAGGCAGAGGTTGCCTTTCTGTCCTCTAATATGCCAAATTGTTTCCTGCCTCAGGCGCTTTGTCAGTGCTGCTTCCTAGAACATCCTTCCTTCTCCTCTCAGGACTGGCTCCTTCATGGCAGTCAGGCTCATGTCCAATGTCCTTTCCTCAGATAGGTGATCTTTGTCTGACAGTCCTAAATGCACTTCTCTCTCACCCCCTTCAATCATAATTCATTTTTCCTTCTTAACACTTCTCAGGATCAGTAACTACCCCATTTCTTTCGTTTTAATTTGTTGTGCGTCACTCACACTAGAAAGTAGAGAGGAAGCTCCCCTGGATGGCCCAGTGTGTCTCTTGCTTTCCCCTGCATCCCCAGGGACTAACACAGGGCCTGCCACACAGTAAGTTGGGATGAATTTCTGTTGAGTCAGTAAAAGGGCCCATGATGTCTTAGGTAAATTCCCATCCAGCACAATGATCTGATAACCAGGATTAACTGAATAACTTATTAGGATTTCAGGGACATCTACCCTGAGTCGTGGGTATGTTACATCCCATATATTCATATATATTTTTTCCTTTAGCGACCTTAAGCCTCCTGGGTAGAGACTTTTCCTTGCAGCTTGGTCACTGTTTTATAGTTTAGCACCTTTAGCACTAGGCAAGGAACTTTGCGTGGAGGGACCAGTTTAAACCTTTCCGTGGAACCAGTTAGACTATGGCAAGACCAGGCCAACAACTTTTCCTTGAAACTGAGTCTTCTGTGTGTGGAGGGAAGAGTGTGTGTGATACAAGGTCTCTAAGACTTCTGGGACCACATGAGTAACGCCCACCTCTGGGTCTGCCAACAGGTACAAGTCAGCAGCGGTGGCCGCCAGCATCATCAGGCGCTCCCACCCCCTGACCCCTGCCCAGAGGCTGGTGGGCTGGACCGACCACATCCTCCAGACAGGGGGTGCGGCCCACCTCAAGCCCCATGCCCTGCAGCAGCCGTGGCATGAGCAGTACCTGCTGGACGTCTTCTTGTTCCTGCTGGTGGTCACCCTGGGCACCCTGTGGCTCTGCGGGAAGCTGCTGGGCATGGTGGCCAGGTGGTTGTGTGGGGCCAGGAAGCTGAAGAAGGCCTGATGGGGGTGCAGCCTTGATGGGTGTTTGGGGAGCCACTGGTTCTAGAAGGCTTTCCCCAGCACAGGGCAGCCCTGGTGTCTCCCCATATTGACACCTGAGGGTGGCACACAAATATTTCCTCACCATTTACTGCATCTGTTTAGAAATTCTTATGATGTAATCTTGGGATTCTTTTTTCAAGTTGTGGTAAAAAATATATTCTATAAAATTTGCCATTCTAACCATTAAGTGTACAGTCAGTGGCATTAAGCACATTGACATCATTGTGCAAACATCACTGTCACTCATTTCAGAACTGCTGTCATCAACCCAAATTAAAACTTCATGCTGATCAAACAGTGATTCCTCATATCCCTGCCCCCACATCTCACGCCACAATCTCAGTCCCTGTTCTACTTTTTGTGTCTGTGAATTTTATCTTGGCTTCTTGACTTGTCCCTCATCAATAGACTCCTCACTCAGACCCAGACCTTCAGCACACAGCCCTGCCTTCCTCTGCACTTCCTGTCCCTAGACACAGGGCCCTGCTTACTTCATCCTTGCTGTCTGGACACTTCTCATGCTTTCTGACCTTTCTCCATCCTCACTTTTTATGATATGACAAAGGATATTGGCCAGTTTCCATTTTGGGTCTTCCTCTTGTGTCTCCTTCTCACCTCACCTCAAGCTCAGGAAGCCTGGCCTCTGTCCTGCAGTTAGGCAGGGGTGGCCCTCCCAGGACTCCACCCGTGGTCTCTGTGCTGACTCCTCCCCTGCAAAGAGCACTCTCTTTGCTGGTCAGGCCTGGAGCCTGTTTTTGGGCCACAGCTGATGCTGTGGTTTTCACTTCTTAAAATTCCCTTCTTATGTTTCCCACTCTTAAAAATGTAGTCATGGTGACCTCATGTCAGATCCCAGACCTCTGCACAAGGCTCTGGGGCCTCAGGTCCAGTGAGTATGGCAGCTCCCTGGACTTTGTTGATTTAGGAACATCTTTCTGCCATCCTAATGTGGCAGAAATAGAAAGTAACCCTCAGTGTATAGGAATTACATTCAATTCCTAGCAACATACACGGGGAAAGTGTGCCTTAAACACCGGGGTTTGTTTTGTTTTGTTTTGTTTGCTGTTTGTTTCTTTGATAAGGGTTGGTGTGGTGGCTCCATCCTATTGTCTGTAGCTCTCACTCCCCTCCTTCTTTTTGACTCTTAGATCCTTTACTAGACACCAGGCTCCCTCTCTGGTAGGTTCTTTTATAATATATTTTACTTTCAAATGACTATATGCTCATATTTGGTTTTGCATTATCATAA